>NW_027071903.1:15528575-16817742 GCF_038088225.1 Cyrtonyx montezumae
GCCCCAATTTTCCCTGACTTTCCACAGCCCCAGTTCACCCCCCCTTCCCCCTGAATCCCTACAGCTCTGGTTTCCTCTTGTTCTCTGCTTCCCCTCTCTTCCTCCAGCTGCTGCTTCCCCTGTTTTCCCCTAGCTTCTCCCGGTTCCCCCCTTCCACCAATTTTCCTTAGCCCTTTATGTAGGGCTTGCCCCATTTTGCCCCTGCCCCAGTTTCCCCCAGCCTTGGCTTCCTCCCAGTTCCTACTAACCCCAGTTCCCTCCTTCCTTTGTTCCACCCAGCTCAGGCTTCCCCCATTTTTCCCTTATCGATTCCTCTTAGTTTTCCCCAGTTTCTCCTGTCCCTTTTCACATGTCTACCCCCATCTTCTCATTCCCCAAGGCCTTGGTTTTCTCCATTTTCTCCTGGCTCCTTCCCCTGGTTCCTCCCAGTCTCCCCTTCCCATTTTCCTCTGGCCCCTTTCCACAACTCCTTTTTCCCCTGGCCCCTTCCTTTCACTCCACTCAACCTCAGCTTTCCCCAGTTTCCCTTGGCCCCTTTTCCTCACTGCCCCCAGCTTCCCCACTCGTGGCCCTGCTCCCCAGTAAGGGTTATGGGAAGGAGAGCTGTCCTGCTTTGCATTATGTATATGATTCCCTCTCTGTACCTGGAATTGGGGTTGACACCGTGTGGTTGTGTCAAGGTCAAGGCAGGAAACAGTGGTGGGAGGGAGGAGGCTTTCTGCAGGGGATTTGTTCTGGCCCTAGGGATGTGCCGTACTCCCAGCACTTGAAGGAGGAAATGGTCTTGGGGTTGGTATGAGGGTAATGGGGCTCCTCGTGCTGCTTTTGAAACTGTGTGCAGGGGTGTCAAGGAGGGACAGCAGTTTTCATGCCTCAGGTACTGAGAAAAAGGCACTCCAAAATGAGATGAATTTTTCTCCTTTGTTTCACCTGATAAAGGGCCAGGGAGAGGCTGGAGCGGTTTCCTTGTTCCAGCCAGCTGGCACCATTGTGATGCCGAGGAGGAAGCAGAGGAGGAACTGCCTGCCTCATGGGGCTGGGGAGCCAAAGCTGGGGGATCCCACAGGAAACGTGTGGGGTCGAGGGAGGGGTGGGATTGCCCCCTGCTAGCCCCCATGGCTGGACGGTGGTGGGTGTCTCAGTGCCTGGGAAGAGCTGTGTGTGTGAGCAGGGCTGTGTCACTGACCCAGTTCTGGCTGGGCACAGGGAGCAAGGTGGGAGGTCCTCCCCTCCCTCCTGGCTGGAGGGAAGTCATTTCAGGGATGTCTCCTTGCGTTTCCTGGAATAGTGTGGGATTTCTCTCCCACATGGTCCCCTGACACATGACGTGGTCTGGGAATTTCATAATACGTCTTGGGACAGTGCCTCATTTTCAGGAAGGCTTGAAGCTGATGTAGTGGACGAGAGCAAAATGCCAAGCAAGGCTCGTGGGTCCCATTTTCCTGCATCTACCTTGGGCTTTTTCCCCTT
Organism: Cyrtonyx montezumae; assembly: GCF_038088225.1. NCBI lineage: Eukaryota > Metazoa > Chordata > Aves > Galliformes > Odontophoridae > Cyrtonyx > Cyrtonyx montezumae. Next base: position 15,530,046 of record NW_027071903.1, read on the forward strand.
GCCCAGGCTCTGGGGGCTGCCTTTCTTGTCTGGAGCATAGCTGTGTGGTGCAGGATGCCCCAGGCCCTGTTGATCCAGAGAAGCTGTCAGCACACTGCAGGGGACTCGAGCCCAAGTGCTCCTGCAAACTTTCTGCTTCCGTGACCTTGTGCTGCTTCTCTCCTTTTAAATGCAGAAGGGGAACCAAGGCACAGCATCCTTTGGGTATTCTGTGAGAGGAGTGGGGCTCTGCCCCCTCCAGCCAAGCTTTGGGCAATCCTGGTGCTGCTGCATGGAGGCTGCACCGCAGGAACACCTCATAGCTGAGCTGTGCGTTGAGGTGGTCGCTCACAGGCTGTGACATTTCAATAGTAGTTCTCAAACTACAATGCCAAGAGGCAAAAAGATGATCGTCAAAATAAGCCAGCTGCAAAATGGAGTGAGCTGTTTGCAGCCGCTGATGTGGATTGGTGTGATGCTGCTCAGTGGAGCCCGGCGCCCTTGGAGAATCACAGTGTGGGCGGTGGGAGCTGCTGCAAGAGCCTTGGGTTTCTCTGGTGCCTTTTTTAGGGCCCTCTGAGAGTGTTTGAGCTGTGCTGAAGCCTGCACGGGCGGCAGCGAGAGCCTTTTGGTCTGTGCCAAAGCCTCTCCTGGTGGTGTTTCTTCCTCGTTGCTAATTAATAGCGAAAGGATGCTTAATTTGGAAAACTTGTTGGAGCTTATGAAACTTCTGTGCTGTTCTGCTTAGTGTAAGAGGTTAATGGATCATCTGGAGACCATAAGGAGATGGGAAGAGGAAAGAGGCCACCTTAGGATAACAGGAATGTTAGCAAACCTTCCATGATTGCTGCAGGGCAGGCTGGCAGCACACGCTCCTTCCCTTCTGCTTCTGTCGACCTGCTCCACTCCATCAGCCCCAGAAAGTGCTTCAGCAGCAGCGTGCCAGAAAATGGAGAGGAGCTTTGATGTTGCTGTGCGTGACGCTCCCTGCTCAGACCAAAGGATGTCTTGAGGGCGGGGATGAGGAGACCCACGGGCACGCCAGGCTGAAGCAGGAGGATGTGTGCCTGGGGAGTGTCTGCCCTGCCTGCTACAGGTACGGGTCTGGAGAGCGGCTCCTGGCCCCGCTGCCTCCCACCTCTGCACAATAACAGGGCTGCAGGTCTGGGTGCTGCTCCCCTCAGCACATGAGGAAGGCTCTCTTGGGTTTGTTCTTCCAGCAGTTTGCTTCTGCACATCCTTTGGATCTCAGCAGGACAGTGAGAAGCCACTGGGGGTAAGGCACTGTTACTGCAACAAAGTGCCTGCACCAGTGGGTCTGTGGGTGGGCTTGGCACCTCCTTGCTCTCTTTATCTGTGCTGCTGGGTCTGTGTCCCTCTGTCCCCCTTTCTGCATGGGACTGCACCTTCCTGGGTGAGCGGATCTCATTTTCTGGTGGGGATTTTCCTATGTGTCCATCATTCAAGTGAGCAAAGTAGCCACTCCAGATCCACCTGAAACCATTCTGGGGTTTCTGTGTCTGCACAGGCTTTTTGTGCCTCACACTGCTGGAAGGTGACAGCAGCTTGTGCAACTTTGGAGTTCTCTCTTGGTTCCTGACCACCCTGTTCCTGCAGCTTTCTGATGGTGAGATCTCAGCAAAGCCCAGGCTGGGAGGAAGAATGCAGAAAAAGGAGATGTGTGGCTCAACACCACTCATCTCCTGGGTTATGTGGATCTCTTAGTACTGCTCTTGTTACTCATCTTCATCAGAGGATCTCGGGGAGTTTGCAGAAGCTGTAAGTAGCTTAAAGTTTATCTGGAAATCCCTCTCATCATCCAAAGCCCTTGAGTGTTTGAAGCTCCAGCAAATCCATATCTCCCTGTCAGCCAGCTAGCCCAGAGAAGTGCCTGGCTCATCCTTCTGTGCAGTGCCACCAGGGGTATCACACCAGCAAAGCAAGCTGTTTGTCCTGGATGCTGGGAGCAAGGGGGTGAGGTCTCCTCTACTAAGTGGGATGTTGCCTTCCAGCTGCACTACGTCCTTTGCCAGGCAGGCCTGCAGCTGTGCATCCAGGAGGAAAGAAGCATTTAACAGTGTTGGATCCAGCCCTGGGGAAAGGGCTTGCTCGCTGGAGGAAGAGCTGAAGATGAATGGATGGATGCCCTGGCATGGGGCATACCTGTGGTGCGTCCGTGCTGGTTGTCTCACCAGTGCTTAACAACTCTAGCTCAGGAGTTCTGTACACCAAAAAAGGAAAGCTTCATTCTGGCTTGCTCATCAGCAAGCTGCTCAAGAGAGGCTGTGCTCAGCTATGGCTTTCCTGCCACCATCTCCTGAAGAAGCGAGCATCGTGCATGCTGCCTTCCACATCTACAGAAACCTGCCATGGCAAACCTGGTTTTGCCCATGGAAATTTCCAGAGGAGGTGCTCCTCGGACCATCTTCCTGTTAGTTTGGTGCTGGTGTCTGCTGGGGAAGCAGTGTGGGAGCAGTCCTGACAGCCCCCCCCAGGCCAGCAGTATTCAGCCGGGAAGTGCTGGGGATGGGACAGCCCAGAATACCAGAAGGCAGGAAATTCAGGCATGGCTTCATTGCACACTAGCAGCCTGGAGATGAGGATAAGTGTGTCACTGTTGGCGTGGTGTGTGAGCAGCCAGCAGTGGTTGTTTCCCCAGCTCTGCATGGAAAGCCCTGTAGTCCCTTGGCTGCCTTGCCTGGGCGCTGCTCGCGGGCTTGGCTGGGTTCATTCTGCTCTAACCCTGCACGTGAATCAGAGCAGGAGAGCTTCATGCCCTCCCTCCTCTGTGTGCGTGCTCTAGAGAATGCAGGAGTGATGCTCGTGCTCCCGGGCTGACCCACTTCCAGCCAGGATTGTCTTCCTGGCCTGTGACGTAACTTTATCCCGTATCGGTCTGTTTTGCTGACACGTTTGTTCCAGCAAACAGCCATGAAGACTTCTCTTGGTTATTCATGTGCTGTTAGGCTTCCTCTCCCTCATTTGTTGGCCAAAGGACCAACTAATGTGGGCATCTTGGATAGGGGAGTGGGCTTGGGGTTGGCAGCTGGCCAGCAGAGCTCTGAGCATCATGTGAGGGTGCTATTAAATGCTGGAAAAAAACACGTGGGGAGGGGTAAAAAAAAAAAAAGTATATATATATATAGTGTTAATATATACATCTTTCTGATGTAATCTGACAAATCAGGTGGCACCACTCTTTGTCTGAGTGAGCTCCCTGCTCCTCACCCTGCTGCTCTGCTCTGCTGAAGCCCCACGTGTGCTGCTGAAAGCCTGCACGTGCATGAATGCGACTGGGCTTTCTCCTGATGCTCTCAAAAATGGAAACCCACGAGAACCGAGGGGCGATTCACACGAGTGAGCATGCCTGCTGCAGATAGAGGCTCTGGGTGCTGCAGGAGCCCTGGGGAGCTGCAGCTGCAGGAAGCTTTGTGCCTGGGGCCTCTCGTGCTGCTGCTGCGTGGCGTTTCCGTGGGCAGAGCCCGGCCACCCGCGTTTCCTGCCTGCGGGGAGGGGAGCATTCCTCTTGCTGAGTTTTAGCCCTGGGTTGGGAGGGAAGTTGAGAGGTGCTGTGGCCTGCTGGGGCTTGGGGCTCTTTGCTCTTTGCTCCTTCCCGTCCTGCCCCTGGAGCTGCTGGGGTGGCTGTGGGGTGGGATGAGTGGGGGAGCTCCAGCCTGCACACGCAGCTGTGGGCCTCTCTCACAGCAGAGGAGTGAGGCCACGTGCTCTGTTCAGTGGCCTTGCAGGGGAGCAGTGGAAAGATTGACCCTTTTGCTGATTTTAGCAGGATTTTCCGAGGGCTGAGCTTCCCATCCGGCGCGCTGAGGCTGTGCTGGTAACAGAGGGACCGTCCCCTACCAGGCAGAGCAGTGGGACCGGGCCAGGCACTGCAGAGCAAGGGATTGAACTGAAGCAGCTTAGCACCATTTCCATCCCTGGCAGGAAGGCCGACGTGATATTTTTAGAGGCCCAGCTGCCTGCAAGGCACGAGGAGGAACGTGGAGTGGGGGCTTTGTAAGGGCTCCTGCCTGTGCCTCCAGCCTGCCTCTCTCCCTGGGGTCTGATACCTCCCCCCCGTGCAACCCACAGCGCTCAGCTGGCGGTAACTGCGTGCCCAGGGTTGGTTTGGATGAGTTTTGCTGTCCTGTGTGTGGTGGGGGAGTGGGGAGCAGCTCTCTGGGGGCTCAGGTTTGCAGCGAATAGGTCCCACATTCCCCACAATCACGTGTTTCTGGCAACTCTGTGGGCTTGAATCCTGGAGAATAGCACTGGAGCCTGTCGTCATAGGGCTTTGGGTGGGTTTTAGAAGCAGACTGTTGAGGGAAAACCTGCCTTTGTTGTGGTGGAGTAGCTCATTTGGGAGCCTTACTCCGCTAGTGATGGAGCAGAAGTCAGAAGTGCTGCAGTGAGAGATCCACCACTCAGACCGTCCATCAGAGGCCTCTGTGCAGCTGTACCTGGGGTGGATGAGGGGAGGCTGCCCCTATCCACATGGCTTTAAATACCCATCTGGAGGGAGACGAAGCTGCCCTTCTGCCTTGGGTGCTGTGGGAGAGTGTTCCGTGGGGCACAGAAGCGGGTGTCCTGGGTGCCGCATGGCAGCTTGAATCCATCACTGCCTCCCAGGGTGATGCCCCACTGGTGGAGCTCACAGTCAGCCCATCTCCTTCACATGTGAAGCATTCTGGAGACAAAAAGCAGTCTCATGAGCTGGCCCTTTGGATGCAGGACTCCTCTGCTTCGCGTTGCAGTTCTGGGGAATGCTAAAATTAGCTGTGTGCTATTCCTTAGGCAGCCTGTTCCCAGCACTGGGGGTGTTCCTGTGGTGGAGCAGGGCTGGCTGGGGGGCAGGGGGACCTGCAAGGTGCTGCCCCCAGCCCCTGCTGGAGGGAGCACAGTGTGGGGTGCGGGAAGGAGATGCCACCGGTGTCATCAGCACTTCAGAAAGTGTGATGGTGGCCACAGAAGGGCTTGTGTGTGTGCTGCCACCCCGCATCTCAGCCGCACAGCAGTTCCCTCATTTCTCCTGTCTGTGCACATCCTCTCCTGGTACGAGGCAGCTCACTTTAGCTGTAAATGTACCTTTGCCCTCCTGAAGCCCCAGCATGGCGTGGCGGTGCTTTTGGCACTGCCTGGGTTAACCGTGGGGCTTTTTCAGTGCTTTTAGGACCCGCTGGAGGCTTCAGAGGTTCCCAGCTCTGCTCTGCCTGGCTCTCTAAAATTAACCATGGAACCTTCCTAAAAATACTCTGAGGGCACCAGCCCCTGGAGAGCCACGGGCTCTGCTTGCTCACGGTTTCTAGAGCGAGCTGTAGGAGAGATGAGGTCACCCAGCAACGCGTGCCTTGCAGCCCTGGAAAGCCCTTGTCTTCCTCAAAGCCTCCTGCAGGATGCCCTGTCCCCAACCCCCCTGCTGACGGGGTGCAGTGGGGTCCCCTGGCATCCAGGCCGGGGTTGGTGCTGAGAGCCCATCGTGCACTGGGGGGGCCTGGGGGCCTCCATTGAGCGTCCTGATGGGAGGAACAGCTGAGCCCTTCCCCTTCTTTTTTTTTTTTTTAAGGTGTGTGGGAGGAGGACGGAAAGGGCTGAGGGAGGAGGAGGGAGAAGGGGGAGCTGAATTTTCCATGAGCAGCTATCTAAGCGTCATCTCCTGCATTGCTCAGGCTGGCGGCTCCGGCTCCAAGCCCCAGCATCCATCTCCATGCCTGGAATGCAGGCGGATGCCCCAGTGCATGACCCACACAGAAACGGCCCCAGACATGTCACCTGGCGATGGGGTGAAGCCCTTTCCCCGTGGCTCACTGTGTCTGCAGCCCAGCCCCTCAGGGTGCCCCTCGCCCACGTTTGGGGCCAGCTGTCCACCTTGGGGACCCTGAGAGCATCGCCTCTCTCTCTGCCAGCTGCTCTCACCATGCCAAGCATTTGTGCCGACAGCTGGGGTGCGGTGCAGCCCCCGCCCTGCAGCCTTCTCATGCTCCACTCCATTCGTGCTGTTTCATGATGCTTTTTGTAGTGTATCCCCCCCCCATCTTGTAAAGTGTAGAGCTAGGAAAGTCCTTGGCCCAGCCAGCGCCGCTCAGGGGCTCACTCCTGGGGTTTGTGCCCTACATTTGGGCAGCACCCCGTGTCCTTGCTGTGGGGTCACGGTGGGAGGGCTGCGTGCCTCTCTTCGCCCTGCTCACACGTCTCAGGGGGTGCTGCTGGATCTGGGACGGCTGTTGAAAATAGCACATCAGCACAGGGCAGGAGGGGGACTGCAGCTTTGCTGCTGCCAGAAATCGAGGTCTCACAGAGATGTGGCCCTTCCCTTCCTTGCTGCAGTTCAGGAACCACTGGGCAGAGCAGCATGGGGGCATCTCAGCTGACCATGGGGTCGGTGCAGGAGGGCCAGGGCTGGCAGTGCCTGGTTCAGCTGGGGGTGGTTGAGCTGGGATGCTATCTGAGCCCTCGCTATAAATACACCGGCAGGGTAAACACTTGGGAGAGGAAAAAATGCTCTTTAAGCCAACGGGCGCTGCTGCCACGAGGTATGAATTGGTCAGGGGTAAATTTAGGCTGGCGATGAGATGGCAGATTGTGATGGGCTCCTGGCTGCGGCCTGTCCAGCTCTGTGCTGCTTTGGGGGCTGGAGAGCAGTCCCTGCTTACCTCTGCCGCTAACGAGGGCTCTGATGAGGGCTCCTCTATGTCACTGAGCTCATTCCCATCAGAGCTACACACTCTCTGTTCCGAAGACCCCAGAACCCCCCAGCCTCATCTTCTCAGTGGCAAACCAGAACTTGATTCATCCTCAGATAATTTGTGTACGTTCCCTTTCTTTCCCGAACGGGCTCTGCATGTATATGAAAAAAAGCTCTTAAGCAGCACTGCAGTCAAACCTGATCTGCTTTTAGAAGCCGGGTCCTTATGTTACCCTCTCTGTCTCTGCAGGCAGGGATTGCTTGGCGTCCTGGTGCCAACCCGTGGCAGTGGCTGCACGCCTCGGGCTACATCTGCTCAGGCTCAGGGCTGGGCATGGAGTGTAGGAGCCCCGGGAACCCACAGCTCTGTTGGGGTTCTGCTCCTGGTCGTGCCCGTTTTGCTGGCAGCGGTGTGCACGGGGTGCTGAGCTGGGTCCCCTTGTTAGGGAGCGCCTCTGAGGAGCTGCAAGGAGGCAAAACCATCAGGTTAACGTGCTTCACAGACGGCTTGTAGTTGCTCTTGAAAGAGAAAGGGGACAGCATCTCAGTGGGCTTAGAGAGGGATGGGGGAGAGGGGTGAAACCGGAGCCCAGAGGGCCCGGTGCAGCTCAGGGTGGTGATGGGGGCCTTTGATATGTGGAATGGCTGCAAACGCCTCCTGTATGGACAGAGCTGGCTGTCGTGGGGGGGACACGTCCCTGGGTGCTGCGTGCTCCTCGCCCTTTAACGCCTGGGAGCAGCTGGGGCCACGTGTGCCGCACCCTGGCTGGCTCCCCTGCCCTCTGCGCAGGGCTGGGGGACAAGTGGCACGCCGGCTGGGTGGCTGTCCCCACTCTGGCCCTGTGGAGCACCCAGCACAGGATGAGCGTGCAGCCGGCAGGCGCGGCCTGGGGGCAGTGGCACCATGCAGGTGGGGGACCCTCCGTGCTCCCCGGGACGCGCGTTGTGCTCTCCTTCCTCCCCCCATGGCTCAGGAGCCGTTCTCTGCTCTCCTTCCAGGTTTCAAGTGCCCCATTTGCTCCAAATCCGTGGCTTCTGACGAGATGGAAATGCACTTTATCATGTGTCTGAGCAAACCTCGCCTCTCCTACAACGGTAAGGGTCCAGGGGGGGCACACGGTGCCGGGACGCTGTGAAAGGCAGGAGGACACAGGCTGGGGCTGCAGCGTGCCAAGAGGGCTGTGCTGCAGCTGCTCCTGTCCCCTCTGCTTTTCCTTGGGACCCTTTGTAGCACAGCCCTGTGTTGCTCACCGCCGTGAGCTGTGCACGGCGGGGCCGTGCTGCCCAAGGGGGAGGGCAGGTGTGGCTCTGGGGACACACATCCTGTGTCTCACTGCTGCCCTCTCCTCCCCTGTAGACGACGTGCTGACCAAGGACGCCGGCGAGTGCGTGATCTGCCTGGAGGAGCTGCTGCAGGGGGACACGATAGCCAGGCTGCCCTGCCTCTGCATTTATCACAAAAGGTATGTGGGCAGGGGGCTGTGGCAGCTGGGTCGGGCAGCCCTGGGTCCGGCCCCGCGTGGCACTCACCTGCCGTCCTCCCTCCAGCTGTATAGATTCCTGGTTTGAAGTGAACAGATCTTGCCCAGAGCATCCTTCTGATTGACCTGCTGGGCATGCTTGCTGACTTGTCTGTAAGGTGAGTCCGCGGTGGGGGGCGAGGGGCTGTGGGCGTGTGAGCTGGCCGTGGTGCTGCGCTGGTGCCGTGCTGACGTGGCCTCGTCTCTCTGCAGGGCACCTTGCTACCTGCCGTACCTCCTCTCCCCGTCCCACCCGCCCCTCCTGGACTTTTGGGCTGATGTTCAATTCCTCAAAGAAGACGAAAAATCACAACGAAAAACCAACCCACCAACCCAGAAAACTTGAACCCACTCGGGACAACGGCGAATATATATATATATTTTTTTTATTTTATTTTAACTTTTATTATTTTTACTTTTCGTCTTTTCATTTCAAGATTGAAAAACAAAACGTAAACCAACAACCAACCGCAACACCGAACCGCGGAAACACCCGGGGGAGACGGGGTGCCCTGCCCTCCCTGCAGCCACCGGGAGGGACCCAGCACCCGGGGAGCTGTCCTCGGCCCGGCCCTGCCATGATGTTTGGCTCTTCTCCCCGCGTGGAGCGGCGCTGGCGGGGACGGCGGCCAAACGGAGTGCGGCACTTCGCGGCACCGGGCTCGCCTGGCGCCCGCGGGCTCTGCTCGGATATTGCACTGACTACGTGGGAATTTCCTCCTCTCTCCCGTCTCCCTTTTGGAGATCTCCAGCTCCTGGAAACGCGTTGATGGGGACTGTGCCCCACGCCGGGAGCGGGGCCGCCGCTCTGCCCCATAGCGGGGTGTGTCTTTCAAGTGTTTACAATGAGAAAAAAAGAAAAAAAAAAGGAAAAAAAATAATAATAATAATTTAAAAAAAAAGAGAGAAAACTGACAAAACCAAGAAAAAAAAAAATATATTCAATGAAGCTTCGTGTTGACTGGCGTGTTCTTCGATTTGAGCTTCCCTGCCCCAGTGATGTTTACAGACTGGTCACTCAGCTATAACCACTCAGAGACTGGACAGCCGCAGCATCCCCGCTCCCCGCCGCTGCCAAAACCTCCCCTCCTTCCCATCGCCCTCGGGCTGAACCCTTTGGGGAGGGGACCCAGGGTCCTCCTTGGGCCCCGCCAGCGGCCGGCAGGTGAGGACCCCCTGTTTTATGGCCGTGCTCCCGTCCCCGTCCCCTCCCGGTGCGGCGGGCGCGTTGTCGTTGGTGAGACCTCCCCTGCCGGTGGCCGTGCCCCCGCGGGAAACGTTTCTGTATTTATATATTAAAAAAAAAAATGGGGGTGGGGGGGAAACGAGTTCAGAGCTTGGGGGAGCTTCCTTCATTAGTCAAGGTGTTTTGATATGGTATTAAAACAATGTTCAATAAAATATTCACTGTTATTTTATTTCACTGGCATTCTTGGTGAAGCGGGGCGGACTGCTGAGGGGGGCACCGGAGCCACCCCCAGGTCCCCAAAAAGGATGAGGACGGGTGGATGCGTGGGCGCTCACAGCACCTTGCCAGGGTTCATCAGGTGGAGGGGGTCCAGCGCGTCCTTGATGCGGCGCATGGCAGCCAGCCCCACGGCGCCCAGCTCCTCACGCAGCAGTGCCCTCTTGCCCAGCCCCACGCCGTGCTCCCCGGTGCAGGTGCCGCCCGCAGCCAGCGCCCGCCTGGGGATGGGGACGTGGCCGTCACCCGTGGGGCCGTCCCCGGAGCCCTGCGCCCGCCCGCTGCCGCAGCCCCACCTGCCCAAGCGCTCGGCGAAGTCGTGCACGCGCTGTGCCTCATCCGGGTCATCAGCGCGGAAGACGAGGATGCAGTGGAAGTTGCCATCGCCCACGTGTCCCACCATGGGGCCTGCGGGGATGGGGCTGAGCGGGGTGCAAGGTGCCTGACGGGGGGTGGCAGTGGTGGTGCTCACCAGTGAGGCCGGAGTCCCGCAGGTCCCGCTGCGTCTCCAGCACGACGTTGGGCAGGCGGGAGATGGGCACGCAGACGTCAGTGGAGTAACCCTGGGTGGGAAGTGTGGGATGTGAGGACGGCAACGGGCACTGGGGTGGGGATGGGGAAGGGACGCGGTGCTGTCAGGGCTCACCTGGCAGCCAGGACGCAGGGCCAGGGCGGCGAACCAGGCGTTGTGCCGTGCAGCCCAGAGCCGCTCACGCTCCTCCGGTGCCCACGCCCAGGCCAGGACAGAGCCACCGTGCAGCTGCACCAGCTCCTCTGCGGCGGTGGGAGACAGTGGGTGGGTGGTGGGGGCCACAGCGGCTGCCCGGCACCATCCCACACCCATGGCCCCACTGTGCACCCACCGTGGGCACACCTCCCCAGGCCAGATCTCCCCCTTCCCCATCCGTGTCCCTACCTGCCTGCTGCTGCTGCTCAGCCAGGCCGCGCTGGGAGCCGTGCAGCTCCAGAAAGAGCATGGCCACCTCGGGCAGATCCAGGTGGCTGTAGCGGCTGCAGGCGCCCGCCATCACCTCATCCAGGAGCTCTGCTGGGAGGAGGCAGCTGGGGACACTGCTGAGGCTGTCCTGTTCCCAACCCCATCCCAAAGCCATACTCCTCCCCATCCATGTGACATCCCCAGCCCATTCCTGTCGGTGTAACCATCCTTATCCTGTGTCCCATTCGCGTTCCTGCTGCCTTCTTGTTCTGTACTCCTTTCTGTCTCATCCAGATCTCACCTACATCCCCATTCCCCTTCATGTCCCAGTCCCACGCCTATCCCCAGTGCACAGAATCATAGTTGGTGTACAAAGGGACCTTAAGGGTCATCTGCTCCCAGTCCCTGCAGTGAGCAGGGACACCCACAGCTCCATCAGTGCTCACAGCCCCGTTCCCTGACCTCGGCTGTCTGCAGGGCTGGGGCAGCACCACCTCTCTGGGCATCCTATGCCTCACCATCCTCAGTGTAAAAATCTTCCTTATGTCCAATCTAAATCTGCCCTCTTTTAGTTTGAACCATTTCCCCTTGTCCTACCCTACTAGTGTCCCCTTCTTCCAGCCCTTTTAGATACTGAAAGGCAGCAGTCGTGTCTCCCCATCCCTGTTCTCATCCCTCCTGGTAGCACCCACCGATGCGTGCCACGGGCATGGCCACCTGCAGCACCTGCACGGTGCAGCTCACAGCGTCCCGCACGCTGGGGAAGGTGCATGCAGCAGCAACCACGGCCTCAGGCAGTGGGTGCAGGCGCAGCGTCGCCTGCGTCAGGAAGCCCAGGGTGCCCTCGGACCCCACAAACAGGGAGGTCAGGTCGTAGCCGGCCGCGCTCTTCCTGCGCAGGGAGAGGTGAGCGGGCACCGGGCGGCCCCGTCCCGTTGCCCCATGACGCGTGTCCCCGTACCTGGCGCTGCGCCCGGGCCCGGCGGTGTGCAGCACGCTGCCGTCCGGCAGCACCACACGCAGGTTGAGCACGTTGGGCCTCATGGTGCCGTAGCGCACGGCGTTGGTGCCCGAGGCGCCCGTGGCTGCCATGCCGCATAGCGAGGCGTCCGCTCCGGGGTCTGCGATGGGGACGGGGGACCCAGCGTGCCCAGGGGTCAGCGGCACCGCCAGCACATGGCACCCCTGGGGCTGGGAACCCCTGGGATGCCACCAGCCCCATCCCATGCCCACCTCTGTCACGCTGCCTCAGAACTCCCAGTGCGCCCAGCAGCCCGGAGCCGCCCAGCCCTGCCAGCGCTCCTTGTCTCCTTGCACCCCTGACCCCATGGACACCTCCATCCACCCTTGTGCTCCCAACACCCTTGGCCACACGGGAAACCCCAGTGCTCCCCATCAGCCCCAGCCCCCCCAATGCTCCCATGGCCCTTTGGGCAACCCCAATGCCCACAATAAACAAAGATCCCCAGCAGCCCCAGCCACCCCAGTCCTCCCAGAGCTCCAAGACCTTCCCAGCAAACCCATTGCTCCCAGTGCCCTTGTCCCTGTGATATGGCCTCCCTGTGCTCCCAGTCCTCCCAGTGCTCCCAGCACCATAGTCTCCAGGGGAAGCTCCTGCATCCCTGTGCACCCAGTGCATCCCAGTGCACCCAGTGCTCCCAGTACCCTTGGCTCCATGGAATATCCCAGTGCTCCCTGCACCCCTGTACACAGACAACCACAGCGCTCCATGTCCCCCCCCACACCCCTCCTCCATCCCATTGTTCTCAGCACTCCCGGTGCTCCCAGCACCCCCAAACCCCTCAGCCCAGCCCCAAGCATCACTCCGTGCTGCCCGGCACCCCCAGTACCGACGGGAAACCAGAGCCCCGTGCCACGCAGATGGGCATTGAGGGCCTTGCGGGTGACGCCGGGCTCCACTGCCACCGAGAAGTCCTCAACGCTCAGCTCCGAGATGGCGGCCATGCGGCTCAGGTTGAAGCAGACACCGCCCTGGCACGGCATGGCACGGCATGGCACGGCATGGCACGGCATGGCACGGCATGGCACGGCACGGCACGGGCAGCGGGGTGGTGTGGGGCTGGGAGGGCCATGTACCTGCACGGCGTTGACGCCGCCCTCCAGGCCGGTGCCGGTGCCGTAGGGCAGCATGGGCACGCGGTGCTGGTGGCAGAGGGCCACCATCTCCTGCAGCTGCTCCACATCGTGGGGCCACACCACGGCGTCGGGGGGTGCACACCTGCTGGGGGGCACCGCACTCATCGTCGGCCCCATGGGGCAGCACGACCCCGCTGGGACCCCCGTCCCCACCTGTGCATGGACTCGTCGTGCCCGTGCTGCTGCCGCACCGCCGCCGACACCGAGACGTTGGGGTCCCCTGCCACGGCACGCAGGGCCTGCAGCAGGACGGGGGGCAGCGGGGGCTGCGGGACGGGGGGGGGTCCGGTCAGCACGTGGCTGGAGTGGGTCTGCATGCCAGGGGACTCCACGCAGCCCCGTCCCACCCACCTGGCTGCAGCACCCACGCCGCCCCACGGCCCCCGCCAACCGCAGCGTGCACCGCAGGGCCATGTTGGGACCTGGAGCTGCGCCCAGGGCTGCGCCTGACCCCGTGCTCCCCAGTCCCCTCCCGCCCGGCGTTAAGGAGGCTCCAGACGCTGCGCTGCAGCCTGCACTGCGTCCTGCTGCCCATGGACACACCGCCCTGCTCCACCTGTGGAGCCCGGAGCACAGTGCTGCTCACCTGGTGGGCCCCACACCATTGCAGCCAGGGGGCACCTCCCCCCATCTCCTTCCAAACGGGAGCTCCAGATGCAGCCTTGTGTCTCCACACCCACCCAGGTTACACATCTCCCCCCTCCATGTCCTGCTCCAGCCAGCCATGCCCACCCCAGGGCTGCAGCACAAAAACAAAGACAGTGAGGGAACGAAGCTTTATTCGGGGCCTCAGTTGGCCGCCACCACGGAGTCGATCCATTCTCGGAGCTCAGTGACGCGGGCGTAGACAGCAGGAATGGAGGTGGAGCAGGTGCCGCTGCCCCACGAGACGATGCCCACCAGCGTCCAGGCGCCGTCCTTCTGGCACACCAGCGGGCCCCCGGAGTCACCCTGCGGGCGGCACAGTGGGGATGTGGGCACAAGGTCGGGGGGGCCACGGGCCATGCACCGGGGCTGGGGGCACCCACCATGCAGGAGGAGGCTCCGTCACCCCCGGCGCACACCATCACGTCGTAGATGCGGAAGCCCCAGTACTGCTTGCACTGCGCGTTGGTGAGCAGGGGAAGGGCCACTTGCTGCAGGATGGCCGGCGTGTCCTCATCTGTGAGCGAGCGGGGGGCGCGGGTCAGTGCCGGCTCGGCCCCGGCCCGGGGGGAAGGCCGGGGATGGGGCCGCAGTACCGTTGGCGTTGGTGAGCCCCCATCCCGTGGTGACGCAGGTCATGCCCCCGGGGAAGTCCTCGGTGGCCTGGGGCAGGCAGACGGGCGCCACGCGGGCGTTCAGCTGCGCCGGGGTGTCCAGCTTGATCAGCGTGATGTCGTTGCGGATGGTCAGCGCGCTGTACTTGGGGTTCTTGAACACCTGTGGCACGTGGACGTGTAGGGCAGGCACCGACCGCGGCACCGACGGCGGTCAGAGCCGCCCCAGCAGCGGGGGGGGAGCACAGAGCCGGCGCTGCCGGGGACCCCGCAGAGAAGGCGGGGATCCCATCAGTGCGGGGACTGCTGGGGGCCACCGGGCAACGCTCCGTCCCTGGGACACCGGCACCCGAAGATGAGCGCCGAGGGAGCGGGGGGACCCGGCAGTGCCAAGGAGGACTCTGCGGGGACGCGAGCCCTGACGCTAAGGGGAACGAGGACCACGAGGGGACCCGACCCGGGGATGAGGGGCACCCAGCCCCGCCGCGTTCCCAGTGCTGAGCGCGGCACCCGCAGGCACACGGCCCCGCGCCCGCAGTACCTTGGCGATGCCCAACCTCTGCACGTCACTGGAGGCCGTCTCCTGGTCGTACTCGCCCAGCACCACGGTGTCGGTGGTCCTGGGCAGGGCAGGCACTGAGCCCCGGCCACGGGGACACCCCGGTACCGCCCCCGCCCAGCGGCCGCCCCGCACTTACTTGACCCCGCAGTGCGCAGCGGTGACCACCCATTGCTCGCTGATCAGCGACCCGCCGCAGAAGTGGAAGTTGCCGTAGCGCTGCCGGGAGAGCGGCTGTCAGCCCCACAGCCGCGGGGACCCGGCCCCGGCCCCATCCCCATCCCCACAGCGGGCACTCACCTGCAGGGACACCTGCCAGGGCCAGGACCCGGGCACCGCCGGCTCCCCACCGACGATGCGGTTGTAGCCGCGGATGACGGGCGTGATGGCGGGCACTCCGCAGCCTGCGGGACGGGGACAGTTGTGGCACCTCGGCCGCCTCAGCCCCGCGCCCCAAACCCGGCCCCGTGCCCTCCCGGAACCCCACCCCACGCACTCGGCAAGGAGCGGGTGGCACGGGCAGAGCCCGCCAGCACCAGGCAGCCCAGCAGCCACAGCACAGCCATTGCCACTCGCAGGGGACAGGCCGGGCACGGGGCACCACGCTTCTTATGGCCGCGGCCCCGACCAGACCTTGTGCTGTGACCTCGAGATAGCGCAGCACCGTGCGGGGCCGGCACCTGGCACCACGGCCACCACCTGCCCCTGGGAACTGCCCCAGACCGCCGGGGTGGGCACAGCCACTGCCAGGTGTCCTTCCTGGAAACGTCCCCCGTGGGCACGGTGCTGCTGCACACCAACTGCATGAGAGCTGGCTGCGTCCCCTGGCACCACACTGGGAATGGTGTCCCTGGCGTTGATGGGGAGCGATCCAGGATCTGAGTGTGGTTCTGAGCAACAGGGCCGGGGGTACCGGGCTCCCTCTGCACACTGGGAAGCACTTCTGTGTGGTGTGTGTGCACAGGTACGCGGCACTGTGCTGGGAGCTGGGGCCATGGGGACATCAGGGCATGTCGAATGGCAGCCTGCACCTGGGGATGGGGCTCAGGGCTCTGTGAGACTGCCCTAGAGCTGGTAATGGGACAGCAGTGGTGGGATCAGAGGGGTGGATCCCAGTCTGTGGGGTGCTGGGGACACCACAGAGACCCAAAACCAAGAATGAGGAGGACAATGAACTCCCTAGCAATGTGACCCCATGGCATGAGGGACACCATTGGGCCCTAACTGTGGGGCATAGGCCTCAGGGCAGGGACTCTGGGACGGCCAGAGCACCCTACAGCGACCCTACAACAGTGGCACCCTGGCTGTGACTGCTGCATGGAGGCAGAACCACCTCCAGCGTGGGCAGCACGCTGCCAGGCAAACCCAACACTTGACGGGTGCACGCAGGCACCGTTCCCACGATGGACATTTCCAGGAAGGACACCTGGCAGTGGCTGTGCCCACCCCGGCGGTCTGGGGCAGTTCCCAGGGGCAGGTGGTGGCCGTGGTGCCAGGTGCCGGCCCCGCACGGTGCTGCGCTATCTCGAGGTCACAGCACAAGGTCTGGTCGGGGCCGCGGCCATAAGAAGCGTGGTGCCCCGTGCCCGGCCTGTCCCCTGCGAGTGGCAATGGCTGTGCTGTGGCTGCTGGGCTGCCTGGTGCTGGCGGGCTCTGCCCGTGCCACCCGCTCCTTGCCGAGTGCGTGGGGTGGGGTTCCGGGAGGGCACGGGGCCGGGTTTGGGGCGCGGGGCTGAGGCGGCCGAGGTGCCACAACTGTCCCCGTCCCGCAGGCTGCGGAGTGCCCGCCATCACGCCCGTCATCCGCGGCTACAACCGCATCGTCGGTGGGGAGCCGGCGGTGCCCGGGTCCTGGCCCTGGCAGGTGTCCCTGCAGGTGAGTGCCCGCTGTGGGGATGGGGATGGGGCCGGGGCCGGGTCCCCGCGGCTGTGGGGCTGACAGCCGCTCTCCCGGCAGCGCTACGGCAACTTCCACTTCTGCGGCGGGTCGCTGATCAGCGAGCAATGGGTGGTCACCGCTGCGCACTGCGGGGTCAAGTAAGTGCGGGGCGGCCGCTGGGCGGGGGCGGTACCGGGGTGTCCCCGTGGCCGGGGCTCAGTGCCTGCCCTGCCCAGGACCACCGACACCGTGGTGCTGGGCGAGTACGACCAGGAGACGGCCTCCAGTGACGTGCAGAGGTTGGGCATCGCCAAGGTACTGCGGGCGCGGGGCCGTGTGCCTGCGGGTGCCGCGCTCAGCACTGGGAACGCGGCGGGGCTGGGTGCCCCTCATCCCCGGGTCGGGTCCCCTCGTGGTCCTCGTTCCCCTTAGCGTCAGGGCTCGCGTCCCCGCAGAGTCCTCCTTGGCACTGCCGGGTCCCCCCGCTCCCTCGGCGCTCATCTTCGGGTGCCGGTGTCCCAGGGACGGAGCGTTGCCCGGTGGCCCCCAGCAGTCCCCGCACTGATGGGATCCCCGCCTTCTCTGCGGGGTCCCCGGCAGCGCCGGCTCTGTGCTCCCCCCCCGCTGCTGGGGCGGCTCTGACCGCCGTCGGTGCCGCGGTCGGTGCCTGCCCTACACGTCCACGTGCCACAGGTGTTCAAGAACCCCAAGTACAGCGCGCTGACCATCCGCAACGACATCACGCTGATCAAGCTGGACACCCCGGCGCAGCTGAACGCCCGCGTGGCGCCCGTCTGCCTGCCCCAGGCCACCGAGGACTTCCCCGGGGGCATGACCTGCGTCACCACGGGATGGGGGCTCACCAACGCCAACGGTACTGCGGCCCCATCCCCGGCCTTCCCCCCGGGCCGGGGCCGAGCCGGCACTGACCCGCGCCCCCCGCTCGCTCACAGATGAGGACACGCCGGCCATCCTGCAGCAAGTGGCCCTTCCCCTGCTCACCAACGCGCAGTGCAAGCAGTACTGGGGCTTCCGCATCTACGACGTGATGGTGTGCGCCGGGGGTGACGGAGCCTCCTCCTGCATGGTGGGTGCCCCCAGCCCCGGTGCATGGCCCGTGGCCCCCCCGACCTTGTGCCCACATCCCCACTGTGCCGCCCGCAGGGTGACTCCGGGGGCCCGCTGGTGTGCCAGAAGGACGGCGCCTGGACGCTGGTGGGCATCGTCTCGTGGGGCAGCGGCACCTGCTCCACCTCCATTCCCGGGGTCTACGCCCGCGTCACTGAGCTCCGAGAATGGATCGACTCCGTGGTGGCGGCCAACTGAGGCCCCGAATAAAGCTTCGTTCCCTCACTGTCTTTGTTTTTGTGCTCCAGGCCCCACGCGTGGGGCTGCTGGCACGGGGACGCGCGTGCAGCACAGCGGGGCGGGCACAGGGCAGCACGGGGCTGCGCAGTGCACGGAGCCACCTTAACTCCCAGCGGGAGGGGACTGCGGGGACACGGGGCCCACCCACTGCGCCCGCGCAGCTCCTGGCTCCAGCGCTGCGTGCCATGTCGGGAATGCGGGGCTGCAGGCATGGGGGTGCAACGAAGGGGCTCAGGGGGTCTGTGGGGGGCCCAGAGGGGTCTATCGAGGCTTGGTGCGGGGTCTCAGGGGCTCCCGGCCCCGGGGATGCCATGTGCTGGCGGTACCACTGACCCCAGGGCACACTGGGTCCCCCCTCCCCATTGCAGACCCCGAGCAGACGCCTCGCTCTGCTGCATGGCAGCCACGCAGGGCTGCGTGGGATGCACGGAGTGGGAATCAGACGGGAGTGGGCATAGTTGCACGGACAGGGCTTGAGGGGAGATGGGACGGGGGTGGGAGGGCCGGTGCCACGGTCTGGGTAAAGGGATGGGCATGGACTGGGAGGGGTCAGGGGTGGGACACAGATGGAAGAGAAAGGTAAGAGACTGGATGAATGTGAGGACAGGAGGTGCGACAGGGACACGGACAGGACAGCCCTGCAGATCTCCCCATCGCCTCTTTCCTGCCAGCAGAGCTCCTGGATGAGGACAATGCAGCTGGCTGGAGCTGCCATGCTCCTCCTGGAGCTGCACGGCTCCTGGCATAGCCTGGTGGGTAGGGACAGGGATGGGTTGGACGTGGGGCAGGGCTGGAGCCTCACGGGTGCTGTGGTCCCCATGATGTGGGATGCGTTAGGGTCCCGGGTGAGGATGGTGAGCAGCACTTGGGTACGCAGGAACAGGGCCAGGGGTCACAGTGGGAGCAGAGGCAGGGAACGCAGGAATAGGGCTGGGGCTGTCCCCTGTGCCAGGTACACACTAGGGCACGGCAGCAAGCCTGGGGAGCCCACACCTGGGCTCTGGGTGCCCGTGGCCCGGGGCTGCCATGGCCCCACTGCCCTGGCACTGCCTCCCACTGCATTGCAGCTGAGTGCAGGTGGCAGAGAAGCACAGCAGAGGAGCATGTGTGGCTCTGGGTTGTGCAGCACTATGCCTTCACTGCTGCTCGTGCTCATGGCCAGCGCCACGTCCTGCTCCACGACAAGATGCTGTGAGCAACCTGACGCTGCAGCTCTGCCAGAAACCGTGCGGCACCTCAGCCATGCCCCAGCACAGCGGCTTTATGGGGACAGGGCACCCCAGTTCCCACGAGGTGCCCACTCCCAGCACTGCACACACACAGTCAGGCGCCAGGGGGATTTGTAGGCAAATCTTTATGCTGCTGTGGGACCAGGGGGGCTGAGTTTTTGGGGTGGCTGCAACTCCACGGCTCCGGGAACCAGAGGAAGCTTCCCCAGTGTTCAGAAGGCACCAATGTCGGTTTGCATTTCAGTTACAGCCGGCACAGCAAAACCAAGCCCTGAAATGCGAAGGTTCAAGCCCCTCCTGCCCCCTGGCTGCCCCTCACCCCTTCCCCCATCGCTCAGGGACCCTATGTACATCCCTGGCCAGGTGTTGGTGTGTACAGGACAGCACTCTTCATCTCCCTGCCGCTGCTCCTTGGCTTTGTCTGTCTGTGCCACACCACTACAACAGCCAGCCGACGTGCCCATGGAGCCCGCAGCCAGCCCCGCCTCAACTGGAGCAGAGGGACAGCAGGGAGACCCTGCCCCCCTGGCACTGCGGGCACGGCTCTGAAACCAATGTCAAGAGGAAGAGGAGGGAGGGGGCC
Organism: Cyrtonyx montezumae; assembly: GCF_038088225.1. NCBI lineage: Eukaryota > Metazoa > Chordata > Aves > Galliformes > Odontophoridae > Cyrtonyx > Cyrtonyx montezumae. The sequence goes on from NW_027071903.1 coordinate 15,549,660, forward strand.
CTCACCCCTGCGTGAGTCTCTATGTACAGGTCTGTGGTGCCGGGCACAGGGCTGCGGGAGGGGGCAGCAGCACGAGGCCATCACATGGCGGCCAGCTGGCCCAGCACCATCCTGAACTGCTGCGTGCTGTTGGCGAGGTCCTTGACGCGCTCCACCATGTCCTTGGAGGCAGCGGGCGACGGGTAGTGCAGCGCGGCCGCCTTGGTGCTCACCACGATCTCCTTGAGCATCTCGCACAGGAGGTTGCTGTAGTGCGTCACCTTGTGCCGCACGTCCTGCGCCTTGGCCTGGCGGGACAGCGTGTCGCCGATGAAGACGAGCTTGTGGGCGCTGAGGATGATGAACTTGCTGTGGGCCACGAAGATTTTCGGGGGCTGGTTGGTGCTGACGGCCGTGAAGAAGGCATCGATGGCGTTGGTGAGCGTGGTGAGGTTGGCCTCGCACTGCTCCAGGTAGAAGAGGAGCAGCTGGTGGTCGGCGGCACACAGGGCCCCTCCGCCCCGCGCGGGGCCGTAGTGCTGGGGGGGGCTCCAGTTGGACAGGTCGTTGTCGATGGGGCGCGTCACCTCCTGCTCCAGCCGCTCAAACTGCTTCAGCTGCGGGGAGAGACGGCTGTGAGGACGGGCAGGGCGGCCGCCCAGCCTCAGGGGATGCCACACAGGACAGTGCCCTGATCCTCTCTGGCATCGGAGAAGAGCCATGGGGGGCTCACAGTTGTGGGCACACAGAGAGCAGGAGCCCAACCCCACTGCCCTCCCCACCCTGGGGTCCCCACCGGGCCGTGCCCCATTACCTGCTGGTGCTCCAGCTGGTCCTTGCTCTGCCGGATAATGTTGCCTTTCTCCAGCAGCTCCTTCTGCGTCTTCTCGAACTCCTCCTTACCCTGAAGGGAAGGAAGGGCTGTGAGAAGTGGGGCAAACCACAACCCCTGCCAGGATCGAGACCCCCAGCCCCGCACCAGGACACCCTCAGCTCCCACAGCCGCAGCAGAAGGCGGAAAACAAGAGTCGGGCGAGGAGACACGAAGCCCACCCGTGGCACCCAGCGCTGCAGGACACCCACCTGGAGGTGCACGTAGTCATAGTCCTCCATCCAGCCGCTCTCGTGGTTCTCGTAGGGGCCCTCGGGTGACTCCTGCGCCAGCAGCTTGGGCGGGGAGGGCAGGGGCCGCGACTGGATGCTGCTGGCCTTGTCAGAGGGGTGCGTGGGCCCGTGGCCGTTGCCCTCAGGCACCGGCTTTGTCCGTTTGAAGAGCAGAGAAGCGTTGCCGTGCAGGAAGGAGGCCAGCTGCTTGGTGTCGTCGGGCACGCCGCGTGAATACATGACAAAGAGCTCCAAGTCGTCCGTGCCCGGCTTGCCGGCCACCAAGGCGCTAGGGGCCCAGTGGCACGCGTCCAGCGCCTGGCCGTGCCGCCCCAGGGCCTGGTACACCTCCTCCATCTTCTGCAGCTGCTTGCTGAGCTTGGCGTAGAGCGAGCGGTCCGAGGCCTGGGCAGCATTGCCCACCGCTCCCCGGGCGAACTCCAGCAGCTCCCGGAGCGCCGTCTGCACGCCCTCGGCCGCCCCACGGATGCCAGCGGCGTTGGCCTCCATGTGCTCGGGGCTGCGCCAGTTGGTGCTGATGAAGGACATGAGGCAGGAGACGGCGCCACCGACGCCAAGCTGGAGCTTGGCCAGCGTCTCCATGGCAGTGTCCAAGTCCAGGGAGAACTCCCTGCCGGCCACTCTGGCTGGCTCCTTCACGGGCACCGTGTCCAGCGAGGAGGTGGAGATGTTGCTGCGGGTGCTGCCCGTGCTGGAGGCCGAGAGACGCTTGGTGTCAGCCGCCTTGGCCTCGCGGTCCACCTGCGGCGGGACATCGTAGATGTACTCACCCTCCGTGTCCACCGAGCCCTTGCCGGGGCCGTGCAGGTCCCGCGGCACGTCGTACACCTCCTGCGAGGGGAAGGCAGACCCCCCCAGCTTCTTGAGGCTGGGGGGCACGTCATAGATCTCGTGGGACAGCGAGGGCTCGGGGGCGGCTTTCCCGGCCGCCGGCGGCACGTCGTAGACATCCTCTGGCAGGTAGGGCTCCTGCTGCGCCAGGGCTGGGGGGTGGCGGGGGGGCTCGAAGGCTTTCTGCTTGGCGAAGGCAGGGGGCACGTCGTACGTCTCCTCCCGCACGGGGCCGTCCGGCACGTCCTTGCTGACAGAGGGCGGCACGTCGTACACCTGCAAGGGCACCAGCAAGCAGCGTCAGTGCAGCTGGAGGTGCACGTGCACCACGAGGAAGGGAGGCAGAGCCCGAGGCTCTGGCTGCAGCCCGGTGCATGTAAGCACTGGCTCTGGGCATGCCGCGGGCACATGGAAGAAGACGTGCAATGCCACAGCCCGGCAGCACCCCACCCTTCACCCTTTGGTGCAGTTTTCCCCACAGCACTTACGGTTTGGTGCAGGTTCTTCTCCACGCTGGGGGGCACGTCATAGATCTCCTGCCCTGGGTCCTGCCCATTGGGACCCTTGACTGCCATGGGGGGCGTGTCATAGACCTGCTGGAGGGGACGGGACAGCACGTCAGGGGACAGGAGAGCAGCCCCAGTGCCTGCGCAGCGGGGACCCTGGCTCAGCCCAGCGCTGGGCGCCATGGCCCCGCAGCCCACCACCCCGCTGCCACCCCACAAGCTGCCCCACCTCCCGCTGACCTGGCTGGGTAGCGCGCCGCGCGCTGGCGGCACATCATAGATCTCCTGGGAGCCCGAGGAGAGGAGGTGGCGGGGAAAATCGTATTCATCCTGCTCGCCCTTGGGGGAGTCGTAGACGTACACCTGCCCCACGCGGGTGGGCAGCAAGACCTAGGAGAGAGGGGAAGGGCTGAGCTCCGAGCATCCCCTCGCTGCCGCCCGCTCCGAGCCTGCCCTGGTGCCAGACCTGGAGCGGAGCGGTGACAGCGGGCCGTGGGTGCCCACGCGAGGGCGCTCCCCGGCCAGCCGTGCTGCTGTCACCGCTCCGTGACGCCGGAGGGACGGAGATGAGATCACCGGTTATTTATAGCAGCGAGCCTCGGCTACAGACAAAGCCCAGCCGGCACGGCCGCCCCGTGCGAAGGGGAACGGTGTTCTGGAGGTTAATTTGGGCACCGAGAGACCTGACAATGCCTGCAGATCCCTGCCCGCAGCTCGGTGCCACGCGGCAGCCGCAGGAGGTTGTGGGCTGCTCCCAAGCAACGGGGTGCCCTGGCCACGAGGCACGGCGCTTGGTGGCCCCTTCTGCCCTCTAGATCAGGGCCGTCTTCTGGGAGAACGCAGCACCTCACTCCTCTCCCCTCCTCCGTAAGCCCACGCCACAGACCGGAGCCGGAGGGACTCCCAGCCCCACAGCACCAACCCACCCCACACCCACAGCCCCGTCCTACCTTTCCCGAGGGCTTGTGCCCTTCCCAGCTCCTCGTGTCCAAAGACGGGGGCACCTGGTAGATGTCCTGAGCCTGAGCCACCGAGGGAGGAACCTGGTATATGTCCTGGGGGGGGCTGGCAGAGCCCACGGGATATGCGTCCGCCGCTTGGCTCAGGGACGGGGGCACCTGGTAGATCTCCTGCCCGGCGCTGGGGAAGGCGTGGGGCGGCGTCTGCTTCGGGTACACGGGAGACTGCTTGGTCGGAGCCAGGGGGAACTGTCCGGCGGGCGCTGAGCCCGAGTAGAGGCCCTGCTGCCCCTTGCTGGGGACCGGCATCAAGTAGACGTTGTCCCCTTGGGGCGCGTAGGAAGGGTGCATGGGGGTGTACTGCGAGGCGGGCGACAGCGGGGTGAACCCCCCTTGGTGGTGGTACGGCAAGGTGGGCTGCGGCACTGGCGGTGCCTGGCCCTGCCCCGGCCCGGCCGCTTGCTGCTGCTGCTGCTGCTGCTGCTTCTTGTCGTACATGCCCACCAGGATCTTGAGGCGGTTCCCCGGCACGATGCCCTGGCGGCCGTGCAGCGAGCAGAGCCACCAGCCGTCCAGGCCCTGCGTGTTGCGCTCCAGCACCGTCATGATGTCGCCTTTGCGGAAGGAGAGCTCGTCCGGAGACTCGGCCACATTGTCGTACAGCGCCTTGGCCAGCACGTTCTGCAAGACAGCCCCGAGCCGGGGCAGGTCGGGAGTCATCCCGGACCGCCACCGAGGACTGCCCGGCACCCAACGCTCATCCACGGCTCAACCCATCCTTCCCGGAGGTGGCGCCGGGAAGGGGCCGGACCCCCCCGGACCCCCCCCCCCCCGCCCCGCCACCGCTCCTCCCGGTTTCGGGGACCTCCTCTGCCTTTCCCTCCCCTTCCCGTCGGGAAGGAAGTGCCATGGAGGTGACTCAGCCTGCACCGAGAATTCCCCCCCGGCCGCCGGGCGGGCAGAGGGCACGCAGCAGGCGGAGTGCTGCCGGCCGCGGCCGTGCGTGCGTGTATATGCGTGTGCCCGCGTGTGCCCCGCTGCCGGTCCCCTCCCGCGGGGATGGGATGCCGCGGTGCCGCCGCGCGGCGGTGCTCCGTTCCCCGGCGCTCTCCCGCCGCGGCGCTCCGGGCGGGCCGGGGGAGGAGGGCACGGCCGCGGTGCGGGCAGCACGCCGCAACCCCGCCATGCAAGCGGCCCCGCTGCAGCCCCGAGCCCGCTCTCCTCCCGGGGCCGCGGGCCGAGCCGTGCCCGGCGCGGAGGGGCAGCAGCGACCGCCATCAGCGGTCCCCCTTCCCTCCTCCCCCCCCCAACGCAGCCCCGCGGCGCTCCGTCCCCGCGGTTAATGAGGGGTTGGGGGTGGTGGGACCGCCATCCGCTCCCGGGGGGGGCCCCGTCCGGCCCTTCCCCGCCCGCGGCCCTCGGGCTCCGACCCCCCCCCCCCCCGTCCCTCCCGGCCCCGCAAGGTGACCCCACTCACCAGGTAGTTCATCTTCGCCCTGCGGGCGCGGCCCCGCGGCGCGCAGCGAGCGCGGCCCTACAGCGGAGCGGAGAGCCGGGCCCTGCGGCGGGCGGCCGGCCGGGATGGCGGTGGCGGCGGCCGCGCCGGAGGGATCATTCCAGCGCCGTGCCAGCCCGGGCCCGACGGCCCCGCCCCGCCCATGGGCCGCGCCGCACCGACGGGAGGCGGCGCTGCGGCGGGAGGGAGCGGGGCCGCAATGGGGGCCGGGGGGGGGGGGGGGAAGGGGGAGGGAGCGGGGCCGTGGCCGGCGGTCCTATCGCCGTCCGTCGGGGCTTCCCTGCCCTTTTTGGGCTTTTCCTGCCCGTGGGAGGCACGAGGCCGCCCCGGGCGCTGCCCGTCGAGGCCGCGATGCCGCGTCGCAGCCGTCCGTCCCCGCGGCCGCGGTTCGGGGGCGGCGGGGCTGCGGTCGCGTCCGCAGACCGCAGGCGGAACTCGGTGGCTTCCGCTCGGCGGTGACGGTGTGGGGCCACCCCCGGCCAGCAGCCATCTCACCCGGGCACCGCCGTGTCCCGTCCCCGCGGGGATCGTCCATCGCAGCTCCAGGAGAATTCGGTGCCGAAAGGGAAACTAAAGGGGAATTCCGCGTGGACTGGGCTTGGGGAGGTGCTGAGGGATCCCACCCTTGTGTGCCGTGTGCGTGCGGTGATTCAAACTAAAAGAGGGCAGATTTGGATTGGAGATAAGAAAACATCTTTAAACTAAGGTTGGTGAGGCACGGGCTGCCCAGAGAGGTGATGCTGCCCCATCCCTGCAGACAGCCGAGGTCAGGGAACGGGGCTGTGAGCACTGGTGGAGCTGTGGGTGTCCGTGCTCACTGCAGGGACTGGGAGCAGATGGACCTTAAAGTCCCTTCCGACTCAAAGCACTCAATGATGCCATGACACGCCAGTGAGCCCTGCCCAGGACCGAGCTGGGGCACAGCTCTGTGGGACTGGGGTGTGGGGAAGGGGTGGCACTGGGACCCACACGGGGCTGGAGCCGCCCTAGTGGGAGCGGTGGCCCCGCACGGAGCTGCCCGGCTCTGGCTTCTGGCCGCTTCCTCGCGGCTCCGTGCTTCGGAAAGCCGCCTCCCGCCTCCTGGAGCAGCAATAGGATTACACGGGACTGAGTCTCCTAGCAATGAACGGATAAATAAATCCTGTAAGGCAGCCGGGGATTTATTAGACTTCAATATTGGGGAAATAATGAGGACATTCCTCTTGGCTTGTAATATCACGGGACCCAACAGGATCACAGCGGGGCTTTATCGCTGCGCCTTTCCAGGGGCAGACTGCTCCCTCCCTAAGGGCTGCCCATGGCACGGCCCGGGAGAAAACGGCCCCATTCCCGTTCCCCGCAGCCCACACCACCATGGGGAGCTGGGACTGTCCTACACGGGAGCACACATGGAGCTGTAGGGCGGGTGCACAATAGCAGCGTTGTTCGGGGCCAAGCACGAGCGCAGCCCGCGGCCTTGCCCAGGCACAGCTCCCAGCCCACGGGGCACAGCGAGGCTCGGGGCCTCCACGGGAAGGCAGGTGGTGCAAACAGCAAGCAGAGCGCTTTTCTGTTGCGTTTTATCCCTGTTTTATTTTTATTTTTCCCCCAATCCCTAAGCAGCCGAGCCGTGTTTTCTGGAGCCCTGTAAATCACTCCTCGTCTTCAGGAAAGGGAGGCGAGAAACGCATGATCCAAGCGAGGAAACATGCAGGACGCCGGGGAGCGCTGGCAGAGGACGCCGTGCTGGAACTGGAGCTGCCACCCCCCCCGGCCCCCACCCTGCCCGGGAGCAGCGGGGCTGGGACAGCACAGGGACAGCCTGGCTGCCGTGGAGTGATGGGCTTGGAAGCGTTGGGAGGTGAAGTCGTCCGCCCCAGCTGGGGCTCGCTGTGGCAGGTTGCTAAGAGCTTACCCCGCACATACCCGAGCACGTGGTGTTTTGCTCTGTCCATCCCCGGCGCATCCCCAGCACAAGGGCTGACTCAGCAGCCCACACGTGAGCTCAGCCCGGGCTCGGGGCCGAGGCACAGGGCCAGCGCCGGCAGCGAGGACGGGCCCGGAGCTGCTGCCGGGGCTGCTGGTGGTGCAGCAGTGCAGGAGATGGCCGAGGCTGCCCCTGCCCTGCAGCATCCCACGGGGACAGCACAGCGACCGCTGGACCGCGGGCAGGCAGTGCCACGCGGGCATTTCCACCACCCCCTCATAACAGTGACACTCAGTTTCTCTGCCCTCTGCTCCCCAAGGCGCCCATGCTGTGAGCACACGGGGCACCGCGGTGGAGTACTTTATTCACACGAACAGACCCTGGCCCGGCCCACCTGCTGCAGCTGCTCTCAGCTCCATGACAGAGCGAACAAGGGAGGATTTCTTCGTCGGCTTGCTTCAAAACCCCCAGCACCGTCAGACCCCACAGACAAGTGCAGACAGTTCGGCTTTGTCTGGGCAAGAGTGAGGAGGGGCAGGGGAGGCTGTGGGGCTGGCAGAGCGGGGAGCAGAGCCGCAGCCCCACAAAGCCTTCCTGCAGCCCCTCTCACTGCGTTCTGCTTTGTGGGCAAGCGTGGCAGCACCCAGAGGTGGTGAAGGATCGGTGCCATGGGGTCGCTTCTGTCACCAGCATGCCCTGCCCACTGGCAAGCACCCTCCCCAAACATTACAGTAAAAGGAAAAAGCCTGCCGAGGCGTACAGGCTTGGGTAGAGAACAGTTGCTGTGCCCTGTGGCCAGGCGTCCCCCAGCTGGGGCACAGAGCCAGAGGGATCCCATGGCCATCCCCAGCCCTCACGGCTTCATCCTGCTCAGTCTGATGTCACGCTCAATCTCAAACTGCCTGTGGTCCACACGCTCCAGGAACGCCTTCCTCTCGATGTACCTGCGGGGAGCAGAGGCAGAGGTGGTGTTAGCAGCACCCACGCTGGGACAAGGGGACCTGCAGGGATGGGCAGGACAGGGTGGCTGCCTCCTCCCTCCCTCTCCGTGTGCTGGGCATCTGCAGCTGCTGAGCACTGCAGGGAAGGAAGCGAGCACAGAAAGCACCTTGCTCCTCATTTATGCCACGCCGCTGAATCTTAATGCACTTTGCTGCAAACCCTTGCCACAGGCAGCCCGAGGCTGTGCTGCTAATTAACCTACAGAGGGAGCGAAATTGCAATTCAAAATGGGAGCTGTAATTGAATCATCACAATTGTTTTGCATTCGTTCTGCAGTGGCAAACACTTGGACCACAAGGTCACTGTGTCATTGGATGTCGGCACAAGGCACAGCTCACCCTGCCTGCCAGCAAGACCCAGAGGAAGATCAGCACTGCCGTGCCCCGCTGTCCCTTTCACCTCCTGTTCACATCTCAGCCCGCCCCGTGCTGACAGAAGTGGGTCAGCTCCTTGCTGCCGTGCCCAGCTCGGTGTCGCTGCTCGGTGCCATGGGGACGATGTGCTGTCCTCAGAGGAGGCTCCACGTGGCCACCTGGCCCAGGCAGCGGGAGCAGAACGTGCGCTGAGACCTCTGCCCCACAGCGGCTCAGGAAAGGCGGTGTCCCCACGAGTGACCCGTGCCTGGGGGCAGGCCAGGAGAGGCCAGGGGAAGGAAGCCAGGGGGGTCCCGTTGTGCATCACAATGTCACGGTGCCGGGGCGTGCGGTTTTCCTCCACCTCCATGGCTCAGCACAGACTGCAGGCACAGTCCATGGGGCAGCTGAGAGCAGAGCCCCCTCAGCAGGAGGCAGCCCCCTGGGCAGAGGCTCACTCTGGGACATCGATGCTGATGGACCACAATGTCACCCCATGGCCACAGAACAGTGCTGTGGGGGACACAGCGGAGTAAATCATCAGCAGGCATGGAAAGGGGCAGCTGTGATGAAGTGCAGGCGGAGGGGGTGAACAGGCTAATGAGCCTGGGAGAACAGGCTAATGAGGGTGCTGCAAGGCTTCCACGGGTGCCTGCTGTCCCCTGCCACTCTCCATCCATCACTAGGGTGAGCACTCGGGTGCTGCCCGCTGGGCCTGCCCTACAAAGCTGGCCCCGTTTGGAGGCTGCTGTACATTTCCATTTATAAAAGACATCAGAGTGACAGTGCGGGATTGCTGCATCCCTCCCCAGCTCCGGTCCCTCCCTGCAGAACCAGGACAAGTCCCCGGGGTCCAGTGCAGCCTGAATCTTGCTGCAAGGAGAAACGGGCCTGGGACAGAAGATACGAGGGGTGGGAAAGCAGAATGAGGGCAGCTGGGGGGCAGCAGTGTTCCCCCACACCATCAGCAGAAGGGTGACAGTGGCTGCCACACTATGGGGACACGTGGTGTTTCAGAAGGGACGCAGAGCTCTCCTGGCCTGGCAGGCGTTCCCGTCCACAAGGCAAGGCAGGGAGCAGAGGTCTGCAATGCCTGCGGGGCCGGCAGCGAGCCGGTGCCCTGCTGGGTTGAAGGGTCGGGAGCCGCTCCTTGCGGTCTTCACAGATGTGTAAATGATTGCTCAACTGAAGGGCAAGCAGAGGCTCTGAGCCTGCCTGAAGAAAGCAGCAGCTATAAAATACTCATCCCAAACCCAAACCCAAAGCTGTCGGAATGCAGGAGATCAGAGTTTTTCCTGCAGACAGAATAAAAGCAACGCTTACATAAAAATACACTTTACGAGCTGTCCGCTGAAGCGGTTACATCCTCCCAAGCTTAGCAAAGCACTTGCAGTGGAAACACCACTTCTGATCTTATTACCCTTCCCTGCAGTGCATGTTATTAGCTTTCTGCTTTATTTACAGCATCGGCGTTTGCTTTTACGACGCTTCCATTAACTTCATTGGCATGAGCACTGCTTGATGCACACAGCCGATGCCCAGCGCTGCCATCATCTGTAACACCTTGCCAGCTGCTCTGGGTTGGCACACTCCTAAATGCAGAGGCATGGCGGGCAGATGCAGCTGGAGCATCCCATTCGAGGAGGCAGATAAAGCCACAGCTCCCCATTGGAGACTTGTTTTTTTTCAAACAAAACAGGGCAAAGGCATTTCCTGGTGGAGCGCTGCGTTAGACCGGTTCGGGCCACCAGCAGCTGAGATAAGGAGCAGGCAGGCTCTGCGTCAGCTGGGCTCAGGGTCACGAGGCTGTCAGCAGAGCAAGAGGTGTTTGCCTGTACCTGTCCTCCTGTAATACCTAAAGCAGCTTTATGTACCCATAGGATCAGTTCTTAAGAGATCCCAGAGGTTTCCTGCACTCCCTGTAGCATGCGATGGGTTCCCATGGGAAGGAGCTGTGGGAAATGCGGCTCTGCGATCAGATCTTACCCATCTTTCCCTCGGTTGTGGATCGCCAGCTCCTCCACAATGCCCTCCTCCTCCTTGAAGTTCTCCCAGTCCAGCTTGGACTTCTCCAGTGTGCTCATCTTCTGCTTTTTGGAGCCGATCTTCCCCAGGAGGCTGCTGATACCGCTCGGCCTCTTCACCCTGCAGGAGACAAGGAGCAAACCATGCTTCAGTACACAGGGCCAGCGATGAACAGCGGGGCTGGGACACATCACACGGTGGCCTGGCTGGTGCCAGCAGATGGCCACCAGCCCCAGCAGCTCCAGGCAGAGTCTCTGCCCGCAGAGCCTGCTCGGCCGCTGCCCTGGAAGCGCCGAGTTCATTACACGCACATCTCGAGTGCTGGCTTTTTTGTGAAAGGGCTTTTTCATTTATCTTCTTAAGAGAACAGAGAGCTTTCAGGCCAAGAGAAGATCATTAAATCATCCAGCTTGACCCCTTGTATACACCAGGCCAAGCCATTCCACTGATCACCTCCGTGCTAAGCCCAGCTCTTTGTCTTCGGGTTAAAGTGTTGCTTTCTGGAAGGGATCCAGCCTCAGTGCGTCACCAGCACTGACAACACATCTAGGAATTAACCATTTCGGCGTTAGCTTCCAACTCCACCTCAGCTAGCTTCAGTTTCTGGTTGCTGCCACTTAGTCTGAGCCCAGGCATCCCCTGCATCCCAGGCTGCTCACTCACACACCTTTCTGACAAGCAGCTGGAGCTCTCTGTGACCCCACAGAGAAGCCTGCTGTCCCTGCCCCTACAGCACTTGTGGGCTTTTGTCCTCCTGCTTAACATTCCAACCACCTGTAAGACGGGAGCACCAGAACCCCCCACCAGGAGCAGCCTTCTGCATGCGAACCTGCTCCTGTCCCACCTAACAGAATGGTTGGAAGGGATCTCAGCGGTCCTCCATTTCCAACCCCCTGCTGCAGGCTGCCCACCCAGCTCAGGCTGCCCAGGGCCTGGGGCACCTCCACGGAGGGCACCCACAGCTCTCTCAGTGAGAAATGTCCCCGTATCACCCACATCCCAGGGGCTGCCCCATCCCATGCCATGCCAGCTTGCTGTGCGCTGGGATCCTGCACCGCTCCCAGCTCCCAGGACCACCTTTGTCCTTCCTTTCCTTGTTCTTAGAGGGCTGAAATCCCACCCTGCGTGCCAGGGCCCCCGAATCTCCGCTTTCTGCTGGGAAAGACACACAGAGGACCGGGGTCAGCGGGTCGCTGCCGGGGGAAGACAATTCTCAAAGCTTGGAAGCAGCAAAGCAAACTCGCATTAACCCCTTCTTAAACCAGCCCAGGAAAGGGGGGGGAACCAACATCCTTGTTTACACACATTCCAGAGATAGCTCCACGTCTGCAAGGCCTATGCCTCTGCAAAAAGCTGGAGAGGAAATGATTCTCGTTCCAGAGATGGAGGAATCTGGGGAGGGGGCCCCAGGTGAGCAGCAGGCACGTCCTGCCCCCGCACAGCCGCTCTCCAGAACGCACCAGAGCTGTCCTTATCGCATCATTAGCATGGTTTATGCTTCCATAATTTGCGGCCCTCCGAAGCAAAATAATTCCACAGTTGACATGGAATTAAATCAAAGAAAATGACATCTTTGTGAGCCTCAGCCAGAAGATTCGCAGCGCAAGAATGGCTGGCCACGGTCGCTCGGGACTGCAGCTTCCTGATGTATACGTGGGGAACAAGGTGCTGAATTAAGGGAATCCTAGTAAGCTCTGGGGAGCAGGAGAAGCCCAGGGCCAGGCCCTGCAATTTCTTCCACTCACTGCAGGGACATGGGGCATGCCGGGGGCTCTCCTGTTCACCTTTCTCCTTGAACACCCCATCAAAATGTCCACATCGTCCCCATGCAGTGACAGAACTGTGAAACCATAGGATGGCTGAGGTTGGACGGGACCTCAAAGCCCACTCAGTTCCATGGGCTGGGTATCCCCCCAGCTCAGGATGCACAGGGCCCCAGCCATGGCCTTGGGCACCTCCAGGGATGGGGTACCCAACCATCTTTGGGCAGCCCCTACAGCTTCTCTGGACAACACAGCTTCATCCTCGCTCAGCCCTCATCCTCCCTTACTCTGCAGGACACGAAGGCTCTGAGGATCCTTATCTACAGGTCACTGGGGGAAGAAAAGTGATGCAAGAGGCCCTGGTCCCATGCACAGGAAAAAAACGGAGAGATTTGGTTCCTGCTGCCGGGACAGCACGCGAGCCTTGCACAACCACCAGCCCTGCTATCAGATGAGCACTCAGGTTGTGAGCAGAGGAGGTATGACAAACAAGAAGGCAAAACCAAACAAACATTGGGCAAGCGTGCCCCAGGGCGCTGCCTGCCCGGCCAGGCACCGTGCACAGCAGCTCACCGTGCCTCAGGGCAGGAGCAGGAGGATGCACACAGCTTATGCGAAGAGAATCCAAGGGATGGAAGACAAACATCTGCCACACTGGGATACCTCTGATTGTTTCCACTATGTTGCAGAGGCATTGATTTGTGCCAATAATTAGCACCGTGTACCAGGCAGCCGGGGCGTGATGCGGGAACTGCCAGGGAGCTGTGGGTTTCAGCACGTGGCCTAAGGATGCCCTGACAGACCCAGGGAAGCACTACAACTGATCCAACCTGCAATCCGGGCTGGCAGGCAGAAGGTGTGTAACACAGGTACTCTGTGATATGTTCCTCGGGCAGAACTAAGTTCTCAGATGTGCTCACCTCGATGCCCTCAGAGTGGGAGAAGTGAGGATGCAGAAATAGGGGCTACATCCCCGGCCACCTCTGAAACGGGTGGGAGCCTTCAGGCTGCACTACAGCCTCTGCAAACCACAGCATGAACTGGGACTGCGTCAGGATTCCTCCAGGGTGTCTGAGGTGCAGGGTGACAAGCAGCTGCAAGGCTACTGCCTGCTCCTGAAGTGCTGCTAGCTGCTGTCAGTGTTGTGATGGCTGGTTTGGCCCTGCAGCATGGCTGGGCCTGGCCGGCACGGCCTGAGGGACACGTGCACGTCTGCTGCAGGTTCCTTGCTCAGCACTGAGCCTTTCATCACCCTGAATAAACCCAGCAGCGAACCTGGGGGTGGGAATTCCTATGCTCGTGCCAACATGAAGTAAATGAGAGACATTAAAGTCCAATTAAAAACTTGCTTGGCCTTAAATGCCTCATCTGTTTAAAAAGCAAGTAACGGGGCCTGATTAATTGCATTCAGTGCCAGCACGAGGAATTATTACCCTTTTTGCACTCATTAAGGGTATCTGCTGTGGCATCTTTAATCACCAAGGCATTTAAAGGAGAAAGTAATTTGCTGAGACACACTGGATCCTAGGGATGGAATCAGGACAATTGCCTATTGAGGACACAGAGCTCTCACTTTCCACAATTAAAGAGTCCCCGAGCAGCAGGAGAATGGGGTCCCAGGGCCTGCTGGTCCTAGCCAAGTGAGTCAGGCTCCTCTCCTCTCTGGATGCTCTGATGCCAATCCCACACATGCTGCAGGTTTTGGGACTGCATCAGCCTCCCACTTGTGTGAGTTTTCCTGTTATCATTTTCCAGTAGCAACCCAGAACAGCTCATTCCCTCACTTTCTGCAGCGGCCTTTTATGTCTCTGAAAGCGTTTCATGCCTGCCTCGCTCAGCCTGCCCTCTCCTAGACTAAACAAGCCCCGTTCTTCCAAGCCTTCCTCATTCCTCACCCCTTCCAGCCCTGTGACTGCACTCAGTGCAGTGAGAAACGCAGCATCCAAGGCGGGGACGGGCTCCAGCCGCGGGGCTGCTGGCAGCAGCAGCAGGAGGAGTGCCTCGTGGGCCCTGCACCGCACGCAGCTCCTCGCCCAGCCCGTGACATGCACCTTGTGCACAGCTCTGTGACACCACTGACTCACGTCGAGCCTGTGATTCAGGGAGACGTGTGCAGGCACTGCTGCTGCCAAGGTTGTTCCTTCCTTCCTCGGTGCGTACGGAGGGTGACTGCTGCCCAAAGGCAGAGCTCTGCACCGCTCCCGTGCTGTTCCTCTGATGTGCCTGCACGTTTCATAGGAAAGAAAAGACCTTCATGGTCTTAGAGGTTAGTCCAACATCCACCCGACCTACTAAGTCCCATCACAAAACCGTGTCCCTTAAGTGACTCATCCACGTGTCTCTTAAACACCTCCAGGGCTTCCAATGCCTGACCCGCATCCTTTGACATCTCAGATTGGAACTTGATGATCTTCGAGGTCCCTTCCAACCCAAGCCATTCCATGAGTCTATGAAGCGCCTCTGGCGACCAGATGGCAGCTGAACCAGCTCCAGTCAGCCAACCAAGAGTCAGCCAGTGCCCAAAAGAAAGTAGGCTCAGATGGCAGAATGAGCACTGACATTTCACACTGTCCATCACCAGGGATTGATGCTAAAGGAGCCAGCAGTGTCCCCAGCTCCCCTGTTTGGACTCACAAGCCCTCTGCTGCTCTGTTTCTGCTGGCTCCCTGGGGGTATGCAGGCAGCAAACCCTGAGCTGCTGCTTCTCGGACCCTCCTATGGACAACAACTTCTCTAGCAGGAAGGTCTTATTACCTAAGAAGCAAACATCGAATGCAAAATAGGATGGTGCTGATGTTTAGTCAACAGCTCTCAAGGAACATTTCTGGGAGATGGTGCAAGCAAATGCACCTAAGGGCACAGTCACTGATGCACGCAGACCATGAGAGCGATGCTCTGCAAGTGCTCCAGGTTGTCACCACAGCTGAGAGCTGCAGCTGAGGATGCAGAGGTCACCCCAAAGGCCCTGATGGGGAGACATGGGTGAGAGACTCACCCAGCAGAGAGAAGAGCACAGAGGCTGTAGATACACCTGTCTGTTCCTGCCCATGAATGGCCGTGAAGCCAAACAGTATCCTTAACAGCAGGAAATGGTTTTCATACAAACTAACCACAGCTGGGCAACTGATGCAGCCAGTAAATACCTTCATTTTAAGAAGTGGAAGATTCCTGCCCACTGCAGCACGGACTGCCTGTCCTGCTGTCCTCCCTTCAAGCCAAACTGTGTGTTCCATGGGCGCTCACCCCAGCGGTGTCCCTGAAATCTGCTGAAACCTGGCTGGTCCCCTGCGTGCCTCGTGACCACGTGCTGTCAGCAAGGACACACTGACAGTCCTGCAATCAAAGTGCAGCCAAGACAATGCGTCTGCCATCGGCATGCAGAAGCCATGGTGATGTGACAGGCTAAGTGCATGCTGGATGCTGCCTTGGTGAGGTGGCTGTGGGCACAGTTGATGCTGCAGCTATCTGCAGCCCAAGGTAATCAGTGCGGAATGGACTGTGTCACGTGGCAGTCCCACCTCCCAGCAGCAGAGAGCTGTGGGCCTGTCCAAGGGCTGACGATGGGTTTATTGCTGGATTTATTATTAATCCAGTGTGGTGAATTCACAAATGGCACAAAGCTGTTTTGCTAAGGCAGACTGCACCTCACCTTCATGCAGGAAAGGTGTTCCCACACCAGCTTGTGACCAGCAGAACCAACTGATCTCCACGAGCGGCAGGAAGATGGACGCTGTGCCCCTCCATGGGGGAATCAACACAGCACCTCGCTGGCAGATGCTGGGGCTGGAGGCTCCTTCCACAGTCTCTGGAGGACACGTTCACCCCCATGCCAGCACCCAGAGGCTCGCTTGCTCAGCCAGGCCCTGCCCTGCAGTCCCCTTATCGGCAGGAAGACCTCATTAGGGAAGGGACCGAGGCTTCCTGCTGGGGCCCACAGCCTTTGTGGTGCTCGTGGTGCTGAGGCCGCAGAGCTGGAGGAAGCACAGTGTTTTCCTTGGGCCTGTGAGAGCTGCTATGAGGTTGCTGTCAACAAAACAGGGCTGTACTGATGGGGCCGGGCAGCGCAGGCTACGCACGGACTCTCACCATGGGATGGAGCACAGCAGCACAAGGCCCCTCTGTACCAGTGTCCCCGCAGCTGCCCCCAGCAGAACCAAAACCCAGTGATCTCCTCGTCAGAGTGACGCTGGGGAGCCTGGAGCTGGCTCCTCTCCAGCACACAGCACAGACAGAGGCTGTTCCAGCAGCACGTTCCTCCAAGGCACTGCAGTGGGGCCAGCCAACGACATCACAGTATTGGTGGATGGAGCTCAACAGGAGCCTAACTGAAAGAGCTGCAGCATTCAGCTGACTCCTGACGCTGCGAAGCCCTTGACGGCTCCAAGCCGGTGCTAAGCAGTCCTGTCTGACAGCTCCAGCACTCAGCTGATGGATGGGAACCCTCCCCTCAGGACTTGGTGGGCAGCCAGAGCCACGGCACCGTCAGGACCATCACCACAGCCAAGTGCTGGAGAAGCTGTCCCTTCCCAGCTGGAGGCTGCAGCTACCAGGGAGGTCCAGCAACTCGCAGTGTGGTACAGAGCAGACCCAATCCTGCCACTGCTTTGTCTGCACAGGGATGGGCACCGACCTGGCCACATGCTGGGCATGCAGAGACATCACAAACCCACTAGCACACACCTCCCTGCACCTTGCCCTGTGGGGATGCACCGCCTGCATGCCGACCGGTCCCTGAACGGTCCCTGAATGCATTTACTGCGCTGTGCAAAACCACGGTGAAGCTGAGCTGACCAGCTTACGGTAGCTGAGGGGGGGAAGAGAAAGCTAACCGTGAAAATCTTTTCAGCTAAAACATCAGAACTCCCCAAACTGTTCTCACGTGGACTCATCTGATCGTGCAAAGTGCACCGGCGCCCGTATTTAGGCACAGCAATAAGAGCAAATGAACGACTCCCAGCGCCTGCAGCTCCCACGACCACACTGAGCTCAGCAGAGGTTTCAAACACAACCACCACGGCCACAGCGCTGGGCTGGGATCGAGCACAGACCGTTTTTTTATCTTAAAAGGCATTTGTTTGAGAACATTCAGAGCTGCTACAACCGCCGGCCCTGAAACTATTTCACTGTGAGACCTTAAAAACATTGACATCTTCAAATGCAAAACGACGCACGCTTGAATTGGTGACCAGCCCTTAAAAAAGAACAGCCAGAAAATAACTGCTGGCAACGGGAGGAGGAATGCTGCCTCCCTTCAGAGGCCAGCTCCTTCCCCTTTGTCTAACAGCGGACCTTTTGTTCAGGCTCCCAGCGCAGCCCCGAGGTACGCAGGGAATGCCTCGCTGCGTGGACCCGGCTTTGATCAGCACAGGGGCTGCTGCAGACCGTGCCCGAGCAGTGCTGCTAATGGAATTGTTCCAGGGCTAACGGGATTTCTCTGACTGCCAATACGGATTGGACCTCACGGTGCCAATAGCCTGAGAAAACTGCTCCCAGAGCCCCACAAGCAACACGGGACCCCCGGCGTTCTGCACTCAGCCCCATCAGCTTCCCACCGCAGCGGGCTTTGATCAAAATGGGGTGAGAAAGCCAGGACAGGGGCAAGAAGGGACCCTCCACCCCCCAGCAATTAATCCGACAGCTTTAAGCAAAGTCCTGATGAAAACAAATAGACCGCCTTCCATCCGCAAATGTTTGCAAAGCACGGCAGCCTGGGACGGGGGAGAGTTCCCAGGAAATTAAAGGAGGGTGAGCAAGCGCCCGGGCTTTCTGGCACAAGCATATCGCTGTAATGAGTAACCAGCCTGAGCCACCCAAAGCAGCAGTTGCTTTGCAATGTCATGCAAGGAAAAAAATAGCACGAATGTTATATATTAAGTTCAGGGGAAAGGCTGTCCTGGCAGCATGTGGGCCTACGGGGGACCAATGAGCATCTGGGCACTGCTACGAGCAGCCATAAAACAAGAAACAGGACTCAACCACACCTAATTGCTTTAGGGAAGGGCAGCGTCACTGGTGTGTCCATCAGTTACCTTCCCCTCCACAGTGCTGCTCCATCACACGCTCATGCTGGCTAAACAAGCCGAGCAGGGTGGGCATTCCTGGGGCAAGGACTGGAGGGAAGCACCCTAAAAGGTGATGTTTGCTGCACAGAACCTGAAGTCCAACCTGCTGAAAGCAAAGGGAAGCTAACTGATGAAAGGATGCACTTTGCTTTTTGAATACTGCTGATGGCCATGGAAATGGCTCAGTACCAAACCAGGAGACAAAGCAGAGAGCCTGAAATGTAAAGAACAGGAGTAAGTAAGATTGTCGTGTGGGTTTTTTCCCCAGGGCTTGGCTGAACTGCTTTGAATGACACCTCTGAGCCTTCAAGCTTTGGCAGCTACACTTGGAAGCACTGCCTTGCTCTTTGCAGGGATCCACCTGGATGGAAACAGACTGCCAGTCCCCAGAGGGCCGCAGGTGTCACCTCGCTCTGTTGTCCCTTTCTGGCTGGAGGGCGAGGGGAATGGTCAGGCAGCTCCTGCACAGAGCTGCAGGTCTTATGGTCAGCATCCACCCAACCAAAAGCTTCTTGGGAAGTGGAACGCGGACAGCAGCCCAGCCTGGATCTTGGTGACACGGTGTCTCTGGAATTCACTGGTGAGCATCCCACAGCCTCTGCATGGAAGGATTTCCCAAATCCTGAGTGACCCACCAGCTGCTGAGGGCAAAGCAGCTGTACACGCACCCATGTCCGCCCAGAACCGGCTGCATGCTGCTAAATGGAGACCAAAGCAACTCCTATCCATGCTCACAGTCACAGGGAGCAGCTCCAAGTCCCTGCAGGACAGCTCACCCAGATGCAGGACAGCTCACCCAGCCCCTCTGTAGCAAGGCTCCTGTCCCAGGGACGCAGCACAGCGCAGCAGCACTGAGTAAGGCAGGCAGGCTGCCAGCAGAGGCTTCAATCTCCTTCAGGGAGCTGAAACAGTTACGTGGTAAATGCATTAACCATGGGAACAGCTTCCCAAAGGATGTGGTGGATCCCAAATTGTAAGTCTTTCCATTGCGAGTGGATGCCTCCAATCCAGGCTGCAGCCTGACCACAAGTGTGCAGGGAAACGCTGTGACCCCAACGTGGGCACCCGACAGGGACAGAGCACGTCTCAGCTGGCACACGGCCACCCCAGGCTCCAGGGGCACGCCATGCCTCCTTCTCTTATCTCACAGCTTTCAAATGCTTAGCAATGCCTTCAGGGTCTGCTGTTAGAGATTTCAGGAATCAATTAATACAAAATAAAACCTCAGCCACCCTCCCCAGGAAGTCCTACAGCATATCAGGAAGGTTGGAAACAACCCCTAAGACCATCTAGTCCAACTGTCCTTCCCTTCCCAACCCCCCCACTTCTGTGAGCACAAAACCCAAGCAGCGTAAAAACCCCACCAAGGGAAGAAACTCTCACACCATTCTCACCTGAGAAAGCAGCACAAAGGAAAGGCAGCAGAAGGGATGGTGGCATCCCTGGGTCAAGAGGAGCTGGGAAAGGCTCATCTCCGGGAGCAGAGTGCCACTGCTGCTTTTTTTAACTTAGCCAGCAGCTGCAGAATTTAGGCTCTGTTTGAAGCCTTTTTTCCTCGCAAAGGAAACCTCCTCCCCTCCTTTCCCCTCCCAAAGAAAAGGCCACCAAAGTCTTCGGGCAGACATCCAGTAATGTCACCTTACCAAGAGGTGGCAACCTGACTCAGCTCAGCCAGCAGCTCTGCTTCCACGTGGGGCTCTGACAGCAGCGTGTGGCCCCGGGCTGATCCCCAGCTCAGGTCACACCACAAGCAGCACAGCCAGCAGCTCTGCAGCAGTGAAAAGAGGAGCAGGCTGGATGCTGGGGCTCGAGGCAGCTCTTGTTACTCCCGTTTAGTTCACGTACACATTGCTGCATGCAGAAACCCTTTCCCTGCAGATGGACGCTGCACTCAGACCACATTTCAACGTCCTCCCTGCAATGTGTTTTAGTACAACACACTCATCATTTGTCAGGTCAGAGCAATCAGGGGCAGACAGCACTGAGCTAGACACCATGCACTAAACACTGCTCTCTGATGGCTTTTCTAAACCTACCTCAATTTATAGATTAATCTGCTGCATCAGTAATTGAGGCCATTCGACGGGTAGCATGTAAAAGCACCATCAGGGGGAAGGCTGGAAACCTGCTTGTGATTGACAAAATTACTGCTGGGTCTCTGGAGGCTTGGGCACTTGCGAGGAGCAGGTGCTGTGCATCAGCTGCATTCTCTCTTTGCCCTCGTCCAGGTTTAACATCAGGAATAAAACACTCCCTGCATTAGCTCTAACGCACCAGAGCACGCACCATTCTCCTTCCCATTTCTCCCCTGCTGTGTGGTATCACGGCTTTGGGATGCTGCATATCAGGCAGTGGGGGTAGGGGGCAAGCACCTGAGCAGTTTGAGCCCTCTCCCTTCCCCACAACAAGCAGGACGCTGGGGCTGAGCCACGCACAGCAGAGCAAGATGTGCAGAGCGAAGGAGTGTGTCCCCCTCTGCTCACAGCAAGCCCCTCCTTGCACCCAGCCTTTTCCAACCCCGCACCGAAGCACCAGCAGCAGCCCTCCTTCCCCCTCCAGCACAGAGCGCGGCAGCTTCCAGACCCCTGGAAACACAGCTTGGCAAGGCAAGGAGCGTTTCTTCAGCAGGCTCACAGCTTGTGCTGCTTCACAACAAAAGGGAGCTGCAATCCCTCAGGGCTCAGATTTTTCCAAACGAGGTAAACATACACAAACACCCGAGCAGCAATTGGGCCAAAGGATGCACGGGCAGGTGGGTGGCTCACTGGTGGTCCCAACGTGCAACGACATGCGCGCAGCCCTGGAAATCTCCAGCTAAGAGCCGTAGCTCCAACCTGACTGTGCTGCTTTCAAGTCTGCCTTCAAGATTAAAAAGCAGCCTTTGTTGTCCGTGATTAGCATTTCAGAAGAAAGCACAGCCCCCAGCCCAAGGGCCTCCTCCTCAGCCCAAAACGTCGCCTCCCCAGTGTCCGCACTCCGAGCCCGCAGGCATTAGGCAGATTGTACTTAAGCACCCTGCGTGCAGCTGATCAGAGCATTATTCCTTAAAGGCTCACGTGGCAAGAGTGGTGTGCAGAGTGCAATCTCATTTAACAGTCAATTAGCAGAGATGTGCTCTTCTGAGCTAGAAAAAAAAAAAGAAAAAGCTATGCCATCAGCTTTCCTCTGCTTCGACTGCTACAGCGAGGCAGCAGATCACTCCTGCAGCCCGCGTCCCATGGGCTGGGACATGTGTACGAGTTACCCTACGGCTTCATCACAATCTTGTGTAAGACCCAGGACAAAGATATCGGTGATAAGTAAATCTCCTTAGGCTAGAAAGGGAATGGCTAGACTCAGGAGACAAAAGGGAAAAAAACCACCAGCTATCTACATACAAAGCACTGCCTCTGAACGTGAAACTGAAACACTGCAGACTACAATCCCCCACTGCGTTCCCCCTGAGGATTTGGATACCCAGACCCCCACCTGCAAGCATCTGAAACTCATCCTGGGGGCCCCGATGGAATCTCCTGCCTCGCAGAATGAGGAGAATAAAGTTGCCCAGAGCCCAGTAGGCAGCACGGTGACATCGTGCAGGTAAGAATCGGAGCTTCCTTTCTCCTCTGTTACTGCTACACTAACTCCAGACAGAAGCAGCATCAGCAAAAGAATAAATTCTGCTGGAAGAAAAACACTGCTTTTTTTAAGCAGCTAAATACATGCCTACAGGCACAGCTTAGATGCAGGATTCTTATGTTAAGAACAAAAATCCCCTTCATTTTTCTTTGTAGTGAAATCCTCCAGGAACATCTCCTAGGTGGGGTGTGTACCTGAGCAGAGCTCAACTACTGTAGAAGAGCTGACAGGAAAGCAAAGCCCACATCTGTACTGTCCTCTGAAGTGGCACCTTGGGACAAGTGTTTGTTTTACCAGGCTCCTCCACTTCATGAGGCTGATGCAGCCTCTCCCTGCTGGATTCCTTGACCTTGCACATTGGAGTGAGCTGTGTGAAGCACTAAGCACTTCATTCAGAGCTCAGGGGAGCAAAGGATGGCCAGAGCACAAACACATGAGCAGAGGGACCAAAGATGCAGGCAGCACCAGGAAAGGTGACCGTTGCAACGAGCTCTCTTCCATCCCAGGAGTCACTTCAGAGAGGAAGGTCTCAACCCTGGGATACAAAGAGATGAAGAAGCAAGATGGGAGGCACCTGGTGCGTACTGCCTCCCAGCTACACCTCCCCAGCAGGATGATTTCCTCACCTCATGCTTCTTGCCATCAGGCCGGCGCTGAGGCTGTAACAACTGCACAAGCCTGTGCCTTCATTCCTTTGCTTTTTAGCAGAGAAAATCCCCGGCCTGGATTAGGCATGCAGCTGAGCTACCAGCCCTTTCACAGCACTGCAAGGCTTTCTCAAAGAGCAATTACAGGCAGAGCACGATGCAGTGAATGTCAGACAAGGAACGCTTCTGGCTGTTGGATGTCTCCACGACCTGCACCCTCACTGTGCCTGGAGCTGCAGAACCCAGGCAGCTCAGCTTGGTGGCAGGAGCACATGGGGACTGCTGTACCCAGCTCTACCCCGAGGCTGCTGCTCACACAGAGCTACATCCCGTCCTTCAGTTCACAGCAAAGCAAGCATCCCAAAGCACCAGTGAAGGCTGTTATGCCACACGCAACAGCTCACTACCAAACTCAACTCCCTTGAAGCAGCTCTGCTGCTTGTTGTGACCTGTTGGTGTGATGCGAGGCTGGCAGGGTGCTGGCTGCTTCAGGCTGCGTGGGAGCTGCTCACACCCTTCCCTGAACAGGGGCAGCAGCTTTAACTTACACCAGTTTCTATGATCACCATGATTCTGTTTTCTGATTCCCTCACAGCTACTGCAAGGAGGGCAGCTCAGCTCCTGCAATATGTGGTTGCCTTTGAGGGGATGTGAGAGCTGCGGGCTTTGTTTTACATCAGGTCCCAGCAGCACAAGGCTAACAATGTCCTTTCCCAAAAGGGTTTGTCAGTCAGTGGAGACAGCAAGAGCAAATGACTACAGGAATCTTTCAAAGCTTCTCGCATTACAGGCACTGAGAAGAGATCATCCTTCCCTTTGTTGTTCATATTTAAAGCGTGCTAAGCCCCAAGTATTTAATTCCCATGTACATCGCTCAGTCTGCTGCATTGCAAACAAGGCTACGTCATGAGAACTCCAGCACGACACATCCTTACCCATCAGTTTTGGGAAGTGGGGCAGGGCTGTGGTGAGCAGGAGCCCAAGAGGGCCGTGGTTTTATTCCCTGTGGGACCTCCCTACCCCCAGCCCACACAGAGGAAACAGCAGGGAAGAGAGGAGCATGCTGCTGGATGTTTCAGTCCTTGCTCTTTTTCCTAGCTGCAAAGACAAATTTCTTATTAAAAGATAAAGAAAAACCCTTTCATCCTCTACGCCCAGACCTAAATCTTTAAATACCTAGTGAAATATAAGTAATTGAGATGTGCTGTTAGCAGCTGTGGGCTCAGTCATCCCTTTCATGTTCGCAGGCAGAAGCTGACTAGGACTGAGGGTTACTTAACTTAAAAATGCCAAAGTTTGATTGCTGTGCTTGGCAATGAAGATTAAAAGCAATGACAAGATTGACATTATCTAGTTGCATTGTAGCTTCAGTTTTTTTCCCCCATTTCAGTGCTCCATTCCTCACTTCTTACTGCAAAGACCCATGGCAGGCATGCACAGCTCAGGCTGACCTGCACTGAAGCCCAGTGCTCTGGGTACTATACTTAACACAATTAAAAAGGCTCAGCTAGCAAAGCTGCACAACGTCCTGAGAACAAACATGAACAAAAGCCTTCCTTGTGCGTCATGTGCTGCATGCAGATCCCAGGCTTCACAGAGCATGACTCTGGAGACGGGCAATGCTGCTAACCCATCTCCTCCACCTTTTACAGCCTGTCCTGTTCTCTTGGAAGCAATAGCACGGCTGCACAATGAAACTGGAGCTCTCCGCACGCTCCACGAACAGCATTCACTGCAGGTTCTGCTCAGAAGGATGACAGATGTTTCCCTGAATGCACAGAATTCATTTTTTTCCTACAGCTAAGCTACTACAGCAGCTAAGCAGCTCCAATTGAATAAGTGGTGGTTAGACAAAACAAGGGCATGCAACTGAAGAAGCGAGCTGCCAAGATGCTTTCACCCTTTAAGCAGCAGAAAGCACTGCTGCCTGTACAGACTTGCTCCAGTGCCCAAATCACTCTCCCAACAAAACCCACATGTTATTTCCAGCTCGAGTGCTTTCAATCACTGCTCACAGCTGCTCTGCTGAGGGCCGGACCGTGCACCTCCCTCAGCCGAGAATGACGTTCTCCTGCAGAAAACTGCAGCCTAAGGTCGAGTCCTATCTTACACCAAGCTTTCTAATCCAAAAGCTGTGCTCCAGCTCCCACATTCACGACAGCAATGGCATGGCCACATGACCTGATGACAACTGGTGCTGGCTGATGCTGGAAGCTGTATCTGAGTAACAGGGCAAAAGACTTGTGCTACTCAAGGCCAAGAGGGTAACTCCAGCACAGAGCAAGCTCAGGCTCTTGTGCAGCTGCCACCCTGAGCTCTGCAGGGAGTGTGCAGCCTCTCAGGGGGTTCTGCTGTAGGCTAACCCTGGGTTAGCTGCAGAGCAAATCTATGCAGAGCTCACACGTGCTGGCAGCCCCACCTCCAAGGACACCGCTGCACTGCTCACCTCTCTAGAGCAGGGATGCTCCCATAGTGCCCTGCAGTCCACTGCTCTGCTCCATTCCACAGGGATGTAGGAGCTGGTGCTGCCAGACCACGGTGTGGCTCTGGACTCATCTCAGTGCCTCAGGGAAGGGATGTGATCATTGCAACTCTGTCCACCTCTTGCTACTTTCCCCCCTGCTCCCCCTGTCCTTCGAAGAAAAGAGACATTTGCTATCAGTCAACCAAGAAGAAAGTGTTTCCATCAGCAGATGCTCTCCTTGGGCGTCTTGCCATCACAGCACAAACTGAGGTGCTTGCTCAAAGCAGTGAGGCATTCAGAGCAAAACAGCAAAGCAGAGCTGGGTCTGGCTGCTCTGCAAGAAGGATATTGTTTTATTGTACATGAAAAAAGGTAATAAAGTCCAGCACTGGGCATAAACAAACTGACTGTACATAATGGACATTGTTAGGTGTCTGAATAGGTCACTGGCTCAAAGGAAAGTTCAGCTGCACAATGCAGGTCTCGGGCTCTGAATACCCAGCAGAAAGCAACCCCTCACACTCACGCCCCATGCATTCAGCACAGCTGGATCTTTTTGTATTTCTCACTGTCCATTTCCTCCTGAATTTCCCTGGTTTCCTTCCATTCGTATTACGAGCCTTTGTTCTTTCTCTGCCCTCTTCCTCCTACTATTTAGAAATGTGCAGACGCAGTCTAAGGGCGAGGAAGCAAAGTCACAGCACATTAGAAAAACAACTTTCATAACTTGCACCTACCCATCCTAAGAACACGATACAGCAGCATTAGTTACGCATGGAAGCAGCGATCCCTGCGTGCAAGAAGTAGGACCCTGGCAGACTTCAGTGACAACCACAGAGGGTTGTCTCTATCACACACTAACAAGTTGAAACAGGGCCCTTTGTGGAATGAATTTCATCTTAGTGTTTTCTAGTTAGAATTGTATCGTAGAACGGCTTGGGCCAGAAGGGACCTCAAACACTGTCTAGTTCCAGCTGTCAAAAACCTGCCCATGAGGGCATGTCTCCTCCAAGGCCCCACCATGGTGGAACATTCCCCCTATCAACAGATCTCAAAGCACAGCTGCAGCCTGTGTGGCAGTTATCTCGACCTGTAACACAGCATAACGGGGATGCGCCGAGCAAGCAGTCTGAGCATCCCTACAGCCTTCTGGCAGAGGAGACAGGTATTCACACGTTGAGTTTGGGTCTGACGCTGATCAGTTTTCTCCTTCAGACTTGCATAAATTAAGAATTGTCCACTAATGAGATTAATTCCGTAAGCAAAATGCAAAAAGCCAACCCAGAAGCTGGGGTCAGTGGGGAGCCCTGGGTGGGAGAGCTGGTGGAAGGGCAGGCAGATGAGCTGGTGACGTGCTGGCACTGCATCTGGGTGCCACTGAACTTGCTTTGCCCCAGAACCCCCAACCTGTGGCACTCATGAGGTCAGAGCCCTCCCCTTCTGCCAGCACCTGTAGCAGGGTGGGTGTTGCCCTAGACAGACACGCTTCACCTTGTGCCAGTTTCCTACCTTGCTTTCCAAGCACTCAAAGGCAACCTGTGCACAATGTAACTAGAATCAGGACTTTGGCAGCACTTGATACTGGAGCTGTCAGCTCCTTCAGCACTAATAATCACCTGTCAAAAACACAGAGCAGACCAGGGAAGAAATAAGAGAGGAAATGATTAAGTACCTCAAGCTGTAGCCAAGGCAATCAAGAAACTGCATTCAGCTGCTTTAGTAAGTACCTTTTAATGCAACATGTCCCTCCTCTCGTGCAGGAGTCCTACGGCGTCTCCACAATAGCTCTGTGCCTGTGGCTTTAAATTTGCTAACAAATAGCCTAAGCACTCATGCACAAGATGGATGCCGGGAAGGGAGAAAAGAGAAAGATTTCAGATTACAACCAGAACGGCATTTGTCAGTTGCTGTAGATGGTGTGAGAGGCAGTTTCCAGGCTCTTGGACTCATGAAGAATATTTTCTGTTCCATTCCTGATGTGCTTGGCAGCTTTCTGCCAAAACCTGTTTCAAATCCACTAATGAAACCAGGCCGAGCCTGCATAACTTTTAATTCTCCTGGTGGAAAAATGGCAGAGTGAATTTCTGGGAACAAGAGACACCCGCCGTTCCCAGTGCTGCCACGTGAAGCACTGCTCTCCTCAAAAGCTGCTTTCCCCTTGAAACATCACCTAGGCCATCACTTCTTGCTTTATGGACAACACAGAAACTTGACGAGATTCCTTTTTTGCTTCACATTAGCAGCACTTGGCCACCCCAGCCAGCCCCTCCTTGCTGCCGTGCCTGCAGCTGGCTTCACAGGGATTAGTGAGGTCTGGTTTGGGCGCACCAACCAGCTCTGGACACCCACAGGCTCCAGTGTTGCTCTGGGCAGCAGGGACAGTGAGAAGGGAAGATATCCAGCACCATTTCCACCCCCTGCTCTCAGCAGATGGAGCACAGCACGGCAGCGATGCATCCCCACACCGTGGAAGAACGACGGAGGTGCTCCTACCAGGAGCTGGGTGCAGTGGCTCCAGATCTGGTCCTCCGTCTCAGAGCTCAGACAGCCTCAGCAGAAAGTGGGATGCTCTTGGCAGACCCCCTGTAGGATCTGGGGAAGTCCCACAGAGTACAGAAAGACCTGATCCAGAAAGGGCATGGGCCTGAACCTGCAAACAGCCACACGCTGCTATTCGGGCCCATTCATCTCCCTGCAGTAGCTCCCACGAATCCAGTTTACATGGCTTTAATCCTTTAAGGACAGGGGCCACTGAGCCACACAAGCCATGCCAAGGACACGGCCTTTCTCCAGAGATCCAGGGAGGAAATCCCAAACACCTCTCATGGAAAAATCAGAATTATTCCAACATGTGAAAGGAAAACCCTCTTTCCCAGTATTTACATTAAGGCTGCAGTGGGCTGCGATTTCTTATGAAACCTAAGTTAAAGGACACAGTGACAGCTAACGAAACGGGCACCAGTTCTGTTACAGCAGCAACATTTTTTGGCAGAAGCATTTTAAACCTAACCTCCTGTTCCATGAACAGCAGCAGCCTAAATGGCAGGACTGCTGAGTCAGCTCCTGCCTTGGGCTTCACAATGCGCTCTGTGTTTTCCAGCAGGCTATAATCTACCAGGGAAAGCTGAAGTGGCAGGGAGGGGCAAACGTAAGAGCTTTAAAGAAGTCTGGAAAGAAATGTGTGAAACTGAAGCTGACATTTAATTAAAAAAAAAAAGAAGAAGAAAAAACCATAAAGTAATAGGTCTGGGTAAGCTATGACTGCAAGGACCACCAGCACTAGCAGCTGCGTGCAGAGATGCACCCTGATGACACAAAGTCTCACCTCTAAGCCACAACTGATGCTATTCTCGTAGTCTATACATTAGATCTCTGTGCAGAGCAGCTTCAGGAACAGCAGATACTGCAAGCTGCCCAACACCCAAAGTGTCCAACTAACCCAGACTCTTGCCTCCAGCACCACCCTACAGCATGCTTATAGGGGACCCTCCCAACTTGGCTTGGTGAGATAGCACTGAGACACAGAAAACATCCTGCAGTCAGCTCTCCATCTTCAAGGGGGGGGGGGCTTAAAAATGTGGAGGCAGTGCCAGAACCTGTGTGCCTCATCAGGTGCTGCTCAGCAAATCCAGTTGTGGGAGAGTGTGCCGGACCCAGCACAGCAAGGCGAGCGTTTGGAAGCGGCACACTCAGTCTGTGCAAAGCCTTGCCTTTACTCACAAGCCCTCCAACAAGCAGCAGGTGTGCACAAGCCACATCATGGATCCTGTGTTGGAGAAGGGGTGGCAAACCCCAAAATTACCTCTGCCTGTGGCTTCAAGTCCTAAAACAATTGGAGAGATGAGAAAAATGCTGAAAGCTGCTTTGAAATTCTCAGCCCTTATTGTGCCTTCTGAATGCCTGTTGGACTTATCAGCCGGCAAAGAAAACAAAGCAGCCATCTCCAAGCAGAGGTGCTGGCCATTGCAACAGCCTACAACATCCAACTCACTATGCCCAAGCATTTCCAAGGAATGGGGTCTTCACCTTTTCCTCCTCAGCAATCAATCCACAGGCACCTGGATTTCTGCGCAGCTGCTTTATTTTCAGTTACATCACAAATCAAAGTAAATAAAAAACTCTCTGCCGGGGCCTCTTCCTAAGACTCATCCCTCTCTGTATCTTTCCGTTCCTGTTCTCAGCCCTGCAAGTCCACAGCCTGCACACCCAAGAGGACCTCATCCATTATTCCTGCATCTGAAGCACGTTAGCACTTCACAGAGCCCTTTCTTTTACTTCACACAGTGCTGGGATCCCCACGGCATTCAGCACAATCTCTGAGCAAATGCTTTGAGGCTTCCCACACTCACAGTCCTGCAATATTGGCATCGATATTTAACACCCCCTTCCTTCCAACACAAGCTGTGTTTTCAGCTTTATCACCAACAGTAAAAAAATAAAAATAAATAAATAAACCCATACATATGTAATCCAGGCTCAAGGTGCACGTATAAAAATGGATTGGCTGATGCACTAGCCAGGTGGCTGACATCCACCCTGGCATTTATCTATCTCCACGTACGAGGAAGAAAGATCAATCACTCACAGCTATATGGCTCTGGAGTTTGCCCTTGGTCAAGCTGGGAAGCGTCACACATCAGCCACTCCTAAGAGACAGGCAGAGCTGGAGAGCATTGGAGAGCAAGAGGGACAGAAGCATACTGCTGATTAAACAGCTCCAAACA
The DNA here is from genome assembly GCF_038088225.1 of Cyrtonyx montezumae. Classification (NCBI taxonomy): domain Eukaryota; kingdom Metazoa; phylum Chordata; class Aves; order Galliformes; family Odontophoridae; genus Cyrtonyx; species Cyrtonyx montezumae. The sequence continues at coordinate 15,579,140 of NW_027071903.1, forward strand.
CAACCATGTCCTAGTGAGAGCCCACGAGAGCAGAGCACAAGCAATTTGCTGGCTTCTGGGAAGTCCTGGTGTATTTTTACCTGGCTCAGTTTGCTCAATAACCAGTCAGTTAACCTCCAAGAAATAGTTCTTGGTTTCTTGAGATCTCCAGTTCCAGATTAGTCGAAACTCCCTTCCAAAGGCCAGATGAAGCTCACTGGTTTGGCACAGAGGTGACCAAGCACAAACGTGCCATGTGGAAGTCAGAAGCATCTCTGACCTTCACCCTCGAAGAGGTCTGAGCTTAAGGCAGTTGACTAAAGGATCTTTGCAGGCTGCCATGTTGGGTTGTCCCATTGAGAATCAGAGAGATCAGGCTTGAGATCAGGCTCTAGTCTAGAGAATTTGACCTGCCAGAGATGCTAGGTAACCCTGGGCACAGCAGCCCGTGGGTGCCCACACTTCTGCCTTTAACACTCAGGCAGCAGATATCCACCAAACCTCAGTGACATGGTGCAAAGGAACCTCTAAAAGGAGGGATGCTCAGTCACAAGGATTTTCACAGATTCCAGTAACCATTAGCTTACACCAAGAACACACTATTTTGGGCTCAAATTGCCTGACAGAATAATGCACTAATTGCATGGGCACTCTCAAACCTTCACATCCACTTGGGTATGTTGGATGGCTGTGCCCCACGGCAGTCACAGCCTACGGTTTATCCATCAGCAGTGCAACACATCACAGGCAGAGTGGAACTGAGAGGAAAAGCACAGCAACTCAATACAACCACACCGTTTGCTTTGGGAATCCTATCCAGAGCATTACTTGGGAGTTCCCAAGACCATCCCAGGATTCCTTTGTTGGAAGTCTGATACAGAAAGCAGAGGCTCCTTAGTTGTGTGGCTGCTGTCCAGCCACTCCCCTCCAGTTCAGTGGCAGACAAAGCAGCAGCTCTGGCATCGAGATGCACGTGTGTAGGAAACGTGCCAACTTCTGCCTGAGTTTCCAGCCCCCGGGATGCCACGCTCCAGGTTTTTCACAACTCAGGGCAGAGCTCATGTGGATTTACATTCTGAGTCGTGCCAATATGATCTCAGTGCCTCCTAAAGGAACAGCATGGCCAGAAATCCCATGGCGAAGGACAACACTCGTGCACATTTACAAAGTCACCCTCATTGAAGATGATTTCAGCAGCCAAGGATAAGGTGGCACAGACACCTGCAAGCCCAGCACACACCAGCACTGCAGCCTGTGGAACAGGGAGGTATCAAAGCTGTCCAAAGGCCTCACTGCCCTGGGACACTGTGCAAGGCCAGGAAAGTGCTCCTTGTGACTGTAGTGCTATCTGCTTCCCACTCAGCTCGCCTGCTGCTCAAGGAAGGAGACAGGAAGCTTATTTTTTTCCACAAGAGAAATCTGTAATAAGGAAAGTTGAGGAGAGTCAGCATCCCTCAACAGTTATGACAAACAACCTCTTATTATTATCTATTATCAGTTTTCCTCCTGAAGGCTTCAGAGAAAGCTAGATGGAAAACCCCTACTCATCTGGCTGCCCTGCAACCAAAGAACTGATCAGTGGAAAGGTGCTAAGCATCCTGTTTGTGCCACATACTTCAAAGATCTGGGTGTTTAAAAACAAAGAAAAGGGAAAAAAAAGAGCCCTTGTTAAATACACTGGCCATGAAACCATAAAGCAAGAAAGGAGACAGCTATCTCATACAACCTCCAGAATCAGCCCAGCACACAACCTGTTTTGTACCCATCTGTTTGCAAAGGCCATATAATCCTCTAGAAATGGTTTTGTTTCCAAAACAAATGCTACACACTCTTCTTCGAGTTGAGAAACTAGGAAAAAAACCTCCCCCAAATGCAAAGAGCCCAGCACTACTGGCAAGGAACTCCAGTGCATGTGTGCAAGCAGGAAAGGAAGTGGAGAGCCCTTCCAGCTTTCCAAAGGGTTATTGCTAACAGCAGGGAGGGAGAAGGGATTTTACACGTTAGGAAAAATGCCGTGATGGTGCCGTGCTTAAAGCACATGCTGCACAAGAGGCCCTGGGCTGCACTGCCTGTCTCACACTTCCCTGCAAAGTGTGGTTACAGAGCAGGATGAAGGCTCTGGCAGCAGGGTCAGCACTGCGGGAGCCTGGGCTGCACAGAGCAGCGTGCCAGGTGCCACACAAAAGCATTTCCTCCTCTGGGAACTGGCACACTCCTGTCACATGGCAGCACACTGCCTGTACCTCCAACGTCTCACTTCAAACAGCACAGGTGCAGGGGGAAGATCCACACCAAAGCTCCTGAACCTTCCTGAGATTTAAGCAAAGAACAGGATTAACAGTCTGAATACCTCTTTGGGCCTAAGCAACTTGCTGTGCATCACACAGAGGGCACGGCAAAGCAAAGGACATCCCCACGTTTCCAGAGGGTTGGAGATACTGCATACACCAGCTGCCTTACCAGGATTCCTGCAAGAAGAAATCTACTGGTCCCAGATGAGGAGACAGGCATGCTACATACCAGCCATCCTGTTCAGAAACAACACGAGCATGCCAGAAAATTACTCTTTCAGTGCTCTCCCAAGAAAGTCTAATAATCTCATCTTTCATGCACTTACGCCTCTGCTTTCTGCAAGGCCTCGCTGTGTGCTGGCAGGCAGCTCCCGGGAGCCAGGAAGGTCAGCGTGCCTCCAGCAGGGGAAGGGGCAGGGGGAGAGGAGCACTGGGCTGGGTTCCCACAGGCTTTGCATTATGAAAGCCAGGAGCTGCAGTCAGCCAGCCTGTGCGGGTTTGCTTTAACCCCCTCTGTGCTGCTGAATGAGCATTTGCACCAACTTCCTAACACCACACAGCCATGTGTACGATACAGGCCGCGAGTGTAACAGGCGAGCATCTCAAGGACAGCTTCTGCTCCCTTTCTGTGTTTTGCTGCTATCAGAAAGGTTCAAACTTCCTCCAGGCTTGCACTTCTGGGCGCTCCGACCTGGCCTGCAGCTTAATGAAAAAAAACAGTGCTCCAGTCCAATGCTGCACATGCCCAGGACTCGTTACTTCAAGAAATACCATCATTGTTCTCAGCGCTGTCGGCTCAGTGATGAACAGACGTCTGCATTGTCCCCTGGCTGCCTGGAGGCTGAGAGCAACGGCACTGGAGCACAGATCCCAGAAGGATATCAGAGCTGCTGCACAAGAGCAGGTCAGACAGTCCTTTATCTACCTTTGCTGATAACTGGCAGTAGATGCAATGACAACACTGAGAAGAGAGGGCACAAAGGTGTCTTTATCTGGGATTTACAGAAAAAAGAGCAGTCGCCAACAGAAACATTAAATAACCCAGCTCCCTGACTCACAGGGTACCAGAGCACTGTGCACGCTTTCACACACACTGGAGAGTGATGGCTGTGGTGCCACTGCCAGCAGTGCTGTTATCTGCCCAGGCAGAGGGTCCCTTGGAACAGGGCAGACCCCAGAGCTCTGATTGCTCTCAAGAGCGTGACGCTGAGGGCCCTGCTGGGCAGTGGCCCAACACACTGGGAAGGCTTTGAACGTGAGCATGGGGAAATGAAGCAGTCCATGGCTTGGCACAGTGGATTAGTGCACTCTGGAGAGCTCGAGACAGTCTGGAATTGATTCAAGGTGCCCTTCCTGCTCAATTTGCAGGACTGCGGGTTTTGGATGGGAAAAAGCAATGAGAGGGAAAGAATCAGGGGTTCCTTACCTGCACACCAGGGCAGCAAGAGGCAAGGCAGAACCCAGCCTCGCTGAGCACCCTCACTGCGAGAACTGGGCAGAGAAGAGCCCCAGGGCTGGGGCACGTTTTGCTCAGAGCCTTCTGGGCAAACAAAAGAGCAGTTGCAGAGTGATGCCAATGGGGGAGGTTACTGCTGCCCTCAAGAGCTCAGCTTCACACCGACAACTCTTTTAAGAAAAGAAAGGAGAAAGCCAGCATTTTAGTCCGTACCTTTCCCATTTAACCCTAATTGCTTGATTTCACATCTCAATATCCAGCCTGGGCTTGCCTGATTCCTAAGCCCGGTCCTGTGCGAGGCTGACAGCCTAGCAAGCAGATCAAAGATTTGGCGAACGAGAACACTGGAAAATATTGCTGTGCTGATTTTCCAAGAATGAAGCCACCAGTACGTGAGGAGCCTGGGGCAACAGCACTCAAAGCAGGGAGCATCACCAAGGCTGTCACTCTGGCCTCGCTATGCTGGTTCATATTTATGGAGAATGATCCAGATGAACTTTTTTCTTGACGTGAGAAAAAATGAGGAAGGCGAGTGTGGGAAAGCAAGGCGATGTAACATAAGCATCTGGTATGGGGGAGATGCTCAGGGGACATGGCACAGCTCAGTTAATATGCAGGGAGGCACTGTAAAAGCAAAATAAGGCAGGAGTGGAAACAATCTTCTCAGCAGACAACCCCAAGCCACGGCACTGCTGGGAACTGGAGCTCTTTGTAGTTCCAGGCTGTAACCTTAAAACAAGGCTTCCCCTCTCACCCCTCCTTCCAGCTAACACACCAAGGTGCAGGGCTTTCCCCCTGCCACCTTGCAAGGGGTCTGGAACACAAATACAGCTGGCTTCGGTCCCCATTAGAAGTTAATTTCCTCAATCATTTGCAGAGAGAGAGAAAGAGAAATGCTCGTGATCTAAGAGATGAAAGCAAATGAAAATAAACCTCATAAAACCTGTGGTGCCCTAAAGGGAAAACTGCCCCACAACTTTCATTGGGGAATTATCAAAGGACTTGGGCTGGAGGTGGGTTGTTTGTATTTTATAAGACAGATGCTTTAGAGAGTATAAGTCCTCAAATAGCTGAGATTCCATTCTGCTGAACCTCCAGCAAGACTGGAAAAAGAAACAGCTGATCCCAGTTAGTCCAGCCCAGGATTCAGCTTAGCCACACTGAGACAGGGCTGAAACGTGGCACAGAGCCGTGCAGGCATCACCAGACTTTTCCAACACGATGCCCTTGCCCCAAGCAAAGGCAGCTGCACGCGTGCTAGCAGAGCTGCAGGACAGCACAAGTGGAGCTAAAGATCTCACTCACTGCTACTGCAAAACAGTGGCTGGGGTGAAGGCACTGACTCACTGTGCCTAAGAACAAGAATGGGTGGCTTCTGGGAAACTATTTCAAAAGAAGGACGTGCAGTGCACACGTTGCTTCCAGCCTGGGACATCGGGCACGAGACTTCCCAAATGAGGTCCCAGAGGGTAAGGGGGTTTGGCACATGTTGCATACAAGCAATCTTCTTGTGATGGCTGAAGACCCTTCTCTTCTGTACCAACCCAGCCATCCCTCTCCAAATGACAAATTTCCCTTTCCCTGCCAATCCCAGTGGGGTAATTCACCTCAGGCCACCTCACATATAAACCAAAAAAAGGCACCCAGCCTCATTACCACAACGGCTCAAGGGGTGGGTAAGCATAAAGCAGCACACAGACACTAATGAGGAACAATTAAAAAAAAAAATGAAAACCACAAAAAAATTTAAGACCTGAAGAGGAATTAGTCATGTGGAGTAGCTACTGCCACATCTCACCTCTCACAAAAAAAGTACAGGAATAGGAAATAAGCAGAACTAGCTGTAGGGCACATGAATATTGCCCAGGGCTGGTTCCTCGCCCTGTGCACACAGCAGTATGCCATGCACACATCCAGCCCTCCGGCCCCGGTGCAAGTGGTTGGGACTTCTCCATTCAGAGGAACAGCACTCCCTGGAGCACAGTCGGGGAAGTACAGGAGAAAGCTGACATCTCTTGAAATATCCAGCAAGTACACAGCTATTCATCTGCTTATGTGGCTATTAAAAACATCCCACCCCCACGTACACAGAAGATCTTGATTATTTGCATCTTCGTTCTGCCCATACACGCTAAACGTGCACGTTTTAGCTGAATAACTGCGTGCAGTCAGTACTGAGCTGAAGTGGAATGTAAATTCCTGCTGTCTGAAAAAAGGAAAGGCCTGAGGGGCTGTTGTGAAATGCAGCTGCTCCCTGGAGGCATCCAAGTGCTGCGGCATGGCTCAGGATCATCCAAGGCTCGCAGACCCAAGGTGTCTCTTTCACCAGCATCCACTCGTGATGCCAAGGAACGTGTGTTAATCATAACAGCAAAGGGATCTAATTAACTCCAGCCAGGTCGTGCAGAAAGAGCATCTTTTGCAAGAAAATCTTGGGATACAAAGCAGCCCCTGGAAGCAACCAGGCCCAGAGGGAAGCTCAGCTTCCAAACGGCATTAGCTAGTCAGGATGTTGCTAACACGCTCAAGGTCCTCCAAGGACACTGTAAGGAGCTGCCCTCCATATCCTCCCACTTCAACTGCCACCATTTCTTCTCTGCACACTGAAGGTGGGAAAGAAGCCACACACAGATGTCTTCCTGCTGAAACCCCTCCACTCCACCAGTAGCACGCTGCAGAGCAATGACTTACATCACTTAGTGGTCAGTCTACATGAGTTACTCTATTGCAGACCAGCAGAGTGAGGTTATTGTGCTCACAACAGCAGGTCTTTGCCTCTGAGGCAGAGCTCTCCTACAGCTCTTCCTCCTGCTAGGTCTTGCACTGAGTTCCAAACTCTTACGGACTGCCCTCACCAGGATCAGTGCGCACTGTGCCTACCGACCCCGCCTGCTTCAAAGGCAGATTTCACTCTGCTTTCCTGCCAGCCTGCAATGCATGAAAGGCCTGCGAGGTCACGCAGGCACCGCTGTAATTTCAGGCAGGATCAAACAGAAAAGCAACAGCTGGGCTGAGTGAGCACGTCCACATTTAATTACAAATGGTTTTGGTTAATAAGCGAGTGCAAGAACAAAGCAAGTGTGAAACCTCCTTTTTTTTTCCATGGCTCCTGTTCAGGCTGTGTAGAAACAGCTGCCTAAAGGGGGATCTCAAAATCCACCAGCTACGTTCCTTCTTTCATCTTGTACATTTTCATGATTGCTGCAGAAACACCACTCACTGTGCAATGCCACCATGCTCTGACAAATGGCAAGAAGTGCACAGAAGGATGTGAGCCTCTGTAACAGAACAGACAGTTTGCATTGGAAGGGCCCCTTAAAGGCCATCTGGTCCAAGTCCTCTGAGATGAACAGGGACACCCACAGGTGCTCAGAGTCCTGTCTGTCCAGTCTGACTTTGGGTGTCTCCAAGGACAAGGGGTCCAGAGGGCAACCCTCATCGCTGCTAGCGGACGCCTCCATTAGCATCACTAGCTGGCTTATGCAACCTTACAGTGCTATGGAAACACTGCTGGCACAAAGCAGCAGCCTCAGAACACTCTATGAAAGCAATACCAGCTGCTGATGGACAACTGCCAGCTGTGCACACGATACCCCGGGAGCTGGGTGCCATAGGAGGACATGATGGGAATCACTGAGAGGCTGAGAAACCACCACAGCCCTGGGAACCAAGGGCTGCTGACCTCCCTAGCAAAGCCTGCTGAGGGAACTGGGTGGGCTGTTTTGTACTCCTGGCTTTAATTACAGCCAAGTGTTTAACTTACTCCCCTCCAACCACCCCCGTGTCCCTTACGAGCACAACCCCAGCTTTTTATAGCACATCCGGTATGACCGTTAAACGCATTCAGGAAATGCACTTTCAGCCCCAAACATCCCTTCCCTTGGACCAGTCAGCTGCAAGGGTTTGCAGTGCAGAGATGCAGGACCGGATGTTTGGTTTTGTGACTGCTGCTTTCCTGGATTACTTCTGTCTGTTTAGAGAAAGGAAATTAAATAAATACAGAGTAGGCTGGCTGCATTTGGAAGTAATGCAGGCTGCTTGCAAGGTAAAGAAAGAAAAGCCAAATGGAAAGGCCACTCTGAGCTGCTCAAACACGCTGCACGAGGGCAAGGCTTATTTACTTTTGTTATTTAATTATAGCAGATATAAAGCTCCTGGAGGCTGACAATGGCTCATTGACCAATGGGCGTCCAGAGGCACATCTAGGATCCCAAATTACATGCATTTCAGTGCCTTCTAGCAATACTGATCCCAACTAGATATCTGTTTCAATGCACAAGGGAGAAATGCACCCTAAACTTGTATTTTATGTAGCAAAGGGCACCAGCAAAGAACCATCAGGCTGCACTGGGCCCCTTCTTTCCCCCAGCAATGCCCTGGCATATCACCAGAGCTCTTGTGGCTCTGTGCTCCAAAGTGCAAACTGAGGGCTTGGGCAATAACAACAGTATTGGCTGGTTCCTCACACTGAGCAAAACAGCAAAGCTGTGTCTGCACAACATGCAGGGAACTCTGTAGCAGGCTGCAAAAAGGGAGGCGTGCTGCACTGCACTGTGAAGGCAAGATGCACAAGCCCTAGGTAAGCCAGGCCACCTCACATTCAGGGCAGGCAACAGTCACTGCAACATCACATGCTGGCAAGCTGAATGATGACCTAATTAAGCCTAATAATGACTCTCCTAGTGAGCTACAGAGCCAGCCTTCATTCAGAGCAGCAGGGAGTTTGCTGGGGCTGAGAGATGGGTTGGGAGAGACAGGAGGGCCAGCAGTCTGCAGGACAAGTAGCTGCCACCTGAACCACCTCTGTGGTCAGCCAAGATGAAGCAAGAATGCCAATCCAATGCAAAGGTTTTCCAGCACAAAACTCCCCACAAAACACTAACATTAACACTGGTGAGCCCTGCAGGGACAAACTGTTGCGTGGCATGAACAACAGCAACGAGGCTATGCTCATTTACTTGTTCATTCATCTCAGGGAACAGCAGCTGTTAAATCACACATGCTGCATACTGTGCTCTCACTACCCTGATCTAACCACAAGCACTTAGCTGGAAACACGAGTGACAACCCAGCTGCAGCCACTGAATCCCATCCTATCTCAGGAAAAGGCAGTCTTAACTCATGCTGGAGAATAGCTCTGCGGCAGATGGGAAGGAGAATGTATTTATTTGTTAGGTCTTGTTTCTGCATGACCAAACTGTACCCAGCTTATGCCTTCCAAATATAAATGCAAATTACCAACAATAAAAATCATTGTTGAAAGAGAAGCATCTCCTGTGTTCCCCAGAAATGGGTGATCTCCCAAGCTCATTGAGAAACACACAGTCGTGTCAGACACCAAGGAGACCCAATCCCCTCCATCTTTGACAGCATTATGATAATCTCTGAATTATGTGCTAGAGCTTGAACATGAAGTGTCAAATCCATGCTGAAATGGTATTAGAGAACATCAGAGAGGCAGAAAGACATCTCATACAATTGCTCCCCTAAAGTTTATAAGTCATAGCCCAGCTCATCATGGGTTTTTATGGTTGAGGGAAGCACCTTCTAAAGGAACTGTGGGCAGTCTCAGGCATGTTCCTGAGTTACCTCCAGTTTCATCACGTCACTCAGGATAATCAAAACAACATCTCCTTACCAGGATGAATGACTTACGAGGATTGAGAAATTCAAGTGTTCTCCTGTGCAGTGAGTCACCAGGACTGCAGCTTGCTCCCCCGCTTCCCTCCCCACAAAGCATCACACCTTCCCAGCCTGGTTTTGCTCCCACCAAAATCTTGCAGAAAACATACACATATCAGCTTACATGTCGCAGGGCAGAGCCTGCTACATCAGCAGGAGAACCATCTCTCCCTTGACAGCGGTCCATGCAGTGTGGACAAACCACAGACTCACCCAGAGACGGTTGGCAGGGAACCTGGCACTGATGACTGCCACTTCTCTTGCTGCTTCAGAAAAGATTTTGCTTCTTTTGAGTTTGAGTCTACCTCTTTAGTCACTCTGTTGGAGAGAGAAGAGACAAACCAGAAGGTAAGAAGACAATAAAAACAACGATCCAGCAATGAAACACAGAAAGCAGGTACAAGAGCTGGTGTGCTGGGCACACCACCGCACAGACCACCTCTACCAGCTGTGCACCAAAGAATTTGCATCTTGGCGAGATTTCACTGCAATTACTCTCTGTATTCACAGACAAAAAAAAGAAAGGAGTAGCTAATTAGAGCTGGAGGAGGAGGGGATTTTTTTCCAGATGACCAGGAATGCTTATTCATTCAAACAGACCGCTCAAAGCCACCGAGCAGCTCGGGTCACCAAGGGGCACCTCACCCTAACTGGGCTCCTGATGTCCTTGGCTGCTGGGCAGCTGCAGTGCCACCCACAGCACAGGCCCAGCCACATCCACAGCCCACGCCAGGCAGGGAGCCTGGCACGGGGCACACAGCCCCAGTGAGGCACGGTGGCTGAGATGCACTCCCATTTTCCGGTTAATTTTTGTTTGGGGCCCTGAGGGCGTAATATATCGAACGTCAAAAAAGTTATAAATCAATATGGCATCTACTGTAGTGAATGAATTACAAACACGAGAAAGAATCTCTGGAACACCACTCAATAATTAATTGTTAGAAACCCCATCCACTTTATCCCCTCATTTGCAATGACCTGCCTCCAGCAACACGCTTTTCACGCTTTCAGCAGCTCTTAATGAGGTTGCCAAGCTAACAATTTTGCTCCCTTCAAAAGGAAAACCATAAGCCTTTCCCAGGCCCTGGGGCTCTATCTGTAGAGAGCACAGACCTGAAAGAGGCAGCCTGACTTGCAGCTCGACCAGCCCAGCCCTATGCTGAAAGCCTCCTCGGTCACAGGATCTGCTCTGTTAAAATTCAGGCTGAAAGCTGCTTGCCCCCTACCCCTGCAAGCCAACAGCTCCTGCAGAGCGAGCCAGGCACCAGAGCTCACAGCTGGGGCAGCAGCACGTGAGCAGCCTTCAGTGCCTCCCTCATAGAGCTGGCTGTGGGATTCCTGCTAGACCTGGAGAAACCCGAGCACGTGCAGAGCCAGCTGGACTGCTGCTCCAAAGCCTGGCAGTGAGGGAAGCACAGTGCAGTTATTTGTTAAGCCCAGAGGCATCAGTGCCCTCAAATCCCCCTTGTACAGAACCACTGCGCACACATGCACTGCTGACAATGAATCAGTATCTGGCACGGAAGGGAAACTGTCCTTCTAGTAAATACAGTGGAAAAGGTAAGTCCAGAAACAATCCATTCTTACACTAAACACTTCTTGCTCAGCCCTGTGCTGCCAGTGCAGAACACATTAACAATTTCACTCCCTTTCAAACAGGTGGCAGTCATATGAATAGAGACAAATCCCAAGTTGTGAGTACTTAGAAGCATTTGCTGATCAGATCAGAAAGGAGTGGGGTGGAAAAAGCAGTCCAGGAAGAAAGGAGAGCCTTGCTACAGCATCATCGCAGCTTCAGACATCCCAAACACACTGCCCACTCGTGGCCCTCTAATAGCAGTTGCACCACACAGCGACTGCACTCCAGAGGTTACGCTATGTGTGAATTTCCTTCATCTTCAGATTCACAGAATCAACGGTGTCTTCAGGCAGCAATTAGCTGGAATTCCCCAGAGCCCCCCCCCAAAAGCCAAGATGAGTACAGTCCCACAGTCTATTTGTATGTGAGAATCACCGCGGGCCAGCCTGGCTCGTCCCCAGGATACCACGAGGAACATGGGGCAGACCCAGAGCGTGGGTCCTTCAATCATCAAGGGTCACAGAACCATTATGGTTGAAAAAGATCATCCAGAACAATCCCAGCCCACCCCCACCATGCCCTCTGCCCATGTCCCTCAGTGCCATGTTCCCATGGCTCTGGGACACCTACAGAGACAGCAACTCCCCCACCTCTCTGGGCAGCCGTGCCTCACTGCTCTTTCAGCAACCTTTGAGCTTCTGGGCCTTGCATAATAGTGGCTGGGAAGAGCAGATGATGCAAGAAAATACATGATGTCCCAGGTCGCACTAGAACGGGGCAGCCTAGCTCCTTAGAGGGCTGTATGCTCAACTCCCACAAACCCAAGAGAAATCTGCAATTAAACAGCAATTAAATTGAGGTACGCATGGACAGCAGCTCTGTAAAGCCTACAGCACAGCAGGATTGTGAGCACAGGGCCCCTGGTCTTAACATCATGATGCCTCCTGCTGCTCCAATCCAAAGCTGACTGATTTCCTTCCTGGTAGTTGAGGCAGAGTACAAAGCTAAGATGCATACAAAAAAACATCTTCAGGGGTTTGCCAGCCTACAGCCTGGCACAATGTCTGTTGGACCAGAACAAGTGTCATAGCTCCCAGAACAGGAAAGTAGCCAATGAAAAACCAAACAAGGGTCGGAAAGGAGAAGCTTGTACCTGTACCTGCTGAAACCCCCCAGCATCACACCCAGGAGGAGTCTGGCACAGTTACAACAGTGGCAAAGAAATCACTGCTACCTGGGGCAGGCAGCTTGTACTTTGATACCCGCTTCCTCCACCACCTCAGGATACCAGCAGCAATGGCTGGGCACAGAATAAAGCATTTTGTTCTCATTTTCTCCCCACTCCAGCCTATGGGCAGCTGCCCAGAGTGTTTCTGAAATTGTTCAACACAGCAATGGCTGTGGACAACCTGTTCCAACAGGACTGCCCAGCTGGGGCCAGAGGAATGTGTCAGGAATGTAATTAGAGCTGACCTTTGTAGGCGATGCCATCACAAGACCCCCTGACTGCCTCAAAAAGCAAAACAACAGCAGCTCCAAGGCAGGCAGTCACTGGGCTGGTGCCAGCAGTACTCCTGTTCCACTCCATAGGAATGACAAAAGCAGGAATATTAAAGGGCTTTACAAGGTATTACCTCAGGTTTTGCACATTTCATCCTTCCTCAGATCTCAGGCCAGGAAGGGAAAAAAAAAATCCTCTGGCCTACATGATTATGGGAGACAATAACTCCCCATGTACAAACCAAAACATTTCTTGCTCTTGGTGGGTCGAAGCGAGAGCCATTAATGCAGCTGGAAGAAATCACACTCATTACTAAGGAAAATTACAAGACTTTTCACTTTCAAATACTTGATAAATAACTATTTGCTTGAATGTTTTCTGGAATACTACTCACACATTGCGATCCAGGAATAAACATGAAAATGAGTGCGTTGTCAGCACTCATTGTCAGCACAGTGAACAAGTAGCCACCATTCACTCTCATCACATCTCCATAAAGATTTCATTACTCTGCTATGCTGCTAAACTGCATAATGAAACTTTCAAAACACAGAGAGTTATTAACTGCTTGGACTCTGCTGGAGTCTGGTAGACTTCTACTGGACAAGGTACTGTGCAACTGCAACAGAAACATCTTTCAAATCAAGCTAGAAACTAGAGGGCTGAGCACCTCTCATATTTGCAGCGTCACCCTTAGGACTTCTTGGTGACAGCCTGCTGGGTAAGCACAACCTTGTGCAACACAAGTGCTGAAATCCCTCCAACTCAACCCCAAGTGTCTCAACACAAACTGCATTCTTCTGACCAAAACAGCCAGCATCAGATGAGAAAGCTCCTGCTGCTATTTGGGGGCATGGGAGGTGGGAGGACAGCTAAGATCCCCCACTTGTAGCAGCATCAATGTGCCACCTCTCTGACCTCCTTCATGAGCAGGAGCTCTGGAAAATGCCAGCTCTTCACCACTGGCACTCAGGACACTCAGTCCTCACTTGGGAAACCTGTTCCAGTTTAGACCTGACACAATTACAAAGCTTTCCACGATATCTTAACACCATTAACTCTGGGGAATCATAGACAGAGAGGGAGGGAAAAATGAGGCTAATTATCCTTTTTTTGATATTCCCTATCCGTGTCTAGCCTCATTAAGATGCCTTCTGGAATGATCATTTGAAGAGCAAGCAATACTTTATCTACAAGGTATTGTAAAATAAATAAATAAGCCTTTATGAGCCTGGAAGAACATTCTCTTTAAATCCACTTGGATGTGGTTTTGGGGGGAACTCATGCTCGAGGTGCCTTCCCCAGTCAGATGCAGCTGCCTGACACAGGCATGCACATGTCCAGCATCTTCCAGGTGAGCAGAGTCTCCACAGAACCACAACTCCGTGCCACATCCAACTGCACGCTGGTAAGTATTTATTGTATGCTGGATTACCTGCTGCAAAGTAAAGAGCTAAGATGAAAAGGTCCACATTGCTCACTCACATTTTCCCATTTCAAGGAAAATGTTGGCTTTCTCCCCATCAGAAAAATTAACAACATCCTCTAAACCTTGCTCTTAAATCAGGTGGGAGAAGCTACTCCCTGGGAGATGGAGCAAGTTCCCTGAGGCAACAAAGACAAGACCAGGTTGAAGCAACTGATAATTTTGCAGGCTGCCTATCTGCATGGAAGCTGCTGTCTGGTTTTTAACAAGACACAGATCTGATGGGAGCTCTCCCCAGTCAGACGATGGGCAAGCTGCCTGCCTGGTGCTGCTCCTGGCACCAGGTGTGCACTGCTGCAGCAGCAGTGAGCCCAGGCTGTGCCTCAAACCAATTCATCTGAAAGTAAACGGAGCTGAATGGTGCTTTAGCAGAAATAACACTTAAGTGTTTCTTGAAATCCTTGCAGGAAAGGACTGGTTTTCCATCAGCTCCTGTGTAACAGGGACCTGATGACAGATGTAAAGGAAACACAAGGGCAGTGCTGCTGCTGCAGATGCTGACCAAGGTTTTGGGCTTCTTTTGAGCCTCCACTTGTTACCTCTCCAAATCCAAGGGGAAGCATCACTCCAGCCACTGAGCTCCCACTGAGCCCTGCAAAAGGTAAAGCACAATGAACGGGCTCTTTTAGCACAACCAGGGCACAGGTCTTCAGCTCCCTGCTTTACCCACCCTAGTTTTTTAAGCATCCAGAAGTACTAGGCCTCTACTCACTGTCTCCCATCATCTTATTTGCATCTTCCAAAAACGTTACCTCCAAATTACAGAGCACATCTCTAAGCTGAGCAGTCCAGGTGAACAGATGGATGCTGCTGCTCTGCACGCAGTATGACAGTTCTCTGACCCTGGCACCACGAGTTGCAAGTATGCTTGAAGTGAAGCAGATTCCTGCAACCCCTCAACTCCCACAAAGCAGCACAGCATCCCTGTTACAGGTCCCCCTTCTTGCCCAGGGGAGGAATATGGTAGGTCCCAAGAGGCAGGGTTCAAAATTCACTTACAGTCACAAACACTGGACACAAAGGCTATAGGATCACAGCAGGAGCCAACACACACCACAAAGCAGGAGCATTCCCATGGGGAAAAGGCTAAGCTTGACTCCATTTGTAATGTGTTAATGAGATGGCGAGGCAGAGAACAGCTTTGCCTCCCCTTCAGGCTAACAGAGAGATTCTGAACCAGAAAGGTTTCTCTGTTACAAGGAAAAAAGAACCATCTGGCGAGCTGTGCTTTCCATTAGGGGAAACCCCAGGCCCGTGGGCTGCAAAGCCAGCTCTGCCAGCATCTCAGCAGACATCAAAGCCCCTACTGAGACTGGAGCTGTCAGGAACGAGACAGCAGTGTGGAAGCAAGGGAAACACAGCAAGCAGCAAGGCGCTGGGACTGAATCTGAGGCCCCGTGCAAAGGCACCAGCAAAGGGACAGACCTCAGAGCCCCTCACTGCCCAACAGCAGAAGAGCAGCAGTGCAACCTGAACAGCTCACTGAGCACCTTTTGTTCCCAGAAAGCTGGGAAATCACTTCAAAGCCAGAGATAATGTCACCTCTATTACACCCTGGAGATGGGAGGGATTTGTTTCTCACCCACTAAGTATTTCCACACTAACTACACACAACACAGGAAGAAAACCCTTGAAGGAACCTGCAGATGGGAGAAGATGGGATCATCCAGCTCCCTGAAGTAGATGCAGTGCCCAAATACACTCAAGTCAACCTGGAGGCCAACCCATCTTTTTAGAGATGCTCTGCGACACTTCCTACCTTTGGAGACCTCAGCTGAGCTTTCTTTTCCATCACGCTGATTACCAGCAAAAGAAAAAAATGCACAGACAAAACCAGCACACACTCTTTAAAGAATCAAACCCTTTTAGAAGCATAAGTCAAATTTCAGCTGGATGTCTGCTCAGATACTTTGGAATTTTCAAATGCAAACTAACAAAGAAAAAAGCCAGAAGTCAGCATGTCCCCCAACACCAAATAACACACCAGACACCTGTGTGACACCTGGCACACAGAACCCCACCCGTGATGTGGTTTATTTCACAAGCCACACTTAATACTCCGCATGGGTTTGTCACTGTCATTTTGATGGCGAATGCCTAGCGAGTGAACCAGCACATCACCTCATTCCTGCTCATGCTTAATGATCCCATCTCCAACCCACCCCATCTCCGTGTCAGTCAGCTCTACACAACACGAAGATTCCCCCAAGGAAACTGTGAAGCACTGGGGGGATTGATACACACAGAAAAAAGTGTCCCCAAAACATTCTTATCCTTCAGCATTTTTCTGAAAGGTAACCTATTTTCACTTCCCAGCTTCCAAAATAAAATCAGTAGCTGTTTTTGAAATTGGAAAAAGCCAATATAAACCATGGATAGCCAAAGCAAGCTCTGACCTCTAGGAAAAACAACCCCATAAGGACAGGAGCAGGGAGGATGCTGCCTGCACTCCATTATGCCAAGATCAGCACTTTGGTGCCTTTTGGAGAAAAGCTGCCAGTCCCTTCTTAGCTGCTGCCTCCAAACATCCCTCACACTGTAATTCTGGGTGGTTTGACTCTGCCTTCAGGTCCCACAGCAACATCCCTAGCCTCCTCCTGCCCAGATTAAGTCTCTGGGAAAGCATAAAGGCAAGGTTTTCACACTGTGCAAGCCTCACAGAGGAGGTGATAGGGGACTGGAAGTGACTAAAATACATTTCTCTACAACCCCTTGGCCAAAGAGGACCAAAGACAAATCTCTACAAACACAAATTACTGTCATCACCATAAACCAGAAGTTTTATTAATCCTCAAAGAGACAAGGAGACTTTGGAATGGTTTTTTAAGGGGCTACTGACGTTACTTATTGTCCTTAATTTTACTAATGCTTCCTTGCTACCATTAGCAGAGCCATCCCAAATATGACACCAAAAGACACAGAGGGGTTTCTTCCTCTGCCCTAATTAACTCAGTTCATTTTCCTCTGTATTTAAAAACTTTCTAAAAATACCTTTCCAAACAGAAGGACATGGATTCTGGTAATGCCCAGGTGCCCTCTCTCCCACAGGCATAAGTAAACATCAGCACACGTGGAATACATCACACACACACTGTCCTTGAGCTGACAAGCAGCCCACTACCTTCATCAATAAAGATGTACACCCCCACTAAGAATATTTCTCCTGATTTTCAAAGCAACTTTCTTTCACTCAGCACTGCACAAAACCCCGCGAACACAAAACAAATGACCAAGATTCACACCCAGCAAGAAGTGTGAGCACGCTGCCAACTTCACACTATTCGTCACCTGAGTTTCCTGAAAAGCAGCACAAGGTAAAATGGCATTGGTTAATGGTTAATGGCATTGCATGTTCTCTCAGAGCTAATTAGCCTAACACATCTGGCTGAGCCACGCTGAGACCACAGAGCAAGAACACAGATGGACAATTACACGTTTTTAAAACTGCTCTCCATGCCAGCTCTAATTCCTGAGATTTGCAGGAGTAAATTCCCTGGACTCTTCTTCCCTTTGAAATAAATTAACTTCATCATCCTCAGCAGTCTCTCCACTCTGGCTATTGCTCAGACAGCTACCTTACTCGTCTTCCAAGCAAAGCAACAAAACAGGAGATCACCTCCCAGACTGCTTGGCTTCCACTCCTTTTGTTTCCCATTTGGTCTCATTTGGCAGCTGAGGACAGAGCGGACCTCACAGCCACTGAGAAGGAAATCAGAGGCTGAACAAAGATTTCAGAAGAGTTAGGCTGTTCTCACAAGTCTGATTACTTCTCCTGCATCTGCTCCCACCTTATTTCTCCTGAAAATGGCCAGGTATCAAGAGTGTGAAGCTCTGGAAGGGGACAGCAGATCTGGGGAGACACAGGGGAACAGTTGCTCTATTCAATCCTTTAAGCAAGCTGAAAGCCTAAGAAGCAGCAGCAGCACAAACTGAGGAATTAGTTTGTTTGCAGGAATACCCTAGAAGATAAGCACGTGCAAAAAGCATCAGATATTAAAATCAGCTTCTGTGTTATGGCAGGTGAGATATCAACTTCAGCCAGTATAACAATTATAGTAATTTCTGAGGTTTAAGATATAACTAGTTGGTTACTTACCAGATACTATATGTACATCTTTATAATTTTGTCACTTGCTTCAATATGCAATAGCCCCTCTGCTGGACACCAAGTCCTTCCTAGGTGTTTTGGTACAAGCAGTGCATGGGGGAACTCAGACCCCCAGGTCTCCAATCACAACACAGGAGCCCCAGGGAATTAGGGACCATCACCAACTGCAGCATGCCCCAGCTTTCATATTCCCAAATGGGCAGCAACATCACTTCATGAAAATACTTTGAGACACGTGGATAGAAAGCTCTGTAGGAAAGCAAAGAATTTTCTCCTTTTATATCAAAAAGCTTTCAAGTACTTCAAACATACATCAGAGCCTTCCATTTCTTAGCACGTACCTCTGCACTGAATACCTTATTAAAACCCACTTAAAAGTAATTTATAAAAGTAAATAATATCCATGGAATTGGGTCATCATCTGCCCCTCAGGGTAGGAAAAACCCACTGTAAGTTTGGAGTTTCTCACGGCCATGAGTTTAACCTTAAAGCTGTCCCAGGGTGCACTGTACCCTACAAAACGTGGCTGTCCCTGCACAAAGAAATGGTAAGCTTTAATCAGGCCAACACTGAGGAATGCTTTCAGAAGCAGCTCCAATTAATCAAGAAAGGGACACTTAAGAAGCAGATAAAGATTACCAAGATGAACCTGAAACGATTCGCATCATTCAAACCCACTGAAATCTCCACCATCTGTTCAGCTTTCAAGTATGAAGTACCTGAAGACCAACGTTTACCCACGATGTGCATTAAACAGCACCCAGCTCTCTGGCTGTAATGCTTCTGGTTCAGGGCCCCATGGGCTGCGATTCGGACAGAGCAGTAAGCACAATGCCTTCAGCATCCAGCAGCAGGACAAGGAGCAAGCAGGAAAGAACTGTTTGGATGTTTGAACCCCCTTATCTCAGAGGTCAGCAGCAGAGAGTTCACACTCCCACAAGGAGAGAAGATCTTGAAACCTCTTTCCTGAAAGGTTTCTACACGGATTCAGACCCAGCACACTGCCAGCAGCCACAGGTGCAGCTTGCCTGACAATTCTGGCCCCAGAGGCAGCAAAAAGTCAGGAATTACAGCACAGGAGCACCTGCCAGACACCTGAGAGTGCTAAGAGAAATGATTCTGAGCACACAAACACAGCCAAGACGCTTGAGAAAAAGGCTCAAGAGTTAATACAAAATCTGGTCAGCAAGGAGTCAGAGGCCACTGCCTCTGAGGTGTTGGCTGGTTGCAAAGAGTATGCTACCCACCAGCGGTGAGGGATGGAGAGGAAGGAACCAGAGCAGAGGTCTGGGAACCTACTCTGCGAGGACTGCTTCTGGGCAGTGCCTGCTGGACAAAGCTGTGTCTTGAACACAGGCCTCCCACTCCTGAGTCAGCACCACCACTACACACCACTGCCCCTCTCTGTTGAGTTTTGCACTCTTGCAAGTCAAACGAAAGCATACAGAAGATGTTTCAAACTAAAACCTTCCCCTGCTAACATCCAGTGGCCTAACTTGTTCTTTCTTCTGATGCCAAGGGGCTGGGCCAGCTCCATTCATGTGAGCTGCCTTCTACTGCCATCCCAAGACACGAAGCTGACTCACAAAAGGAGTGCAGAACTGTTTTGATATCCTTAGCACAGCAGTTTATAAAGAAGCCAAGTGCCGAAGTACTTAGGGTTGCCAGCCTCATCATACAGCAATTACACTTTTTAACAGATAAAAAGTGGCACCAGAGATACAACTCCTTATTAATGCAATCACAAGTCCTTCAGCATGAGGAAAGTTCATAAACCAGAGGCTTCAAAGGGACTTAAATCTCTGGCAGCAAGAAATCATTTGGAATTTCCATCTGGATGGTGAAGTGCCTTTGTAAATTGCTCCCACTGCCCTGTTACAGCCATCTGGGTGGCTGTCACCTGCTGCTCCCTATCTACCTAACACCAGGGGAATGAAAAGCAGACAGAACTGGAGAAATCAGTTACAAATATGAATCCTGGAAACCAGGATTAAACAGCTTTGGTTTCACAAGGCATTACTGAGCCACATATTTTGTAAAATTAGAAGCCAGTAAATTTAATTCTTTGTGTGGTCATAGGTAATTTGCAATACTCTGAACCTAAAGTTCAGCATTAGCAACTGGACTAATTAAAACAGGCACCACCAAGTGCAACAATAATATATGGGGAAGCTTACAGCAAAAAAAGGAAGGTCTTGTGCTATTCTAGTGGAACCCTGTAGCTGGAGATTTCTTTCAAGAGATTTCCATTGCTCCAATCATGCAAGAGAGATCTTACATCTTCTTAGCAGGGAAAATAAATTGTTCTGCAACTGTAAGATCAGGGCTAAATGATCTTCTGTTAAGGGCTTCAATGAGCAGACTGTTGAAATTTGTGCCCTGAATCTCTCAGTGCCTAAATACTGATCTAAATTCTTCTCAAGCTTTCAGAAGAGCAACACTCTAAAGCAGCCTCGAGTCATTTAGAAAGGAAAGCAACAAAGACAGCTCTCTCGTAGCAGTTCTTTCAGTCCAAAAACACACACACAACTACCATGTGCTGTCCTTTGTAAGTAAGGACTCACCAGCTGCTTCCCCAGGCAAGGAAGTCAGCATTTGGCATTCAGAGCGTTTGCAGCCATTAGAGTCAAAGATGCCCTCCTGCTATCCAAAAGAAAAAGCCCTCTGGCCCTCACCTACTGCAACTAAAAGCAGCAGCAGCTGGGAGCAGGGATGGCTCCATACATCCTACCCACAGCAACACACCTAAGACACACCGAGGTGTGAGGTGTAGCAAACACCACTAAAGCTTCAGCTTTGAATGCTATTTGTCAGACACAAAAATCAAAAGAGAAGGAAGACATGGAAGGATTTTTCTGCTATCAAAAAGCTGAAGGAAGCAACGTGCTAGAGCTCTGGCAGGAACGAGACCAGTCAGTCTTCCACATCTCACTTCAGCTTTCTGTTGCTGGCTCTGTAACCTGCTGACACAAAGGCTGATGTAAATAACAAGTACTTTAGTGCTGTCTTACAGGTTTACGGCTTCAATGTTGCCCAAGCTCCACCTTTTGCCTAATTGATCAAAATTTACCAGGAACTTGCATCTGTTCCTTTGCAGATCCCCAAGGGAAATAATACTGAGTAAAAGACACTAGAAAAGCAAACAGTGCAGAAAAAACACTCCTTTCCCATGCTTGGAAAGTCCTTACTACAGCTATTACAAAATGAGAGAGAAGACGGCAATGCCAAAAGCACAAACTTGGCACCTTAGGAGCCCCGACCACGTTCTGTTCACATAAGTGAGTCTTTTCTAGAAGGATAGAAAGCTTCCCCAAGCACTCCAACTAAAACCAAAATAGAATAAAATAAAAGCAAAAACGGTGCTGGTAAAGTTGATCTGAAACCATCACACAAAACTCAAGAGTTAGACCAATATCTGAGTAATTCTGGCACTCCCTATATAAACAACAATTATCTGAGGCTTCTCTTGACAGAGACAGGTAAACCAGAAGCTTTGAGGCAGATATTTTACAAGCTTTAAGCAGTTCAACTACAAAGCTTCAGTGCACACAGAACTCCTTTCTGGAAGAGCTCTGAAGTAAGCCTATGTGGCAAGTTTTCTGTAAATCAGTGGCTTCCCTTCTACACTCAGCTACGACGTGGCACTCATCTGCGCCACACAGGTGGACAAGTCCAGACTTCAAACAAGAATGCACCCCGATTTCATGCAATTCCAGAGCACCAGGAACACAGTTCTGTCATGTGCCATCTGATGACACATCACAACCCAACGAGGCTTTTGTGTGAGCCTGCAACTCTAGAGGTTTCACCTGTTCTCGCCTGCTGGGACAATGCATTTGAACCAAACTCTTTTACTGCACACCTCAGAAGCAGCAGGGACAAACATCAGGCCGAATGCTGAGGACTGTGCACCAGGAAATAAAATTTCTGTCTGTAATTCTACCACAGGTTTTTATCTGTCCACAGAAAAAAGCTCCATCACTCCTTTGCAAAAAGGGGACAGTAGATTCTCTCAGGTGAGAAGCAGTGGAACAGTTCTTTGCCATATTATCAGGAACAAAAGGTATTCCTACAGTATAGACTGTGCAGGGAGATGGGAAAGGTTCTACTACAACTCATGGCTCTCCCCACATTTTTCAGGGAGCAGCACTGGCATGAAAAACAAGAGCAATGCAAGACCCAGCCCCCTGCTTCTTCCCTGCAGATTTGGGCAGTTCAGGTGTTACTGCTGGGAACTGCTGCCCTCTGCTGTCAGAGGAAACAGACACAGCTCGTCAAATTTCAAAGGGATTCTGTCAGGCACTCCTCAGCTTTGGACTTATGCCTTTATAAGTGCTTGTCCTTTCTGCAGCTCATCCCAAGGGGACTTCTGCAAGCCAAGCAGCCTACAGGGTGATTTAGGGTGACCCCATCACCTTCACTGCAGCTGTTAAAGAGTAAGGAGTGATTAACCATTAGTCCAGTGCAGATCATTAAGTTCACATCTCTGTACAGGACTATGAATGTCAGTAGGGAAAGTGTCAGCAGATATCCTGCCACAAGCACACGATTTTGACTGCACTGAAAGAATAAAATGTACAATTGCAACCACTGAGCAATGATACTCAGTTCTCCCCTTGCCTCAGCCCTGGCAGTGCCACCATTTCATACACTATCCAGCTAGGGGGAAGTCTAAGTGGATTTATAGGAATGTTCTGAAGGTGACTGAAGGCTGAGGTCTGCGTGTAAGGATACTCTGCAGCCCTCAGCAAAAAATCCTGACCACAATTACCTTGAGGTCTTTCTGTGCTCGTGATTTAAAGCGTAAAGAAACAAACAAGAACGTACACCCTATTTCACATGCATCAGCCTGCCAGCAGCAGGACAGCTCGTGCTCTGCACAGAGCCTGCAGCAGAAGCCTCTGAACTGTCAACTCACCTGACCTCCTCACCAGCAAAGTCGAACACTTTGGTGATGGTGACTTTTCCTGAATCTTTTGGCTTCTCAGACTCTTTTGGTTTCCCCTGAAGCTTGTTCACACTCTTCTCTTCTCCAGCCTGCGGAATATACGATGAAGGAGAAAGCAAAACAATGTAATTCTACACTCAAGCCAAATTCCCCTTCTGAATGGCCAAGGACCCAACACAAACTTCAGGTGTTGTTGTACTTTAGTCTGGTTGGTCAAAGCACATAACCCTCCCCAGATCATTCTCAACTTCTCATTATAAGTCACAGTTCAGAGTAGAGCCAAAACAAGAAGAGAGACTGTAATTAAATACAGGAACTAGCAAGGATGTAGTTCAGAGAGCAAGCAAAAGCCTGGAGTCTCAGTTTTCTCAAATCATGGATAGCCAAAGCAATAAAGCTGTCACAGTGGATTAAACAGAAATGCATTATTTTTGCCCAGGAATACAGGAAAACACAATGCATCAGTAGCAAAAGTATGGCTGATCTTCAGACAGAACAGTGAAGACACTAAGCTGTTTGTCAATAATAGTTCTTAACTTGAGAGGAAAATATCTTTTTAAGCTATTTGTTAACACTGTCTCTTTATTTATTGAGGAACAACTACGCTGTAGTTACTAGAGTTTTAAACAGCTTGCACAAAAAAAAACCTCAGACCCCATTCCAGTATCAAAGTAAAAACTTCAATTCTTGCTCAAAATCAACCACATGCTACAGAGACCTTCAGAAAATATACCCAAATTAAAAAGTTCCCAAGAAGAGCCAAGGTATCACATCTCCATAAGTTGTTCCAGGCTACAGAAGAACTTTGAAAGTCAACCACCTTCTAGCAACCTGCATGTAAAACTAGAATTGCTCAGAAGACAACTTTCCCTCTCTCCTTCTCCCTGACCTACCTACAGCCACTCAGCTGTTCACCCAGTAAGATCTGAGGTGGGGAGAAGCTTGAGGCTTCAGATGAAAGGATGCTCCTTCTAAAAGCTGCAAGCAAAGATCACACAGCTATAGCCGCCCTCCAGCTTTCCAGTTGTAGACAGAAGCAAGGAGAACTGTGGCTACACGTCACCAATAAAAGAGTCAAGGCTTTGTTACAAAAGATTCTTTTGGTTGGTTTGTTGAAAAAAAAAAATTAATTCCAGCAACACAGGAAGACCTGTAGCACCTCTCTGTTGTTTGCACACTTACACACACACCTATTACTGGAGCAGCAGCAGAGGCCCAAAAGCCTTAGGGAAGAGTTGTGCCCACAAGTGTAACACTGCCCAAGCCTTATTTCTTGTATGCATTTCACAAGGCGATTTCAAGACCAGGAAGGGACACTGCCAACTGTTAACAGGACACTGACAAGCAGCTCCAGGAATCATCCCTGCCACACTGCAGACCTCCCCAGAGGCAAGGCAGTCAGCAGCCTGGCCCACAGAGGGGCTCCAAGCTTACAAAAAGGATGGGGCACAAGTGAACATACCCCCTCCACCCCCTCCCCTGCCTGCTTCTGCCAGCAGCACGTTTCAGCCTCAGCCCCCACATCCCCTCAGCAAAGGCCTCAGTACCTTGTCAGCTTGTGCGGCCGCTGCTTTGGGCTTCTGCCCCACATCACTGAGGAAGCTGGCCCAAAGCGCATCCTCTTTCTTCTTTTCTTCCTCTTCCCGGTCTCTTTCTGACTGCTTTAAGTCATCCTCCTCGTCCTCATTTTCCTGAGCCTTTCCTTCCCCTTTCTCATCAGCCTCGAGCACAAGGCCTCTCCTCTTCTTCTTCCTGCAAGCAGACACGAAGAAAACACACACGGGGTGGTCGGGCAGGCAGGTGAATGCGCTCCCTGCCCGCACAGCTCAGCCCGGGGGCTCTCGGCCTCTTAAAGCCCGGCTGGAAGCCGCGAAGCGCACGGAAGCGGTGCGCTCCGTCAGGCGGGCTCTCTACCTGCGGGCGGCCCGCCGGGGGCTGCTCCTGCTGCGGGTGGGCCTCGGGCCGGCCGCCTCCTCCTCCTCCTCCCTCAGCAGCTCGCTCTCGTCCTCCTCGCTGTACTCCGCACCTGCAAGCACAGCCGCTCAGCCCCAGCCCCGGTGTCGCCGCATCCCCCCGGGCCGCCCCGCTCACCCGAGGGCACGTAGTCCTCGTCCTCGGCCGAGCTGTAGCCGTCCCCCGCCTCCTCCTCGCAGCCCGACATACCGCCGCCTCCCGCACGCGCGACCGCCGCCAGAGCGTCGCCTCCGCCGGCCCAGAGCGCCCCCTAGCGGGGAGGACCGGCACCCGCGCCGCTCTCAAGGCGGAGAGCAGCGAGGAGGTGGCGGTGTTGCGGCTAGAGCGTCTCACCGCCACCTCTCCACTTCCGCACCGCTCCCGGCGCGCTTTGCGGCCGGCAGCCGTTCCCATGGCATCCCGCTGCCGGTTGGTGGGAGAAGACGTCCGTCATCGAACGACGTTTGCGATTGGATGAAGCGGCGGGGAGGGGCGGGCCGGCGGGCGGCCGAGGGGATGGAGGGCGGCGAGGCGGGCGGCGGCGGGTTGCTGCAGCAGATCCTCAGCCTGCGCCTGGTGCCCCGGGTCGGCAATGGCACCACGTACTCCAGCCCGCTGTCCACCTTCCCAGGTACGGCCTCTCCGCCCCGAGCCCCGCCCGCCCTTCCCGAGGCCCTCCCCGGAGGGCTGTGGGCCCGGCCCGGCCCTGACCGCCGCTGTCCCCGCAGAGATGTGGTACGGCGTCTTCCTGTGGGCCCTCGTCTCCTCGCTCTCCTTCCACGTCCCCGCCGCCCTGCTCGCCCTCTTCACCCTCCGCCACCACAAGTACGGCAGGTTCATGTCCGTCAGCCTGCTGCTGATGGGCATCGTGGGACCCATCACCGCCGGCATCCTGACAAGTAGGGGGGAGGGGTGGGGAGGCTTTGCCGTGAGGCCCTGCAGCGTGTGCAGGGGAGGGAGCGGAGCCGTGAGGGGATGGGGCCGTGGGAGATGAGGAGCTCAGGGGAGAGCTCGTGGCTCTGCAGCCCCTGAGAGGAGGGGGTGGGGAGGGGGGGTCGGCCTCTGCGCACAGGTAACAGCGATAGGGCGGGAGCCATGGTCTTCAGTTGTGCTAGAGGTCCAGATTGGGTATTAGGAACAATTACTTCTCCAAAGGAGTGATGAGGCGCTGAGGCAGCTGCCCAGGGAGGTGGTGTTCCTGGAGGTGTTCAAGCACCGTGGAGATGTAGCACTGAGAGGCACAGTCGGAGGGCGTGGTGGGGCTGGGGGGGGTCTATCATCTGCGTTGTGATCTGCACGTGTTGCTTCCAGGCTGAGGTTTCCCATGGGTCTGCCTCTGCCCGCTGCTCTGCAGAGCTTTCTCCCACTGAGCCCCATGTTGTCTCCAGTAAAATCCCTCCCTTTATAGTGCAGCAGTACAGCTCTCATGGCCATTGCACGGTAGTATTTCTGCTTTTCCTCTTCTCCACAGGTGCAGCTATTGCTGGAGTTTACAGAGCTGCTGGTAAAAAAATGATCCCGTTCGAAGCCCTCATTTTTGGAGTGGGTCAGACATTCTGTGTGGTGCTGGTTTCATTCTTACGGGTTTTGGCCACTCTCTAGCTTTCCCTCAGGTGAAAATGGAAGGGAGGCAAAGCATCTTCAGCACGCCTGGTATCAGTACTGAGGGAGCACAACTTGGATGGTGCTTTGCTGTGCACATTCTCTCCAGTACAAGGCTGTATGAGGGCTGCTCCTGCCTCACGCCGCTGGCAGGGCTCCCTGACTGTGACAGGCAGGACCCTCCTTGCAGAACCTGGCCGGAGGGGCTGCGTGCCACAGGCACATGCTGGAAAATGTGCTTTCTATAACATATTTTGCTCATATACTGACCCTAACATCCAAGTTCGTTCTCCCCCAGCACAGCTGAAGCTGTGCCACCAGCCCTGAGCGAGCACTACAGCTCGGCTCCTGCTGGCAGCTTGCTGGCCACAGCATGACACTAAGCAGAGCTGCAGCCTGCTTCGGAAATTAGGATGGAAATCATTCATTTCGTTACGTTTTTGTAACGCTAAGTGCCAAGTGAAACTTTGTTTTCCTGGAGGATTGGAGGAGGGCTCTGGGAGAGACTTTGCCGACCTTCTGCAGGCTCAAATTGTAGCAACGGAGTAACTGAGCCGTGCAGTGTGCTCCCAGCTCCCTTCGGTCCTCGGCCTCTTCCTGCTTTGCAGTGAACCCAAAGCTCTTTTATGATTATGTGATTTGATTTGATTTTTATTTTTTAATGAGAAATTTCCTGTTTTCTTTTCTGGCCCCGTCTCCCTCATGGCTGGTCACAGGGAGACTGGGGAGCAGCAAAAGGAAGAACCATTTTCAATGGGTGAAAGTGCAGAATTGTGGCTGTGAGCTGTGGTTCTGAGCGCTGAGGCATGGGAAATCATCAGCCTAAAAAATGATCGTGGGTTTTATGAATTTCATTGCAGTTAAACTCTTCTGAAGCTGTTCTTCCTGCACAGGAGCTGCTCGCAGGGGTGCACGGGTGTGTGCATTTGCTTTGGAGGAGATCTGTGGTGTTTTACTCCACGCTCTCCTTTCAGTTGCTGAACGTAGGTGTGGTGTAACTGAGCACCTTTGCAGGTACACAGACTGGCACGTGTAAAATTCAGCACTCTGCCTTGGTGACCGTGTGGGTGGGAGCCCAGTTGCCTGTAGGGGCACAGAGGCAATGCAGTGTGTTTTAAACACCAGCCTGAGAGACTTCCACGTCTGTCAGCACTGAGCTGTGCAAAAGTAACCCTGGACCAGCTCCCACCGATGCCCTGGTTTGGTTTAAATGGCACTGAATGGATCCTGAGCTCTGCCCTCTCTTCCAGAAGTGTGCTGTGCAGTCAGGGCTCTCGGGTCTGCTTTCTGGGCCCCACAGGGAAGCTGGTGCTGAGTGCTGGGGATTTCACTGGGTGGCACAGCCAGCCCCGTGGCTTTGCTGTGGTCTGTTAGCAGCTGACTGCCCTCTGGAGGAAGGCACCGTCTGTGAGCAACCTCCAGGCCGTGTTTCCCACCTGTGTGGTGAATGAAATCCTTTGCTTTCCAGACCAGCTCTGCTTTTGTATCTCATTTTTTAAGGCTGTCTTCCACAAACACGGTGGTCTGTGCTGAAACGACCCTGATACGGGGTCCTGTGCTGATCACGGGATCAGCTCTCCTCTGGCTGTGCTGAGACATCTCTCGAATGATCTTTTGCAAGCAGATGGAGAGAGTTATTTTTAAGGAGTTTTT
Organism: Cyrtonyx montezumae; assembly: GCF_038088225.1. NCBI lineage: Eukaryota > Metazoa > Chordata > Aves > Galliformes > Odontophoridae > Cyrtonyx > Cyrtonyx montezumae. Next base: position 15,607,378 of record NW_027071903.1, read on the forward strand.
TAATGAAATGGCTCTAAAATGCAGCCTATCTTAATCCGGGAAATTAAACTGTGTGGTTTAGTTTAAGTGGATCATTGTCCTTTGGTGGGCAAGGTTCAAACTGTTAGCAAATGCTGCTTGAAAGGTGCTGAGCACAGGGCCTGCTGTGCTGTGCTGTTGTGTGTGTGGAGGACCCGTCTGACAGAAGGCTGGGCTTCTCCCTCTGCATCTTCCCCCCCCCAAACCAAAATCAGGAATAACCATCTGCTTAGATTTAGGCTGTTCCCTTCACCTTCATCTGGAGTGAGGCAAGCAGAAGAATCCATGAGTTTTCAGCTGGTCAGCTCTGCTCGGGCAGAGGGATGTGGGAACACAGAGCTGTTGCGATGGGATGGGAATATACCCTGGGACTGCAACAGAAATGGAAATGCTGAGGTGACAGAGAGCCCTTCTGGCCCTGAGAAACGTCGCTGCTCAAGCAGGAGCTCTCCTCCCAGCTTCCTCTGTGCTGCTCTGCTTTGGGTACTTGGTGTCTCACTGTCACGAACAAACCTTTGTATGATAGAAGGCCTTGTAAATTTTATTTTTCTACGGACTTCTAATCCTGGTGGCAATGATCAGTAAACGCTGTGGTGATCAGAGGTGAGTGGAGTCGCGTGTTTCTCCTGGAGGTGGTTAGAAACCACACTCTTTTGCCATGTGTGGAGCAGGCTTTGCCTTCTTTTGGCCCTCTGCCCCCCAGAATACCTGCATGCAGTCTCTGGGCCCCTCAGCTCCGTGGTTCTTGGCTGGGGAACGTGGCACTGCCCAAGTCTGTCCCCTCAGCTCCCTAAGCATGGGGCACAGCTCAGCCTGGGAGCCCATACCACACCTGCACAGCTCCAGCAAACCAAGCTGGCATTTTATATCCGTACATAACCTGCACGGACCGAGATCAGCCGAAGGAGCCTTGCTGGGAGCGCAGCAGCTGTGTGCTTCGGGCACTGCTGTGCACCCCGTGCTTTTATTGCTGCCCCAGAGCCCATTGATGCAGCCCGAACAATTCACGCGCCGGGGTGGGGAAGCTTTATTGGCAGTAGAAGGTCAGAACGTTCTCCTGGTTCCCTCGGATCAGGACGACTGGGGGTCTCAGGTCCTGTGAGAGCGTCTCGAGCCAGGCCATGTAGAGGGAGCTGGGGCAGCGGCCCTTCCTGCCCACGGGCAGCGTGCTGCGGCAGCCACACGGGGCCGTGCCAGGGAGCTCCTCCTGGCAGTGCCTCACAGATCTCCCCCTGTAAATGGGGAACCACCGCATCCTCCCCCTGGGGCCGGATCCCTTCCTTGGCACTTTCCCCCGTCCCACCAGCTGGAGGGTGACCAGAACCCAAAGGGACCGTCCCCACCCGACAAGGAACGACATGTGCTGACACCTACATGGCGATGAGCGCCGCGTCCCGAGAGTAGTCCAGCAAGATCTCGTTCAGCCTCACTTGTCGCAGTGACTGCGGGCAGGCGGCCAAGGTTTAGGAGACCAAAAAGACGCCTTGAAAGCAGGAGGGTCCCTGCAGGCTGCCCCGGAGCTACCTTGGCTCTGTGCCTGTGCACCTCCTCGTCAGAAATCTTCCAGGGACAGCCGTGCCGCAGCTCGCTCAGCCCTGCCTCGTCCTGGAAGCCGTCGTTGAGCCGGAAGGGCGCGATCAGCTCGTCGAACCTCCTGATGCTGCAAGGCAAGGACACGGCGTGCCCCCCATCCCAAGGCAAGGACACGGCGTGCCCCCCATCCCAAGGCAAGGACACGGCGTGCCCCCCATCCCAAGGCAAGGACACGGCGTGCCCCCCATCCCACCGCCGGGGGCTGCGGCTGCCAGGCTGGGGGTCTGCACCGTGCACAGAGCAGGGCTGTGGGCAGGGGGTTTGTTTACTGCTCCGGCCGGGGCTGCTGGTTGATGTCAGGAAGGACGTGGACCTCGTGGAAGCGCAGGCGGAATTTGCTCAGCAGGGACACGATCCTGACACAGAGAGAGGTCCGTTCCCAGAGCTCAGCCATCAGCTGCTGAGCTGAGAGCAGTTCTGCTCCAACACGTACGCCTTCCTCTCCTCGTCCATCCTGTTGATCTGCCCTCCAACAAACACCCGGATCTTGCATTTTCCCCACCGCTTCTTGCGCCCGAGGAGGTATGGGATGAGCAGCGTCAGCCCTGCAGGATACAGCGCGTTTTTAGCTCCCTCCCGTCCTCCTGCGCCGTGCGGTGCTGCAGCACGAGGCGGGGCCCACCTCCGTCATCAAAGAGCCAGTAAATGTCGATGGTTTTCTTGCCCTGCTGGCTCTGGAAGATGGTGCTCACCTGCTGCTCGGGGTCTGCTGTGCAGGGGAAGGAGGCATCAGCACAGCACCGCTGTTACAGGCAGCAAACGGAACCGCCTTCTTCCCAAGATGCGCTCCCACCCCCCACATCCGTGGTGCCCCGTGCTCAGCCCTGGCCCCCCACAGCGGATCCCGTGGCTGCAGGAGGCTCTGGGCAGCCCCGCTGAGCACTGACCCGTGCTGGGCGCTGCTCTGCTGCCCGTGCCGTTCATAAGGTTGGAAAGGTCCTATAAGATCATCTAGTCCAACCATCCTCCTATCACTATCTCTACCCAACTACTAAATTAAGTCCTTTAGCACCTCATCTAAACGCTTCTTGAACAGCGCTAGGGATGGTGCCTCAACCACCTCCCTAGGCAGGCCATTCCAGTGCCTGACCACTCTTTCAGAAAAGAAATTCTGAAAGAATTCCCATCAGGATGCTCTGCTGCCCCCAACGCAGGGTTAGCTGCACAGGGAGAAGAGCACGGGCACGTCCTGCCCTGGTTTCAGGGCACCAGTCCCCACCACGAGGACGGACCCCGCGCTGTGCATCTGCAGCACTCACTGTGGCCTTGTGAAACTCGGGAAACATTCAGCCCCTCCCGCAGGCGCAGCAGGCACACGCCGTGCTTGAAATCAAAGGCATCGCTGAAAGGAGGGAGGAGGCAGCTGATGGTGGCTGCCCCCCTCCCCTGCCCCAGACGACCCCGATGTGGGGACACAGCGGCACGACTGCACTGCGTGACTCGGAGGGGCACAGCGCGTACTGCAGGATGCCCACGTAATCCTCCAGGCTCTGAGGCGCAGCTGCCTGCCAGTCCCTCTTGTAGCCCAGCGCGACGATGTTGGGTCTCATCTTCCCCAGGCCGGCGGCCTTCGGGAAAAGCAATGGCAGCGATGGGTTCCCACGCGAGGCGCTCGCAGCTGGCACCTCCAAGCTGGAGCCGCCATGGTCAGCTCGGTCACACCTGAAGCAGCATCTGGACGCCACTCCTCAGGTCTTCAGCAAACACGTCGGTGTAGAAGGCCTTGATCTTCCTCTTGAGGAGCCACCTGGTGTGGCCATCTGATGCCTGCCGGGCCTCGGGCACCTTCTGCCTGCGGGTGCCCTGGGGGAGCAAGGAGGGGGCACAGCTGGTTGGCCGCTGTCTCTGCCCCATGCCAGTGCTCCGGGCACCAAGGAAGTCCAGCTCCCCTTGCTCCCAGCTATTGGCGGAGCCTGGCTTTAAGCACAGCACGATTTTTGGTTTATCAGCCTCAACTCTGCTGGTTTTCCAGCAGCACGCGCTGGTGACAGTGACGCTGGTGCTCCACCACCCGAGGAGCACTGGTTCCCCGTGATGAGGAACCGAAGGAGCACGACGTGGCCTGATTTTGTCCTTCCTTGGGATGCCCAGGGTGCACTCACCATCAGCACGTTGCCGCAGATCATCAGGCTGAGGTTCTTGGTGAAGGTGCCCACAAAGTCCACCAGCGCTGGGCGGAAGTTGGGCGGCCCAGTCAGGACCAGGCACTGCGGTCTGATGGGAAGGAGAGGACAGAGTGTGCGGCAGAGAGGACGTGGGGTTGGGGGTGCAGCCTGTCCCCTCTGCGATTCTCCAGCACTGAGGCCGTGGCCACGGCTGTGATTCCCATCTTGGCTTTGTGGGGGAGCCTCTGTTCCCCTCCCTCCCAGATCTGATCCAAGCCCCCTTGCCTGTAGTTCTTGATGTGCTCATCCACCTCGCTGAGTCCCACCGAGTAGCTCAGTGCCAAGTTGTAGGAGCTGGCTTGCATGGAGGAGCCCCAGTTGACGTCTGTGCGGAGGGGATGGATTGGCAATGGGCACCAATACCTCTGGGGGATGCGGGGCCCTGCCTGCAGCCACCACGCACCTGGTTTCTTGTAGAGGACGTAGCCCAGGAGGAAGATGACGATGCCAACAGCGACAAGGGCTGCCCACCAGGTCAGCAGGAACATGATGACCACTGAGATTGCGGCGCCGAAGAGCGCAGCCCACTTGCTGTAATACCGAAAGGAGGGTCTCCACCCTGCACAAACACAGATAGTGGCTGCTGCTGGCTCCCCTCACCCCACAGCCGCAATGGGGCCGGGGCTGCTGCCCACCTGGGGAGTTGGTGATGGAAGCGTGGAAACAGCTGAAGTTGATGAGCGCGTAGGAGCAGAGGAAGAAGTTGGAGATGATGGGGGCAATGGCGTTGAGCTCAGCTGCGGGAGGAGGACAGGGCAGAGCATCAGCGGTGCGCCGGGAGCGAGCCATCCAGGCACGGCGGGAGGCACCCACCGATGAGGATGAAGCCGACGGCGATCACATAGGTGAGCATGTAGCCACGGATAGGCTCGCTGTTCTTCCCGTAGCCCTTCCCGAAGAAGCCAATGAGAGGGTAGAGCTGGTCCTTGCAGAGGCACTGTGGGGAGAAAGGGGTGAGAGGTGCGGGGATGTCCCATCCTGTCACCTAGGGACAGAGACAGGGAGAGGGGCAGGGACCAGTGCTCACCTGGAAGACTTTGGGTGCCGAGACGAGGCAGGCCAGTGCTGAGGAGAGGGTGGCACCGAAGATTCCAGCCGTGATGAGAGGACCGAATCCCGACACCATGCTCATGCTCTGCCCAAAAACCCAGCGGTCGGGATGCTCTGTGCCCCCAGCACATCACCCTGCACCCTTAACCTCGAAGATTTCCAGCCCCCATCCCACTGCCCTCAGTTCTTCCATTGAAGTTACCCTGGTGGTGACATCCAGCCACATCCAAAAACCTGAGCAGAAGGAGCTCTCCAAGCACATCCCCATTGCAGAGCCTGAATGCAGCACATCCCCAGGCGCACCTGGTAGTAGTTGCTGAGCCCATAGCGGCAGCTCTGCCGCTGGGTGCAGTCAGTGAAGTTCCAGCCATAGCTGCAGCCCAGTCCCTCACAGCCCGGTGAGCCCACGGCCACGCTGTCGTTCAGGCTGCCCGAGGCGTCCCGAAGCACACAGGCACCTGTGGGGCACGGCTACATGCACGCCTCACTCCTGCACCACCCCCAACGGCACAGGGGCTGCTCCTGCTGCCCACCGCCCTGCTTCGTGGCGGGCTCGGCCCACCGTGCTCACCTATGGTGGCCGACAGCACCAGGTAGGACACCGTGGTCCAGAAGATGGCCATCAAGGTGCCCTTGGGGATGGCCACGGCAGGGTCCTGTCCGAGGGGGTCGCAGGGAGATGCACGGTTGTTTTCCAGGGGCCCCCAGCGATGGTTTTGTGCCATCTGAATTTCATGGGCCCCCAGTTCCCCGTCCTGAGAAGCAACAGCTCAGGGAGGGCTGGTGAAAACTTACCTTCAGGTCACCAGAGATATTGGCTCCGGCCAAGATGCCAGTTGCCGATGGGAAGAAAATGGAGAACAAACCGAAGAAGGAGCCCTCGGGTCCGCGCCAGTTGGGCACAAAGTTCTGGGCAAAAATGTCAGCTGAGGGGGAAGCAGAGAAGCATCCCCATCCACTCGGTGCTCTCACCACCTCTTCCAGCTCCGGCATCACAGTGCTGGACGGAGGCAAACCGCTGCCAGAATGCAACCCCAGCTCTCATCCTCACTCTCTGTCATGGCCCCGTCCTGTGGCGAACCCACCTCTGTAGCTGAAGAAGCCCTTTGCTTGCTTCTCGACACTGGCTGGGATCACTGTCCCCACCAGGTAGTTTATGAAGGACACCATGATGACCAAGAAGAACAGGATCTGGGCCTGGGGGGGCAGAGAGGGGCAGGCAGCTCGGCCAGGCTGCAGCCCGCGTCGCTGCACGAGGCCGCGGTACCTTCGCCTCCCACTCCATGCCAGCCAGCGAGATGCCCAGCAGCACGGTGACGGTGAGCACCCCGATGATGCGGATGTCGTTGGTGGGGTCCACCATCAGGGAGTCGTGCTCCTGGGGAAGGGGCACCGTCACCAACCAGGAAACAGAATTCCCTCAGCCCACCACGGCTGTGCGCGCGCTGGAGGAGCTGGTGGTTGGTGATTGATAGTGGACTCCGCTTGGGTGGGAGGGGGTGTGGGGGGGTTTGGGGCCGCGTCCTCACCTGCAGCAGATCCCGCACGGTTTCAGCAAAGCCCACCGTGTGCATGGCCACGGCCACCGCGTTGGCGAAGGCGAAGATGAGGCCGATGGAGCCGCCCAGCTCCGGCCCCAGGCTCCTCGAGATGAGGAAGTAGGTGCCTCCTGTGCGCGGAAACCCCATGGGGAAGGTTTGGGGGCAGTCGCCTCAGGGGTGCTGCGAGGGACCCGGCAGGGACGCACTACCTGACTTCACTTTGCCATTGGTAGAAATGGCAGAGATGGACAGGCCGGTGATGGTGGTCACGGTCACAGACATCAGGATGATGAGCCACGTCAGGGCTGAAGGAGAGGACAGATCTCACCCACCGGGCCGGGCACTGCCGGCAGCCCCCTCGGCCTCCTCCCTGTGCCATCGGCCCCCACGGGCACCCACCGATTCCTGCCTGAGCTGTGATCCAGGGCAGGCGCAGGTAGAGGATCACACCCCAGATGTTCAGCATGCAGCGGATCTGTGGGCAAATGGGAACGCGGCCGTGAGTGCGGGCACCTCGGGACAGCCAGGGCTGTGCTGGGTCTGCTGGCCTCCAGCTGGCAACAAGGCACCAGGAAGGGCTGGGAACAGCTCCAGGTGGGCAGAGTGTGAAAAACAGAATCACAGGCGCTGGAAAACGCCTCTGTGGTCATCGAGTCCAACTGTCAGCCTGTGACTGCTAAACCATAGCATCACAGAACCGTTAAAGCTGGGAAAACCTCTCAAGGACCCCCAAGTCTTACCCCAGCCCACCCCCACCCCACCCACTGTCCGCGTCCCTCAGTGCCACACCCCCACGGCTCTGGGGCACCTCCGGGCACAGTGACCCTTCCCCCCCGAGCAGCTGTCCCTGTGCCTCATTGCTCTTTGGGAGAAGAAACTGTCCCTAATATCCCACCCGAACCACCCCTGGCACAACACGAGGCCATCACCTCTCATCCCATAGATGCATTGGGAAAAACGCAACGACGCAGTGATTGGGCACTCACCATCACCCCCTTCACCCACCCGAAGCGGACGGGCTCTGGTGCAGAGGCCCTGCCTGGCTCTCCAGCCTCCTCCTCAGTGCTGGGGAGGCCGTTGCTGCGCTGCGGGTCAGGCAGTGGCACACGGAGGTGGCCGGGGTCGGGCTGCGGGACAGACAGATGGGGCTGAGCGCAGATCCACCCCGGCACGAGCACGGCCAGCAGCCCCTGCACCAGGCCCTTACCTTGAGGATGGAGTGGAGGTCTGCCAGCGACGGCCTTCCCCGCCCGGCCTCAGCCACCCCCCTGCTGTCGGCGTAGTGCTCGTAGGCGGGCACCACGTCCACCGTGTTGTAGCCGAAGGTCCTGGTGCAGAGCGAGCCGCCCGAGAGCTGCGTGCCCTCGCAGCCCACTGCCTCCTCAGCACCCAGCAGTGTGCTGATGGTGAAGCGGCCGCTGCAGCGCGGCGTGGGCTCGGTGCACGGCAGCTCGGCCATGGCGGCTGCGCGGCTCCCACTCGTGGTGCTGGGGTCTGGGATTTATACCCGGCAGAACCAAGCGCGGCCCCACAGCGCCCGGGGGTATCCGAGTGGCTGGAACCACCCCGAGCTGGTCAGGGGGAAAAAATAGCTGGAGGGGGCATCAAAACGGCTGTTATCAGCAGCGCTGGCTGCCGGTGCCCGATCGCGGCACTGATAACAGATTTGAGATTAAGTCCCAAGGACAGAGCGGCAGAGAAACGCGGCAGTTTTCCATAACAAATCCGGGTGGGAACTGAATGTTCCCGGGTGGGGGCCGGAGGTGAGCTCAGTGCTGCGCCCCTTCCCTGCGGCACTGCCCCCGAGGATCCCCTGAACCACTGCACCGCTGCAGGAGGAGCTGAGCTGTGCCTGGAGCTGAACCACAGCAGAGGGGGAACTGGGAGCCCTGGGGTGGAGGAGAGCACTGTGCCAAGCACGGAGGGATGGGGGGCTTTCACACGGGGCTCAATGTCACATGTGCACTTAAATCCGCAACAGATAACATCGTGGAAGACAGCAGCGAGGGCAGGCAATAAAGTCTGAGGGCAGTGCTGTGGCCCATTGCAAATTCAGCCCACTCACTTTGCGAGTTAATGGAAAATTTGGGCAGCCAGCCACGGCCTCTGGTGGCCCTACACATTTGCACGGACACTTCAGCCTGCTCTCTGCTCTGCTCCCCATGCACTGTGTGCGTGCACAGACACCGTCCTCAGCCCCACCTCCCCCGTTCCTGCAACACAAGCACCAACACAAACAGCACTGCACCCACACCTCCAAAGCCACACCTTTATTTCAGACCCTCATTACCCCATCAGAAAACACACGGCACGAATCGGAGCCTCTCCGCGGTCAGGCGCAGCAGTGAGATGCTCCAGGAGAGGCACAGAGGCTCCAGGAGGCGAGCGAAGGAAGTGGTATGATGCAACCCTGGTGTAGTGAAATAGCCGGATAGTAGGAAGCGCTTGCTGTCGGCCTGATTCACAACACCAGCTGCAGCAACAATACCCGGCCGTCCCGCGGCGTCCCAGGGGCTGCAGGCAGGCGAGGAAGGCTCCGTGCCTCTCGCAGCCGTTGAACACATCAAACCAACCTTAATCCAGAACGTGGGGGAGGGATCAGGGCTCCCCAGGTGGATCCTTTTACAGTTTGTCACAGCAGAGATCCCTGCGTGACTTCAGGGAAGCTTTACTTGCCCCATTTCCCTCCTCGCTGGGAGCCCAGCACCCGCTGGGACCGAGCACTGCCCACTGCGGGGCAGGACTGAGCCCCCGCCTGCACAGGAGGAACCTGTGAAGAGAAGAGAGATGGTTCTCAGCGCTCCCACCTCCCAGCACCCTGACCCCCCCCGCCAACCTCTGTCCCACAAAGGACAGATGCCAGCACACAGACAGCAGCAGGCCGAGCCCTGCGCCCACCCAGAGCTGCAGGGCTGCAAACAAAGCGCTGTGGTTCGCTGAAGCGTGGTTGGTGGTGCTGGGGAGAGACAGCAGTGTGCTTGCTGGCACACGTTCAGATCCTGCAGAAGGAAAGCAGCAAATGATCCTGAATTCACCTTATACAAAGGGAGCAAAGTCACATCCTCATCACATAGCAGGCTGAGAATCAGCAGCTGCCGGCACTGCCCACCACGAGGTGGCCAAGCAGCTGCTCACACAATGTGCCCCTGAGGAGGAGCTGCAACCATCACGACGAAGGGTGCCCCCAGCAGCAGGACAGCCCCTGTGCTCCCAGCCACCGCCTGGCCCCACTGGGACACGGATGACAGCAGCCTGGGTCAGGGCAGAAGGAAACACTGCTCGCAGTAACTGCACGCAGGAAATGGAGGTCGCTCTCGAAGCCCTGACCCCGCAAAGTGAGCGCTCCTCCTGCAGGAGCAGTGGGGGACAACCCAAACCACGCATCAATTCTTAACACCCCAAGAAAAGCCCTCGGGCGGCTGCCAGGAAGACAAGGAGGAGGCCGCCTGCTCACAGTCAGGGCAGGAAGGCCCTGAGGTTACCAACCCTGCAGCAGAACGTCTGGTGGTCGGACGCAGGAGGAAGCAGGTTGTTCCTTCCAGAACAGCAAGTCCATAAGCACAACGCTGGAAGGCGTGGGGTGGCATGAAACAGTGGGAGCTGGAAGAACATGGGGTGCTGTCTGCAGCAAAGCAGCATACACGCGTCAGCAGCAAGCTCAGTGTGCAGGGGAGGAGAGCCAGGAGGTCGCAGCCAGCTGGGATGCAGAGCTGGAGCGTGGGAAGACGGTGTGCTGCAAGGCACCACCTGCACAGATGGGAGAAGGAAGCACAGGGCAATCAGCAGCTAAATACTCCAACTTCCCACAGCACCTCTGTCCATCCCTCAGCCCCTCGTGTCACGCGCGTAGCAGTGCTGGGCCTTGACGTGCCACACAGGTCTGGCACAGTGGGTCCCCGTGGCTGGTTTCCTTGGGCAGTGCAGCACAGAGAGGTCTTCCTGGCCTTCAGAATGAAGCACAGAACACAGCTCAGCCTGAAAGGGGCTGAGGACAGGCGTACAGCACTCCTGAGAGGTCATTAGGTGCAAGGCTGGAAACGAGCGTGCCAATGAGCAGCGCAGCAGAGCAGAGGACAACAGTCCTTCCAGAACGGGCCCGGCAGTGCTGCCCCTCTGCTGGGGTCAGAGGCTGCCTGAGGACAGGCACTCAGCCTGCCATGAGAAAGGACGTGCTGCACAATGAGCCCTGAGCCCGTGTGGCTTTGGGGCTCCCCATGTCACTGTCCTCCAGCTGCTCCAACTTTCACCGTGCTGCAGAAGCACCCGGTGCCATGTGCAGACCCCAGCGGTGCTGCCGGGACCCCCAGCTGCTCGAACATGTCCCTGGGGGGATGGCATGCTGGCCCTCTGCTTCCTGTCCAGTAGGTCAACTGAATTCACACTACAGAAGTTTTGGTAGAAAGATAGTTAGGAAGTTGGTCAAATATCCCCTAGTGCAGGTTACACTTATGGCCGTACTGAAAAACAGAAAGCAAAGAAATTAATTGTCTCCCACAAGAATGCAATGTGCAAAGGTTGGAATAGCTCCTGCTCTGCGACCAGAGGTGCACGTGCTCTCATATCCCAGCAACACAAACGGAGTGAGGGCAGAGGGACAGAGGGCTGCGTGTGTAGGGAGCACCAACTCGGCTGACACAAATCACCTCCACTGAAATATATCTGCTCCCAACTCCAGCTGCTCCTGCATGAGCTCCAGGACCTGCAAAGCCATGTCAATCTGGGGCAGCTGAACCCTCACGAAGCGATCAGAGCTCACTTGCACCACAGACATCCCTCTGCACAAGAGAACATTACAGAGTGATGGCAGCTCCTCAGTCACGTGGGTAAAAGACAGATTTTCAACACGACATGCACAGAAAAGCCAAATGCCTAGGACTTTCCTGGCTGTGCATAGAGCAAACATCAAATCAAAGCCCTTCCCCTGTGACACAAGTTGCCCATCAGCCTCCCTGCAGCAGAACTGACTTTTCTCTACTCTCACTCTTGAGAACGATTTCATAAATATCAACCAATTAAAGAAAATGAATTAAAAAAAAAATAAAAACACAAAAGAACAGCTAAAATGAAAATGTCAAAAACAAATAGAAATCAAAGAAATTTATTTCCATCAACAAAAATACAGGATACAAAACGGCACTGGTCCCAGCCCCGAATGCAATACCGACAGCCCAGGCTGCTGAGCCCTGAGCCAAAGCCTCTCTGCTAATTCATAAGGACCTCCATTTGCACCAGTCTTGCATTCGTGTCTCCAGATGTTCTGTAAGGGATCATTCCAGAAAATGTTATCAGTGCACGAGCTTGAGATCGCAGTTGCTGCAAGACAGAAAAACAAGGAAGTGATTTCAGTACGTAGAAGTGCTGCAGCCCAACGAGGCAGGCGTGGGCCAGGCACTCAAACAAGCAGTTCACCCTGAAAGCACACACCCTGCCAACAAATCACAAGGCTTAGAAATTACTCTTTCAGTTTCAGCGACGGTCAGCATTTCTCTGCTGCTGTTTCCAAATCTGCTTGCAGAGGTTGTGTCGCCCACTTCGAACCAGCTGCTTTCCAGTGGACAGCAAAACAAGTGGCAGATGAAGACAGCGCAGCAAGTTGTCTGGTTCTCAATTAAATATTGAGGCAAAAACTCTCACTGTGACTGACAGGGCTTAGGTGCAGTGTGAATTACTCTTCTCTTTGCCTTTTTGGTAGCAATGATATTGGAGCCAATCTACTTTTAAAAATCAAAGCACCACGATGGGTTGCAAGCAGCAGCACTTGGGGAAGAAAGAACAGAGGTTTGCAGAGGTTAAGAGCGGCCTGGAGGTCTCAGTGTTCCATTGGCTGTAATTAGTTAATGAATGTGAAAGTCACTTGTGATTTAAAATCACTACAAATAAACCTGAATTCCATTCCTTTCGAGACCTAATTTTGCCACCAAGACAATGCCCTTGGGCTGCCCTGGAGAGCTGCTCACCCCAATGGGGTCGGGGTTGAGGGCACGCTGCTGCTGTCATGCCTTGGGGCAGCACTGGACCAGCACTGCAACCTGTGCTTGCTGCAACCTGTACCTGAGATCTGACAAGAGGGACAGGGCTATGCTCTCTCATTCCCAAAGCCAATTAGTGTGTGTGTGTAAATATATATGCAATTGAACGACTCAAAACACAGCCTAGGTAATTTCACTGTGAAAATGCATACAAACCCAGCTCTGACTCCAAACCCAACTGTTTCAAAATACAGCACATTTCATCTTTGAGATGGAATAGGAAACGTTTCAGCAGAGGGGCTCTGGAGGTGCCATTTCTCTCCACGTTCACAGTTCCTTCATTTCTTCCCACCTCCAAAACCTCCCAGCTGTTTCCCAGAGGAACTGGGCCAATCTCAACTCCTTGCTCTCATACTGTTAGAGGGAATTCCGCAGGGTAAGAAACCGAGGGAACGTGTTTACTTCATACCCTACCTTCCATGCTCCCTTCTGGCATGACAATCACACCTCTGAGCACATGGGCAGCCAGCCCACGTTCCCCCTGAGTTAAGCACAGTCCCACAGAACAAACCCCATGTCCTCTGCTCTCTTGTGCCCACAGCTGGGAGGTCCCACCACCAGGACAGCAGCATTTAGAAACGCCACTTTCATTTATACTGAAACGTACAGATTAAAGGCACTTCCACAGATGACAACCTGGGATAGAGCTGGCTGAGGCTGAGATTTAACTCCTCGCTTGTAAGTCAGGGTGAGTGCTTTGGCCTCAGTTTTCATGCAACTGTGGCAGCTCTAAGGTGGTAAGAAATACAAGGCCAGAACCCAGGACAACTAGCTGAGGACACTTCTGCTTAGCAGTGTTGATGGGTGATGGCCCACAAACCTGCCTGCGTCCTGTAAGTGCTGTTATAAGAGATCCCCCTGTCGTGTGTCCCATCAGCACGTGGGGGAAATGCTACAGCACCACGTGTTAAGTCAAACCCACCTCAGTCAGCCACTTAAACCAGGCAGCCAGATCAAGCACCACAGTGCCCCAAAGCCATCTGCTCTGCTGGGGAGACAGCACAACAACGCTGGCAAACCACTACCTTCACCCACCAAGTGGAGATACCTGAATGCCTTGGCATGCTGCCTGAGGACACTTAGAAAATACCTTCCCATTGTCACTATGGAAGCCAGCCAAGCAGAGGAATGAAGTGTCTTTCCCAAGAAACAACTTTTGCATGAAATGAAATGCACAAATGAAAGAGGTGGAAATTAGGTGTTTGACAATAGCTCAATTGTTAAGGCAACAATGTCAGCCATCCCAGAGACACAGAGCTGCTCACATCTGCTGAACACTGAAAAGCCTGCTAGGAAGGAGACTGCTTATTTCTTCTTGCTAGGAGGTGGAGGTATATCGTAGTGTATTTTCAAGATGTTTAGAACAATATCCTTTCTTCCTACATAGTTACAAGAACTAGTCTCAGGACAAGTTCCTGAAAAGGCTCCCCATTTGAGAGCAAAGACCGACAGAGATACCCAGTTAAAGCCCCATCCTTTGAAAGATGGAAAAAGGAAGTGGGAAAACTTGTTGGACAGTGAGGGTTATGCATTATCTTACCGAATCTCTGTCTTCTATTACCCGCTGGGGCCTGCCAGGAGTGGCAGGGCTTGTGCCTTTCATCCGCTTGTACTGGGTGAATAAAATATTCATGGTTGCAAGCAGGACCTCAGATAAATTGTGCCTGACCTACACAAAGGAGGGAGAAAGAGAAGATGTTGAGAAAAGAAAAAAACAATGCTACCAGCAGTCCTAAGAAGATAATTTTCCAAGGTTTCCAGAAGCACACTGTACAGCCTGAGGACTGCACAGTCTTGCTCACAGTCACCAGTACTGCACTCGTTGCTGCACACAAGCTAACCAAAAGAACCGACAGCAAGTCTTTACTTTGCACAGTTGCTCAGTCTAAGGCTGCTGCTGATTTGCCTGACACTCTCCAATTCATTTCCCAGATGAGAGCAGCTTGTAGAAGAGCTTCTCTCAATTTAATGTGATGCACAATAAATGAGATTTGGGGAGCAGAGGCAATCATCAGCATCAGGAGCCAGGTGTTGTACTGCAGAGGTGAATCTAACTCAGCAAGTTCAGAACGAGTCAGATCTGCAGGTTCCTTCTGCAAAGTGGAGATAACATTTCCTAGCACAGACTGCAGCGCCCCGAAGAACAGCATTATGGGGAAAGAGCTGCAAGCCAAGAGTCTGCTAGCATGAATGCAAAATAATTCCATCCTATTTCCATCTGAAGAATAAGAATTATGAGATTATCAGGTTTTAAGATACTTTCAACAAGGGAAAAGTGTTTTGGGAACTAAGAACAAGAGGCATTACTCACTTCATCGCTGAAATTCCTGAAGGCAGCAACTCTCTCCTCCACGCAGTCCTGGCTAAGAGGCACAAGCTTTAAGCGCTCAATGATCTTCAAAAGGAAAAGCACAAATCAGGGCAGATGATCAATGCTCTGTACGTTATATGCTATTAAAGTACACTTCTGAAGTGTTAATGAAATGCTTCCAATTCCATTCAAGAGAAGTCATTTCATTGTTACTTATTGGCTTATCTCTTCACTTGACTCAGTGGGAGAAATCTTTCGTTCGAGGACTGCAAAATATCTCCAGAAAGATCTCCGTGATTGTTAAACAAGAAATGCATTTTTAAAGTCCCTTAGCACTGCAGTACCTTCTAACTCATTCAGTCTCAGTTTGTATTTTAAGTGACGTTATGAGACATCTTGGGCTTTCAAGGGCATTAGGAAGGCTGCACTTCAGACAGAACTCTTTAAACTTACATCAAAGGCCCTGTCAATGTGACCGGCGTGATATTCATCAAAAAATGTGATTAAGTCTAGCAGAAGGTAGAACGTGGAGTCGATGGATTTCTTTGCACTTATCCCCTGAGCTTTGTACCTGAAAGAAATTATTTTACAATTTTATTGTGCAAAACGGCAACCACTTAGAAGCATGCACTCACAACTCTTGGAAGAGGAGACATCAAGCACAAGGGCAGAAGGCATCTAACAAAAGGACACCTCAGCTTTCCTGAACCAAGAGGCAGAGTTTTGGCTTTTCTTAAAAATCCTTTTATTCACTCTTAATTTTCCATCACATCCTGAATTTGTTTCCTCTTAAATGCACAGACTTTTCATATTCATGCAGAAAATGGTGACACCAACTGGAGGCAAGTGCAGTACCAGCACTAACACAGTGCTTTACAGCAGACAATTCCCCAGCACAACTGCCTGCTCCAGGCAAGAAGTTAAGACGTAGGAATAGACTGAATGCTGCGTGCTCTCCACCTGCCAGGAGGTGACTTAAAGCTCCATCTCAGACCACAGGTTGGATTTTCCTTCATATCACAGCTGAGTGAGGCACTCACTAAGCCAGTGTGACAGCAATCTCTCTGTTTCTAGCCTCCATCAGTGAAGGACCAGCTGAAGGAGGGGACTGGCAAATGTCACCTGTCAGAAGAAGAAAGGAACGGGCCTCTGACTGAAATCAGTACGTTCTCATATCTACCTGCCCAGCCTGGGAACTGCAAGCTTGCCTGGTTTATTTTTATTCATCAGAACATTTCAGGAAATACAGCAAGACATTTCTCCCAGGTACCTAGATTTTGCCCTAGTAAAACACGAGAATTGTCCATGGCAATCACTGTGACAAGAGGCATCAAAAGAAGATGATTAAACAAGTCCCAAAGCTATTTTGCAATTTCTACCTTTCAGAGCAGCTTATTATTCCTATCTCGTGGCTGCTAATGAATCTTGAGCACTGCTGTCTCTCAGGCATGTACCCCAATTAACACACTGATACTGCAGATGATATTCCTTTTAGTCATTTGCACCTCTTTCTTTTTTAAACACCTTGCTGCATGACCTAAGCAACAGCTTGTGGAAACATAACCCATTCTATTTAGTGCTCCTTAATAGACTGTCTCCCAGCTGGTAATCCTGCAGACCTCTTTTTCCTGATGCACCTACAGGAAAAAGCTTCTTGCCACATTTACCTGGCATGCCACTGAATATTACCCTTCTGGCTCCAAGCACTTTGAGCACTGAGGGTTAGTTCTGACCTTTTTTGGTCAGCTTGGTCTTCCAAGACCAGGCTGGATGGCCTCCTGAGCAGCCTGACCTGATGGGTGGCACCTAGCCCATGGCACAGGGTCCGAACTGACTGATTCCTGAATACACTGTTGCAGGGGCAACAGAAGCAGAAACAAAACCAGACCCTAACATCTGCTGAGCTGACAGAGCTGTCAGCTGACCCAGGTCAGGCCCTGCCCCATTTCTTACCTCTCAGCAATGGAATGGGCCATGTTCTTCAGCCGCTCTTTGTTGGACTGGGGAGTGCTGATCTGGGGCACGATGGGACTGAGGAGCTTGTTCATCAGTTCTAAGACTTTGTCAGGGTTCTGTTGACATTATACACAAATAAAAGCAGCAAAGCAAAACTTTAAAGTCACTGTAAAAGCAGGAAGGTTTTAACCAGTGATGCCCAGTGCAACCTCAGAAATGCCTCCCTCCCCCAGACAGTCAGCATCACTTCAGCTGTAAGCAACATAATGCTGTTAGCTCACGTGAAAGAGTGCTGAATAAAGAATCAAGCACTATTTCATTTTTCTCTAAGACACTGGCCACTGCTGTAACCCCCTTTTCTCAGATATATTTCAGAAGGAAATTTCTATGATATATTTAATTGAAAAGCCCAACTACTTCAGAGTTCAGTTCAATATCAGTTACATCTGAAAAGCACACTCCAGGTAACATCACTGTCCAGGATAACATCATGCAAAGGGAGATCACCTCAGAAGTGGACACTGATCAAGAACCTGAGATGTCTCAGATCACAAAAGCAATCGATTCAGGTTAACTCACTGAAAGCCTTTATAAGTAGCCAAAGCCTCTGCTCCAACAAACTGCAGAAACAGTCTACTGGAACTGGAATAAAGTAAATCACTAAGATTCTCCCTAATCACAAGGAACATGCTTAAAAAAACGTGGGGAATCAGGTACTTATTTAAGGCATCACACAGGAGATATTTACCTTTGCAAGGTCGTATAGTTTTGCTGCTTCTTCAAACAATCCTTTATTTTCTGCTGCAGATGCCACTTTGTTAATGATAGGTTTTGTGTCACTATTAAACTTGTCTATCACACCAGGCTACAGAGATGAGACAAAAACAAAAGAGAAATCAGAACACTTATCGTTCCTGAACGTTCAGTCAAGGCAATGAATATTTTACATGCTAGATTATGATGAGCATGGCCTACACATTTCCAGGGGAACACACAAAAGAGCCATGTTAAAAATACAAAGAGCTCATGAGAGAGAGACTTTCTCTAAAATGCACTGATACATCTGCAGCTCCTAATTTATGACCCAGGCAACAAGTCAAATGCAATACCACTTTAATTTGCAGATGACACATTACAGAGAAGAACACAAAGACAGCTTCCAGGTATAACGTGCCATGGTCCACAGGGATGTCATGGGTGCCTGCAGGCTTGACAGGTAGCAAGTTACATTGTACACTGGCAAAAATGTCTCACAGGAGTTTTAAATGAAACAGTAAACATGAGAACACAAAAGAGGAAAAAGCAAGAATACCTAGAAAGCATTTTCCTGCAGTTAGGGATGTAAAAAAACCCCAAATCTTGTATAATCCTATGTTTTAAAACTAAGACTGCTAAAGTCTGGTTTCACACCAAAGAAACACAAGAATACAGTTACATTTGAAAAAAACAGACTACAATCGGGCACACTCTGTGATTCTGTGAAACAGGATTCCTCACTCATCTAAAAACTATCCATCTTGCAAAGAACTTGAAAAGTAATTGGTAGAGATTACTGAGTTATCCTGCTCTCATGTGTGCAGTGCCATTGCTTTGAAACTGACAGAGGAAATTTGCACTTCAGTGAAGCTACCCAGTGAGATTTGTGCCTGTAGTTACAGCCTCTGCCCATAGGGATACAGCTCGTGCTGCCTGACCTGCATCCTGAGGGATCTGATACTTGAAAAAACAGTATTTATTCAAACACAGCAATAATTTGGGCTGATGATAAACAAAGAAAAGCCAATCTCATCATTAATTTGGAATACACGTGCAATCTGTAGTTTTTAGTATTGAAGCAATTATCAACTCACCTTTCGGCTGCCATCGTTTTCCAGCTTTCCGAGAATCATATCAAACTGTATCCATGGAGATGTCAAGCAGGAAAAAAGGAAACAAAAGCAGAGATGAACTGAACATATTTCACAACACATTTACTAAGTACAAAGATACAGTCACTGGTGAATGAAAAACAATGACTGATGTCAAAATTACAATCTGCATGTAAGTATTGCAGAAAAAGACT
This sequence comes from Cyrtonyx montezumae, assembly GCF_038088225.1. NCBI lineage: Eukaryota > Metazoa > Chordata > Aves > Galliformes > Odontophoridae > Cyrtonyx > Cyrtonyx montezumae. The sequence goes on from NW_027071903.1 coordinate 15,626,103, forward strand.
CCATTAAATATCTCTGATGTACTGTCACTGTGAGGAAAGCACAAACATACCTCTCTGCTTTCAATTACTAGTTCACTAACACAACGCAAGAACATATTCTCTCCTTGGCTGTCCTTCTCATTCCTACAAAAGAGGGAGGAGGAGGGCTCTGTTCACAAGGACTTCTCAGGTAACAGCTAAGCAGTATCATCAGTAAAACATTTAGAGAGACATACGGGTTCCCACCTGAGAAAGTAAAAATACTGCAGAGCTTCTCTTGGATCCGTGGATTCAAATTTACGGGTGTAGAGCATCAAAAGCCGCACGAAGTTCAGACGCCTGACACCAGGGGGGTCACCAACCTCGTGGCTCACTGCAACGTCAGAAGCAATGCGACTGGAGTTAACCAACGTTAGGAGACTTGAGATTTTCTTCTCAAATTAGTCACAATCCAGAGCTCTAATGTAACTAGAACAATTAGCTTGCAGGACACTGCTGGTAAACACTGCTTGTCTGGCCAGTTACGTAGAGCTGCAGTGTCTACAGCGTATTACTGGGATTCAGAAAACTATGGAATCACAGAACTGTAGGGGCTGGAAGGGATCTTCAGATATTCCTTCCTCTAAACATGCAGGACTCACATAGCTGTGCACTCTGCCCAGAAGACTTCAGGAGCAATTTCAACTCAAACAGAACCAAAGCAACATGAACAGCATGACAACGCAGACGCTCTGTCCGGAACAGGAAAGCAATTGCAGCTTCAAACTGTGCTGTCAAGAACAGTACTTGGAAGTAGAGGAAAGGCTGCTGGTTCACTGCAAAATGTGATTCACCTGAGAAAACAAACACACACACTCAGAGCAGGTGAAAAGGACTTTGCACTCAGAGGCCACTGACAGTGAACACCTCTTGTCACGGCGCACACATATTCAGTGTCAACAGCAATAAACACACTAGGCAAAACTGAATACCCAGTCACACACCAGTGGCCTATCCGTAAGTGTGTGACTGCAAATACACCCTGAAAGATCACACCACAGGGGCAAATAAGTGAAAGAACAGTTACTCAGAGTACCTTCGTTCTTTTCAGTAAACCACCAACTCTGACTGCAACAGACTGACGGCCACAGCTTTCATCTCCGCTTAAATGTATGCCAAGTGCTCTAAATAACATTACATTTGTTATCATTACATTTTCCTACTCACCAGTATTAGAAGGAAGATAACATAATAAGCTAAGTTGCATCTGGGTATAAGCCACGCTGCCAGCTACAGAGCTCTAGAGAACCACATTCTGTACGTGTCTTAGATGGTCTAACTGACCTAATTTTGATCAACAGAAAGATGATGGACAATACTCTCTTCAGCCATGGATATAAAAAAACTTGCAAAAATTGTGATTTAGGCCCTCTGCAAATAACAAACAATAATTTAAGAGAAACAGCTAACATAAGAAAAAAGCCTTGCAAACACATGCCCACATTAGGGCATGCTTTCATATTCTGTATTCCAAAACCTGAAAGCCTCACCAGAAAGTCCTCAAAACACGTAACGTGAAGAAAAACAACCCATCATGTATAATGGATACAGGCCAAATAACATTACTGTTGCTCCTCTATGAACGTACACTCTCTGGACTGCTGAGAACACATGGAATTCATCCACCACGACTTGCTAGGGGCCTTATGTGGAGCCCAGGCTTCCACAGAATCACAGAAATGTAGGGGTTGGAAGGGACCTCCAGAGATCATCAAGTCCAACCCCCCTGCCAAAGCAGCTCCCTAGCCCAGGTTAGGTAGGCATCCAGGCAGGTCTCAAATGTCTCCAGATGACTCCACCACCTCTCTGTGCAGCCTGTGCCAGTGCTCTGTCACTGCACTGTGAAGAAGTTCCCACACACATTTGTGCTGAACTTCCTATGCATCAGTTTGTGGCCATTTCCCCTCATCCTACTGCCACACACTGCTGAGAAGAGTCCATTAATAACAACTGGAAAGTGCCCTCCACAGCAGATCAGAACCCCAGCAGCACACCTCTTTGTGGGTCCTTACCATAGTCCTCCAGCAGCTGCTTCTGGAACTGCGATAATGTCAATCGGTCTTGTGAAGAGCTTGCACCATCATCATCAAAACACACTTGGTTCAGCTAAAAACACGTTAAGAAAAAAAAAAGCACAGATATTTCAACTTGCCTCTGCACAGGGGATGTGCTCTGAAGATATTCATTCCACCTGAAGCCCTGTTAAGACCTGATCAACTAACAGACTACTACTTACAACAGTAGGTTCACCTGCTGCTAGGAAGCAAAGACCTCCAATGAAGTGGCAGCAGAAATACACTCAGGACCCAACAGTCCTTTTGCATCTGTATATGCCATCAAATTTAAATACGGGGACTCAGAGCATCCACTAAGTAATAAATATAACTAAGATTTCTTTCTTTATTGACCAGTCTTATATATGCTATTTTATTCCCCCTCTTTGTCAGGTACTGACCAGCACCCATCAAGCCTCCAAAGCTGTAAGAACTTTGTCTGCTGGAGACAGTGACTTCTTCCTGTCAACTGACACCAACATTTGAGCTTTAATCCATCCAGAAAGGAAAATTCACAAGCTAACACTTCTTGCAAAAACAGCTGACATAAAGAACATGATGCGCCACAAAAACCACATCCCCAAACTAACACCCAGTGGGTAAGAGGAGCCCAGGAAAACATTTCCCAGCCCTTCACAACCTGCAAGGCCAAGTCATGTGGGTTGCTGCAAAGCACGACTGTGTTGCTGCAGAACACTGGCCCTAATGGTAGGGAGGTTAGCAGAGCTGAGATGTGATACCAGTTAGTCTTGTTCTTAAAGCAAACAAACACAAACAAGCCCAACACCCGCACTCACTTTCAGCCAAAGATAATCTTCTGTCTTATCAGCAACTTCACTCTGGTTATCTGTAATGTCACAACGGCCAATAATGCAATAAACAGCCCTTTTGTATGGGTCAGTGTTGTTCCTCAGAGCCCGTCTGTAATGGAGACGAAGCTTATTTTCTGTGGCAGTGGATAATCTAAGGAAAAAAAAATGAAGGAAAAGTGTCAGGGATTCATGAAAAGGTATGAAACCATCATCTTCTGTATGAAGAAACCTGGACAGAAAGTAATGTACAGTGATGCATATCCTCAGCAAAATCATACCTGAAGATGTTTCTTGCACTATTGTAACCACATGTTAATTTAAAAGTATAATTAAAACTACAAGGGTCATCTTCAAATACCCACTGTTGCAGGAAAAAAAAACAGGACAATCTCTTTTGGAGGGCATTAATATAGTGGTAGGTGAGATACTGTGTGACTTTGCAATTTCACTATTTCAGAGAGCACAGTGCCTTCGGAGCTCTTTGGGTTAGTGTATACCACTCAAGCGAGCAGTCTGTTGTGCCAGGAAGCCCTTTATGAGAGAGACTTCAGTGTTAAGTACTGTCATACTGTTCTTTGCCATGCTATTTTCTGTATCCTCTCATAGAGGATTTTACAGAATTGAATCAATAAAGTGCTCTCTAGACTACAATGTCTGTCAAATCTGTAGGCAGAGTACATTTTCACAGCCGTAACAAAAACAAAATAAATCAATTACAGTGCATCTCATGAAAGTGTTTGTGATGAAAACAACGACACTGCCCTCACTAAGGTTGCTCAGACATATGGAGAGCACTTCCAGACGCTCATTAAGAACCAGATTAATTTATATGCCATGGTCTACACTACACAGTAAATGGCTTTTCTTCCCCTCAGTTAACGCTTTGAGACACACAAACCGTATGTTCGTGCCCACACTTCCACACCTGAAAACCCCAACGTGTTGAAAATACCTCAGGATTAAGAACTTTCTACACACATGAATCACGAGACCCTCCTCAGTCAGTGCCTCAGAGCAGTGCCACTCCCTGATCGGAGCACAGCCACTGCCTTTGGGTACACACAGACACCACTGTAAGTGTCACAGGGCGTCACCGCTCAGCAATAAGTCACATTCATTGCAGGGGAGTAGGACTAGATGACTTTCAGAAGTCCCTTCCAACTCATATAATTCTACGATTCTAAGTGTTTATTTGAAACTCTTTGCAAGTGGAAAGACAAATGATATAACCTAAAACACCATAGCAGAGTTTGGAGCACATCTTAAGATGCGCTAACTTCACAGCTTGCAACCAAATGAGTAGTTTGGCCAGCGGACTCTGGAAAAGCTCAATGGAAAAGCTGCAAGAGGAGAGTACGCAGAAGAAAGAGTGAATGCTGGTAAAGACAAATGCTACTTGCTTTTACTGTGTGGCATTCTTATGAAAACACGTGTAAAAAAGCAACGGGGGTAACAGGATTCATGACAGCAGCTAATTCTGATCTATTCTGAACACAGAACCCTCCCATTATACAAGGCAAATCCAATGGTAAAAAACAAAAGAAAACAGAACACAGTTACAGCACACTATTATTTTTGAAACATACACTCTGCATTATTTTCAAATAATTCCTTCTCTTTGGAGAATTCTAGACTTCAAAGACAAAAATTAAAATACATAAACGTATTACATGTAATTTAGCTGACTAATGTTTGTTTCCTACCTATCACCTTCAGAAGAAATGTTTGTATTTCTACCAAGCCACAGTCAATTTCACTGCTCCTACAGCAATTTCTACCCTTCATAGATCATGTCTGGTTCCCATTTACCTTCTGTCTTTACTGTTCATGTATTCCTGAAACCAGGCTTTAAACTCTCCCAGCTGGTGCTGAGCCCGTTTCACCACGTGCATGGCTGCAGTCAGATCTCCGCAGCGCATGCAGTAATAAATCAGTGCCCAGACGGGATGGCCTTCCACCTCTCCATCCTGAAAATATAAGATAGGTGATTTAAATTAAAAGCAGCATATTTGAATTATTTTTCTTTATGATTTACCCTTACATTCAAACACTGATTTTGGTAAAAATTCTGTTTGAGGTATGGAAATCAGAGATCAGGAGGATTAAGCTCGGCCATACTGTGCACACTCCAGCAGCCAAGGATGGGATTTGCTTCTGCCTGCCCAGATTTAAGTCTGCCAGGCTCAGAATCTGGCAATCCCACAACTAGTATTCAGACACCCTACCCACTCAGGAAGGGTCAGGCTACTGAGGTATTCATAATATTTATACTGAAATAAAGGTACCAGACTAATTGTGTATATCAGCAGATGAGCAAATGACAGCTAGACTCAATTATGTTCCTTGTCATGTTCCATATTTATTATTTAATTTAACTTTTACTCTTTTAACGCAGCCTGCTTGCTTCCCCACTTGAATTTGCAAATGAGCACCTGTGTACTCTCTGTTTTGTTGAGTGCAGTTTTATTCAGATACCTAAACAGAAGGCTTGGGTCACTATTCAGGTTATGTTGTTAAATACTTTGTTGGAAAAAAAGGGGAAGGGGAAGGAAAGGAAGAAGAAAAAGGGGAAAGGGGAAAGGGGAGAAAGGGGAAAGGGGAAAGGAAAAGAAAAAAGGGAAGGGAAGGGGAAAGGGAAAGGGAAATAAAGAGAAAAAGCAAAGCAAGAAGAGTATGTTTCTGCTTTTCTTAAACATCACAACATAGTTTAATACCTGCTAATTCCTCTTTAAAAAGATCACCAGAAGTGACCACAATTCCTGGAACCTAGAATTCTCAAATTAACACGCACCCCCATATTATTGGGACCAGCTCTTATCACAGTGAACTGATTTTGTGCCGTTTACCATTTTCCTAATGGAAATTCTAGTGAATGGGTAAAAGTCTGCTGCCTTAAAAGCCATTTAAGAGACAGAAGATCCTCAGAGGCAGCACCTAGTTTGTGATTTTAGCGCAGGCAGTGAAGGTGAGGCTGTACCTGAAGACCAGGGACGGGTGCAGGCAGCTTGATGTTCAAGTAACTGCGGACCAGTTGGTAGGTGCCTGGGACTCCTCCCAGCTGAGCCTGGTGCAGGTTTCCAAAGACTGTCACAAAGGTGTAGTTTTTGTAACTGAAAAGCAAAACAGAGATGTGAACAGACTGAAATCTACTTGCTAGAAAAACATCCAGCGACTTTCAGACCCATCAGAATTAGCAATTTAAAGCAAACTACCTTGATGTTCAAGCATTATCATTACAACAAAAGGAGGCAAAAACTCATAAATTTAGTAAGATACTTGTATTCAGCTGCCTCAAGAGAAACCACGTTTGAAATCTGTGGCGGACTGCTCCAGGTTCAGCTCCTTATTGTGAGGTTCCTCTCATTAGATTCTCACAGCAATATTAAACTCAATTATTTTGCTGGCAACAGCCTTTCCAAACTACTGCTTTCATTCCCAGTGCTGTCACAAAAGAACACAAAACACTGTGGATGTGTTTCTCCTCCTCCCTGCCCTGTGGACAGAAGCAAACCTTGGGGCCGTGGATTTCTCAGAAGGAATTTAAAAGGCAAACACCTGGTAAAGGCAGCTTTGAAAACACCTTCTAGAAGAAGTCAAAGCTTTTAATCAGCACAGGTCAGTTTAACAAATATCCATGTATCCACGCAGGAGCCTCAAACATCTGTATACTACATGGAAGTTGCAGCAATTCAACTGAAGTTAATTTCTTTTTCCTGTGCAGCACACAGCAGACAGGTGCAAGTTCCTACCACGCCTCATAGCTACAGACCACAAGACTATTAGGCTAAAAGAAGGTATGCTGCACATGAGCAAGGATCAGCATACCTTGATAACTCATACTGAGGCTGAGCCTGCTCCTCAGCATTTAACATCACACTCTCTTCAAAGCAACTAATGCAAAAAGAGCTGTGAGCAGTGTGAGCATCCTCCCTTGGCATACACAGAGCTGCAGAGGCATGCAAATGCCCCAGTACTGTGGTCTGCTCTGCAAGTCATCCAATTTCCACTAGGAAATACAAAGCTATAAGGCACACAGGTTTAAAAACAGATCAAGTTTGAAAGGACCAATTTCTACTCCAGGGTGGGATCGGGAGGGGGCCAACAGCTAGAGGCAAAAGAGGCCATGCCAGGAGCTGGAAACCTAGCATGCCTTATCAGTGCTCAGACAGCAGAACTATCAAATGCCCACGCACTACACTGCAGCTATTGTTTGCTTCCCACTGCTGAACCATCCTGCTAGCATCACGTTGGCAGCTCTTTGATGAGAGACTGTGCTGTCCAGGACCGTGGGCATACACACAAGGAACAGCTGTTACTGCAGGCTGAGGGATTCAGCCTTGGGCTCTCTCTCTACAGCCTTTCTGCCTGCTCCAGGGCCTGCAATTCTGCAAGCAGTTTCCTGGTCAAGGAGCCCAGGACCTTGTCTGTATCAGCAATATTTGCTGATATAGACAGTAAGCCACTTTCCAGAGTCCAAAAATCATTGCTAATTGTCTCAACTTCAGCCTCCTGGAATTTTACAAAAAAGACTTCAGTGTAGAAATGGCATGATCAGAACCTGACTCACAGCACTGGATTTAATCCCAGTGCAGCCCTCATTTCCAGCCAGCACTAGCTCCCAACAGACAATCAGTATTCATAAAGGCAGTATGGAAGCAGATCTTTTTTTTTGTAGAAGGGAAAACAGGTCTCCTTCCACAAGTGAGAAATCTTCACGTACCACTGTAACAGATACAAAATATTTAAAAACAATACAGAAGAAAGAACAAAAGATCTTTTTGTCTTCTAAACAACCTCCCAATGGATTCAAGGCCTTTTTAGTTAAAACCGTTTTTAACAGAAACAGTTTTATACTCAAGTGGCTGCTCTAAGCCAAGGGGCTTAGAAGGAAAAAAGACAGACACCTCTGTGAACAGCACGAAGTAAGTGACTGTTAAAATGTCCGTGTATATTACAAAGTCATTCTGGCTCATTAATGGCAAAATGTATCAGACTTTATTTATCAGTGTTATCCAAAGTGTTCACCTTACCTTTGTTCAAGGTATTGCAGAGCCTGCCTCACGAACTCCATACGCACCTCCAGGTTGGTCCGGACATTCAAGACGTCACTAGCAGAAACCAGGCGAACGCTGGTCATTTGTTTCACCATGGCCCACATCTCAGAGATGTTCTGTAAATAAGCAAGTCCATGCAACAGCAATTAGTAGAGAGGTGAAGAAGCACCCCTGTTTTGGGCTATGTGGTATTCCGATGCTTAAGCAAAGAAAAAAAGCATGGGTGTAATTTCAGTCAGTTTAGATTTGTGATGGAGGCACTAGATGCAAGGTAAACCCCTTCTGTCTGGAGAATATACACTTTTCTGCATAATGCTTGTGTCAGGAGGTGGCTCTAACCTGCTGTTGTCACCCATTACCAGCAGTGGTTTCCCAAACTAGACTCGGCCATCCTGCTGTATTGCCCTCCAAGCATTGCTCATAGACAGCCAAGTTCACGCATTTGTTTTTTGGGGTGGCAAAAAAAGGAAAAGCAAACAGATCATGGCTTTAAAGTTAAGCTCGCAGACTTTGGATGGCTTTACCCCTTGCTGTGGCAGCCTGCCTCAGCTCTAGCAGAGATTGATCCAACAGCCTTCGCCTATGGTTGTACACACTCAAAGGACAGCAAGTCACACTTTGAAAACAGAACTCCATAGAACCCATTTAAAACGCAAAGCTTTTTTTCCCCCCAACAGTTCATCAATCACGACAGGACTCAGCAGTGAAATAAAGCTTTTCTCTTCCTCGTTTTGTTGAGATTTTCACCATGACCAAGCTCATCACAGGTGGGCACTGCTGCACTAGAGAAGATTGCAGTGTTGGCTCTGTTTGCTGTGGAGCCACACAACATTCTTGAGGAGTGCAGCATCAGTACTTTTTCACCAATTTCAGCAGGCTGTTAATCACAGCTGAAAACAGATTAAATACGTTTCCTTATGTTAACTTATCAGCAGTACCTTATCATCCAGTTCTCCAACAGCAGCACAAAGGTCCACCAGGTTAGGCTGCAGGTGTCTATTCACTATCTTCTCATTATAAATATAAATCTGAAACATATTGAAAATAAGCAAGTTTAACAAAACCTCTCACTCTCCTTCCCCCTTCCCAGCCACAGCAGCAGAATCTAAACCAGGTTGCAAGAAGAATGTCCCCAGCAAATCCTGTCTGTTCTCTCCCTTCTTTGCTGCCCGTCACTTGTGCAGAAGAGGAAGGGCCAACCGCACAGACTTCCACACTGCTCTGAAGCCCCAGGCCTGCCTGAAGGCCAGCAGCAACCTGGCTGTGAGGGGCTTCTGCACAGCAAAGCACTGCACTGAATGTCATGCTAGACTAACTGCAGCTAATTGCTGGAGGACAGAGATTCAAAAGAGACCTGACAAGTGAACGGCAGTGATAATCTCTGCCACAGCCTCCTACCTGCTGGTATAGGAGGAACAGAATTTTACTGTTTTATGGCAGAAGCATTCAGGCAACTGTAGCACGGGGAAATGAGAACAAAAAGTTTGCTCCTACACATACACTGCCATCCTTCTAATGTAAATCTTCGTCTAATTTTGTCTATTTCTGCTATTGTTTATTCTACTGTCAGACCTTCCAGCTCCCTTTGGAAATAACCATTCCCAATCCTGAAAAGGCACTGCTGCCATACTTTTAAGTATACTTCAATGTCTTCAGCACACAAACAAGATGCTGAGCTCAGGACTGTGAACAGAACCTAGCAGCAGTGAAACCACACACACAAGTTTTCACTGTGTTCCTGCAATACAGTTTGAGCCGTCCATGAAGGATAACTGTTTCAGAGCAATTAAAACACATTTCCCGGATGCTGATGAACTGTCTGACAGAATGAAATCCTAGGTCTCCTAGCTCCCTGCTGGAACCTATAGCAGCCTCATCCAGAAGCTCTGAAGCCCAGATGTTCATGCACTTAAGAAGGGTGGGGCCAACAAGAGCTTGGCTGGGGCTGCTTCTCCAAGTGCTATCAGTGCTGGTAAACAGGTCGTCTCAAATAACAGAAGTAACGGCTTGGTTACTTTTACTTATATTTGTTATCTGTTATACCCCCAGCACACCCACCTGGCGGGCGTACGCCATCTCCACGCTGTCCAGAGAGCTGCGGCCTGGAGGGCCCGACTCCCCGACGTAGCTGGGCTGTAGGACAGCAAGCAGAAAGGTTGTCACACATCTGGTCACTTCTCCTTCCTCAGCGCAGTTGATCTGCACCTGCATCTTTCATGTTAGCCTTCCGAGCATTTTATACAGAAAGGATGAGGCTACTGCAGTGCATTTAACCATATATCTGCTCCCAGAGGAAAGCAAAGAAAAACAAAAACCAAGCAACCCACATCCAGACATCATAGCAGGCTTTGAAGCTTTCTATTCCAAGCTACTGCCTGTTATCTTCCTAATACTGCCTAACACCAACTATTATCTTCCCAATTCAGCTTCAGCTTTCTGAGATGACAGAAATCCTGCTTACTCAGGGCACAAACCAATCATTGGCTCTCCAGAATGAGGACATCAGTGTATTTCATCAGAGTTTTATAATCGTAATTGTTTTTGCTTCCTGGAAGGTTGCTTACTGTCAATCACTGTGAGCAAGTTCCTGTAGAGTTTACTCTAGGATTGAAATAGTTCAGTTATAGAATTGGGGGATGTGTACGAGTCAGAGTACGGGCATCAGCCCTCCTTCCTAAAACTCAGAAGATAATACTGCCATAATATTCTAACTCAAGCTACCCCTGTAAATGCTCCCTCAATTCACATGTGTTTTTAGTCCAGCACCACTACACACAAATGTTCACTGATGGAGGGAAGAAAACACTCATGCAGGCAACGCTCTTGGATGTTTCCAGCTGTCCCTAAATGTAATTATTCTAGTATTTCAAGTCCAGGTTTTGAAAAATAAAGCGCAATCATTTTAAAGACAGGTCCCTTTGAGGTGAATCCTCCTTTAACATCAGCTGCTGCTCGTGTAGCACTAGAGCCATGACAGTCCGAAGATAAAAGCAAGCCAAGCTTAGTACAGAAGTATCATATTCATTATTAAGCGAGCTGACGTAGCTGGGGTAAGGGAAGAGGAATAGACAAGCTTTTAGGAGAACAAGCCAGTGTTCAGGGCTGAGAACAAAGCTGGCTGTGGCTAACTGTTGTCACAGTGCACCCTACCAGCACTGCAGCTTTGCTTTCCTTACGCCAGCAACCTGGGACCTCAGCATGTAGACACTGCCAGGTACTGCCCAAGGACATGTCCTAGCCCTTCCTAAAAGAGCTCTGCTCAATACAGCTGACTCACTGCCCGTGCGAGGAAAAAGCTAACGACCAAAGGCAGCAGTAAAACTGTTGTTTGCAGCCTGATGGCACTGTATTGTGGCAGGGAGGACCAACACTCCCCAGTGACGCAGCTGACACAGGTTTCAGAAGGACCACTGCTTCCTCACGACCTGGCTGGCCCAGGTTTCAGAAGACCTAAGAAAGAGGAGCTTGTCTCCTGACGTTGACAATTTCTTGTTTCAAACACGAGTTGTCGGTACAGCCTTCAGAAGAAAACATCCTTCTGAATCCCAACTTAAAGAAGAAATCACATAAACCTACAAACTTGCAGATGCTCTGTCCAGGGATGTGCTTGGGAAGTGCTTTCATGTGGTAATTGGTATTTGCTATTGGGCACCTCTGCCCTGACACTCCTGAGTACACACTCCTGCAAACTGCCCCGACCCGGAGTTCTGAAGGCAAGTTTAATAAATTTAACAGTTAAAGACAAATGAAGTCATGACTGTAAACGCTGTTCTGAGCTAGCTGGGCATTTATATGTGAAGGTAAGAGTAATGACCTCTGTTCATAAATTGTAAAAAATTTGTGCTATTTCTGATTTGCACTACTGACTATAAAATAAATCATTTTATTTCTGTCTCTGATAAGTGATACTCGAAGGCATCAGAGATGAACATGGGACATCCTTTAAATTGCTGGAGTTCATTTACTGCTGCGTTCATTTCTCAGTAGCAGCACAATGTAAACAATGTCCATCAGACAATAAAACCAGACCTTAGGCAGCATAACCGAAATGCCTTACACAAAAGTAAACCCCACTTTCCTTTTGCAGCTAAACTTCTACTAAAAATATTCCTCAGTCACTCCTACCCAGACCGATACTCAGAAGTACTTGCATGTTAGTGCCAACTCATCTGACACGAATGTAAGCCCACCTAAAAACAACTCATTCTTTGTTCTACAGAACAAAGAGGCCAGGCTGTAAAAGCAGGTTTCCTGGGAAACAGACGTGATGGCAGAAATACTTCCAAGCCTTTCCTACGCTGTGCGAGAAAAATTCCAGAGTTATTTAAAGTAACACTAAATTATGGATGTTGTCATTAAATACTGATGAGGTTTCATCTTCTAAAGCAAGGAAAGAAGGGTCCGTTTTGACTCAGTATCACTTTTCAGCTAGTGCTCTAACATCAGAAACATAAGGGCTGCAGTTTATTTGGTGATTCCTGCTCCTTTCCCTCCTGCTGTCCTACATCTGTGTGGCTGCCATTCCAGGGAGAGCTGTGTGACTGACATGCTACAATCCACAGGTGAGGATATGAATCCAGAAGTGCACGTCTGCAGCTAAAGAACAAATGTGCTGGGGTTTTCTGCTTCTGATGATTTCCTTTTCTTCCCCTCTGGACGTAGCTTTACCCTAGTCACTGTGCTTTGAGCATCACCTACTAACAGTGTGCCCCACCTGCGAACTGACACGCTGTAAGTGAACTCATTTAATAATTGCCCATGGCCAGGCTGGCCCCTCAACATGAAAACAAAATCAGGAACACTAGAACTCGACTTGCTTTTCTTATGCTTTTCTTTCTCATGGCTATGGCTAGTTAATTTCTTGATTTTCTTCTATTTCATACTTGTATTTTGGCTTTCTCTGCAGCTGGCAATCCCTGTCTGAAGAGGCAAACTGCACAGTTAGGAGATCTGAGGAAGGGGGAAAATATCCTTTGGCAGCAAGTCAGAGCTTATTGAGTTCTCAAGGAAAAGATTATGAAAGCTGTGTTGAGAGCAGCAGCTAGCAGCACACTAGAAGTTGTGTTTTAGGTCAGCTTCTTAAGCAGAATTGGAGCAGCAAATGCAAATAAGGCAAAGTGGGTGGTGCACAGAGGGCTGCAGAAACGCTCGTTTCCATGTATCCACAGACTGATGTTTCTTCCACAGACTGTGCTGCTTCTGTCAATCCCATTTGCTTCTCCCTGCTTTGAATTTAGGTCTTTCCAAAAGATTCCTCATAGCTGTGGCCTTTATTCTGAATATCACCCATTTGCAAAAACTGCAATTAGACTGCACTACCGTCGTGCTCTTATCTTTAAATTCATTTAGCGCAATGATGCTGCTTTTCAGAGGAGCCCTCCTTCATCTGCACTCAGCTGAACACTCAGCTTCACTTGTGCATGCACAGAAAGCTGCATTATTCATCACCCTCATCTGCATATGCACATTCCTCAGCAGAAGGCTGGGCAGACATTTTGTCAGCGCTCCAAACACCTTGGCCACTAGATGCAGCGCAGGACCACGCAGAAGCCTGAGCTAGAGGAACAGCACTTTGCTGTAGAGCACTTAGCCAGGAGGTGCCCCCTCCTCCCAAGAAGCACCTTGTTATTAATCCTGTTTCTCCCATACAGGAAGAAGGCCAGGCTGGAGGACAAGGCAGAGCAGAAAACCCTAATGACAAGTCCCGTGCAACACGAGCTTTGCGTGTTAATTGGACTTATTTTCATGAATAACGTGTTGGTATTTCACTCTGCCCAGATTAGCTTGCCCAAAGCTTGAGAATTGGCTTGCAGGCAGGCCGGCCCCCCGCTGCGCTTGGATCTGTGCCTTTTCAGTTGATTCTCCATCTCCAGAGGACATCAATTAAACCTCTGCTATATTCTACAGGCTGCGTCTGTTTGTGTCACACACACAAAAAACTTATTTGACTGGAACAAGGCTTTAGAAGAACAACCTGCTGTGGGGAGGCTACATAACAGGCTTTTAACACAGTAGATGCACTTCAAACCTCTCAGACCTTTGACTTCTTGAGGCTAAGACTGGAATACATCAAGGATTTTAAATGCTCTTGAAATGACACACTGATACCCCAAGCACTTTGAAAGGGAGAGCGGAGTGATAGCGTACACTGAGTCTTTAAACTCATTCATGGAAACTGTGAGGGTTTTCTTCCCTCCCACTAATTTGGTGCTTGGCATCTCATGTGTTAGTATCCATTTTGATACTGAAACATCAGAAAAGGGGCTTTGGCATCACAGAGCAGGTTGTTATATTGCTTCTCTAGCAGCCAATATCCAAGCTTACAAAGGAAAACCCCACACCAATAACTCACACAAAATCAAAAGGTGTTAGAAGCTATCAGAATAGCTGCCAAGGATTCAGACTTGCATCTTAAAATAATAAGATGGCTGTTCCTAGTTTGAGATTAATTCAGCCTGCATTATTCAACATTTCTAATATTGGAATGGCAGACAGTCCTCTGAGAAGTCACAGTAAAGTGTCAGTAAAATACATTCTGGGGAAGATAGATAGCTTCTATAAAGAGATATATAATAACTGGGATTAACCTATATTTAAAAGAACAGTAATCAGAAAGGGACATTTCATTAACAACTTTAATTATTTCCAAATCCCTGTGCAGGTCATAGCCCATTAACACCAAGGGCTTTTATTTTATTTTAATGCAGTTTGCAGCTCTATAAGTCACCCCAATGAAGAACTTACTGAAAAAAAAGGAAGGGTGGGGGGAAGATGGCTATAAAAAACCTGGGCCTGTCTCGCCCTGAAAGCGCAGCAACACTTCCCCTTATTATTCCTCTCCTCTCAAGGTGACAGATTTCACAGAGCACCGTGCTGGGGCTGTGATCCAACTCTGTGCTCCAGGGATCTCAGCTGATGCCTGTCGGCCCCGGCTCTGAGTGGTGGAATTCCCACAGCTCTGCACAGAGCCAGGCCTTCTGCTCGCAGCGCTGCAGCGGATTCTTCAAGAAAAAATGTTAAGTTTGCCATTGTAACATAGCATAAGGAATGTTTCAAGCTGTTAGTGTACACCTCTTAATATCGAACAATGTCTGTCTTGCTCAAAGGATCTGGTCGCTACTGGATTAACCTTGAACTGCTAGATGCCAGCAGTCTAAAAGGAACGAAGCATCCAGCTGCACTCAGTGAGAGATCAAAGTAAAAGGAAAGCATGCTCTCTCTGCTTTTCAATATTTGCCAAGAAAACCAAGAGTGTTCCACACCCTTCTACAATAAACTGTAAGTCCTGGCTAGGAGACAGCAATAATGGAAAGACACTGTAAGACCTGTGTGTGAGCACAGTTACACCTGAGAAACTGTCTGGTTTCATTAGTGCTGCAAAGCGCTCCTGAAGGAGAAGTTCACCCCAGCGTGCTTCCTGTCTCTGGGTGTATTGATCTGATATGCATTAGTGTGACTAAGCTTTCACCTTGCACATAAAACATTGCTTCAGCAACAGCAGCTCTGTTGCCCGTGCCAAGCAGTCAATAAGAACAAAGGTTTGATACTCCAGCAGACAATATACTCTACTAGCTGCAGCCATTCTGAAATTAAAAAGAGCTTTGGTATCACTTATTTTCAACAGAAATGAACTACAGAATAACCCAGAGGTGGTTTCAGCAGTGCTGGAGTGACAGCTGCATGCGGTGTGTGGATACACACAGTGTTCAGAAAGACAGTTACCTCATTTTCCTGGGTGAAATCGAGAGCATCTTCCCCAGATGCAAGCAGAGTATGAAGAATCCTCTGTTTCACCTGCTCCCATTCAACCAGCATTGATTCTCGGTGATACTCCTCTGCCATAGCAAAAGTCTGTCGGATAAGATATAGCATTAGGACACAGAAGATGATTCTCTGGCATTCCTGTCAGCACTGGAGTGATGCTAGCAGCCTCAGGTATACTTTGTCATATAAAACTATTTTTGATTTTCATGAAGGAATGTAGGTCTTCTCTTCCCCTATAATCATTTTAACAGGGTTTTAAATATGCTTCAGTAATTACAGAGTAATTATACGTAATTAAAATAATTTAATAATGTAGAAGCACTATTCCTTATAATTAAGAAAACAAAAATACAAACCAGAGACTCAGTTCTAAACTGATGCCCCAAGAGTATACGTAGGGAAACAACCTCAGTGTGAAGAATGCAAGGACACTTACAAGCAGCAGCCTTAAGACAAACAACAGGAAGCATTTTTCCACACTGCATAATTCAGAAGGGAAGAATCACTGCCCTGAATATGACATACCAAAAGCCTAAAGAGATTCAGGAGCTTTATCAGATGAATTTTGCATCAGACAGCTTGTGGCTCAGAACATCCTCAAAACAATGATTTGCTCAGAGAGGAGATAAAGTAGGGAAAGCTCAACCTCTACCTTTTTCCCAGCTAGATGGCTTAGGCATTGGTTGCTTTTGAGGGCAGAAATATGGGCTCTACAGAAACCTTCTCTGAGACTAATAAACTAAATTCCTCAAGATCTCCTTCTCCTCCTTTTTGTGGTTTCTTTGGTGTTTTTTTTTTGTTTTGCTTGTTTGCTTAAAAAAAAAAGGTACTTGCTTCCAACTTACCCTCTTCCTAGACTCTTCAATGGCTGACAGCAATGCATTATCCTTCTCATTCTTCAGGAATCCCTGCAAGAAAGGAGAAGCAGAGCATCAGCTGGAATGTAGCCTTGTGCTAACATCAGATCCGCACTGCACCACTCAGCTCACACAGCTCTGAGAAGCGCCAGCAGCTCTCCCCAGTCCACTCCTGAGTTTAAAGGTCACTTTACTTCACCAGAAATACAGCAAGATGCCCATGCAGAGCAACGGGAAAATGAAAATGCATTAATCCTGTTTAAATATGCATTAAATCCTAGTGAAATGTCCTGCTTCCATTCTCTTTTATCTCTGCGTCCCAGCAAGCGCCTCCTCTTGCTCTCCATTTGCGGGAGCTGGGATGAAAGCTAGGTAGGAGCGATAAGCCAAGATAAGACTGCTGGACTTGAGTAGGGTAAAAGAAAGAAGAAAGGCTCTGACTCGGCAGCTTCAGGCAGCAGTGGAGCCCTGGGAGGCCCAACAGGAACTGTGAAAAGGCTTTAAAAATAATCAGCTGAAAAAGGATGTAAATAACTAAACAGCTGGAGAGCACACAGGAGGAGTTTACGGCACCATCTCTTTCCTTTCATACAGCTGGAGTGGTTAAAAATTAGTTACACTTCTAATTTACCAGTACATCTCAAAGCATGTCAGGTGTATGGGAACAGATTGGCTCAAACGAGCTGTAGTTTATTATCCTTCTATGTCGCATTAGTGACCCATAGTGGCAAGCTCAAGGCACCCTGGATTTAGTGCACACAGCTGTGGGTAAGCTGCACGAATACACAGGCAACAAATAGGAAACATTTATTGCACCCTGACTTGAACAGCTTTATTTTACGTTTTCACCAACTAGACAAATCCAGATGATTTGTACTCCCAGACTTCAGTTTAAACATCATTTGAACCAGAAAAAAAAAAGCTTTTGTGTCTCTCTGAAGTAACCATAATTAACTCTGCCAAGTGCCGTTATCTTAACAGTCTGTATGCCCACTCCAGAGATCTAAGGGGAGACCACAGACAACAGAAGGGAGCAGGAACCCAACGCACTGCGCTTTGTGCTTTGGAGCCAGGGACACACGGTGCAGCCTGCTGTCACGGGGCTGGCACCCTTGGGAAAAGGTGGGTCTTGAGAACAGCCCTGCGGCTGCATCAGACACAGACACAGATATCAGGTTGCTGCTTACCTCAGCCTGAGAGGTGAGGAAGGTTTGAAGGTTCTCAGAAATGAAGAAGATTGTTAGGAAACTCAGCCAGTGCAGGTGTACTGTCTGCCTGTGCTGCCCAGTGTCCATCAACAAAAGAAAGGGCACAGTGCCCTTCCCCTCTGAGACCCACAGAACAAATCGTGCCTGGGGACAGGGCATCGGGCCCTTCAGCTGCAAGCAGGAACAGCACCTGTCTGTACAGTAGGTGAAGAGCTGCAACCACCTGAGACAGACCAGGATGCAGAGCTCCTAGAAGCAGCCCTGGAATTCTGTGAATTATACATAAAAGAAGGGGCTCCTTGAACACAACCTATTCCTCACTTTTTCTACCACGTCCCACTTTT
The DNA here is from genome assembly GCF_038088225.1 of Cyrtonyx montezumae. Classification (NCBI taxonomy): domain Eukaryota; kingdom Metazoa; phylum Chordata; class Aves; order Galliformes; family Odontophoridae; genus Cyrtonyx; species Cyrtonyx montezumae. The sequence goes on from NW_027071903.1 coordinate 15,644,214, forward strand.
ATTTTACAACAACACCCACACAGAAATCACAGTCGCAGCTTGAAAAGGGGAAGCTTAAATGCAGTGTGTGCCTTTTGTGTGTGCCTGAGCACCAAGCACTGCAGCAGCTGCAACTGAGCAGGGCCAGCAGCTGAGCTGCAGGTGAGGCGGGGAGGGATGGGACGTGCCTTCCTTACCTTTGGCCCCACGGGTGGGAGGCGTCCAGGAGAGAAACAAGTTTGGGTGTTTTTTGTTTGCTTTTTCCTGCCCCATCCCCAAACTGGAGACTTCCAGATTTCACCAGGGTCCATTAAATTTCCTGAATACCAATCAGGGGATGAGCACAATCCTTCACAATCTCAAAAATTACAATGAGCAAACAAAGACCTTCACATATCTCAAGTATCTGCAGTGCCTCACAGACAGAAGGCACACTCAGAAAGGCTGCCCTGCGTCTGGTGCCACGCATGACCATTAGACAGCAACCGCTGCTCTGGTTGCCTGCAGGCTGACTGCTGCACTGCAGAACAGGGACTCTCCACCCCTGGTGCTGGGCTTCCTGACTGTGCTTCTGCTTAGGCCAAAGAGCAGCTCTCACAGCATCACTCTAGGTATTAGCCATAATTTCACGCTTCAAGTGTCCAACCCTGTATTGCTCAGGCTCCTTGCACTGCCACCTAGCGGTGTGTTGTGATCCCAACATTGGACATCTAGGCTCTGCTTCTACATATAAATGCACGTACGCCCATCTGCTTTCAGGAGAAGCAGAGCTCCCTGGGCCAGGGGAGGCAGGAATATGAAAGAACTGTGCTTCATACCCTGAACCCCAGAATCCCAGGCCACGGAACAGCATTAAGGGGTTGTGGATCCACGGGGAGCACTGACTTGTACTTGCTGAGCACGCCTGCCCTACGAGCCCTCTGCAGCCCCAGAGGCAGGGGTGACCTTGCCACCAACTCCAGGCCGCAGCAAGGAGGGAGTGGCACAAAGCACGGGGGGCATCGCACAGCCCGCACTGCAGGAGCTGCCCCCTCCAGGGAAGTGATGGTGACTGCACAAGGAGTACTGGTGCTGCTTAGTGTCTGGCACCCAAAGCAGGATAGATACTGTTACGAGACAAAAGCCAATTCACAGCAGCAGATGGCAAAGATAGGGACAGCCAACCCGAGCACCACGCAAACCTCCCGGGTGAAATCCTCACCTTGTGGCTCTGACACAGCAGGGATGAGAACAAAACCATATCTTAATTCCCCAAGGTAGGTTTACACAGAAAGCTCACGGAGCCCTGATGTCACACCCTCTTCTGCTGCTCCAAGCAGGAAGTGGCTGCCTGGCACTGAATTTTCCTCTGGCTTCCTGCAGTACGCCCACATGCTCTCCCTGCACCTAGCTGGGAAGGGAAGCAGCACATCTCTCTTCCATCACAGGCTCTGCAAAACTTGCTGCTTTTTCCTAAGATTGATTGTACAGTATCTGCTGGGAAGATGTTTGCAAAACAACAACACATGAGGAAATACACCCACTCTCCCACCTCCAGTTTCCCACTTCCCAGCTGATCTCATCATTTACTCCCGCAGATCTACTGGCCCTCATCATCCTTCCCCGGCGCATTACAATTCCTCTTGGATCTCTTATTCTCCAAGGATTCCAGCCTTATCTTCTCACCACCTCCCTCCCTGCTGAAGCTCAGCCTGCCTCACTGAGCCTTGCCATGCCAAACCCAAGCCTTCCTCTGCTACGCACTGACTCCTGCCTCCCAGCAGCCAGGGAGCCTCACTCCCAACGCTTCCTTCCTCCCACCCACTGCACCTGATCTCCATCTCTGGCTGCCCTTCAGCATTCAGAAGAGAGGATCACCTGCTGCTGAGCTCCAGAAGCTGCAATGGCAAAGGCAATGGAGGTGCATGCAGAGGACTCACCACGCAGCATCCCATGGTCCCTGGCCAGCCCAGAGCAATTGCAGGGAGAACGTGGCAGTGGAGGGAGGTCTTCAAAGCACATCAGCAGGTGCTTTGTACAGCAGAAAGGGCCATGCCAACAACTGCACATGACATGCATTTTCAGATTGTCACCTACAAGGTTTTCTTACCTTTAACTTCATTTGAAAATGAACTTGGGTGAGGAGGATGCAGTGAGGGTGAGGGCAAAGCACCACAACCACACTGCCTAGGAGACAACATCGCCTGAAGGCAGCATTCTCCAACATGCAAAACAGTTTCCAAGGCTCTTATCCAAGAGGATGAGCTGAGGCGTGCCCCAGGGGAGGCTGTGCTATGCCCCCACTCTGCTGTGCCAGGAACCAGCACCTGCCTCGCTCCAGCCCAAAATCCACAGGAAAACGTTTCAGTAACAAATTCGTTATTGGTACGAAAGGACATGCACACACTGATGGGCTCTTTCTGACAAGAAACTGAGTCTCTCCCATTTACTGCAGTAAATGAGGTTAGTAAACTCTCTTCTGGCTGATAGAAGTCTCTTAATTACTTCCATCAGCCTGGCCATACTTTTAATACTTGATCTTAGTATTCAAGCTGTCAAGAGAAGGCAAACGTTGCCAAATAGCGTGCTGATGCTGTGGATGTTGACAGGGATGCTTACTTTTCCACTGGCAGGGAAAGAAAGGAGAAAATGAAATTAACAATCTGGGGCCATTTCAAGTCAATTGCTCTTTGATGAAAACATTTTCAAGTGCTGAATTTCCAGCAGATCCAGTGAATCCTTCAAAGGATCATCAGGGATGATGATTACACCACTGACAAAAGTCATTCTTGAGCAGTGGGAACAGTAGCTCCAGATGAAGAATCTGATTTAATTATCTCTACCAGCACTTGTTTGTTGTTTGTTTTTGTTTTTTTTTTAAGGAAGGGCTGAACATGTCACAGCTCTGTACAAATCAATGCCTTCAATCCAGTCTGTTTAACAAATTGACACGTTGCAGAGGTGGGATGGGGCCTGAGGAAGGAATCCCCTTGTTCAACAGCATGTCCTTAGCCCATCAGTATGGGGAAACATGCTTTTCCCCATCTCATGTAGGAAGTGCAAATGGCAAAGCTCATGTCTGATTTCCCCACAAGCACTCAGTTCCAGGGTCTAGCTAAAGTAAAATCTCCCCAGCCTAACAAAGCTGAGCCTGTCAGCCTACAACAATTTCTCAAGTTCCTGGCATGGGGACAAGCCCCCAGCAGCAGCGTGGCAGTGATGTGATGCTCAGAACTGAACGGTGCCTTTAATCTGCACTGTGTGGTGAGCCTTAGGCAAATATGCACAAGCAAAGTGGTTGCTGCCCTAGGCTGACACTGGCAATGCAAGAATCTCATACACTTTTGTGTTACTGTAGCAGTTTCGACTGTTTGATCTGTGAAATTCAAGCAGTTTTCACAGTAATCTTCAGACCGTGGCCAAGAACATTGGATTTTGTTGCATTGGATAAATACCATTACTCCTTCTGGCCAAGATGGCAAAACTCCAGCTGCCGAAGCAGAGCTCCTCGTGAAGGCAGCACACAGCTCCAGCAGGAGCAGGGCACAGAGCGTGTGCTCTCCAAGTCTCACTGCAATCATCCACCTGGGACCGTACTCTTTGAGGGCAGAACCACACGCTGCAGCCAGGTGGGGCCAAACACAGCAGAGCAGACTGCAAGAATCAGAAATCCCACTGTAGCGATCCAACTGCGTGAAGCGGAACAGCGGCTTCCATCACACAACAGAATACATAGGCATGCAACGTTAGGTAGAAGTTTATCAACCACCGTGTCTATTACTGATGCTTATGCCTGTCCCCTCCACCACACCCAGATGCTGCCACAGTTGCACAGTGTTCTTTCCTTCCCGGGCTCTGGAGGCCTGTGCTGTGTCACACGGAGATGCACGGGGAACAGCAGCAGCAGAGCTGGTTTTTAATGGGGACTTTCTGAAGTTATCAATGCTCTAATGGCAAAACACTTACATGACACTTTTTTTCAAACATAAAGTTTTAGAATAAAGGAGCTCAGATTGAGGTTCTCCTCAATTATTACCCTTCACTGCATGGATTAGCTAAGGCACTAATTACCAATGTAGCATAACAGCAGGGGGAGGAAACCTGCTGCCTTCCCAGCACCACTCTCCTCCTCCCCAGGCACTGGGTTCCCCCCTCCCCATGACACCCTGGGGAGCTGTGGGCCCCACCAGTAGCACGCCTGGCACCAGTGCTTTGCCATCAGGACCAGGAGTGTGGAGCTGTGTCGATGTGGGAGCTGAGCTCCTCCAGCAGGTTTCCAAATGCACTGTGAGCAGCCCTGGGATGCAGAGGGGTGGCCTCCGCCCGCCAAAAGCAGCTGAGGTTTTCCCTGGCACTATAAGTATGCACCCTGATTAAAAAGTGCAAAAAGATAGCAGTGCTTTTCTGTGATCTACCCAAAACCAGCACCATGAAAGCTGCGGTCCAAACAGAACATATTTGCTGAACTGTCTGAAACAAATGACGGACTTCATGCCCTTCAGACTTGACTCACAATATAACCTTACATTAAAAATATTTACAGTTGTGCCAACGAGAATTTCTGACCATCTGCTGGAGCACGTTATGGCACCTGCCCCTCCAGCTCCAGGCTTGTAAAGGAACTCTGAGAAAAGACACAGATCTCACTCATTGCACTGCCACAGCCAAGCCTGCCATGCAACACCCCTCGGCAAGAACCTCCCCGCGTCAAGCAGAGCGACGCTTTGCATCAAGCCATCAAAACTAATTTCACTGATGACGCCATTTTCTCATTTCCTTCGCTGCCATTTTAGCACAGTGGTCACTCCGTGTTCTCAGGCAGTGGGGCCCGGTGACACCTGGGTGCCCCTGGAGCAGCCCCAGGCCCCAGGGCCCGGCTGCACACCCTGACTGGGAGCACAGGGAGCAGCCTGGGAGGCTGAGGAAGAGACACAGAGCACGGCACATCCTGGGGACTGCTGACAAGGAGGACAAGCTGTGAAACAGCTGTTTGTTGTTATCAGCTGGCCTCCCCGAACCCACCTATCCAAATTTTAGTGCAAACCTTCACCCTGCCCCTTCCCTGTCAGTGCTTTCACATTTTGCTCACTCGATTTGAGGCATGTAACCTTGCCGTGCTGAGAAACAGGAGACATCAGGCTTTTTGGGGAGAGAAACAAAGTACATTATTATTATTTGTGCATCTCTTCTTTCACAATTTCAGACACGTAAAAGAAGTTAAGCACCTTCTAGCTGGCATAAAACTCTGAAGACCCAGGGGATGCCTCCCAACGCTGCAGGAAGACAGAGGCAAGCAGAAGCGCCAGCCCGTCCCGTGAGCCCACAGCAGGCTGAGACCTCCTGGAAAGATCCACACAGTGAAGGAAAGCCTTCTGAAGTTAAAAAAATAAAAAATAAAAAAAAGCCCACATCACTCCTTCCTTCTGAAGGATTTCACATCATTAAAATAATAAAAAAAAAAAGCTACATCTGGAATATGCCGGTTCCAATCATCCCATTTCGATTCCCCAGACAGCCCAGCACACACACAGCACAGCATTCACAACAATCCCCTGCTGCAGCACCCGACCCATGATGCTGAGCGACCTTCCCTTTTCTCAGCATCTCCTCATTGTGTTACAAACCTGCGCTTCCAACTTCCCACTGTTGAGGGGGCACCGCAGACAAAAGGTCCCCCCCACACACCCCACTGTGCCGTGCCCAGCCGCAGTGCCCAGGGGCAACGGGGTGATGGCCCCAGGCTCTGGAAGAGAGCAGGAACCCCGGTACCACAGACCCGCAGCCAGGTATTCATTGCCAGGGCTCATGCTCCATACGCTCATTTACGGAGCTCGGATGAACTCTGTCTCCCACCGACTTCAGACAAAGGAAAATAATTTGCACCAGCACCAACACCAGGTTATCGAGCTGCCTCCCATGCAGGGATGGCTGTCTCCAGCTCCCCACACATGGCAGTCCTCTGCTCGAGAAACTGATGCGTTGCTGAGCCGCTGTCGTGGCAGGACCCCTTACAGCACCAGCAGGCTCCTTTACAAGAGGCAACTTACAGGCACACTGTGCAGCAATCCCATTTTCAAGGGCTCGGGCACAGCTAACAATAGCAGAGCATAGGTGGCACTCAGTCACCCTGCACTGTACTGCACAGCCTGTGCTGCTCCCCTCTGGGAGGAAAAAGCAACCCATGCCATGGCCCTGTCCCCAGTGCAGCACTGGGAGGGCAGAGCCTGGGGGGCAAACAGAGCAGGAGGACAGGCAGCCCCGCTCCGTGCTGCAGACCCCCACCCTGCCATACCCACTCAGTCCCCGCTGTTCCCTCCACCAGGATGCTCCTGTCATTCCCTTCCCTGTCACACCCTATTCATTTGAAGGAGAGGTGGGGTCTGGACTGCAGGCTTGGGCTGACTTAAAATAATACACTTTGTCTCATCAAGGAGCTGGTAGGCAAAAAAAAGAAAAAAAAAAGCAAACCTTGGCACCTTTCTTGGCTTTGGGTGAGTGGAAATATTTTCCAGCAGAGACCATTCTTATTTTTCATTTCCATCCCACATTTGGTATCTTTACTTCCAAATAAAATTCAAGAAAGTTCAGGGTGCCTCCTAAATAAGCCATAAGTGCATCTGCAGGAGCCGAGCCAACGGTGTACCGACACCTCTGCGCCACAATGAAAGACAAGAAAAGCAGCAACCTTATTTTTGTTCCAAACGCTCCCATAAATGTTTCAGCCTAGGGAAGAGACCACGGGAACAAGGACACTCAGAAAGTTACGCCGCCTTGTTTCTCCTTACGCTGAGAGCAGCGATGTCAAAGGGTCTCCGCAGCGCAGCACAGCCGGGCTGCCCCACCCAGCAGCTGTCTGCAGAGCAGGGGTGAAGCAGCTGCTTTCAGTGCTGAACGGGGGTCTCCCCTGAGCCATCCACCTGTTCTCTTCCACCAGCCACCCCCCAGCTCAAACAGCCCGCAGCAGCAGCACAAAGGAAAAGCAGAACGAAAGACACCTCGAGGGAAAGGCTCGCTCCTACCCAAGCGAGCTTTTTAGCTTCGTCGTATGTATCTGAAACGCACCCACTCCTACCTGCAGATCTCAGTGCCGAGCTACAAACCTGTCAGTGCCGGCTGCCCGCGCCCACACTGCCGTCCCTCTGCATTAACGCTCAAGTTTTTCTCCTCTTTAAAAGGGAAGAAAACCTGCCAGTCCTGCAAGGGCCGAGACAGCAAGGAGTCCCGCACTGCCACGGGAGCGCGGCTGCTCCCCGCGGCTCGGCGCCGCAGTGCATCGCTGCTTCCTCCAGTGGTGCTGGATTCAAAGCTGGGGAGCACCAGCCCGAAACCAGTAACTGCTGGGAGTAACAGTCATAGGTTACAGAAGGATATTTTATTGTTAGCGGGCTGTACCATGTAGCAGTCGGGCGGGGGTGAGGCAGTCACTACGCGATTTCTTCCCTGAGCCACCGCAATTACTCTGATGTGAATTTTTGATGACTTCCGACATATTGCATGGTTAATCATCGCTTCGGCTGTCGTGTTTGGTTAACGTGCAGAATGCATTTGCTGCATTGTGATGCAGCAGCGTGGCCACAGCTCGTGGTGCCGGGTGTGAAGCTATTCCCTCTGCTCAGCTGCATGAATTTGCACATATCGTGAGGGGCCGAAATAAACGGCGGTTTGATTTTGTAGAGCCAAAGAAAGCTTCTGCCATTTTAGACCTGCAGCACTCAAATAACTTGTAGAGGTTGAGCATTCTACTGCGTATTAATTGCTGCCGGTGCTCTTTGCAGAGAGCTACAATTCCCTTTGTTTTGCTGCATTCACTTATTTAGTGGTTAAAAGCTGAAGGTGCTATTTACCTTAAATCTTTCTGGTAGCTTTGCCCATGGCACTGAATTGTGAGCACACACACACCTCAGTCACGGCCACACAGCACTGATTGATACGTGCTCAGCCCAACTGCAGCCTCCTTCAACGCGGCACAGAAAGCACACTCACAGTAAATCATCGGACACGAAGAGTGAAAATGTGCCGCTTAAAAATGAGGTGGATTTATTCGCCAAGCACCGCTTCTTCCCGTGTACTTTAAGCATCAAACAAAAAGCATAAGGTTATGCAAAATGCTAACGTGTGCTTTCCACTGTCACCAATAGAAAAACAATACTGCAAGCGACTGTGCAATTACAAGCGGGGATGTAAAACAGCAGAGATGAAGCCATGCTAAGAGCCAGTCACCCAATGATTAAAGTCAGGCCAGTGTATTCCAGCAGTCAGGTGATGGTGCCATCATTACAGTGCAGAAAGCCAGAGAAAAATCGAGAAACAGACCACCCCCATCTTAAAGGAAAAAATTACGAGCACCAAAGAAATCAGGAGTGCGTTTGCTAATGCACAGAACACAGTGCCATGAGGAAGGGTTGCACAGAACGGGGACTGAGTGCCCTCACAGCATCACCTCCGTGCTGCCAGCCCCGAGAACATGCATGCATCAATGTCCCACTTGGGGATGGCTGCGTTGGTGCCTAACGAAGCACTGCCAACTGCTGCAGGATCACCGTGGTACCCAAGCGATTCATTGCTCCCATTTCTGTTTTAATTCCAGCAACACTGCGGGAGCACAGGCTGCCCACAAAGTGCCAGTAAAAACGGCACAGCATATTTCATATAGAGAAAAAACAGGCTCTGAATTCACATTGCACTTTCTGGTCTGAGAGCAATTCCACTTCCCAGCAGCAGTATCTAAAGAGCTGCTCTGTGAAGGGACTGACCTGCCCCAAAGGCTCCACCGGGCACCTTTCACAGCACCAACACAGCACGCTGGGGCTTGGGAAGCAGCAGATCTGATCCTCGGGGTGACTCTCCCAGACTGCTGCAAGGAGCGAGCTCTCCCTGCTATGACCCAATCAGCACTGGACAGGATACCTGAATCTTTGTACCAGGATGCTCCAGAGTGGAAAAAAAAGGTCCAAACCCACCAGTGTTCTTAAAGGAAAACCACTGATGACTACCAGCTATGCCCCAGAATACAGGAGAAGTCCATCTGGGAAGTCTGTTCAGGAACCATCTGAGTCCACCAGCACCGCAAACATCCATACCTGGTGCTGCCCCTTCTGCCCCGCACACTGCTCCAGCTTTGGGCAGCTTCCCACCCACATATCTCCTGTTTGCAAAATGCTCCAGCAGCACACAGCTGCCAGAACAGGTGATGCATGGAGCTCTTCCTCTCTAGCCAAACTTTCAAGCAGGTAACTGGCACTATCTGGAGACACAGTCAGCTCTAAGGACAGGCAGCAGCTCTGCTCAGGGCTTTCTGAAGCATCATGGATCTGCAGCTGCCAATAGCTGCTTTAAAGATTTTACAAATTGAGGTTCTCAGTTTTTTCCAGCCATGTCATGTACTGCAGAAGCTACTCCCAGCTGCAAAACTACACATTACAGATCTTCACAGTTTACATTTTTGTTTTACACTTTGCATTTTCAGATCAGTGTTGCAGGGAAAGCCTTCCTGTGTAGCTCAGCACGCAATGCCTTCCCCTACCTGTCGGTTTCTTAAAGCAACAGCTTTGAGAGATGAGAACAGAAATGATTCACCCAAATGGCCGTTAGCATGACTGACAGGGAGCAGTAAGCACACTGAGATATGGAACTGCCCCTATTTCACTGTCACCAATGCAGCAGCGTGCTCAGCCTGCACACACGTCCATCACATCTGCACTCAAATGTGACTTTGGGAAGAAAAGAGAGAAAACTACTGCTCAGGGTTAGCAGGCCACAGCTGAGGAAAGCCATAAAGGTTTTACTTTTGAGTAGGAAGTGTAATATCCCAAAGACAAAGGTGAAGCAAGGATCGTGTGAATCGTGTTAATGCTTTTAGGTTGTGATGCTTGCACCGGAATTGCCTGGACAACCCACATCTCTAACTGCAGCTTTAGTAGCAGAACTTCACAGTATCAGTCGATCAACCACAAAAGGTATGTTGGATTTAGCAATTTTTGATCACAAAACCAAAACTCAAAGGTAAGAGGTGTCCTGAGAGGCAAGCAGAGCCCTCAGTCCCTGCCAGCACACAAGTGTCCTGTGCCCAGAGCATTGCCCTTCTGGGTGCCCAGATAAGGAGCTCCTTCCCTCCTCACTGCCACTGCCCCTCTGGGCTGAAGGAGAGTCCTCCACCATCACTGCAGAACCAAAGATCACAGAAAAACCTGAATTCAAAGGGACCCACGAAGGTCATCAAGTCCAACTCCACGCTATCACCTCTACCTTAAAGCCAAGAAAAACAGACAGTATACAGTCACTGAAATGTCTTCTCTCTTTTCAATCAAGTGGGGGTGAATACAAAAATACCAAATACCTGGAATGAAAACAAAATGCACTGTTGGGTCTGATCCCACATCAGCTCCTTCCTACAGTGCTGCAGCTGTGACACCCACTGTCACTTACCAGCGTTAGCCAGCAAACACAACAGAGATACTGCTGGCAGTGAGTTAAGCAGCAGTAGGCAGCTCCTTCCCAAAAGTCTTTTCTTTGCTGCTTCATCTGGTGCTGCAGTAGCAGCAAATAGTGCACTGTCATAGCAGGGCTGGCGGGCGCCTTGCAGCAACCCTCCCTGTCTGCAGGAGGCTGCCCAGCACCGATGGGTCCCTGGGCAGGAGGCTGCAGCACGGTCAGATCCGCGCTCATCCTCTCCTCCAGAGGTAGACAGAAAGGAGAGAGAGGCGTAGGAGTCCACCTTAGGTAGGGTGGGAGTGAAGGAACAAGGCAAACCCCTCCTTTCACAGCAAAGCTGCTGTATTGCCATTCCTATAGTGCAAGAAGTCAGCTGGGCTGAGCATCCTATAATGCTATGAGCCCACACGTGGTAAGTTTGGGCTTTGTGGCAAAGGGCTAGCTTGTATGGACTGGGAGTGCAGGTTATCCAAAGCTGGAGCCTAAATGAGAACTGGGAAGCAATCGGCCTCCAGCAATACCTGGAGCCCTCAGACAGAGCCTTCCTTCTGCAGGGGAACGTCCCCATATTCCACCAGATTGAAGTGAAAGCCTTATCACAGAAGCCTTGCCATTATACGCAAGACCAAAGGTAACCCAAGTTCCAGCACAGGCTTCTGGGGCTCAACATGCTCCAAACAAAGCAACGTATCAGCGTCGAGAGGGGAAACGTCTGGCAGCACCTACAGAGCAGCCCTGCTTTTGTGATAGGCAGATCTGGGGCAGAGAACACAAATCCAGGAACATCCAGAGTCCACAAGCATGGGGAAGGCATGACTGACAGGAGTGCCATGCAACCTGCAGTGCTGTTACCCACATCCCAACGAGCAGTGTCAGTTATTAGGATGAACAGGGCACTTGCTCTCCATTCAGTAGTCTGACTGCATCACTGAGCTACCTCCTGGCCACATTTATCCAAGAGGCAAGAGCAGGAACCAGCTTTAATTAGAGCCTTTTTAACAATGAACTGAGGGTATTACCCACGCTCTCTCCATCAAGAGCTAATTGAGATGGAAGCGTTTAAACAAAGCGCAACAAGTGTCCATTTACCCAAAGCCTTTGTTAAATATCTACTCAGAGATTATTTCCAAAGTTATAATGTTCCATGAATATTCAAAACGCTTTCCTTCTTCCGCATTAAAAAGAATAATCACCTTAAAAACAAAACAAAACAAAAAACTGGAAATCAAACAGCTATTTTGCAGCAGAATTGGAGGAGTGTTTTAAACATGTCAGTGCTAATATACAAGGCCTGGGGGAAAGGAGAGATGGCTCCAGCTTCTGGAGCAGTAAGCTCTGCCTGGAAAGTCTCTCATAGAGCATTAGTGCAGGCTGCAAGTTTGTAATTACACAGGGAACATGTTCATTTTTAATTCAGAACACTAACTGCTTTTTTCTGTGCAAGCCCTGAATATCTATGCCTCCTGTAGATGACTGCAAGCCACTACCTCGGCATCATGGCAGGGAAAACCCTTGCATCCGCACAGCCTATTCAGCCAGAGCCACACGGTCACCAATACTCACACCTTCATTTCTGCATTCATCTTCCCAGCTACTGAATTTCTTACAGCCTCTCCACCCGAAGCTGAATTACCACATCTTTGCACTCTCACATCCAGGGATGAGTTAACCTAACACCGGCCAAAGGCCCAACCCACGTGAACAGCTGTCAAACATCAAGTCCATAGAATCACTGCATCCATCTTTCACCTCTTCCGACCAATGCCTCTGTGACGCCCATAACCCACAGGGAGAGCTGATTTAAGAGCACCCTTTGACACAGCCCAGAGATGAATTATTAACTCCAGTGGAAGATGCAGAGCATCAGCTCAGAGCAATCACGAGCCTTCTCCGATGATTAACCAGAATGCAATTATCAGTGCTCCTGCTCCTCACAAAACGCCTCTGAATTCTCCATCACACAAAGCCCGGAAGGCACCACGCACACATCCACGCTTCTAAGTGGGAACAGAAAGAATTCTGTGCTTTTACATTTGTTTCTTCAGAGCTACATTATCAATTGTGAATGGTCTAAGAGAGCTCTGTCTCTCCCTGCACTGTAGTGATTAAGCGTTCCAGCATCACAGCAAAAGGTGCCAGGAGGGAAAAGACAGCACAGAGGGTTTAGCAGGTTGTCTAACACCCGGTGTGCACGCGGATGTTTGCTTAGGATGGACTGCCACGTGGTTCCACATGTAGTGGAGGGTAAAGACAGCATTTCAAACTTTCAGTAGCAAGGCAGCTAAATTTGGACTTCTCCTTTAATTACAGCTGCCAGCTCTGAAGAAAGCAGCACTGGAACTACTGGCCCGCAAGGGCAGTGAGACACCCACGTGCATGAGGGCTGAAACCACCACGGCAGCGCACGCCTGCTTTGTCTAACTAGCCATGTTCTTCACACCGTGTAAGCACCACTGATATCAGTATTGGCATCTCAGTGGGCTTAATTAGAAGTCAGGCCGACCCCATTCAGGTCTTTCTGCCGCGCTCAGTGCATTAATATCCAAGTGCCTTCCAGTCCTGCAGTACGCGACACGGCTAACATCTGTCACACGTTGTTTGTTCTCTCTTTCCTGGGGGAGTAGAAACAGCTTTCATAGGGGTGGTGGAACAGCTAACAACTGGGAAGGGAGATCCCAAACCCTGGCTCAGCCTGCTCAAAATGAGCCTGTGCTGGCCAGGACTGCTTGGTTCCTGTTTGAAGATTATCATCATTACCATAATGATTAAGCTGTACATATGAAGAGGTAGCTTAGCACCAGCTCTTCTCCTGAGTAACATTTCTATGCAAGATTGACAGAATCGGAAAACAGCTGAAAACCCGGCCTTGGCAGAGCAAATCAAGTTCTTTGGAAGGTTTTATCACTTGAAGGACACATTCATTTCTTCACCCGACACCCCTGTCTTATCACCTCAGCTTAGAGAACATTGAGAATACATCTTCCTGCAGAGGAACTAAGTGTCCACCTCTAGAGTTTAACAGAAGTGGAAGATGAAGGGATGAACAGCTTAACTTGCCCTTAGAACTCCTCCACATCACACACAATACAGTTAAGGATGTTCAACCTGGAATTTAACAACTAGGAGACAGCAGCCAGTGATGATATTTCTTCTGTACTCACATGCCTTTCACCTTGCCCCATGATTCTCCACTTGTACATCTCTTCCTTTATTATGTTGAAAATGGGCAACAGCACGAGAAGAGCTGCTCCCTGTTACACCCTTACCATCACCTTCTCTCCGTTTGTCCACCCAAACCCCGCAAAACTGGAGGCAATATAAGTCCACACAGTTTTCAACTGAGTTACAAACTCTTTGACTGGAAGAGAAGCAAGGACTCAGGATGAACGAGGGGAATACATATTGCTTTCATTTTTCCATGACAATAATCTAACTATACAATCTATAAAATGTCTTGGCTATAATGCCATTTGGTGTTATTCATTGTGTTAACTTAACACCTTATACATGTAAAACTTCATTAAACTTGATATGAAAAGCAGACCTACTAAATATCATGTATCCTTTCCCCCAACTGCTCAGGAAAGGCTCTGACCATCACTAGAGATCTTGCCACACCGCAGGCTCCAGGGTGTGCCTTATGAGAACCCCTACTGCAAAAGGACCTTGCAGAAGAAGCCCAAAGAAGTCAGACAGGGTTCCAAGACACAGTGCACTTATAAAAAACAGGAAACACGAGATGTCCAGCACTCAAAATCTACATCGAGCAGTGAAGTGGCTTTAACTGTGGTCATCAAGCACAACTCGAGTGCTTCCCATCCATCTTCAGAGTGAACTGGTAAGTCCACCACCAGGTCTTGCTCCCTGAGCTCCGGCAGCTCAGAGCCGTGCCCGCTGCCCACCGCCCTCTGGGCACAACCTGTTCCTAACCCCACCTGAGTCTCCGCTGACACAGCCCTATGCTGCTGCTCCCCCAGGCCCCATCACCGTACCCAGAGAGCAGAGCACAGCCCTGCCCCTCATGAGGAGAGCTGGCAGAAGGACGCATTAGAAGGCAGAGGAAAAGAATACTTGATTTCACTTCTAATGGAACATTTGCTCCAAACAAGATCTTCCAGCTGCTGCAGCTTAATGCTACCCAAAACACCAGTTCCCTGGGGGGCTCCATTACCAGCAAGGGCCTTTCTTCTGCATCCACGTGCTCTGTCTACAGATTCTCTTAGCTATCCAATTTGAGCTCCTTAGGTGTTAAGCATTCGAGGAATGCCATCCACCCCTGCCCCTTGCAGGCCTACTGGGATACCTATTAATTCACCCTCCTGTAGTGAAAGAGTTTATCATCTCCTGCAATTGCCAGTATCTAAAAAGTGGAACAGGGCAATTTAAATTGGCATTGCAATTATTAGAAGTCTATAAATAGTCACTGCTGCAGTGTGAATTAAATCGCTATACACTAACGTCCTCTCTTTTCCATCTTTTAATACCAAATGCTGATTAAGTCAGGTAAGCAGGGACCATGCCATGAGAGTCAATGGGAAGGGAGCACAAGTGCTTTGGAATTGGGTTGTATGCCACACAAAGATGAGCTGAGAATCCAAAGTAGTTTATCAGGTTCTCTCCTTCACATTCCCTAAGAAAAAAGGTGATGAGACCCATTTCCACAGTACTTGATTTGTCCCCAAACAACTTATTGAAGAACCACCATAAAATCCTACAGGTGAACCACAGTAACAGATTTGAAACACACGGGAAAAGAAAATCCTGAAGCCATTTTTCCAGCACCTTTGTGGCTTTCAGAAAGTCAGCTGAGCAGCGAGGGTGCTGCCTTGCACAGCACTGTCAGAAAGAGTTAAATGGGGCAGGTCAGACAGGTGGGGGGTAGAAACAGAATCCAAAATCTTCCGTTGCAGAAAGACTAGTTTAACACAGATACCAGCCACAGTTTCACCTGGGTTAACAGCACCACTCACATTGGCATTCACGTCAGAGATGGAGCAACTCCACCAGCTCCCAGAGGGAACTACTCATTTGCTCATACCATACTCAATTGCTTGGAGAAGGTAGAATCTAGCAAGTAATCCTGCTTCAGAGAATCTTGTTATTTAATGGAAAGCTGAAGCGACTGGAAGAGGACTGCGGTGAGTCTTGGCTACAAGTCTGAGAGAGAAAGATTAAATGACAGCCAGGCCAGTAGCCAGAGGGCAAACTCCTGGCTCCTCACCCTCTGGGAAGCTTACATGCACATTTGGTTGAGCAGAAAGCTGCGTCAGCCTCCCTTCATTTCATATTTCTAGCTCGATTTAACTATTGCTCATCATACAGGTTGGTGCAAACAAGACTGCCTTACAGAAACAACAGTGCTTCCCACCAAAAGCATTCTATTGCCACCCACAGCCAGAGACATGCACTGAGTGAAGTAGGCTTAACCCTGTTTACAAGAGTCTGTGCTTCTGTAAGAGGGAGACTGAGAAAGCAGAACAACTTGAGATGTAACCTGAAAGAACACTGGGCACTTGTTCAGAGAGCAATTAGGAAAGAAGGGCATGGGGGCAACTGCTGGCTGACTGCAATGGAAACTCATAACCATTAGTTTTCCATTCCCTCCTACCATATCAACACAAAAAAGGTCACTACAATCCACGAAGCTGCTTTGCACGAGGACTGGTCATGCACAACAGCAACAGGCCTTCCATACCTATGGTTCTGATCACTGCAGCCCTTCCTGCAAGCTAGAGAACTGCCCCAGCAGAAGTACAGCCCTGGGACAAGCCAAAGGGACCGAGTGCAACACGTCCCAGCAACCAGTATGGGTGAGCACAGACCATCCATGGTGCTGCAGGGCAAAGACAGAGCCATAACCCACATCCCAGAAGAATCCTAAGATGCTAACAGTGACATTCTTGCGTCTTCAGTGCTAACCTGCAACAGGAAGGTTTCCTCTAGATAAAAGAAAAACCAACAAATTAAGATGATCCAAGGGCTGGAGCACCCCTCCTCTGAAGACAGGCTGAAGGACCTGGGCTTGCTCAGCCTGGAAAAGAGAAAGCTGGAGGGAGACCTCATTACAGCCTTCCACTATTTCAGGAGAGTTTACAAATGTGAGGGAAATCACCTTCCTACACGGTTAGACAGTAACAGGACAAGGGGGAATAGTTTTAAACTAAAGGAACGGAGATTTAGATTGGATGTCAGAGGGAAGTTTTACACTGAGAGGGTGGTAAGGTGCTGGCATGGGCTGCTCAGAGAGGCTGGGGATCCTCTGTCCCTGGAGGTGTTCAAGGCCAGGTTGGTTGAGGCCCTGGTACTACATCTAGCAGCTGGCAGCCCTGCCTGTGGCAGGGGGTTAGGACCTGATGATCCTGGAGGTCCCTTCCAACATAAGCCATTCTATGATTAATGAGTCAACACTATTGCTCTGCATCCCCGAATCCCTGTCAACAGCTCAGCAACACTGGGCATCTTCAAAAATAAAAGCTGAAAAATTTCAAAGGCACAAACCTCTGAACAACAGAACTCCTGCCTCCCTCCCAGTCTTCTCAGTGCCTCCATCTTCAGAGATTCACTGTGGTGTGTAAAGGTTAACAAGTACAAAAACAAACAAGGAAACTCAAGACTTGCCTTTAAATTTTTTTTTTTCTTAATCCAAACCACATTATCCAAAAGTATTAGCCAAATTATGTTATAAAACACAGGATTTCAACATTCTGGCACCAAGTCAATGCTTTAATGGACGTTCAAACACTAAGGAAATGGCTCTGCATTAAGCCTACCAATAAGTCAACAATCAATATGCCAGTATTACAGTAAAAATACAATGCACTCTTTATAACTGCTTCTGGCCTCATCCTTCATCAGCTCCAAATAAAAAATAAGGAGTCCTGCAGCAAGAAATGAAGTACACATTTCACCACTATCAAATATTTTTCTCAAAGTCCAGACCTAACTGATCCCATGGATTTTACAGATTTTTTGTTCTTTTTTTTTTTTAATGAGAGGGGCAAAAAGTCAGAAATAAAAAGTACGGTATTTCAGACACAAAATTAATCAAGCAAATCAATAGGTATGAGCAGCAATATAAAGAAGCCTCAAACAGCTAAGCCCCAAGCAACTGCTTCCAACTTTATCTCCAAAAAGCATCTAAATCAAAAGAGAACAAAAAAAGAATTGCATCAAAGCATACTAACATTCAGGGCTTAATCCAATTCATAGATTCTAATTGCCTGCACAGCATCAGTCCTGTACATCTCCTCTCAACATATTCTATCAGCTTGATACTATGAAGCCAAAGGCAAACTCTGCAGAGTACAAGATTTGGACACCCTCTGGAAAGCATGAGCATCAGGCAGAATTGCTCTGCAATGGTACAAATGCTCTAAATTGAGTTAGCTCTGGCTTCCCATTCTGAGCCATGGTCATAATGCTGAACCACTGCTCTGTTTCTGAGCTGTGGAAAGAACAGTGGTTTCTGGGGAGCTGGAGCAGCTGCCTACACCTGAAGAAAAGACTGGGGTGAGTCTGTTTTTTCTGGGAGAAATGGTAGCAGCCATGATCCTACACTATGAAATCTGTGAAAGGACAAAAATTAAATTGATCACTTTTTATCTCCACAGCTTAGTGAGCTCAGTTCTGAACTGGAACTCCATCATGCAACAGTTAAGCCAGCATAATAGCTTAGGTAAACAAGCCAGCTGAATTCTCCGTTTTCTTCCCAGAGCCTGCAAACACACAGAGGAAAACAGAGAATGATTGTTTCAGAAATCCTCCCACAGATCCTCTACATCTATTTGCTAAAACTATCTTGTGTCCCTGGGGTTCCAGCCAGAAACAAGCACAAGGCAGTGGATCAGGAAAGACTTTTTGCTGATGCTTGGAAGCCTGCACCTTGAAGTTAAGCACTGCACAAGGACCCAATGCAGCAAGTCTGGCCACCAAAGACCAGGGACATGCAAAGCAGCCCAAGGATGCACAGTTCCAGCTCAGCATCAGGTTTTGCTGCTCCATCTGATGCACTCTGCAAACAAACACATCCTAAATAACCCATCTCGTGTGAGAGGATTCTATACAATACTGCTGCATACAGTAACTGTTACTGGGAAGCAGGCAATGGCTATATCGACTTGAGCCTCCCAGCCAGTGACTCTTCAACTGCCAGTTTAATTGAAGGATTTGCACGGCCAGTTTAAGCTCAGGGCAGAGAATGAATAGCAGCCTTAGCACAATTTCAGCCTGGAGAAGTGGAAGATGCCCAGCTCAGATTGGTAATAGCCCCTGCAAGTGTCACTGAAATAAAAGGAGGGGGCTCAGCACGGCTCCTGTAGCATGGCTTCAATTCCTTGCTTCGGGTGGGGAAAGGAGTTGACATGGAGCACAGGGGCACCAAGGGCTCTGATTCTTAGCAGTCCTGAGCCAGGAAACAGCTGCTGAACTCCGTCATCCTCCCCATGGTTTGTCATCTAGGGGAGGGAAGGCAGCATCCAGTTAAATGCTGCTCAAAACTAAGCAGGAGTCTAACCAACACAGAGGTCTGAGGAAATAGTAAAAAGGAAAACATCCAAATAAGATTTTGTTACAGACTCTTCTGACCTCATGAGAGCCAATGGCAAATGCAGCCTCTTTACTTTGCAGGTGAGGAAACTGATGTGTATGAAGACATTTTTTGAACTCAATGTCAAGCGTGCAAATAGCAACAAAAATTGGATCTAGCTTTCCCGAGTCCCTGTGCTGAAAAGCAGATGCTATAGAAGGTTGTTTTCTAAGTAAATATACCCGCTGTGGGGTGCCAGTCAGGCAAGAGTCCAGAAATTCAAGGGTCAGGCACCATTCAATATTTGAATCAGTGCAATAAGGCACCACATAAATATTTAAAATGGCATTCCTGCTACAAAATACTCTTGGAACGTATTTCTTGCTTTCAAAGTTGGTAACTCTTATTCCCATCGTTTTTCTGTCCTGAGGAATGTCTGAAAACAAACCGAAGCGCTTCTCATTTCCTGCTTGCCCAGAGCACATCTGACAGCAGTTGGAGTTTGTTGTGAACGCACTGCTTTCAGTCAAAGTATAAATGGAGAAGTCTCAAGTGCTGAAAGCCTACATCCTTGGCTCCTCATGACGGCCTTGTTCTAAGCACCCCGAACTAAAATGTACCTCTAGATCTACATCATTTTTATAGCTATTTTAGAACCTCCAGCTTCAGAAGTTAAACATTTGGGCTCCAATTAATGTCTACTATAAAATAATGCACAATACTTTTTGTCGTTAGATGATTCCGAAGTATGGAGAGCACACAGATCTGAATACAAATCAAGAAGTCAAACAATCGTGATGGCACAAACCGTTGACACAAAAGCGTTTTGATTTTCCATATGCAATTGAATCTCTTAAATATTTCAGCTTGATATAGGAAAAACAGGGACAGCCCTTAATAGAAGTTATGGTTTGTGACTTTAAGGCAACATTTTTTCAATTAGCAGTCACAACGTGTGCTTCCCTGCCCACCACCCTGCCTTCCAACTATAACATTCAATAAGAGGTAAGCTGCTGTAAATGGAGGTAGGAGCTATGCAGACATGCATAGTTAATGCCCTGCCTGTCCACTGATGCAGTTCAATCCATTGAGCTGCAGTTCTGCTGGATGTTCCAGTCCTGTACCTCCCAAACCACTTCTATTTCAGCCTATTATTATCATTGTATTTATTAATACTTAGATCAGTGCTACTTCCACAAACACAGCCCATGAGCTTGTAGTGCCACCAGCCTTGCATGAAGCCACGTTACTGTGTGACCACATGGAAGTCTCAGTGGAAGAAGCTGCCACTACTGATGCTGATAGGGTACCATCTGACTTGCTCTAGAAGCTGTAAACAGAGCTTTTTAAGATAACTATTTGATACTTCACAGCAAATCTAAAGATCTGGTGCTATAAATGTTGTAAAGGAGTAGGAATGGAATGGATAAATAAGCTTGGGAGTTGATCGTAAACTTGGAGCAGCTTACTTTGCCTGCTCAGGAACAAAAGGCTCCATGAATTCACACATTTAGCAGAGCTCAGCTTCTCAAGGAAGTAAAATAACTACATATTCAGCTTATAAAAACAAACTGCAACACTTGCTGAAAAATGAATTGTGAAAGAAACAAAAAGCCCTTTTCTTCAGTCACACGTGACAGCGATTCAATTTCACCGTCTACTGCATGCATTTTCCATACGGCAGATAGGTACACGATCCTTGCCACAATGGTTTTCAATTTATCACTTTGGGAACTTCAGTCAGAATAAAAGATGGAATCAAGCAAGCAATTACCTTTGACACTAGTGACAGGGCCTCACTGACGTGCAAGCAGAGACTGCTTGGCCATCGATGCTCTTCAGTGGCACATGCAATCATATTACAACCCTCCTGCCACATGGTGATCTGCTTGTTTAGTTTGCTTAAAGTCAGTTAATCAGAATATACAACAGTGCCAGGAACACCCACTTTCATTATAAATGGGGGTTATTCTTCTACTCCAACATCTGACTTAATTTCCAGCTTTCCAAGGCAAGGTTCCTATAAAGTATCACAGAAATCTTGTTCCAAGAAGCCTGCCAACTGAGATACAGAGTAGCCCTGGATCAAGTAAAGAACACTGTCTGCAGTGTGTGAACATAACAGACACAGTGAGGCAAAAAGCTTGGTAAGAGATGCCACAACCATTTCACCATTCACATATCCCAGCAGCGAGGAGCACTGCTCCCTGGGGATGACAACTGCCAAGGGTGCTATAGGCAAGAAGAGGCCTGCATAACACTCATGGTTTAGAAACACCACCAGGCTGCAAGGTGAACCTCCCCTGGATCCACTTGGGTGTTCCCAACACACATCATACTGCCAATACAGCTCTGAATTCTTCTTCCTACTTTCCCTTCAGAATATGTGGATTCGAGCAGCACTTGGTGCCAGGATGCACTGCAAATACATAATATATTGACTGGAAACTAGGGCTTCATCTCAGAAAGAAACCATTAGAGGCATTTCTCAAGAGGCGAGGAATGCAGAAGAGTTTGAGAAGGAAAGGTTGTGAGCAACACTATAATAGCATAACCAGGAGAAGATGGATCTATTGAGACCAAGTAAACCCTGCCCTTTAAGGCAGACTGCAGTATCAATCCCCTGATGCTGTTTTTACTGCTGGAAAGAGATCTGGTATGGCACTCTGCTGCAAAAGGATATTTCCACACAAAGCATAGCTGCTGGTATTCATTGTAGGGATCACTTCTGACTGAAAACTAGGACTCATTTCTTCCCAGTGATGCTCTGCAAAAGGCTACTTCTGCCAGCTGTAGGACTTGGCCAGAGACTGCAGACAGCTAACTGAAGGTAACTGCTTCCCAGCTCCCCAGCTCCAGCAACAACAAGCCACAGGCAGCATGCTTTTGGAGGACTTGTTTCCATAATTCAACTCAATCATAAGTTCATTAAAAACAAAAGCTCACATGAAGACACAAAGCTTTTCCTCAGAGGAAAATAAAGCTAGAGAATATTAGGAAAGGTAGCAAACAAAGTGCCTTCTAAGGTACAAAACCACAAACAGCAAAACATTTAGCACAGCACATTAACTAATTACTGCATACTTCATCCTACCAGCAAATATGAAGACAACCTCAAATCAAACTGCAAAACAAAAATGAGAGAAGTGATATTGATTCACAGCATCTGTTGAGCAATCAAACCTCTTACCACTAGAAATGAACTGCACATTTTCAGGATAAGTCACCTTTAACCCTGGAAAAATTAAATCAAGCTAGTCAGGAACTGAGAAATATAGCCAGGCTCGCTCTGTGAAAAAGAGTACAGAGCCCAAAAGTGCAAAAGAGGTCTTGACATTCCACTCCCACCACTTAGCTCTCCCTAGGAGCTCAGGATGGGGATGCCTCCCTTCAGCCAGGACAAGGGCAGATCTTGCAACTGCTACGTGAGTGCTTATTTCAGGTTCATTAAGGCCTTTACATATTTGCATCTGCTTAACTGACATTAAACTGATTTAAACACTTCATTTTCTGTTACCAGCCTCAGGGCAGCGGAGGAAAGAAAGAATCAATGTTTCATCATAGATACTATATGGTAACCATAGCAGGCAAAATCAATTACTGCTGAAAGGATCTGCAGATAAACATGCAGGTTCCCAATCATCTGTTTGAAATGCCTTTCTTCCATTCCCTCCCCCACTTCTCCAGTTCTTTGTCTCAGGTATCAGAATTTGGCCTGAAGAATCCTGCTGGCTTGCAGACAGAGAAGAGGATCTGTCACAATACCGTGTGCTATCCCCACCTGTGCACTCCCACTCAGCTGTGATCAGAAGCAAACCCCTCACAGAGTGCAGCTTCAGCCACTGCCAACAAGTGTGGCTGTGCTCAGCTTGATGACCAGGAAGCCAAACACTGGTGTGGCTTTAGCAAGAGCAGAGAAAGCTGGACAGCCAGAGTCAAAAGAAAAGGCAGGACAGACCTGAGGAACAGGCCCACACACCCTGCCATACGATGTGACTTGCACAGTGTGGGGGATGGATGACATTAGAAAGGGACCACATAAGAGAAGTTGTATCAGAAATCTGAGATAGAGGCTCTAGAAAAGGCAGATCCAGGGCTCCTGCTGCAACAATCCAGAAAATGAAGAAAGGACGTCTGCTGAAAGTTGAATGATGCCAAGCTCAAAACCAGCAAGAGGAAATAAATTTTAACACAATCTGTAATTGAATTGGGGAACTTAGTACCACAGGAAGATGGCAAGGCCAAAAACATAATGGGATTAAATAACTGACTCAGTATGTATATGGATATTGATGATATTTAGGACTGTGCTTTAAAATAAAATTGTGGAAAGAATTATACCTTATGCTTCTGGGATCCAACCAAGATCTAACCCTTAAAGAACACAGAAGTTAATAAAGCAACCGGACGATCCCACAAACATTGGCCAGTGCTTCTGCTCTGGACTACCCCATGCCGCTCATAAGGGCACAGAAGCAACTGAGTGGATGTGTCTCAAATGCAACCTAATAAACTGACTGTGACAAATGCAGCTTCAGCTAATCGCACTTCTCCAGTTCAAGTCTGGAACGGCCAACGGAACCACTCACACAGCTTTGATAAAGCTACAGAAACCAAAACAGAACACTGATGCGTTTATCACATCAGACTTTTCTCACTCCCAAGCCTTGACACGGCACCCACACAACACAAGCAAGCTTTCCCTCCACCCCCTTGGGATGCCACAAGGTTGAAAACTTCCTGTCCCCCCCCCCAGACCCACCCCACTGAAGATCTCACATCAAGTAGAAATTGGTGCTTTAAAGGGATGGTCCGGAGACCTGCTCTGCTGTCAAAAAAGCTGGCAGCATGCTAATTCAATCTCCATTAACCCACTGTAAAAGTAAGTCCCTCCAAGCTTCTCCAGCCGTTTTTACGAAGTGACAATTAAGGACATCATTCCAATTAAATTATAAAGAAAATTTGTTAGCTGAGGATAAAAATGCAGTACACAGATCCTTCCTGGTGTAAGCAGCTTGCTCACTTGCTAAGATCCAAATAATGGTAAAGACCATTTCCATCTTACCTCCCTAAGCCTCCTTTGGTCATTTCCCCGTGCACAGAAAACCAGCACAACAGACATTTCACAGCTGCTTTTTGTTTAAATGGGATCTTAACAATTTAGCACAGTGTCAGTGAACAAGTCTCCTGCAACCAAACTACTGTCAAAACACAGAAGTGAGCAAGTGGAGAAGAGGCCACGCACTACAACGTGCCCATACCTTGCCCCAGTCTGCTCAGTTAAAAGTGGACTGACAGTTGGAGAGATTGGAGTAAACTGAGAAGAGGGGAAGGAGCTGGGAGCTGCAGCAGCTGCCTTTTTTTCTCTTTTTTTTATTTCAGTAGATTTGGTGAATAAGATTGCTGGATAAAGTGTCCACGGTCTTCTGCTGTTTGTGACCTCCGAAGTTTAGAGAGCTGGTGTGGCCTGCTCATACTACAAACTTTCCTTGGTTTCTTCAGCTCTCGGCACCGAAGGAATTGGTTGAGAAAGCTGTTGAAGAGAATGCTAAAGAAACAAAGCTACCAGCAAACAAACCATGCAGTTCAGAAGAAAGACACCTCTTTTTGTATAGGCCAGCTCCAAACCACTGCCCCAAATCAGAAAAGTGTGCTGAAGACAAGAGTTTTTTTGAATACAGTTAAAGAAAATCTCCTTATCTTTCCACACACGTGGCTTAAGGGTAATCTCCATTTTTCAAATCCAGACCTCTGAAATTATAGCTGAAATCCATCAACTCACTGCAACACCGGGACTGAAAGCTGCACGAAGGCCCAGTGCCAAGACAAAGCTGTGTCAACTTATTGTTCATTTTCACTTCATTTTTTCTTAAATGCAACAAAGCTGAGCCAGGCATACTTCTGTTTAAATTCAGTTCCTCTATGAGCAGACCTGCAAGGCTACACTGGAATTCATTTCAGAGCCTTAATTAAGGTACTGGGAATCCTCTCCTGTAAAGACTATGTGTGGATTTCAAAATTGATGGGAATATCAATACTTCACAAAAGAAAATGGAGTGGTGCTTTGCAAAAGCTACAACTCTTTAGCCTCAGTCACTGCTCTATCACGTGATAAATGGAGATGGCAAATGGACAGGCTGAAGCAATTTGTCTCTCAGCATTGTGTCTTCACTAGTGTTTGTGTCACTGCAGTGACTATTCTATGAAATATTTCCAGCCACGAGAACACTAATTCCAGCAGTTAGTTTGCACATGCTGAGCACATACTGTCTAGGTGAGCAGTCAATACAGGATCTCAGTGTTCACAAAATGACATGAAGGGGTACTGTGTTGCCAGGAGCTCTATCCTCCTGGTAAGGCGCAACACGGAAGCTAAAAATCATTAATGATCCCACAGAACAACCCTGCAGTAGTAACACTGCTCCCAAGTAGGCTCCTTGGGAAAGTCCAACTCAGATGATCAGGTTCCACCCACAAGTGTCCTGTAGAGCCAAGAGAAGCAGAGGTGCCCACAGCTCAGCACGAGAGGCTGCACAGCTTGAGCTGGGAGCTGTGATCTCCAAACTGCCTTCGCAGCAAAAGGTGTATCTGCCCTTCCATGGGAGTACAGCTTTGCATTCAATTAGAGATTGGAACAATTTTGCTGCATAGCTCTGCTCTTTGATGAATATCAATGTAAGAAGGAAAAAAACGAGGGGAGGGGGGATGAAGCCAAATGTTATGACTCAAAATCCGGTCTCCATTTAAAGATGTTTATGACGGATACTTCAAAGGTGTTTATTAAAAGTCAACAGTCGTACTAACTTGAGATGCAACGAACATATCTGGATTAAGCAGACAGGAAATATAAAATGTGCCAGAACAGAGCAGAATTTAAATCGAACAATAAACACAGCTACTAGAACAAGAGTCCTCAATTCCTCCAGCTCATGACCTTGCGTTAGCACGAGAGGGCCATTTCCAAATGTTATACTTTCTCACTCTCTTCTTACCCACACAGGAAGATGGGAGGCAGGCTACATCTCTCCTCTCCCCTCTCCTAACCCTTAGGATTCACAATCACATTGAACTGGAAGATCCCTACATAAAGACTCAAACTTGCACATAACCAAGCTAACAAATGAATGCAAATAGTTCAGTACTGCCATGTAGCGAGTGAGAGTGGCCTGGATAACTGATGAAAAGAGAGGAATGCCATAAGGTATTCCACCTGGACTGTGCAGTGGTCTTCCTCACACACGCTTTAAGGTTAACAAGGTCAGGGTAATTTAAAACTGCAACACTGATTTGTGCTATTAAACCAATGATGAAAAGCAGAGGACGCTGCTGTTTAGATCTAAACTGAGCATGTGGAAGAAAGAATGAAAAGAAACTCCCACAAAACCAAAAAACCTCAACACATACCAATGTTTTGGGCTTCCCACCCTTCCTTTTATGCAGTATTATTTACTCACCTTCCAATGGTAGAGGAGCTGCCTATCGTGTGTTATTTTACTAGCCAGCTACAAAACACAGAACCCTGCACCTGCACTCTCTGACCCCATCACATTCTAGACAGGACACACTTTAGCACCTCCCAGAGAACTCTCCCATCAGCTTGGAGGGTCAGGGCCAACCTGCTCACCTGAAGCAGCCTTGTGGTCAAGGAGGTGGTCCTCTGCAGACCCACAGGCAGGCTGTACTCCTTCAGAAGCTTATGTAAAATTGGTTACACAATGCAGGAGATTCCTCATCCCATCTGTGATGGGTTCAGCATTTCTCCCTTCTTTCAAGCAATGCTTAGGTCCAGGTCCCACTGCACAGTGCTCCATGTGCTGCATGTCAAGACGCTCATTCGTTCTACGCCACTGCTCTCTTCAGTTGTGTTTAAACCGTCTCTGGACACATCTGAATACCAGGATATTTATACTCATTATTTACATGCCTAAATGCATACATTAGGGTCTAATTCTAGATTAAACTGACACGAAATACCCAAAGGTAGTGGGCCCTTATCTTAGCATGCACTTCTAATGGAAAGAAAAAAGAAAAGAATCTGCAAGGAGAATTGCTTTGGGGGCATAAGATTTCTCCAGCTTTTGAGGAATCCACAATTATCACCACAGATAAAGTACTTCATTGGGGCTACAGAAAGGCACAAAAAAATCAGCAGCTAACAACCAACCCTAAAACAAACAAACAAACAAACAAGTAAGATTATCCACTTGTGCTCCGTGTCCTGGCTCTGCAATGGTTAAAAGGTCCCCACAGCTGTGCTGGTATCATCAATTAGTGTGAACAAGGAAGCAACAGAAAAATAAAGCCACCTTAATTTCAAGCTCCATTAGAACTGAAGGACTTGGGGGGGTAGAAATCAATGTTTGGCAAATGGGAAAGGACAAAATCTGCAAAAGAAAAAAATGCATTTTCAGGCTAAGCTAATGCAAACAATGGAGGGTGAGCAGCAATTGAGGTTGCCCCTTTAAGGTTGTATCAGCATTTCCATTTATAATCGCTGATTCTAGTTACACTCTAGTAGATTAGGGCAGGCTTTGGTATGATTCTAGTAGATACCACAAAACGTATCACAAATGGCAATATAAAGTAGCAGTCCAGGCTGGGTGGTTGAATAACACACCCTTTCAGTACCTGATGTCAGAGCTCAGTACTTCCAATAGGAGAACAGCCTGCAGACATACACAGCCACAACACACAGAGCTGAGCTGGACATCTCAAGACCACTTCCTACCTCAGAAATGACTTCAGAACAAGAAGTCAGATTCTGCTTCTGGTACAAAGCCTGCTTACAGTAGAATGCAAAATGTGAAAAAATCCCAGATACTTAATTTCAGTCTGCCTCAGAGGCTGCCTGGAAAGACTTGAGTTTAACCTCCTGCCCTCATTTAGACAAAAGCTCTTATTTCTATACCTCTAAAGAGCTACTTCAACAATAAACATCCATGCTCAGAAAACAGAAATAAACCTTGGTATGCAACCATTAAGTTCAGTTGTGCCTAGCTCAGAAGTTCCAGTTGAAACTTACACACAGGGGAAACAGCCTAGCTGAAGGCCAACATTTGCCTTGAGCTTTCTAAGCAGGTAAAACAGTATAAGCAAGGAGAGCTGTGTCTATTTTTGGGATCCATTTCAAGGAGCTGCAGAGAGCTACAGCAAGCCTTAATAGAGCAATATCATTTCTTAAAATTGCCACCAGGACTTTGGGCCAAAAAGACATTTTAAAACACATACAAGAAGACAAATTTATCACCAAACCACCACCATGTACGAAGCACACGGTACAGCATGACATGAACCAGAATCTGCCAAAATGCCTTAGTAGGTATGTATCAGGTCCTGATCCTGCAGCTCACCCCTACCACGTACCATGTGCTAGAGAAGCATTCAAACTCTGACATCCATACATACAGTAAATGCACAAGTCATGTGTTATGCATTACAACTGCACAGCCTCCCCATGTGCTGGTAATGGTTCCTCCTCTTGCTGACATTACCAGGCCCAGAGAGATCTGTTACTACAGCTCTCACTACAAGAGACATCACAGTTCACCTTTACAGAACTGAGAACAGAACATCAGCATTATGTTTACATACATACAACTAATCTTCACAGAGGTCGGCTTGCACCATCCACACTTACATGAGAATTTTAAAAGCCACACAGAAACAAAAGTAGGAAAAATGTGCATTTATCTGTTGAGCATTGCTCTGTTAAGTATGGCATCGGGACCGCCAAGAATCACTTGACTACCATTTTCACCTTGGAAGATGTTTTGTCAAATGAGGGCTTACTGACAATTAAAAAACAATCTGGATCTTAGTAAACACTTGAGGCAATGAAATGGATTTGTCATGGGAAGTGCTTGTTGTGTTGCATACGGTTTAAGAACAGTCTGTGAAAGGAGAGGGGTAAAATACAAATTCCTCTAATTCAGTGGCAAGTCTAAAATCTCTTTCATAATCTTCCCGGCCTACTGCTCAAGTGGGAGACATTTCCTGGACTTACAGCCCTTTTATGTACAAGCAATTTACAACTGATAAATAATTCAGCTAATTAATTGAGCTGCTACTTGGTGCCCTTTTTTTTAGTCAGCACTATGGAGTACAGTTTAAAAGAGGTTCTGTACAGGAAGACTCCCTTTTCTGTTAATCCAACCTGAGCTATCTATTAAAGTGAATTCCTAGATTCTCTTAATGCTTTCTGGATGCCTCACAATAGCAGTGTCGAGGAACATCATGCCCTAGTATGCTCCACTCTGACTTTTCCTGGTGTATCTTACTCTCTCAAGAAGAAGCAAGGCATTTCCTGGAATTCTCCCTCTGCAGTGCTGATGGTTCTCCTTCTGAGAGCAGAGATGCTAGCAAACCTCCCTACGCTGCCCACATGCAGGCTGCTGGAATAGATCACAATATGAGAAGGAACAGAGACTGTAAGTAAATACTTTCAGCAAGCACAATGGAGAAGCTCAAGCAGACTGTCAGGGATATCAGCGAGATCTTTTTCTGCTATTACCATGGATGCAATTACCAAGATGTGGGAGCACACCGCAGGAAGTCTAAAGGGCATTTTCATGCTGTAAGGGCTTTGATAGAATTTCAGTCAGTAGCAATGCAAAATTCATACAATAAACATTGCATATTTGCAACCCTTGCTCAAGTGCAGTTATCAGCAAAGCCTACACGTTGAGATCTACACCTCTGGCACCAGTGCCACATTCACCTCCACGGACACCACTTGCCCCCAGCACAGAGTCACACTGCAGCTTCACAGGAAGGAAGAGTGCACTTGCAGTTTCAGGTGCTTAGCTGAAAAAAAAAAAAGTAGTTTCACCCTCAGAACGAAACAATGCTGTAGAGTATTTATGAAGGGGTAACGCTGACTGCACAAATTTAAGCTTGAGGGATGCTACACATCCAATAGCAGCTTAAGTGCTGATGAGTCCACAGATGATATAAACAAGTTTCAGACAGGATTTAAAGCTGAACAAACTTCCTACAAACCATATCAGCTTGTGAGTATAAATGTTGAGCATCAAGAAAACATAAAATGCAGCAAAGAGAAAGCAGCTCAATCTATGATACAGGAAAGTGAAGCTTATTTCTGTTGACTGAAAAAACAGAAGTGGTAGAGTTAGTGCTGGCTGCAGGCTTGATGTAGAGCAGAACTGCTCCTCTCACTCCCCAAAACAAAAACCTAAGAGTATGTCTGTGCAAATACTGAGTAACAGCAGAGGAACAGCCAAATCCTGGACCAGATCCCTTCCTTGTATCACCTCGCTCACTGCTCTCCAGGAAATGATTGGAACAAGCTATGGAGAAAGAGTTCTACAGACCATAAAGAGACAGCTGTATCTAACTCCAAAAAAGCACAGTGAGTCTGAAGAAGCCTTAGGAAAGCAATTAACTGGTTAGAACAAAAACCCATCCCAATATAATCGTAAGGAAAAGTAACATAGGAAGTTTTTGTAGCAAGTTTTAATCAAAAATATTAAATAACATTAAGATCTAGCTGGCTGACAGAACTAGATAAAGGATAATCAGTAATGTATAACCTGAAGGTCCTCTTACCTAACTCACAAGAGGTTACCAAAAACCACTCAAGAAGGACAAATACTGCTGTTGACAACTGGGTACCAGAACCTACAGACAAGTACAAAGCCTTGTCCAAATTCTAAGCAAGACAACAAACCATTGTCAACATCAGCCAGACAGCTTGAGATGTGACTGCAAATATCCTCAGACAAAGCAGAGGATGATGTTCTGTGAAGCAGCAGAAAAATTCTTGCAGCTGTTAACTGCCAGAATAGGGATATTCACAGTCACGTGCATTACCTGAGCCCCAGACAGTCTCCTGAAACAGAGCACCTTGCCATGCTCCTCTCTGCACATCACTTTCAGCTAACCTCCCATGAATGTTTTCCACATGTGAGCTGCAAACAACACTTGAAGATTCAAAGCACACGTGTATTAGGTCTCAGACATGAGTAGTTAGATTTAAATTAAAGTGATCACTGATTAAATCACTAGTGTTAATCATGATTCAAAACGGCAAGCAGTGAAATTTGATTTAAATAATCGATTTTAATCTTGCTTTTCATTTGTACTTGTTAGCTATTTTCCTAAAGGAAAGGCTGAATCTCATTGGCTGATTTGGCCATTTAAACACGTTGATTTTCAATTTTTCACTGCTTTTGATGTTAAATTTGAAACATTTCCTAAACAGGAGGATAGAATTGTATCTATACTCAGTGCATTAAGCTTATGTAAAGATTCAGTGCAAATATGCTTTTAAAGATCAAAAACAATGAGTAAGATATTTCTTATTTACATTACATTTATATGCATACACACATACACGTTCTTTGTATCAAGTTCTACTATGCTGAAGATAAAAAATAAATTAGAAATAAACCAGAAAAAAGTTCAGCCAATTAAATCCATACAAGGAAAATAAGTGTTCAGCTTGTATTTCAAAATGTTTCCCTTTTAAATTGTCTCCCTGAACAAAAACCCTTCATTTCAGTAACAAAAACTGGATTACAAATGATGGCTAGAAACAGGCATTTTAGCACCTGAAGATGCAAATGGACCAATTTTAAAGAATCACAGAATAGTCTGAGTCAGAAGGGACCTTAAGGTCCATCTGCTCCCAGTCCCTGCAGTGAGCAGGGACACCCACAGCTCCATCAGTGCTCACAGCCCCGTTCCCTGACCTCGGCTGTCTGCAGGGATGGGGCAGCACCACCCCTCTGGGCAGCCCGTGCCAGTGCTTCTCAATCTTTACCATAAAAAACTGTTTTCTTATTCGCAGTCTAAATCTCCCCTCTTTTGGTTTGAATAATTTCCCCTTCTATCACAAGAGAGCCTAATAAAAAGTCATCCCCTTCTTCCTTACAGCCCCTTTAGATATTCAGGGCCGCTCTCAGCTCTCCCCACAGCCCTCCCTTCTCCATGCAGCACAGCCCCAGCTCTCAGCTCGTCCTTGCAGGGAAGTGTTCCATCCCTTCGGTCACTTTTGTGACCCTCCTCTGGACGCGCTCCAACAGGTCCATGCCTCTCCTGTACTGAGGACTCCCCATGTGGATGCAGCACTCCAGGTGAGGTCTCGCAGAGCAGAGGGACAGATCCCCTCCCTGCCCTGCTGGCCACGCTGCTTTGGATGCAGCCTAGGACACAGTTGTCTTTCTGGGCTG
This sequence comes from Cyrtonyx montezumae, assembly GCF_038088225.1. Taxonomy (NCBI): domain Eukaryota; kingdom Metazoa; phylum Chordata; class Aves; order Galliformes; family Odontophoridae; genus Cyrtonyx; species Cyrtonyx montezumae. The sequence goes on from NW_027071903.1 coordinate 15,676,317, forward strand.
TGAGCACACAGTGCTACCTCATGTCCAACTGCCACCCACAAGTACCCTTAAGTCCTTTTCAGCAGGGCTGTGCTCCATCCTTTTGTCCTCCAACTTGTATTGATACTGGGGGTTGCTATGACCAAGGTGCAGACCTTGCACTTGTAGCTGCTGGCCCTCATGAGGTGCTCCTGGGCACACTGCTCAGCCTGTCTGGGTTTCTCTGGATGACATCTCACCCCTCAGGCGTGTCAGCCTCACCACACAGCTTGGTGTTTGCCATGGTTTTATACCATGATTTTTGGTATTGGTATTCCACACCATAACATCATGTAGTGCATTTAGAGTTAAAGAGCTAACGCTCCAGCTGCATGCTGGGTATTCTTGTCCGGGAATCGAACCCAGGTCGCAGGGTAAGAACCCCAGCTCCTAACCACTAGCCCAGGAGCACTAGCTCTTTAACTCTAAATGCACTGCATGATGTTATGATGTGGAATACCAATACCAAAAACCATAAAACCATGACAGTTCATCTGCAAGCTTGCTAAAGATGCACTCATCCCCACTGTTGACATCACTGATGAAGGTAGTAAAGAGCACTGGTTCCAGTACTGACCCCTAAGGGGCACCATTCGCCTCCATGTCTGGATGGAGATCAGTGCTCTGAGAACAATTTCACAATCTCATCCATCGAACAGTCCACCGGTCAAACCATACCTTTCCAATTTGCACAGAAGGATGTAGTGGGAGACAGTGACAAAGGCCTTACTGAAGTCCAGACAGATGACATCAGAGGGTCTTCCCTTGCCCACTGATGAAATTATGCCATCATACGAGGTAACTAGACCAGGCACGACTTGCCCTTGGTGAGGCCATGCTGGGTGCCCTGTATCACCTCCCTCTCTCCCACATGCCTTAGCATAGCTTCCAGGAGGATCTGTTCCACGATCTTCCCCAGCACAGAGGTAAAGATGCTTACACAAGAACCAAAGGCAGACTCAGTAGAGGAGTACTGCAAGGAAACACCTCCCTGCTTAGGGACCCAAGGCACACACTACTACTACCACTACTGAAAGCTGCTGTTCTGAGAGCGTGTGAGATTAAGTAAATCTGACTGAAAGCAGGAGACCAAAGACTCCTAACATCTGAATGAAACTAAACTAAGGGCCTGTCCAAACAAGTGGCACCAAACGCTTAGATTATATATATATATATATATATACACACACACAACACAAACACTTTTCACCTCACTCCTCCATAGGGAATTCTCTTCTGAATAGAGGACATATAGGGCATATTTCTTCTGTGAAAAATAAGGTTACAACTCTTTCGACCTTCCCAAGCCTGCCATCTATCAAAAAGGAATGATAACATAAGCTTTCACATGGTTAACCAATAACTCAGACCATTATTTATTTTGGGAACAATCCACAACATCAATTCCATAACTAGCTCTTAACTGAGTAACGAATACTGCAGAATTCTTCTTCATCAAGAAAAGCAGTGCACAGGAACATTCTACAAGGTCAGGCAACTACCACAAAGCAAAATAGGTGGGTCACAATTCTCAAGACAACTGGAGACAGACAAGAAAGAATCTCAACTTTCCCATGGATTAACACTAGTAAAGAGCAGGAAATCTGGCAAAATCAGACTACCATCTGGACATGGTCACTTGAGATACAGCAGAAGAAAAAGCCATACTCACCTCCTCTGCATATTAACTTAACTGCCCCCTACTCCAGCACCTTGAAATTCCCAAGTGATTCTGCATTCGTTCTCCTGTGCAAATACTGAGTAAATATCTTCCAATCAGATATCTTAAAATATCTTCCAATCAGATATTTTAAAAGGCCTCAATATAATGAGAGGTGCAATTTATGCTGGTAAAGCCAAGAAAGACAGCTCTGCAAAGACCATAAGTGTCTCGTTTCTGTTGACTTCAGTGAAAGTTTGGAATTTAAAATGCTTCTGCAGAGTTGCTACTCAGTGGTGCTCCTAACAGCTAACTTTCCTTCACTGAAAGCAGCACTCCTTCTCTGTACTACTTGGATCCAATGGATTAAATTAGAGGCAGGACTATTTCCACAATATCCTCAGAGCAATACTACTTCCACAGGAGCTTCAGAAGAGCTTTGAATCACAGCACAGAAACAGCAGTTAGAAGGGGAATGTGATTTGCACGTCAGAATTGTACCTACCTGGATGTCAGTGTCCTTCACAGGTTCAAGAGGCTCAAATGTAGTGGCTGCACTTAGACTCTCCAGTCGCTGAGAGATGTGAGATATATCAAGCCCTTTGGACCCAAGAAGAACAGACCTGTAAGGAAGAAATTGTACAGGTATGAGATCAGCACAGAACAGACTACTAGTAAGAACTGTAACCTCAGTGTGCTGCTGATTTTTAGGTCAGCAGCTAGTCATAAAGTGTTTCCAGATATTACAAAAGATGTACAAAACCAAACCCTGGACAACTCTGTGCATGTATCTAACAGCCTCAGCCCTGTTAAATTCTGTCTGCTGTTCCACTGCAGTACTGCACATCTGCCAAATCCTTCCTGACAGAAAAATTCTATAGCATGTTGCTAACTGTCTTCAGCAGCAGTCAGAACTGCACTTTTTAGCTTTAGTACCTGGGAACGGTAGCTTCTCAGATGAAACCTTCTGCTACTATTCTTTTTTTTCCTTTTGTAAGCAAGGAGTGGGCGAGAAAACAGCTTTGCAGTAACTGTTTCTCCTGGATACATCCTCCTGGCAAGGCTCCCCACACGATAGAAACCAATCCTGCCAACAGCCTGTACCCTCTGCATTCGCTCCCCGCGCCGTGCTCGGTACTTACGCCTTAACATCTGCAGTCTCCTGGGAAGTGCGGGTCAGGGTGCGGGAACGCAGGCGCTCCCCAGCCTGCTGGATCTCCTGCAGGTTGCGTTCCACATGAGGGAGCTCAGAGATGCCCTCAGTCTCAGCTGCAAGCTGTTCTGCCTGCTGGAGAAGTTCTCCAAAACCTTCAGTGTCCATTTCTGCTGTAGTCTTTATCCAAGATGTTCAGAAGTCTTCAAAGAAAAGGAGAAAAATTGAGAAAATTCTTGTTCAGCTATAAACAGCTTCTGCACCTACAGGCACTCACAGAGACCAACAGGAGCTGCTCTTCTAGAATAAAACTCTGTTGTACCCATGCTCCCCAAGCACCCTCAACTACACCAAAGCATTTTCACAGTATAATTTTGTATTCCTGATATTCCACCATTCCTAAGTACCCCTTGGGAAGGGCAGGCAGAAACACCTAAACGTCAAGCAAACGCTTTCAAGTGTTCTCAGAGCGATTTGCCTAGCAGGACAACGTTCTGAATGCAGATCTAGTGTCTGTCAGAAAGGCAGGGCAAGTAATACATGACAGTTCAAAAGGGGAAGAACAGAAAGCAGAGAAATCCTTGTGAAAGTTTTGGTATTAATTCAGCTATAAAGCACTCGTGGATACATGTGTTTTTATATAAACATATATACACTTGAATATATAAAACAAATGGAGATTTGTGGATATGTATGCACATATACATATAGAAGCAGAAAATACATGTTGCTTAACCATGATGTTAAATAAACAGCAAAACAGAAGCACAGACAGGTACAGAGACAGCCACAACAAGCCATCTACTGAAAGGTGTTAATCCATGTCATTAATCCTCAACAAAAATCAGAAGGAATGTACGTGCAGTTGCAATGCACAAGATGCATCTTCCCTCAATGCATGCAGAAAGCTTTAGCAGTGTTTGTGAGAGCTGCTTCCACATACCAAGATGAGAAACAGAAACAATAAAGCTAAAGGCAGGGGCAGCAACAGATGACGTTATTAGTGCACTGTGAAATTTCAGATTCAGAATGGAGCAGGTTATTTCACAAAGCAGACAAAAAACACGTGCTCGGGATCAACGTGGAAAAAACATGTAGTTGCAATAGCATCTACACTGTTGAAAAACAAAAACCAAAGTCCCAGCTTTAGGCACCACATCTACGATTTGTGGTCAAACCTGCACCTTGCACCCCTAAGGTGATGGGACACAACCACTGAAAGCCAGCCTTGCTGCACAGTGCTACAGGAATCTCTGCTACAGTCTCTTTTCTTACCCTAACTCAGAGTACCTAAGATCAAATAAGACTAATTAGGCCTCAAGCATTAAGTTGGGCTCTTTAACTTAAAAATAAAATCAAGAGAAACTGGTTCGAGTAAGCCCCCAGATCAAGTAGAAAATAGTGCTTTTTTACAAACCAAAACCCACTTGCAATTCAAGTATTTCTTGGTTTTCCCTTTGAACTATACTAAAGCAATTTTAACAGTACCATTTTATATTCCTGATATTCCACCGTTCCTAAGTACAACTTCAAGAGGCAGGAGCACTGCTCTATACCTGGACACGAAATGACTTCAGAGCACTGCGTGATGACTCACTCAGACACGGGCAATTAGGAACTGATCCTGTCACACACTACGATCACTGGGCATCAAGATGAGCCCCACAGCCTACACCAGGCCCAGAGAACTCCACAAACACTCCTCATACACTTCTGGAACATCAGGAGCTGCTGGGGGAGGCAGCAACCCTGTCTGCACTGACTCACTATATGGAAGAGACAGCAGGGACTGGATTTGCTTGCACAGACTAGCATGCCACCGAGATGGATGGGAGGAGAGAGGGGCGTGGTGGAAAAAAAGCTGCTCCATGCCCTGCAATGCAGCACAGAGCATCTTTCTGGTGTTTACTTGCGATAACTCAGCATGCCCCAGCAGAAGCTGCCTGCGTTGGCACAGGCTGACCAGAACAGCCACACTCCTTGTACTGTTATAACACAGCAAGCAGCGACTGCAGGAGCAGCACAGACTTCACCTTGATTCGATTCGATCCAGTCTGCTTCCTCATTTCATTAAGAGGAAAAGCCGGGAGCATAAGAAGGCACTAAGTCCTCAGAGCACTAAAACCAAAAGCACGGAGTCAGGGCACTCTAAACAGCTCCCCAAACTGCACTTGCTAAGCACAGCTGCCACGTCCATTCCATATACTATCTGTCCCACAAATCTGCCAAGGTAGGACAACGTAATGACTCTGGAAAAGAGAGACCGAGTTCAGCAAATATAGAATTACTTGTTACTTTGAAGCAAATCCAACTACCTGTGATCACAGCCAAGCATTGGGAACGACAGCTCAAAACTTCTCCAGAGAGCAAATAGCAGCTTTTTCCAAAGGACAGGCTTCAAATATTTAGACCGGGTAACAGCATGAACCACTTAGTCTCCACGCTGACAGAATTTACTGCATTCAGGAGACTGCAGTGAGACTCTTAATGCTGCTGTGCAAGATGGAAAACTGCTGCCACAGTAACAAGCAAGCAAGGGCAGATTTTCGTGCTGGCTGTGGAAAGTGCAACAACTGACACCTAAGGGAAAGAAAATACATCAGAAATTAAACTAACTTCTGTGAAACTGGATCGACCCCGGGCTAGAAGCCAGGGCTGAAAAAGCCCTTCTGTAAAACAACTTTGATGACTTATCAATAGAAGCTGCTGCATTAGTCTTCTATTCTGTGTCCAATAAAAACCCCATTTAATGTTTTCCCAACATTCAAAACCACGTATAAATGTTACAAGCAGTACAAGTCGGCTGGATTTCAGCCAACGTGAAATCAGAAAAGACGATGACAGGTTTTTAATTCTGTTCAGACTGACCATAAGTGCTGACTGATCACGGAATGCCAAGCCCTACTGTGCCAGCTAGTGAACAGTGCTGTAGCTATCGTACTCCAAATTCGGCCATGTTGAACACTTCGCTGTACAAGCCTCAGAAAGACTTAAACCAAAACACTCCCGTGTGTGAGCATCTGCCGTACTTCACATACTGACAGCCTTTGTGTCACCTAATTAACTCACTTAGAGAATGACTAAAAATTTAGATTTTTCCAGTGCTTCAAAAAAAAACAAACCATGCCATGGGAGGGAAGGAAAGCCTCATCCACTGCATTCAGAAGAGCTGATAAACCAGTACAATCCCACAAGGGGCAAAGAGATCCTTGCCATGTGGAAACAAAGAGGAAGAAGTTCAGCATTGCCCCCTCAAAGTGCTCCAGAGGCCCCATATGACAAGTCAGCATCTGTTTCCTTTGGAAGGAAGAGGGAAAACATGGCCAGTGTCTCAGAGAGTGAAGACTTGCTTTTCTGACAGGTCCCCAGCTCAGGCATTTTGTAGACAGCACGGCACAAGCAACAGGCCCACTCTGCAGGCCTCAAACTCAGCAGGAGCAGCAGCAGTAATACCTAGCTCTGGAGCAGCACTCGGCTCAAGCAGACATCAGGATATCTCAGAGAGGAAGTCAGCAGCACAATTCCCACTTTACAGACATGGGAACTGGGAACTGATTTCTAAGTGGAGTCTGAAAGCAAAGAGCAGGTGGCCACGTGTATATATATATATATATATATATGTATATCTTGAATGAAAAATGTCCCTTGAGTGATATTAGATGCTAAAATTAAGCTGCCTTCTATAGATGCAGGGACGGTCACTGGAGCTTTTTAAACAGACCAAGCATAAGGCAAGAATGGTACAGACTACTGAGTCCCACCAGGAGCACTGACAGGTCACCTGGTTCTGCTCCCAAGGTCTCTTCCTGCCAAATTTTCCATGTTCCATAAGGGGAAAGGAACAATTGCAGACCAAACGTCTGCCACACATTTTCAACAAATCATCCTCTGCTAAATAACTTTTAATTAAACCTAGCAAAGGGAACCCCTCCAAATCCTAGTGACACTAAAAGCACATGAAATTTAGATAGGCCAGATTAAAAACAAATACCTAAAGGCTGCAAGCTGTACGTGGTACTCCATCTGGTACAACATCATGCAGCAAAAAGCTGACATAGACAAGTCCTGAACAGGCCACACAGTGGCTCCTGAACTCACTGTTCATTAGTTCTCAGCTGACAGCCATAAACTTCCTAGTCCTGTATGCTTTATTCTTCAACTGTAGGCAGATGTGTAAAGGACCAGTCCTTTTATGATGGCTACCAAGTGCAGGTCTCAAAGAGCTTTTACGGTACAGATTGAATAAAAACAGAATAACTTTTTTTTTTCTTGAAGTCTTAAGGGCAGTGACATCATTATTTTTCCAGCACTCTGAGAAAGGATGTACAAGGGACAGAGCTGTCCGCTATACTGATCATTACTTAATGTGAAACCAAGCAGCAGGCATGTTAAGTGATTTCTTCCAATAGACAGCACCACACACTTGTCAATGCTGACCTTTATCTGCCATCTGACTTTGAAGCTCCTCGCAGAGGTGAGTCCCCACTATCCTGAATCACTGACTCAGCCGGCAGATCTGCCATCTCACCGCCGTCCCTTTCTCCAAACACTCAGTTCCCACAGTCAGCACCTGACCCTCACCCAACTTCCACAGGGTGGCAAACACCACTCATCAAATACAGCACCTCATTCGAAACTTCACGTTCCTTTCGTGTAGCCCAGATCCTCTCCCCTCCTCCGAACTTCCCGTTATATCACCACCGGAGGAACAACAAGGAATTAGATGAGTGAATCACATGCATTCTCCAAGTCATTTTTAAGCTTTTCAGCTTGGTCGGTGCACAGCTGGGGCAGGAGGAAAGAAGCGGCAGCCATCCTCTATCAGCTACATCTGACGGGTCCCCCAGGCCGGTGCCGGCATTCCCCCAGCACCCCGCACAGCTCTCCTCTCCGTCAGCCCGGACAGACTCCAGGGCCGAAACCCCGGCCGCGGCCCGCACTCCCACGGGGCGAGCAGACCTCGCCTCAGCCCTGAAGGGACTACCTCACAGAAGGCCCCGCGCCTCAACGCCTGCCCAGGGGAGCGAGCCCTGAGTTCAGGACCTGGGGAGGAGATCGGAGAAAGAAAGATGGGACGAGAGAGATTGGACCGGACGAGACCGGCACCCGTCCGCCCGCCCACAGCACAGAGCCCGCCGCGCCCACCGCCCCTCACCTGCCCGCAGCTCCGGCCACCGCGCTGCCCGCCCGCGCCGCGCAACCCCATTGGCCACGCGCTCCTCCATTCCCGCCAGCCCATTGGTAGAGCCGACGCGCTTACGGAAGCTACGCGCTCCCATTGGCTGAGCTGGTGAGCTAGGTCCCGCCCTTCCAGGTCATCTCGCGACAAAAACTTTATTGAGACGCTAGGAGGCGGACACGGACAGCGCGTGGTTGCGGACGGGGCGGGGAGTTGTGCCTCCAGGGCCGCGGGTTCGAGGCCGTCCTTTGCCGCTTCTCGAACCGAGAAATGGCCCGAGGGGTGCGGGGGGGTCCTCGGTCAGCGGCGGCACTTCGGGTGCGAGAACGCTAAAAGCAATACATCAAAAACCCGAACGCGCGCAAACTGTCATGAGTTTGGCTGTTTGCTGTTCCAAAGTCCCCCACGCCCGCTTGTCTTGGAGCCTCTGCTCATGGCTGACCTGCCGCACCTAGGAACGTGGGACTCCAAGAAAAGTTAAAAATGGACTTCAGCTTAAAATGACCCTGAGGAGATTCTGGGCCACTCCGCCCATCAGCACAGCGCCCAGCCCCCACTTCACACTTTCCCATAGGATTCCTGTTTGAAGATGGGTGCAGGGCGAGGCAGGACCCCCACATCACCCCCTGCGAGCTGCTTCAGCCCAGGGCACGGCTGCTAAGGAGCCCAGGCACTGATTTACAAGGCAAATGCATGCTGAGCGGGGCAGCACCTTTCCCATAGCCAGCACTTCCCAGCGAGGGGTCTGGGGCTCAGGGCCCCACACAGCTCCCAGGCCCCAGCTGAGGGCACTGAGCTGTCCCTGCCTGCAGAGGACAGGGCGATGGCAGCAGGAGCAGGGCACGCAGGCAGACGTGTGGGGGCAGGCCGTGGCCCTGCGGCACAGGTAGGGCCAACTTTCACTTGGCAGGTGCCTTCAGACGGAAAAGAGCAGCCAGGCGCCTTCCCACGCCCCCGGCCCCCTCCCACCTTGTCTGCCCCCTGGGGCAGGAGCTGGTTGGGTTGTGCTCACACCTGCCCCAGTGCGGCATTCTGAGCCCCGTGGGCCCCCAGAGCACCCCCTGCTCACCAGGGGCTGTGACACAGCACCCACAGTGCCCCAACCTCCCCCTGTGACACCACTTTATCCCCTCAAACCACTGCCCCTCACAGGGTACGGTGCAGACCCCAGCACTGATGCTCCCACACAAGTGCCACAGTCAGAATCAGGGCTCAGCCTCAGCCAAACTCATTTATTTCCTCCATCGGTACGGAAGGTACAAAACATGTAAAAATAAGCTTTTTTGTGGCCCCCGTCACCCCCCACCCCGTCCCCAAAGCATGGCAGCTATTTACAGGCGAGGCGGGCAGCTCAGTGGCAGCAGCTGCACTTGCTGCTGGACGGCTCCTTGCAGACACAGCCCTTGGCACAGTTGTTGCAGCCGGCGGGGCAGCAGGAGCAGCAGCCTGGGGGGCGGAAACATGAGAGTTAGGGGGTGGGAAGGATTTGGGGGGGAGTTGTAGTGTTTGGGAAAGGATCCAGGAACAGCATGGGAATGGGAATCCCCACGGAGCAGGGATGTGGTTCCAGCATGGTGGGGAGGGTTCATGGGGGTCCTGTGCATTGGAGATTTGGAAGGAGGAGGAGGAAGGGGGGGTTCTCAGGGAGAAAAAAGGAATCATCATGGGGGCTCTGCGGTGTACACACAGGTGCCACAGGATAGGTACCTCCAGAGAGAGCAGGGGGAGGGGTCCATAGGGGGTCCTACAGGAGCAAGTGGAGTGGGGAGGAGGGGGGCTGACCATACAAGGACCAACAGAGCAACTCAGGGATAGGGGAGGTGGGAGTTCTCCTTTGGGAGTTCCACAGGAGCAGGTCGGGGGGGGGGGGGGAAGCGGGGCTGTGCATAGCAGGTTCTACAGCAGCAAGTTGGAGCTAGGGGGTCGGTTATGGGGGGTCATACCAGAATAAGTCAGGGGCGGGGAGGGGGTGTCCACTGCAGGTCCTACAGGAGCAAGTGGAGGAGGGTGTGCTGTTCATAGAGTCCTATAGGAGCAAGTTGGGGGGGGGGGGGTGTTGTCCTTTTGGGGGAGGAGGGGTGATCCTACCGGAGTAAATCGGGGCAAGGAGGGGTCGTCCACAGGGGGTTCTACAGGAAGAAATGGAGGGGGGGAGCTGTCCATGGCGGGTCCTACAGGACCAAAAGGAGGGATCCAACAGGAGTTGGGGGGGGGGGGTTTACTACGAGGAGGGAGGGTGTTGTCCATGAGAGTTCAGTAGGGGAGGGGCGGGAGACAACGGGGCAGGAACCCACAAAGCAGCCTTGGGTCAAGGACCCCTGCAGCCCCCAACTCACTCTTGCGGCAGCTCCGGCAGCGGCAGTTCTTGCACTTGCACGACCCAGCGCAGGAGCAGGAGTCACCTGGAGCAGGAAAGAAGCCGTCAGCGACACGAGCCGGGCCAAACCGAGCCGGGCCGAGTCCCGTCGTGTCCACTTACCAGCAGCACAGGTGCAGTCCTGAGGGTCCATGGTTCTGTTCAGTCCGGTCCGGTCCGGTTCGGTTCGGTTCGGCTCAGGCAGGCTCGGCTCGGATGGGCTCGCAGTAGTCCCGAAACACGCTGCCCGCCCTGTATTTATAGGGCTGGGGTGGTGCTGGGTGCAGCGCGCAGCGGGGCGGTGCCGAGCCGTGCCGTGCTGAGCGCCGTGCCGTGCTGAGCGCCGTGCCGTGCTGAGCCGTGCGGTGCCGTGCCGTGCTCAACGGGGGCGGGACCGCGCCGTGCCGTGCTCACCGGGGTCACGGCCGTGCCCCCCCTGCCTGGAGGAGCCCCCTCACACCGCGGAGTGGCCCTCGGTGTTGGGGTCCCCCCAGAGCAGGGGGACACAGCTGTGCGATGGCCATGGTTGCCCACACATTTACGGTCTTTTTGCGCCCCCCCCCCCCCGCGCTTCGTCCCCTCCCCCTTCTGCACGACACTTTGCCAGGTCACAGCACGGCCCCACGCGCCTGCCCTCGCCACTCCCCCCCCCTCCCGCTTTTGCTGCTGAAAGGGCGAATTTGGGGCGAGGGGGTGGCAGAGGGGGGAAGGGGGGGTGGGGGGAGGGGATTTCCCGGCCACGCGCGGCGCTCAGTTGCGGGAACGTGACCCCGAGGGGCCGTTGCACCACCGCTGCCCCCGCCCCCCCCGGGCCGTGCTGCGGACCGGCAGCCACGCGGCTGCAGCAACAAGGACGTGCAGGGCTGCGCTGGGTGTGTGCTACGAGCCCATGAGGTGCAGCGTCCCTGCTGTGGAGCACCGTGGGCATCACACCCCACTGTGGGCATCGCACAACGTTGTAGAGCCAACACTGCATCCCATCAGGGACATCACACCCCACTGTAGTCATCATGGGTACCACATCCCGTTCTGGGCATCGCACCCCATCGTGGGCATCACATCCCTTTATAGACATCGCACCCCTGTAGTGGGTTTTCCATCCTATTATGGGCATCACAACCAATTCTGGGCACGGCATCCTCGTGAGGGCACTGCACCTCCTCGTAGGCATTGTACCCCGATGTGGTCATTCCACCTTGGCGTGGGCAGCACACCCGATGGTGGGCATCACATCCCATCTGGACCGATCACATTCACTGCACCCCAACACAGGCACTGCCATCCGTGCAGCCGCAGCCCCATCCCCTGAGGGCTGGCGGCTCTGCCAGTCCCACCCCACTGCCAGGGGGAAAACAAACTGGTTCTCTGTCGCCCCACCTGCTGCCCGAACGTTACCGCTGGAAATGGGCACGGCCTTTATTACCACGCTATTGACAAATGCTCATAATAATGAGGTGCTCGTTAGCCCTGAGGATTTCTGGTGGAGGAGAGAGCCTGGGATTTGCCCTTGGGTATCAATTGGGTGGGGAAAAAAATCCTAGAAAATTACCTTGTGAAGAGAAAGTGTTAAACCTGGAGAGCTAGGGTGTCTGGAAGGAAGGAGCACAGTCAGCCCTGTGATGGGTGCCAGCCTGGGGTGTTCCCCAGGCGCTGTGCCATGCCCCCCCCCACATTCAGTGCTCCCCCCACCCCAGGGACCAGAGGCACAGTTATACACACACATCTTTATTTCTGCAGCTCATAGCACACCACGCGTGCTGAACACTAACACGATCCGAACACACATATAAAAAAACACATACAATAAAGTTAGTTTTCTTCACCGCCCCCAGTCAGCGCGGGGGGGGGGGGCTGCTACTTGCAGCAGCTGCACTTGGCTGAGGGGGGCCCTTTGCAGACGCAGCCCTGCGCACACTTGGCACATCCAGCAGGGCAGCAGGAGCAGCAGCCTGGGTGGGGAAAGAGACATATTTGGGGGGTGAGGGAATGTTCTGGGGGCTGGGTTCCCATCACCCTGCACACGTGTTGTGATGGCTGGGCATCATCCCCAGCCTCAGTGTCCCCCTCCCTCCTTGGGTACCTCTCACCACTACCCATGCAGACCCCCCCAGCACCCTCCTGCCCACCCACCCTGAGTGCATCGGAGCAGAGGGCAAGCAGAATCCATCCTGGCACTGCTTCCCACCCCACCCCCCCACCATGGCATCACTGAGTGCTAAGCCTCAGGAATATGTGGATTTGGGGTTATGCTTGTCACAATCGGGAAGAGTCACCCTCCCATCCTCTGAGGACCAAAATAAATAAATAAAATAGAGGAGGAGCGAAGAGACGTCTGGGAAAGGGATCCCTGAGCCTGGACTGATGCGATGTGACTGGAGATGTGTAGTGGGAAAATGCCTGAGTGCTTCTGACCTCCGAGGGGGAAGGAGGGCAGGGGCTGCCTTACCTTTCTTACACGATGTGCATTTGCAGTTTTTACATTTGCAGTTGTCCCCGCACGTGCAGGTGCCGCCTGAAAGACAGAGAAAAGGAGGATAAAAGGGGAAAAAAAGGCAGGGCTCCCTCATCCCGGATGTCCCCGCTGCCGCAGCATCCCGCAGCCAGCATCCCGCAGCCAGCATCCCGCAGCCGCGCGGTGCCCGTCGCACGCCGGCAGCCCCGCAGGGATGCCGCAGCCCCGGCAGGGCTTACCGGTGGCACAAGGGCAGTCCTGGGAGTCCATGCTGCGGCTGCGGGACGTCAGGGCTGGGGCTGGAGCTTCACGCTGCCCGTGCAGCCGCTATTTATCCGCGGCGCGAGAGAGGAGTGCAAAACCTCCGCCCCCCCCTCCCCCCCCCCGCAGCTCGCAGCCTGCGCACGGCTCTGCCCGCTGCTGCTGCCCCGGGCGCTGCTGATTCACCGCTCCCCTCCCCGGTGGGTGACAGCGCGCTGGGTCACCGCCGCCCCGGGACGGACGGACGGACGGATACACGCGCATCGGCGTGCTTGCAGAGAACGGGCAGCTCATCACACCGCTGTCCCGCTCCCGCCCGGAACCCCCTATGCTAAAACCATGGGAAGTGTGGGGGAAGGACGTGAGCCCTGCACAGCCCCCTCCCCTCTTGGCTGCGGCGGGGAGACGGCCCCCGCCCCGTGTCCCACCGCCCTCCGTGACAGCGGCCGCCCCGACGGACACGACCGGCCCGGTGGAGCGCCCGGCCCTCCCGTACCCCATCGTCGCGTTTCCTCCCGCCCACTCCGATTAATTTCCGCGCGCGATTAGCAAGGAGGAGCGTGGCGGGGAACCACGGCACTGCCGTCGATTCAGACAACTTTGCCGGCAGCTTCCCTCGCCCACTCGAAAGAGCCGCAGGGATGCGGGGTGGGAGGTGCTGAAGGGGTGATGTCTGTTTTCTGTTTTCTTCATGAAACAAAAGCAATTTGACGTGCAGGGAGGTACTGCCTCGTGGCCAGAAGGCTTTGCGTGCCATGGAGCATCCTCCCACTCGCCACGGATTTCCTATGCAGCCTCTGGTCCTTTTTTGCCCCTATCCCCCAAAGCCCCTCTGGCTGCTCCAGGCCCTGGTGCCTCCCCTCCAAGCATCCCACTCCCTGTGCACTGGGGACCACCACACACGGTGCCAGCACCCGGCATCACCCACGCTTTGAGGGTAACAGGTGTGAGCCACGAGGCTGAGGATGTGCTCATCCCACAGCCCTTGGTGGCCATGCTGGGAACCTGCTTTGCTTTGGGGTTTTATCCAGGCTTGGCTCTTGGCTGCAGAGCCTTGCTGCTGCATCAGAGGTGATGCTAAGTGTTTTACCACCCATCTGTCTGGGCACGTTGGGTGCTTGTTGGGTGACCCAGCAGGGAATAGTGCCAGTGGACAAGCTGAGTACCAGTGGGAAATGTGCAGAAAGCCCACGGGAGGCAGAGCCCATGGGTTCGCTCCTCACCCCAATCACCCAGCTGTTCCAATGCTTGTCCCCACGTTCCCACTGCATGTGATGAGCCAGTGAGGTGTCAACCCATAGAGCAAAGAGCTGAGACCTGTGCCAAGGCTGCTTGTGTGCTCAGTGGGATGCTTGGGTGCAGCCGCAAACCTGCCCCAAGCAGCTCCTAGGGGAGCACTGCTGGAATAGCCCCAGGTGGTACTCTCCTGCTGTCACATGTGTCATGCTGCTGAGTGTCACTGCAGTCAGGCTTTTGTGAATGTGCTCTGCTTCGTAATCCCAATTGCTCAGGAAAACACAGCCATGCCCAGGGACACGTGTAAGGACGGCACACATCACCTGCATCACCCCAAGTGCCAGGGCTGTCACCACCTGCCTGGCACACAGGGATGTCACCGGGAGGCTCAGCAAGCCAGTGGCATCTCCTCGAGGAGTGCGGAGGTGGGAGACAGCATGTGACTCAGTTTCTTACTCAGTTTCTTCCTGTCAAACTCCCAGCTTGGCCACGAGCCCTATCCCTGATTTGCATGGAGGAAGGGAGGGAGAATCCCCGTCCCAGGGAGTGGCAGTGGAGCCGTGCAGGTGCTCTGCAAGGCGGTGTCACCGTCCTCGTGGTGTGCACCTGTGTCAGCTGGCAGCGGGTGGCTGTGCCTGGTGGGCAGGTGACCATCCTGGTGAGCAGGTGATGTTCTGGGATGCACTGCAGGTGACAACTGCTGTGTGCATGAAGACCTTCCTGCGTCCCATGGTGTCGCCTGGAACTGTGACAGCGTGGCTGCCCTCACCAGGTGTCACAGCTCAGAGCGGTAGGCACTGAGGGATGCGCGAGTATGGCATGGAGGACCATCCCCTGCGGTGCGCGGTCACTCGCTGCATCCCAGCGCTCAGAGAAACCAAGAGGCACGAGCTCCCCCGCCCACCCGCGCCCTATCCACCAAACCCCGTGCAGAAGTGCTGCGGGGATTTGCTTTCTGCAGGGATCAGATCGCTGTTTGGGGGCGATAAACCGCCGCGCTGAGCACGGGAAATAGGTGCTGACGCTGTTCTGTGCTGCTGGTGCGTGCCAAGAGATGCTGCTTGACCTCTCCACCTCGGCCCACGCGTGCCCCCCCGCAGGCAGGGCACGGTGCGGGCTGTGCCTCGCTTCCTGCGGGAAGCACAGCGCTGGGGGGCTCTGCGGGGCTCCCACCCGCTGCCCACGGGGCGGCTCTTCGCAGGTTTTCATTAAGGACGAATTGCACGGCGTGCAGAAACGCGACGCTTTCCCAACTCCACAGCGGGCTTTGATGTGGGCTGCGGGGATCCGCGTTGCAACGCGCGGGGCCGTGACTCAAAGCGCTGCGCGGAGCCCGGCCCGACGGCTCTGCGCCTTTCCATTCGCACCCCGCTTTTATCTGCGCTCCGGATATCAGCG
Source organism: Cyrtonyx montezumae (assembly GCF_038088225.1). NCBI lineage: Eukaryota > Metazoa > Chordata > Aves > Galliformes > Odontophoridae > Cyrtonyx > Cyrtonyx montezumae. Next base: position 15,692,030 of record NW_027071903.1, read on the forward strand.
GGGCTCAGCGGGGCCTCTCCCTCGGAAAACAACAACAAGAACAAAAAACCCAAGGACCAAACACGTAGGGTGGGCAGCGGTTTGCTAATGATTTGTTCTTAACGAGGAAACGCAGCGCTACCGCGCGCTGGTGGGGAGAGGGGGGCCCTGCACCCGCAGCGTGTGCCCCGGGCCCCCCTCCCCCCCCCGAGGTCCCGGTGGGTTTCGAGGCGGGCGGTGTCTGTGCGGGCACACCCAGAGATGAAAGGGCCGCTTCCCGTCGGATCCCGAAACTCTCATAAATGTGAATGGAGATTACTTCAAGGTCTAACGAGGGCAGAATTGCAGCCCCTCGGGGCAGCGAGGGGTGAGGGCTGGGAAAGGAAGGGGCTGATGAGAGCCAAGCTGGGGGCTGCGCAGTGCCACGGGCGGGGACCCTGGCGTCCCCCTGCTTCCTTAGGCATCTTTGGGAATCTCAGCGTCACCGTAACTCACCGCCGTGATGCTGGTGGCACTGCGATGCCTTGCCCGTGTACAACCCGGATTCTCTTTCCTTCCTTTCATGCCGTTCAAGTTCCCACAGACTTCAAACTCACCCGCTCCAGCGGCGACCGCCTTCCCGGCTGAAACGTGACCTGAAGTTTCCAAGTATCATTACCTCGGGCATACTCCATTTTTTTTATTATTTTCCTTTCCCACTTGCTAATTTTCAGAATTAGAAGCCAAGGCAGAGCGATGAGCAGTGCCGCGGGACATCGAGCAGACACTTGTCTGAGCTTGCACAACACCAACCCCTCAGCGTGAACACGGGGAATAAAAGGATGCAATGCTCTCCTCGATGTCTTCACAGCCAGAAACTGTGCAAGCAGTGGTCCTGGTCCAGTGTCTGCAGAAACAACTCATGTAGCCACTGGGTTTGGGGAATTGGTGGCTCTCCCATCCCCATTCCCAATCCCTATTCCCATTCCCAGTCCCCACCCTCACTCCCTATTCTTCATCTCAATCTCCAGTCTCCAATCCCCATCCCACACCCCCAATCCTGATTCTCAATCCCTATCTCCATCTCCCATCCCCTGCCCACAATCCGAACCTCCCTTGTATGATCATTGATGCTGATTTTTGCTAGCATCTCCTTCAGCCACCCACCTCTCACTATCTGAGCAGAGTTTAGTGCACTGCCAGGGCACAACAGGCAGGAGGCCTCGGTCAGATAGGGACACGTTGGATTTCGAGCTATTTTTTGAAGCCTTTGCCAGCAGTCAGCTCCTGGGTGGGCAAAGATGCAAAAAAAATCTCTGTGCTGCCTAGTGAGCCAGCAAACCATGCAGCTGTGTTTTGGGCAGGCTGAGCTCCCCCAGGAGAGCTGGAAACAATGGGTGGTGGCTGAGAACACAGCAGAGTAAGCTCAGATGTCTGTACAACTGTACATTTTGAAGGGACTGCCCTGCTGTCTGTAATCATGCTTTGCAAACGAATGCTGAAATGGCCCACGTGGCACCGTGCTCCCAGCAGTTCTGCCACCAGGCCTGGCTGGATCACGTCCTGATGCCAGGAAGGATGGATGCAATGCAGGCTGAGGCACAGCCCAACACACAGCAGAGAGGCAGCAGGGCTGTGGGCAGCCTTTCCCATCCAGCTGTCAGGAGGCCTCGGCGTTCCTCCTTCACGCTTTGGCTGAAGACCTGGGCCTAATGCTGCTCCTTGTGTCGGAGATGCTCCTTACAGGGAGCTGAGTGGAGAGCAGATCATTCCTGACACTGATGGTGTGACTGCCCCACTGCCCCTCAATCCCTAATTACCCCCGCAACTGCCCCCCACATCCCCTAAGTACTCCCAAACCCGTAACTGCTCCCCAGCTACCCCTAATTACCCCAACTGCCCCTCACATCCTCTAAACAGTCTCCAAACCCCTAACTTCCCCCAATTTATCCCCCAACCCCCTACTTACTCTCTTAACTATCTCCCTATTTCCCCCCATGTCCCCTAAATGATCCCCAAATATCTAACTGACCTCCTAGCTGCCCTCTGAACCCCTAATTACCCCCCAACCGCTCCTAGTTGCTCCCCAAACCCAATTACTCCCCTAATTACTCCTCATCTGGTCCCCACGTCCCCTAACTGGCTTCCAAACCCCTAACTGCTCACCCAACTGCCCCCCATGTCTGCTAACTGACCTCCAAACCCCAAACTGAACCCCCAGCTGCCTCCAAACCCATAATTACCCCCCAACTCCTCCCTACATCCCCTAATAACCCCCAAACTCCTATCTGCATTCCCAACAACCCCTCAACCCCTAATTACCCCAACTGCCCCTCACGCCCGCTAACCAACCTCCAACCCCCTTATTGCCCCCAAACCACCAACTACTCCCCTCACTGCCCCCACGTCCTCTAACCAACCCTACACCCCTCACTGCTCCCCTATCCACCCCCAACCCAACTGCCCCCTCCATCCCAACTCCCGAACCCACCAGCTTACCCCCCAAACCGCCCCCGCATCCTCTGACCGACGTCCAAACCCCCCCATCACCCCCTCCACCCCATCACCGCCGCCCTTCCCGCACCAAGCCCCTAACGACTCCCCACCTAAGCCCCTCCAGCCCTCCCCCCCATCCGGTTCCCGGCCCCGCCCCGTGACGCGGTGCCGCCGCGGTCGGTTCCGCTCCGCTCCGTCCGCCATGCTGGTGCCGGTGTTCACGCTGAAGCTGAGCCACAAGCTGCAGCCCCGCACGGTGGCGCTGGGCCGGTTCGACGGCGCGCACCCGTGCCTGGCGGCCGCCACGCAGGCGGGGAAGGTAACGCGCGGCGCGACGCGGACCGCCCGCACGCCTCGCTCGGCCGCCGGGTAACCGTCCGTGTGCCCGCAGGTCCTCGTTCACAACCCTCACGGCCCCGGGCCGAGGACGGGCGGCAGCCGCGCGGCTCCCAGCGGCCACGACGCGCGCGTGTCGCTGCTCAGCATCAACCAGGCGGTGACGTGCCTGGCGGCCGGGCCGCTCCGCGCCGCGCCGAGCCGCGACTGCCTGCTGGTGGGCACCCGCACGCACCTGCTGGCCTACGACGTGCACGACAACTCCGACCTGTTCTACCGAGAGGCGAGTTGCGCTGCTGGGGAGGGCCGCCCTGAGGGTGACGCCGGGGCGGTGCCCGCAGGAAGGACGTGCGGGTCCTACGGCGTGTCCAGGGCGGGGAGCGGGACCGTGAGGGGTCTGAGCGCTGTGCGGTGGGATGGGGCCGTGGGAGACGAGCAGCTCGGGGGGGGGCTCGTGGCTCTGCAGCCCTTTAGAGGTGGGAGCGGGGAGCGGCCTCTGCGCACGGGTCACGTGGATGGGGCGGGAGCCGTGGCTCACGTTGGGTGCTGGGAGCAGTGCCCCCAAAGAGCGGTGCAGCACTGGCACAGCTGCCCGGGGAGCGGGGGCAGTCCCCATCCCAGAAGCACGCAGACACGGTGCCTGGGAGCCAGGTCAGCAGGCAGCAGCGGTGCTGGGCTGATGTGGGGATCAAGGAGATCTTTTCCAAGCTCTGGTGACTGCATGATGCTAAAAGTGTAGGATATACAGCTGTGCACGTGTGAGGGAGCCGGTCCTCACCATGCGTAACGCAGCGCCCAGCAGGGCAGGGTCTGGATGTTTTCATGGGCGTTTGGAGCTCAGCTCGGCTGGTGGAACTGTCTCACTGCTCTATCCAGGTCATGCCCTGGGGAGCAGTAGGACATATGGAATAGCAGAGAGCAGCAGGAGCTACTGAGGAATCGGACGCTGCTGGGAGAAACTCCAGGAGGCCTTGGATTTATGCAGCACTACAGCTTCTCTATTTAGAGTTACAAGTGTGCTGTCAGTGTATGTCATAACAACTCAGTTCTCGGAATCAGAGCCTTTGCCCTAATTAAGCTGTTGGCTGGACTCCACATGTCATATATTATTATTATTATTATTATCCCCTTCCCAAATTGATACTTGCCCGTTGTGTCCTTGCAATGCCACTGCTTCAGCCAGACCCACGGGGTGGGAGGGGGGTGCACACGGAGATGTCGTTGTGCATCCCTAGCACTGCTGTGAAGGGAGCATGGGGATGTCGGGAGCTTTTTTATTTGCGTACTCTGATGTCTCACGCTTTGTTTTGTTCCTTTAATGTCTCTCCGTAGGTTTCTGATGGAGCCAATGCAATTGTCCTTGGACAGCTGGGAGATATACCATCTCCTCTTGCTATTATTGGTGGCAACTGTGCTCTGCAAGGCTTTGATTATGAGGGAAATGACCTTTTTTGGACGGTAGGGCTACACATAACGCTTTGACTTTATTAAAAGTCTCTTTTGGTGGCACTGATTTCCATGGATTTATTTATTTTTAATACGATGAGTAATAACTTGGTTAGCTTAGGTCTTTCTTATTTTACTTCAGAGCTTAAACTGTGTTTTGACCTGTATTCATTGCATTCAGGTGGTGCTCAAATGTCGACTGTGTTCATTGCAGTTGAGGTAATAAAAATGATTTACCTTCTGACTGCTATCACTGATACTGAAAACAGCCTTCCTCATTTTAGGTTACAGGAGACAATGTTCGGTCCCTAGCGCTGTGTGACTTCGATGGCGATGGCAAAACTGAGGTTTGTTTGTACCCATTTATTTGTGAATTTGGCTGTTTTCATGGTATTGTAGTGACGGGGTAGAAAAAAAAGATGAGTAAGTACATCTGACTTAGATGAGGGACCCCTGTGAGGAAGCTGTCCCTTTTTCAGGCTGGCAGAAACACACATAGTGACTCAGTCTGCATTCCTGGAACTGCTACTGGCACCACTTGGAGCAAGGAAGGTCAGGCATCTTTGGGTCTTGGCAGTGTTAGTGCCTTGCCTTGGTGAATGGGTGGCCAGTTGTGAAACTGTCTCTTGTGTTCTTGTACCACACCAAAAATAGGGGAGAAATGTCTCGGCTCTTATCATTGCTCACAAGGCACCTGTTTCATGATAAGGAATGAGAAGACAGAAGACCTGATAAAGAGCCAATGTCTTCTTTGCACGCTTGTTTACGTTCAGTTAGAGCCTGTTTTGGGGCTCTAACTGGATGTAACCCATGGAACAGGTCCAGAAGAGCGCCGCTAAAATTATGCTGGAGCACCTCTCCTATGAGGAAGGGCTGAGGTAACTGGGCTTGTTCAGCTTGGAGAACAAGGGAGATTGAGGCTGGGTGTGAGGAGGAAGTTTTTCACTCAGAGGGTGATGACTGGACCAGGTTGCCCAGGGAGGTTGTGGGTGCCCCATCCCTGGAGGCATTCAGGCCAAGGCTGGATGTGGCTCTGGGCAGCCTGGTCCTGCCCATGGCAGGGGGCTTGAAACTCGATGATCTTTCAGGTCCTTTTCTGCCCAGGCCGTTCTGTGATTGTATGATTTTGCCCTTGCTTTGTGGTCAGGCAGCCACTGCTTGTAGGAAGGCAGTGATACTGATGCTTGGTTTGGTGGTTTTGAGTTTCTGTGTTACTTTTGCAGCTTCTTGTTGGCTCTGAAGATTTTGATATCAGAGTATTTAAAGAAGACGAGATTGTGGCAGAAATGTCAGAAACAGAGGTAAATTAGTCCTAGCTAATTTATTTATAGGTTTATTGTAATTGTGGGTGGAATTGAGAACACTGTGTACTTTAAAGCTTCTCTGGAGTGTATTGTGTAGTTAAACAGTTAACTACTTGGCACTGTATCTACCCTTCCGGAGTTACAAAAGTCAAAGTTTAATGTCTTTAATAACACTTGCACGAGGTTTCTGACATGTTTGTTTACAAACTTTTAACCAGGCTGAGGGCATAACTGAGCTGACTGGAAGTTGTGGCCCTGGCCAAAGGTGCTGTATGTTCCTGGAAGGGGACCAGTGGCTGATGTGCTCAGTGCCTTCCGAGCTACAGAACGTCCTCTGCTGCAGTTCTCAAATTCGTTGTCACGGTCGCGATGAAGTCACTTGTCCCATGTGTGTCCCCACAGGGATGGCAGGGCAGAGGGGATCTGTGTTGCACACGGGCTGTACAAACAAGGCAGTGCCTTTGTGGCACCTGCACTAAGAGCTTTGTCCTTGAAAAACTGAGATCTCCCTGCTGCTCAAGTTAGGACTCGAAGAGGCTCAGTTAGCTATTAAACCGCTTACAAAGGGCTCTTAAAGAGCAGTGCAGGCAGTGTTCCAGGAAAGGAAGCTGTTACTGTAGGTGGGATTAGAAGCAGGCATACTAAATGCTGCTGTCTGTGTAATGACCAATCCAGAGTGGTGTTGTGATTTCTAGTGCAGGGGGAGGGAGCAGTGTGTTGCTCTCACGTGTTTCTGGATCTAAGGTTGAATTGCTTTAAGTTCGCACCAGCAGAGCCTTAAGAACTATCTGCTCTGGTCTGAAAGGACACACCTTCACCAAATCCTGAAGGCAAATGTAGGGGATGATAGCTGCACACGTTGTGCTCCTTTTAGAAGGCTTGAATAGTTTGCCTTCTTGGTGTTTAATTCTGATGGAACAGATCACAGAGGATTTGTGATTTGTGAGCTGATAAACAGACACTTTGGGTGGATGGGGAGTTTTGGTACCTGGGTGAGTTCTGCTCTGACACTGGGGTCTCTCTTCCCAGTGTGCTCATGATTTGGAAGGTGGTGTTATGTGGGAAAGGCTTTGGAGAGGAAGGGCAAAGGGTTTGGAAACCATATTCTGTAGCACAAAATCCATGAGCACACTCAGCTGAGGTTAATGTGGATTACCTGTGTCTTCCATGGCTGACTGCAGATAACTTCCTGCAGGACTGAGTTACAAGCACAAGGACTCCGATCAAGGAGGCCATGTGTACCTTAAACCAGACACCAGGGTGCTCATGTGAATGGTGGTGATGAGTGCTTCCTTCCCAGTGGCTTTGGCAGAGGTTGGGGTACATTCACTGGGAATCTTCCCAGTGGGAAGGTCTGGTTTCTGCACGAAGGATTTAACTGAAGGAAACCTTGTGAGCTGCCTTGTACAGGAGAGCAGGCAGCTGCTTGGAAGTCTCCAGCATTAAAGTCTCCAGTGTTTGTGCATGGAAAAGGGCTGCTTTCCAAGTACTGAGAGACCTTGCTCAGTGAGGAGTTGTAAGGTAATGGGTCTTAAAAGGAGTGAGAAACAATGTGAGCTGTGACTCTCAGGTCTTTCCCTGGAGCTGTTACTGAGGTAATACCTGGCCTGGTGTTCTGATTGTCTTCCAGGAGAAGTCCAACTGTGGGAGCTGTTAATTTTTATCATGCTGATCTCAGGCAAAGATTTTCTACCAATATTATCTCTAGGGTTTTCCCAGCCTGTGTAACATTGAACTCCTCAGGTCCTGAAGCTCTAGGGAGCATGGTGTGTGGGGAGCTGCTTTTGCGTGTTAGCGCTGAAGACCACAGGAATCCTCTGAGCACTTGTGCTGCTGTTTGTGGTAATAAACAGTTGGTCAAAGAGCACAGTTTGAAGGCAGTTCTGCTATCTTTGCTGAGTTGTGTGTTAAAGCTGGCAACACAGCTTGTGTGAAGAAACCCTGCCAGGCCTTTGGTAGGGTTAAACTGGGTCTTAAAAACAGTTGCTTTGATATTTTGTGCTCCACACAGTAGTTGTAATTACAGTTGAATTCCAATAGAGTTCAGTTCACGTGGAGGAGATTGTAGTCTGTTCTCTGCCACTTGGGAGTGCCAAAGTTGGTGTGCTCTCACTATTGTGCTCTCTCTCTGTCCCTTTCCCCTCCAAGACTGTGACTGCACTCAGCCCCATGTATGGCAGTCGCTTTGGCTACGCTCTTTCCAATGGCACGGTCGGAGTGTACGACAAGACGTCCCGCTACTGGAGGATTAAGGTCAGTCCTGTGTTGGGTATCACCACTGAGGGCTTGAAGTCTCCAGGGGTGCTAATTCTGTTTGTTGGTGCTTCCCAAACTCGTTAGATGATTTGAAATGTTCTACTGAGCATAGTTTGTATGTAATGTAATTAATGTGATCATCGTATTACAAAACCTACCTGTTTTTATAGATAACAAGCAAAATTAACCATATATCAGTTCTTTTGGGACTGTTGGAGATGACTTAACACTGCAAAAACCATGTGCTTTAGGCATGCTGCAGCATTGAAGTGAACAACCAGAGATTCAGCAGAGAACTGCGAGCTCGCTGTTGGGAAGTGCCTCTGGCTGTTGTTAAATCAATAAGCTGTTCTCCTGACACTGAACGTGTCTTACACTGTGTGTGTTCAAAGCCAATTTTTCCTTTCTGTGGACTCGTTCTCCAGAGTCTTGCATGTGTCGGGTTAGAAGGTGCACCCGAGCACAGTTTGTGCTGTGTTTTCTGTCCTCAGTCTAAGAACCATGCGATGAGCATCCACGCGTTTGACCTGAACGCTGACGGTGTGTGCGAGCTGATCACCGGCTGGTCCAACGGCAAGGTGAGTCTGTGCTGGTGGAGCAAGGGGCTGCGGGCCTGGAAAGTGTGTCAGAACCAGGCTGCTGAGTGGTCTCAAGCAGAACAGATGAAACATTAAAAAGACCGCTGAGGAGCTGTCATAGTAAACCTGGTTTGTCTGGGAAGTCCTTGCCAAATGCAAGAAGAGCCAGAGAAAACCTTCCTCTGCTTACTTCAGGGTGAATTGCTAAGGTGTGGTGAGCTGTTTCTATGGCAGCAAAGATCATATGCAATGTCCCAGAGCTCTCCTGTGTCTCTTCTCAGCTTTGTCTTGAGCGCATGCTAATCATACTGTATTTCCTGAATGTGCTCCAGCTACAGGGGAAAATGAGCAGTGATGTAAGAGGGGAGCGGCATCGGTCCCGGCCGTGGCAGGATTAGTGTAAATCCATCAAAGTGTTATTTAATATGAGTCGAGGCGTTCTGTACAGCTCAGTCTGGTCTCTTAAGCCCTCTGCTCGGTGTTCCCCTTTGCCAAAAACGATTGTTCTAGTTGCCAATTCTCTCTTGGATGCAGCTTGCCAGTTTTTGTTTTTTTTTTTTGGTAAATCTCCTTTCGTAGCACCTCTCATTACTCTCATTAGCCTAGGGGAATTTAATTAACTTCGTATCAAGCTGGCAGCCTGGAGCCCAGATATGTTGTAACTTATGTTGGATTAGGTGTATAACTCTGTTAAAGTGAGAACCCCTCCTCGCTTTATGCCTTTTGCTGTTCTTTCAGCTGGCAGGCCCTTCCCTGCCTGCTGGTCTGAAGCAGCCCCAGCTTTTGGATGGAGCACTGCACAGAGCTGAGCCCTCTGCTCCATCCTTCTCCCTCCAAAGATAATTAAAGCTTGTTCATCAGTCCAGGACAGCAGCTCAACCAAAAAGCTGTAAATGCTGCATTAAGGCTATGTCCAGTTTGCTTCCATCATTGCATCCACACGTGCACAGCCTTCCCTGCGTAGGCTCACAATCACCTTTTCTTCCTTCCTGCTCTTTGTAGCTTAGGGAGGCATCTCTGCAGAGCAGTTCCTTTGGGCTGAACTTGTCTGGAGTTTGCTTCCTGATAACAGATCTTCCACCTGTGTCCCTGTGCTCAGCAGAACTGCAGCTCCACTCGTGGGGCTGGCTGGTGGTGAACAGCACCACGCTGTGTGTGTTGGAGCTAGCTTTGCTGTTCATGCCATGTCCTGGGTTTTGCTGTTCCAGGTTGACGCACGCAGTGACCGAACTGGGGAGGTCATCTTTAAGGACAACTTTGCTTCCTCGATTGCAGGAGTGGTGGAGGGGGATTATAGGATGGATGGGAGCACCCAGTTAATCTGCTGTTCGGTTGATGGTGAAGGTAGGAGAGTTGTTCAGGATACTAATTTAACACACAGCAGTGTCAGGCATATCACGTCATCTCAGATGAGCTAACTGTTCCGTAGGTATTTGTGTGTGCCAAATTCCCTTGGTTTTATGTGAAGTGAAGGGAATTTTGTGTTAGGCTACCTGCAAACAGGATGTCAAAGTTGTCTCTCTGTGGTAATCAGTGTGTCATTACGATCCGAGGTGCCATCAAAATTTATTTGCCTAAATGAAGAAGTCCCATCCTAGTAAAAGCAAAAGATACATACTCGGTAAAGAGCACGATTCTTAAGGCAACAGCATGAAAGATGAGTATTTGGGAAATCTTTTTTCCTTTATAATTCTTTGGTTGCTTAACAGTGGCTAAAGGGGGGGAGAAAAGTAAGGGTGTATATGCATTGTGGCTTTGTGAATAGTTATAGAAATTTTGGATGTTAACAGCCCTTTGTTTCCTGGAAGATGCTCTTCTGAGACTGCAGAATGGTTTTATGGCACCATTCTTTCAAGAAGTGGCACCTGGTTACTGTGAATGGAAACAGATATATTCCTGCAAGTATCTATGGTCATGTGATGGCTCCAGGAGAGACAGTGGTGTGATTATCCAGCTGCCTGGCTTCGGTGGCCCCAGACAAACATGCCTAGCACGACCCATTTGGAACTAAAGCCTGTCCTTGGAAATCATGCACTGTTTTGCTGTCTATCTTAATCTCAGGCTGCTGGGAAGTGCTCCCTCTGGGCTTCAGCACATAAGTCCCATCCCAGGTGTGCTGACGCAGGCTGTAGGCAGTTGTGAAGGTACCTTGTCCTTGTTGGGCAGTGTGCTTGGTACAAGTGTCAGATCTTTGTGTGTGTTTGTTTCTGTGCAGTGCGGGGCTATCTGCCAGGAGGTGAGGAGATGAAGGGAAACCTGATGGATACGTGTGCTGAGCAAGACATGATCCGAGAACTTAGTCAAAAGAAACAAAATCTCCTGCTGGAATTAAGAAATTATGAGGAAAACACAAAGGTACTGCTTAAACAGTGTGTGGGGCCAAGCCCTGGCTTCCCTTTGCTATAAATGTGGGTGGAGGTCGTGGGGCAGTCTGGACAAGTCAGAGCTGCAACCTGTAATCAGCAGTGAGATTGTCTGCTTGGGATTCCTGCTTGTTCCTTGTGCAAGTGCACAATAAGTCATTATCCTTGCCTCGTCAGCTTGCTGGAGCAACTAAACAGAACGGGGTTTGGTTCAGCCCTGTGCAAAAACTTCTGTCTGAAAACTGTAATTTTCAAAGCCTGAGCCAGCTTGGGATCCAGAGGGGTTGTGTAAGAGCACTGCCAGGGTGCAGGTGGCTCCACGGGAAGGGGCAGAATTAGAGGGCTGTGCTCAGAAACAGTCTGAGGAGAGAGCAGGCTCGTGTTGAAAGAGTAAACGAGCAAAAACACAGAGTGGTGCTGCAAATTGAGCACTGTGACGGTGGAGGTTGTGACCCTGGAGGGTTTGTGCTTTGGAACAGGCCGAGCTGGGCTCTCAGAGGAAGGAAGCTGACGGGCAGAGAGGTGTGATTCCAGCCAGCACCCAGCTGCAGACCTCCCTGTCGGTTAACCTGGGCTCTGACAGCCAGTCTGCTCACGTGGAGCTCTGCGTTTCCACCACCAACGGTGAGCGGCAGTCTGCAAGCACCACCATTCCTCTCCATGTAAATTCATGCAAACATTTAGTTATATTTAGCTGATGATTTGCCTGTCTCCCCTTCCCTGTCTGTAATTTCCCCTCTGTGGCTGCTTTTCTTTCATGGTTTTGAATGAAGCTGTGCTCCTTTGATGGGTTTCAGGAGAGAGGAGTTGGGTGGAATTTGTTTCTTGTTGTGTTTCGTTTTCTGAGGCAATTAACACTTAACTTGGATGAAATGAGTGTTGTGATCCCTGCAATGCTCCTCATGTTGACTGTAAACATGACTGAAGAACACTGTGCAGTTCTCCAGTGAAAGCAGAGGTGCCCACCACTAAGTGCAGGGATCAGTATAGAGGGATAACATCTCCAACAGCGTTTTTGTTATAGGAACCAGCCAACCAAACAAACCCAACCCACCAAAGCAACAGCAGAGCACCTGTCCCACAAATTCCTGGACAGTCTTGCTTGCCCATGGGTGGGTTATGTGGTATGCAGGTAAATGGGGTATGGAATGTGGAGGTTGCCATAGCAGTTGTGTTCAGTAAGTGTCTGCAAACCGTGCAGGTGTTGTGTGAATGCAGAGTCACCAAGCACCAGGCGTGCTGAGGATGCAGGCAGTTCCAGATGTAGTGCTGCTCATCTGGGGTTTGTTAACAATTCGGTTGGGTTGCTTGTCCTTAACTCTGAAAAACATGGTGCCTTGCTGCAAGAGGACAGCTGTTAATTTAGAAACTGTTTTTTTCTCCTTGATCCTAAGACACAATCATCCGTGCTGTGCTGATCTTTGCTGAAGGCATATTTGAAGGAGAGAGCCATGTGGTACACCCCAGTGTGCAGAGCCTCTCAGGTTGTGTTCGGGTTCCCCTTACTCCACCCAAAGACGTCCCTGTGGATTTGCACATCAAAGCCTTTGTGGGTTACAGGAACAGGTGAGGGTTGTGCTGTGAACTCTCTCAGTGTCCAGAGCTAGCAGTGTGTGACAGCAAACACTGATGATGTGACTTCGTACTTGTCCCACCTGAACTGTACCATTAATTCCCAGATGCCTCAATTCTCTCATTACTGGCAGGAGAGCTGGAATATTTTCTTAAACATACTGTTATTCTGTGCTGCTGGGCTCTTCTTCAGGCACTCGTAGGGACCTGCAGTGCTTCAGCTCTGCCTTCAGCGGGGCAGTGAGTGGTTCATGTGCATGGCTGCCTCTTAGGGGCCTGGATTCTGGCAGCTCTGGACATAGTACATGAGCAAACCTGGGGGCACTGTGCCATCTTTCAGACCTCAAGTGACCCTGAACCTGTCTGACCATGGGGCTAGTAGGATATGCCTGTTTTCAAGACAAGGCTTTTTCAGTTTCCTCTTCATATATGCTTAAAAAATCCTCTCTCCTGCTCACCTCTGCTGCATCAAGCAGTGTCCCAGGAAGCAGCACCTGAACAGGGAGGTGTGCTTTGAGTGTGAGCCAGCCACTGCAGAAAAAACGTATGGAACTGAATTCCCTTTTTGCTTCCTCTGCTCTTTATTGCTGCTTTTAGTAGGACTTTGCCAAAACTGGTAATAAATGATCCAGTTACGTAGTAGAATCTTAAATGTAAGAACATATTTTGTTGGAAGGATTCTGGAAAATGTAGGCAGTGGGGAGGAATCATTCAACCTCACACAGAGAGCGGTGAGCCTGGAATTTCCAATTCACACGGCTCCAGCTGTTTCCCAGTGGTAAGCAGTTCACTCCATCGCTGGGAGCTGCTGGTCTTAGTAGCTAAAACAGAACCAGGAGCCCTTGCAGGTTAGTGACTGTCCTTTTTCCTTTGGGATTTCTCCAGCACACAGTTCTACGTGTTCGAGCTGACCAGACAGCTTCCCCGCTTCTCCATGTATGCTCTGAGCAGCCCGGACTCGGCCGCAGAGCCGCTGAGCTTTGTGAGCTGTGCGACGAATGAGAGGCCACAGAGGGTGAGTGTTCGCTGTGCTGCCTGTTTCCTGGTCCTGCTGATAATGCTTTTCATAGCACACAGAGGGATTGCAGTGAGCTCGAGATTTCCAAGAGCAAATACTGTTTTGCACTTCTGGCCTTTGGGGTCTGTGTATTACAGCCTGACTCAGTACCTCTTTTGTTTCTTAAAAACACCTCACTCGAGGCATTCCCAGCTTTAGGAATTCCTGCAGCTGCAGGGAACTAATGGCTTGAGGTCTTGAGGTATTTCAGGTCTTTCTTTGCTTGCTGGCAACCGATAGAATGCCAGTGGCAAGAGCCCTGTAGTGAGTGGTGAATTTTATGAATGAGCAGAGAACAGAATAAAGGCAACACAGTGCCCAGAGGATGGCTCACGTACGTGGCAGGTGAGCAGCAGAGCTGTAGTTTTGATTCTGTAAGGTTTGAATTGGGAGGTAGAGGAGTGATTAGGACCCATCTTTGCCCACGTAACTATGGGGCTCTGTCATACTCACATGACCTTTCCCATATTAAGTGATGAAGGCAAAAAGGTTGAAGAAAACTTTGCTCTAAATTCCTGTTGTGGAACATAGCTTTGCTTCCTAGCTTTCTTCAGTCTCTGGGCCTGGTCTTACATTTTCACCTTTGGCTGTGGTCTCCTATTGTCAGATTTGATTTTCTTGCAAATACTCTCCTGTGGAGCAGGGGGCCAACTGCTCCCATCCTAACGACATATCTTGACATATCATTTTGGAGATGAATTGTAGTGAATGAAGTTCCCAAGATAACCCGAATGGAGCCCTGGTATGCACACATAGGGCCGTTGCATGGCTCTCTAGACTTCGTGCACAGCTGATGGCTGATGCTCTGTTTTGGTTTTTTTTTTTTGCAAGATTGTTATGTGGCTCAATCAGAACTTTTTGCTACCGGAGGATGCAGAGTTTCAGAGTGCTCCCTTTCAGGTTTGCTTCACTTCCCTTCGTAATGCAGGTCAGCTCCTCATCAAAATCAAGCCTGGTGGAGAGGTAAATAACGTCATGGGCAAGGGGAATGCCAGTGTAGTTATACACCACTGAATCTTAAGGGTGGTTCTAACAGCAGGGCTGTGAAAACGAAGGACTGAACAGACAGGGGAAGTACTCAAGTTACGGGGATGTCTTTAGGCAGTGTTAGAGTCTGTGTTACTGCTAGTGGGTAAAATTCCATTGCCAATCAGCAAAGCAAATTGCTTAGCCTACAAATCAGTAGGAAGGCATTTCTTCCCACACAGTGGTTTCAGGGGGCTGCAGTTTGGGACTCAGAGGCTGCCCATAACTTCTGCACGTGTCCTTGTATGCACAGATTCCCCTTTTCCCCACACCTGAGGAAAAGTCCCTTTGAAATTAGTGTCTGCTTATCTCCAGGAAGCCCTAGAGCTTGTGCTTGCAGCAGTCTTGTCCCTTAGAATGAACTGCTTTGAGCCTAAGCAGCTGTTCTCCAGGCAGCCCTGCTGAGTAGTTTTGGGAGATATTTTGGCATGGAAGAGCAAGTTAAATGCTTTCTTGTTCTTTCTGACAGATCTCTATCAGCACGGATGACATTGATTTAGCTGGTGACATTATCCAGTCCATGGCCTCCTTTCTGGCAATTGAAGATCTGCAGGTGGAAGCAGATTTCCCTGCATACTTTGAGGAGCTGCGGAAAGTGCTGGTAAAGGTGAGAAAGAATTGGGGACATAGGTATGAAAGGAAAAAATGAAGGATCTCCACGCTGCTTTTTCTTTGTGTAGGTCAGTCAGCAGTGGCTTGCTAAATATTCCGTGCAAAGGATGAAGGGGTACCCTCAACATTCTGCTTGTGTATGGAACAGGGTCTTGATCCTCAGCAGCTGATTGTTTAGAGTAATGGCAATATGTTGTATGGGAGACTGAGCTGTGGATTTGGGCCAAGGTGTAAGGTGTGCATCTCATCCTGAGCACCCTCTCGTAGGGTAAAAGGAGCTACTCCAGCAGCTGGGCGTGAAGGGAGGGAGGATGGTCCTAGGCTGGCTAAGCTGGGATGTTATTTCCTATTGCACCAGGATGAGATGTGGCTTAAACAATTACCTTTGTGCCCTTCCTCATGGGCGTTTGCCTTGGCCAGGTGGATGAGCACCACTCAGTGAATCAGCGTCTGACTGCTGACATGGCCGACCACTCCAACCTCATCCGCACCACGCTGGTTCAGGCAGAAGATGCACGGCTCCTGGGAGACATGTGAGCAGTTGCCACACTGTGCACTTCGGGTGTAGAGCAGCCAGTCTCTGTTTTCCAAGTGGAAAAAAAAAAAAAAAAAAAGCACAAAAGCATTTGTGTGGTGGGAGGGATGCCCAGTTACCATTCTTTGAGCAGAGTTGGTACCTTGGCTGGTCGCACCACGAGCTGTCATTGAGCTGTGTCATGTCTGTTGGGGAGAGCCAGCCTGGGGGAGGCAGAAGGGCAGGTTTTGGCCTTGAACTATCTCCTGGCTGGATAAAGTGTCTACAAAAATAGACCTTCTTATGTATGTATTTTTAATTCCTGTTGGTACTGTTAAACAATGGGGCTAACCAACATGTCTAGGCAGGTCTGTGTTCCTGTAGCTACAGAGGTGCAGGTAACCACAGCAGCCATCACAGCTGTGTATTGTTGCACCTTCCTATGAAGAGATCAGGAGTTACTATCTTGTCCTGTGAGGTTCAGCTCACTGTGCTGATTGTCCCCCCAGGAAAAACATGAAGACACGGTACATCGAGCTCTATGATCTTAACAGAGATTTAATAAACCAGTACAAAATCCGCTGCAATAATCACATGGAGCTGCTGAGCAATCTGAAAGCAGTGAATCAAGCAATCCAGAGGGCTGGGCGGTTACGTGGTGAGTGTGTGTGGTGGGGGGACAGGAGTCTCGGGTCCCACTGAGGCTGAGTAGATATCTCACGTGCCACCTGGGTTGCTTAAGTGGTAGAAGTGGTCTTTAGTTGCCCAGACACAGCCAAGTGCATATGACAGGGAACGCAATCAGCATTTTGGAAAGGAAGTTCAGAGCAGTTTTCAGTTTTTCTAGGTGGTGTAGAACTCAATGGCTTTGTTTCAGTTCTTCATTTTTAGCCAGCTCAGTTCAAGAAATGATAGCTCCTTTTATTAACTTAAGCGAAGCTGTCTGTCTGTACTATTACTGGTTCTGCCAGCCTTTGGTGAATGATGCGTTTTGTTACATATTTATAGCTTTCCCCTTTCAACAAGTCCTTCAGGCTGCCTTGTAATAGAGCTATGGCAAATTCTTTCAAGAAAGGACTTTATTTTAAGAAAAAGGCAAGGTGGCACTTCACTGCCGGCTTAAAAACGTTCTGAAAGAGACCCCTGCATTTTCATCCTCATACACCTTTTCAGCATTTTTTTTTCCCCTCGTTTTCCACTTCACAGTTGGCAAACCTAAGACACAAGTGATCGCTGCCTGCCGGGATGCAATAAGAAGCAACAACTTCAACACACTGTTCAGGATCATGCGTTCGGGGATCGCATCTTCTTAAAAGCACCGGAGTGGGGAAGTGCAGTGGTGTTTCCAGGCAACAGGACCAAAACCAACGAGCATCTCACTCATTCATTCCCCTGCTCCACTGTAGAGTGAGGTGATTGCAAAGGTTGGAATTTAGTTAAGGCATCAGTCCAGAAATGTTATTTCTGCAGGCTGGAGGAGTGCATCAGCTTTACGTGCAAGTGTGGTATTTATGTACGGCAGAGCTATATCTGTGAAGCATTTATTTTTCACACAGTAACTTTATTTATGTATTTTAATATATTTTGTAGTTCTGCAGCAGTTTTTTTTCCATTAAAACATAGGCTGGTTTGGCTGCTTTTGTTCTGATTTAGTTGGTTATTTGCTGAATGATGACATGCTTCCCTAGCTGTGCTGTACAGTCAGTGTGCTCTCGTATGCTGTGTTGAGGTTACATCCACCACTGGGTTTGCATTGGAGCTAAGGAACCTGGAGCTGACTGAAATCATAAACACAGGACCACGAGTCTGTTAACTTCAGAATCGAGTTTTCGGAACTTGCCTCCAATTTCTGTTGTCAGCTTGTGCTCCTATTTTGTGTCACAGAATCCCTGGTTTCATTGCAGGGATGTGCTGCTTCCCAGGTCACTTGCAGTCTGCTGCAGCAGAAGCACCAAAGGGATAACTTCTGCTGGTTTTATATCCACATGGTCCTGGAGAACTGCTCAGTTCCAGGACAGGAAGGTAGGAATGGCTTCATACCTGATGCTTCCCACACCCACACTGCAGGCAGCTTTGCTTTCAGCTGCATGTCCCATGGCACTGCTGGATAAAGCTGCAGCTGCTGGGATGGGCAAGGGTGTATTTCAGGAATGAGGAAAATAAAGTATACAGCCAGGCTTGGTGTGTAAGAGCTTGCAGTATGTAATGGGATCAGAAGGTCTTGATAAATCTCTTGTCCCCTGGCTCAAAACTGTTTATTAGTTGTGGGGTCTCTTAAATTGGATTAATATGTTACAGTAAATCTGTAGGTTAGAGCTGAAGATAGTGTAGAACCTTTGCCAAAACAAATTTCTCCTGGAAGCTAAAAATACCCTGAGTGGGATGGAGGCTGTGTGCCAGCACTCCCAGCTCCTGCCCTGTTGGTCCTCACTGCAGTGCAGGGAGGAGGAGGCAGCCCATCACCTCTGTGAAGGGCGATCTTGGGCAGCTCTTCAGTGCTGCTAGCAGCACTCACCTCCTGGAAGTGGTCTGTCTCTTACGTGCTAATGCTGAATTAAAACCAGCAGCCCACCATTTGCTACTGAGCAGCCACTGGTAATACATTGAATGGGAAAATTAATTCTTGCAGTGCGTTCTGATCTTCAGAACAGTCCCTTGCCAGGGCTTCAGCCTTTCAAGATGAAGAATTGTGCTGCTTGAATCTCTGTCGCTTCAAATCAGCAGCAGGAGCTCATTTGAATCCTTTAGGAACCTGGTTGTTAGTCAAATCCAGCTTCTTAGTGAGAAGGGTGGTGAGCCACCCATGCTGTTCTAAGGGAGCAAGCTGTAAGACGTGATTATGGAACAGTCTCCTGGCACAAATCTCAGGCTTTCTGCCACCTGCTCTACTTGTTCCCACTGTTTCCAGCTCTTCTTTTGCTCTTCATGTTCAAAATCCTAATGCTTGCTTAGTAACATTTCTGTAGTTCATTCAGCGATCAGAGAGTGCCTGTGATCAGAAAGCAGCTTTCCCATCAGCCTCATTTCAAAGGGCTGCACACCAGGCACTTCCAGTCCCAGCTCTGTTTTGCTCTTGGCTGCCTGTCTGCAGTGCTCGTCAGTCCCTGGGTCACAGTCCAGACCTCCACTGTGGCTGATTTCCTCCAACAACAAACTTGTCATTTTATCTTCCAGTAAAAACAACTCTTATCTTTGCCAAACGTGAAATCTGCATCCAGGAAGCTGAAGTGATACGCAAGGTTTGCAGTTGCATGTTGACATAGAGCAGCCCTTGGCTGGCACACAGCAGCAAGTTGACATAAGCCTGGTGCCCAGCTGAACCTGCACCAAGAAATCATTGGCCAGCAGTCTGTGCTGGGAAAGGTCAGTCCTCCAGGGCTGTTGCATGGTATCCAGCTCTCAGGAAGGGAAGGGGAGTTGTTCACAGCCCGCTAAGCCACTGGTGGGGCACAGCACAAGTAGAAGTGCACGTTTGTTGCTGGAGGTTCACGTGGAAGTCTGCTCGGAGGGCACTGCACCAGGAGTTGGGTTTACGCCATCGTGCTGTGGGGCATTCATCACCTGCCTGGAATTGTGCCCCCACTGAAGCTGCTGAAGGTATCTGTCTTCCCCACAGGGTCCCTTTGCTGCCCGAGAAGCGTGCTGCAGCAGTGCCGCGCTGGATCCGTGCCCTCAGCAGGGAGCTGTGTACCGGGGACTTTCCATGACCTAATTCGGGTTCCGGTTTGAAGTTGAAGAACAAACAAAACAGTGGGAACTGAGAGCTGGCAACAGGTTACCTCATGTTAGCCACTCTTCCTCCAAGTCCCAGGGATCGCTGTTCGCTTTGGTTAATCCTCATGCACAGCCTGCCGTGCCAGCAACTTATTCCTGCGTGTTTACGACTGCAGAAATGACTCCCTTGGCCTGGTCTCTGGTTGAGCTGCATTGAATTGCTTTTGTTTCCAGTCCTGCTAATAACCAGCTCCTGAAGCACTGCACAGCTCAGCCATTGGGTAACAGGAGCTGCTGCCCCCTGCATCAAACAGCTCAGCTGTCTGCTCGCGGGGCTGAGGGTGGCTGATGCAGGAGGCTGTCTTGCACAAAGCTGCTCTCAGCTGCCCACGCTGTGCCACGTTAATCACTTACCTGCTATCCTCCACTCTGTTGGCCTTTTTTCCCCCAGTGCTAACTGCAAATCGGCTTTGTAAGTTGCTTCATCTCAGCCTCCTGCGGCAGAAGGGTGTTTCCCTGTGCGATGGGCTCCGTGACTGCCTTGCTCAAGCAGGGCTGGCATGCCCTCTAGTGTGTCGTTTGTTATAGAAAGCAAAAAGCTTCAAAAGGCACAGCCTGCTGCTAGGCTGTTCCTGACACACCGGACATGCTCTCAAGCTGACAGTGCGGAATAACGTGGTTTCTATTTGTTAATTAACTCACTCCCAGCTTTGCCTAGTTGACCATACCATGAGTGGTATCCACAACCTTTGTTTGGAGCTACCCAAACATTTTTCATTTTTCTTTAGAAAACTCCCATTGCTTGTCTCCTACTGTAGCAGCTCAGAGCGAGGTCTTCTGTCCCCAGAAAAGCTGTTGCTCAGAAAGGTAGCAGAGTGCTTCAGAAATTAACGTAAATTAGTGATTCACAAAGAGTTCTGTGCTCTTTGCAGCTCCTGTTTCTAGGTTCATCCCCTTTGTAAGCAGCTTAAAGCAGTGAAGGAGCATTAAAAGAGAGCAGGAAAGTGTCTGCAGCACACAGAGAAGCCAGCTTAGGGAAACTAGTCAGAGAATAAACAAGGTCACGTAGACCTCCCAAGCCTACGTGCTTCCTAATCTGTTTCAGAATGCAGTCATGGATGGAGTCATGCTGAGTACTTGCTGCCTGTGCCAGCACTACTTGCCTTACTGTGAGCTTGCTGGTGCCCCTGCTGCTAGCTGTGGTCTTACACCACCTCTGTTCTCACACTGATATTACACCTGGAACCAGTGTGATAGCAAACTCTAAACAGCTCTCTCTCTCCAGACTGAAGAGGCAGGAGGAAATGAAAGTGCATACACTTGCTGCAAGCCCAAGGCCTCTGTCGGCTGGCTTGGGTGATCTGAAAGTGCACCTGTGTTACTCCTGAGTACAGAAGTTTTAGGCAAGCACGTGCATGCCAGGGCCAAGCCTACAGCATGGTGTTTGCTGTCCAACTGGCTGTTCTCCTTTGATACCTGCTACCTGGAAGGATGTGAGCATCCTATTTCCAGTGACAGAAACCACGCTGGAGCCCAGCAGGCTGCAGGACAAAGCTGGAACGAGAGGATGTGCTGTCAGCAATCTTCCCACCGTGGACGATATGCCAAAGGAGGTGAGCTGGCAAGCTGGCAGTTCCTGTTACCAGCCCAGCCTCTCCTGGTCTCAGGCTGTAGCCTTCAGATCTGAAGCATGGAGCTGTTCAAGTAAACGCATAGAGAACACAGGAGCAGGTCTCTTCTTTCATTTACTGCTTAACTTGTAAACTCACAGAAGCAGGGGCTCCATCTGGGTCTGTCTGCACAACATTTAGCATAATGAAGTCCTGCTCCTGTTACAGTGCCAAGGCCAGGCTGCCAATGGCAGCAGCTTTATAGCCTCACTTTCTTCCTCTGTGGTTCCACAGAGCTGTACAGCTGGAAGAACCTCTTATTTCCTTGGGCAGCTCCTTTATTTCTGCCACTACAAAAGGTGAACACAGTTACAATCCAGAAAATGTCCTGGGTATTTTGTAACAGAACTTGCTCAACTACAGTTTGAAGCATTTAACTGACCTCTTATTTAAAACAAACAAAATAGTGGTTAGCTTGGGGCCTCGTGTGCTTGTAATTTTCACCCTGCCATCCGATGAGACACTCATCCCTTACATCCCACACGTCTCCTTTCCACAGGAGAACAGCTGGGAAGCTGACACAGCATTGTCAGTCACATGGGGATGGCACCCTCTGTGTACTATTAAAAACAGCTAAGAGTGAATGTTACAACCAAGTCAGAAGGAGATTTCCACTTACAGCTCATAAAAAAGTCACCTGGGCCCCCTACGTAGGTACAGTTCACATACAGAGTGCTCCAGTTAGCATTTGGAAGGCTGGCCTGGGCTCAGGCAGGCCCAGCTGAGTGCTTGGACTGACCCCTGCCCCAAAGCCACCACCACTACTATCTGTGATGATGGTCGCTGTGCCATCACTCATAATACACAAATGAAAAATCCCAAAATCCTCTTCTGCTCGGGTGCTTTTTCAGGCGTGCCGAGCTGCGATGATTGATGTATTTCACAAACTTCATGGTTTCTTTGTCTCTGTATACCAGAGCCAAGCAGTTGTCCTCTGGATTCACAGTCAACAGCTGGGAGAAGTAAGAGTAAGGGGGGAAGTTAGTTTCAAAAGTACATCCTTGGTAACGTTCTCAGGAAGAAAAACATCTTGAAAACTAGTCGGAAGAAAGGGCTGCTAATAGAGATATGGATATACAACCTGAAGCATTTATTAGATAGCAAGGTTCGTTTGAAGAGATTCTAGACTTCTTATAGGTGTGACTGCTCAGCAGCCTTGTTAGTGCTCAACTGGATGTGATTCTTTTCCTTGCAAAAGTGTGATCTCTGCTACAGCCTCGTGCCCACCGGGGTCAGTGACCCCTTGCCTCTTGAAGCCAAATCCAGAGCTGTGCCCCCAAGAGCTACAGCTCAGGTGGGAAGCTCGAGGGTAGGCACAAGGCTCCAGAGCAACTGCTTCAATGTGAGACTATGATAAAGTATAATAATGCCTAAACAATTAATTTTTATCTAATTTGCAGTTGGCAGCCAAGCTCCTTACCTCTTCATCTTCACCTTTAGCGATGTAGGAAGTAAAGCCACCATACTCTGGATCCCAGTCTTAAAAGAGAAAAGAATGATCCTTAGAAAGCTGAACACTGTCCAGACTCCATAGATGCAGCTTTTGTATTCCACTCTGCACAGTGACTGGATGCAGGACCATCCCCAGTTTACCTCCTGCCTTTTTCCCCTTTACGTTCAGAACTGACTTGAAGGCAATGCTACCACAGCCAGGCCATTTAAGGTAGCTTGGCTTTCTGCTCCCCACAGTTTTGCCTCAGCAGTTAGCAAACTTCCAGTACAATTACAATCACATGCCAGGTGGTTTCACCTATGCATTCTTGGCTCATTTAATAAAAAAAAAAATGCTTGTGTTTATATTTTTGTTTTCACCATTATCTAACTAGCAATCAACCTAAAACGCCTAGGCATGCCTAATGTAACTTTGAAAAACCCAAGGCTTTGTGAACGGGGGGCAGTGATAGTTTTGATGAGAAAGGAGGCAGAATGGAACACTTGCAGCAGGAATTCTGGCCACCTGCCCTTCCACCACGCTCAGAGCCACTGCCCAGCAAAGCAAAGACACAGGGGCCTCATCCTTTCCCTCTGCCTCAGCAAACCCACACGCCACCTCCTGGCTGCAACACAGGCAGCTCAGGCAATGCTGCAATCCCAGCCCTCTGTGTAAGGACTACAGGAGTGAAAGATTTCATCCTCATCTTCACTGTTGCCTGTTTACCTTCACAGCCACAGTAGAAGAGCAGGTCGAGAGCAAATTCGGTTGCTTGGTTGTCATGGACTAGAGTGTAGTGCCCGCTGGTCCAGCGCCGCAGCTCCCCTGCACACATCGGGGTACTCGAACCTGTGGGAGGGAGCAGATCATCTCAGCAGCCAGGGGAAACCACGAGGGTGGGCAGTAGCTGACTCCTGCTAAGCTCAAGGCACACGACAGGGAAGCCCTGGTACTGTTCACACCACTGTGAAGCAATCTTTGCCGGCCCCAGCAAAGTGCAAAGGAAGAACAAGTCAAACAGATCTCGTGTTAATCCTTTTCTAGAGGGAGCTCCATGTCCTTTGAACAGCGTGGGGTGGGGGATGGGCAGATACAAGATTTGCTTTCTGACAGCTCCCAGAGGCAGTGTGCTTTGATTCAACCAGTTCTTCCTTTTGTTTTGTTCCCCCTCCT
Organism: Cyrtonyx montezumae; assembly: GCF_038088225.1. Taxonomy (NCBI): domain Eukaryota; kingdom Metazoa; phylum Chordata; class Aves; order Galliformes; family Odontophoridae; genus Cyrtonyx; species Cyrtonyx montezumae. Next base: position 15,715,537 of record NW_027071903.1, read on the forward strand.
TTGGGACTCACAGTAGAGCTCTAACCTTTCAGAGCCAGCAACCTGTCTGCTCTGAAAGCACATACACTGCAGGGAGGAAAGGCAGCACTGCAAACTCTCAGGCAGATACATCAGAATTTGGAGAAGGCCTTATTTTTTCATGGCTCGGGTCAGCTTCCAATCCATGCAGCCTCAGACTATGACCTCCTCGTATATTAGTTTAAAATTACCCAGGAAGAATATGGCAATAGAAGAGGCAAAACTGTGGAGATAACAAAAAACCAACACAAAGTCTTTGTACAAAATAAGTGTTGGGGGGGGAGTTTTCAGTAAGTCTTGGATTTTAGTTACCCTCCCTTCTAATGTCTAATAACTTGAAAGAGGAGTGTTTTCAAAAAAAATCTGATATGCTTGTACCCTGTGCTTGTTGCAGTACAAGGTGAGATCCAAGTTCCAAGAAAATCTCTGGGTCTGCTGCCAACAACCTTAAGTCAGGATGCTGCCCAAGTCCTTTCACAGTGCTGCCCTACTTACCATTCTGTGTCTCGCTGTCTTGTGCCTCAGAGATGTTGTCAGGCTGGTCTGGCTGACGGGTACTACTATCAGCATGCTGTTCAGTCTCTGCCTCCTTGCTTTTGGAACTGCTATGCCCAGCACTGTCTGCTGCTCTTCCTTCCCCAGCACCCTCATCCTCATCAGAGGGGGCCAGGAAGTGCAGCTTTAGGCCAGTGAAGTTGGAAAGCAGTAAAAACAGGGCCTCAGAGCGCAAGAACTGCAGGAAGTTCTTCAGGATGTCAGGGAGGCTTTCTTCCTCTGCTGTCTCATAGAGTCTGAAAGACAGCAGATAGCAGCAGCAGAGAACCGACGAGAACCACATCTGTGGGAGCAGCACTGGTCAGCGCAGCCTCATGGCAGCTCCTGCTTGGCATGATCAATGGAACAGGACTGTCATTTCTTACCTTTTATTGGGAGGCCCCCGACTACCCCACTGGATGTCTTCATTCTCCAAAGCTTCGCACAGAAGTTGAAATTTCTCTTTCTAGGAGAGAAACACTAACACTTTAGTCTCCAGGTCTCCCTGAGTGTACTGCAAGCAGCCATCCTGCACTCTCATGTAAGGCACTCTCAGCATTTTCTTTAACTTGCCTGTCTCCTAAAGATAGCTGAATAGGAGGGCATAGTCCGGGCAGGCACTGTGAACTTTTAATGGCAGTGACCTAACAGGTATGAAACACTACCTGATTTTTGACTGGGTGAGAATGCAATTTCACTGAGATAAGAACCAGGGGTAATTCAGACCTTCAAGCCAAAATCATTGTGAGTCATTTGTTTCCCATACAGGCTGTTCCTCTATGCTCTTCCAGCCTAACGCACAGATAAGGACACTCCGGTCATCAAAGAAAGGATTATGCATTTCCACCCTTCTGCTTTGCTTCCACCAGGAAAGAATGCTGAAGCAAAGCTTATGGATTTTGATGCATCCCTGCACAGCAGTGTACAGGTAGGCAGTGGTAATCCATCCACAGAAACACAAAACAGCTGAGGCTGGAAAGGACTTCAGGAGGTCATGCATGACATGAGGACACTACTAGCCCTGTGACCACACTGGATAGAGCTGCAGGGCTCACCTTAAGAAAATCCTTCAGAAGAATTTCTGATCGCTCCTCAAATTCCTCCTGGATTTGGGCTTGGGAGTCCATGTCCAAATAAACTAGATTGACCCACTCATATAAGATTTCGTGCTGGAAAGGAAATGCATTTGAACACTGGATTTGCAAAGGTAAAAACATTCCTCTTCGCCCAGCTGCCCACAGGGCTAGATTCCACCCCCACACTCCACCACTTTGTTTTTAATTGCACTGAGAGCATTTGCTGCCCTCACTGCACTACTGTTGTCATGCACAGTGAACAGGTTAAAAAAAAAATATAGATATATACAAGAGGGAAACTAGCTATAAATTTATAGACAGGAATCAAAAAGGAGACTTGGATAAGGTAAAGATTAAAAGCACTAAAAGATGAATGCATCCCCAACCACTGATGTGACCCAAACAGGTATTTAAGGGATGTGAAAGAAATGGAAGTGCAGTTCAGAAGATGCTGGCTGCTCACATCATAAGGGATGTGTGGGCTCCTGGGCAAGGGAGCTTCGACGTAGCGTGCAGGTCGCTCTATTGCTGGGCCATGGAACCAGCCACTCACTGACAAGCGGCACTTCTCCTCTGACAGGATCTCTGACACCTGGAACATCAAGCAGCAAGTCAGCTTAGAATACGTAACATGCAAGGAGTAGCTGTAGTGGGCTACACAGACTCATCCCTTATGAGAACGTACTGCTCGCAGAGAGGAGGCAGCCAAGGGCTACCAGAAGCTGGATTAGTCTCTGTTCATAGAGACAGAGAGAGCTAGCACAAATGCTGATGCTCAACTCCATTGCAGAGCTCTAAAATCCCAACCTGACCTTTTATTCTATGCTCCCAGCCAAATCTGCTCCCCATCTCTGAGAGCTTGAGTCATTCTGTCAAAGAAATAACGTTCAGTTTTCTACCACTGGTTCTATTAAGACCTGGCAAGCATAGGTTGCAATCATAGCTGGCACAGGTTAATCTGGGAATGCAGAAAACATTACAAGCATGTAGGCCAAAGCAGGCTACGCTGGTCTAAGTTTTGACTTTTGCTTTTCAAGAAGTGCTGCAGTACAAGCCACAATGAAGATACCTGCCTGATGCCTTTGGCTCTGGATTCAATCTGTCTGTCAGACTGAGCCCATCTTTTATCCTGGTCTGTGGAAATCTTTGTATTTCCACAGTGTTAAAACATTTCATTAAATTGTGCACTGATGTAAACTGGGCTACCTTGAACTGTTTCAGACTGCAGGATGCTGTACTGTAAAGGTAGTGTGAAGAGGGAGCCACCACCTTCTAACAGGCTGCTGGCCACTATTTTGTGCAGCTTTGAAGCACACACAGACACTGCAACCCTTTTTTTTACCTCCTAGAACTGCCTGGTAGGACAGGAGGAAGAAATAGACTGTCCTAGGAAAGATTGTAGCTGTTGTTGTTACAGAGCTGAAGCAGCTCTTTCCTTTCATGACTGAGCTGTTCTAGGCTACAGGGAATGGCTGTGGTAGCCTAAATCATTTGGGAAGTGGAAACCAGATAAATGCCCATCATTGGGAGCTTGTGAACCTGCTCTGCTCAGCAAACATCCAAAGCTTTATTTGGAATCTGCTGAAGATGTGTACACCACAAAGGCCAGCACCTGAAGATGTGCTAGAAAGTAACAATGGGATTTTCTTCCCCAAGAAGACCAAGCTAGGCTGACAGTTTGAAGTTGGTTTTGACAGCTTCTATTCTCCCTAAAGTCACTAGTTTTTAATGCACAGCATGAGTTCCTATTCCAACTATCCATGCTCCTCCCTTCCCCTTTTCTCTGCCCCACCAGGGCTGTAATAGCACACAGAACAAATAGCCACAACTACAAGAATCAAAATAAATGGAAAAAAAAAACAGCTCCTTGCCTGGTGGAAAGAAACTGGAGACACTTCAAAGAAAACCAGCGTGTTCCACGAGGGCATCAGTGACTTGATGATTTGCTGTGGCTGAAAGTGGTCTGAGGAGAAAGAAAACATACTCCAGTTAATATATGAATTGGAACTCAGAAGCAGGTGTCACTTCTCTCTGACTTCATGGCACTGACTGGTGGGACACTTCAGTGTCAGGGGTGGAGCTCAGGGCTCGATGAGCAATCAGTGCAATTCTGCTGCTGGAAAGGGAACTTATCTCTGTCACTTTTAAGTCCAAGCACAGTTACTGGCATCACTTAGATGGAAAATAAAAAATAAAAAAAAGGATTCATCTCTTCATTGCCCTCTGCTGTCACCCACTGGCTTTGTCTGCAAAGGCTTCCAACCCCTTTGCAAGGGGCCAATTTTATCTGTACATCAGCTCCCCTGAACTAAGGGAAAATTCTTGATCTACTTATCAGAATTGCTGCAAGGGGTGCATAAGATTAATCTCTTTCAGCCATCCGAAGCTGAGCTCTTACCATCTGTGCTAAACAGGTCCAGTGTCCCCCCATCACTTTTCTCCCAGGGTGGTACGAGGTACAGGATGAAAGCAATTCTCCGACCTTCCAGCTCATCATCATGGCACAGCAGTACATCTGCAAGCACACACAGTTTGTTACACTAAGCTTTTCTAAGTATATCTATGGTTAAATTCAGTGGTTTCTTCCCAGCTTTGTCCCTTGTACTCCTGTATTCTTGTACTCCCAAGAGTACAAGAAAGAAGATGCTGTCAGGTGAAAACACAGTTCTTGGGAAGGGCAACAACGACACAGCAATGTTAATTTCTGTGGGATTTCACCGTAATTAGCCCACTCTGAAGATGTGGACTTACAATTCCTGTCACCCACCCCAGTGGCTGTCACTGGGTACAGTGGACATTCCTGGATTTACCAGGGTCCATTCTTTGGTATGCAGCTGCCCTGCAAGATCTTTGTGCTGTAATGGATGGAAGGGGAATCCCTGAGCACAGAGCAACAGTTGGTTGTGCGGAAGACTTAAAAGCAGTACAAGCATTCCCTGCCTGCCATGGCAACGTGCATGCAAGGGGTGAGACAGCCTGGGACGGGCACCCCCACAAGGCAGGGCTCACACCAGCCCTGGGCCTGGTTGCAGCTGTCAGCAGCACGACTACAGTGATGGCTTTTCTGTCAGGGAAAGGTCAGTGGACAGGCTGTGATTCAGCAGGCACTGGGCATGGCCCGAGCTCTGGAGCTCAGGGACAGCAGTCTCAGCCTTTGGGTGGAGCTGCGAGGCCGGTGGGTGGACTGACCGGTGCTCTCATACTTGACGCAGGAGATGTCGATGGAGGGCTCCAGCTCGATGTGGGTGACAGCCTCCAGCCACACTCGCAGGGCTCCACTCAGTGCCTGCCTGGGGAGTGAAGCACAGGGTGAGGTGGGCCCAGGATGCACTGCCCCGAGGACCCTGCGGCCTTACCTCAGTGCACTGACATGGGGCTCCGGCCTGGCCCCCAGCTCCTCGGACTGTGGCAGCGTGGGGAGAGATGGAGAAAAGCAGTGAGGGAAGTGCTGAGGGAAACCTCACGGTTCTCCACCCCTGAAAGGAGGTTGTGGTGAGGGAGGGTCGGCCTCTGATCCCACGTCACAGCGACAGGATGAAAGCGACGGGCATTGGGTTTCTGCTATGAAAGAGCAGCGAGACAGCGGCACAGCTGCCCAGGGTGGGGGGCAGGGAGTCACCGTCCCAGAGCCGTGGGGACGTGACCCTGGGGACAGTGGGCGCAGTGGGGGTGGGCTGGGGTCAGAGGTAGAGATGTGAGAGGTGTTTTCCCCTGGTGATAACCCCGTGACTCTATGGCGCTCAGCCCCGCTCCCAGCCCGGCCCGGCCCACCTGCCGCAGGGACAGCAGGTCGTTCCGCCGCTCTCGGAAGCCCAGGCACAGCAGCTCGTCGCTCAACGCCGCCGCGAAGGCCGGGCTGGCCAGGAGGCCGCGCAGCACTCCGTGCCGGAACGGGACCTGCTCCACCGCCACGGCCTCTGCGGGACAAAGGGACAAAGCCGGCGCTCAGCGAGCGGCGCGGCACCGGGCTGAGGGCCGCGAGACCCGGGGGCCCGTACCGTGTCGGAGCGGTTCCCTGCCGGCCCAAGCCGCTGCCGCCCGCTCCCGCAGCGCCGCGTCCCCGAGGGCGGCACAGAGCTCGGCGGCAACCTCCCGCCGCCCGCGCTTCTCCCCGCCACGGCCGCCCGCCGCGCCGCGCCGTTTGGCTCCCATACTGCCGCTCTCCGCCGGACTACGACTCCCAGCGGCCCCTGCGCGGAGGCGGGACCGCGCCGCGCCGAACCAATCAGAGAGGAGGAGAGGGGCGGGGCGAGGCGCAGAGCTCCCCGCGGTTGGACGCCGCGAGGGAATGGAGCGGCGCCGCCGGAAGTGGGAGGCGGGCTCTTCCGGCAGAGCGGAGGCAGCGCGGCCCGGCGGGCGTTGTATGGCGGATAGCGTTCCCGGCCGCCCTCGCCATGTCTGTGGTGCCGCCCAACCGCTCGCAGACCGGCTGGCCCCGCGGGGTGAACCAGTTCGGGAACAAGTACATCCAGCAGACCAAGCCGCTGACTCTGGAGAGGACCATCAACCTGTGAGGGTCGCGGAGGGGGTCGGGAGGAACCGCCTGAAGCTCCGTGCGGGGATCGCGGGCTGCGGGGAGCGGTGGGATTCACGACGCGGAACGGTTGGGTTGGAAGGGGCCTCGCAGCCCTTCAGCCGCACCGCCTGCCGCGGGCTGGGTGCCCGTCCGGTTCAGGTTGCCCTGAGCCTCATCCGTGGCCTCGGGCACCTCCAGGGACATGGCACCAGTGCAGCAGTGCCAGCGCTCATCTCCCTCTGAGGGAAGAATTTCCCTCCTTTTAGTTTTAAACCACTTGTCTTATCGCTGTCTGCCTGTGTAAAACATTACTCTCCCTCTGGACACGCACCAACAGCTCTGCATCCTTCTCGTGCTGCGGGGCCCAGGCCTGGACACAGTACTCCAGATGGGGTCTCACGAGGGCAGAGTAGAAGGGGACAGTTCCCTTCCTCGTGCTGCTGCCGCCCCTCTGTTGATGCAGTCCAGGATACCGTTAGCCTTCCATGCTGCGAGCAGACACTGCTGGCTGCTTTTCATCCACCAGAACCTCCAAGTCTTCTGCAGAGCTGCTTTCAGTGAGAAAGGTTAAAGAGATGGGAGAAAGCTGTCATGCTGCAGCTGGGCAGCAACGAGGTGCTCTCTCAGTCCCACCTGAACCACTCTCTGACTCCGTGGCTCAGTGGTACACAACACCTGACTCAGGAGTGTGACCCCCAAGCACCAAATTTACTGAATTGTGGCAGAGTTGGGGCTCGCGGGTGCTTCTCCGTGAGCTGCTCGCAGGCCTGACCTGTCTGTGCTGCAAGGGGAGCAGGCTCCTGTTGGCTTGGAGCACTCTATGTGTGGCCAGCAGCACGTGGGTAGGTGTGCTTGCTGCTTGCTGAGTTTGCAGTATGCTTCTCTCACAGTTGAAATGCACAGTGGGTGCTACCAGAGAACACTTGATTCTGCTGGAGTTTAAAAACTGTAGCTGTAAATACTTGGTGTGAGAAGGCACGTAGTTCTGCTTCTGTTTCCAAGTGAGCTCCAGTCAGTATTTGATAAATATGTCTGTCAAGCTGCAGAAGCAGTAGATGTGAACTGTAGTTGTCAGTTTTCAGTTGGTATTCAGCAGTACATACTGTTTGGTGTGGCTGAGTTGGTTCAGAGTTAAGATTCTTATTGTGGAAGCTTAAATGCCAGCTTCAGGGATGGGAATATTGTGTTTCTGAAGAGGAAAACCAACAGGAAGTTGAGTTATCTGCACTTTTTATTATTTTTTTAAAGGTAGGCTGATGGTTTGGATGTACAGACTGATGCATCCACACCAGCACAGCGTGATGGATTGTTAGACTATCTGGGAGTCTAAACATGTGAATGAGTGGCAATGTAGGTGCTCATAAGCTTTAAATATGAGGGGAGAAGTTTGCTTATAAAGGTATTGCAGTTAGTAAATTTGTTTAGGATCACTTATGGATGCAGGAATGGGCTCTGACAAGGAAATGATTTGTGCTTTCTGTGGTGTCAGGTCTTTGTTACTTGCATTTGCCTGTTGTCCTGTGTGCCCTCTAGGGCTGCCTGATTCTTCCTCTTTTCTTTCTGATTTTTCTCTCTCCACTCCATCCCTGTTGCCTGCAGAGGTCCTGCGAGTGCACAGTGCCTTGGCTCTGGGGATGGAGGTCCAGCACCTGAGCCAACAGAGGGATCTCTGAGTGATTCCTGCCCCTCTTCCAGCCCTGCACACAGACACTCAGTGTTCCAGTAGCCTGGTTCTCAGGCTCTTTACTGCACCTGCAGGAGCAAACACTGTCCTGCACAGCCTGCTCCCTCCCCAGCAGAGCTTTCTCTCCCTTTTCTCTCTGCTATGAAGTCAAAGCCGGTGGGTGCAGGTGCTTCTGGGTGCTTTTGCCTATTTCTGAATTGGCAGCACGACACCGTGTCCCATCAGCATGACTTCCTGCCCTCGTGTGTCATCGTGCAGACCTTGGTGTGGCACGGGGTGCTCAGAACTCATAGTCCATTGCAATGAGCAAGGTGCTGCTCCATCGAAGGTGCATGGAAGGCATTCCTTCCTTCTCATGGAAGGCACAGCTGCAGGGTAAATGCTGTGTGCTAGAAATTTAGATTTAGCTTTCTTGCTATTTAGTAACATTTTTTTTTTCCCCTTTAGGTATCCTCTCACCAATTACACATTTGGCACAAAGGAACCCCTTTATGAGAAGGACAGTTCAGTGGCTGCTCGGTTCCAACGCATGAGAGAAGAGTTTGACAAAATTGGCATGAGGAGGACAGTGGAAGGGGTTCTGATAGTGCACGAGCACCGGCTGCCCCATGTGCTGTTACTGCAGCTGGGTACGACCTTCTTCAAGCTGTAAGTGTCTGCATCTTGAAAGTGCCTTCTTAGTCCAGCTGGAAAATCACAGACCTCTCTAAATGTGCCTATCACAAAGTAAGGCGTGGCCAACTCTGCTAGGTATTTTTAACGAGATTCATTTGTTCTAAGCTCACAGTTTGTGAGAACTGTTTTTAAATGATGAAGTTTTCCTCTAAAATGTATTTACCTGACTCTGCTCGTGCGTAGTGGAGGGTTGCTTGAAATCTTTGTTGCAGTGTGTCATCCTGACAGATTCTTCTTGAAAACCATGCCAGTAGTCAGGGCTTTGGTCTTACACTGTGGAAGCTGTTATGCTTAAACTCACTGCAAAAATGGTGTAGCATAAACCCTGGTAAACTCAGAATGGTATCAATTTACAATCTGCCAAGTAAGCTGGGTACAATAGGAAGAACAGGCATCTGAATTTGTGAGGGAAGTGCTTCAACTACTCCGCTGTTGTCACAACTGGAACAAAGTTTTAGTTTTGGTCATATGATTACAGTGGTGGTGGTGCTTGTTTTCTTATTTTAAAATGGTTAGACTTGAGGCAAGTTTTTATCCTAGTGTTCTTGGTTGTGTGTTTTTAATATTTGCATTGTTTGGTCTCAGGTGAGGGGAAAAAAGGAACTTTATATCCAGATTCTTTTTGGACCTCCTGGTTTGGGGCATGTATGTGGACTAAAAAGGCAAGGCTGGGAAACATTTGGAAACAACTGTGGCAAAAAAGCATCTTCAGTGTTTTCATTATCCTGGTATTAATGCAGAATGGTTCCCCTTTTGAGTTTTATGCTTCCTGTACACATCACTAAGTGCTGCTCTTGAGGTTAGAACAACTACAGCTGGTGTTTACAGCCCCTTCTTCAACTTAGGTGCTTTTATATTAATGCTAAAACTTCAAGTGTCCCCGTCGTATATTGTTATACGTATATTGTTACACTCTGTCCTACTGAAGTCATTTATTATTATGGGTTTGTTTTGTTTTGTCTTGTTTTTTAAGGGACACATAGCAGCCATTTGAGATGCTCTTAGTGAAAGCTACCCTATTGTCTTCAGATTTGCCAGGCTTGGATTTGGAAGGCAATAGCCTTGAGTGAATTTGTGGCTCTGTGTGTGGAAACGTGTCCAAACTTACTGTGAAAGTCTGTGAATACTGTAAAGCATAACTCTAGCTTTAATCATTGATTATTTTAACAGACCTGGTGGTGAACTCAATCCAGGAGAAGATGAGGTAGAAGGGCTCAAACGCTTAATGACAGAGGTCTGTTTTCTTTTGTTATGTTGCAATTCTGGAATGTTGTGGAATGCTGAATTATGCTAGTTAGTAGAATGGCCTCCTCACTTGTCTTTTTGATGCTTTTGTGTTTGACTGTAAAATGTTCTCAGGTCACTAACAACTCAAATAAGCATTCATTCATCCCCGTCATGAGAGGGTGACCCAGAGGTCTGTCTTCCCCCCAAGTCCTGTGTTTGTGTGCAGCTTTACTTTTTGGCTGGCTTCAGGCAAGCAAGCATTCAGATGTGCAGCAGGGTACGTCGCTGAGCTGAGCGTGAGGATGAGGACTTGTTTTTGAGCCAGTTTTCCCAACACAATAACTTGATCAAAATGAATGCAGTCAGGTAGCATCCCACTGCATTTTGTTCTTCCCACTGGTCGTGTGGCACTCAGTTTGGCTGAACGTGGAATTCAGTGTGTTTTCTCAAGTGTTGTTGTCCTGTCAGATGAGAATTGTATGGAAAAAAAAAAGCCAGTTTATGAAACCAACCAAACATTAAACATTACTCCAGAATAGCTCCAAATTACATCATATGCTTATTACAAAAAGTCCTCGTGCTTCCAGAGTGCATTTTCTACAGTTGTGCTTGGAGTATTCAGAGTTTTGACTGTAGCTGTATTGGATAGATACTGGGCCGTCAGGATGGTGTCCAGCAGGACTGGGTGATCGATGACTGCATTGGTAACTGGTGGAGACCAAATTTTGAGCCTCCACAGGTGAGTACTTACTTGGCTTTCATTTTCTTAAACACATCTTGTTCTTCCAATAGCCTCCAGGAGCCCCGTGGGCTTTTGGAATGTCTGCTGTGTGAGCCACTAGTTTTCTGGTTATTTTTTTGTTAACCTATTTAGTCTCCTTTCTGTGGCTGAGGACAAACTAGAGTATCTCTACTGGAAACTCCCTCTGCCTCCTTTCACCTGTCCCAATGGACGAGAAGCCACTGGATGTAGCAGTGCCCTGCCTGGTGCTTGGCTCAGCACGCCATTTAAGTTCCTGTTTTAGCTGCAGTGGAAACTTAAGCACTGCTACATAAATAACACATGCTCTGTGAATAGTCCTCTCTATTCCTGTGTGCTGAGAACACTGGCTCAGTTTGCTGTTACACGTTTCTGTCTGTCAGGTTGATTTAACTGATAAAAAGCACTGGTACCTGCAGTATTTTCAACGCTCTGTTCAAGCATTTTTTTTTTTCTTCCAGTACCCCTATATCCCAGCTCATATTACTAAACCAAAAGAGCACAAGAAGCTTTTCTTAGTCCAGCTTCAAGAAAAAGGTAAGTGTTTGCAACCGAGGATTTTATTTATACAAGCTGTAAATGCATGTATTTCATGCAGGGAAATGTGGCTGCAGGTTTGTTTTTGTATTCCTGCTTATGGTTCATTTGTTTACAGTCAATCATTAAAAAAATAAATGTTGATATCAGTTTTGAAGCTGGATGGTTGTTTGAACACGGGTTCCTAGTAAACTCCCATTCCTGCTCCTACATCGTTTGCACAGCCTTTGAGAGGAATAAACCTTAACTTTGAAAGGAATAACCCTACTCTAGTGGTGTAGTGCTACATGTAGTGATCTTGCTATGACATGTTGGGAGTACCTTGGCTGAATGCTTGGTGATGTTTTTCATGGAATACTAAGCCACTTGTATCTGTTGGTAGCTTTGTTTGCAGTCCCCAAAAATTACAAGCTGGTAGCTGCACCGTTGTTTGAGCTCTATGACAATGCACCAGGATATGGACCCATTATTTCCAGCCTTCCTCAGCTCTTGAGCAGGTATGTTGTGTTTGCTGGTACTGCAGTTCTGGGAGCATGGGCACTAAGGCAGAGTCAGCACTGCCTGAACCAACTGTGACAGTTGTGCAGCTGTCCCAGAGAGCTTACCATGCACCTCACACCACGCGATGGATGCGTCAGGTGAAGAGCTGTGGTGTGAGCAGCTCCCTTTGTCCCTGCTCCGCCTACAGGCAGCAGCTAAGTTCTGCTGAGTGCCTGTAAAACTCATACACAGCCGCGTGTCAGTTTGGGGGCAGTGCAACAGATGTGTCCAAATAGGGACCTCATGGAGCTGAGATGGATGGTTACTTTCTCCGCGGCCGTTTCTGTGCAGTGCTCTTATGTTTGTAGTGGAACACAGAAAACAAGAATGGCTCTTCAGTTAAACATGGCCCTCTGGTACCCTTAGAGCACACAGGGTTGGCTCTGATAGCACAGATGCTGCGAGAGCTGCTGGTGGGTTTGTGGAATCCCCCTGGTACGCTCACCAGAGATGAAGTGTTGGCTACTGTTTCTTTTGCAGCCCCAAGAGACTGATGTGCAGTGCTCCTGTAGTGTTAGCTGTTAAAAAGCACTGCCACTTGTTAGACTCAATCTGCCTTTGGAAAAAAAAAATCCCTTCAGGTCTGCCAGGTGGAGGCTCGTTGAGAATAAAGCCAAAACGTTTGCTTGTTCACGTTCCAAAATGTCAGTTCAGTAAACTGCATAGTAGTCTCTCACTTGGTATAAATCTTCTAATTTTAGGTTCAACTTTATTTACAACTGAGTTCCTGAGGAGTCTGCAGAAGAAGCCGTCTCTGTGAGCACAGCTTCATGATGTAGAAAAAACGACGTGTGACTCAAGGGTTTCTTTTTTGTTCTTTTCCCAAAGGCCACTAAGTTTCTATTGTATGAATAGAGAAGTGAATCTCAACTGTTTAGGTAGTGGGATGGCAGCGTGATATCAGTGATTTAATCACTTTTCATTGTAATACTCACCGATTTTTTTTGTACAACATTAAACAAAATAGAACTGACTGGTTGTCTTTTTCGTGCATTTTATTTTCCCTTTCATTGGCTTCTACTTTGAAGAACGTATTTTAAACTTCTCCTTCAGAAATACGCCAAGGATCTTGAAAGCAAGAGGAGGGTCTGGGTCACTGTGGAGGTGCTGAAGTGCCTTTGGGATGCAGCACTGAGGGGCGTGGGCAGCGCTGGCGCAGGTGGATGGGTGGTGGGGCTGGATCATCTCAGAGATCTTTTCCCACCCTGATGCCTCCTGTCCGCGGGCAGGTGTGCGGGTGGCGGCGGCTCAGGCGCGGGGACCCCCCCCCCCGGGCAGCCGTGCGGGTGCCTCTCGGAGGAGGAACAGTCGCAGGCAGGCAGGCCGGCGCTCCGTTCCGTCGCCGCTACGCGGGAGCGGGGCCGCAGCGACGCGAGCTCCGCCCGGACCCGGCGTCCCGCTCCGTGCCGGTTCCCCGCCGGCGGAGGCCCGCCCGGTGACTCAGCGCGGGGCGGTGCGGGCGGAGGGGGCGGTGCCGGCGGGCGGGCGCTAGGCCGCAGGAAGCGGGGCCGAGCGGCGGCCGCGGCGCTCCGCGATGCCGCTGCTGTTCCTGGAGCGCTTCCCCTGGCCCAGCCTGCGCACGTACGCGGCGCTCAGCGGCCTGGCCCTGCTGGCCGCCGTCCTCAGCGCCCGGCGCGCCCTCGACGCGGGCGGCGAGCAGCGGGCGGGCGGGCCGCGGGCCCTGGACGTCGCGTACTACCTGCTGTCCGACAGCCTCTGCGTCTGGGTGAGCCGGGGCGGGGGCCGCGGGGTGCCGAGCTCCGTCGCGCTGCAGTAACCGTCCCGCTTTGTGTCCGCGCGGGGCTCGTGTTTCTGGCACTTAGGGAGCGGAGCGCTCAGCCCGTGTCTTAGCGGACGGCGGGCTTACTTCCACCGCGGCTACGCTGCGCACAAAGGCCGGCTGTGCCCGGCTCGTCCCTTCCCCTGGCCGCCCTCCCTCCGTGCCGGGCTGGGGCAGGAGGATCTGTGCTGACCGCTCTGTGCTCTCCAGGTGCTCGTGAACACGGCGTGCTGCGTCCTGATGCTGGTGGCCAAGCTGATCCAGCGCGCGGTGTTCGGCCCTCTGCGCGTCAGCGAGAGGCAGGTGAGGCTGCTCTGCGTGGAGTACGGAGTACGAATCAGCTTTAAAACGAAACTCCGCTTTGAGTTCTCTGTGCTGAGCTGCGTGGTCCTGTAGCACCACGTAGAAAACATCACTCCCCCTCCTGCCCTGAGTGAGCCCTTCACCGTTCTGTGCCTGCGCTTACCGGCTTCCAGCTTATTTCTGGAGGGGACTTCTCCATTGTTTAATTGAATTTTACAAGCCCGTGGTCAACTTGAAAACTGCTAGCACACGTTGGCTGATTTCTTACAAGTCCACCTCGGTTCAGAGTGTTCGTAACGTCTGTGTTTCTTTCCTGCTTCGCTTGTGCCAGGTGGCGTTTCTCCACTGCCTTTCACAGTTAGGGAAGTGCCTGTGCTGCTGACTCCCATGCTTTGCTCCGTGTCCTGACTGCTGCAGACATACAGATGCTCTCCAGCCTCAGACACAGAGGGGATGGCTGAAGGAGGGGGCAGGCAGGCATGTGGCCAGGACTGCAGGCTCGCGCTATGCGTTCCTGCACTTAGTCTGGGCAAGAAGGTGTGCAATAATGCAGCTAGAGGACTGTCACAGCCCAGGCTTTTTAAAAGCAGGATCCTGCAAAAGATAAAAGCAGCAGCAGTGATTGGAATAGTAGATATTTTTTAAATATTCACGTAAACAAAGTTCTCTAGGAAAAGTCAGGCCGTGATCATTTCTGGCACGCAGAGCTGGGGCACATAAGGCTTTGTGAGTAGCCATGGGTCCCTCAAAGCCTGTTGTATCTGTGATTTGCTCCCTCTGAGTGAAGTATATAACAAACAGAACGTTGGGTCAGGCTTTTTTTTTTTCCTTTGTCATACGTGTTGACAGTGAGGATGAGGAATTTTAACCAACGGTAATTCCCAGGTTGTTCTCTGCTCTCTTAAAAACAGAAGTGAGAGGCAGTGACTTGGATTCATTTCTGGATGGTGGGAGTACACTTTAGAGAAAAACTGGTTATTGTTAGTGGTGAACCAACGCCGTCAGCATCAGGAGGGAACTCTGGGCATGTGTTAACTGTCCTCTTGCTGGTTTCATCATGTTCTTTAACAAAACATGTGAACTGTCAGTGCTCTCTCCGCAGTAACTTAGTGCCTTTCTTTTCAGCATCTCAAGGATAAGTTCTGGAATTTCATCTTCTACAAGTTCATCTTCATTTTTGGTGTGCTGAATGTTCAGACAGTGGAAGAAGTGGTCATGTGGTGCCTCTGGTTCTCTGGGCTCGTGTTTCTTCATCTGATGGTTCAGCTCTGCAAGGATCGCTTTGAATATGTAAGTTTTGGTTCTCTTGGAGGTATACCAATTTAGAAGCACTGGGTTAGGGTGGGTTTCAAGCTGACTGTGTGGGCCTTTTCCCCACCTGAGGTGCTGAACGTGTGCAGCTTCCAGTAGCTTCAGTGACTGCTTTGGAATGCCGTGTCAATCTTACTCCTTCAGTTTTCTCATCAGAAAAGTAGAGCTGAAGATATTTGTTTTCTTTAACGAATTGCTCCTTATACATGCTCTGTAATTACTATTGTGTAACTCTGTGTCCTGTCTTCATAGCTCTTGGTGGAGAAATGTGGCAAGCAGGACTTCCCTTAGAATGGTGCCCTTTGGGACTGATCGTAAAACCTCTTTGCGTGGATTCTGTGCTCATGTTTCAAGCTCACTTGCATCTACCCAGTGCTGAGTGCCAAAGCCTTTATGGTGTATGGCACAACTTTCTTCATGAACTATATGCGGTTTCTGTTAATACCAGCAATAAATTTGGAAGAGAGACCCAGAAACTGAAAGCTAGGCAAGAAAGATAGAACAGAATTTGAACAGTAAATCCTCTTCTTTAAGCATCTATAATGCATGTGCATTTTCCTCAGCTCCTCTGTCCTGAAATGAAAAGGTTTGAACTGAACTGAATCTATGAATTTCCTCCTGGTAGCTTTGCAGTTTCTTTATTTTGTTATTAATATCCAGTAAGGCCTGTCAGTTCACAGGGAACACAAACTTGAAATGAGATGGACTGGGGCTAGTGAGATTGAGACAGGGCTGAGCCTGGCAGACCTTGGGTAGCCTTGGGCTTGTTCAGAAAGCTGTGAGAGAACAGAGTTCGTGTGGGGAGAAATCCCTATTATATCCCTTCTGCATGTGTCGTAGTTCTTTGTTTGGTGCTTGTTGATTTGCCTCGTAGACTCAGCTGGATGGGAAGCTGAACCAAATGTCAACAAGGAAGAAGGAATTGGTTTTAGAACAAAATATGAGAGTCAGCTTTAATCAGAGTGGGGTGAACTTTGGGCAACTCCTTTCCTTATCCTGTTCTTTCTGCCTTGAAAATAAGGACGTGGACCCCTCTTGAGTAGTTTCTGATTTGATCTAGATGTAGCCTACTGTCAAGGTAGCTTAGATAGTGAATATGTTATACATGTTGTTGAATTAGACCATTTTCAGTGGGCTCTGCCCAGCAGCCTGTAGCTGCAGGTGAGTTTTTGGAGGGTGATGTCTCATTCTTCCAGCGTTGCTGAGTTCTTCCTAAGCAGAAGGATGTGCAGTGGATTTGATGCAGAAACTACTGGGTGAGAAAGAGCCTGTGGCTTTTCACACAGGTGACCTAAATATTATATCAAGTGATCAAAACAGTCCCTTCTGACTTTAAAAAACTCTGTGAATGTAAAAGAGAGGGAGATGAGGGGTGCCTTGGGGGAGTGTTTCCCTTTAGCTTTCTTTCACAGTTCTTATTGCTATGATGTGTGGTTGAGGATGTGAAACCGATTTTCTTCTGGGAAACAAAAGCAAGGAAAAGTGTTTACTGGGGATGTAAACATGGGGGGGCAGGAAGGACTAAGTGCTATTTCAAACCTGTTATGTACTTCTGTGTTTGTGCTGCAGCTGTCTTTCTCTCCAACGACACCCATGAGCAGCCACATCAGAGTCCTGACCCTGCTCGTCGCCATGCTGCTGTCCTGCTGTGGGCTGGCAGTTGTCTGTGGTATTATTGGCTACACCCATGGGATGCACACCTTGGCTTTCATGGCAGCAGAGGTGAGACTGCTTTCATATGGTGTTGCTTTTGCTCTGCTTTTCACTCCTCAGCTGGGGCTGTGTGACACTTTCAGCTCGCGGTGAGTTTTCTTTTAGTTTCCCACAAGAAGGAGCTCTAAAGATGTACATGAGCCCCTCTCCTGTTTCAGGCTAGTTGCCAGATGTGCATTCTTTCTCTGTTCAGAGTTTAGGCCCACAAATGCTCTTTGTCTGAAGAAGAAAATGAGAAGATAAATCTGTAAGATGATGCTGAAATCGAACGGCAGCGTATGAAAAAATAATGGTTGTGCTTCATAAGCACTGCAAGAAGGCTTTGTTGAAATGGCAGTTAGGGAGAGGAGCAGAATGTACACGTTGTGTGCACATTAGCCTGCTCCCTTGAGGTTGTATTTTCTATTTCACTTCTCCCTAAAGGGATCACGACTAACATCCTTTCCCTAAGGAGTGCCCACGGGATTTGTGTGAATAGTTGCATCTCAGGTGAGGTGAGCAGTTTGTGTTTGGGCACCTCTGTAAGCGTCAGGCTGTTTGTGAAGTATGCATCCGTGTGTTGCAGGGTGAAATCAACGTGCTTGTGATGTTACGGTCACTGCACTCTGCCTGAGGAAGGGCTGATAACCAGTGTCACTGCACATGCTGGTGCATCCTTAGTTCAGATAATGAGTAGCACCTAAGATGTATTTTTCTTATCTACTACCTAGAATTCATACTTGGAGTTAGCAAAACCAGTCAGCTGATATCAGGGTGATGTGATGCTTGGTCACTGGACACATCAGTGTACTTTCTGTTAAATACAAGAACATGCTGGAGTGCTGGATTTGCAGTTCTAGAGGATTTACTGCTGTCTGTAATAGGTGGTGTCACGTTAATGCTGCATCTCTTATCATGGCTTGGCAGAGTGGTGTATGTGCCCCGTGCCAGCATGGGGGAGGTTGATCAGTGTTCTGGTTTCCAGGAGTTCCCTGCGTGGTGCTTGGTGCTGATGTGTTTTGGGTGGCCGGATGGGGCCTGGCCTTTCACTCCAGCTCTTCTGTCTACTCGTGGGCAGAGGTGAACATAGCTGCACAGTCCTCAGCTGAGCCATAGGTCTGTGCTGCCCTCTGTGCTGCAGAGGAGGTTTGTGGAGGATGTATAGGAAAGGGTCTCCGTCCTGCCCTGCCCTGCTCCTCTCAGCTGCTGTTTGCCTGTGTGGTGGGCTGGGTTTGATAGCTGTGGGCAGACTGGGGGGGTTGTCTGGCCGTTCATTGACCTCAGTTCTACTTTTGCAGCATCTGAGTGCAGTGAATTCTGTTTCACCCTGCGATGTGTGCTCAGATGAGCTGTTCCAGTTGTTCTATTGCCTGATATGTTAGTGATGAAAAATAGCAAAGAACCGTTCCCTGTTTGCTCTTCTTCACATCATTTGTAATTTTATGGAGTTTTCTCCTGCTCCTTCCAAGGAAAAGAATTCTTGTCTGCTTTCCCTTCCACGTGAAACTGTCTAACCTTGTCCCTTCCTGTGCCTTCTCAATATGCCCTGTGTGGGTGACTGTGAGGAGCTCCTTTGACTTCAGTAGCCAACGCTCATGGCAGTGGATTAAAACGTTCAGGTGGTAGTGACACCTCGTGGTCCTCAAACTCTCAACAAAAGAGCATTAAAGCCTGAAGGCTGAAATGTGTTCCTGGTGGTGGCTTCCAGAGGGCCTGGCCAAATGTATTCCGACAGCACGTATCTAATTACATTAAGCTGCATTAAGCTATTCATCCTCTCCTGACTGCAAGTGCCCACTGCGTAGTGCCTCGCAGCAGCAGGGGCGGTGTGTGGGAGCAGAGCTGCCAGCTGCCTGCCCTGTGCTGCATCCTCCTGGGAACAGTGTGCAGCGAGGAGCAGTGTTCTCTGAGTGCCATCGCTGGCAGCTCCCCGGGCTGCTGAGCTGGGTCACTGCCCTTCCTGCGCTGTTGCCTGGCTAGCCAGCACCAGAACGTCTTGGCAGTGAAATGGTGGATTGGAGGGAAGTACGGGAATGCCAGATTCCAAACACTGACTGAGGTTTTAACCTCTTCAAAGCTGTAAAAATGTTCAGATTTCCTGCTGACAAACGTCTTCCTTGCTGGAGGCTTCCTGCCACGTGTCGTAGTTCTGACATCACTGTGCTCCGTGGTGCATCCGCCCGCAGCTCGGGCAGTTGTTCTGTTTCACTGCCTGTGTGGTGAGCATTGGGATGTGTTTGCCTTTTCTCTGTGGTCTGCTCCAAGCTCCTCTGTAGCCCAAACCCTGGGAACAGAGCAGTCTCTTTCTCTTACCCACGTTTGGGATAGGGGGAGGCAGAGGGCTCCCATAGAGCTGCCCAGGTGCTGAGCTCCATGTGGGGGAAGGTGTCTGTGCTGTGCACAGTGCACAGTGACTTGCTGCTGTGTTCACAGCTGTTTCTGTGCTGTTTGACTGATGTGTGAGTCTTACTCTGAAGCCCCTCTTTGGGCAGAATGCTCATTCAAAACCACTTTTATCGCTGCAATGGCACATTGGTGTTTTTGATGTTTTATTTCCGTTGCTGCATTGGATGCCTGTGCTGAAGGCATGCCAGCAGGCAGCTCTACGGGCACGGTGTGCAGTCACTCCTTGTAAATCCCCTGTGCTGTGGCATCTCCTGGCACCTGCTAGCTGTGGGCAGGCTGGGGGCTTCGTCCTGCCCCTCTGCTCCCGTGGTGTGGCACAACAAAGGGTCCCAAAGCTGAGAGGGGTGGTGGGGCCGTGGTTCCTCCATGGGGAAGTGCTTAGGTAGTCCAGAAGCACGACTTTCTGGTGGCTTGTCTTCAGTCTGCTGTTTTCCTTTGCCTTCTGGTGTGCTCAGTTATGTTCTCTGTACTTAACCTAGCGAGGTTGTCACAGGTATGTTGTGCACACAGCTGTTTCACAGGACTTCAAGCTGCGCTGAATGCACCGTGTGCACTCAGCCCTGCTACCCAGGCCAGAGCACTGTTAACCTCTGTTTCCTGTTTTGCAGTCTCTGCTGGTGACAGTCAGAACTGCTCATGTCATTTTGCGGTGAGTACCCGAGCTCCTGCAGTGGTTGCTCAAGATGTTTGTGTGGATCTAAGAGCTGTTTGCAGTTACCTTGCTGAATTGCAAAAGTGTATTTGGGGATGGGCCCCTCCTGGTTTTGGAACAAAAGTTCTACAGTGCATGGATTGCTTTAGAGGCTGCTAACAGCGGTGCTTAAGACATGGATTAAAATGGATTGGCACTGCTGTTTGGGGATTGATTTATGCTTCTTGATGCCATTATACTGTGTTTCTTTTAAGATCCTAATCTCTCTAACTTTTGCTCTAAAGAAGTAGCACACTCATCCATCTGCAAGGTGTATGTAGGGCATGATATAAAGAGCAGAAGCTCTTCGTCCAGGTCACCACCATCATTCTGGGTCTGTCATTAAGCTATAATGCCTCACCTGAGACACACCTCAGAGGCTGAACAATGTGGGTCTGCAGCATGCAGCACTGTCATCTCAAAAGTGGCTAGAAGAACACACAGGAGTTTAGCAATGCCACTGTACTTTCTGTCTGCTGGTGCTATATGTAGTGCCAGTGTGGGCTGAGGAATGGCTGCTTTTTGCCTTTGTCAGATATTGCTGTTTGATACCAGTAAAATTAGAGAAAACAAAGATAGCAAAGGGTAAAGAATCCAAATCCAGAAGATAAAATACCTTAGAGATTTTAGCTAATGAAAAACAGAAAGTAATGTTAGCGTCTGTGCTCTCGCAGATATGTAATTCATCTCTGGGATCTCAACCATGAAGGAACGTGGGAGGGTAAAGGCACATATGTGTACTACACGGATTTTGTCATGGAGCTGACCTTGCTTTCCCTGGACCTGATGCATCATATCCACATGCTGGTATGGAGTACAGCAGGCAGTGCTGAGCAGTGGGCCTTAAAATAGCGGGTGCTGGGCATTTCAGGTGTATATTTGTGTTTCTCTTGTTTCACAAACTGACTTGTAGAGTTCAGTAAGTGAAGAGGAAAGCGTAGCACGGGGCTTCTGGCATTCTTTCCTCCTGTATAGTTGCAATCTTCATAAATAACTTATTATGGAGTATTAACTACTGTGTTAACTACCTATTTACTTGTCTTTATTATTGAGCAATCAGATGGAATTATTTTCACTGGCAGCAGATGAACAGGGCTCGAACACCATTCCTCCTGGTTGAGGATGCTGTACTGCTCAGGTTTGAGGGGGTGAAGAGCAGCAGTTCCTGTGAACAAGTGTGGTTAGTGTGAATGCTCATAACAGAAGTACTGATTTCCTGGGTCCTTGTTCTTTTAGGCACGGATGTGGTTTCTTGTGGCTGCCTCCTGGTTCCCACAGCGTTCACTTCTGATCCCCCCCCTCTTGTTTTCTTTCCCCTAAGCTGTTTGGCAATATCTGGCTGTCAATGGCAAGCCTGGTGATCTTCATGCAGCTGCGCTACCTGTTCCACGAGGTCCAGCGAAGGATCCGGCGCCACAAGAACTACCTGCGTGTGGTTGGAAACATGGAGGCCCGGTGAGCTGCCTGCTTGCTCTGGGGGACAGAGTGTGCCGTGGGCAGAGGAGCCCAGCCAAGAAACTGAGCTTCTCTTATATTCCTTTGACACACGATGGTGTGTGGTGAGCTGGGGAGTTGGTGTTGTCCAAACGGTGCTCTGAAATCTTCCTGCTCCAGAGGGTGTGCTTTTACTTTGTATTTGTGATGAGGACAGTTTAACACGAACATCGGGCTGGCTTTTACCAGACGTCCTGCTTTTCTACAAGTAATGCTGGCCACAAGCAAACTCTCCAGTGCTGAATTTCTTCTGTTTGCCCTTGCGTACTGCATTAAGTGGTAGGGGTGGCATAAGGTCTGCAGAGCTCAGTCTGCTTCGTGTATTGACTTTGGCTCTGGTGGAAATTAATGCTTCTCATTTTCTCAGGCCGTGCTGTTCAGTTACTGCCTGAAATTTAATCGAAATATTAATTAAAAAAAATTGTCTTCTTTAAACATGAGGCCAACTTCAGGCCAGCTTTGTACCTGGAGTCGAGCTGAAAGCTCTGCAGGATTACTTTAGGCCATCTCTCTGTACCAAGACAATATAGAGAAGTGGACAGGTCTGCTAAAAACTAAGAGCATGCCAGGTGCCGCTCCATCTCTGATCCAATGTTTTCATAGCTCAGCCGTGTCCTCAGTAAAATGAGGAGCAGCAGGGAGTTTTTCTGTATGTTGCTGTATCATTTTCATTTTAGACTCTGTTGGATTCGACCAGCTCTGTTGCCTGCTGCTGTGCTCTAGGTAGAGAAAACAGTCTTCCCTGGAGATGCCCAGTGTGTTCTTAGCAAAAGGTCAGGTAGTGCTGTCATACCAGGTTAAGAGCTGCCATGTGAAATTCATCCACAATGCGTTATTTCTTTTTGTTGAGGTGCAGCTGTTAAACCTTTTACACTGCTCTCAAAGCTGTTTTGAGTTGCAAACGTTTCAGACATCTTGTCTGAGTGACTTAATGTGTTCTTGTCACCCTGAGAGTTTTGGAAAAATCGTATTCTGGCTTCTTGGTGAATCTGCCAGCATGCAAGCTGGCTTTGTGCATTCGTGTAGTCAGCTTTTGGGTGTGTTGCACAGTAGCAGTACTACGAACTGTTGCTGTGCCACTCCTCTCAGTCCTGTTTGTCTTTGGGTACTGTGCAGTAGATACTTGCTTGGCACTGTAGTTTAAATATATAATAATTCAAAGACAAGTAGAGGTTGGTGAAATCTGAGGGCAGATTTTGTTGTACCATAAGTTCTTAGGATCCCAGGAAGACATTTTAATGGGTACAGCTATTAAAGCTCATTTAGAAAAATGACACAAGCCAAATCTATACAGGTTATAACTTGAGGTTCTCAACCTAATGATCATGTTCCTTGGAAGACAATAAGTCAGAGCTATTTGAGCTTAGGGTGTATGCAAGATGTGCCAAAACAAACTCTGTAAGAAAGCATGGGAGGGACGTGTGTGAGAGTTTTCCTTTACAGTATTTCTGGTTATGAAAAAGATAACAAATGTGCTGGCATGCCTCCCCTAAGGAAAAGTGGAGGGTGAGGTTTCCTCAGCACAGAGTTCTCTAGGCAGAAGGCCGTGCTGAGCTGTGGTGATCATTACTCTGTCTCTTCCTTTTGTAGGTTTGCAGTTGCAACACCTGAGGAGCTAGCAGTCAATAACGATGACTGTGCCATCTGCTGGGACTCCATGCAGTCCGCACGGAAACTCCCCTGCGGCCACCTCTTCCACAAGTATGTTGCTGGGGCTGCAGGGTGGGGAGAGGGGTTCTGTGGGCAAGTCTGGCACAGAGCAGGATGACAGGTAGCCAGCTGTCAGCTGAGCTGCGATTGCTTTCTGCCTGGGCCCTCTTGGTCTGCTTCTAAGTACAGAGCAAAAGCAGCCTGCGTTTCCATGTTTGAGTTGTTTCATTTGCTGCCTTCTTTCCTCTGATCTAAGAGTACCTGTATTGTACCAGCTGCTGTGCTGGTAGTACTGAGTTATGTTGGCTCAGCTGCAAGTCTATACCCTGCCTTGCTGTGCAAATACTTGGTAAAATAGGCCCTCTTTTTTTCCCCACCCTTCATCTCAGGCTTCATTTCTTCCATGAGCACGTGTTGGTTTTCAGGCAACGAGGAAAAATTGGAGTTAGATCCTTATGGACTCTACAGATACCAACTTTAAAGAGAAAATCAGCAAATGTTAAACAGCAAATATGCAGCACTTCCTTACGTGGCCATGCGTGCTCCAGGATGCTTGTGGGGGACACATCTAATTAGATAGCTTTGTTGGGGGCTGAGTCCCCCAGGGCTGTGAATGAAGGAGGTTAAACAAACCAGCTGGGGAGGTCCCCAGGCACTGCTAGTTGGAACCAGGAGGCTCTTCACCAGAGGATCATTCTCTTCTCTCTTTCTTGTGCTCAGTTGGTAGCAACTCAAAATAAGTGCTCGTGGAGGTAGAGTGCTCCGTAGATGCACCTTTCCTTAGATCTTTTGTAGCAGTGCTTGTATCTTTACATTTATATTTAAAGATGAAAGGAGTTATGGGGCTCAAGGTGGGAATTTCTGAAGTGCCATTTGGTTAACGTGTGCGGTCAATTAAATTCTCCCTGTGGTGTCATCTGAGCAGGCTCCTCTCTGCAAACAGCTTTTTTTACTTTTCTGGTAACTGTCAGAGTAGAGGTTAGAGTCATTTGTGACAACCTTGCCATAAATATTTATCTGTGTTCCAAGAAGTCTCTAATGAGATAATTTGCCTCAGTAGCAGAAATTCCTCTTCCAGTGCTGCTGAATCAATGAATATTTAATCATCTCCTGAGCACTTGACAAGCACAGGGTCTCCTCATCTTTCTTTTATCTTCTCTGTATCTAAAATGACCCTTTTGAATTCTTTTTTTCCCTGAAGCTCAGTTAAATTTACCTCACTGGTGCACTTAGGGAGTGAACATATTACACCTATGTTACCTATATTACATCTATGTTACATTACATAGATGGCTTTAGATTTCACAAATAGGTAACACACAGCACAGCTCTGAGTGCTTAGATCTGTCTTTCAAATGCTTCTCTCTTTCTGCAAGGCAGTGAATGTTCAGAATTAGGGGAACGTTGCAGTGGCAGAGCACTGGTTTCCGTTAATCTATTTATGAAGTTCCAGAGTTGTGCTCACTTCGATGCTTTGGCTCATGACTTTTTTCAAAAACACTTCAGGACTTTGTAGGTTTCTATCCACATTACTCTGGCAGAACTGCTGTGAAAGTTTATCCATCTCTTTTAAATTCGTACCCAGTTGCTGTTTGTCCTTTTTCAGCTCGAGATGGTGAGAGAAAAGGCACTTTGTTCCCTCCTTCCAGGCTGAACTTGCTTGTTCTGAGCTAGGCAGGCATCGTGTTTGCACTGGTTGAGTTTGGGGTAAATCTGCGAGCTTGTTTATAAAA
Source organism: Cyrtonyx montezumae (assembly GCF_038088225.1). Lineage (NCBI taxonomy): Eukaryota > Metazoa > Chordata > Aves > Galliformes > Odontophoridae > Cyrtonyx > Cyrtonyx montezumae. Next base: position 15,740,164 of record NW_027071903.1, read on the forward strand.
CCTGCACCACTTGAGAGTTTTCAGTGGGGAGGGAAAGAAACACAGCCAGCCACTGGGAGATCATCAAGAGTGCCTTGCAAATGATCTCTGAGCAGTCTGTGTGCACTTGCTAGTGCTCTGTACAGAATGTGCTACAGCTTCTTGAGGTACTTGTGTTAATGATGTCTCGGAATACTGTGCAGACTCACCATCATGTTACTGTGCTCCTGTTAGCTCTTGCCTGCGGTCCTGGCTCGAACAAGACACATCTTGCCCAACGTGCAGAATGTCTCTTAATATCACTGACAGCCATCATGTGAGGGAGGATCACCAAAGGGAGAATCTGGATGAGAACCTGGTCCCCGTGGCAGTAGCAGAAGGCAGACCACGCATGAACCAGCACAATCACTTCTTCCACTTCGATGGTGAGTTGAGTGGATCTGACATCTGATGCTGCTGACCAAAAAAACAAAGGAGCAGCCTTCAGTAGGAGAGAGTTCTGTGTTTCAGCTGAAACTTAAGCTGCACTGCTGCATGAGTTTGTCAGACTTAGTGCTCTTTTGCAAGAGCTTAGAGAAGCATCTCTGGTATTTCCCAGAGCTATGGAGGTGGTGCTCTCGTGTGACTTGGACACCTGCAGCACTGCTGAGCAGATAGAAAGAATAGCACATCATGCATTTATTTACATGGAAACAAGAAAAAAGGAGAGAATCAGCCACGTGCCCTGCTCTGAGCCTGAGCACACAACTAAAGCAGTTGCTTTGCTCAGTTATTGCATTCCCACATAGTAATATTCTCTCAGTGGTGCAGGCCACTTGGACCAGTTTCAGCTTGGTTAGAAACAGGCCTGTTTTTTGTAAAAATTGCTGAAGTTATTAGTGTATTTCAGAACTGAATCTGGTTCTGGATTATTTTCCTTCTAATGGGAAGAGGGATTCTTGTTTTCCTCCTCTAGCCCTCAGCTTGTTAAGCCTCTGTGACAGCATCTGCTAGTAGCCATCACTGGTTTGCTCCATCCACCTCCATCCTTAGGAATCACTGCAGTGAGAGCTCCCTTGTGTACCTTGTGAAAACATCATTACCTGTCTTAAATACATGAAGAAGTACTTTGCCTGCTGAGAACCTCTTGCGTGCCTGTCTGACTTCCCTTGTCATTTCTTATCCCTAGGTTCTCGAATTGCCAGCTGGCTGCCCAGTTTCTCAGTAGAAGTGATGCATACTACCAACATCCTTGGTATCACACAAGCCAGCAACTCCCAGCTCAATGCCATGGTAAGGCTGCGTGGCTCTTCTGGACCTCAGCCAGGGATCTCAGCCCCTTTCCCTCAGGGAAAGGGGTGCATGTGGATAGAGAGCAGAAGGAGAAGGAAGTCAGAGCAGTGCTTGGGTGCCACATGGGAGTGATCTCCTGAGTGAGAAGCTTCATTTCAACGAAGCTAGGGCTGCTGTAGGTTGTTTTGGATGTGCAAACACAAAAGGTAAAGTAAGTGATGGAGAAAACTTGTATGTGCTCTCTGCAGGATGTAGGTGGAGGTGGGTAGATCTCTTCTTAACTTGATTGTTGTGACTTTAACTTTCCTTTAGTGTGTTGCTTCACTCACAACTTCTAGTAGCAAAGGGTCAGAGTAATGAGAAAATGTGGTTGGTTGATGAAGTGGCTCACTGTGGCACAATGATTTGTCGATTCACGACGATGAGAGGAGTGCTGAGGATGAAGTCCCACGTTTAACCATGAATGAGCTCTGTACTGTAGTACAGGAAGAGGAGGAGGTGGCATAATGAAACTTCGTTAGCTTCAGAAGTGGCGTTTGCTTTGAGTTCTTTGGGCTGCTGTGTGCTGTAAGCCGGGAAGGGCTCAGTGAAGTGACACATGAAGGTGACAAAGCTTTCCCAACGTGAGACCTCTCCAAGCCTTCATGACTCTTTTAAGCCTTGATAGGATGAGGCTGCAAGTATCTGGGGGTTTGGGGTCAGGGGAAGGTGTTGGCAGATGGTTTGCTAAGTGAAATATGCAGGGGCTCTCCTCCTGAAGTCAGCTTAGTTTTTTTTACAGGACAGAGTGTCACACATGGGCTTTTTTTAAGGGTGAATAATGATTTAACACTGTGCATTATTCAAAGTAGCAACTTATATTGAAATGTCAGCTTTAATGGGAAGGCAAAGTTAGCAAACCACTGAAGTGTTACACATCTTTAATAGAAATGAAGTTCTCCTTTCCTGTTACTGAATAAAACCCTAGGGGAGTATTTCAAGAGAGGCTGAAATGCTGCATCAGTTGTTTTGGTCACAAACAAGTACAACAGAGTGAAGTTTGCTGCAGTTGCTTGATTTTCAATGCCCTGTGTGCTGGTGCAGTATTTTGCTTTGCTTCTCAAACGCTTTGTACTCAGTTTTATTTGTTCCTGTCAGTTTTTTTTCCCTTGTAATTTTCAGAGCTTTCAGGCTGTATGAAAGCTGGCCTATAGGCAGGTGGCAGGAGAGAGTATGTGTTTAAAACCTATCCCACGTGTCCTTAACGTGTCCTTACCATCTTGGAACGCATCTGGGGCAGAGAGAAATGGTTTTATTTTGGTGGCTTTTTAATGTTCAGCTAACTGTCAGTCATGCCTGGCTTTTGTATAGATCTTTATGAAAGGTGCTGTCACAAAATAGGGACTGGGAATCTTTTGAAGCCTTTATGTATCTACATGCCCCAGGGAATAATAGAATGTATGTTTTCAGGACCATGTGGTGCCTCCATAGGAGCTGTAGTTTTGCTGCTGACTTCAGTGGAGTTGAAATATTGCCCTGTAACTCACTGCCAGCATGGGTTTTCATTCCCTTCATTTTTTTATTTCTTCCTGCACATGAATTATTATAACCTAAACTTTGAGCTGTTCCTTTTTTTCCTGTTTCTAGCAAGACACCTACCAGCTAATTGTATATATCCCTAATACTGCCTGTATAAACCTTGCTTTCTCCAGGCCCACCAGATTCAGGAGATGTTCCCTCAGGTTCCTTATCATGTAGTTCTGCAGGATCTGCAGCTAACACGTTCTGTAGAGATTACCACTGACAACATCTTGGAAGGGCGCATCCAGGTGCCTTTCCCCACACAGGTGAGTCATGAGACCGTGCACCTAAAATACCTGTCTGTCTTACACATGGACTGAGCTTGTAGGCTGAGTGGCACCAGGTAAAGGCACAGTGAACCCAGCCTAGCTCAGTGCAGTGTTACTCTTCAGATTTTACCTGTGTGATTATGTTGCAGTTGGAAGATGCAATCCTTTTTTGGCTGTCTGGCACATGTTGTTTCTTCACGTTGCAACGTCTGACTTAATCAGAACGTCTCACTGTCGTGTATGGCTGAGGCGTACACATCTGTTCCTTGCCATAGCTCTTGGCAGGGCCTTTGGATGTGTTAGGATTGCTCTCACGCATGCTTCAGCATTGTCCATGTTTAATACAGGACGCTTTCTTTATGTGGGAAAGCTGGAGACTGTCACCAGTGAGCTGCAGGCTGTCCCTGGTGGTGTGACTGGACTGCAGAGTGCATCAAGTGCTTTCCTATGCAGTCTCAAATGCACATCAGAGTGCCACATGCCAGACAAATATACCTCGGGGTTAGTCTTTCCTTGGTCTGGGGCTCCATAAATGCAATGTATTCAGTCACGTACCAAAAATAGGAATTGAAAATGTCCTAGCTGGAGACAAATATTTGTTCAGTGGAACAAATTTCTTCTCCGCTGCTCATGTGCAGGAGCTTTAGGACATTTCCAGTTGATTTCTCTGCTGACAGATAATCAAATTGCACCATTTAGGGAGGCTTTCCACAAAGAAAGGAGACGGCGAAAGGAAGCCTCGTTCTGAATTAGAGGTAGCACGTCTCCGTAAGGCAGTCTGAGGACAGCGGTTCTGCTAATAAGAACACTGAATTCTGACTGCATGCACATCAGGCAGTGCTGCTATCTGGAGTGCAGTTTCAGCCTGCGTGTGGGGAAGCAGAGAATTGTCGTTCAGCACAGTGCTTTCTGCTCAATGCTCACGGATCTGCTTCTAAATGGAGCACAACACATCCCGTTGCAGAAGGCAGGGTTTGAATGCATTCAGAGGACTTGTTTTTGTTATCTTTAAACCCGTGGTGCTTGTGTTTCAGCGTGCAGAGGCTGTTAGACCTGCTTCAAACAGCTCTGTGGAGCGGCACAGTGCTGACCAAGAGGACACTGAGATGGTCGCCCAGGTAACGTGGTGTATCGTAGAAGGAGTCCAGTGCCACAGAAGTGATGAAGTCCTGTGTGAGAAGAGGCTGAGACACCTGGGTTGGTTCAGCCTGGAGAAGGCTGAGAGAGGATCTTATCAGTGCTTATAAATATCTAAAGTGTGGGAGGCAAGTGGATGAGGCCTGACTCTTTACGGTGGTGTCTAGTGCTAGGATGAGGGGCAGCGGCCAAAAACTGGAGCAGAGGAGGTTCTTCACTAATATGTGGAAGAACTTGTTTACCATGAGGTGGCAGAGCCCTGGAACAGGCTGCCCAGAGACGTGGTGGAGCCTTCTTTGGAGATGCTCCGCTGGACATCCGTGTGTCCTTAGGGAACTATCCCAGCAGGGGCTTGGACTCGATGAGCTCTAGAGGTCCCTTCCAACCCCTGTGATTCTGACTCTTGTTGCTGCTCTCCTGCCTTCTGCATGCAGGAATTTTACGTACACCACACTCCAAACATAGTGCAAATATCCTTGGCACAGAAATGCTGCTCTGCTGCTGCTGACCTTGCCACAGAAGCTGTGTTGGGAGATCTTTGCGTTTCCCAACTCCTGGCAGGGCAGCAGATGAGTGGTTTTCCAGAGACTGCAGGCCAAACCAGCAGCTCTGTGTGTTCAGTTCAGACAGCCTAGCTTCTTTCCGTGCCTCAGAAAGCAGCAGTTCATTGCAGCTTGGTAGTTGGATGCAAAGAAGCCCTGATAGCAGGCTCTGCACAGACTCGAGACTTTTATTTTAATTAAAAAAGAACCTCTTTTCCTAAATTCCCCCCTCTTTTTCTCTTAGACCAAAAGAGTGCCACTTGAACTCAACTCAAGACTGGAAGAAATGGGAGAACTGAGCGAGGTGGAGGCAGAACCCAGTGAAGCAGAAGATTTTGAAGCCAGGGGAAGTCGCTTTTCGAAGTCAGCCGATGAGAGGCAGCGCATGTTGGTTCAGAGGAAGGAGGACTTGTTGCAGCAAGCTCGAAAGTATGTCCCTTCCTAAGGCTTCAGCCTGGCCACTCAGTTTTAATCTCCAAGAATGGCTGTCACGTGGATAATGACCACTGAAAGACTGGGGTGGGGTAGAGAGTATTAGAAGAGATGAGTACATTGCTGCAGCACGCTCAGGCGCTCTTTAAGAGTAGTGCCTCTGATAAACCCAGTTCTGAAACAGCATCTGGTGTTACAACATGCACACAGCTTCCCAAGTGGTTGATCTGAAGCTTTTCAAATCACAGGGGGATTTCTCCAGCTTCAGCAAGCTTTAGTTTGAGCTTCATGTAAGTGAGGAAACACTACTTGTGCTGAATCTCCTAGTACACTTCTAGCTAATCTCCTGGCTGAGGTGTCAGCCTGTGCTGTGTGATGTTACAGCTGAGTTTTCTGTCAGGCACCACTTTTCAAATGCAGAGCAAGAGTAAATATTGAGCTGAGTAGGCCTGACAGACCAGAAGAGTTTCTGATTAACAGGTCAACGCTGCTGAAGTGAGTGTGGCCATCTTCTTCTTCCAGTTCAACTAGTAATGGGTACTGCATGTAGAATCTTATTTTACATGAGTTATAGTCATGTTGGAGAGCTTCACTAGAATCTAGGAAAGGAAAAGCAAAGGAAAAGCACTTTAGATAACACTGGTTACAAATGCTAACAAGTTTTATCTGTTCTCAGAGAGGCTGCTGGAAGGGTCAACAAAAATATATTGCAATGTCTTCCTATGAATGACTGGGGGATATGGTGCCTTCTAAGTGTTTGCCTGTAAAGAAGGCTTGCTCCTGGGATCATTTTCTTTGTTTGAAAAATGACGTGTAGGGAAACGGAAGCATTTTTTACTTTCTAGTTTTCTGGTTCCTTTCCTGCGTTGAAGGGCAGTGGAATTGCCGAGTACTGTTTTGTCTCGAAGCACAGAAGTTTATTGGGCTGTTAGCTCTGGGAGCTGCTCCCTTGCATTCTTGCGTGACATGGCACTTTGCAGCCCCCGTGCTCGTCTGTCTGCACCCTCCTTGCCCTCAGCTGCAGTCAGTAACTTGCCTCAGGTCTCAGTGGACCGCTCTGAATTAAGAGCAGAGCCCCCAAACCTTTGGAACTGGCCCTTCCACAAAGGACCCTGCGCAGACACTGAGCTCCTGCCTCTCTGGGAGGTGTACCCAGAGATTATCTTTGAGTTCATGTGTGTGGGCAAATTTTCCAGCTCTGGGTGTGCTTTATCTCCTGCCTTGTCTCCTGAAAGCACCGAGTGTCTTCCAGGGTGAGGTGGGCTGCGCTCACTCATCTTCCTTTCTGCTCTTGCAGGCGTTACTTGAACAGAACCTCAGATGAAGAGCTGAGCGTGGAGAAGCCCTCTCTGCCCGAGGGAGCCTCCGCCGACCCGGTCACGCTGCGCCGCAGGATGCTGGCGGCCGCCGCCGAGCGGAGACTTCAGATGCAGCAGAACTTGTAGCACTCACTGCTTCTCCTTCGTCCTCCTCGTGAGCAGCGTTAATGAATTAAGAAATGAAATACAAAAAATCCCCGCGCTTTCTCTACCAGCAGGAAAGCGTCACTTCAGAGTTCAGCTAGCTGTGCCGCCGAGTGAGCTGGCTGCCGCTCTGCTGTATAAAGCATGTGGTCTAATCATGTTTGGACAGCTGACAAATTAACCTTTTTTGTAATATTTTCTATGTGACGTTGATCCCCTCCACAGACAAAGGCAATTTGTAAATCATGGGCGTGATTTCCGCAGCTCGTGCCAGGTGCTCAGCTGGGTGCACGGCAGAAGATGAGGGAGGTGAGTTTGAAGTGAGCAGCTGTGGGTGCAGGTCTGAGGGCACTGGCGTGTTCATCCTGAGGCCAGGGAGAGTGACTGCAAGAGGGAGAGGAAGCACAGGGTTTGGCAGCAAACCCTGTGAGGTGAGCAGCTGCTTGCAGTTTCCTGCTCGGAGGAGCTGCGTCAGCTGGCTGCAGTGCTGCTGGGGGACTACTGGGTCAGGTTGTAGTCTGGATGGAAGCTGTGTAATGTAGGAAAAAAATGAAATTGTTAGTTGTGCAGTGGTGCAGTAATTCACAGTGATTCCAGCACACAGTAGTTTGTTCACCATTGCTGGGCTCTTGTGCACTGTCAGGATGTAGTTCTGCTCGCTCCCCAGGGCTGCACGATTTTCCTCTTACAGCCACAGAGAAGTGGGAAGCAGGGAGGAGGGGAGTGAAGGAGAGGGGGCACAGGGGGAGGCTGTTGGGTATTACAAAAGCTGATGGAATTCCATTGAGCAGCCCTCCTGTTTTGGGCAGCATGGACTTCAAGGCTGGAGATAGCTCTGATATCTCACTTATTTTGTTTTTAAACCCACCACGTCACCGTGCAATAGGAGCACCAGGGCAGCTGGCCCTTGGCACCGTGCAGCCCCATCTGTTCACCTGGGACTTTTCTAAAGCATTTTTGACACGAGATACACCTGGTGCCAGCAGTGCTAGCTTGTGTAGTGCCATTTTACGCAGCAGCAACTTCATAGTTCAATTCCCAAAGTAGCACTGTCCCTTAGGGTGAGCTCAGTCCTATCTAGCATCCTTGGTAACTTGTTGTACTGTTGGATTTTGGGGGCATTGAAAGGAGAATTTAATGAAAGGTGTTGCATTGATGTTCAGGTGGAAATAATTTATTTCAGTAAAACCTTCTGAGAAGCCTTACCTTGCGATGCTGTTAGGAAACTTCCAACCATTTTTTCGAGATGATTGGTTTTGCTCAGAGCACAGCTGTTCATTTTTATTGTTTTAAAAAATAAAACCTTGATCAGTGTTGGAAATTGTTTGCAAATTCCTGTGTGTTCAAGCATGGTGTGAACATGGGGATGGAAGAGAAATAATGTCTGAGTAGGGGCTGTGAAAATAAAGTGGGTTTTGGGCTGTCTGGGAGCCTGCTGGGGTAGGAGTAAGTGCGGCTGGGTGTGTGAACAACAGTTTGGCTCTGAGGGTGCACAGTCAGAATCACAGAATGGTTTGAGTCAGAAGGGACCTTAAGGGCCATCTGCTCCCGCTCCCTGCAGTGAGCACCCACAGCTCCATCAGTGCTCATGGCCCCGTTCCCTGACCTCAGCTGCCTGCAGGGATGGGGCAGCACCACCTCTCTGGGCAGCCCGTGCCACTGCCTCACCACCTTTATACAAACCTTCTGCATATCAAATCTAAATCTCCTCTCTTTTAGTTAGAAACCATTTCCCCTTGTCCTATCACAACAGAGCCTGCTGAAGAGTCTGTCCCCTTCTTTCTTCCAGTCCCTTTAGATACTGAAGGCTGATCTCAGCTCTCCCTGCAGCCCTCCCTTCTCCATGCAGCACAGCCCCAGCTCTCAGCTCGTCCTTGCAGGGAAGTGTTCCATCCCTTCGGTCACTTTTGTGACCCTCCTCTGGACGCACTCCAACAGGTCCATGCCTCTGCTGTACTGAGGACTCCCCATGTGGATGCAGCACTCCAGGTGAGGTCTCACAGCGCAGAGCAGAGGGACAGATCCCCTCCCTGCCCTGCTGGCCACGCTGCTCTGGATGCTACCCAGAACACAGTTGTCTTTCTGGGCTGTGAGCACGCAGTCCAGCTGCCACCCACCGCTACCCCCAGGTCCATTTCAGCAGAGCTGTGCTCCATCCTTCCGTCCCACGGCTTGTACTGCTAGTGAGGGTTGCTGTGCCCCTGGTGCAGACCTTGCTCGTGGCTTTGTCGGCCAGCCCCCCCCCCCCGCTTTGCTCCGCCGTGCAGCCGTGCCCGGGCCCCGAGCGGCCGCGGGGGGGCGGCCGTGCCCGCGGCGGAGCGCTCCCGCTGAGCCCGGACCGACAGCTCTCACGGGGTGAATCGCATCGGGAGCGAATGATGGGCTTCCCGAGGGGGGAGTGCAGCCCTCTGGGTGTGAGGGGTGAGCTGGAAGGTGGTCCTCAGCTGCCGGGGGAGGGGGTTGTCGTGATGTGGGGGTAAAAGAGGTACGGCTGAGCCAGTGAGGTCCTCTAACACGGGATAGGGATGGAAATTATGGGACATAACAAGATGGGACACCCACTGCACTCCGGGCAGCAGCACCAGAGCCTCACCACTCTCCAAAGGGAGGATTTCATAGGTTCATAGGTTCATTAGGTTGGAAAGGACCTACAAGATCATCTAGTCCAACCATCCTCTATTTCCTACTCACATCTCACATCTCCCCTCTGTTAGTTTAAAGCAGTTCCCCCTCGTCCTCTCACTATTACATGGTGTAAAATGTTTGTCTCCCATTCCAGGAGGAGTGGGGATCGAATTGGGATGGGATGGGATTGAAATGGGGATCAGGTGGGATGGAAAGGGGGATGGGGTGGAAATGGAAATGAGGGTGGGGATTGGGAATGGGATGAGCTAGTGGTTAGAGTGGGGTGGGGAGGAAGCCCAGATCTAAGGTCATGTCCCAGTGCTGTGCGTGGTTCCTGGATCCTGGCTGCAGGATATCCTGGAGCAGCTCCTGGCACCACAGCAGTGGGGGTGAGGGGGTCCACTGGCAGTCAGCATGGTGGAAGGCCCTGGGGAAGTTCCCAAGGCCCTGGAAATGCTGTGGTCCCACTCCCTCAGCCCCACTTATAAATAGGGCCCAGTAAGGCCACCAGCCCCAGCACTTGGGGGAACTGCTGTGTGTTAGCACCCCAGATGAGCGCTGAGGGCTGAGGGGGAGCAGAGAATGGAATTCTGCAGGTGGGGACGCAAGAAAAAATGAGTTGTGCTGAGTACTGCTGGGCTGTTACAGAACCTGAGCCCATGGCTGGAGCTGCTCCTTGGTGGCACCTGTGGGGTGGGTTAACGGAGCAGGCTGTTGGCTGCAAGCAGTGGGATTTCATGACGGGAAGGAGCTGCGCCTTGGAGCAGCCCGTGGAAATAAAGTGAAAATAAAAATGAATAAAAAGAAAATAAAATAGAAAGATCAAAATCAAGATAATGAAAATAAGTAACATGGAGGCAATGAGCCACGTGGGCTGAACCCCGTGACATCTGCAGTGGTGCCCCCTGGCCCTCTCCCATCTGCATGATGTGGGGGATGTAAATAACACCAGCAGTGGCCTTGAAGATAAAAAAGGGCAAATTCCTGTGAGCAGGATCTGGGTTCAGCCCCAGAGCAGCAGCCCTGACCCAAGATGCTGCACAGCCCCATGGGCTCAGCAACAAATGGCCGTCTTCTTTTTATCCCTAAGTCTGCAAAACTCACACTCTCTGCAGTCCAAGCACCGTCACAAAGCAGTGATTTGATTCTGCAGTATTGACTTTGTTGACCACGGAAGTGTGACTGCAATCCGGCTCCTCACCCAGCATCTCCTGCAGCCCTGAAAAGCCCCCGGGTGCCCTGTCGGTGCTTGGGGTCATCTGGGGATATTTGAGCTCACACCGACCTCCCGTGGCCACCACCACCTGCTGAAACCAGGACACTGAACCAGACACAGCTTGGAGCCTTTTCAATATCACCTGGAGGCTGATGAGTTTTGCACCACCAAGAAGCGACCCACTGAAATATTTAATCACCACGAGAACTTTCTCGTAGAAATGTTAACATCTGATTATTTTTCTGTCTTTCTTCTCCTGGTAATTACTTGCACTTCACTTCCACACGCACACACACAAAGTGTTGGAGCAGTTCTCCTTCCACGATGTGAGCGTGAAGGCCTGGAACAAAGAGAACTGATGCTTTCCTTGTGAAATTAACCCAAATTCACCAACACGTTTCTTCCATAGGCAGAAAATCAGGAAGAGTTTCTTTTCCCAAAGAGCGGTGGGGCACTGGCACTGCTGAGGTGTGGTCACCATCCCTGGGGGTGCTCGAGGGAAGGGTGGATGTGCCAGGCAATACAAGGACATGGCCACCAGGCGGTACTGGGGACAGGTGGTCAGTGGGGCTGAACGACCTTAGAGGTCTTGTCTGACCTTAGGGATTCTCTGATCCTATTTTATGAAGATCCCAACAGGTTCTGGTCAGATGATCAGGATAATGTTGTCATTTTGAGAACAATGCCAGCAAAGGCAAAATGCACTTTTACCTTCCTAATTTTCTTACAGTTTTGTATGCAAATGTCTACTTTCACAAATTCAAAGAGCAAAGCCAGGCATTTTGGGCTGGCTGTTATAGGTAACACACGAAGAAACTTTCGGCAAGGATATGGCTTTGTACTACAGCGCATTATGTTGCTCAGGAAATAGAGCAGGCCATGGGAAACGCTGCAGCCCTGGGCTGATTTTTCTAATGAGGGGTGGGGGGTGGCAGATGGAGCAGATGCCCCTGAGCTCCTTGCAGAAATCCTGAGATTTGGGATGGAAGCCTCGCTGAAATGACAAACTTATATGTTCAAGAAATGCGATATTGGGTGTAGGGGAAGACTCCATTCTCCATGAGTGCTGAAACCTTCACCAACAGCTCCTGCCCTGTGGCTTCGCACAGCAGAAGGGAGAAAAAATCAGAACAATGCATCCTTCAGTGCAGCACCTCCACCCATTGGGGCGGGACCCCATCCTGTGGATGCTGTCAGTTCCCAAAAGCAGTCATCTTGGGCACAAAATGTGGGCTGCAGGTCCTGTGCTGGGGGCCATGTGTTGCTGCAGCTCAGGGCACAATGCCCAAATAATCCCAAAAGGAAAAAGGGAGAGTGAGCGGTGTTGCTAGGGAACTGCAGTGAGTTGGCTTCACTTCCCTGTAATTGAGTCCTGGAGAAAGCCCTGGATTTTGGGTCAGAAGAGGGCAGGGATGGAGGATGCAGAGGGACATGATGAATGGAGGGGAATGTGGTGGAGGCTGCAGTGAGCAGTAAAGGGGATGGAGAGGGCAGAGATGGAGGATGCAGAGGGAAATGATGGGGATAGAAGATGCAAAAGGCAGTGATGGAGGGGGAAATGATGGAGGATGGAAATGATGGAGATGGAGAGGGGTTTGAGAGGAAAATGAGGTTTGAGAGGGAAATGATGGGGACAGAGGATGTGAAAGGCAGTGGCAGAGGATGGAGGGGGGAACTGATGCAGAGGGTGATGATGTGGAATGGGAAGGCAGTGATGGGAGGTGCAGTTTGTGGTCGAGGACACTTGCCTGACACAGGAGGAAATTCGTTAAGCTTTAATGCCGCTTTGCCTCAGTGGACATTATTTATGAGCCTACAGCATTCCCGCATCATTAGCCTTGAAACAGGTATAAAATATGAATGACCTTAATGAGAAACACTCAGATGATGGTGAGGAGCATCCTGGCATTGCCAGCACTTGGCTGCCTAAGCCACCACCCCGCTCTCCTCTGCACATCCCCACCAGGGCCACCCATTCCCACTGCCCCTCCTCATACTGGCTCCACACTCATGGCCTCACTGGGCCTTGACCTGAGTCCTGCTGGGTACCTGCATGTGATGGTGGAGCACAGAAATTATCTCCATGTTGTTTTCCAGCCTGGGAGCCGGCTGGCTACTGCTACTAAACATAACTCTGAGTTTTCCTATTTTTTTTTTCTAAAAATATTTCAAATATTTTCCAAAGCAGAGCCTAAAGGATGCTATTCTCATCTCCCAGTGGGCTGAGGAGCTAGCTCGCTTTCTGCCAGCTCAAAGAGACATGATTTCATGTGGATTTGTCATTTATTGTCAGGCTACTTCCATCTGGGAAGGCTCTGCTGATGTTGTCTGGGCTAACACATCTGGTTACTACTGCACTGCCTTTCAGCATCAGCAGGTTTGTAAACGTATGATAAGGGGTGAATCCTAACACCTTGGCCAGTTCCACATCCCTCCACAACATAAACCGTGGCTGGGATGCAAAAGTGTATCATCTGTAGGTGCTAGAGTGTTTGGAGGACAAGAAATGTAAAATCACCACACTGAATTCTCTCATCCACAGCCCCCAGCTACAGCACATTCTCCCCTTCCTCCTGCTTCAGCCACTTTCCCTAGTGTCCACCTTCATGCCCTCCCCACTCACAGTTCTCCATACAGTCCCTCTGTGTCAGTCACCTGCCTTACATGGACACAGGCTGAGCTGTGCCTGAAGATTAGGATTACACACTGACAGACAAAAGCATGCCCGTGGAAGAAAGCACTTAGTGTTGTATTATTTTTTCTAAGTAGGCAATATCTGTTGAGTGAAATATGAATATCCATCTTCAGGGTCAGGATGGGATTTTGTGCTTACATCTCTCTGGGCCAGCTTATTCGGATGGATTTAGCCTGGGGTGACCCAGGCTGGAGTGTGAGCTCCACTGCTTGACTGCAGACAGGGCCAACATGCCATGGCACATCCATCCTGTAACACATCCATCCCATAGCACATCCATTCCACAGCATGCCCATCCCACTGCAGGTTCATCCCATCCATCCTACCCATCCCATGGCACATCCATCCCATGGCAAATCTGTCTCCTTGCATTTCCATCCTGTCTTTCCCATGGCACATCCATCCTGTGTCACATCCATCCCATCCATCCCAATTACATGTCCATCCCGTGGCACATCCATCTCATGGCACATCCCTCCTGTCCATGCCCTGCCAGCACTTCTCCAGGTGCAGAGAAGTGCTTTTACCCCTGCAATAACTGGGATCCCATAAAAATAGCCATGCAAAGAGATTCCTGGGTGCTGAAATCTGTGTCTGACTAATGCTGCTGGTGGGAAGTGGCAGCGAGCCATACGCTCGACAGCAATGAAGGGAGACAGAAATAGCCGGCGTAGTGCTGCTGCTCTGATCTGTGCCAGCTACGTTTGCCATATTTGCATGGAAAAAATAAACCTACCTGCATGGCAGAGTGCTCCACAGGGGTGCATAGAGAAATGGCAAACCAGCATCCCCCAGGAGCCATGGGCTGTGTCCAATGACAAGGAGGATATTTCTGAAAGCCCTGTGGTTGGGTACGGTGCCTGGGAGAGACAGGGACCCGTGCACGCGCTTGTTATTGCCTTAATGTCACTAAAATGCTCTTCAAATAATTGCTTTCTTTCTCTCGCTGACATTTAATGATGAGAAGCTGAAATAAAAAGTTGGCTCAGGGTGAGCCAATGTGACTTTGTGCTTTCAGTGTTTCCACTGCTTTCCAAATCAAGTCAAAAAAAACAAAACCAAAAACACCTCCATGGGTAAAAGCAAACAATTCACTCTATGTTCCGTGTGCTAGCCCCAACACGGAAGGCATTTTATGCCAAATTAAGCCAAAAAATTCCACAGCTCTGATCCAGCCAAGGAGACGTGATCCTTGCAGTGCCATGCACTGGGAGACGTCGCTCCAAACCACATGGGGAAGGCAACCCCAATGGCTGCGCCCAGTGCAGCCCCAGTGCTGTGAAATTCCCACTCTGAGGATGTCCAGGTGGGAGCTCAGGAAGTGACAGACATCTCCCACCGCTGCCATTGTTGCTCCAGCAGCTTGTGGGGCCTGTCCTCCCCTCCGGACAGGTATCGATTTATGTCTAAATCCAAGGCTTCATTGGATCCAAGTTTCCCCCAGATCTCAGTGCTCTCTGGCTGTGTCTTGCACAGTTCGTCCTCCCACTGCCCAGCACATTCTCCTTTCCAATGCATATCCATTTCCCTAAAGTACCACTCACAGGAAAAAAAGAAACACATTTCAGAGGCAATTAATATCCAGGCAATATATATCTCTGCTTCCCATGCTTGTACATCAGTAACCTGAGTCTCACCGCTCCCTTATTGCCTCCCTTGCAATGCCCTTTGTCGGCAGCACCGCTGCACCACACCCTGCACGTGTCCTTGCACAGCCCCAGTCCCAGGACATGAACTTTTTGAATTATCCCATGGGTCGGGTCCTGTTTGCAGCTCAGAACACACACTGTGTGCTGCTCCCCACACTCAGAACGAGGGCTAAGAGGTGGCTGGAGCCTCCATGTTCTCCTCAGATGGAGAAATGGAGATGTTCTCTGGAGCTATGGAAATTACTCCAATTAAACAACTCTCTCCACCTAGAAATTACTCCAATTAAACAGCTCTGCAGCAACCCCACAACTTAATGCTGATACAGTACTTCTGCTCCTCCTCACGACCTCATAGCATCACAGAATCCAGACCTTCTGTGCTGCTCCCCTCCATCCCTGTTGCTCTGTTCAGCTCTGTACATGCCACATCCTTGGCCCCACAAGCATCACACCCTGTATTTATCTCCCACAAAGCATCCTGCGGTGCACACTGCTCCATTTCCAAGCCTGCAGCATGAAAGGGGCACACATGCAACACACGGGACAGAGAATCAGGAGCAGCCTCCATCATTCACATGTGCCACGTGGGATGGGAAGCAGAGCTCCCTTTCTGAATACAGTCAAGAGGAGAAAAAGGAACTTGGTGAGCACTCCTTGGCTGTGGATGCGTCTGCTCCATGCACAAGATTTTTGAGTGGTCATTCAGCATGAGCCTGCCTACATCCACCAGCAGCAAGGGGGAGCAGCCAGCAATCCTCTTTTGTGAGAAATGAGATTGGAAAAACGGTAATCTGATAAATGGGCAGTTGGCAAGCAGAGCTCCTTGTTATTATGGTGATGGACTCCCTGGGAGGAGCATAATCCCAGCCCACAGCACCCAGCAGTGCAATGGGAGGAGGCAGAGGTCCTGCAGAGTCGCTGGGAAGCAGCACCCAACTCCCCTTGTCCAGCCAGGACGTCAGGGAGTGGTGCTTGTCTGAATTAGGGACAAAGGACATGTTTGGGATAGTTTTGCTCTATGCTGAACTGCAGGAGGGGAAAGGCCACGCAAACCCTCCAGGCAGCATGGCAATTAGTGACACGATAATGACGAGGCAGCCGCACAGAAAAGCCATACAGACCCACGGCAGCAGCCACAACGACTTTTAGTAGAACTAAAACAGCCAGCAGCAGATGCGGGAACAATATATGGGGCAGAAGTATGACAAAAAGGAGTTTAATTTCCAAGTGGCATTTCCTGCACATGCAGCACTCCAAGCACAAGTGGGAGGATTCGCCCTTGTTCCTACTGTCTTCAAGGCCAGATATAAAAGATGTCAAACTGAAGATAAAATTGAGCTCGTCAGAATAACGATAAGGTACAAACATGAAAGGGATGTCTCCTATGGCTAAACCTGTGAGTAAAATCCATGCATTAGCTCTAAAAAAAATAATTCAGAAAATTGCTTTCCCCCCACTTTTCTCCTCTGACTTTGGTGACTGAACAAAGTAGCTTGGATTTTTCCCTATGAAAGCCCTCCTTCTCTCCATCTTTGTTACCAGATTTCAACTAAGTCCCAGTTGGAATTCCAGGTTTCTACTCCTTCTCTAGGCACAGATGGAGGAGATGGATGGATGGAGGGATGGATGGATGGTGGGGTGGATTTGAGGATGGTGGGATGGATGGAAGGGTGGTGGGATGGGTGGGTGGATGGACAGATGAATTGTGGGCGGCAACTGCACCCACTATGTGCTTAATGACCCAAAGAGGGACTGTGAGGTCCAATCAGAGCTGCTTTTCCCCAGCATTTAGAGTCTCTGACATCAAAAACGCAGGGAAGATGTTGAGCTTCTCACAAAGAATCCAACAAAATACTTCACTTCTGAAGTGTCACTTCAAGACAATTTTTCTGTAAGTGTTGTTATCACCGTCTAGAACATAACATGAGAATTACTGTTTGGTTGGTCTGGGGAGGGCTGAGTTTAGAGAAAAATATCTCATTTACCAGGCACTCATTGAGACTAAGAAAAATCCATGTTTTCCTCTGTAACAGGCAGAATCTTTTCCCTAAATATTTTCATCTAATGAAATCTCAACCCAATTCCCATCAGTGCTTGGGGACTCCAAGGAGCAATGCCTTGAACCAGGCACTTTATGCAAAATGAAAAACAAACAAACAAACCTCTGCAAGCCTGTTTGGTACACACAACTGATTCTGAGGCTTTTGCACAGATGCTGATTTCTTTTATCCCATTTTTGTGCAGATGCAGTGCTGCAAGGGAGGGTCTGTGCACTGAAACATGACCTGTTCTAGGGAAAAACACTAATTTTAGGGAATTCTTGTTTTTGTGGGATTCTGGATAAGACCTTGTTGTGTTCAGTGCTGCGTAGAGCAAGAAGGTGAGGCTATGTCCTACAAGTGAAGGATGAGATGAAACCAGTGGTAGGACGCATAGGACCAAACCTGCCAATTTAGATCTAGAAATAGAGACTCGGTTGCAGATGGGAGCCAGGCCATGGCTTTCCTGTGGCCAGCAATCACAGTGTCATCTAGGTTGGAAAAGAGCTCTGAGAGGAACAAGTCTAGACCAGCCCTGACCTACTCAGTCTCACCACTAAAGCCATGCCCAGTGCTTCCAGCTGGGAGCTCAGTTCATTGAGGATTTAAAATAGCTTTGTAACGAGCAGCTCTAAGATGCTTCTGACACAGAGTTGTATTTAGGATAGATGCACAGCAAAGTTTTGTGCTTTACTTTTCTAAAAGAACTTTCTCCCAGGCTGAAAAAGGGAGAGGGGCACTCTGAGCTGCTCTGTGGCAAAACTGCAGCGTGAGGAGAGAGAAGAGGAATGCACAAGGCAAGATGGATAAAGGGCTCTTGCTTTTGTTATTTCTTTTTATTAAGGAGTATGATATTCAACACTGAAAAGTACTGCTGGAGTAACACTGTGTGCTCAGAGAGAGCTCCTCAGGGAGGAAGGAACCTCACAGTTCCTCTTTCTGTGGATCATACCAGCTTGCATTACCTCCCCTCAGCCACGGGATGAGCATGCGATATGGGCCATACCCCCGACTGGGACAGGAACATAGAACCATAGAATCATAGAATGGTTTGAGTTGGAAGGGACCTCAAAGATTAACTAGTTCCACCCCCCTGCTGTAGGGAGGCTTGCCCCTCACCAGATCAGGCTGCCCTGGGCCCCATTCAGCCTGGTCCTGAATACCTCCAGAGATGAATTCTCCACAGTTTCACTGGGCAACATGTTCCTGCACCTCTCTGCTCTCTGAGTGAAAAATTTCCCCCTAACATCTAACCTAAACCTCCCTCCTTCAGTTTAAAACTATTCCTCCTCGTTCTGTCACTATCAGACTGTGTAAAGTTTGTCTCCTAATTGCAGGAGCCCGGCCTCAGCCTGATGCAGCTAACTTTTGCAACAAACCCCCCATCCTGAGCAGGAAGGTGCCTTCCCCCAAGGTGGGCACCACACCCCTGATGGCCCCGTTGGGAGGAAGGAAGCAGAGCCAAACAATAAGCTGCAGGATGCTTCAGGACGCTGCGTCTCGCGGGGTCCCAGTCCACAGCGTGAATGGAGAAATGCCATGTCCGGAGCTGGGGTTACAGCATCCATGTTCTGGAGCTCAGGACCTTCAGATGCCCAAAGGCAGGACCTTGTTTGGCTCCAAAGGACAGAAGTTTTATCTTTGTGCTGTGTACTCTGTGAATTTTCCCAACAGATTCATGTAGCAGATTTTTCCCCTTTCAACCTGGACAGAAGGATTTCCACGAGGAAGGAAGTCTTGTTCCCACAGTGGATTAGTGACTGTCTTGCAGGCACAGCAATGAAGCCCAGCCAAGAGCACTGCCATGTTCCCAATCGCCTATCTCAAGGATCTTTGTTCTCACCAGCCCATTGTGGTCACCTGTGACCAAATCCATCCCACACCCGACACTGGGTTTCTGTTTTGGGCAGGAACGTGTCCCAAAGCAAAGCCATCCCCAAGGAGACGTCTTCATCACCACTGTACATGACATCTGTCCCCAACATGGATGGATATGTGGTTCAAATCCAGCACTAATTCAAACACTGATTACAGCTGTGGGTGATAGGGTCCAGAGCAGCTGCTTCTTTATGGGGGATCTGAAAAGCAGAGGCAGCTCTTGGACATGTGGGGTAAGGGACGTGCAAGCAAAATACAGCTGCAGCTCAGATTCTGCAAGAGGAAAAGTAGGGCAATAAATGTATGGAATGAAAGCACTTGAACATTGATCAAAAGTACAGAGAAAGCATAAGGGAGACGGGGAAATAACAGAAACGTTAATTCATGATCCTACCTGCCAGTGCAATAAATATTAATGGAGTAAGTTGGAAAATGGGGAGGCTTCCTTGGAGAAGCAGTAGCAAAAGCAATGAGATTGATTTCCCATCAAATGAAAGTTGACAATCTAAAGCAATTTAGGGCTGAGAAAAAAAAAAACAACAAAAAACAAAAAACAGAAAACACTTTTACAGAAGCAACCTATGGGGTGAACTGGTTTCCAAAGAACCAAGAATCAAAGCTCTTGGGTTTGCTCCTGGCCCTCTGACGCTGGTCTGAACGGAAACACCCAGCAGCTTGACAGGCTGTGTTGCCCTGCACAGAGGGCCATTCCTGCCCCTAAAGCAGCAACACAACGTTTCCAGCTTCCATCTCTTCCCCAGTTGTGAAACCTGGAGCCTGCTGCTTAGTTTGACAGCTGACAGCACAGCCTGAGCAGGACCTGACACCCTGGCATTGACAATGCTCTAAGAGATGGGTTCATCCCTTCTTCATCCAACACAGACCAGGGCCAGAAGCTCATCAGGGCAGCCTCTTAATTGCTCAAGTGATGGCTTGGATGTGCAAAAACTTCCAGGGAAATCTGCAAAATTAATTAAATAATTAAGCACCACCAGACAATGAAGAAACCCGAAGGGTTAAAGAGCACTGTGTCCCAGCAAGGGAAAAGCAATCTCTCTCCCCTCCTTCAGTACAGTTTTTCCAACAAGCTTACAAAATCCACTTAAAATATTAATACCAAGATGGTCGGAACTGTACAGGCTAAAGGGCAATTGGAAAAGATTAATTTCCTATCACAAACCCAGCCTTGATTTCATAACCTTGGCAAGCAGGTTCCCGGGCTGCAGCACAGCATCCTGTTGGCATGGGCAGAATTTCCAGGATGTGCCCCAAGTTCTTGGGATGTTCAGGTGCTGCACGTTCCTTGGGGTATGCCCTGTTCCTGCTGTGGTCAGTCCTGGCTGGAAAATACTTCCTCCCAGCAGTGTGAGCATCCAGCGGGAGGGAGAAGGGATGAATTCACGATTCCTTTCCTCTGCATTCAGGGGCATTACGACAGCTAAACCCTGCCAGGCCCACAGCCTCGCACATGTTCCCCCATGCTTACATAAAGTGATCAGCAATAAACCGATGAACGATGTGGAGTGTGGAGGGAGCCAGCCCAGCTCCGAGGGCAGCTGTGCTTCTTGCCCAAATCCTGAGCACATCCCTTGTGCAGTGAGCAGCACACGGCCTTCTCCCTCCCCCTCCACGGGAAGCAAACCCTCTGATAACCTTGCAAACAATTCCTGTGTAGGTGAGAAGTGTGTATGATAATGTGTTTCTGTGTTTGCTGAGATGCAGAGGGATGGAGTGCAGCTCCCACAGCCCCATCTCCTGCCCTGCAGAGCTGCTGCCAACCTCAGCTGCTCACCCATCAGGGTTAGGGGGCAAGATACAAGCAGTCCAAAGCTGCAAAGCAGCAACTGCCCTGTTAATAATTAGCATCCATTGCAGTGACATTTTATGGTGGGGAGGGCAGGGGAAGATTTCCTCTGCATCCTGGACCGCCAGTGCCCGAGCAGCGTGCGCTGGGAGGATGCTCACACCTGTGCCAGGTTTGCTCGGCAGTGTAATCCCGAACAGATGGTGGCTGTGGCCCCACTGCTGCAGAACAGCACTTCCAAAAGTAAATAGCAACAAATGTTTTGGTGCATAATGCCCTCAAATCTTGATCTCGCACGGGGCCTTCTGTTTTCTCTCTCTCTTCCAGCAGTGGCAAACGGCTGAGAATAAACACTACCAAAAAGAAGGAAGGAGGAAAAAAAAAATCACAATCAATTAAATGCTTTGGAAAAAAAATCAACATGAAGAATTCACAAAAATCAATCCTAATCCAAGAGGATTGCACTGCTTTGTTCATCTCTCCCTCTCCCTGCCTGAGCAACCAAAGCAATAAAAATGATAGCTCCATCTCGGGCAAGGAAGCAATTGAAACTTCAAAAAGGTTTGACGTCGGCTGATGAAGCTTGATGAAGCCTGCATGGTCTGAAAGCACAACGTTCTGCAAGAGAAGCAATGTGCTGGGAGGCTCCGGTAACTGCTGCCCCTCCAGCCCAACTCCCTGCAGGGGAAAAGTGGGGCTCCTGGTGCCAGTAATGGCAGTGCACAGAGCTGCCCTGGCTGGAGATTGCTGTGCCCCAGTGCTTTCCACCAAGGGACACCAGCGGGACAAAGTGCCCAGCAAGGAGACACAGGACGTGCAAAAAGTTTAAGCTGGAAGCATTTGGGAGATAAAAGCTTCCCAGATACAGCAAGGACATGCTTTGATAGCAGAGCTCTTGCTCACTGGCAGCCGTGGCACCCCATGCCATGCTGAAATTGGAGCTCACGCTGAAATAGGAACTCACATGGGGTTTCTTATCTGGGGGTCACAGGCTGATCCCAGCCTAGCACAGAAAGAGTATGGGCTGCAAGCTCCAGCCCAACTACTTTCCCTGTCTGCTCCCAGAAGGGGAGCAGGAATCCAAAGCTGGATTCCCAGACCTGGGGAACAGCATAGAGAAATACAGAGGGGTGGTTAGTATCATAGAAGCAGCTGGAGAAAGATGGCAGGAAGGAAAGAGGAAACATAAAATATGGCATGAAGAAGAATCTGAGGAAGCTGAGGTTGGCTCAGGTTTTCTTTGTCCTCTCCAGTTCTCCCTATAAAGCTATGGATTTTGTTGGACTTCCTCTGCCCAGTGCAACCATCAAGTTACTGAGAGACTTGCAGCTCCCTGAGGGGTAACAGGGAGGGTAGAGACTGAACAGGGAGCCAGAAGTGTCCTGCTTTGCTGAGACCCAAGGGATTTAGATGCCCATGGGATAACTCAGCACATACTTCAGATATCAGAGATCTGTGCTGTTGTGTCCTGCAACGACTCCTATTGCTGCCTCTGGAGCCAAGGCTTCTTTGAGTTTGGTGCATATTTCTCTGTAGCACTGAAATAGAAACTACAATATATTTAGGGACTGGAGCACCTCCTTCCCAGGTGCTGGCTTCAACTGACACAGGTCCTCCCCAGGAGCCAGCTCAGTACTCAGAGGTAAGAAGTGTCAGGAACAGGAAGAGAATTACTGAGAACCAAAGGTTGTCTAGGGAAAAATCAAGACCCTCTTAATATCTTACACTTACACAGTGTTTTTCATTCCAAACACACATACGGAACTATAGGACTCTATAAGTCTCACATCACTCACTGCTAAAGGTGGGAAAAGGCAGAGCTTTAATAATCCAGAACAATCACTCCCAGCAGTGCAGGAGGTGAATGGGACATCTTGTGAAAAATTCAAGGAAAGAGCAAGGGGCAGCCAGACTGTCACTGCTGTGAGCTATCACCATGTGTTGTCAGAGATCCCAGCTGGCATCAAAAGGTCCTGGGCACAACTCTCTGGAGAGATCAGGGAATTCACACTGTACAGCTGAAAAACACATCTTCAGCCATGGAATACAGATCCTCAGCCAAACCTGGGATGTTCTGGCCCAGGCAGCAGGCAAGTGGATCTTGAGTAAGCTGGACTACTTGAGACATACTTTGTGCTGTGATGCTGCATTTTTCCATGCCTCAATCATTCAGCTGCAGGAATGCTGCGTATTTAATAACCTTTGGTGGATGTTTTCTCCTGGACCTTTATCCTACCGATTTTGAACCCAGATCAGTTTTAGCATCCAGTCAATATTTTGGTGTTAATGACATGCACTGATACTTCAGACACAGGCTTTGCTTGAGGTATGGTTTCATTCTCACTTGAGATGCTGTTTCCCCCAGTGTGACCTTCTCAGAATAACATTGCTTGTGCCTGTGCAGAACTCGTTCCCCCTCTTGCCTTCCCGTCAAAGCAAGTCCTTGGCTTGGAGCATGGTGAGGGATGCTCACGAAGGTCAACTCCAGCCAAGGACAGCCGGTCTCTGTAGGCTCTTTCCAGAATCAGAGGTGAGAGATGATTCCCATTACTCATTCTCCGTTGGAGGAGTGTCTCTTTCTGTTCGCTGATTACAACCTCTGTCAGCTAAAGCTAGCCTTCGTGAATCACATCAGTACTTACAATCAGGAAGTGGTGCATGACACTGGAATAACACTTGGTAAAGCAGATGCTTATTTTAAGTATTGTAACATATAATTTTAATAGAAGAACAATATGATGATTGTGGGAAAAAAAACCAGTAGGATTTTGCAGGAAAAATGGTAGGAGTTGCATTTAACTAATGGTATATTTGCACTTAGAGTTAGTTTCTGAGAGCTATGAAGTAAGTATGTGTTCATATTTTTAGGGACAGAATTAGCATTCCTCCATAAGATCCCTCATCAGGACTACTTGTGTAAAAGAGAGCTGTAAGGTTTCTGGATAGCATTTACATAAAAACAGGAGTGCTCCTGAAGTGCTGTAAGTGGAACTGCCTAAATTGTCTATCTGAATCCTGCATATGATGACAGTAGTACTCACTAATCATAAATCATAAAATGGTACTCACAGGCAATCGGTTGCATGGCTCAACTTGAATGCTTAATGCAGAATGTTGAACTTGGCTTCATTAAGACCGTGCAGAAGGTTAAACTTGGTTTCATCGAGACCAAGCAATGACAGATTTGTCTGCATTGAAGAACCAAGGCTGCCTCTCTAACCAGTTTTCCTGGGTTGTGGCATATTTTTTTTCTTTCCTGTGAAATCCTCATCATTGATACTGAGGAAATATGAGTGGCAAAGGGCTGATGGGGCCCTTGCCCTCCTTAAGACCCCAGCCAAGGTCAGCCATGCCATCCCACTCTGGCACTATCTCATCCTTCCTGAAGGACAGCACTGCATAGCTGCAGTCTCACAGGTTTTCAAGGTTACTTGTGCACCTGCTGAACTAGGGATGCTGTTATATGCTCTGTACAGCAGAAAATAGATAGGAGTAAGTTTCTTCCCCACACCTTATTGTTTCATTTAGATTCTCATGTGTCTGCCAAAGTATGGCTTATCCAGTGCCATACAGGCAGAAAACAGACAATGCAAAAGGAAGGAAAACAATGCAGGGGACAGGTTTCTACATAAACCTGTCCCCAAGCATGAGAAGACCCATAAGGGAACCTGTACTGATTTTCTCTCCGAAGATCAGCAGCAAAAGTTCATTACTCCACTTCAGGTTGTTTGGATTTTTTTTAGGCCTACAAGCTTTTCACTTTATCTGCCACATGACCCTGAACCACTAGAAAATGGAAAACACTGATGCTGAAAAACCTTTGTAGGCTGAGAGTTTAAAGTTGCTGTAGAGAAGGGAGAGGAGCTCACTCATCATTAGGGGCTACGATCGACGAGTTCTTCCTCACTTGGAGAAGCCATCACTTGGGGCTCTTTGCAGTATGAAGTAAGCAGTAGAAGCTTTTTATTGTATTTTCTGTGCATTAAACCCAACCATTCCTTGATACTGGTCTCATAACTCTCCAAGTCATGAGACAAATTCTGAGGCACCTCATTCAATTTGAAGGACGAGAACGTATTTGTGGAGTATGGAGTGAGTAAGAACGAAGTAAGGGTATTTGCAACTTGACCTAGTACGTGTGCATTTCATTAATCCTTCCTCCACCAACCACTTAACCTTTATAGGCATTCTTATTTCCTTTCATTGTATCGATTTCAGTCCATTTCTTCAATTTAGTGAGATCATGCAGTATTTTAAACCTGCCTTCCACTGCATAACTAGGTTTAGCTGGGGGGTAATTGACATCAATTCAAAGAATGAAAAATTAGGCTGAATATCTGGAGTAAACTTTCTAATGGTGAGATGGCAAGAACACTTAGTGCATTTGGTGGGGGCTTTGTGATGCTCCCCAGGCACGACTCAGGGCTTTCTGAGCCTCAGCTCCAGGCGTGCTTCTTGGCTTCCACCTTCTTGCCCCATGCTTTTCACACACACATAGAGTAGGACACCTTCACTGCAGGACTGGCCAGAAAAAAAAAAAAAGTTCTCATTCCCACCTTTTTCAGAGAGTTTCTGTCATATTTAAGAAAAAAAGTGCCTGTCTTTAAATGAATTTTTTACTGACAACAACCTCTTCTTATTAGAAGAGGACTTCTGTCAGGTCTTGAAAAATGGAACCATCGTTTTCAGCAACAAAACCCAATATATTTATCTCCAAAGACAAGTAGGCTGGTACGTGCTTTGATGGTTTGGTGGGGAAGGTTCTTTTCAGGTTCTTGAAATTCATCTGCCATGAAAAAAAAAAACAGATTTGTAAAAAAATGAAATTTCCCACTACAGAAATTTCAAAGGAAACATTTCCATCAGCTCTGCTCAATCAGCAGCTGCACAAAAATGGCTCAGAAATGGCTTGATCTCACAGCTGCTGCCTTGAACCTATTTGAGAGCTCAGAGAGCGAGGTGATGACCCAACCACTTCCAATTTTCCTTTGGGAAAGAAATCAGCGAGTACTTGTAGAGAGACTGGGAGTGTGTGTTGGCCAAAATGCCAGACACAGATCCTCCACCTGTCAGGGAAAAGAGAAACTTTCTCAATGACAGGAGGTTCAGGCCACATAGGTTGCTCTGAAAGTAATGCCTTCTATTTTATTTCCATGGAAACCACAGCAGCTACAAAGAGCACAACAACGCTGTTGGACAGAGCAAATTCTTAGCTACAAAACATTATTTTTCAACATAGTCACCATTAGCTATGCATGAACAAGAGCCTGCAAGCTGTGCTCATACAAATCTGCACCAGCGGATCCCTTTTCCTAGGTAGATGGTGACAGAATGAGGTTGAGTCAGGGGAAGTTCACATTGCATATTAGGAAAAAATTATTCTCCAAAAGAGCTGTGAGGCAGTGGTACAGCTGCCCAGAGAGGTGGGGAGGTCACCATCCCTCGAGGTGTCCAAGAATTGTGGGGATGTGGCACTGGTTTATTGCACATGGTGGGAGGTGAGTCGATGGTTGGACTCGGGGATCTTAGTGGTTTGTTCCAACTTTAACAATTCTGTGTTTCAGTTCCACACCTTTGCTTTGTACACACTTCCATGTCAGGTGCCACTCTGTCAGGCTGCCCCTCTGCTGCTATCTGTCACACAGCAGCAATGTAATGGAATATTGGCAGGAAGGCTCTACTTCTACTGCCATACCACCAACATCCGCCTCAGACAATGTGAAACAACATCATAAAAGAGAAGACAAAGCTTTCAGAGCAGCCCTCGTACAAATTTGCCTGTTAACAAGTAGCCAGAGGCTGATACAAAAGACCAATTCTCTTAGAAAAATCCTTGGAGAGGATCCCAACTAGACTCCGAGGATAGCAAGCTGCTGGGGAGACGGGCAGCAAATGCAGCCATCTCATGAAGACACTGCCTCTGGATTTCTTGATTGTGGTTTTCCTATACTGCACTTTACATAATGCCCTCCGGCTGGTACCATTGAAATGAAACCTATTGATTGAAATTCTGATTCTATTGATTTTACACAAGAGATTTGCTCGAGTATGAAAGAGCAAGAACTGCTCCGCAGTCACCCCCACTCCCATTTACTCCCTGCTGAGTGCAGGCAGTAGGCTTGCTTTTCCATGCAGGTATACCCTTGGTCCCCTGGGCTCCCAGAAATAAATTACCCCAAATTCAGATATTCAGTACCTATAGCTCACAAACTGCTGGCCCTTGAGTATGCTAACATTATTTATGAGCTCCTTTTTGCTTCCCTTTGTCTGCTCTCACTTCTCTTCTTTACATCGCTAACCACACACCATGCTTTTCCCCTTTGTTTCAGAGGTGTAGAGGGAAAACGGAAACAGTGCTTTATGGGCAAGAGGTTGTGTAAGGAGGTGATTTTTTTCTAGGAGAGTGCCAGAGAAACTGTGCCTACAGAAATAATATTTCCACCCCTAAAGGAAAGGCGTGTGGCTGCAGTAAGTGCAGAACACAGGACAGCAGTAGTGAGAAGAGCTCGCAGGAGGCTTGGTGCACTGGGAGCCCCCAGCCCAGGGAATGGCAGCCCCTGCCCAGCCCCACCTGGGCCCAGTGTTTCCTTATGGATGGATAAGACCAGCAGCAGCCCCACCGCATCCATCCTCCTGGTTCTGTTTTGCATGGAGGTGGAGCGGGGCGTGGCAGCAATTCCCGTTCAGCAAGCTCCTTGGCCTGGCTGCTCATGGCAGAGGGCAGCCTGTTCCCTACACCACAGGCCTTGATTTCACAGAATCATTAAGACCTCTCACACCTCCAGCCCACCCCCACCGTGCCCACTGCCCACGTCCCTCATCCCCACGGCTCTGGGACACCTGCAGGGATGGTGACTCCCCCACTCCCTGGGCAACTGTGCCACTGCCTCACTCATATAGAGAAGGAATTACTCCTAATACCCAAGCTGACCCCCAACGTGAGCCACGGCTCCCGCCCTATCGCTGTTACCTGTGCGCAGAGGCCGACCCCTCCTCCCACACCCTCCTCTCAGGGACTGCAGAGCCCTGAGCTCCTCGTCTCCCACGGCCCCATCCCCTCGGCCGTTGCCATAGCACAGCGCTCAGATCCCTCACGGCTCCGCTCCGTCCCCTGGACACGCTGCAGGACCTCGGCGTCCGTGTCGCCCTGAGGGGCCGAGCACCGCACCGCCGTGACACGAGCCGGGATGCCGCTCCTGACGGGGACACCCCGACGCCAGAGAGCAGCGGTGCCGTACCGAGGCGGGGCGGTGGGAGCATGCGCGAGGCTCGCGCGTCACGGCAGCGGGCGAGGCCGGCGAAGCGCGGCCCCCTCCCCCGGCACAGCCGCCGCCGCCGCCGCGCGTCAAGCCGAGCGCCCGCCGCAGCCCCGCGCCCGCTAAGCGCGCAGCCCAGAGCGGCGCGGACCCGCCCACGCCGCCAGCCTTCCTCCTCCCCCTGCGGCTCCTCCTCCTCCTTCTGCTCCGCCCCGCCCCGCCCGCGGCCGCCCGCGCTGCCCGCAGCCCGTGGATGCGCTGAGCGCTCGGGCACGGAGCCGCCGGCCCCGCCGCTGCGGAGCCCGCAGGCCTTTGTTAATCCCCGCGGCTCTCTGCGTTCCGCTGCCTCCTGCTCCCTGTGCCCGGGCGGTGGCGGCGGCGGCGGCGGCGGCGGCGGGGGCTGCGCTTTTTTTTTTATCCCCTCCCTTTTTTTTTTTTAAATTATTATTATTTTTTTAAATTACGTTGAATCCCTTTTCGCCATGGGATGTACTCTGAGCGCCGAGGAGCGGGCCGCCCTGGAGCGCAGCAAGGCTATCGAGAAGAACCTGAAGGAGGACGGCATCAGCGCGGCCAAAGACGTGAAGCTGCTCCTGCTCGGTGAGCCCCGCTCCGCTCCGCGCCCCGCGCCGCCGCGCCCCGCGCTCACCCCATCTCTCTCTCTGTCCCGCAGGGGCCGGCGAGTCGGGGAAGAGCACCATCGTGAAGCAGATGAAGTGAGTGCCGCGGGGCGCGGGGCGGCGCGGAGGGCCGCGGGCGCCATGTTGTACCCGAGGGCAGCGCCGGGCGGGCGGCGGCGGCCGCTGCTGTTCGGGGCTCCGTGGTGCTGAACGGCGGCATGAGGGCGGGGGGGGGGCGGCTGCGGCTGGGACCGGCGCTTGGGAGGAGGAGGAGGGGGAAAAAAAGCACGAAATCCGCCCGTAATGCGGATTTAAAGCGAGGCTCGCTGCCACCCAAAGCCCCTTTTACCCGAGATTTGAGCCTTTTAATTAATGAGAGGCGAACTTGGCCACCAGTCGCCCATTACATTGAAAACGGGTTATTAAAAAGGGAGAGGAAAAAACACAAGACCCGGCGCGTTGAAGAGCCGGCCCTGCCCTCATGCAGCATCTCCCTGACAGCTGTGCCAGGCCCCAGTGGGAGTGGGCCGGGATGGCCGCCCCACATCTTGCCCCGGCACACAGTGATCCCAGCACGTGGCCAGGCAGTGCTTCCAGGGGGAGAGCCTGTAGAGGTGGGGGAGAGCATTTGGAGATGTGGGAGAGCCTACTGAGGTATGGGAGTGCCAATGGCAGGGCTGGAGAGCCTACAGAGGTATGGGCGAGCCTCTAGAGGTGTGGGAGTGCCAGTGGCAGGGTTGGACAGCCTACAGAGGTGTGGGAGAGCCTCTAGAGGTGTGGGAGTGCCAGTGGCAGGGTTGGACAGCCTATAGAGGTGTAGGAGAGCCTATAGAGATATGGGAGTGCCATTGGCGGAGTTGGAGGGTCTAGAGAGTTGTGGGGGAGCCTATAGAGGTGTGGGAGTGCCAGCAGAGGTGTGGGAGAGCCTATAGAGATCTGGGAGAGCACATAGAGATGTGGGAGAGGCAGTGTCGGTGTTGGAGAGATAACAGAAGTATGGAAGATCCACTGGCGATGTGGGGGAGCTTATAGAGGTGTGGGAGAGCCTATAGAAGTGTGGGAGAGCCAACAGAGGTGTGGGGTGCTAAGGGAGGCATGAGGAGGCAATGGAGATGTGGGGTGCCAGTGGAGGTGTTGGGAGCTAAATGGAGCTGTGGGGAACCAATAAAGGTGTGGGAGAGGCACGGAGAGCTGATGGAGGCGCAGGGAACCAACAGAGGCGTGGGTTTAGAATTACTCCTTCCCTTTTCCTCCTTTTAATTAAAGCCCATCCGACCCCAGCCTCGCACTGGAACGAGCAGGCGCCATAGCGGTGCGTTGGGCCGGGTGTCTCAGTGGTAGAGGCACGGAGCGGTGCTCGTTTCCCGATGGCGGAGGAGCCGGTGGCTGGGAGGGGCCCTCGGGGCCGCGGGGTGCGGGCGGGGCCGGCGGGGTGTCCGCTGCCGTCCGCAGTCCCTCCGCGCTGTCCCGCGGGCCGGGGCGCGGTGCAGCTTTCAGGCGGTTCGCGTGGTGGACAGCGCCCAGCGGGGACTCGAACCGCCGGTAGCGCGGCGCTCGGCTCCTCCCTCGGCGCTCGGCTGCCTTCGGAGAGCGCTCGGAGGCGGTCGGGGGGGAGCCGAGTAGGCTCGGAAATAGCCGAAGGGGCTCGGCGTCGCTCGTCAACCCGCGGGCGTGGGCTCCAGCGGACCCGCAGTCCGGCTCGGTGCCGTGAGTGTACGGGGGATCCCCGATCCCGCGGGGGTTCCCAGAGGACCGACGCACCATCCCCACCCAAGGCAACGCTCTTCCCACAGAGCTCCGGGGTCTGGCAGCGAGCAGCCTCGCCCTCAGCGCCGTTCCAGCAGCCTCTCCCACTGCTCTGGGTGTGCAAAGGCCCCGAGCCCCCCGTTAAATATTTTTGGGAGATGGCTTCGGGGATCTGGGGCTGGATATGGGGCCGGGTTTGGTTTGCACTCGATTGTATGTGAAAGGTGGATCAGAAGAGGAGCTACTGCAGAGGAGCACCAATAAATTATTTAATCTCTAGGAATCGCTTCTGCGGAAGTGTGCTGGAATGGCGGGCGATGGTTTTGTGGAAGGGAGAGGCTGTGGCTGCCACAATAACAGCGCACAGCACTGTGGGCAAAGGGGCAGCTGCGGCCACCGTGCCTCACACAACCGTGCACGGGGCTCCTGTGTTGTGGGGAGTAGAGCTCTTGTTTAAACCAATCTGAGTCCAGATAGTAGCCGGCTGGCTGGACTACATTCGTAAAGTGAGGGCTGAAAAACACCCTGTTGTACATCTGTATTTTCAAGGAACCAGCCCTAACATGACATACGGCAGCTTGCAGTCCTGCCCCTGAAGATGCAGAGCTGGCTGCGATGGTGGGAGCTCTGGGTGTGCAGCCGGGGCTGTGTGCTGGCTGGGTGGGATTGCGGTGTTGCTAGGAGCGCGTGGCAGCAGCTGGAGGGAGCTGGCACCGCAGCGGCGTGCAGGGCGCGACGGGGAAACGAACATTTCTGAAAATTAATCTAAATATAATGCAGGCATTAGCATTTCACCTGGTCAAGCTCCATTACACGGGCTTGCTGTGAATCTAATGAATTCTTAATAAAGATTAAATTGCGCATTCATTAGATTTTGATGAAAGAGACTGCTATTTTATTTTTTTAATACTGTGTTACTGGTGTGCCTTTAGATAATAAATGTCGCCCCCATGAATAGCCACAGCAGTTTCACACTTGGCTGTCGCCTTGTGAAGGAGCACAGGAATGTGCAGACAGCTGAGAAAATGCTAAGACAAAGGAACGGAGGGCAGGCGGTGGTCACAAGGCGCTAAGGAGAGGTTGCATGCTGCTCGGTTAATCCTTGAAATATTGGGTAGTGGGGAAGAACTAGCAGGGAGAAACTGCAGCACTTGGAGAGTTTAGAGAGGGTGGGGTTTGGGATTGATCAGTGCTTGGAGGTACCTTTCAGCGGATGGTGGGGAGTTAGCAGTGATGAAAGAAAGAGGTGAGGTGGGTGCTGGCAGGTAGGGCTGCATGTCAGCCTGCATCAGGCAGTGGCAACATGGGTAGCAATGGCACTTCCTTCAGCACCAGGGTGACTGCTGCCTGCAGCCCTGCGCCTTGGCTGTGCCCGTCCTTGGCTGGTGACGTCTGCCAGGGATTCTTTCACATCCTCATCCATTTCTCAAAAGCAAGTTGGGGCTGTGTGGCTTGGGAAACACACTGAGAAGTGCATGCGTGTCATGCAAGCGAGTGTGCACTGAATCAGGCAGTGACCAGACTGTTTTCTGCAGCTTATGCTAAAAAACAACTTTAATCAGTCAAATCTGAGGCTCCTTTGAAGATCCCAGTCAGAGGGTGAGAGTGATACGAGAGAAGTTTGTCTTCCTCTCCCACCGCCCGGTCTCTGCAAGCTTGCTTTGATGTAGGACTACAATGAATGTCAGCATTTTTTAAGATCTTATATCTTGAAATAAACACTGAGAACAGGCAGAATTGGGAAGATGTGTTTTCCTTTTCTGGATTATCTGGATGGTAGCTTTGAGGCAAGACTTGTTAGAAGTGTGTAGGGAACTACAACTTCGGTGAATGTGTTTGTTCATCAAACAGCCCCAGCCTAGGACAACACCAGGCATATTTCAGCCTGTCACTATTCAGCGGAACACTCAGATGCATGCAGTGTTCCGGGGATGAGCAGGGAGGAACTATTCCCTGAACACTAGGGAATTCAGCATTTAAACACTAATGCACAGTGGCTGAGTTAGCTGGCACGGCTTCAGAACCCAGGTCCGGCCACTTACTCAGCAGCTGCCTGCTGGATGGTGAGCCAGGGCAGTATTCCTTTTTCCCAAACGAGAGGTTAGTGATGGCTGCAGCATTCAGGAGGACACAGGACTTCACCTGCCTGCAGCAAAAATCCTGGGTTTGGAGGATTTTATTTTTCTTTTGGCTCTTGCTTGCAGCCCCATATCCACCCAAATGGTAACATCTCATTTCCCCAGCAGTGCTGGCAGTACCCCACTGATGGGCTTCTTTTGCTGTTTCATTTTTTTGTTGTTTTGTTTTGCACTTAAGTTGCACCAAAGATGGGAATATGTAATCAAAAGAAAATCAGACGAGAGTAAAATGTTTCTCTTTAAGTATCTACTATCTTCTTCCCAACAGCCATCAGTCCCAACAGCCTGCTGATATATCGTTTTGACCTTTATCAAAGAGCCCCTCAAAACAGCTCCAGGCTTTACTTGCTCTCCATGTAACTGAATTACTGATAATCTAATGAACTTCTTCAGAGTGAGAAACAGTCCCCACCCACTGGTTTACAGGCCGTCTCAGCAATCTGATGGCAAATGCCATCAAAAGCCAACAATGTGTTGTGAACATCCACTCGGGGCCTTGCTCTTTGCTGTGTGTCTGTGGCTCAGCCCTCAGCGATTTTGTGCTCTCCCTTCCCAGATGCTTTCTCGCATCCCTGGGTGCTGTGGGTGCTGCTTCCCATACCCTGTGATGGCCCAACACCCTCTGAACTGGGCAGAAATAAGGACTGGGGACAGAGGAAAGTGAGGCTATCTGTTTTGACTTGTAGTTGCAAAGGATGAATTGTGGTTTTGGCACTTATTCCTCCTTCCTTTTTTGATTATGGTGCTTATAAACCAAAATGCTAACAATCATAGTTTATTACCTTGTACTTTGGGCTCTTGTTATTAGGCTGGGAAATTTCAGAGAAAAGCAGTAACTATATTAGCAGGCAAGACAGAATACATTTTGGGTTTGTGTTTTTTCTTTCTCCTTGACAGTTCTTAATTTGTTTCTTGTATAAGAAACTCATAACAGTAAAAATATCTTTCAGTGACAACAGTGAACTGCATAGCTTCTCCTCTTTCAACCTACTTTCAAAACCTGAAAAGAAATTTGCCTGTCATATTCTGACATGACACATCTAGTCCTGTTGGAAATGTTTTAGCAAGCTAAGGAGATGAAAGTGGTTCTTTTAATGAGCTCTGAAGAAAGAGACAAATCTGCACAAATGTAACCGGGGATGTCTTATTTTGTGTTTGGCTTGGATAACCCAGAAGTTGTGAGAAATGTAAGGCTGTGTTATAACAATTGGAAAAAGGTGGTGGTTCTTCCCCTCAGTCCGTTCTCTTCCATCTGTCTGGCATGCAGCTTCACATCTGATGTGGATTCTTCAGTCTGATTACCTGGGGAATACTCCAAAATGGGGGAGGAGCAGAAAAGAGATGGCTTGATGAAGGTAGAGGCGATTTGTTGGCTATTCTACTTGACCTGGTCACGAGAAAGAGTGAAATGAAGAAAAGATTCAGACCCTAGACACTGGTCCAGGGAAGAGAAGGTTGCGGTCACCTGCAGAGTAAGAGCCAGGCCGTGAATGAAGTCTAATAGAATCCTCAGGAGTTGCCCAAGTGAGAGCTGGCTTTCTTCAGCCATATTGCAGAATCACATCCTACCACTGTGAGCTTTAAGATCTCCTAGTTTCTCCTGGGTTTGCAAGACAAATGGTCCTGACTGATGAAGCTGGTGATCTGCCACCAGCAAGCCTGGTACAGGGGCAGGGATAAGAGGACTGGAGGTTTTCTGTAGAGCCTAAAATTGCTCGTGCGAGACCTGGACTCACACACTGACTGAATGAATTCTGTTTCAGGGATTCTTTGCTTTGTTTTTGAAAGAAAACTTCCAGCTTTTCTGGTTTTAGAGACAAGTTAAAAAATAATTGTCCTTAACCTAGCCCATGGATTTGAGACTGGGAGCATGATAAAAAATAGCCCAAAAGAAGACTAGGATACCAAATACATCTCAATTGAATTATTTTGCAGCCTGATTCACTTTTTTCGTTTCTTCTTCTTATTTCGCATTAGCAAGACTAAAACCAGTGATCTCAGTTATTTTAGGTCAACCTGAATGACCTTGCTCCCAGATCCTCTCTGACCTCACTGGACTTTGGACCACGTGTGTTAGGGGATCTGATGAATTTCAAGTGTTAGCATGGCATTTCGTGGGATTCTAGACATGGTTAAGCTTCATCCACAGAAATGAAAACTGGAAACAAAAAGGACTAGGAATTGCATTTTAAAAAACATTGGCACCTTAAAACCTATGGTCAATTTTCTCACCTGAGAAATCCTTTGGTTTCATCCATAGTGGAAAATACAAACAATTTTTTGCCACGATTTTCCTAATGCTAAAGAAATGTTCTACCATATATAAAAATCACCCTAAACTGTTAATTGAATCATTCTCGTTTTATTTGCAAGGCCATTCACGCAAATGACAGATGCAGGGAGGCTGGAGGATTACAGTCCTGATTATAGGATGCTGCTACCATTCTGCCTAGAATCAGAAAATGCAAAAGGCTGATTTTTCAGCTGCTTCTGGATAAAGCAAAGAAACGGATTCTTTTCTAGAGCTGAGCAAAGGGGAGAAAAAAGCCCTTTAAAATCCAAAGCTCAATCACTGTCAGTTTATAGTGATGATATAATAAAACTTTTGATTGAGACATTTCTTAGTTTACCAGTAGAAATGCTTATCTCCCCCAGCTTTCAAGTTAATTGAGAAAGAACTGAGGAGCATGGGGAATTGTGTAGTAAGCTGACATCCCATCTGTTTGCAGATTGCTAATCAATAGCAGTTCTGACATTGAAAGAGAAGAACTGTAAGTGCTTGGTTTTTCTTTATTCCTGGGCACGTCCTGCTCTTCTTCGTCACCAAAAATTGCATCAGCGCATCATAGAATCATTAAGGTTGTAAAAAGACCTCTAAGATCATCTAATCCAAACATCCACCTGTCACCAATACTGCCCACTGACCACATCCCTCAGTGCCACATCCGCCCTTTTCTTGAACACCTCCAGGGACAGTGACTCACCACCACCCCCCCGGGCAGTCTGTGCCAGTGCTTCACTGTTCTTTCTGAGAAGGGACTCTTCCTAATATCCAACCTAAGAGAGCAGAGCTATCGTCTGA
Organism: Cyrtonyx montezumae; assembly: GCF_038088225.1. NCBI lineage: Eukaryota > Metazoa > Chordata > Aves > Galliformes > Odontophoridae > Cyrtonyx > Cyrtonyx montezumae. The sequence continues at coordinate 15,775,566 of NW_027071903.1, forward strand.
GTGTATAACGTTCATAAGCTTGAAGATCTGAAGAAAAGCAGTTAGAGAGAGAAGAAACGTGGGTAACAGAGGGTTCTGCCCCAACCTGAGAAGTTTGGTGGCTATCAGTAGCCCCCTTTGCTGCAGAAATCTGGTTTGGTGGTCACTGCAGGACTGCTTTTGGAGAAGGCTTGGGCAGCAGCCATCACATAACTGCCTGGTGCTAGACTTGGAGGATTTCTGCACTACTCATGTATTGTTACTGAAAGAGACATGATAGAATGGGTGGCACTGTGGAATCTGTCACTTAAATGATAAAAACATGGCATGTTAGCAGAATTTGGTGATTTATCCTCTCCATGCAAGAGGTGACTGGAGGAAGAAGCTCCGCTTTCACAGCACCCAGCTTCAGCACACAGGAAGGGCTGCACACACAAAATGGATGTTGAGTGTGATCATCCAGATGGCAAATAGTAGGTTTTGCTGCTGGACTTCTGGGGCTGCGGTGGGCAGGGTCATGGAATCATAGAATGGCTTAGGTTGGAGGGGACCTCAAAGATCATCCATTTCCAACCCCCTGCCGTGGGCTGGTGGCCAGCCCCTAGATCAGGCTGCACAGGAGATGCGTTGGTGTCCGTGGGGCAGAGGTTCCTTGTCAGGTGAGAGGTCCTGTCTCTTTGCTGACAATTTCCAAAATAACAGCTGAGTGCATGCACCGCCCAAAGGCGCTGCAGAGCCTTCATCCTCACACTCCATCAGCATCCCCAGTGCGTGTCACTGGGATGGAAGGAAATTACCATGATGAACATACACCTCGGATCATCATTGTCACTGATCACCCCTTGGTGATTAAATGAATTGGACAAACATGAATGAGGAGATGTTTACTTAATAAAGCAGAAAGCTTCCAGTGGCACATTTTGTTTTCCTCTATTTAGCTGAAGGATACATTTTTATTTTCCTGATTCCAGCTCAACAAAATCTCCAAGTGACTTCTTACCATCAAGGTGGGTCCTGGCTCAGCTTACATGGGAAACCCAATGCTACTTTGCATGTGTCTAAGGTGTCCAGATTGAGCCATAGATGTTTAGGATATTGGGAACAATTTATTCCCCCAAAGATCAGTGAGGCAGTGGCACAGCTGCCCAAGGAGAGATGGAGTCACTGTCCCTGGAGGTGTCCCAGAGCCCTGGGGATGTGGCATTGAGGGGTGTGGGCAGTGGGCACGGTGGGGGTGCTCAGGGGCCGGACTTGGGGATATGAAAGGTCTTCTCAACGTTAATGGTTCTGTGCTTCTATGAAATGCAAGCCTGAGAGTTAGCAATGCCTTCTGGTGGCATTGGCATCATGTTGGAATGGAGGCAGGGATCCCCCAGGCCCCAGGACTGCAGCACATGTGTGCTTGGTAGGAGTTCCCGGTGCTTGTGGGGCTGGCTGGGCCTCATCTCATGGTGATGGGAGTAGGACAGGAGTGGTTAAAGCTGGTGTTGGCACCAGGGGATCCAGAGGGAAGAAATACTGGGAGGGAGGCCATACATGGGAAAAAATTAGTCGTAATTTTCATGCAGTTTGGTAAAGAATTCACAATCTAAGGTGAACTTGTCTACTTTCTTGTTTATCTGCGTTTTCTGTTTTCAGATCTTTTCAAGAAATGTTTATTTCTCAATCATTCTTGCGTAAACAACAAATTGTAATGTCTTTTCTACATGACAGGGCATGAAAATTGATTATTACACTGGTACTTTTAGTTCTGATCGGAGAAATCAGATTGTTCTGTTTTTTCCCCATCTGTGGTCAAACCTTCAGATGTTCAGGATTAACTTTATATTCAGGTTTTTTAAGTGCCCCTACATAAGGAGGTTTTTGGAATTGAAATGTAAAGTGTAGAAAAACCATACAGAATGCCCGTAACAGTGGTACAAGCCCAGCCAAACCAGCATGCTGAAATTCCCTAACCACATAAAAACGCAGAACCAACTGCCTGCTGCTGCTGGCAGCGAGGCCACAGGACTTGTGGTGCTGCCAAATGAGAGCTGCTGCTAATCTGGAGGTAGTTAGACATAGCTCATATTTCATTCATGCTCAGGTCCCAAACCTCAGAACAATTGAGTTTTCTAATAATGCGCACATCAACATCAATGGGCTTGAGCAGATCTTGGTTATTGCTCACAGACAGATGTGTGTGCACCTAGGTTTGTTGAAGACAAAGCTCCTGCTCGTCTCTGCTGGGCTGACTGCTGCCCAGTTTCAGTATCCTCTTGTACGCGTGATCCCTGTCCACACATTCATTCTGTGTCTCCTACACCACTTGGAAAATACAGAGCAAGAAAAAATGATTCTTTTTGTCATGGCCTTTTTCATGCATCCTTTGTTTCCTTTTTGACTCATAACTCATAACTTTGTTCTCATAACTCAGCAGGACAAGGACCTGAGCGACCTGTTTAACCTGAGGCAGTAGCTCTGCTCTCAGCTGCAACTTCTTGCCTAAGTTTGACAAGAAAACCCCAATTAATCTCTCATTCGAGATTCCCAACTTCTGCATAACTAAAGGACTACATCTCTGTTTGGAAACCAGCTGAGGGTCAGGCATAAGCAGTGTCACCACAGATCGTCTTTAGGATACACAACAGGATAGGCTCAGCTGGGTGGGAGGAGCTGGTTGCTGGTTTCAATTTGCACTACACCGGCTTGTTTCCTTGCTCCTAGTTGTTGCTTTCTTGGGTTCTGAAATCCCAAGCAGGGGTTTGATTAACATCTCTTTTTGCAAGTGACATCAGTTTAAGTCATTTCTGCTTGTCCCTGCTTGTTCGGATCGCAGGGGCCATTTCTCGGTGCGGTATGGTGGTGCGGTGAGCCCAGCTCTGCCACTGGTCTGGGTTAACATAACATTAACCCAGGAGGCAGCAGAATGACTTGCCCATCAAGTGCTCTCAGTAAGGCAGCAGCACGCTGCATGCCGAGGTGAGCTCATGCTGAAAGATTCAGTCACTCTTGGCTGCTCCTCTGCATGGGGCTTAATTCTTTTAAAGTAAATCAGTCACTTTCAAAGACTTTGGGAAGTCATTTCAAGAAGTCCTTCTTTATCCTTAGCTATTCAAATGACATTTTTTTTCCAAACCAGCCTTATTTTCTCCTGTTAGTTCCTATAAACAATGCAGATCTTCCACTGGCTCACAGTTTCTGTGGGTTTTTTAAACAAACTTCCTGTGACCCTCTGAGCAGCGAAAAGGAAAGTGCAGCAGTTTGTTGCTGTGTCAGCTCAGTTGGACCATCTCTTACGCTTGTGGAGGTCAAATCCATTATATCTGGTTATGCTTTTTCAATCACATTTACATTCTTAATGCAATGCTCAGGTTTGCTTCACACTGGAACGATCTCTGTGGTTTCATAACAAGCCTTAGTAGTCCTGGGCTTTGAAGACTTCTCTCTTCTATTTCCCCTCAGCCTTAGACAGAGTCTTTGTAATTCATTAGGTAAGTTTCCTCCACTGGACAGCCAAAATGCTGTGCAATCCTGATTATACAAGTAGCAAGGAATATTTTCAATTTTCATTTTACCAGGAGCAGATTTTAAAGCCTCCTGGTGCTTTGCAGGGACTCAACAGCTCACAGCTTCAGTGAGACACCCTTGTCTCCACCCCTAAGTAAAGCCTTTGTGCTCCCCCCCTAAGTAAAGCAGGCTGGAAAGTCCTTCTTGTGAAAGATCTTTGTCAGGTTTGTAGCCACACAACAGCTTCAGAGGGAGTCTGCCACGTGGCTGTGGGGTCAGCTTTCTGCAGTAAGTCTTGCATTTCCTTTCTTCCTTAGAAGAGGCTTTCACACAGTCTTCTATTTCCCAAGACTATGCTACGTGTTCAGTAACTTAGCAAATAGCAAGACCCACACCAGACAGTTTGGTGTCTTCTGAAGCCCCAGCTGCCTTTGAATGTGAATGAACCACCTCTCTCACTGTCTTTTAAACCAGTGACCCCCAGGCTCCAGCTAAATTCTTACATTTTTTCCCTGGGAAAATAGAAATTAAGGCACCACGTACTTGATTTGTTGACCTGCACCATCACTTTTAACTGAGCTGGAGAGAAGTGACCAGCTGGTACTGCTGGTGACAGCAAGAACGTAGTGCCGACAGCAGAAAGCAAAACAGAGACGGAAAGAGGCAGAGCCTGAAAGCAGGAGTCAAAAGAGGAATCACGACCAAGCTCAGGCTTTAGATAACAAAATGAGGTTATTTTCTAAGCAGTCAACCAGAAGAGTGACAGCATCTTGGTGCAGCAGTGCACAGACTGGACATTGACACCTCCGTGTGAACCTTGCTTAGAGCAAGTGCCAAGAATAAGTGGATCAGAGCTGTCAGAGCTGGTAAGAAGGGCAGAGGCTGGCAGGAGAAATGATGACCCCCCCCCATTCACGGTGTTAAATGTGCCTGTGGGATTTGATAGTAAGAGAATGCCAACAAGATAGGTCCTAGAAAGCCCCTTTTTCATGGGAAGTCTTGGAATCTTATTTCCTAAATGAAGGGACACAAAACTCTGCAAGCCAAAAGACAAAATGTTACCGTATGTCTCTCCTTTCCTAAAATACATCCTTCCATAAGCAGCACAAAAGCCCAGAGTAAAGGGAGAGGAGCTGTCTCAGTTCAGATTCAGTTACAAGCAAGCCTTCTCTAACCTCTGATTTATTCTCTCCTAGAAGAACTCCTAAATATAAATTGTAGTGGTCTGAACTGCAGTGAAGAGGCACTGAACCATTTGCTGAAAGCTGATGCAGTAAATACCCAACAGCAGTGCATATAAAAATGCTAAAGTACACAGGAACGAAATCAGACCTTATGTCCAATAGCAACATCACTCTTAATTTTTAGTGGCTGAAGTGCCGTAGTCTTTCGCTTAGTAGCAAAACTCATCGTTGATGTCAGGTTATGTCAGACTGACGGAGCATTACTGTCAAAGACAGTGTCAAACTTTCAGTAATGGATTGAGTGCCAAGTACAGGAGCATGGAAATTGTATATTCAAATGAGAATCTTTATTTCTCCCGAATGCTCTTTGGATAGAGAGCCAGGAATTCCAGGTTCAAGAACTGATTGATGGAAGTTGACCTTGATGTGGACAAAATGGTAAACAGCTTCAGAATAATGAATTACAGGCAGAAATTGTAGAAGTCAGTGATGGAGTAGATCAACGAAAGGTCATTTTGTCCAGCCCTGTCCTAATGCAGAACTCTTCTTGCTCACATATTCCTCAGTGCTTCATGTGATGTACTTGTAAATAGACTAGACAGCAAGATTCTCAGTTTTACATCCATCTCAACCGCAGTGTTTAGCATCTAATAGATTTCACATTGAATACCTTTATCCAATAGCTTGATTTTTTTCTCTGACATTTCCTTTTGCTTCTTATAATCGCTTCCCAGCACAGAAGAGATTATAACAACATCAGCTGTTGGAGTAGGAATGCAAACTGGTGAATTTCTGAGCTATCCTGTATCTTTCCAAGCTTTTTTAACCAAAGTTTGGAAAGGAGCTTAGCGGGGCTTTCCTTTTCCCAGACTGAAGACTTCCAGTGAAAAAGAGGCTGTCTCTAAACAGAAAGATTGAGGTGATAGAAAGTGAGTCCTAATTACACATCATGCAATGTTTTCCCATACAGCAGAAATCCCTGCCTGTCTTCCAACCTTAAACCCCATAGAAGTGGCGTGATTCCATGGTACAAAAATGAACTTCAACCCAGAGCTTCTTCCAGCCGAGTATCTCTGAGAATGGGCAGCACCAGCAGGAGGAGGAATGCTGTCTTTGTACCTGTCTCCAAGTGATTACTTTTAAACAGCAGTTGTACTATTAATGGTATTTCTGAGTCCTGGCTGGCCAGGCTAGCCCAGCGAAAAAGACTACAAAGCCCCATCATACTGCTTTGTGTCCTCTATTGACAAATGTGTAGCTCTGCGATCCTCTGAATCTGGCTGCAGGTTTCAGAGAGAGCAGTGCAGTTAATAAAGCAGCAGGTCTTTCTGAAAATCAGGCTTCAAGCTTCACAGAACAAGCACTGGTGTTATTTGGCCTCTTGGTGGTTTTCTAAAAGTAGAAGATGCCCAAGAACTCTCAGTATCTGCAGCTGGTGCTTGCCAGAAACGCTTGCTTGATCTGTATGGATGAGTGGAGAGCAGGGGAGGGGGGGGGAAGGCCTCGGAGGGGAAACAGCTGAGGAGATACAACTGAAAATTCAATTAAACAGAAGACAAGGAAGATTCAAACCAGCACTGACGCTCTGCTCAAGGCTGCTGCTGAGCCTTGATTTCAACATGAAGTGTAACAAATGAAGAAGGCAACGGTGAAGGAAATAAACGACTGGCCTGGAATGAGCTAAATTACATGACCAGGAAGATAAAAGCATTCAAATAAGACACTTTTTTATGATATGCCTGAGGCTCGTAAGAAATTCAACCAGAATGTTAGATCTTGTGTTCATAACCATTCCAAAACTTGTCCGGTGTAAGAGAATTTCTTTCCTGAAGGTCTGAGTTTACCAACTGGAAGACTTGAAGTGGATGATTAATATGACCCCCTACTGCTTTCCACACTATGTAGCCATCAAATTGATATTCAGTGGGTATACTAAAATCAGAATGGTGGCATTTTGCACTTGTTTTACCTTCTGCCGTCTGTAACCCTAGTGTGGGTTGTAGAAAATGGTCTGTCTTGGTGGTTCTGGTTGCTGCTGCTTTCATGTTTTGTGGGAGAGGTGAACAAATGCTGGGTGTAGTGAGCAGCCGTCGCTGGGAAGAACTGGAGTCCTCTCTGTTAAGATAAGCTGTTAGTCCTCTAGAAAATGGTTGTCGACAGTTTATTGCAGCTTTATTTTGCTCATTGCCAGCTGTGTGAGGAGCTTGTTCAGCACAACTGGTCACTCCAATCGCTTGATTTGTCCCAGAAGTGTTTTGCTTCTTTGGGGATATCACTACCAACACCCTGAAAAGCCCACTAATAGTAACTGAAAACAACCTTAAGTTTGCATGTAGCATCAGGGACTGAGTTGTTCTTCATTTCTGTAACACAGAAATCAAAGTTAGCTGTTACAGATACTAGGAAGCTGAACAACTGCCAGGGTTAGCACACTTTCGGAAACTCATGATGACAGAGGAAACTCCAACTGTGTCTCGATCCAAAGCCCCTTAAGATTATGTGACTCTTACAGTGACTTCAGTGACCTTCCTGATCTGGTTCTGAATGCAAAGTACAACCAGAAGTGGCAGAAAGAGGTTAGGCACTAAGTACTCAGGGACTTTGCATTTGCAGGGAAATTCCTGAGTCGCCAGCCTGTGTTTGGGGGATGGGGTTGAACCTTCTGCAGAAAGTGATGGGGAACTCAACTGATGGGCGCTGCCGGGTTGGACCACCCTGTGCTGAGTCTCAGTGATCTTTGAGACCACTTGCGAATGGAAACCAGTTTTCTTGGAAAGGAGAAGCTCACTGATGCCATCTATTCAGTTCCTAGTTCTCGGTAATTTTAGCTGATATAATCTATATGCTAAGTCAGTCACAGTGAATGGCATTTGAAGCATTCAGACCTAAGTCATTACATTATCACATTCGGGCCAGGCTTTAAGTAAAAGAGATTTGGCTTGTTCTTTTACTTGGCCCTTTCCCAAATGTTCTGCCATTATAATGGAGGATTATCTGCGCTGGAGGTTTTCTTCATTTCCATTAGCAGACAAAATCTCCCTGGGCAGCCTGCAATGGCAGGAGGAGCTTGTCCGCGTGCTCACTTTGTCATCTGGCAGAGCAGAGCCTGACACCCCCTGACACTGTGGGGCTGCCCAGGGCCTGCTGCTGTGTCAGTGTGTGGAACACATTGTTTTCCTAAAGGGAAGAGAATCAGCCCTTTATTGACCAGGAGTCACTAGGCAGCGTGGTCACTGTGCTGGGGCTTGTTGATAGAGCTGGCTTTTCAGCGAGGGTCTTTGTGGGCTTATCTGTTCCTTTGGTCTGCATCTTTTCTAGGGTCTGAGGTGGGGCCTTGTCCTTTCCAACCCCTTTGCCTTTTCTAGTGAAAGCACAGGGATGGAAACAAAAGAGCTCTTCATTTTCAGGCCTGGGGATCCCCCTCACTGGGTTGTACCACGTACTTCTAGATATGTACTCTTAGTCTGGGGGTCTTCTGCAGTTGGTTTGCAGACCACAAGCGATCTCTGCTGCTCTGGTGGGCAGTGCAGGATGGCTGTGGTGTTGCACTGCCCTGCACAAACAGGGCTGCTGCTGGGTGTTTGTGGCATAGCTGCAGCACAGCACAGTGATCTCTTCCCCAGCTCATCTCGCTGTGAAGCTCCACGCAGGCAGTGCTATGATCAGCTCTCAGGACCAAGTGTGCTTTGTGGGCCACATTTCAGAGTGAGGTTTAACACATGCATTGTTTATGCCCGTGACTAAATTCAGGCATAAATTCAGGCTGTCTTCTTTGTGTGGGTGCTCGGGTGAGGATGCAGAGGGCCAGGTGGTCTTTGAGTGCCCCCAGTTCCTCGGCTAAGGAGTTCTGTAAACACATTTTTGCATAAAGGGGAGAAGACAAAAGCATGCAAATTGCTTTTCCTTATCTTACTTAACCTGGAAACATGTTAGCAGAAAAGCAGAAGAGGCAGAGTATTATGTCATGTGGCCACAAGGAATAATAAAACGCATTTTGCAGATCAGGATGAAGTGCGACTTCAGACCTCAGGTGAGAGTTCATGGTCTGTAGATTTGTGTTAAGATAACTGATCTGATGCATGAAGTCTCTAGGAGCCTATTAGATAAATAAGCCATTCTACAGATACCTAGAACAATTTCATTTGGCATTAAACTTCCCATCTCTGTTTGGTTTCATACATCTTTTAAGCAAATCTGTGTGGGGGTACTGCACAACGTAGAATCACAGAATCATTAAGACTGGAAAAGACCACGAAGATGATCTAGTCTACCCATCAACCCATCAACTCGTTGCTCCGGGGAGACAGAGCTCTTATCACAGCTGGGGAAGGCTAATAAGCCAATTTTGTGTCTGCATAGAAAAAATGAAAGCATTCAGGCTGGTGCATGCATGGAGGAGTGGGAGAGGAGTCCTGTCCCAAGGCTGCAGCATGCCGGCGGTTCTTGTAGGGTCTGTGGTGATGGAGCTGTACTGCACAGAGGTGCTCCAGCTCCAGGAAAACCCGGCTGGGCCCCAGCGCCTCATCGCATTCTTTAGGTATCAAGGAAGATTTGACCCAAAGGTGCTGCTGGATTACTTACTGGCTTTGATCAAATTTGCTTTGTTGCCATAAGAGTGAATGTGATGCATATGAAACTCAGGGCCGTGAGCCAGAGTAAAGGGATAAGATAATGAACTTTGCTGGAGCCTTTTACTGTCTCTGTATTAGAGCAGTTATTGGAAGGCACTAATCCCTCTCTGCTGATTATTGACTTTTAAATGAATCCTCATACACCCTCCAACAGCAAAACTTGTGGATTTTCAAGGCTCAGTAGAACTAAGACCTTGCCATTTATTTTCACAGTTACTATTATTTTTGTATTTCAAAGGAGAGTTTTCTACTACGAGTTCCCCACTGTTTGATCACAAAAGCGAGCCAGGGAAATTGTTATTTTTCATTCTGAGCCTTTTGTGCTTTTTATTTTTGTAATCCATGTGAGGCAACTTTGCTGGTCATTAGCCGACTTCGGGAAGCAAGCTTTCTTTGTTGGGTGATAGCAGGGAAGCATCAAATGTCTGGTTCCATAGGAGCAATTTGCTCTTGAAATAAAGCAAGCGTTGATAAGTTGCAACCCTTAGCTATGTTTGTCCTAGTAAATAAACATCACCAGGATCTGAGCACAAATACACGTTGTTTTGCCCCATTTAGCTTTCTGGGATTGTGTCAGGCTAACAAAATTTCCTCCGCATCACATCTCCTCATTCTATCACTTGTTTTGCACACTATGTGTGTATCCACACACCTAGCCAAGGGTGGATGTTGTAGCCATTGATCAGCGCGGCAAATAGCTCTAGAAAGGCATCCAATTACAACAAAGAGATTTGTGCTTTTGATGGGTTTCTACCAGTGAATGATTTGCCTCTGTGGTGCCTTGGAAGGGGAAATTTGCTTGGAGGTGACTGTGGTTTTCCAGCACAGGGCACACAGGGAACATCACATCTTCAGCACGAGCACTGCGTCCAGCAGGACAGCCATTGATATATGGTGGCTTAAGCAGGCCAGAAAAAAACCCCAAAGGTCTGTTTTTGAGAGGAAGATTCAGTTCTCCACAATACCCTTAAAAATCGCATTAACCATTTAGAAATGGGCTGCTTAGCTCAGAAGGCAAATTCCCCTGTTGAACCTCACAAAATCAGGACTGTGTTTCCTCCCTCACAGACAGCAGGAACCAAAATAAAACAAACCAGCAGTAGGAGTCCCAGCAAAACATGATGTGACATTTGTTCCACCTCGAGCAAGGGGCACACTGCTAATTTGGGCAGTGTGGCAAGATTAGGTGGTAGCATTAGATTATGGAAGTCTGTGGTGATGGAGGGAGGCTGTCCTCCATGGAGAGCTGTCCTGTGGAAATTAAGAAGGGAGGACAGCTCTATTACTGTGATTAACTCGGGGTTTTGATGGAGCACACACAAGCTGTAAATCAATCAAGATCCCATTGTGCCAGGAGCTGTACATCCAGCACAGAAAGACGGTCCCCACTGCACAGAAGCATATGTTCTGGCTGATGCTCCCATCTCCTTCCAAACCAGCAGATTAATGAAATCATGCCTTCAGCAGCAGAAACAATGAGTTCCAGCTTCAGGTAGCTTTGTCTCATGAGTGAGCCCAGCTCTGGCTCCTCAAGTGTGTGGGGAGACTGCAAGGATCACAGAACCATAGAACCGCTTGACTTGGAAGGGACCTTTAAAGGTCATCTAGTACAACTCGCCCGCAATGAACAGGGACAGATAAATGGAGGGTTTCTCTTCTCTCCCTCCCTTGTGGTTTCATGACACGTCCAGGACTGCAGTGCCTTCTGAGCTTTGATGGGGTTTGTCAGAACTGGCTGAAATATTTCTGAAGGAGGGGGAGCAGGACTGCACTTACTGTTGGGGCTTATTAACCATGTTCAATAGCTAGATTAACTCTGTTGAGCAGACACTTTTAATTGCCATCTGTTCTCACCTGGAGAGGTGAGAACGTGAGCTGAGGCTCCAGGCCCAGCTTCTTGGTGCTTCCCCTTCCATTGCTGCTGAAAAACAGCAACAAAAAGATCAGATCCCTGGTGCACACACCTTCTGGCAGAGATCAGCTCAGTACAGCTTCTCAGAAGAGTTTCAGTATGTAATTCTCCAGTTTAGGCCAGATTCAGAAGCGATTCTGAAGATGGTTAAGATGCATGCCAGAAGGAAATTGGTCAGAAAATGGATGTCAGGTGGGCGTGAATAACATGGCACAGCGTAGCTTGCAACACTTCGGGAATCAGTGGGAGAGTGAAATTGGTTTAAGTGAGAATAACTTACACAGACTTGGAGTGGGGGTGGGTGTAGAAGTACAAACTCTGAAAAGGGCCTCTTTCTCAGAGAAAAAGGGAAAACCAGGAAGAGAGGTTCCTGGGAAAGCAGCTCCCCAGGTGCGCAGGGCCCTGGTTTTGAGATTTGCCCTGAGGTAGTGCAGAGCTGTCACAGACTCACCATGAGTAGTCCAGGTTGGATGGGATCCTGGGCAGCCTGATCTGATAGGTGGCAACCTTCCCATGGCAGGGAATTAGATGGTCTTTGAGGTCCCTTCCAACCCAAGCCATTCTATGCCTCTCTATGATTCTGTGAGTGCATGATTCCTTCTGCTCGTTTTCCTTGAAGCCCCAGTATGGCAAGTCTCAGCAACCCTGGTGTGTGCCCTGGGATTAGTTTGGTCTTCCTCTTGTTACATCTAACCACTGAGGAGCTCATCCAGTGCTGGAGGTGACCGTCAGCCCCCAGCCCACCGTGTCCACTCTGCAGTTTCCTGATGTGCATGGTGCCCTATTGTGCTGTGGTAAAGAAGCAGAATTGCTGTAGTAACAAAAGAATGTGGAGCTTAGCTTTTGTGTGGTTGTCTCATTATGTCAGAGTCAGCTGAGACACACTTAGATTTGTGTTCCTGATGATTGCGCACAGGCACTAATTGGCCCAAGAAGCAAGGGATCTTTGTTGCTTTTGTAGTTTAATGAGGAAAAATGCTGTATAATGTGATGATTATTTTCCAATATAAAAAAAACAACCCACAAAAACAACAACAACAGAGAAACGCAGTGTGAAAGAAAACCTGTGACCGAGTAAAGACTGGATTTTTAATTAATATTTCCTTCTGTTACTCACTTGCTCTGGTCTGTAATTAATTATTAACCCTAAATATGATCCGGATGTTATATAAATGTTATTTAAATTAATATTTAATTGTGGAATCATAGAATTGTTTTAGTTGGAAGAGACCCTTACAGGCCATGTAGTGCAGCCAGCAATGAACAGGGACACTTAACAGCTCCGTCAGGTGCTCAGAACCTGCTCCAGCTGTGTGTCCCTATACTTCATTTTGTTTAAGGTTGTCTATATATTTCCCTTAATACGCTAAGCTTTTTGTTCTCAGTGTACTTTTACTCACATTCATGGTCATGTTTAAACCAGCAGGACTGATTGAGGACTAAAATGAGACATTCATATTTGGAGGATTGGGGTCTTTCATTCCCATTTCTTGAGCACTGGCAAACCATTGCTTATGTGTATAACAGCACAGCAGTACAGTGTCTATTGGAGAGCCCTGCATTAGGGTTCTGTGTAGTGAAGTGGAGACCAGATCCTTGCCACCAGTCCTTGTTTCCAAAAACAAGGTTGGATATCAGGAAAAAATAAGAGCAGTGAGGCAGTGGCACAGCTGCCCAGGGAGTGGGGGAATCGCTGTCCCTGGGGGTGTCCCAGAGCCATGGGGATGTGGCACTGAGGGGTGTGGGGTTGGACCTGGGGATGTGAGATGTCCTCTCCAAACTTAATGATTCACTGAAAGCATGCTCCCGTGTTCTTCTTCAGCAAGTGTGAGGTCTGTGCTCACGTCTTTGCCCAGGAGCAGCTCAGAGCCACTAGGGGAGGGCTTCAAAGGTCTTAGCAGCTGTCACTTCTGCAGACCTGCTCTCAAAGCTGAGCCCGAGGAACAGGGAGTGGGATACCCAATACGCTACTGTGTTTTAAACAAATCAGAAGCAATAAAATGTCAGCGATCCCTGAAGCATTTGGAAGAACAGGTTGGTGCTTCTCTGTTTGTCATGGCCACTTATTTTCACAGGAAATACCCAGTGTGACTTTGCTACCTTTGGGTCTTGGAGGAAATGAATGTGATTCACTGAGCTTTCACATTGCAGTGTGCTGTGCAGCTGTGGTTGGATTGAGAACCCCTTAGCTAATTAGCTGCTGGATTTTAAGTAACAAAAAAACCCCACCTTTTTCTTTGAAGCATAATCTAAGCATATATTATTTGAAATGAAGAAGAAGCAGTGTTGCTGATCTTTAAAATGGATGTAAGGTGCTGGGCATTTCAGTTTGACAGCCAAAATTTAGTTAGTGAATGTAACTGGACCTTTAGTTTAGAAAATAATTGTGTATATTAATCACTTTCAACCTGGTGATAGGATTCTTTAAAAAAAATAGGTTGCAGTGATAGGATTCTGTGGCTCTACTCTCCTAATTTCAGTATCCACTGTGCTCAGAAGGCACTGCAGGGTGCTTGTGCCTGCTCTTCTTTCAGGGCTCACCATCCCTCTTGGGCTTGCCTTAAAGCCCCTGCCATCATAGGAATTTGTGAATCCTCAATTCCAGGGTTTGGAGGAAAAAAATCTCATCCTCTGTAGCAGCACAGAAGTTGAAGGTAGATCCATAAACCATAAAAATCCAAACATAAATTGAAAGAAGCATGTGTTCATTATACTTTTAAAAAAGACTAAAAATGCAGTTCTTATATGCTTTAAGGCAGCAATTTCATACATGTCAGACTCCTGAACAGATGAAAATCTTCAAAACATCTAATCATCAGTATTCTTCTCTTTCCCATCTTTTATACACAGCGTTGCCATTGATCAGCAGTGCTGCATGGTCGTTATGTGTCTCATTGCTCCCTGGAAGCCTTTACCCTGAACTGGCACAGATCCTAGGGAAAAGGGTTCTGCTCGGTAATCCTGATCAAGACCAGAGACTATGTTGTCTTGATCTGCACGTTGCAAAAATTAAGTTTTGGACCTCAAGTCAGCAGACCAGAGCTGCACAACCCCACTGGAACAGAGCCATTGCATAAGCTTGCATCGGGTTGCGGGCAGTCATTTTTTGAGATTGCTCTTTCAGAGGATGATTTCTTCCCTGTAGCCTTTAAATTGCTAAAAAGGGAGCAATGCCTGCCAAAAAATAAAAAAATATATATTTAAGAAAGAAGGGAGGGGAAGGAGAAGAAACATCATCCCCTTTGCTGTCATTTCATATGGAGCTGCCTTTGAAAAGGCAGAGCTGGGGAAGGGGCTGTTACGCTTTCAGAATGGGCAATTTGACCCCCTGCGATCTTAGCAACAACATGGTATTTACCTTATAACACTGCAGAAGCGTTAATTATCCAGATCCAGTAATAGAAATAGCTATTTACTGAGGCTTGCTGCTTTCCCGAAAGAGCAGGATCTGGATTCCCAGTGGAACCATTCATCAGTGGTTGGACAATGATGCTCTGCTGCGGGGCTTTCAGAGCAGCAACAAAGATTTCTTCAGCTCTGTGTCACCAGAGCTGACTCCCGCTATGGTACAGATTTCACAAAGGGAAAAGGAAACAGAGTCAATTGCTAACACACATTTCTCTTTCTGTAGCATATTTCTTTCTCTGTACTTCTCACAGCACTACGAAAGAGCTTGTGCAGACTCTGGTGACTGCTGACAGTCAGAGCCAGGAGCAGGAGCACTGCCCAAGACATAATTCCCTGGAAAACCCATGTGTTCACCTGGCTGCAGTGAGAACCATTTCCATACACTTGTTGTTGTAGCAGAGGGGGAAATACAGAGGGTAATGCAGAATTGTACGTCCCTGTTTTTGTACCCTCCTAACCTCTACTTTCTTCCTCCTCTGCTATGTCAGGTATTTTGGGGATAGGCTGCACACAAGCTAATGCGGTGTACTTTGGGCTTCATGCATATTCATGCGAAGCAGGCTGCAGTTTCACTTCACGTAGGCTTTTCTTCGAGCAATTTTTGCTGTTGTTGTTGTTGTGAAACATTTTAATTAATCAGGCATTTTAATTATCTGTAACCTAACTGAAAATGCCAGCACTACAGCACAGATAGAAGGAGGCAGTTGCTCAGGTCAAAGCAGCTCACTAGGAGAGCAGGCAGCGTGGCTACACAAATGGGGAAAATACGGAGTTCTGAGGGGCACCTTGGTGCCATGAGGAAGGATAGTGGCTCTTTTTTTAGGCTAAATGTTAGGAAGAAATTCTACTTAGAGGGTGATGAGGCCCTGGCACAACTGTCCATAGGAGATGTGGGTGCCCCATCCCTAGAGGTGCTCAGGGCCAGGCTGGATGTGGCACTGCACAGCCTGAGCTGGTGGGGGGCACCCAGCCTACAGCAGGGGGCTGGAACTGGGCAGGCTTTAAGGTCCCTTCCAACCCAACCGTTCTGTGATTCGATGATGTATCAGGTCAGGAAAACCTAATTGGAGGCTCTGGTGGTGACACTGAGTTGGCATGCTGTTACCTGGGAAGCTGCGTCCTAGGCAGAGGGCCTGGAGCAGCTCTCGGCACACAGACTGAACTTTGTGAGTCTGAAATTCCTTTTCTGCTCTTTCAAGAAGTGGATATACTTTGGTGCACAGGATGGACAACTCTGCACCACAACGTGAATAACAGATGCTGAAAATCTGAGAAAACCGATTATTTAAACACCTAAATATTTAGAACCTCGTTGTTGGTATATTTCCCCATGTTCCCTGCAGAAAAAGATTGCAGGAGGGTTTGCACCTTGCAGATCTGCTGTCTCTTGGCTGGTGAGAGCTGAAAGCCCAGAAGCAGAGGAAATGGGATTTCAGCCTGAGGAGTGTACAGCCCTTCTCTTTTTGGAGGGACCACTTGGATGAGTTTGATGGGCTGGATAGATTGTTCGTCACAAAAACTCCTTTATGACAAAGCTGTGAGAGTTTTCAGAGCCTTTGCTCACAAAACAACTTAATTGCTAAGTTCTTCCAAGAACTAATGCAGAGAGTGGAGTTGGGGCTCCTGCTTGCATCACACCCTGCTGCCGATTACCTGTGCAGGGAAAGCCTGTGTGTGTGCTTGGGCTGTGCTCTGGATCCTGGCTGCCTTCTCCAGGCTCTGCAATGTGGATTTTGAGCCTTAGCAGTCAGCAGGCGTGAGATTCCAGCCCAGGGGATGGGTGGGAGGAGAGGAGTGGTTCTGTCTCAGGGCTATGACTGCTGCTTCCCTCTGTGCTCAGCGCTGGCTCCCAAGGGCACAGCATGCCAAGGCAGCTAAATCTGGGAGTTCTGAGGTCAACTTCAATGAGAACAGAGCCATTTCTG
Organism: Cyrtonyx montezumae; assembly: GCF_038088225.1. Taxonomy (NCBI): domain Eukaryota; kingdom Metazoa; phylum Chordata; class Aves; order Galliformes; family Odontophoridae; genus Cyrtonyx; species Cyrtonyx montezumae. Next base: position 15,792,094 of record NW_027071903.1, read on the forward strand.
TGCACCAAGACTTTCTTCTCCCTCCTATCAGTGTAAACACACAGAGCACCACCAACCTCAGCAGTGCTCCTTTGGAGGTGAAGCTGGGGATAGCCACACGCTGCGGCCTGGGGCTGAAGGTTTACGCAGTTTGATGAGCTCCTTGGAAGGATCGCTCTAAGTGACTCAGCTCTCAATCTGTTTAGACCAACTTCATGGACTGGAGTAGAAATGTATCCTGCCTAACTCTTCATCCCCTGGGTTATGCCTGGAAAGCAATGCCGTCTGTGCACAGTTTATTGTCACAAGCGATACTTTAATGGCAAGACCTCCTCAGTACCACTCAGTTAAATGTTTCATCACTGAAGCCGAGGCTGTGCAGGTCAGGGTTTTCCTGCCCCGCCACGTTATTGCCCTGATGCTGCAGAACACCCTTAACCGAGCTGCTTCCCAGCACAGCTCATGGGACAGGAGCGACAGCTCCTAATCAGCAAAGTGCTCTGCATGGGTAGGGAGCACCGGGGTGAAGTGTAAAGAGTGTCCGGAAGAAGAGTGGCAGCATTAAAAGCTCAGCCCTAAGGAACTGAGGGAGGGGACAGGAGGCAAGATGCTCTTGTACAGAATCTGTAACAGCTGTAGAGAAGGGAAACAGAAAGCTGTTCAGAATGGTGGAATCTGCAGAGGTTCTGTGCTGGCATGGGGAGGTAGGGAGGATAAGCAGGAAGCCCCTTTCCCCATGGCCATTCTTGGTAACTGGTGATGGAGCAAGCTGGGTTCGAGAGACTGCACAGACCAGTGCTGGAGGATGCACCCAGCCCTGTGTCTCTGGGTTCCTCAGGCACAGAGCCCTTTTTTCTAAAGCTCTGCATGCACAGCCACTTCGAGGGGAGTTGCCCTCTTTTCCCAGCTCACATCATTGTGGGCCTTTGCATTTGAGGTGTGACAAATGTGAGCTAGTCCCTGGAAGCCCCGAGTCACAGGGGTGATCGTGGTGGCTGCCTCCCAGGCAATCGCTGTTCTGCACATCCATGCTGGTCACACTCTGCTCCTGCACTGCACTATGCAGTTTTGTATTTTCCTATGCTGACTTCTCTTCCTCTTCTTCCATATAATCTCCATTCATTGTCTCCACTTAGATCATTTTCTCAGTCTGTTTTCTGTAAGCAGCAATTTTTTTCCTATTCTATACTATTTTGTTCATCCAAACCCTACCTTCCACTGTTCCAGGCAATTGTTGGTTGTTTTTTTTTAGTATTTTTCCTCATTAGTGGCCTTTTTCCCTGCTCTCCTCCCTCCTGTCTCCCTTAGCTCGGGTTCTGCCCCCGTTCGCAGCCCTTGCAGCTCCTCGCCCTCCCGCAGCCATCCTGTACATCCCACCTACCTTCCAAATGTTGACAAGAATGTTCTGGATGACGAGTGACTGACAGACAAACACCAGTCTCAAATACCCTGAACACTGTGTTACTAATAGCTTTATTCTTGTCCACACTGTAAGCAAAATAACCCTTGAAAGGGATAGGCCATATTTTTAGCCAACCTTAAACTCAGCTTCTAAAAAAGCGTTGTGCTCATCTGTCTTGTTCCCTGGATTCACGTTCCCAAAACTGCTTTTTAGAGGAGTGCTTTTAACTTTGAACTGGCAGGAATGTGTAATAAAACCCTTGGAAGTGAGTTTCCTTCTGACACCTGGCAGCGCTGCATGGGGCAGCAGGAGGAACTCGTGCAGCTTTGCAGTGTGTCTGTTCCCATGACTAGCACCAAAGGGACCAAAAGGGATGAAATTTGGACCCCACTTGAAATAATGAATTGGTGCAGAAAGCCAGGACTTCATCAGCAGGCACAGGTAGCACCAAATTCTTATCTTGATTATTTCAATTTATCTTGGAGGAGATACAATTTAGAACAGCTTAGGGAAGATAAATAAGGATGTTTCAGCTCAGTGGTCGGGTGTGCATGACCTTGCCTTCCTCCTCTCCTATTGGTCTTAAGACAAGCCAGATTAAGGGGTGATCTCTTCCAAACAGTCCTCAGTTTGTTAAGCTTGTAAAGAACAGCAAGGGAGGAAACCACTGCAAGATGGATAAAGCTTAGAAACCGGTGCTGGGTTTTCCCTCTGCTGTGCCTGTGAGGAACGCATGGTTGTTAACAGGGCCAATTCATTGCACAGTGCTCCTCTCCCACATCTCTCTGCAGTCCCTCTGCCGGCCCATTCAGTCTGGTCCTTCCCCTGTTGCCCATCAAGGCCACTGCAGCTCCCAAATGCAGCCTGGGGTCCTGGGCACCCCGCGCTACCTGCCTTGGGGCAGCCTGGCTCCAGCAGCACTTGGCCACTCTGCCAAGCCGACAGCATTTCACTCTGCCTTCTCTCAGCACTTGGTGTCAACACACCCTCTGCCTGAGCAGGGAGGGATGGGAGGCAGCGTGTTCAGCATGGGGCTGTGCTTGCTGCTCTTTAAGGCTGGAAAGAAGCCAGGATCCTCAAGGGTGAGGGGCTGATGTGTTGCTGGCTTGGTTGCGATTTCTTTCCCCACTTCCTCACTGGCAGCACAAGCTAAAAAGATTTTTGCAGTGGCAGCATTAGAGGCTGCTGCGTTTGAAGTGTTCTCATTCATTTGTAAGGGATGAGTTGTTTATGGCAAGACGGTGCTGAAGCAATTATTACTATGCAAATGGAGATGTACACCTTCTTCTTTTATTGATTACCGGTGAAGCTCAGCACAGAGAGGGAAAGAGCAGAGCCATTAGCTTAGAAAACAAAGGAATTACAGAAGTGAATATTGCTGCATCTTAACTGAGTAATGAGGGATGCCATCGACAATTTGTGAGTACAGTTATAAACAGCACCGTGTAAGACAGCACAGAGTGAGCATGCAGTGGGCTCACAGCCCCACACTGTTATCAACAGTATTCAGTCTGATGAGATTTTTTTCCTTGATGTGATCTGGTCCTGGTCCGTGTGAAAAATACTGGGGAGGAGCTGCAGGGGCTGAGAAATACAGCATCCAAAACAGCTCCACTGGGTAGCCAAGAAAAGAATGATGAGGTAAAGTTCAAAAACAAATACAAAGGTGCTGCATCTGAGAAGTTGGACTGTCCCAGAGCTGCAATTGTCCCATGTGGGTGCAGCACATGTTAAGCCGGGTTCTTATTTAGACAGATGAGCACTGTACCACCAGGTGTCCTGCAGCTGCAGCACTTGCGAGCTCCAAATCCAGATCTGAATGAAGATAGCAAAGTTCATTACAATACAAGTGGTGAGGCAGTGGCACGGGCTGCCCAGAGAGGTGGTGCTGCCCCATCCCTGCAGACAGCCAAGGTCAGGGAACGGGGCTCTGAGCACTGATGGAGCTGTGGGTGTCCCTGCTCACTGCAGGGAGTGGGAGCAGATGGCCCTTAAGGTCCCTTCCAACTCAAACCATTCTATGAAATGTAGGCCACAGGAGCTCTAGCATCCCATCACTATGCAGTACCTTTCATCCACTGTTCTGCACATATGAAACAGTGTAGACATCCTTCCCACAAGCAATCTGCTTCAGGGTACACATCCATTGTGGAGAGGGTGGCAAATGAGCCTATTGGTGGCACAAACTGCTGGGACAGGGTTTCCTCTCCAAACCGAGGCATCTTTTTTGCTACTACAGCTTTTTTTTTCCTGTTCCTTTGGCAGTTCTAGCTGGTTATGAAAAATCCAGACGCCCAGCTGCAGACTTTAAGACATTGTTTTAGGACAAGACCTGTCAGGAGGAATGAGGCATTTGATGGCAACTCGCTTGTGCCGTGACTGTCACATGTGCACAGGAGAGGCTATGTTTGCCTTTGTGCACACTGTCCTTTCTGTATCTGCAAAAAGCTAGAGCCAATGCAGTGCTTTCCTTTGGCCATTCAGCACTGAGTGTGCCAATAATAGCACAGTCACACACGCAGAGTTTAGGGGATAGCACTGAGTTCTTCATGAGGGAAGAGGCCCTAGCACACAGGGGACAGCGCAGCTGCCCACATAATAAACAGAGGAGTGGCGGTTCTCAGCAAGTTTCTCCTGCCATACAGTGTTCAGTTAGCTTGTGGTTTAAAGTCACAGTATTTTCCAGCCTCGTAGGACACTCATCCTGTTTGCAGTACTTGCAGGAAGACAGGACGCATTGCTCAGACCAATAAAAAAAAGCGTATTACGAACGTGGTAGGGCTAATGTCTTTGCTGAGACGTGACTGACAGCTGTGCTGCGCACCAAATTCTCTGCAGAAGGGCTGTTACATTTAGCAAACACACAGAAACAAGACTTCTGCAGGTGAAAGTTAGCACGAGCCATCTGAAACCACCCAGTGAAAGTGTACCCAATGGAGAATATTGCCACCATGTTTCTTCAGTGGATTTTCACTCACCACAGTTCTTTTTTCATCTTTCCTTTTTCTCTGACCCCTCTCTGGTTTTCACCCCCATTTATATGCATGCTCTGTCTGTTCTCTCCCCCCGTTGTTTTCCCAAGTGTTTTCTAAGCCTGCTGCAAATCCAACGACACTCAAGTTCTTGTTGAACTCCTGAACCCACCCTGTTTGAGTGGGTGCTAAATCAGGCAGGACAAGCCAAGGCAGCTCTAATTCAGATGACAGCAATTGCGCTTTTGGAAAATAATCAACAAACATTCTGCATTTAGACAGTGCTGCTTGAAGGGAGGGAGAACACTCCCACTCTGCAACCGGCCTGTGGAGAACCAGTGTTCAAATAGGACATTTTAATAACATCCTTCACGGACAAATGTTTTGCTTGGAACCCTTATTTCCTCCCTCCACTCAGACAATTGTCAGCAAAGGGACTCACAGGGAACAAAATGGAATTAAATCTATTTAGAAAATTAGAACATTCTGCATTTCTTTCTCTCTGCGCTGGGTTCATTACTAGTGGGGCTGTAATCTGCGTTGGTTTTTTTTTGCCTGAAGCACACTCCCACTCTCACCTCTTAACAGCAGTGCTGCCATGCGCACAGATAAACAGGGCCTCCCTGTACGGGCTATAGCTCTCAGCCGTAGGCAGGCTGGTGGCAGGGAAAACAAACAAATGCATCCTGGGGCCTGGTGCAGCTCATGGCGTGGGCTCACCTCAAGCACTGGTTGCAGTTTAGGCACTACAGTATAAGATGGGGATCAAGCTGCTAGAGAACGTCTGAAGGAGGGCTGTGAGATGGGGAAGGCTCTGCAGGGCAAAATCATGGAACACCTGAATCAAATCATAGAATACCCGAACTCTGGTTATTGTTTGATTCTGCGATTTCATTTGTGTAGTCCCCGAGGTTATCACAGAATTTCACTTACTTATGTTCTGGTTAAAAGGGCTGTGCCAACATTTCTCCTTCTGGACCCACATAGGTTCATTCCCTTGGCATGTTTAGGTTCATTTTGGCCCAGACACATTTGCTTCCTGTGTGCTGTCATTCCTTCTGCTGCAGCAGGTTTGCAGGGGTTAATGAAGCAGTGAATTCCTGTATGAACAAGCTGGAAGGATTCAGACTGCCAAAGACAGTAGGCAAAAGGAACAGGCTAGTGAGGGACAACAGGGACATCACAGACACTGATGTTCACACTGCAAAAATAATATAGCGAGTAAAATAGTGAAAAGAGGGGCAGTTGGAAGAAAAATAAGCCAGAAATATACAGTGTTGTCATATGAAGTTGTGGGTGAGGGTACGGGAGAGATCTGGGTTGAGACTGGGCTTTAAGCGAGAAGAAGGGAGATGTAGGTTAGGCATTAGGAAGAAATTCTGCCCTCAGAGAGCAATGAAGCCCTGGCACTGCTGCTCAGAGAAGCTCCAGGTGCCCCATCCCTGGATGGTGGTGCCCAAGGGCAGGCTAGGTGGGATCCTGATCCCTGATCTGGTGGTTGGCAACCAGCCTATGGCAGGGGTTGGAACTACATGGTCTTGGAAGTCCCAACCTGAGCACTTCTATGATTCCACGAAGGGATGTTTCTGTGGTGGAAGTCCTCTGAGATGGGGCTGTGCCTGGCGGCTCAGGAGCCCTGGCTGGTTGCACTAGCACAGATAAATCTTTCCATCCCAACTCTTCAAGCAACTATTTCAGTTTACTTCTCCCACTCAGTTCTTGCATGCTTCTATAGCCCGGACCAAAGCTCTCAGTGATAATAGTCTCACTATTACTTTGAATTCAGAGGTCTTTTATCAGCCCTCTATTCCTGTAATTTACTGGGCTTTAGAGTAGTAATGAGGATTTGAGTATGTAAAGAAACCCTAAAGTACACATGGAAATCAACATGAGGGAGTGTAACTCTGAGCTTAGGGCATTAGAGTCTGTGAATGGGTAAGCGAGTGCTTAGCACAGGAAACTGAAACAGGAGAGACAAGCCACATGTAATCTTCCTGAACTGGCAAATGGTATTTATCTTATTTGCTTGGATGACTGGGGAACAGAAAGCTTTTCTTCCTTTTAGTTGCTCTGCAACTGTGCTGCAGTGGAGCCTTAGCCATGCACACCATGTGCATGGTGTTGGTAAGGAAGCAGGCCTCACCTAGATGGTAAGGGACTAATGGTGGCCTGAGAAGCCCAGGAATCGTGGGCTTATGCTCCATCACAGAATCCAAAAGAATTGAATGTCTCCTTTCAGCCTTACGTTGTTAAAAGATCTATGCATAAAAGCCAAGGGAGAGGGGAGGAGTTCTTTTAGAGTTGTGCTCTTTTTGGGTAAAAAATGTGAAGTGCTTCCTTGCCAGGGATAGTTTCTAGCAGCAAACATCAGCTGCGGTCACAAATAGTCCTCCAGTGAATATGTGCCTGCTTAGTGTACACAGTAGCATAACTGCGTGATCAAGTGGGGTAGAAGTGTGTTGATTTGCTCCCGGATTTCATAGCAGTGAAAATTGGTCGTAGCACTTTTGGCGTTCACATCTATAATTTCAGAATCCTCATTTTACAGAGGAAAAAAAAATGCATCAGGCCTATTATTTCTGCTGACAATGCTGTTACTAAAAATAGCTGCTTGAATGTCATTAAGGAAGCTGTATTTGAGTTTGTCAATAGCTAAATTTTGACTGGACAGCAGGAAATATTTCTAATGATGAATTATGTTACACTGGATTAGTGCTCCTGAAGAAGAGGTGAAAACCTCACTGCCTGGGAGCTTTTGAGCAGAAGACTTAAGAATAAAGAGGAGAGATCAATCTTACACGATACCCTGATATTGTGAGCATTTTGGGATCCCTGAGAGGTGTCTCTGAAGGACAGCCCAGGAATCTCACTGCCGTCAGCCAAATAAAGCAGTCACCACAGCTCCAGGTCAGGAGCTGAGCTGCTCTGCAGTGGCATCACACGAGCTGCTGCAGAGACTGCCAGCAGTGCTGAGGGCTGGCTGGAGCTGTGCGGGACAGTTGGGGTGGCACCCCTGCACTGAGATCCCGTGGGACTCTGGCTTTGGGCATGGGGCTGAGACCCCCGTGATTCACATCTCACACCTTCAAGAACTACCTCAGGCTGCGGTTTGGTCCCACGAGATCTCACTGCAGTGGTTTCAGCACATCACCTTGCCAAAGTCCCCAAGAGGCCAGGCCATCAGGCAGTGAGAGCATCTGCACCCGAGCCACACCTGGTCCTTGGAGAACATTCCTCCTCACTTCATCCATCTCCTTTGCATCTTCCCCCACCATTCCCCTTCTCAGTGTCTTGGTTAGGCATTAACTGGAAATGGAGCCTTGGAGATACAGGTAATTTCCAGCCCTCCAACTTGTTCATAGAGCAGAAGGTGCTGTGGCAGCACTGCGCTCCAGGTTCCAGCTGGGATTTGGACCTGCCTGGCCCTGCACACATCCTGCTAGGGCGGCTGGGCAGCATTTAGCCTGAGTTATTCCATTTAACTTTATCGATTGATTGGCTAATGAGCCACTTGTTTGCCTTAGGTTACTCAGCACTACTCCCTCTGCTTATAGATCAGGTCCTTTTATCACACATTTCCCCGTATCCCATAAGTTATAAATCTATTATATAGATATTAGCAATTTACAGTCATCACTGTTCAGAGAGGAGACACCGACAGTGCTATTAAATGCTTAAATCAGAGCTCCCTTATTGATGCTTTCAAAGTCCAGATAATCTTCACGTTTATTTTCTTTCCTGCCCTGCCATTCCCCACGAGGCAGTCACCTCTCCGGACCCCCTGGCCACACAGCCCACAGCCTGTACCCATTGCTGGAGGAGCAGGTGAGGGATGGAGCAGAACCTCTGAGATGCAGGCAGATGTAGCTTGCTCACAGCTCAAATCAAGCCGTGAGCTAAAAAGAATCTGTAATTGTCCTTCCAGGTCTGATGCCAGTACAGTGTGGGCATCTGCAGCATGCTTGGTCACAAGGCAGTGTGCGGAGACTCTTTGCTCTCCCTGCAGACTCACTTCCCCAGGCAGGGCGGGCAGTGAACAAGGGCTCATCCCCATCCAAAGCCAGTGACTCATCACAAGTGCCTGACCAGTCCCTCTCACTGGCTGTCAACCAAGGAGATGAGGAAGGTTTGTGCTGCTGGAAACCTCAAATGCTCTGAGGTCTCCAAACTTTCCTTGACACTTTCTGGAAAAATAAAAGCTTACCCCATCAAAAACTCGCATCATCCAGATGCCAGCAGTGCACCGACTATGTGGGTGGGAGGAGAGAGTCAGAGTAGTGTAAGCTAATTAAGCATCAGCCTCATGAATCCAATCAAAGCTCTCCAGAAGGAAGGAATATTTTACAGCAGAAGTATGCTTAAACTCTGACTATCAGATGTGGAGTGAATTTATTACAAGGCAGATTTACCAGATCTAGCAGAATGCTTTATAATGTGGTTCAGACAGACACTTTAAATTGTGATGCATCTTGTTCTCAGGCACTCTCAGGGAAGATTTAGAGGTATTTATAAATGAATTCAATAAGAATTTCTCAATTGAAGATAAGAACATGGTAGATGACAAAGACTGATGGAAGTAGTAGGAAAAACTTACTCACTCTTGTGACATTTGTCACTGTGGTCACTTCCCAACATAATGGGCAAATACATTTACATATCAGTTTAAATGCAGAACCGCCCTATATTAGAACTGCCCTATATAGTATATATGCAGAACTGGAGAGCTGGAGGTAGCTTGATGAACCACAGCTGGAACAGACACTTGGTGATAGCTGCTTGTGCTGTGCTGTTTGCTGCTGCTGCCTGGTTCTGGCAGCCACCAGGCAGTGAAAGAGGCTGCAGGAAGAGGAGCCAAGTGGGCTCTCTGATGGCTGTCTGGAGGGGCTTGCTTCCCAGCAGTCTCAGGGTTATTTCTTGGTAGTGCAGAGCTCCTGGGAGTGCCATTAACAGAACTCGGGACTGGCAAAGAGAGCATAAGTGCCAGGCGAGCTCTGCGTCAGGCTTTCAGATGCAGCAGTGTCTGGCCCTAGGGTACTCCACAGTCAGTTGTTGATCTCTCTCCCTCACTGGCAGGAGCTGCCCTGTCGGGAGCCAGCACAGAGCTTGAGGAACATGTGGACAGGGGGCAGGACAGGGGAGCTGCCCTGCTGTTGCATGCCAGTAACCAGTCCTTGGTTACCAATTCCGGGTGATCTGAATCACCTGGAGTGCCGAGAGCACGGCCCTGGGTGCTAGGATGTGCTGTGAGGCACCAAGGATGCCCAAGGTCTTCCAGTGCTCTTCCAAACCATAGCTCATTGAAATAGACTCCAAGCATCGGGGAAACGCTGGGAAAAAATTGCTCCTCTCACTTTTTTGGGCAGCTGGGAGAAGAGCAGCAGAGGCCGAGCCTTCCGTTGCCTGGAACAAGTCCCTCTCTGTGTGCTTGTCCACATCTTGTCGCCTCTGGTGTTTCCTAAGCATCAGCTGCACATGAGAAATCCTGAAGGATTAACATTATTTACCTGAATGCTTGTGGCAGGTGTCAGGGAGAAGCCGTGCATTTGTCTTCCCTTTGGGCAACCTGTTCTCTGAGTACAAGTGTAGAAAGTTATCATTTCAATATATTCAAGTGCATGTAATTAATCACAAGTGCAACATCCTTCCTTCCTGCTGCAAAACCTTATTAGCAGTGCGGGTGGAATCCTAAAGTGCTGTATGTGCCATGTTTCAGCTCAACCCCTTCAGCCGGGGAAGCCTCGGTGCACGCAGTGGCCATGAGCAGCGTGGTGCAGGGGCTCAGAGCGGGGGCATGAGGCGGGCTGTGACACCCTGTTTCTGAGAGGCACTGCTGCTCCATCCAAGCTGTGCTTCAGCTGTAAGTAGAGATTTCCAAGAAGCTCCAGTAAGTACAGGCAGCAGAAGCTATGCACCCTCATTGCAAGAAAAACCACAGTTACACAGATGAGATTTGGCTTTATGCTGCCTGCAGCAGCAGGAGCAACAGAGGCCAAATTGCTGTTGCTGCCCAGGATTTTTGTCACATCTATACCACAACTCTCCATTTTCATTGTAAAATTCTCCAGCAGCAGAGGATCCATTACAGTTTTCGGGGTCTTTTTGCCATCAACCAGCTACTCTCCCTCAGAGTGTGATCTGCAAGGTGCAGTGTGTGAGTGCATCCTCGAATGGAAAAGCAGCGTGGTGCAGAACGGGAACACCATGGCTGGAAGATCTCTGAGCTAAGATTAGTGGGGGCTAAAGGCAGCTTGGCAGCATGCTTGGGGGCAAGGGCAGCATTTGGAGATGGAGCCCATGAGAAGTAATTGTGACAGCAAGGATGAACAGGGGGTGAGGAACAGCAGAATCGCCTTTGACAGGATCAATTCCATCTCTGCTCAGCACGTTAAAACACCAGAAGTACTGCATACTGAAGATCTGCTACCAGAGCTGATCAAACACATCAGCTACTGCTTCAAGACTCGATATCCCAAAAAAGCAAAGCTGCTTTAAAGCATTTTTATGTTATCTTAGTGTTTTTGTGGCAGCACATGATTCCTGGTGAGTGACAGAACAGCCATGCACACACCCAGATACCCAGCTCTGTGGAGCTCAGCCCTTCACACAGCAGCTTGGAATCCCAGTGGATTTTGGGGGGCTTTGGAAAGCTGTGTTTGTCGTGTGAGGGCTGGGAACTTCATACATGCCACCAAAGCTTTATTTTTGTTGCAGGATTTGGTGGTGTTATTTGACTGAGGATGAAATACATAAGCAGATAAAGAGGCTGAGTACATCCCCCTGTTTCCTCTATTGTCCACAGAATATTTGGTTATGGAGCCCAAAATCTGAGAAGGTTTTGAAAGGCAAAGTCACCTTCCACTATCAAAACACCTCAGATGAGGCAGATGGGAGAGCAAAGACGTTATGGAGGTTTGGGCAGTAAAACTGACATTGAACCCACTTGCCTCATTTTTCAGGCTCTGTTGATAGTTAATGACAGCTTACTGAAGTTGTAAGTGATCTAAAAAAGCCATAAAAAGCTGCTTTGTGTCCTTGCTCAGGGGGTGAATTTAACAAAACCATTATGGGTCTTTAAAACACTGTTTTGACTTTCTAGAACCAGCTGTGGGATGATCCAGCTGCAGTTGGAGCCCTCTTGCATCTAAGAGAACATTTAAGAGGATTAATCCCAATAATTTTAATTCAACAAAATGACCTTATGTAACATTACTGAGGAATTAATGAGAATTCTCGCATGTGGGTCATCACCAGCCCAGTGGATTTTTTCCCTGGAGGATCTCATTGCTCCCAGGCAGCGTGGACAAAATAGACTGACAACATAGCCCATTGCATGGGATCAGAAAGCAAGGCACTCTGAGCAAGCACCCTATTTCTTCTGCTGCATTATTTGTTGGGTACGCACAAAGGAGATGAGCGCAGCTGTCAGCCTCCTCTGGTGCTATCTGAAACCCTTTTGGCCCCGAGGCTTTTTCCACAGAAAAATGCAATCTCATCTAATGCAAACGCTGCTGCAGGAATATGTGCTGTACAGCTGTCTTTCCTTAATAGAAAGAAATCCGAGTCTAATGGTTTTTGACTGAGTTTCTTTACTGTTCTCACTATGCAGAGCAGGACACACATTAAAGCTAATTAGGTGCATGTGGGGTTGTCAGTATTTGATCTTAATATTAAAGGCCCTGGGAGAGGGCAGGTTATCAAAGTTACACAATTCCAAATTTCAGTAGAACCAAGCTGTGTCAGTGCCCTGGCGTTACGTAAAGCCCCAGCCTGCCCTGATCTGTCATGGTGTGGGATAGGGTGGCTGGGGACAGCCAGCCTGCAGCCTTCTTTGCTCCTTCTCCTTCCCGTTTGGACAAAGTTTAGTTATATTTTATTTTATTTTATTGCTTTTGGGAGCATAAGAAACCGATTTCAGGCAGGAAGGAGAGTCTGGTGTTTATTCTATATTAGCAAGCAGAATGGATTTTTTTTCTCTGCACACGCTCGAGGGCCTCTATGTCTTTCTTGCAGTGAGGAGCCCAACACTGAACACAGCACTTAATGGAACCAGATGTGGCATGGGGTTCACTTGTTCTTCTGGGTATGCCACTGTGGGCTTAGTTTTCCTGACTGTGTTTTGATAGATGCCAAAGGGTGACCATGCTCCTACCCAGTGTAATGTGCAAGCTGCCCTGCTCTACTTTCTGGTGAAATAGCAGCAGTGGTGTCTTTCATTTATCAACAGCAATAAGTTACTTTCAGGATGTAGTAAAGTATTTACACTCTTCAACTTATTTTATATGCTCACACTGAAAAGCAGAGTACAGGAAATAGAAGTGCAACAAATCTCACCAATCAAGCAAGGGAAGGGTTGTTGGTACATCCCAGAAGCACAGTGCAAGAAGCAGCTCACCCCAATAGACACATGGCGGGGAGTTGAGATCACAGTCCAGGAAACCATCTTTTGTCTCAACAGCATGGAGCTCAAGTTTGCATCACCCCTTGAGGCTGCCCAGAGCCAAAGAGAAGCGTTAAGAATAGAATAACAATAAAACTAAGGGCTGATTCAGACAATCCACAGGACTGCAGGGACACAGCACCATGTGGCAGTTTTCTTTGGTATGCTTCCTTCTGGTTCTCATCTGTTTTAAAAAGGAAAAGAGTATTCTGTATGTTTTATACATATATCTGGTACAGGGATTTGGGGGTAGAAGCCGTATCTGGCCCCTCCATGTGCAGAAGCTATTTATTAGCTCAGTGGTGGCTCACCTACAGGCAAAACTATGGTGGGAGCAGCATCCACTCTGAGCAGGCAGTGAAAGAGGTCCATGTGGCATCACTTGTAGTTTTTTGGCCAGCAGTGAAGGTATGGAAGCACATACCTGACTTTAACTAGACCTTGTGTAGGCATCAGTTCCTTGCATGCATCCTTATTAGACACACATTGTGCTTTAGAAGAGCAAGAATGTTTCTGCCCTGCATGGGTTCATGCAATTTTCGCAGTTCTTCTGATCAGAGATAATTAAATGTACCCAGGGCTGTAGTCTGTGGCAGCACATTTCAGTCCCCTGATGGATCTGCTTAGTTTTTAACTCGAACCAGCTAGTTAGTTACAATAACATCTCTGCATGCAAGAAATACTTCAGTGGTAAGAATTTAGTTTTGAGTGACCAAAAGGTATTTCCTTCAGAAAGGAGATCATCCCCAGCTGGGATTTTATCACAGAGCTCCATCCATGTTTCCTGGGTGGGCATTATGAATTCAGATTGAAAAAGTTAAACTTTCTCAAATGACACTGCTTGTGATGGCCCTGATTAAAGAAGTTGTTTTACTTTTCAAAAGCAGGCCTGGAGGCAAACAGCCATCTTAATCTCCATCTCAGAGACCTTCTTGCAGGAATAGGATGTACGGTGTGTCATTCAGGCACAGCCAGAGTGGAAGAAGCATGGAAGCTGTGAGATTTTTACCTTGTCATGAGTGCCTGAACTGTGCCATTGCAGTCTTTGAAACGCAAGGTCACGGGCATCTGTGTTGATTTAGTTCAACATAATCCAGGAGTTTTTAATCGCATTTCAGGCTATTAAATGAGTGAGAACAAAATCACTGGAATTTAGCTTCATACGTCTCCCATAAACAAACTTTTTTAACCTCACGTTAAGATAAAAATGAATTTAAAAAATAGCCGATTATGTCCAGCAGAAAATTTTCCATCAGAATTTGATCTACCCCTTCCTATCCCTGTACATCAAAGTAAGATGATCGCATTCTTACTTTTCCCCATTTGCAAAAAGGCTTACAGTTTGTTTCTTTTTTCTGTTGATTCAGCCTCTGCCCATCCTCACCAGAAAACATGATATGAAACACAAAGGTAGGGTGCTGCTAGCTGAGACCCTACAGCCTCCTTCAAGCTACCTGGAGCCTTGGAGGTGGAGCTCGTTGCTGCACGAAAGCTGTGCAGTGACCTTTAAGTGACTTAATTTGTTCAGATGAAGGTGAGGAGCAAGAATTGATTTTATAGGAACTGGACCGTTCATTTGCAAGGTGTTTGCTTGCAGTAGATTCCTACTGTAATAATCCCCTGGTGATTTCTTGCCCAGTTTCACTAAATCACTAGTTTTTAGGGATGTGTGCTGATATGGGAAAACTCCATTCAGCTGGAAACATCCTTCTGATTGAAAGTAAATCATCTCAGGCAGAACAGAAACAGTATGGGATTTATTTTCTCTGCTAGGTAATTGGAAATGTCCACGTATGTCTTTTACAGTGATGCAGACAGTTTGAAGCCACACACGCAGGAAGTTAGCAGAAAACATTTCAGCAGCTTTTACTTGAGGTTTTGGAGCAGTTACAAAGTCCAGGAGATGAGGCAGGGCTGTGTCAATCAATTTGTAAGCACCTAGGAGATAAAAGGGGAGATGAGTGACATCCCACATGGATTATTAAAAAATGAGGCATGTTAAACTGGTCTCATTTTCTATTTTGGTAGGAAGTAGAAGAGAAATAGTTAATGCCATATCTAGATTTTGGGAAGGATTTGATACAGTCCCACCTGACTTTCATAAAGTGTCCTGGAGAAACAGCCTAGATAAAGCTACAGCAAATCTTACATAAAGGCAGGTGGGTAGCACAACCTGACAAGTCAGAGAAGTGAGGACTGAGTCTTCTCTCAAGGTAGAGGACCCAGATGGAGATAAAGGGAAGAGTCATTGCGTTTTCAGGAAATGGCTTAGACCGAAGGGGCTGGAAGGAAAGCAGCAGAACAGCTTGTCTGCATCCGGAGCAGAGAGGTTTTGGGGGTAGATGGACAAGTATCCCACCCAGGACTGACCTGGGTGAACTGGGTTCTGGCTAGGATCATTCCTCAGCTCGAGATGCAGCCCTGCTGTGCTGGAGTGACTGTGTGCTCCATCCAGAGCTGCCCTTTCCTAGCTGCTGGGGCAACACATGTCAGCAGAGACATGCAACAAAGTGATCTAGGGCTTTGCTTCTTTAATAAGTCCGTTCCTTAGTGAAAGGCTGAAGGCATGTAAGTGCTTTGTTGAATGGAAGCCAAGGTGATTCTTTACACGAAATGCAACCCCCGTTTCCAGGTATTTCATTTATTTTGTAATTAAGCAATAATCACTGAGGCACTGGGCTCTTCTTCAGGATTAATGACTTGCTGGGGGGTGGCAGAAGATCTGCTCTGCAGTGGAGCCCTTTTCCCCAGAAAACACCTATCTGTTAATGGCATCCTAAAATGAGTATGACAATATAATGTGCAAACATATGGGCTTTGTGTCAGTGGCTGATGGATAGGAAGTAGACATTGATAAGTACATTAGACAGTCAGGTTGATTCAGTTGTCTCACCATTCCATTCAGTGCATGCTGTTTCATTAATCACCTGGTGAATGAAATGGCTTTTTAATTGCTTAGAATCGTTTACAAAAAATTATATCATTGTCTTCCCCCACCACATCCCCCAGGATCCTCTTAAATCCTTTTTCTTCCTCTGCCCTGGGAAGAGCCAGCTCTCACATTGCAAAAGGGAACCTGCCTACAGCAGTTTCCTCTGTATTTCAGACACGGGAAAAATATAGGACAATAAACCAGTTCACAGTGTCCTAGTAGTCTTTGGAACAGCACTAGTCAGTGGGGATTCACTCACTCCACTCTTAGGTAATGTGCTAACTGTATGATTGATTAATCCGTAGGTACTTCCTACAGCAGAACTTCAATACTGGCATCAGCTGTGCTGCTTTTAGTAATTGTGGCTGCCTTCCCAGAGAAATTTCACAGAACAATCGTTTTTTTTTCTCCATGTTCTTTTATGCCCCGTTTAAAAGCGACGCTTTTATGTCCGTGCTTTGAGTGATGTCAGCACGTTACCCCGTCAGCAGGATGTTCACTGAGGGATGCTCTGCACCGCTTGGTTCTGCCTGCTGAAAGCGGGGAGCCCTGCGATGCTGCAGGGAATTGAGAAACATGGAGTACTTACAAACATGAAGGGTTTACATATGAAAGTGTTGGGGGACAACTTCATGGCATGAGGCCTTCTCTGAGTTGCCCACAAGCCAACATTCAGCCCTCCGTACCCCAAAATCCCACCCCAAAACAGCCAAACACAAGGAGTGCATTATTTCCAGTGGTGCTTTTTCTGATTGCCCACAGGGTCCCTGCTCTGTGGAGCTCACTGGAGGAGCCAGTGCTCTACTGAACTCAGGTGGGGCTGGTGCAGAGCCCTGTGCTTTGTGCCAGCCATATGTCTTCAGACTTGACTGCAACTTTTAGCAAAGGACACATTCCTCAGAAGCTATTAGAGAGCATTCAGAGGAGGGCTGTGAGATGGGAAACTGGGCATGGAGGATGAAGAGCACTGAGGGCTCTCATTCTGCTGGGCTCAGAGCAGGGGAAGCTGAGGGAAGGTCTCATAGCAGCCTGCAGCTCCTCATGGTGTCCTGCAGCTCCTCATGGCTTTGTGCAGCTCCTCGTGGCAGCCTGCTGTTTCTCACCGGGAGACAAAGGGTTTGGGTTTGAGTGGTGCTACATGGAGCTGAGGGGTGTACTCCATGATCTGTGCGGGCCCCTTCCAATTGAGGATAGTCTATGGAGTTCAACAACTTGTCTGCCCCTTGCAAGGCAGCTTGATGCCCAGATCTTCTGCCCACTTCATCCCTGTTGCTTTGAGGCCTGGCAGGAGGCCAGTATCAGTGCCACGATGAGAGGGCAGGAGGTTGGTCACTGGCATTAGAAAGCCTTTCCGTGAGGTTCACATCATGGGAAGTAGCTCTGTCACTGTTGGCGTGCTTGTATCAGCCTTGCTCTTCACGTAGTCATCTGTTAATAACACGGGGCTGGCATCCAGCCCTGCTCTCCACTGCCATCCCAGCACTGTATCTATTGCACACTTGCATATGATCCTTGCTTGCTCTTCCTCTCCCTGGGGGAGATGCCAGCACTGGTCAATACCTCAGTTTGTGTATGTGATCTAGAAAAAAAAAAAAGAAAGAACAGTCCCATTATAGACAGGATGCTGAGTTTTATTAGTGAACATATCCATTACTGAAGGACTGTATGTTGACCAGACAAGCGAGGGAGAACTTCATTTTGGCTAAGCAGATCATCCTCTCTGATAATATCTAAGAGACAGGATCATAACTTATGTCTTCACTGGGAAGAATTGCTGTCAAGTGCAATTAGCTCTGTAAAGTCAAGCTGTTCTCTGGGCACACCCTGGCTTAGTCCTTGATTTTTAGAGATGAGGGGTCAGTCTTCTTAGCCCACTGCAATGCCGTGCTGAGAAAACACAGGGATGTGTTTCCTGTGTCCTGCAGGCTAGCTGTGTGCATACAGATAAGGAACCAGGCTGTAAGGGCGCAGGTCTTACAATCTCATTTCCTAATCATGCTTGCCTGAACCCAGACAGCTGCTATCCCAGTCTGCACAGTGAGGAAGTGATTCTAGCACCAGGTCCAGCCAAGGACCTCACCCCATCAGGTAGTTCTGGCAGCACGGGCTGATGGAGCTGTAGGACGTGGGCCTTGTTCTTGCAGTGCTGAGGGGATACGTAACATGCCCCCAGGCAGCAGAGCTCCCAGCACTGCCTGGGAAGGAGGGAGGTGTGAAGGAGTTCCTCAGGTGTACACTCATCCATGACTGTGGCCCCGTGCACAGAGGGGGATTTTGAACTGCTCCTTTTGAAAGGCAGCCAGGAGTTTCTATGAAAAGGACCAGGCAACAAATAGTTTTCTCTCACTTTTTTTTTTCAGTTGTTAAGGCCTGATCTGTTGGTTGTTGTAATCAGTGAATATATTTCCATAGTCCTTGTCAGGAAAAATGAGGTAGGACCTGGAAACCTCCGTGTGCAAACAGGAGGCAATGTCCAGCACCTACAGCACTGCTTGGAGCAGGGGCTGCCTGCACCAGCCCTACACGAGACCTTGACAAAGAGCAGAAGGGATGCTAATTCCAGGCACTGGGCTGACATGCATTAGTGGTGTGCAACCAGAGGAGTCTGAAAAGAAATGCTGACTAAATTAATTGAATCAAGCTGGCAGATGTGCTCTTTAGAGGAGCACAATTCTGTTTTCAGCATCTTCCCCACTGAATGACATTCTCAATAGGTCTTTGTCCTCTGCCTTCTCTTCAGGATCATCCACGAGGATGGCTTCTCTGGAGAAGACGTGAAGCAGTACAAGCCAGTGGTCTACAGCAACACTATACAGTCACTGGCAGCTATTGTACGTGCCATGGATACCTTGGGCATCGAATATGGTGACAAGGAACGAAGGGTGAGTAAAAATCTGCACTTCTTGGTACGGAGAGATGAGAACTGGGATGCTCCTCAGCACAAACAAAATGAACAAAATGTGTTTGCACAATCTGAATGTCTTGGAGGGAGAAGGAGGGAGGGGGAATATTTACATCACTGTTACATGCCTATTGGATAGAGTTTTTTAAGAAATAGGTGCACAGGTGTGGTTGCTCATGATATAACAGCTAAGGTAGAAAGTGTCACAGCAACCAGAACGTCTCATGCCCTGGGACTGGCCAGACCACATAAAAAATAATTCTGTTCATCTAGGGGCTAAGAAGTGAGGAGGTACTGACAGGTCTGAGGAAAGAGAGAGATGTGTCCTGTCTGCTGTGTGTGCACAGGGAATGTCTCAGGGAGAAGTCTTGATGCTCTTCAGATCACTTCCACCAGCTGCTAATGTAGGAAGGCTTTTAGAATGAACTGCACTGAGCAGGACTTGACTGACTTTTACTCACATATCTGCCATTCAAGCATGCCCATGCAATCTTGCTTCCAAACAGGAGGATCTGTTACTTCACTGAGGTTCTTATAGGCAGGGTCTTAGGTAGAAGCACTGGTCTATCAGAATAACAGTTTGATGTCTGGAAGCCTTCTGAGGCCACGGACCTAAGCTAGCCAGTCCTTTTCCAGTTGCTCCTCTGTTGTTGTTTTAACTAGCTCCCTATTTTTAAACAGTCTCCTTTACCAGCTGCCTGTGCTATCCTTTGCCTTTCCTTCCTGTATTTCTAGATGAAATCAAGTCCACATGGAGAAACAGAGGGGACTAGAGAAGTCAAAATCACTCTTTTTGCAGAAAAAAACCACTACTTGGTTCCACTGGAAATATAACCATTTCAGTTTCAAGACCTGTTAAAGGCAAAGTGCTATATGCCACTGAGTTTATCAAGGCTATTTTTAGGTAGCTATCAAATGACAGATGCATTACATACCCCAAACTCCTTATCTAAGAGTTGATAATAAAAGCATTTGCTGGAAAGGTTGCCAAAATCCTGCTGTGATGTTGCTGTATAAAGAAGTGCCTTATGTCTCCCAGTCGCAAAGGGGTGTTTTGATTTCTTTGCATCTAGGGATTTTTCCCACAGCAACTCTAAATCCTGGAGACTTCTTCATCTCAAACGTAGCAGTGATACAATAATGAAGTTCTTGTGAGCTTGCTGAGAACTAATGCTGATGGCTTTCAAACTGACTACATTAATCTGCTGATTACTCAGTGACTCAGCTCTCAGCAAGGCAACGTATCTTGTCTCAGTAAAAACCTATGTCCAGGAAAACAGAAACAAATCATTCCCTGTGTCTGATAAACAGTCTGTGGCAGACAGCTTTAAACTGTAAATTCTCTTTTCCCCTTTTGATGCCTGAAATTGTAATTCTAGGAGGGAAATTCAGCACTGCCTGAGTGCCAGGTTTGCAAAACAGGGGGCATAGGTGGGGAGAGCTGTTATCAGAACTGCCAGAATGAGGGAGAGGGTACAGGGCTGCATGGAATGTCACGTCCATTCATGTTCCTATGGAAAAGATTGGGAGTATCTTCTCCCTTTGTAGATACAATATAAAGGAGAGGAGAGAAGCCAAGCCTGTCTGCCCTGGTCTTCCACTTACTCCTTCCTTTTAGTCAGCCTCCACAGAAAGTTGCTGGTATTAGCAACAAATACTATTTATTTTAATCTCACAAAGAAGTGCATGGCTTCTGCTACCCTGCTTTTGTTATTAATACACAGCTGCTATAGAGGCCATTAAACAGGCGATTTGTTGAGCATTATGCTGCACAGTTCATCCTTTTTCAAGCAAAGCTTTTCTATTTTAAAAGTCATTCCACAGCCAAGGGTTTCTGATGCAAATCTTTTTGCAAGGGATTTTCCCTACTCGTCACTTAAGCCCCCAGGAAAACAGACCTGGCCAAGGGGAGCAGGGGCAGGGGCTGCTCCCAGGTGACTTGGAGCAAGGCAGCAAAGGGCATGGGGCGAGGGACTGTTTGGGTCCCACAGGCCCCCCCAGTCTTTGTGGGAGATGCATCTCTCCCTTATTCCTTCACAATATCACCCTGGCCATGCTCAGATCGAGGTGAAAAACAGCCTCACTCTCCCCTCTGTAATAGGTATGAATTGGATGATCTGTGCTTTTGCTATTGAGAAGTAACCACACCCTCTCTTACCCATCTCCCTTTTCTGCTGCCCTTAATTATCCCTCTGGTATTTAGTCTAGTGGGAGTGCAAGGCTGGCAAAGATTTGGGCTAAACCTCCTTGCTTGTGACAGCTGCAGTCTGACCAAAATAGGAAACAAGAGCTAAAAAGACAAAACTAACCACAAAAAAATTCTCGCTGACCCATTCTGCCGATAAGGGCCTTCCCCCAGTGTAGTAACAGAACTGTGCAGGATCTCAGGCTGGTCCTTGCTTGCAGGAAAAGGCTCTCTTTCAGGTGGCTTTTGGGGATGCTCTCCTCTTCCCTCTGTCACCAGGAGGACTGAAAACGCGGCTGCGCAGCCACTGCTGCCTCCTCACTAGAACGAAGCAGTGTGTGGGAGAGACCCTCCTTCATAAGACCTGCTCCTCTTTCAGGCTTTCTCTTCTCGTCAGATGGAAAGACCTGTCAGTCTCTCCCCTAAAGAGCAGAGCCAGCTTTCTTGCCCCTCCCCAAGGCGCACTGCGGTTACCATCATTCATGTTTTTGGGCAGAGAAGTCGTACAAAGGCAGGGCATTTCTCAAGAGGTGGGAAAAGCCAAGCAAAAAGGAAATCCCTTGCTATTTCCACAGCCTGCCCTGTTGCCGGGGAAATGTTGGCTTGTTCAGAAAGGCGTGCTGTTGCCTGGAGTGGCTCATGTGCTGCTGGAAAGTAAGGATGGATGGGGGGAAAGAGAGGGCACGAAGAACTCGGGGAGCCCTGCACAAGCTCTGTTGGAGGCTCTGTTCCTGAAAGCTCCGTCTTCCACATCCATGAACATATTTTCCTCCTGTGTCACTTTGCAGCCCCTTGAGCCCCCTGACAAGACAAAATCTTGCCCTGGTCAGTGATCCCAGTAGAATAGCAGCAGAATAAGACTATCTTTGCATAGCAGGAGCAATCGTTCCAGAACCAGGGCTGTTTACCCATAGTCATACTACTAATACAGGTAGCATTTAGACTGGAGACAAAATTACCTTCTATCAAGGCTATCAGGGGCTGCTCCTGCAGACAGAATCTGTCTTGGAAGAGCCTTCTATTTAAAAAAAGGGTGTAGAGCTGGAGCTGCCAAGCCTTTGTGTAGAGTTTGCTCAGAATAAGTTTGTTGGTCTGTACTCTTTTCCAACCTGGGTAATTACAACAGAAAACTGGCAATTCATTTAAGGTTAAAATGTGATCTGGGAGCTGGCATTGCCTGTGTTTCAGCTATTTATAGGGCGTCAGTAGTAGCTATAATTGATAGTCAGGATCCCAGTCTGCTACGAACACGTAACAATGCTGGTAAGCAGGAGGATGTCCTGAGTTTGTGGGGTCAGGAGGGTGATACCCACTCAGAGGAAAGAGGAGGGATGGGGACACAGATAGAAACAGCCTAGAAAATGGAACAGCAGTGGAATGAGCGACTGATTGCACCGAATCCGCCGTACCCAGGGCAGTACCAACCTGCCTTTCTTCCCATCAAGCACCATCTGAGCTTTAAAATCCAGAACTTCCTTCCCCCTTTACTTGCCCAGGGGGCCAAGCAAATGCATTTCTAGTTGAAATTCCTGAAAAAAGCCCTTTTGCAATAGAGCTGAAAGGAGGCAGGGGAGGGTGGGTTGTGAGCTGGGGCAGTGCCACCTCGCTGAGCTGTGCTGATGTTTCACGCGTTGGCCCTGCTTCAGGGTGAGAACTGTTGTGTTGGCATTGCAGTGTGCTCATCCTCACTCAAAAGTGAGCACTCGGGCTGCTTTTTGGAGTCTCCATGAAGCTGTGGGCCAGTACAGTGATAGTGAGTGGCAGCAGCAGGATGTGATGGATGGTCAGCCCCTCTGCCAAGCACTGTACACTCAGAAACCAGATCCTAAGTAACACATTTCTTGAGATAAAAGAGAAGTATTTGGATACCCTTCAGCATCCTTAGTGAGCCAGATGAGGAGGGCTGATGCAATCACACCTCAAAATGCCATTCACATCTGCCTTGGTGATGGCTTGGCACCAGCCAGGCACAGAATGTTGGCGACACTTCTGCCTCCCCAGTTCTGAGATCAGCCTTACAATGAAACCAGTGACCAGAGTAGATGCCATCAATTAACATCAGTCTTTTAATTTTCTTTTGGAGAAAAGGAGGGTAAGTGATGTCTCAGGGGAATGCTGATAAGGAGACCACAGGAGGCCCCAGTATCAAGATTTATATTGATCTAATCATGTATTTCACCACCTAATAAGAGTTTTTAAGATGATGGTGGCTGAGTTGTTCCAGAGACACAGTGAGTTAGTGGGGGAACAAGGCAGCAGGCACAGATGTCAGGAAAGGGAACTCCAACCAGACCAACCAGATATAGAATGCTGTCATTGATTTGTGCCATCAGAGAGGCTGGGGAACCTCTCCTGAAGAGCCACCCAGGCCCTGTGGGGTTAAAATGTGGGCAGTAAGAATGGCCTGAGGACAACTATGAACCTATGAACCTATGAACTGTGTGAGGAATGAAAATAGGAAACACCCAAATAGGCTTCTAAGTTATGGGTACTGCCTTCCTCTTCAGCTAGCCACCAGAATACACTCAGATTCTCTGAGCTCCTTGTTTGACGTCTGGCTGCTGGCCAGCAGTATCTTCAGGTGCTCACTCATCTTCAGAGCTAGATTTTTTTCCAGTCTTTCTGCTTTCAGTTGCTATTTTAGGCTTGATTTCAGGTTGACGAAGAACACCAGCTGTCCAATGGATGCAGTAGGACAAGAGGTAATGGTCTGGCCTCAAGTTGCACCAGGGGAGGTTCGGGTTATATATTAGGAAGTTCTTCTCCAAAGGAGTGAGGCACTGACACAGCTGCCCAGGGAGGTGGGGGAGTCATCATCCCTGGAGATGTTCAAGAGCCATGGGGATGTGGCACTGAGGGATGTGGGCAGTGGGGTGGGTTGGGGTTGGACTAAGTGATCTTAGAGGCCTTTTCCAACCTTCAAAATTCTGTGTTTCTATGATCCCCATGTCCCCAGCACTGTGCAACATCCTTGCCCGCTGTGAAAACGCAGAGCCCGTGCTGCAGGGAGGTTTGTTTGTCCCATTCCTGGCTTGCAGGCTCTCTCTTTTCACCAAGAGGGTGATGTATCTTCCCCCATGAGCTCTCTGCATTTGATTCTGCGTTTTGGATGATGCAGGGAATATTTTTAGTTTAAAAATGAGGAAAAAAACCCACTTCTTCCTTTGGAAGGAGGGCTGCCAGTCCTCCATTGTGCAATTTGTTATTCAAATACGGCTGCAGCTAGTGCTGCCACCAGGGACTGCGTGACAGGGAAGCAACAAAGAGCAAGAGGCCATGGGCTGTGACACGAGCACTGCATTAATGAGCAGTGTGGTGCTGCTTCTGTGCCACATGCCACTGCTGGAAGGTGACTTCTGCGGGAGCTCCTGCAAAGGCTATAATGGGACAGCACCAAACTGAGTCACAGAGAGCTCAGTCAGCGAAGCACAGCGGGAGCAGAGCTCTCGGGGATGGGGAGTGAGCACAGCCTTGCTGCCTGCCCAGAGGCTCCATGGGCTGAG
The DNA here is from genome assembly GCF_038088225.1 of Cyrtonyx montezumae. Classification (NCBI taxonomy): domain Eukaryota; kingdom Metazoa; phylum Chordata; class Aves; order Galliformes; family Odontophoridae; genus Cyrtonyx; species Cyrtonyx montezumae. The sequence continues at coordinate 15,816,406 of NW_027071903.1, forward strand.
GTTAAACACACACTGCAGCAGAAACTCTGATGATGCTTGAGGGTTCCCAGCTCCATGGGTGGCGAGGCACTTGCTGAAATGCTCCCAGAAAATGCCACCCCAATCTTTGGGCTGAATTCAGCTGCGTGTGGCACGGGTGCTTCATGCAGGTATGTCTGCAAGTCATTTCTCCCAGCAGGTCTGTGGATAGCGACAAACGACTCAGCACATTTCCAATATATGTCAAGTTATTAAGTGGATTTATTTCCATCTCTTTGGGGAAGCATTGGAAAGCGCTGCTGAGTCACACTGCTTACTCACCGCTTTTGGAGTAACATTTGAAATATTTGTTTTCTGAATGCTTTCCATGATGTTCCTGTTATTTGAATGTCTCCAGATGTAAAACAAAAACATTTATACAGGGCATCCCTGGCCTTTAACTGATCTCTGGTGTGTAACTCAGGAAAAAGCATCAAACAAATGTCTTGGGAAAGGATCTCTCCTTTAGCTCTGCCATTGAGTGTTTATTCTGGACTGCAGCAAGGGACAGTGTGGGCTCTGCTCTGTAGCAGTCTGCCACTTTCCACCAGAACAAGGCTGGGAGGGAAGCAGGAGAGCCTGCAGCAGGGGTGGGGCAACACTGGAGCCTCCTGCAGTCCTCCTGGGCACCATGCCCATCCACTCCATTCCAAGCTCCTGCCCGAGCCCCCAGGGTCACAGTATGCCTGAGGAGTTAATGACCAGCACATGGGTTATGCAGGGCAGATAATTAGCCTTGTGTGCAGGGGTAATAGCGGAGGACTCCCCGATTCTTTGTGACCCCAGCTTCACCACCTGGGGTGATGCTGGCACTGCCTATGGCCAGGGAAAACCATGCCTGCCAGCTTTGGGCAGGTGGTCTCTTTCCTGCTGCACGCGGCATTCCGCAGGGCTATAGGAATCTCTATTTCATAGAACCAGAAAATCATTAAAGCTGGAAAAGACCTTCACGGCCCCAAATTCTGACCCCAGCCCACCCCCACCATGCCCACTGACCACATCCCTCAGTGCCACATCCCTACAGTCAAGGAACAGACCCGGGGATGGGGACTCCCCTTCCTCCTTGGGCAACTATGCAGTGCCACACTGCTCTTTTAGAGAAGAATTTTTCCCCTTATCAAACCTGAACCTCTCCTGGTTCAACTTGAACCTCTCAGCCTATTCCTGTTACTTGGGAGCAGAGGCTGACCCTCAGCTCACTGCAACCTCCCTTCAAGGAGCCATAGAGAGTGGTAAGGTCTCCTCTGAGCCTCCTCTTCTCCAGACACCTACCTGTGCGACCTGGTGTAGGGAACCTGCTTTGGCAGGGGGGTTGGACTCGATGATCTCTAGAGGTCCCTTCCAACCCCTACGATTCTGTGATTCTGCGTGATTCTGTGATGCCTGTTGGGTTAGGCTGCCCCAGCCTTGTGGCCTTCCAGACCACACAGCCAGGGACAGCAATGGGAAGCAGGGAGCATCTTCTGAGACCAGGGGAATGCTCCACTTGCCAATTTTATTGAGGCATTTTTCGAAGTAATGAGAGCTTTAAGAGCCAGTAGATGATATTCCAGGCACCAATGGAGCGTTGTTCTGAGCAGGAAGAGATCCCGGTAGTCCAGCAAATTTGATATCATCCTGTGAAGTTATCAATTATTTTCTTCCAAGAGAGAACCAGGTTTCATCTCCATTCCTCCGTTTGTCCTTTCATCACATTTGTGTACTTTTTTTTTTTCTTTTAGGCAGAACAAATTTTGGCAGTATAACCTGCCTGGAGGCACAACCTGACATTTTTGTGGATGCCAGAACCAGGGAAATTTTAGACTGGGTTTTCCTCACTGAATTTCAGTTTCAGTAATCTCTACTCATACAGCAAATTCTCCATTGGCATTGCTGGATTAACATATTCTGTGCTCTGGTCTCATCTTCGGTGTGTGGTCAGATAGCTTCACAGTGTTCTTCTTCTGGTGGCTGCTGCCCCTGCTTGAGTCCCTTAGACTTAAGCAGATGACTCCCGCAGGGCACACAGGTTTATCAGCAGGTCCCAGCTCTGCCTCTCTCCCTTGCTGTTTTTTTGGGTGGCTTCCTTGCTGGCTCCTACCAGTGAGCACCTTTCCCAGGGAACTGCAGTCTGCTGAGGGTGCTGCAATGGCACAACTGCAGGCTGCTTCATTTCACGTGCTCCAGAGGCAGAAGTTGTACCCAGGCTCAAAAGACCATATTTACCATTACGGCGGGTCGCGAGCCAAGTGCAGGCTGGTCTTGTGATGAATGAGTAGGCAGAAATGCTCGTTTCCTCTGCTGCCACTCCAAGAACAAAACCTCGGGGAAGGCTGCAGGATGCAGCATGCTGGGGTCTGCAGAGCTTTGTCTCCTTTCTTTGGGTCACTGTGGACCAGAAGAGGAGGATCTTGTATTCCTGGCTGGTGATCCAGGAGGGAACATGCTCACAGGACATCCCCAGCCTGCAGCCCCGAGCTGAGTGCTGGCTGCTCATAGCCTGTCCCCCAGCTGGAGCATTTCATCATCAAGGCCAAAAGCTGAGACGGGCTCTGGGCCACGGGGTTTCAGAAACCAAGAGGAGCCAGGCCCAAACTACACCTCCACTCGTTTTGCAGCTATGGGCTGCTGAAGGCACAGGCATTTTGCCACACTGAGTCACTCCACCCTCGAGCAGACCCCCTTGCTGTCAGCACTCCTTGCGGCTGCCTTTATCCCAGCCCATCCGGGAGCACAAAGGTCTGAAGCGGTGAACGGGCTGTGGCACCATGCCCCTTATCTCTTTTGCCATCAATATTGGACAAATGGGCAGCAAATAAAGGGGAGGGGCAGGCTGTCACTGTGCACTGCCATTGCCTTGAAATCCTCCAAGATCCCCTCCGGGATTTGTTCCAGCGCCAGTGAGCCTTCAGCGTCCCTGAAGGAAGAGAACTGAGCCCAGGGTGGAGCTCAGCTCAGCGCGTTCGCTTTGCTTAAATTCCAGCTGTGCTCCCCAGCAGCCCTGGCAGATCTGCTGTACCATCAGGCACACTGCCATCAGCCCCTTTTCTGCAGGAAGCTGTGGTGTGTTTGGGGTCGGGAAGTGAGCCTGTGGCCCCTGCTGCAGGTCTCTCAGTAGAGCTGGGTTTGAACTAGGCAAGAAAGGGACAGCAACTTCTGGCTGAATGTTAAATGGGATATCAAGTAATGACATGATAAAAGTAGCATCTCTGCAACTGCAAAAGGTTGTTCTAAAGGTTAGGTCTGTGTGTACCCTTCTAGCTCTGTGAATAGCTGTTGCTTTCATCTGCAAGTTAATAGGCTGAAATAAGCAGGGCTAAAGCTGTCTGGCCCAAAAGGGACTTATTGCTGATGGTGGCTTGTGTCCCAGGAGGAGGCTCTACCTCCACAGATAGGACGTGGTGTGGCAGGGAGCAGCCCATGGCTCGCAGGGACATCCTAGCCATTGAGCTGCAGTGCTGCTACACAGAACCCACCGTGCCAGCCTCTTCCCAGAACTTCCTCTGAAGCACAAGCAGGAGTCAAAATTCCTCATTCAGCATGTGCTGCCCAAGGGTGTTTGTCTGCAGTAATGCTTCCTTTCCATGCCTTAAAGTGAGCTGCTGGGAAGGAAACCCCAACAAATCTTACTGTTTCACACCAGGTGAAATCAAAAGGCACAGATAGACAGATGGACAGAAGGGGCAGATGTGACCCTGAATTTCTGTTGGTCTATTCGGTACTCTTTTGCATCATTGAATTTCAAGAAGAATCCTTCCCGTTAGTCTATCCAGCTGTCCTATTTATAACCAAAACAAGTGTATAATTCACAGTGCTTTCTAATTAGATGGTGTAACTACAGTCCTATTTCTCTCCACTCTAATTTGCTCCATTGCAGGATCTTAACATTTTGCATTACCTCTATCACGTAGGGAGAGCTCGTTGAGGGTTTGAAGCCAGCAATTACGTGCAGCTTTCACTTGTCCTTGAAGCTGACGTGGGTTCATGTGGATGCATCCCAACGTGACATTTAGAAACCTAGCATTAAAGGACTCCATTAAAGCCAAGGGTCACTTAGCCCAAAGCGTGGCAACTTGGAGCATGATTGCCAGGCCAGGAAGGGCTTTGCAATCACAGTCACTTCAGACCTATCCAAAAGGCCTGAATTTTCAAGAGCCCATATTTGGTAGATCTCCATAGGCATCTGCATCTAAGTTTGGGGCTGACATTCAGATCTCTAAAAATGGAAATGGGTCTTCACCACTCGAACTTGGAGATTATTCTTTGTAGAGGGAATGATCCTGGAGGTAACAGGGCAGTGGTTAGGCAAGTGCCCACCAGGTGAGCAGGGTCAGGACTGAGTGTCAGCCAGTGCACGTGGCCATGTGCAGTGTCAGAGGAGGTGAGAGTTGGTGCAGTGGTGTTACAATGGAGTTTGTGCATAGAGCTGCTCAGTTTGTTTGTGCAGATCACATACGTTCAGTTTGATTTATTAAAGGCCTAATACATGCAAACACTACAAAGTTGCTAAAGTGTCCTGGCAAAATTAGCTGTAGAAAGTTTTGTCATGTTTTAAGCCCGGTGCTGTTAGGCATTTCAAACATTGTTTATTATAAACAAAGCCAAAACCACATTTCCTTGGCATTTGTCGAGGGAGAAACAACACAGTGGGACTGCAGAGCCCCCGTGGTACTGGAGCTCTGAATCTGGACAGTTGGCTGGGAGTAGATCCCTGTAAGTACCACAGGGGCTGCTCCCAGCCAGCTGTCCAGGTTCAGAGTTCCAGTCTGGGTAACAAGACTTCGGGGCAGTGCTGTGTGCCCACCTTGCACGCTGCCTGCTCACACATCCTACGCTGGCTGGAGGCAGCCCCAGGGCTTTTTTTTGCTGCTTTACAACAGAACAAATAGAGCAACATTTCATAACATCCTAATGAGGCACGCTGAAGAATGCCCAGGAGACAGAGACAATATCTGTGTTCCTTGGCACAGAGAGAAAATCAAAGGCGTTTGTTTGTTATCTGAAATGACGATCTCTGCTCCTTTTGGAGACGGGCGGGCACTTTTAGAGAACATGTTCCTGGAAATGCTCAGATGTCACTGGTGGTGCCATCCAAGAACACTGTTTATTTCCAGATACACCTATAAAAACTGAGACCGAAGCAAGGAAATACTCAAAGCCATAATGGGTTATTAAGTTGTAAGTGGTACTTCGCACTCTGAATGGCCCCAAAATGCCTATAGGTTCATTCTCCTTCCTACTGAATGGGAAGTGTATCCATGGCTTGAGAAAGCCCAGTGATAGAGGAATCTTTGCCCATTGGGTTGCAAATCACCTTGGGTGGTATTTAGTGATGGTTTTTTCCTAATGTCACTGCTAAAATACCCTCAGATGAAATAGCTCCCTGCCTCTCATCACCACACCCAAAGCCAAAACTGTTTTGACCAGGTCAGGTGTGTTCACTGTCATTGCTGTGGTTAAAAAATCTGTCATTTGTCAGGACAGCAATCATCCTTCCGTCTGGATTGTATCGTCCTTCTAGCAGGTAGAAGTGAATGCAGTTCTGTTGTTCTTGAGGACACACGGGCTGTTCCACAAGATCAGCTCGTGCCCACAGTTTCAGAATGCCTCTGCAAGGCATTGAAAAAAAAAAGGAGAAGAGCAGTTAAAAAAAGCAATTCAGACATTAACAGTGTCATGGCAACAGCAAATTAGTGCCTCAAAAGCAGAGCTCGGATCACTAGAGGTTTTGGGAGTCACTGCACTGCAGGACTGAATGAAATATTCAGCACAAGAAAGAAGTCCCCAAATGTTTTTCATTTGTGATAACGATGCCAAGCAAACAGCTTTTACATCCATTTTTGCCGAACCATGTGGGTTTTTTTAATTTTTTCCCTGCAAAAGATTTTAAAATAGCATATTTGTCAGGTAAACGTGGGTCTGTGTTGATTCCTGGAGAACTCTGACATCTACAAGTGCAATCATAAGCATCAGTTTTAGCTCATGGGGAAAGCGACCGTTGTAGCGAAAAATGATAGAAAAAATAAGTGTGGTGTGAAAAGGGACACGAGAGAGGTCTTGTGTGCTGAGTAAGGTGACCTAACGTGAGGTGACAGCCTGTGCCATAACGACAGAGGGGAATGATCTTTCACCTCGTGGCATGCATGTGCGTAAGCAGGCAGTGAGCTTCATTTGCTTGTCTTTCCCCTTCCCACCCTTCTAGGTTTCTCAGCCTCTTCCTTCACAATGAGGTCAACCATGTCATGCTGCCCAGCATCCAGTGGCCATTCCCATCCACTGTAATCTTTGCTTGCATGGTACTTGCTTCAAGTTTCATTCTAGTGCTTATTCTCTTGATTATATTAGGTATCCATGGCTGATTTCTGTAATACCCTATGGGATGGGTTTGGGGGAAAGAACTGCATCTCCAAAAATGCCCTCTAGTTTGAATTTGGTTTTGTGCCAAGCTGGCAGGGAGAGAAAAGCTCCAGCAGAATATGTTCTTTATAATGAGGGGATTCAAAAGTGAGACAATACTCAGCTCTGGTTTGCTGTGTGCTTGGATATGTTCTTCGTTCTTTTGTCCTCCATGGCTCTTCACGTTTTTCCCTCCACTTTTGCCCTAGCTGTCATAACTTGGGAACTTGGAACGTGTTTGGAAGACCAAAACCATGGGATTTTCTGTCCATGTGAGTGGTCTACATGTAGTAGTCCACACTTGTGGTCTACAGGTTCACTGCTGACATTTTTGTGCTTGTCTGCCTGCTGTTGGATGCTGAAGTCTCTGAGCACCCAGGCCAAGAATTGGCTCTCAGCATCAGGGCCTCCAAAGCACTTGCAACGTTTGCACATTTGGTTGCTACAGCATAGGATTCTCCCCCATTAAAGATGCTGAGCGTCTTTTAGCCAAGACTATTTCTGTGTGCTCCTCTTCCAAGTCATTCTTCATGACACTGGATGTTTCTGTTTCTGAAGTCAGCCTCAAAGTGGAATTTCATATAGTGCCTACACACGCAGAGTCGCAGAGTTCGGGTTGGCTTGGGGCTGTGAACTTTCCCGGTGTCTGAGAATAACTTCTGCCTTCCAATGACTCTGTACTTAGTTTTTGAGGCTCCCCTTGGGGACAGACAGGCTGTAGAAGGGGAGAGGCATATCTTAACTTGAAGAGTGACAATCTCTTGTAGTTCAACAAATCCTGATATGGGGACTTTAAACCCACCAACCTGTGTCGTGCTGCACAATCCAAGAAGTTCCCAAGGGCCCAGCCTGCAGAATACTATTTGCCATTCTCCTCTTCTTTAAGAACCCAAAGAAAGAAAGAAAGAAATCCGAGGGCTTAGTTTTCACACTAACTGGATTTCCCTATTCTGCCTGTCTGAGCTTATGACTGCACTCAGTTACAGGAGCCCTAACATCAGAAGTACCTCCTACGTTGCTGCAACTCCCAGGCAGTGGAGCCACAGCCAGCAAAAGCCTTTGTTGTGAAGGTGGTACAAATTGTTTCTTTCTCAGAGATAAGTGTCTAAGACTTAAAATTAGTTTAGCAGACTCAAAGCTGTCACCTTTTCCTCCTCTGCTTTGAGAGAGGGCACGAGGCACAGCACAGCTTTGGCTGCAGCTGATGGTTGTGCTGCTGTTTTTTGCTTATGCTGGTGGTCTGATTTTTGGGTAGTGCTGAGTGGAGCCAGGAGTTGGACTTGTTGATCCTTATGAGTCCCTTCTAATTTGGGATATTCTCTGATTCTGTGATGCTGGAGGGTGAGTCTCCAGCCCACGAGTTCTGCTGGGTGCTAGCTTTTGTATTCCTGTGGCCATCAACAAGTAGAAAGTGTTAGCAGCCACTAACATGTATAAACCGTCCTCTGCTTCCCAGAAAACAAACACAGATTTTCCCCTGGAGGGGAGGTCTGTCTGCTCTTCAGTTCCCTGTCTCTGATGTGTGAGGGGGAGCAGTTGGAGGGCTTTGAGGCAGAGCAGGTGTTGGCTGCCGTCAGGCAAACATCTGGCTGGAGGAGAGCAGTCCTTATGGAATGGGCATTTTTTCCCTCCAGATCTGAGTAGATGACTATTTTGAATATGTGTTGCATGCAGACGGTCTAGGGAAGTTAAAAGAGAAAGATGGTTTTGAAGGTGAAGAGAGAAGATTGTCCAGTGCCTCCAACTTTTAGCTCAGTTGCATATCAGCAGCTCCATCTTAAAGAAAATAGCTGTTCTCAGGAGCTTCAGAGCCCTGCTGCATTCTGCTCATCTGCTCTTACTGCTTGTCAGAAGCCTCTTAAAACAGTGTGGATTTTCTAACAGGTGTTCTAGCTGCAGCATTTCATCAGGGCTTATTTTCTTGAGCACACAGAGTGCGTGAGCTAACAGAGAGGGGGGTGTAGCCTAAGTTCCTCTACATCTGCTGGGCTCTGCAGCATCCGGCACCCCCACGCCCCCAGAGAAAAAGCCCTTCTGGTGCAGCAGTGTCTCTGACATCAGTGCAGGAGACGATGAGCAGATGAGCAGTGCTGGCTGTGCAATTGCTTGAAGATCTCCCTGGTATGGCTGGGCCCAGGTATTTCACAGCATCTTTCAGCAGGGACCAGCTGCAGCTGTTCTGTGAGCCCAGGGGCTACTCCTCAATCCGTATGATGCTCACAGACCACATTCCCAAATCCCACCCTTTCTTCTTCTTGCTTCTGCTGCCTGGTCAGAGCTGGTACAGGAGACAGCTGCCAACTGTTGGTCATCTGCTTTTTCCACTGCAAGAGTGTTCTGTTCCTTCTCATAAGCTGAAAGATTGCTGAAAAGCAAGTTGGGGGCTTGCTGCATGTATTTTCTCAAGCAGCCTTTGCTCCTTGGTGCAGCTGTGCCCTGTGGCAGTGCACCCTGTGATGTTCCCCCGGATTTTGCTGCCCAGTAATTTAGGAGAGGTAATCGTTATCAGGCTCTGCAGGGATGTACGAGGAAAGGCTGTCACAGCAGTGTGTTCTCCTGACATTTACTTGGAAAAGCATCAGTGCTGTGTGAGCTGCATGGGGGAAGAACTGGCTCTGAGCACAGCTCTGTGCCTCGTGCAGCCTGGGTGCGATGTTACATACATTGCTGGGAGCACCTCTTCCCTCCGCTGCACCTCCATTATCTCCTCCAAGCCACCCACCTGCCAACAGCTTTCACAGTCCTGTTGGAACTTCCTCCTGGGCTGCATTTCCATCATCACTTTTCACTCATAGGGGCTGCCAAGCTTGCTGTGCCCCCACGCACTGCTCAGACCCACACAACTACCCCTTTGCTCCCCACGAGCCCAATGCCAATGGGGAGTGAGGCACCTGAGCATCCCTAGTGCACTCCTGGCCCTGCACCTCGGTCCTCTGGGGAAGCTGGGGGCTGCTAAACCATAGAGAGCCCTTTCATTTTGCCTGTCCCATGTTTGAAATGCTACAGATGGGAAAGTATCTTGGTGAGTCCTTTCCTCTTAAATTCCTGACTGAGATGAGGAGATGCATTTCCTTCTGCAGTGCTAAGGCATGAAGGCATAGGCTGTGTCCCCCCAGCAGCACCATGTGGTGCTTGGTGCTTCGCCATGGGGCCACAGCACCTGGGATACTTGCTGTGCAAACATGTGCTGTTGAGCAAAAGCTGCCTCACACAAATTTAACACACAAATTCTGATTGTCTTAGCAGAAGGAGCTATTAATAAACAGTAAGCTATGGGAAACAAGGGCATTTATGGATTTGAAGATGAATGCATCCCCTAACTAACCTTCAGCCTTATGGAGCTGTCGTGCTGGTGCAGCACCAAACCGAACCACGGCAAGTGACACTGCAGCTGCAGGAGCTGCTTCGTGTTCTTCTGTCACTGTTCAGTGATAAAGTTGCCCTCTTGTTGCTGTCTGACATTAACTTGCTTTGAACAATGGGCAGGAAATTAACATTTTTGAAAGTTTTAATTATTAAAAGAAATCAGAGCCTTTTTTTTTTCCCCACATTCGAATGAATGAATTCAAAAGCAGCTCCCTTCCTTTAAATGGAAGGAGCTAAGCTAATGCCAGCACATGCATTGTATCCAATCTGCCTTATTTCCCTGGAAGTAATCTTCTTTCTAAAAATGCAGCTTTCTCAAAATCCCACAATTTACAGAGAAACTGAATCTGCAGGGATTTTTGACAGTGAAAAGCTGAGCAGAACACTTTGAGCACCTTCATTTTTGCTACACGGCGAGTAGCAGTGCTAGCTGATGAGTGGATGTGAGAGGAGAATTAAAATGAAAGGAAGAAATTAAAGGAGAATATTTTGTCATTACCTTGATGAAAACATTTGATTCCACTTAAGTGACAGAATTTGATACTGTCTAAATGAGACATGGAGAGAACCACCTGCCAAAATTTGTTGACACATTTGCTTTGCAAAAACTGCTATGACTTCTGCTTGTCAAGCCATAGAGGAGAAACTGAAGCATCTGGATGGACATGGGGTTGGCAATGCTGAATACTGCCAGTAGAAAAAAAATAGGAAAAAGAAGGATGATTTAACACGAACATCATCTCTGCCTCTGCACCTGAATATATGGGAGTGCTGAGCTCTCACTTCTGCAAGTGCTGGCTGTATCCTTGCAGGGGCTGGGTAGCAGCAGTAGGTGGAGGGGGCCCCTGCCCCTCTCCTCTGCGTGTGACACACCTCGCATGGCTTGTTTCTCCCATGGGAGCTGAGTGTATTCCTGGTGTCTCTTTCTCCTCCATTGCACACTAGTGTGAACAGGAAGAGTCTCACCAAAGCCTCTGGAGTTCCTCTGAGAGAATAAGTAGGACCCTCTCTGTCTCAGTACTCTTCAGGGTTGGAGATGCTCATCTTCGACTGGAGAGGAAAGAAAGGAAGGTAGAAAACATCATTAGAGAGACAAGAAACACACTTTAGAGAAAAGAGAAAAAATGAGCAAAGACAAAAACGGGCATTTAGCATGCATCTGGAAAGGTTTCTGAGCTTGAAATCATTTGAAGTACAGGAAAAACTGAGTATTGCTGCCATAATCCCAGGAGAGAGGGGCAGAGTTCTTAAAGGATGTGAACTTCAGAGAAACAGACACATTACAGCTGTGAAGCCTCTATTATATTTTTAATTAAAAGAGTGTTTTGAATTTTTCCCACTCGCTGGGAAAATTTTCTGATCTTGTCAGAAGTCAGCTTCTGAGGATGACTAGACCTGGAGAAGTGCTCAGTGGGAAAACACTAAGGAATCTGTGAAACAAAGCCCTCTGTCAGAGACGTGGGACAAGCGTGGCACAGTGGGACCTCGGCACAGTGGAGATGCACCTGCTAGAGCCTGAACCATCTCTGCAGCCCCAGCTCCCCCCCTCCTGTCTGCCTGGGGGCTGGGAGATGCCCTGAGCATGTCTTCCAGTGGGGAGCAGCCTGACGTGTCTCCTTCTGCATGGGATGCAGCCTGCTCTGCTGGGGCCACAGCACTGGTGCTGGGATGTCAGTGGCTTTCCACTTCAGCTCCACAAACACAATGCCTGCACACAACTGTCTGAGCATCCTTACTCTCTGAAAATCTCTGTGATTTCAGCCGCTTCCTTTGGCAATATAAATAATACGTTCTATTCTTAGCTCTACAGCAGTATATACTCATATCTTTATCTGAATTCTGCAGCATTTTCCCTTTCAAATGTTTGGGTTCCCAGAAGCAGACTGGTGCTCATCCCGTGCATGACATTATTCCTTTGATACATGATCAGAAAATTCAATTACCGGACCAATTACTGATTTTTCTGAAATTTGCAAGGAAAACATTAAAGTTTGATTAAGTCAAAATTCCCACTGGGCTGATCAGCAATGAGACCAAAATTAAATTGGGTTTTTAAGAGCTTTACCATGTTGCAACGTGTGAGAAATATCTGAATTTGAAAGCTTGTTGACAAAAGTCAAAACTCTGCACACTGAGCAGTGGAAGATGTATTTCACTCATCACAGGAGTGAACACGTACTGCTTTGCAAAGGCCAGGTGGAGTCAAAGGTGCCTCTCTGAGAGCAGCAGCTTGCACTGGAAGCAGGCATTCACATTTATTATACATGCAGCTGAACTTAAGTGGAAACAAGACAAGACCTGACCCTTCATTGTAAAAAGGGGCTGAGCAGCATCACAAGAGCAAAGCAATAAGAAAATCACTGCTTCCCTGGAGTTTGGCCAAAAGCAAAGTGATGTGGGACTGTCATCCCTCACGAACATGAGAGTTCCTGTGCAGGCAAGGCACCCAGTGTCTCTTGCATCAGACATGACCACTTATAAAAGTACATAGGGCTGTTCTCTGTGGTCACCACAGGATGTTTGCAGACTAGACAGCTTCCAACAAGACCGAGCACTACACTTCGGTCACAAGAACCCCGTGCATCGCTACAGGGTTGGGGCAGAGTGGAAAGCTGTGTGGAAGAAAATGATCTGGGGTTCCTGACAGCAAGCTGAACATGAGCCAGCACTGTGCCCAGGTGTCCAAGGAGGCCAATGGCATCCTGGCTTGTATCAGAAATAGTGCAGCCAGCAGGAGCATGAGAGGATTGTCCCCCTAGCTTAGTTCTCTAGTGAGGGCACACCTAAGTGCTGTGTTCAGTGTTGGGCCCCTCACTAAAAGAAGGACACCGAGGCACTGAGAGAGTGGTGAAGCACTAGAATGCGCTGCCCAGTGAGGTGGGGGAGTCACTGTCCCTGGTGGTGTTCAAGAGCTGTGGAGATGTGGCACCGAAGGACATGGTTAGAAGGCATGGTGAGGATGGGTTGGGATTGGACTTGGGGATCTTAGAGATCTTTTCCAACTTTAATGATTCTGTGATCCATACAGATTACCTGCCCATATGGTTTGACCTACATAGCCTCGCTTCCCAGGCTGAGGCCCTGATTTCCTCTTGGCTTCATGTTACCCGGATGAGGGTGGGATGGATCCTCAAACGCACCCCTTGCCTGTCCGTCGTGCTGACAGTCTCAGATGCATTGCTCCAAAACTGAGACAGCAGCGTCCATTGTTAGGGAGATCCAAAACGCAAGCAAGGTTCCTGGCTGAGTGGTACATGCATCCCACGGATACCTTTACAGAGGGCACAGGTTCACTGCAGTGTGAATCCAGCTCATCAGGGGCAGATAAGCATCTGCCTAATTATTCTCTCTGAAAGATTGGGCTGACATCTAAAAACACAGCACTTGTGCAGGCAGTTCATTTGCTTCTGCAATTTGCAGGTGTAAAAAAAGCAAATTCATTTTCACCATTTGCTTGGAGAACAGATGATTCAGTAAAGAGTAAAGGACAAACATGCAGATATGTTCAGTTGTATCATCAATTAAATGACTGAAAACAGCTTAGAAACATGACGCTCTGTGAGCTGCTGTTTTACAAGCTTAGTAAGGAGCTGAAGTTCCTGTGCAAGTCTCTTTTTGCACCTTGTGCCTTCCCTGAAGTCCTTACAGTTCCTAGAATTACAGTCCATTACTTAAAATTAAAGATGAGGATTTGAGTACTTTCATGTTCTGATGACACAGTACTGCTTAGAGACAGCAGGGAATTTACAAAACGGGGATTGAAATGCTTGGATTTACTGGGGGTGTCTGCACGTGATGCTTGAGCAGCTGTCAGGGGAGCACACATCCATCAGGAAACATGGTTCTACTCATTTGCACTGGGGCAGATAGTGTCTGGGAGCAGGAGCTCTCATTCCCCAATTTCCCCCCACCTCCACAGCCTCTCTCCATCTTCCAGTGCGACACAGAGGAGTAAAGCAATGCACAGAAATGCCTCCTAACCTCCAGCCTCCATCAAATCAGAATTTCCTGACGTGCCAATGCATAATGCATGAGTACTCCGTGTGCTGTGCTGCCTGGCTCATCTTCCATTCAGGGGTTAACAAGGGAAACGTATAGGATCGTGCTGGGGCCAAGTTCTCTGCAAGGCTCTGCTTCCCCTTCCAGAGCCTCTGGATTCATTTTTCTTGAATAAACACACTTCAGAAATCTTTCGGAGTGTAAATAAGTCAGGGCAGCAGCAAGCAAGCAATTGCCAGTGAATAATTTGTGGAGCTGCTTGCAGCTGGCGTGTCCTCCTGGGAGCAGACCTGCCGGCTGGCACTGCCCTGCTTGCACCTTGTTGATCTCGGCGCATCAGCTCCTTCATTTAGAGAGGTTTCCATCATCCCCACTCATTTTTTCCTCCACCTCCTTCCACTTTTCTGAGCTGTAATAGCTGAGACACTGCTGCCTGTGAGTTCTTGAAACAACGATCTTCTGAATGATTTAGCAGCGCTGCTCCTTCACGAACAGATTCCTCTTGGATGAAATACGTTCACATTTATGTAGGACAGAGGTTTCAGAGTGCTATTAAATTTACATGGTGAGCTGGCAGAGCAGCCATCTTCATCCACTACACAGAAAGGGAAAAATAGTGCACGCAGAAGTGGGGAAATATTTACAGACAGAAAAATCCTGGCAGTGCTCATCATGCTGCTTGGGGGATGAAGACAGCTAACATGAAAATGGGAGAGTTTATTAAATCATGAGTCCGTCAGTGGTCGGGCAGGCTGGGAGGCACTTTGCTGGGTTTGGTTGCTTGAGGGTTTTTTTGCAGCTGGTTGTTTGCCAGGGCCATGGTGTCAGAGGGGGTTTGTGCAGCTTCTTGCAGGAAGAAGGAGGGGAAGAAGGAAGGCAAGACCAGGTCTGCACAATGTGCAGAAGCAGAGATGACTCAAAATGTCCTGCTGCAAACTATGGCAGACTAGGGGCTGCAGGGGAGGAGACAAGCTCGTCTCTGGGGCTTCAGCACAGCGCTAGTTACAGATGCATCCAGTTGATTGTTGTTCCAGACAGAGAAGAGAAGAGCTGCTGTGTGGACCCAGGGACCAGGTTGACGTGGGGCAGCACAACGAATGGCCACGAATGGCCACAAGTTGCGCCAGGGAAGATTTAGATTAGACCTCAGGAAGCATTTCTTTTCTGAAAGAGTGGTCAGGCACTGGAATGGCCTGCCTAGGGAGGTGGTTGAGGCACCATCCCTAGCGCTGTTCAAGAAGCGTTTAGATGAGGTGCTAAAGGACTTAATTTAGTAGTTGGGTAGAGATAGTGATAGGAGGATGGTTGGACTAGATGATCTTATAGGTCCTTTCCAACCTTATGAACTTATGAACTTATGAACAACACCTCAGGGCCCCGGCGCTGTGGAGAGCTGGAGGTCAGAGCTGTTCATTTGGTATGAGAGATGCAGAAACAAGCAGCTGAGTGCCCACAACTTCAGAAGGGCCCACGGCATTTCCTTGCAAGAGCAGAGAAACACTTAGAGCAGAGCCCTGGCCCAAGTCCAAAGCGTGCAAATTACTTTTTTGCCTCCTTAAATACTCTTTGTGGCATCTGTGAGTTCTGGAAATGCCAAAAGCACTGGAGCAAGTCCAGCTGAAAGAGATAACTTGGTGCTGCTCATTTGGCAGCGCAGCCTTCTCACTTCTGGCCCTGACTGTGTGATGTGGCATCCGTGCTTCCCAGCCCTGCCATGCCCTGGCCATTTCAGTGATGGTCCGTAGCAAACAAGTGTCTTGCACAAAGTTATTTGGGCTACAGAGGACTGTGGAAATGTGAGGATCCCTTTAATAAACTCAGTGGGCCGTAGATGGCAAATAACTTCAGCAATTCCCAAATGACCTCAAAACGTAGGGGCTGCAGAGAGGCAAATTAAGTCATTTTATGCTCTAAATACTTAATGCCAGTGCTAAAAATGAAAAGGTGGAAGAATGTCCTGGAGAAGCAGATTGGGATGCAGCTGAAAACAAACCTCATCCTCGCTGGGTGTAAGTCAGTGTCAGGCAGCAGCAGAGTCAGTGCTGTGATGCTGGCAACTGTGTGCCAGGTAGCACAATGCCTCCAAACCTGCAGTGCTATGGAAAATGACCCATATGGTACATGAAATATGGACAGGTAGCAGCAAACCTCCCTCCTTTCTGACCAAGCAGAATGTACAACGGAGGCAATAGAGACTTCAAATGTGCTGCCCAAGGTACGTGAAAGGCACAGTGTGAGGCTTTGCTATCCAATGTGGGAAATAATGGTGGGGAGTTGTGCACTGGGAATGATAGGAAGCTGGCACCACACAAAGGGATTTTTTGAAAGCACCAATAGATACAGGCTGTGGTGTGCCACACTGTGATGGGTTCCTGCTGCACCCCAGCCCAGGCAGCATGGGCAAGGATGAGCCCACATCTCTGCAGAGCAGCCCCGGTGCCTGGGTGGGAAGGAGCAAAGCCAGAGCCGGCCAGGATTGCACCTCGTGAGCAGCAAGCTGGGGCTTGGAGCCTGGCACAGAGCAGACATGTTCCTTGTTCCATTAGCTGCTTCTCCTTTCGCAGCTGAAAGGTGCTTGGCAGTGCCAGGCTTTTTGCATCTTGTTGGGCTGAATAGAAGGAGCAGGGGTTTGGCAGGGACAAAGCAACATGCCACTGCTCCATCAGTGGCCTCATTACTAAACACCGTGGCTTGCCAGAAGTGATGAGGAGCTGTGGAGATCTTTATTCCGATGGGCAAACACTAGCTGGAAATGCATTTCCAGCTTGACCTGAAGATATCAGCTAAAAGGGAAATTGAGAACTTGACAACTTGTGTCTGCAGAGGAGATCTGAGCATGTGCTGTGCAGGGCTGAAGCCAAGCTGTGTGTGCTGAGAGGGAGCAAGGGAGCTCAGGCACACAAAGCACAAGGTGGCACAGACAGTTGGGGAACAGGTAGGGGTCAGTGTGCTCCGTGCTGTGCAACAGGTGCTCAGCACCTTATTGTATTAAGGCCAGGGAACAGCTGTCTTGTCACCTGTTTGAAGAAATGAAACAAAGGGAGAAATCAGCCAGCAAACACTGAGCAGGAAGCTGGTCACCTAGAGAGCTGCGTTTCAGCTCTGACCTCCCCGCCCCTTTGTCACTCAGACTCGATGGCAAGCCTGTGTGTGCAAATACCACAAGAGATGATCCTTTTTGAGTCCAGATGAGAATTTTTAACACCCCAGTCAAAATTCATCCTGAAAGGTCTATTTTCTCTGTTGTGCCCAGGCAATGGGAGTTTTAGGAGCTTTCTTTGTTAGCAATCTGCAGTTGAGCTCAGTGTGAATCGAGTTAGGTCAATATCAAGTGCTTTGGAAAATCCCAGCCCATGTATTAATATCATGAACTATTTTGAGAGCTGATTGTACAGAGGGTGGTGCAAGTATGAAATATGTTCATTTTGTGAGCTTTATGAGTGATCCTGGAGTTGCAAGTTAAAGCTAGATGTGGTCTGTAAGAATCATTCCATATCGGAATGAAGTTCAAGCACGTAGTGATGAAAGCTGAAGCAGTGTAATGTAGGCAGGAACACTGCAGAGGAGTTTAAGGCAGAAGATTACCAAGGGTATGAGGCACTCAACTGGTTCTTATAAGAAGAAAGAGTGGTGGGAAAGAATAAAATTGCTGTGTTGGTTTCAACAAAGATCGGATATCAAAGATGACACTAGCCTGTGCCTCCTCAGTCATAGCAGGCCTCATCTAGCAAGAAGCCACCATAGCCATGGCCATATTGTGCTGCTATTTAACACATCTTTTCTAGGCTGTTAGTTGGGATGACTTTCTTGATTCTTAAAGATCAAGTCTTGTCTGTGCCAGTCCAACCCCAAGGGCTCTCCTTTGTCCAGGCTTGCTCTCTGTGGGGGCAATTCCAGAGGAGTTCCTCGGCATTACACTAAATTAAAAATGTTCCAGTGAGAGAGATTGAGAAGCAAACCTCCTTAGACTCAAAACTTGCTCAGATAGGGCTCCACAAAGCATGTCCCAGTGATCAGTGAATAGCACTCATCCACTCGTGCTCTGCCCACAGCAGAGGGTGCAGATAACGTGCGAGGGGAGCATTTCCTATGTGGTGCTGATTCCTCAGCTCTTCCTTCTCAAGCCTTTGGCTCACATGGGAGGTTTGCTCCCTCCTGCTGCTCCCTTCCCTGTGGGAAACTCCTTGCCAGGCAGCATGGCCCACCCTGACTCGCTCCAGTGTGCTCTGAGCCTCAACGTTGCCTCCCAGGACACAGAGGAGAAGATCTGACGGCTCGCTTGACATCCTCAGTCCTAAGCTTTTAGGCATTCCCGTGAGACTGGAGAGAAAGGAAAAGCAAGAGCAGGGCATCAGCAGGCAGACTGCTCACGCTGGTGAGCCTCTCTTCCCAGTCTGACATAAATCCCGTAAACGATCCCGGGGGCATTTTGCTGCTGCAGCCACTTACGTAAGGGCGATGTGCGCATGAAATAGCACCGCAGCGGAGCTGCAGGCATGCCGGCGTCCCCTCGTTCAGGAAGGTGCCATGGGGACACCGGTGTCGCTGCTGGGCCCCCCAAGCCCCCCCCCCCCCCCCGTCCGCGGTATGGGGCTGCTGGCTCGGAAGTCCCTGCGAGGGCTCGACCCCGCTGGGCACAGCCCAGCCTCGGCACAACCATCGCATCGCTCGGGTTCTCACGACCATTCAAAGCAATGTGCCGCACAGCTCTGGAAGCTCTAACAAGGGGTGAAAGCAGGTTCCTCTTTGATGGGAAGGGTCCGAGGGCTGCCCTGCGGGCCGGGGGCAGGAGGCAGCGGGGGCCTGCTTCGCATCAATGGCCACAAAGCCGCTGGAACCGGGGAGGCTCAGCCTCGGACAATGGATTATTTTTAACTGGCTCCAATCTTCAAACACCGCAGCTTAGAAAGGGGGAAAAGAAAAGAATAGACGATTTGTGCAAGCTCCCCTGCTCCCATTAAGGCGATGGAAGCGGTGCTATGCATTTCAATGTGGGCAGGACCGTGCTGCTGGGAGATAAATAGCACCCTGTCCCCTCGTGGCGTGATCCTTCCTGGCCCCCTTCAGCACACCCATCTCCCCCCCTCCCTGTTACGCTCCCCAGCAGATTTTTTTTGTTGTTGTCATTGAGCTATTCATTTTCCATAGGCTGCCTTCATTCCCGTGGCCTTTTGCAGCTAGGAGACAAGATGTTGCCTTGGAAACAAAGCCCCTTCGATGCTCGGAGTCTCTGGGATTGCTCTGTCTGCTCCTGAGTGCTTCTGGTTATTTTGCGAGCTGCACAAAGATGCAGCAGGCTTGAAGCCAGCACACAGAGCGGCCGCGGAGGCGAAGGGCACCGCTCTCCCCACTGGGGATGTCTCTGCGGGACGGACTGCATCTCCGGAGAGCCCTGCGCACACCGGGCCGCTCCCAGGGCTGGGGACGGTGGCAGAGCCAACCCCAGACTCGTAGCCAGGGGTCTCTGCTCTGAGGTTTTCGTGTCGATTCTGCCCTGTGCCGCAGGGCGAGCGCGAAGAGCACTCCCCGGACCCTCATGCCCTCCTGGTATTTGAAATATTTCCAAAAGCGTTGTGGAAAAACGCGAGTTTACTTTTGAAAAATCCACAGGGAATTAAGCTTGCTCCTCCTGCCAGCTCTCTTCTCTGCAATGGTGAGAGGGTTCCCAGCTGCTGCAGCTATGTGCTGGCACACCCAGGGGTGGCATGCAGCAGAGAAGGAGGAACCACCTAACCACATGGCAGAAGGATGCTGTGGAGCTGGGCACTGCCACGTCACAGCCACTGAGGTTTAATTGTGGGGCTGAGATGCTGCAGGTGTTACCCTTGTGGTTACAGGCTCTGGTGCCACCACCATCACTACAGCAGAACATGCTGTAGGGATCCACCCTGTGTGCCTCACATGGATCAGGGCTATGCAAGGGAGCGCTTTTGCTGTTTCTCACCTTTCTCTGTCGTTGCTGAGGCTCCCAGGCACCCAGCCTAGTGGGATGCTCACGGGTTTTCTTATCCCTTTTGGTAAGCGAGGAGTCTGCGTCATCCACCTGGGGTCAGAGGTGTGGGGCTCCTCTTCCTGCTCTCCCAAAGTATCTTGTCAATACTGCATGGTGTTTTAGTTAGAGATGTAAGACGAATCCAGCTACAACAGGTGATGGGCCTGTTGTTTTTGACATTTTTTGATGCTATATTTGTGCCAGCAGAATAAATAATGAATAACCACAATAGCATCAAAGATCTCCTCCAGGCCCCCAGCCTATTTCTGCCTCTTCTTGTTAGGCTGTTAAAAAGATATTTCTCTGCTAACGTGTCATTTTACAGACTAACCTGCCATCTAATGCTGCACCTGGAGTCCCATGCATCTGCCCTTTCTGAAAATACAAGAAAGTTCTTGGCAGTAGCCTGGAGCACAGATCCCCTGCAATGGAAATTCTCACACCTGGGACCCCAGAGTTGCTCAGTTTTACCCTCAGGCTGGCAGACAAGAAAGCCAAGCCTGGCACACAGTGGTCACAGAATTGTAGGGGTTGGAAGGGACCTCTAGAGGTCATCAATGATGTGGTAGGGACAAGCAGGACAGGGTACCCCAAGTTTCCTCCTGCTCCTCCTCCTCCTGTTTGTGCTCTTCCCACGGGCGCTTCCACAAGGATCTCAGGCCAAAAAAAGCAAAAAAAAACTCAACAACCCTTAAACAGTGTAGTCAAAGGCAGTGACATATTTGGGATTGATAGTGTAGAGCACTGCTTTTTTTCTGGGGGCCTCTTCCCAAAGTACTCCTTTAAACAAATGAGGGAAGCCACGCTTGCAGCAGTGACTCAGTTCTCAAAGCAGCCTCGCTGCCATACGTGCTGCCTGCTGAGTTAATATTTAGCCCATTGCCAGGACAGCAAAGTGCCATCCTGTCCTCTTGCCCTGCATACGTGCATCCCAACCATAAATCTTCACAGAGTGTTTTGCTTCTTCTGGAAGAGAAGAACCCTTCCCTCCAGCGTTACTCCTGCTGCTCTGTTTCCTTGTTGCCCATGTCTGCGTGCTCTTGCTCTTCTCTGGAGTCTGAGGAGGAAGGAGTTGCTTTGCTGTGATTTGCTCGGTGGACCAGAAGATGTCCAAAGAGCTTCAGGCTTTATGCAATTCCCTCAGGTGTTTGCAGTCTTGCAGAATTTCAGAAACCATATTGGGTGCAATTTCCTGGGATATGTAGATGTCAGTCGTCACAAACCTCGTTTGGATCATATAAGGCTCAAGTCAAAAACCCCTCATCTGCACTCAGCAGTGATCATCTTGTAAGGCATTTGATGAAGGAGCAACAGATTGAAAAGCACAAAAGTGAGAATCCAAATGAAAACTGCAAATAAGTGGTGAACGTAGGATTCCTGATAAGCAGGGTCCTGTTGTGCATATTGCTAGAGCTGGACGGAGAATTTATGAATGGTGAATGCACTGAAAATGCAGTCTAAAAGAAAACAAACATTTGTTCAATTAGTTGAAAATATACAGGTAGTCACAACCAAGGTGAAGTTCTTTGAAAGTTCAGAGAATCTTTCAGAAGGATCTTTCATTCGTTGCCAGAGTGATTTGTTCTGATGAATGTGTCCAACTTTTCATTCGGAGACAGATCTGTTTTTTGTTTGAAGATTAACATTTAAAATAATAATATGCTACCCCTCGAATAACTCAAAATAAAACGAAGTGTTTTGGTAGGGCTGAAGGAAAGTGTTTTAGCTGAGTCTGAAATGAAATTGTTGCAGGTTTTTGGGTCTGTGGTAGAATGCAGAGGAAAATATTTGATCCAAGCTGATTTTTCACATCATCTCATTTTTAAGTTCTGCTGCCAAGTGGAAAGTCTGTTGTTATTTGGCATCTGAGATCCCTGGTCTCCTACCACCAATGCAAGAAATACTTCTGTGACACCCTGTCAGGCTGAGGGCGTGGGCTGTGTGCACTGCACCGACCCCTGGTGTGGCTGTTTCAGAGCAGAGCAGATGGAAATTCTCAGCCAGATACCCCAAAAGACGATATGAGTTGCAGGGAAGAAAAGAGGTAACTGAGGTGCCTCAGGGAGCTGAAATTCATCAGGATTATCGGGAGATTTTTTTCCCTACCCACCTTGTCCTCCCCAACACAAACCACGAGGTAATATAGGGCCATAAAGTGAAATAAGGCTCTTTCTGATTGAAACACTGATGCTTCCTTTGGGGGCACAACTGCAACCCACAGCCTCAGTCCTTCATTGTGCAGCACACTGATAAATCTGATGGATTAATTATAGAGTGGATATTAGCATCCACCATTCAGCATCAAGCTCTGAACACTGAACTAATTGCTAGGTTCCAGCACCACACGGCTTCCCAGCAGGAAGGCGCTGCCCTATAAGTCATCACACACAAGTGGCATTTAGCCAGAGATGTTAAAGAAATTCTGCTTTGTGCTGAGAATACTTCCACTGTCAGGGCTGTTTCACCCTTCTGCTAAAAAGACAATGCTCACTCTCCGTTTGTGGTAGGAAGGTCTCAGGACAAAATCACTGTCCTCTCTGCATTGCTACCCTTAAGTTCAAAGAGTGGAAAACAGTCAGGCTAAAGCCACGATTCATTCCTGAATCCAGCACAGGCTCTGTGGGACCCCAGTGTTCCCAGTCCCTGTCACTCCCATCCAACTCTTCTTCAGCCATCAGCTTGCAATGACCACAAGATAGTCATTTGTTTTTCAAATCGTGGGAGCCAATGCATTTACTTCACCTGCTCTCCCACTGGAGGATATCAAGACGTTTTCCTGCCTTTTGCTACAGAAGGAGCACTCCACTGCTTTCAAGTTTTATGGCCTTTCCCCCAGCAGAGATGATTTCAAAGAGAGAAGGACAGGGCTGAAAGAGCAGCACGCTGCGAGGATTTTGTTCTTCAGCCTTTCCGTGCTTCCAGTGCCCTCCTCACCACCTCAGCAGAGCACTTCCCTGCAGTGCATGAAGCCATGCGACTAATGTCCCCATCTGTGGCTCTCCCTCTCTTCCTCTCCCTGGTGGGCAGAGCTCTGTGCCTGCATGTCCTGGAAGCTGTTTCTCTAAGCAGAGGGTAACGTTTGGGCTTGCAGGTCTCTTCCTCAGGCCTTTTGCTCTGTGTCTGTAGGTCAGAGGACCCATCAAAGAAAGCATCCTGTCCCCAAGGGGCACCGGTGGATGGTTTCTCAGCGATGCTCTCCCTTGCCAGATGTGCCTTGTTTGTGCCAGGATGGTGTCACTTTTTCCTCACCTCTCACTGCAGCTAGTGATGCAGGACTTATATTGAGGCCATTCTGCATGTTTTCTGGCTTTCCCATCCTTGGAAAAATCAGATCAGTTGTCCACGGCGTTTGTCCCACCCAGCTCAGGAAAAGAGCCCACAGCGTCCTGGTACAAAGTGAGTCTGGGAAATGACTTGCCTTCACTGCATCCTTCTTGCAGGCTGAGGACTGTGTTATTGGGTGGTGGGACTTTTCCACCTCTCTGGTGAGAGAAACACTATTTCCTACAGGATATAGGACCGAAGGGAAGGACTTAAAGCAGGGCCAGGGGAGATTCAGCTTGGATATTGTAAGAGTTTCTCCTCAGAGGAGTGGTGAGGCACTGGCACAGGCTGCGTGCGAGGTGGTGGTGTCACCGTCCCTGGAGGTATTTAAGGAATGGGTGGATGCAGTACTTAGGAGTAAGGGTTAGTGGGCAATACTGGTGGTAGGTGGATGATTGGACTAGGTGTAATTAGAAGTCTTTTCCAACCCTAATGATTCTATGATTCTGTGATACAGAGCTACAGGAGCTTGTCCAAAGGAGGTGACCAGCTGGCAGCCCAATGGCTTCATCTAGTCCAAACTAAGCTTTTGTCTGGTCCCTGGATTGCCAATGAGCAGGTCCAAGCAAACAAGAGGTGGGGAAGGAGATTTGTACCCACACAGGAGATAGCCAGTTTTACTGGACCAGCTGCAGTACCATACAGAATGGCTATGAATGAACCAAATACAAAGCTGGACAGCTTTATAGACATAATAAGGTCTAATACCAGTCCTGCTCAGTGTCTCTCCAAAAAGGAAGAAGCAGACAGAAATCGCAGCAATAATGAGGTTTTGGAAATGCAATCCTAGACCAAACAGCAGACACACAGAAGCTGTTTGACCTAGGCAGCTGGAGGTGAGGATGGCACCATCTTGGCTCCAGTAGGCAACCCAGGGCTTCACTAGTTGCTAGCCAGACAGTGCGACCTCAGGAGGAGAGCTCTGCACATCACTGTGGCTGTTGGGTTACGTTTGCTTTACAAAATAATCTGCAGCAAGCAGACAGACAGCAGCTTCTTGGCACCATACCGTCACCCGGCCTTTCTGTGAGCTCTGGTACCAGAGCACAGCTGAAGATGGCTGCTGTGGCATCGTGGCTTGCTCCAGAGGGTTATGTTTGAAGGCAGTGGTTGGGGTTTTTAGAGCTCGGTGGCTTGCAGGGTTTCTCAGATGGTGTGCCAGCAAGCCAAGTGCCGGGCGGAGGTGGGATGGGACGTGGAGGTGGGTGGAAGGTGGAGGAAGAAGTGGGAAACTTGTCACTATCACAGTGCACAGCAGATTTCCATGGATTCAGAGGTCAGCACTGAAACACAGATGTGTGAGAAAGAGAGGCTGAGTGAGGGGGAGAGCCATACATATGACTGTCTATTCCGTGTCAACAAAAACTTCTATGGACTTGGAGCTGGGCCCTGAATGTCTCTGGAAGAGGTGTAGTCACCAGCTCTGCTTTGTTTCCAGCATTCATTCAGGCTGCAAATGCTGTGAAAATAACCAGCTTCTGCTGTGATGCAGCCACCCTTCAGCTGTGAAACAGTCAGTGTTTCTGAGCCACTGTCTGAGGAGGAGGTTTTTAGTTTATGAGCCACATCTGCCCCCGAGTGACAGGACTGCATTCCTCTCCCCATATAGCACTGTGTCCAAGGGCAGGGGCTGGGACCCCAGGAAGGCTCAGACCTCAGAAAGGTCTCATCCAGGAACACCCCTTGCAGTTATCACCCTTGCTGGCAACTAGTACCATGCCTCTGCTCTTTCTTGTGGTACTACCAGTAGGATGTTATGTTTCTCTTCTTCCCACACTGCACGGGTTTTCTGAAACGTTATGAGATGCAGCTCTGAGTACAGCCAGCCACTTGAGGAAATTGCCCCTGTGGTAACCTTTGAGATGGGCTGAGCGACAAATATGATTAATCAGAGTAAATAACAGCAAAGAATAATATTTATGGGGATGTAGTTTGCCAAAAGGAAAACACTGTACAATGTGACATGGTAGGTCAGCTCTCCTGGGGGTGAAAGTCAGTGCAGCTCCATAGGGTTTAGCGCGTTTGTACCGCATAGCTCCACATCGGTCTCTGCGTGTTCCCTGAAATCTTTCCATCCTGAAAGCTATTGCTTACTGGGAAAAAAAAGAAACCCCCTATTTAATTAATGTACAGACAGCTTCAAAAGTGTCATAGCTGAGATTTACCTGGGGGTGGTCAGAGAGATGGGGCAGTGAGGCCAAAAGCAGATCCACCGGTGACCTGTGCAGGCATAAATCATAGCTGGGCGTGAGCAGCAAATAATTAGGACTGAACTATAGGTGCATGATGAAAAATACTGGTTTGCCCAGACAAATATGACTGTTGGTAATATCTGAGTACTGTGAGGAGCCCTTCTTCTTCCCAGCAAGGTAATGAATTAGTTGGGATATGTGGTTGTTGCAAGTGAAGTCATAAGTTTACTTGCTGAACATACCTTGTGTGCTTGGTGATAGTGACATAATGACAAATAAATAACTGTGGTTACGTCCAGGTTAATGAGAAAGCAGCTTCTCTTAATGAGCTGAAGCCATACCACGTGTCCAATACAAAGCTAGGTGAATAACACAGGGTGAAAAAGTGTCACATCCACTTCTGTGGCTCCACTTGCCACACTGCAGGTAGACACACCAGGGAGCGACGAGGAGCTGAACAAATCCTGCTCTGGGTAATGAATAACTGGAAGGCAACAGCTCGGGGTCATGGTTTGACCCTGGAGAGCACCAGGCATTTGGATGTAGGTGTGTGGTGTGTTGGGAAGCACAGAGGGACAGGTCACACTTCTACCAGACAGGAACCAGCCCAGGGGAGTTCACAAAGCCAGGAACACACCAGCTCTGTGTGAAATCATCCCAGCCCTTCCCGTGACACCCAGCTACAGAGCTGTTCCAGCCACCCAGGGCACGACCCAGCAGATGATACCTCCTAGAGGCATGTCACTGAACCATAGAGTCATTAAGGTTGGAAAAGACTACTAAGATCATCGAGTGTGCTTGGAAATCATGGCACCCTTCACAGCCTTGCCCTGAAGATTTAAGTGGTGGTGGATGCCACATGCTCATGTTCATGCTGTGCAGCTGCACCACTGGGCCCCGAGCTTTGGGCAGGGAAGTGCAGGGGGAATGATGGAGAAGGAAGCACTGCACCATTTTGTGGCTCCTTCCAGCAGTCCCACGGGCAGGTTGCTGCTTATTTTTAGCTCCTGAGGTAGCTGAAATACCACCATGATATTCATTAGCTGAATCCCTGTCGGATGGGAGCTGCGAGGCAGGTGCGGGGGTGACGCTTGGTCTGGTTTGTTTTGCTTGATTTAATTGCTCGCTTCAGTACAGACGCAATGCGTGGCAGGAGGCTCGGTGCCTCTCACCTCGGGAGAAGGGGGAGTGTCAGACCTGGGGGAGATGGCAAGGGAAAAGTCAATCAGGCAGTATTTAAAAACCTACCTGCTGGGCCCAGGGGGAGCTGGAGGTTTTAATGTCATTCCCAGTGTGAGATGCAGCCTGGAGAGCGAGAAGAGAAAGGGGTATCTTCTCTCCTTGGATCCTTAATTGCTCATTAAATCACCTAACAAATGCATGAACCCATGAGCAGCCCCTGCTCCTTGGCAGAGGGGCTTTATCCTCTGGAGATGGGAGGGGTATTTTAAAAAACACTAATTTCTCTGCTCTTTCTGGGTGTACAAAAGTGAGAGTTGAATTGTTGTCTCAGCAAAACAAAACCCAGTTGCCAGTGCTGTTATTACTGCAATAAGGAGCACGATGTTTTCTGTGCACCCTGCACACAGCTCCCATGCCCTGGAAAGGAGTGAGACTCCTGGTGACTGCAGAGCTGCTGCAGGTTCTCTCCATTCGCATCTCCTAGAACAACCCCTGTCCAAAGAACTTAGCCCCACTGCTGGCCCACATGGACCCGGTGTCCATGGCCTGAATGCCTGTCCCTGACAGCTCCCGTTCTGCCACTGCCATCCATCAACGCCCTCTGCTCAGTGACACCGAGCCTTACACCACAGGGGACTGTCACACATCCCCATAGTGGAAAAGGGGAGGCAGCTCTTTCCCAGCACAGTGTGATGGCTGTGACGTTCCCTCTGATCCTGGCAGAAAGCAATCCCCAGTTAAGTCCACAAAGGGCAGAAGCAGCCCAGGCCCTGCCCTTTACAGCTGGAGAGCTTCAGATCTGCTTTGCCATCTCAGACGGATGAGCCGATCTGTGACTTACACTTGTAAATCCCCCCTGCTACATCCAAGGTTGCATAGGAGAGATCTGCTCCCTCCCCAAATGAAAGCAGCTTGCTGCAGCACGATTTGGGTACCTTGTGAAGCACGCAGTCAGTCTGAAGGCAGCAGGGTGCCCGTGAGCCATTCGGCAGCCCCGAGCTCACTGGCCTTCACTAGGTTGTGTGCTGTTCAGAACCTCTGCAAGGAGAGGAATTGCAGCTGCAGCAGGGCAGAAAAGCTGTGCTGATGGTTTATGAATATTCACTGAGCTCACAAAGCACTCCGGGACAGAAAACAAACTTTGAAATGAACTGAACCCTTCAAGGTTCTTCGCTTGCCTTGGCTTTGAGGTGTGAGTCACCAAGACGGTTTCTCTAAAATGAGCAGAGTCTGTATGGAAGGCTAGGACGATTTCTGGGCAGGAAAATATGAAGTTAACTGTTCTGTGAAAACAACATTATGCTCATAAAGTCTTCAAAGCACAGACTCCACCCCATTAAGTTTTATGGGATGATGTCACCATACAGTACTGAGACTTCTTCAGCCTATAAGGACTTGATGTTCTATGGACCTGAAGCTCTTTCTCTGAGTACAGAGCTCTCCATCAGCTTCTGTCTCCAGTGCTAGCAGCTCAGTGTCCAGTGATTTTTGAGCACTTTCAATGAATAGAAGCTGCAGAAGAGCTTTGATCCTGACCATGTAGTCTGTGTCATACCCATTGCCTTTCCCATCTGTATGCATCAGCTGCTCCCAGCTGGTGGAAGGAGGTGCTGGTCCCCTAGGAGCCCTACAGCTGCCCAGAGAGCTGGGTCAAGTGGGATGCGAGGCTGGGGATGTATGGGAACAGAAACAGGGAGCTGCCAACGGGACGTAAGGAAAGGTAATGAGACACAGAGGCTGTCTTCACTAGTTTGCTGTAAGTACACATGCAGGATAAATGCTTCTCTTTGCCAGTTAATTATAATGATAATAGTAAGTTTTGTTTCAGATGGCAGAAAGATGAAAATTTTCCATGTATTTTTTTTCAGTTAACAAAGCAATGAAAGAAAAACTCTGCAGGTTAGCCAGCAACCCTGGGATCTGGGGAGCCTTGGTGGTGTGGGAGGGCTACTCACTGCAAAACAAGTACAGCTGGGACAGAATTTGGGTGTCTTGCTTTACAAACAGGTGAAGCCTCAGCCGCTGTGGGCTTTTACAGCAGGGCTGCACTCAGCTGCTCAGAGTCCATATAGACGTTCCCATCCTAAATCTGAGACATCTTCCAGACCTGAGTTGTGTCAGAACTATATCCTCCAGGAAAAGTTGCTGTTCCAGTGAATCAGATTTTTCTCACCACAAAAGATTCCATCTGAAAGTCACCAGCTGGCCCTGCCCTCCCTGCCATACTCCCGAACCACAGGAGATTCCTCTCCATGTGAGTCACAGAGCAGTGCAGACAGCCAAGGTGTTATGTGTTAGCATGAGTTAGCCCCGGAGCAGAGACGGGCGCATAGGAAAAGCAGGGATTCAGAAGAAGCAGTAGGGCAGCATCTGAAAAGAACTGCTTCTGAAGCCTTTCTGCTGTCCTGTCTGATACAGATGGTCTCAGCTTCAGCAGGGTTACACACTGGGTAAAAGGGATTCAGTGCAGCATATGCATCACTTTGGTAACAGTTTACAATATGCACTTGTATATACATGCATTTCCTTCTCTGTCTGCTTAATAGAAATCTGTGTTGATGTGAGGTGGGATGTACCTGTTCTCTTATGAGTGAGGTTTCCTTGCTCCATCCTCCTTTTGCCCTTTCTGCTGTGGTGTGAATCCTCAGCCCCATCCCGCTGTCTGCAGCCTTCTGCTGCTGAATGTTGGACAAACTCCTCCTGAAATGACTGGCTCCCAATCCTGCCTCCAGCATCCATGTGGCTGTTTGTTTCTCTCCTTTACAGGCTGATGCCAAGATGGTCTGTGATGTTGTAAGTCGGATGGAGGACACAGAGCCCTTCTCTCCAGAGCTGCTGTCAGCTATGATGAGACTCTGGGCAGACTCCGGGATCCAGGAATGCTTCAACCGGTCCCGGGAATATCAACTCAATGACTCGGCCCAATAGTGAGTATCCCTTTTGAATGGGCTTTAGTGAAACCAGTCTTCATTTGGGTTTGTTGAAGTTTTAATCAAAGTAGCCCCAAAGGCCTTAGTTGCCTTACAGCAGTGGATCTGATCATGGCTGTGCTCACAAACTAGGATTTGTCCCATGTCGTGGGCTGCTGTAAGGTAAAAAGGATCAGGTTGGACGTTCATGTTCCTCTCTGGCCAGTCTGAGCTCCAGGATCCTGAGGCCAGAAACTCCCAAACTGCTTTCAAACTGTTCAAGGTAGGTTCCTGCAAACCAGTCCAGTGGTACCGGCCAAACCGTGGAAGTGGCTCATGGGTTCTTCATGTCTGGTAGATAACAGAAAAGTGTGGGCACCTGCCTTGTATAGCAGTACAGCTCTTGGTTTTGCCTTTCTGATAGTCATGCTCTGTACTCATAGGCAGCTGGATTACAACCACGGGAAGGGAAATGAACTGCATTTATGGCGGCGCATTATTTTCATAACACAGTCGATGGCATCCATGCCATTAGGGACCACATCCAGACCTTTTTTCATGGTGATTGAGTCCTTGGCTTTGATATATCCCCTTACTGAAACAGGATATTTGCCCATAAACTGCTGCACTGGTTCTGAAGAAACATTGAGTGTTTCTCTGGTTTAATTTTGAACCCGTTTCTAGCGATAATTCCTCCAATCTGTCCCTACCTAGACAAGCAGGCTAAAGCATTTCATGCCACAGTTTCAATCACAGCAGCTGTTGCAGTCAGGCAAAATGTCCCCCTGGCCCTGTGCTGCTTCTTAGACAGTAGTCACTAAAATATGGTGTAGTGTAGGGAACAGGCAAGCACAGAATAATCCTTTTCCCAGTTCTACCCTGGAAGTCTGTTTTGATAGTCAGAGAAAGAGAGGCTTCCCAGCGGTGAAAGGGGAATGCTGTGTCCACACTTTTGGCTTCTCAGTATCCCATGTCATTGGGTTCACCAGCTGACTCATGCCTTTGGGATTTCCTTCCTGTTTGGATTGTCTGGCAATCCAATCTCTGCTTAGAATTTTCCTGGATATCCATCTAAACACAGACCCAAACACGAGGGTAGCTAATGGCTTTGTTCTGTGCTGTGGCACTGACCATCACCAGCCTGCTCCATCTCTTCCCATCCCAGCTGGCAGGGCAATTTGGGAACACAGAATTATTTTGCTGTTGCAGTGCTGCAGCACAGCGTGAGCGATGACACATCTCTTGGCACTGACCAAAAAGCAAATGGGAACTCTGCAGATGTGTGGTTGGTGTCACAGTATCCTACCCAACAATTTCGCACCACAAACGACTACATCTAAGTGATGATTCCAAAATATGCTGACTTTTAATCACTGCTCGGAGGACGTCCGTGTATAATCAATATTCCTTTGCCTGTCACAGCAAAATCTCCCTTTTCTTGGCAGTTTTTTTCCGCACCAAATGAGTGTGTGATGACAAAAACACATCATTAGCTATAAATTATATAAAATACCAGTCCTAATTTCATTACAACCTTGTGCAAAATTCTTCCATTGTTTTAGAGCCAGTTACCTTGAGGAAAGTATTTTGGTTCTCCTTCCATGCAATGCAGCAGTTGAAAACAATAAGCTTTGCCCTCCCAGCATGGCCAGATGCTGGGTAATTCATCAGCGAGACCTCTGAAACCACAAGAGGTTTCTAGACATAAACTCAAGAGGCTCAATGCTGTGGCATTCACAGTGACAGCTATGTGCATTTGCAGCCCCAAAAAATGGTTTCTAGTGTCGTTAACAAAGTCTCTTGTGCTGCACTGAAGCTCTCAAGCTGGTCAGTGCAATAATGGAGGTAAACATAGAAGAAAGAATGGAAGGGGAGGAGAAGTTAAGGCCTGTTGGGTTATGCATTGCTCCTTCTACAAACATTAGAATCTAGGTTGGAAGAGACCTTCAGGATCACAGAATCCAACCATCAACCTGACCTGCTGCGTTCCTTCTGTGTCTTCCACCTGGTGAAACACTGGCTATGTATTTTGAGGGGGTTAAATGGTGGATTCATCTGTCCCTGGATGAGCACACAGATACACATACCCAGGTGTTAGGGCGCTTTACTGCTCACCTGCTTGTCTTCAGGATGCTCCCAACAAGACAGACATCTGCCACGTAAAGCAGGGAATAAAAATAACCCTGGGCACATTTTCCACCTCCCACAATTGGGGACCCAAAAAAATCACCCTTCAAGGCGGTGACAATGACACAAATCATAAGGAAAAGGACACAGACCTTTCCCTCAGAGGAAGCTCCCTTTCCCTCACCGTGGCCGTACACGCAGCCAGAGGAGGGTTGTGCCACTCCTGCCCTGGGCTGTGCCTTTTCTTGTAGCAGGACTGATTTCTGCACTAGGGCAGCTGGTGAAGCTGATGATAACAAAGTCCTCTGCATGCCCAGATCCGGAGCCCCTGGTGTTTCTGTTGTCGGGAGCAGAGATGCTGTCACAGGGCAGGGACTCCAGTGCGTCCCACGGCAGCTCTGGACCCTGGTGCATTGCACCAGATGGCGATGCAAGTGAGAGCTCAGTTGGCACTTATTCACGCCCAGTGGACGCCCAGTGAAAAGAGGCATATTTTTCATTTAATCTTTCAGTGCTTTGAGGTTGTTTTCTTCTGCATGAGCGAAAAATTTGAGACAGTTTTCTATTTTTTTCTCTCTCCTGGGAAAGGCCTTGTCTTTATTGACACTGATATTGGCTTTAAAGAACTAGCAGCTACAAAATGCATTTTCATTAGGGTTAAGAAAAACAAATTCTGGACAAAAGCTGAATCTGAAATTCTCAGAGATGAAAAACAGAGATGATAGGGAGTTGTGCTGCCAGCATATTAGCATCTCCCTTATTTCAGGCTCCTCTTGGTTTCAAGCATAGGAGCTGGTGCTTGCAGGCAGGAAGGAAGATTACTGCTGGGGTCACAAAGCCTGAAGCAGCTGGAGACCTGCAGGGAAGTACAGGTGGGACTGTCGGGGGCAGCTGGGGCACTGCCTTTCATGCCCACCAAGCCACATGCATCCTAAATGCTCTGAAAGCTTTGCAAAAAACCCTATCTGCTGCCCAGGAACCACTGCCTGGGCTTCTCCACATCACTAAATGCAAGGTCAGCCATTGGCATCTGCTTTACTTCATGAATAAAAGGCCCTGTGACCTTTCCCTGCATCCTGCAGCTTCTGACAAGGCGGAGCAGCCAGACCAAAGCTGCCCTGCACTGTCACTAGGGCTCACTCCTGGCCAGAGCCCTGGTTGTCCTGAGCTACTCTCCCAGTGCTTTGCCTTGATGTTTGAAATGGCTCGAGCAACAGGCCTTCTGCTGCATGCCCTGGGAAAGCAAACCTCAGGCTAATCAACAGCCTGTGAGAGCTAGCAGCAGGGCTCTTATTACTCTATCATTAATTTCTCTGAAAGTAGATTTAATATTTCTTATTAGCCTAAACATGAACTCAGTAATAGCTCTTCTCTCCTGTCAAAGAGGAGCAGGAGCACATTGTGCTACCTGCTCTCCCTAACGGTCTGGACATTCCTGCAAAGTTTTGTTTCTTTTAGGCTCTAAATTCATCCTCTTTTTGCAGGGTTTTTATACCTACTGCTAAGGAAAAG
Source organism: Cyrtonyx montezumae (assembly GCF_038088225.1). NCBI lineage: Eukaryota > Metazoa > Chordata > Aves > Galliformes > Odontophoridae > Cyrtonyx > Cyrtonyx montezumae. The sequence continues at coordinate 15,849,402 of NW_027071903.1, forward strand.
TAGAAAATAGAACTCTTGCAAAGAAAAAATATGAAAGAGGAAGAGGGGAAGTTCTGTAAGGAGCCTCATGTGTCTTGTACAGCAAAAAGTAAAACAACAAGGACAGCAAGAGAGTGGAAGAGAGAGGTAGTCGTGGGTTTCATCATTTTTCATTACTGCATTTTTTCACCATTCCCTCAGGCAAATTTATGGGTGGGTTGAGTTCCACATTCCTAATCTCCTGATTATGTTTTTATTCCTACTTCGTCTCCTCTTCCTTTCTTGTCTGCGTGCCTAGGAGCTAAATCTACCTCTGATCATCAAAAAGTCTGGGCATTGCTGATGCCTTTTCTTGTCCAGCCAATTTCTGTCTCTGGAAGCACATCTGTGACCCACATTTTGCTTTCAAAATCAGCAAAATAGAGGTTTCCAGCTGGTTTCCTTAATCTCCCGCTTTTGTTCAGAATTAAAAACTGTCTTGTGTTTCCTGTTCTCAAGCTCCTAATTATCCTGGTCAGGGAGTGCAGCACAGAGGGCAGGTCTGATGGTGAGCACCCAGGTTTGGGGACCTGCTTAGAGCAGCCTGAGACGTGAGGAGAGGAATGGAGCAGACGGAGCATCCACACAAGCACCACTCCTCCATGCACATATTCATACAGGCAAGATGTGTAGGCAGAGGCAGTTTGCAAGAACACATATACAAAAAAAACAGAATCCATCTCAAGTTATTCTCTGGCTTCCAAGTACATTGAAAGATCACTTGATAATGCCAGGGCTGTGAGCTACTGTGAAACTGCAAAGTATTTTAGGCCTGCATTCAACCCATCCATCTTCACACATCTGAGGTGTCAGGGCTTAGGAAACTTGCTGCCTTTGTCGTTCTGTAGGGAGCAAAGGGAGGGAGAGCTGCTTCTAAAGGGGAACACAGACCTCTGTGCAATGTGAAGAGGGAGGGGAGCAGTTGTGTCTCATGCCCCAGTGTAGCCAGCAACTTCAGCATCTCAAGCCAACTGGATGCTGCTTCAGTCACCCCATTTTCAGGAACTCCTCAGGCAGTTCCATAAAGAAGTATTGCACTGAGCACAGGATAAAGCAGTGATTCTTTCCTTCTCACTCCTGCTCATGTGGGATTGCTTTCTGATCTCTTTTCCTTGCAAAGAAATCGTCATTGCATGGTGGTGTCACCTTCCTTGCCAATGCTCATTGCATCCCACATGGCAACACACATTAGTTGGAGACAGACGCTGTCGTGATGTAGGGAACTGCTTCTAGAGTGAGCCCCAGCGGAGCACCGTCAGAACAGGTTGCTGTAAAATCTCCAGCCTTGGGAATACTCACAGCTGAGCCCCCTGAGTTGCAAACTGAGTTGAACTTTGATGTTGGCCCTGCCTCCCTCCCCACGTTGAGACCGAACCCTGCAGCAAGTCGGGCTCCTGCAGATCCCCCCTTCACGGAACTGTGGACAACTTTCACAAAATCATTCCTGTCCCCACTTCCCTGGTCTCCTGCTTGCAGGTGGCTCACTGACATGGAGGTGAAAGGGGGAAAGCAGTAAATCCTGCTGCATTCAGCAATGCGGATTTACTGGGTGCTCTGGAGAGGGCTACATGAGTCCAGGCAGTACTATTTGATCCCATTTAGTTCACCAGTCCTAATTTGGTACTTCTGCGAGAAATATATCCAGGCTTCATTACCCTGTGAAAATACTCTGTGTTTCAGGTCTGTGCAGCTCTGCAAAATGAGTGTTGGCAGCAAGGTGAACGTTTCATGGCGCTTCAGGACATGGGCATTACAACAGCCATCAGGACAGGGGCCATTTTAATAAGCTGCCATTGTCACTGGCTCTCTCAGGCTGAGGAAAGAATTATTGGTCAAGGTTTTGCATTAATATTCTAATCAGGTGCCTAGATTTCATTTTCTTATCACAGCTTTTGCATTAGGATATGGTTTTTCTGTCCGCCCTTCTTATTCGTGCCTGTCACTTGAGCTCATTTGTGTTTAATTGGAGGGAGTAGCAGCGTAAATGGAACAATCCAATTAATTGGTATGACTGTGCTGCACTGTTTATTGAACAATCCACCTTTGTGTCTTAGAGCCCAGGCAGACAAGGAAAATACATCATAGGCAGAGTTGTAGATACATTTGTCTGAATTTATGGTTTAATTTACCCCTGTAAGTAAATATGATGACCAACTTTGAATAATTAAGTTCCCCCTGTGATAAGCAAAACAAAACAGCTCATAAGGGCTAGAGCTGGTTGACTGGGATTGCCAGCATTGCTGGATCCCCACCAATGAGATGCAAATGGCTTTCTGTGGTGCCCGGTCGTGCCAGGTCTGTAGTGGGGCTGTTTCTGGGAAGTGAGGCCTCTGTTTCCCCGACGTGGGGGAGGCAGGGCCCGGCTGAATGGCAGACTCCTGCAGTCCAGCAAGGTGGGGGCCTGGTAGAGGTCCCAGGCTTCAATTCATCATTCTCATAAATGAAGGAATTGCTGTTGTTATATGACCACATCTAGGGCTGATGGTGAGCTAGAGGAAGAGCACTACAGGAAAAGTGTTATCTCTGAAATCATCTGGATGTTTTCCAGCATCACAACCTCATTCTTCATTCATCCAAAGAACCAATTTCTCCCAAATTAGTTACAGTCTCTCCAGGGACTGCCACTATTGGCCCTAAGCAGGATAGAAGCCATGGCACAGTGTCTCAAAGGTAGCTGTTAAGCAGTGCTCCCCCTACATCCCACCAGATTGTGCCAGGAGATTGCAAGGGCTGAGTTTGGTGGTAAGGTCACCGTCCCTGGAGGTATTCGGGAACCATGGAGGTGTGGCACTGAGGGATATGGTCAGCAGGGGTGGTGGGTGGGTTGGGGTTGGGTTTAGCGATCTCAGAGATCTTTCTCAACCTTACTGATTCTGTAATTACTTATCAATGGGTCTGGGCAGTTGGTGCTCTGCTTTCTGAAACACTGGTTAGTAGCAGAGCCTGGAAAGCAGTGGGAGAAGGAGAGCATTGCACTAGTACCTTTATCAGAGAGGGAAGTGGTCTGTTGCCAACAGAACATGTCCTGGCATGATGTTTTTCTCCTCCCCAAATCTGGGAAAATTATATCAAGAAGCTTCTTGGGGTGCCATGGCTTGGCTGACAAACATTGGCAGCCCAGGCTTATTTGTGCAGAAGTAAACTTGTGTCCTGGATAGAAGAAAACTTAAAACTTGCACGAAGCTGAGGTTCTGGCAGCCTGGACAGACACGTGGGCCTGCAGGCAATGGCTTGTCCACAGTGAGAGCCGGCTGGAACACAGTAGAAAATGCAAAGCTGCTGTGCAGTTGCTTTGTCTGAAGGAGAGGACACTGGCAGAATTTAGGAACAGCCTCTTCTCTTGTCATGTTTTGTTTAGAGCACAGGAACTGCCTGCACCCCCTATAAACACGCTCTGATTGACCCCCAGAGGAAACCTGTTGAACCGTAGTCCTGAACCCTGGTGGGCTGAAGCTCATGGCTGACCGGCAGGTCCTCCCCTTCCAGGGGCTCTGGGTGACAGATCCCATGCAGGAAGATCTGACTTGTTTTTTTGGCTGAGTATTTGTGTATTTTTAGGCTGCAGTGTCCTTATGAAACCTGCTGGAGCTGGCAGGCTGCCACCGTGGCTTGGGGTGATTTTGTTGTCGTTTCATTCCGTTTGCTTTTTTTGCTGGTACCCAGCCCCCGTTTCCCACTGACTCTGCCTTTTGGCATCACTCACGTGGGGCATCCTCCCTTGAGGATGTTCTCAGGGCATCCCAACCTCCATCCTCAGGGCCAGGCTGGGACCTGCCTGCTCCCTGCCCTCAGCCCTGTGCTGCATCAGCCCAGCGTGCCGGGGCTCTTCTTCACACCCCTGGTGTTAGGTCTGGCACCATCTGGGAGAAGGGCTGAGCCGAGAGGCAGCCACGTGTGCTCTCCAAAGGATGTGCTGCTTTTCTGAACTCCTTAAATGGCAAAGAATGGCAGGAACGCAGGGGTTTCTTTGTAGTCAGGCTCTGGGCTGGAGCAGAGCATCTCCCACGTGGGTCTGTAGACACCGATGGAGTGACAGAGCAGCAGAGCAGGACCAGGCAGATAGCCCCCTGTATGCAGGGTGGATTTATGTCCCTGTTCCCCTCCTTGCAGCTCTGCTGCACAGCTGTTGCCAGCAGCCCGAACTGGCATGCACTGACACAGTGCACTGGACCAAGGGAAGGAGCATCACCGCGTTCAGGTGTCTGAGGTTACGAGTAAAATCCCAAACCAGTCACGAGCTTAGCTTAGAAGGCCTACATCTTGCAGTTTATATTAAGACAATCATTGAAAAATTCCTTTTATCCGCTGTTTCCTAAGCTGGGCTTATGCTGTAAAGCCTTTTGTCTGTGAGCTGAAGGTCTGGGAAGTCTTTTTTTTGTTTTCCTAAGCAAATAGTCCATCCAACATGCAGTCTTGAGGGGACCGGGCTGTAAAAATCAACAAAATAAAATAAAATAAAATAAGCAAACACTGCAACACTTGCAGTGAAACCACAGAACCACAGGAGCAGGTCAAGTTGGGGATGCAGCACCCAGAGGTGCAAGGCGTGCCAGGAGTAGGTGAAAGCCCCTCAGCTCGGTTTCCCACCTGCCAAGAGCACCAGGGCATGGCAGCAGGAAATGCTGTTTATGAGAGCAGCAAAGGCTGAAACAAAGCAAAACAAGGGCAAGGGCAGGGAGGTTTTGGTGCCCACTTTCACAGCAGGAGGGTCCCACTTGGCCACAACAATCCTGCTGGAATGGAGATGTGCCTCACGGAGCTCCGGGCAGGGACTGTTTCACAGACTAATTGATCTAATAGCTCTACTCAGCCCTGTAGCAAACACTGCTTTGTGTTTTGCTCACCCAGTGCAAGCACTGAGCCAATACATTCAGCCCGCACCCATCGACTTCCAGCTGATGTTCAGGTTCTGCTTTTCTTGGGCCTGCCATGCCAGTGGCCATGACTGGGACCAGGGCTCGGTGACACGTGCATGCGGTGCAAGGCAGGGTGTCCGGAGTGGGCTTGGCACGGGGATGCTCAAACACAGATGGGCAGAAAGGGCTCAGCATCCTCCCAACCCTCAAGTCAGCAGCATCTCAGTGATGGACAGCGCCTGGACATGGCCCAGACCTGGGGGTGGGCTGGTGCCAGCTATGGTCTTCCTGCCTTTTCTGTCTCTTGGAGGGGTGACAGTAGCTTTTTTTTCCCCCCAAAATGCTCAGGGGTACCCACACCGATGGGACAATCACAGATTTGGGCAGGGCAGTTGAACACGATGCTGCTGTGTCTCTAGCTTGCCTGCCCCACTACAGTGTACTAATCCGGCCAGGCAGGTGGGACTGATAGACTGCAAGCCTCAGATGCTGCAGGTGTGTGACCTTTTCCTATCACCTCAGACATTCAAACCCACATCTCCCACACATCTCTGCACCGCTGTCTCCTTGCAGGGCTGATCAGTTCAATCATGACAGCACGGTTCAGCACAGATGGAAGCTGGAGCTCGAGCAGATCAAGCACCAGTCCTCGTGCCAAAATCCCCAGGCAGCATCTTCCCCACCCCCAGCCCTCTTCATGTGCTTCAGTACATGGATAAGCACCTCTGCAGAGGTGGGGGTCGCTTCTGGGGCTGAATTCATTGGGAAAGAAAGGCAGAAGTGCTTCTGAGCCCAGATTTTAGGCAGAACCTTCTCTGTGCCATTGGAAAGGGAGAGAAGAGATACAGGGGAAAAGAAACCAGGCACAAACTGCACTGTGGAGCCCCGCCAGGGAAGTGTCAGCTCTGATTTTGGCATGGAGTCTAAGCCTCCCTCTTGCTGCGGTTTATGATGCTCTCTGCCTCACTGTAACCCTTTCCCTGCTGCGTTACATTGTCACCCAGGGCAGAGCAGCAGATTTGCTGGGAGCACCAGGATTGAAAAGAAACTCTGCTCCAAAATCAGAAGCCCAGGTCACAAAACACCCCGTGAGATATCAGTGTAATGACCTAAATCAGCATCGCAGTACTGCTGTGGGTACCCAGAGTTTTTAAATAGTTCTTAGCCGTGTCTACATCCTCATTCAGAAAACACGAGGCATCGCCCCCTACTGATCAGAGTTAACTTCAGTTTAAACATTTCCATTGAAGCATTATCTGCTGGTTTACAACGCACAACACAAGAAACAATAGAGAACTAGGGGGTGTGCTGAGCAGTGAGGCCAAATCTGAGCTGTCCAGGAACAGGAGGAAGTCTGCAGAAATGTGACGCTGACACCAGACAGCATCTCCTGAGAGCTGGGAACTGATAGCAGGTGAAAATCTTCACTCAAGCTAATGGAAACATCAACTTCGTGTTAAGAAATCCGTAGTAGATCTAATTGAACAAAAAGGTGTTAGCAAAGAAATGGCACAACTACAGAAGCTACAAATAACTCAGGGAAAAAAAAAAGGAAAATAGATGGGCACACTGCAGTAGCCACCCAGGAGGTGGTGGGGCAGACCAGACACCTCAGGCAGACTCTGAGCAGCCTCTTCCCACCTAGGGCTGTCCTCTGGGCAGGGCTGGATGGATTTTCCACTTGCCCGTGCTCCTCAGAGTTGGTAGAGCTGTTTGTTTCCTTTGCACAGGCAGGGAAATGAGGCTTAGCCCTACTGCGTTTATTCAGACATCTGTGATCACTATGGGAGGCTTAAAGGCATATGCTTAAAATAGTTGGTAGTAAACAGAAAGAGTGCTGAATGCACCGAGGTCACCCTCACGACCTGTTTATCTTACCAAGGGCTTCTCTGACTTTGGTGCCTGTTGATCTGCACCTCTGCTCCCTGTCTGTCTTATTTCCCGATGCTCCATCCCCACGTGGAATGGGGGTATGAGCACCGCAGCCATGCTGCTCAGCTGGATGTGGGCTGGGAGCCTCTCAGGCTGCTGCTGCTGAACTTTGGGCTGCAGGCACCACTGGAGCATCCCAGAGAACACTCAGAGTGCTGCTTCACCCACCTTGCTCCGTTCGTCCTGCCCCCTGTGTTCCCTTTCCCCCAGAACAGAAATGCAATGGGAGGCCGTAGGTTTTGCTGTGGTCCTGCTGCCTCTGCTTGGTGTGTTACCGCATTCCATCAGCTTGAGAGGAGACCTGGATGCAGAGTGAGCACCTGTCCAAAGTCCCAGCAAAGCGCTTTGCAGTGTGGGACTACCTGCTACACAGAGGGGCAAGCACTTCTGCTCTGCAGGAGGGAGGGATCCTTTAAGGACACGTAGCCCATGTCAAAAGAAGAACCTGGAGAAAAATTGGACAGACTCCATGATCTGCCTTTAAGCGTGCTGCCTCGCATCTTCTGCCTCGTGTCCCCATGACAACAGCCACGTTAAGCACCTCTGTGCTTAGGCTGCAGTCCCCCAGCTGCTCCACTTGCACCGCAGTGTGGCACACAGGCTCACAGCACGGCCACACCACAGACAGTCCTGGGGAGCTGCCCGCTCCCCTCCTACCTCCACGCTGCTCATCTCCCTGCTTCTGCCTGAACTCTCATCAGCCCAAGGTCATGCAGTGGGCACACGAAGACCCAACATGAACAGTGTGTTGGGGTGTGAAGGCAAGGCTTGGTGGGGGCAGTGTCACACAGGTGTGGGCAGATGTCCCAGACCCATCCCGCAGCATTTCCTGTGTGGACACAAGGGGCCTCTCCTGGGATTCAGGGGTTATTTTATTTTCACTTTGCAGTTGAAGCCAAAAGGCTCTTTATTTTGAGAAGCCTCAAACATTGATTGGATGCAACTGATCCTTCCATCAGCTGGTGCAGTGCCACCAGATAAATAAATCTTGCATGCCTCTGTAATTACTGCTTAGCTTGTGTTTAAATGCAGCATCATTGATCTGCAGAACTCATCAAAACCCACAGAGGAATGCATGAAATTATATTGATTAGAGCAGCAGAGTACTGACAGCATCCATTTTCAGCCTTCTTCATTCACCAAAAAAAAAACCCAAAAACCAAAAAACCACACACACTTATGTTACCTCTTTTAAAATTCTGGAGTTAACTTGAAATTTAATAGCCAATTTTAACATCCATCTGGTGGCCTTCTATGATGGAGTGATGGCATTGGTGGATAAAGGGAAGGCTATTGAAGTCATCTACCTGGACTTCTGAAAGACCTTTGACATGGACCCCCACCACATCCTTATCTCTGAAATGGAGAGATACAGATTTGAGGGCTGGACTATTTAATGGATAAGGAATCGGTTGGAAGGTCACAGCCAGAGGGTTGTTGTCAATAGCTCCGTGTCCAGGTGGAGGCCAGTAACAAGCAGTGTCCCCACGGGACTGTCTTGGGTCCTGTACTCTTTAACATCTTTATCAGTGACATAAGATGATGGGTATGAGTGCACCCTCAGCAAGTTTACTGATGACACTGATGTACAGAGAACGTACATCAAGATGATATAAGGGCTAGGACATCTCTCTTAAGAAGACAGGCTGAAGGAGGTGGGCTTGTTCAGCCTGAAAAGAGAAGGCTCCGGGGAGACCTCATTACAACCTTCCAGTATTTAAAGGGAGATCCATTCTTATCTATCAGACAGTCCACCTTTCAAATGCGTCTCTCTCCAATTTAGAGATAAGGATGCTGTGGGGGACCATATCAAAGGTCTTACAGAAAACAGGAGGCAAATCAACTTTTTACATGGATAGATAGTGATAGGACAAGGGGGAATTATTTTAAACTAAAGTAGGGAAGATTTAGATTAGGTGTCAAGGGGGAGTTTTTCACTGAGAGGGTGGTGATGTGCTGGAACAGGCTGCCCAGGGAGGCTGGGAATGCCCTGTGCCTGGAAGTGGTGCGTGCCAGGTTGGGTTGGGGCCCTGCGCAACCTGGTCTAGTTCTTGATCGAGCAGTTGGCAACCCTGCCTGCTGGAGTGGGGTTGGAATCTGATGATCGTTGAGGTCCCTTCCAACACAAGCCATTCTGTGATTCCATGATTCTATGATTCTTTCCCATATTAAACCATCAAATTTCTACTGGCTCTGTAGTATGTGTCCCCGCACGGGCAAAATCCCGACAGAGCATGGAAGGTCCTCACTCAGGTGTTACAAAACTCAGCACAAGAAGGTCTTGTGGTTAAAGCTTCTGACTGTGATTTAGGAAACCCAAACCAGCTTCCAAGTGCTGCTGTGAACTTCCTGTTGCACCATCAGTCAAGTCGTCCACCCCTTAATGCTCTTATTCCTCATAGACCAAGCGTGATGAATAATATTTCCCCTCTCAGGCAGGAAGCTGAGGATGCATTGATCATGCTTGGCAGGAATGGAGATGCAGTGAGTGTGGAGTGCAGGCTGGGCTGGGGCAATGCTCATACTGACAGGCCATCTGCTCCTGATGCTCTCCTGCTCTGCAGCCAAGAGGAAGCTCAGCACCAGCTTTGTATTGGCAGCGGTGTCTTCATTGTCTGGAAGGATCCCTGATGTTTTCTAGCCCTCACGCCAAGGCTCTGTGCTCCCAGGGGAAGTGAAGCACTCCTGGGTCAGCTCACAAGTCTTGAAGCAAGCTGCACCATACCCGCTGCCCCCACCCCTCAGTGCCACATCTCCATGATTCTTGGACACATCCAGGGACAGTGACTTCCTCCCCTCTCTGTGCCAGTGCCTCACTGCTGTTTCAGAGAAAAAATTGTTTTTGATATCCAACTCATACCTCCCCTGGTGCATCTTGAGGCCACTGAGGCCATTACCTCACATCATTATGAAGCCTGCTGTAGGAAGGCCTCTGTGCAGCCCCAACAGCACCCCACTGGCTCAGCTGGGCCATCCCATGTGGAGTGTCCCAGGCTGATGTCATGTCTGTGTCCCTGGCACACCTTAATGTGAAGAGTGGGGTCAGCCTGCTCCTATGGAGCGCTGCCTGGGGTCGGGGTGGCTCCACAGGTTTTCCCTGACATGTCTGCCTCTGAATCCAGCCTGGAGTGAAACCAAAATGTCCCACAGTCCCACAGGCAGAGCTGTTCTCAGGGGAGCAGCAGGCTGACAGCAGCTGAGAAGCACCTGAAGGTGCCAAGCAGGGGTCTCACATGCCATGGGGAACCCCTCTGTCTGGGGGAATGAAAGCATCCTCGGAGCAAAGCCGAAGGCAGACGCTTGAGTTTTGCCTATCTACAGCAGAGCACTGCAGATGTTTAAAGGAGACCCCTGACTCAAGGCAGCTTCAGATAGAGGAGCCCACCCCACTTTGGATAATTACAGTCACCCTGCTAAAGACATCCTCTGTCTGCTCGAGATGGGAGCTCAGATCTCATTAACTAATGCTTCCCTTTACGTGAGATCTAAATCCCTCACCGGGCGGTCCCCACCGCGGGCAGACACCGCGCACTGCAAGAATGCTACAGCTCTATTTGTTTTCTTCCTGCTTAGGAACGAAGATGTCACTGCTGCTTTCCCTACTGCTGCAAGTGTTTAAATAGAAGTCCTGGGCCTTCCTTCACATCACAACAAATCTCTCTGGCCAGTGGCTGATCAAAAGGGGAATATCTGGTTTAATCCGTGCTCACAGCTGTTCGCTTTCCAGTGTTGGGGTGATTGTGAGGCTGGGGCACTGAGGGCGGTGGCAAGCAAGCTGCTGTGGTTTGGCCATTTGCTCATTCCAGGGACTCAGGTTTGCCCACAGGGCTGCATCATATTAAGAGACTCTAAAGCAGATAGTTACATACAGACCGCACAGTAGTTTTTTCATCCTTTTCCCATCTCAGACAGGGTGTAGGAGATTAGGAGCCCTCCTCCTGGTATAATGAGGTCTAGGAGAGATTCCCTGGCTCTGAACAAGGGGCCTCTCCCAGCCAAAGCAGGGATTCTCATCAGGGGATGCATCCACAGAAACAAGAGGAGAGGAGACAGAGGACAGCTGTTGTTGTACCATCAGTGTTAAACTCTGACACAGCAATTTAATAAAGCAGAAGAAGGCAGTTTTGTACATGCAGATTAGCTGAGCTGTGAAATTCCTTGCTGCAGATGTGGCTGCTAGAAATTTATGTGGCTTTAAAAAGTGCTTAGAGAAATCTCTGGCCAGCGGGCCAAGGGAGGTGATTGTCCCTCTCTACTCTGCCCTCATGAGGTCCCATCTGGAGTACTGCATCCAGTTCTGGGCCTCAATACAGGAAAGATTTGGAACCAACCATGATGGCTAATAAATGTGAAGATAACGCCCTTCTCTTTAAAATTCCATTATAAAGCATTGGAAGCTGTGAGGACTCTGGGTACAGCATACCTGCCCTGTATTCATGTTCTTCTCTCCACATCTGCTCTTGGACACAAGTTAAGCTGGATGGAACTTTGATCTGATCCGGAACACAGATGCATTTTTGAAAAGGCTCCAGTATGTTAAAAAAAAATTTGTTATCATTCTTGCTTGCATACCTTCCAGTTTTTAAATGTCACGGCAGAAAGATGAGCCCACATCTGCTTTCCCAGGGCCGCCCCAAAAATATTTGACACAACTCTAGGTTGTTCAAGTTGGCTTTTCCTCCAAATCCCACCTCTCCCCAGCCAGAGCCCTCTGAGCAGGAGCCCAAACCACACCAGTGGTCTTCATTCCAGCAGTAACAAGACCTTGCTGTACTGCTGGCCAGCCAGCTTCAGTGAGCAAAGCCATGCCTGGGGACCAGAGCTGCAGCTCCCTTTGTGCCCCAGTATGCCTTTGTTAGACAGTTGCTATTTAGTGACATAGCTCATCCATGTGCAAAGCTAGAAATTATTCTGGGTTCAGTCATACCATGGAGAACTGCAAGTCTAACTAGGACAGCCATATTTCTTTTCCTAACTGCTGCTTTGCTCTTCTTAACTAGGACCTTGCTTTTCTTCATTCCTCCTGTCTATCATTAGTTTAATATCAATTTCCCAAGCTGAGCTTGTTACAGGCTCTATACCTGCATGACTTCTTTCCCCTTTTCTTTCCCGTTTTCTTGCACACTCACACCTGCTACCAGCGAGGTCTGAACACCCTGAGATCCAGATGGGCAGCAGCTTTCCACTTTGGTATGGGTTAAAAAAAAAGGCACTGCAACACAGCATCCTTCTTGTCAAGCTTCGTCAACCTCCTTTCAACAGCAGGAAGCATCTTCCTTGTTTCCCAAGGGAGAGTGGTGAGCACTCAGAGCTCATGCAGGATAATACCCCGTGGTGTGGTCCTGATGACCACCACTGCTGCTGCTGCCAGCAGCCAGCTAACAGCAGGGGTGAGGGCCTGGCACTGCTGCCCAGAGAGCTGTGGGTGCCCCATCACTGGAGATGCCCAAGAGCACAGATGGGGCCCCAGCAACCTGAGCTGGTGGGGGCACCCAGCCCACGGCAGAAGATCGGAACCGGGTGGATTTTAAGGTCTGTTCCAGTGCAAACCAAATTTTGTTCCCTCTGCAGCCCCTTCCATTGCCTGCCTGGCTCATCTGCCAGCACAGACAAGCAACGTGCCATGCCACGCACTGTTTCTTTCCCCGAGAGGGCATCATGTCTGTGCACGTGTGAGCACTGTGTTTCCTGCACCAAGGTGTTATTGATTGCTGAAGGGACACAATACAACTGCCTGGCTACATTTCAAGCATTTCATAACTGATGGTTATTTAAGATGTATTACATCAGCCCTGGGTGTGCTGCTGGGCTCTGACTGTGGGCTCTGGGGTTTTCTTTCCTTTACTCCGCAGAAATATGGGCAGCAGGGCCTCGCGTGCTGTCTGCAGGAGGAGCCCTGTGGTGCCTGGCCTGGGCAGCTGTGCTGTAGTATCACACCTTCTGGAAGCAGCACCCACATATGTTTCCTCCCCTGGTGGAAGGTGCTATGAGTTTACTACACTGACACTCCCCAAGCCTGATGCTGTTCGTCTGGCTCCTTCCTCTGCAGTTACTAAATATTAAATAGTTCACTGCTAAATATACATTTCGCTACTGGTTCATCAGCACAAAGGGGAGGAGTTAGGATACAATCTAGTGCCAGAAGCAGATAACACACGGTAGAAATGCCCTTTTCCATCCATGAGCACAGTGCAGACAGCTTAGCTGAGGCATCTTCTCAAGAGCATACAGAGAGAGATGTGTTGAGCCCTGCTCATGACAGGTTTAATCATTAACCTTCATTGGAGAGACAGTGTTCTGCCAGCAGCCACCAAGCCACGTGTCAGAGCTCACCCTCGAGTGCCTCTGTCCGAGGAGCAGGAAATAACCCAGCTCTCTGACACGTGGTGCTCTGCCTTTCCCTCCAGTGCCACCCAGGCCAACGCTGCAGTGCTTGGGTATATTCCACCCATGGCCCTTCACTCATAGTCAGGCACCATGAAGGAAAATCAGATAAGGTACTGCCATTTCCAGACTTGGTCTCCTGCCTTTCCACCCTGGTGTCCCCACATCCACTCCAAGCAAGCACAACTAGGGGAACAGAGCTTTAACTGTTTTATTTCAAGCAACCTCAACCCATGGGAATGTACATCTGTGTAAGCCGTGCCACAGGCATCCAGCTGTGGCCACAGCTGGGGACCTCAGCTGCACTTCTCCATCGTGGACAGCAGCCAGCAGAGCCCCTGGCACAGGCACCAACCTGGGAGGGCTCCATGGGCAGTGTGCCTGGGGAGGGTCCCTGTCCCCAGGGCCACATATGTGTGTCACCACCGTGTTCCCAGAAGGGGACTCCTGCAGTAACCACTCTGGCACAAGCAGCACCACTGCCACATGCTGTCAGAAACTTTATTTACTGCCTGTTCTCAACAGTACCACGTGAGAAAGGCCAGCATCAGCTAGCCCTTGTAGAGCCTTTTGTAGCCTCAGACTCATCTGTTCCTCTGTCTTCAGGAAATGCTGCTTCCTGTGCATTTTGTTTTTGGCAGCGTAATGTGGTTGGGCTTTACCTCCCCAAGACTGATAAACTGAGTGATTCAGAAACCTGCAATCTGCTTCAAAACAAAGCATTTAACTTAAGGGATGTAAGCAGTAATGGAGCTGCTCAGCTCTGGAGCACAAATGTTAGAGGGGGATTCACGTATGCAAAAACCTACTAACCTTTCTACAGTTGTTTGTTGTTTTTTTTTAACCCCTGCAAGCCCTGGGCAACATGGGGGGCAAGTAGGAGCCAATGTGTCATTTCAGATATGCTTTCACTCCAGCTTGCAGAGCCCTGGAGCCTGGAAGCAGACAATGCTCTAATGCCAGCACAGAGCAACAAAGATGACATAGGGTGGGGAGTGCAGCCTCCTAAGTGCTCTTATTTCTGCTAGTTAAACACATGCTGCCTTCAGAGGGGATTATGTGTCGTCAATCCAGTCGATTGCAACAACTAATTGTCTCCAGCAACAGTTTGGCCTGAGATTGGCAGCTCAAGGGGAGTACAGGGGCACTGCCACCCAATGCTGAGTAGCATGGGGAGCACAGGGCTGGTGCTGATGGAGCCCAGAACAGTGGAGAATTCCAGGGGAGCAATGTGCTGCAGCCTGGGAAGGGAGAGATTCCTGGTGAGAGCAGCCAAGAGTAAATAGTTCTGGAATGCAGCCTCGAAAACAGTGCTGAAAATATTGTATATCATGTATACTGATAGCTGAGCCTCATTGGGACTACCAGGAAGGAGAGCTGCAGAGCCATAAAAGCACGTAGTGAATGCTGAAAAAGACTAGAAATGAGGAAAGAGATGGAGTTAGTGGAATAGGTGAGCAGTGAGATGGGGGCTGGAGCCCAGGACTGGATGTGTTTCATGGGAGTGACCCACACCACCAGCCCCCAACACTCAGCTCACACACAGCTGGTCAGGATGAGGACTGAGGGGGCCAAGTTCTACGCCATTGCAGTGCCCTTAACATGAGGAAGCATCACCCTGAAGCCTGCAGATCAGTGCTGCTCACAGGACAGACTCCCAGCCCGGTTTCCCATGAAGGTATCCCAGTCTGGGATAGGACGGATCCTTCCCAGCTCTTCTCCCTCTGCTGCAATCATCCTGTCCTCTCTAGAGGCTGTATCCCATCTTGCCAGCCCAGTTCCCCAGCACACGGTGGGTGGATGGAGGCACCCAAGGCTGCGGGGCAGCATGTGCAAGGATGCAAAGGTGGGTGAGGAAAGCCTCAGAGCTGGCTCATTCACAGCATCACACCTGGAGGGGCAGGGCTGCCAGCTGCATGTGTGCTGCTGTCCATGGCCACTGCTGGTGGGGGCAGTGAGAGCCCACCTGCAGCCCCAGTGTGTGGCTCGGGGTCTGGTGGACCCGAGCAAATTGTCGTGTCATTACATGAAAGAAGCGCTCACACTGAGCTGCTGCAATGCTGAGCCCTTTGACCAGCAGCAGCTCTTCAGCCACTGCGCTCTCAGCACAAAAAGTGTCTCAAAGGCAGGAATAATTAATAGGAAATGCCTTAAAATGGAATTGAATCATAGGAAACTACAGAAAATTGAGGTGGAGGAAGAGATCAAGGTCTGCAGGGCACCTGCAGGAGGAAAGAGCATCCCTGCTCTCTTACAGCTCCACTTTCTACACCTTAGCATTTCAGATCTTGTTCTGAAGGATAGGGGAAGCTTGTGTCTCTGAATAACAGTGCTGCAGAGCTTCTGGGTCTGTGGGGACAAGTAAAGGAATGCAGCTGTCTCTTAAATAACAGAAGCTGACAGCCAGCTGTGAGTTGATGAGCGATCATGGCCTCAGCCGTCACAGCAAAGGAGCTCATTTCAGTGACGAGCCGATGAAGCCCCATTCATCTATCCAGAGCCCATCACGAGACTATTAAGAGAGCATCTGTCATGAAACCACAGTGTCTTTAGATGCTTGAAAACAGGCACAGTAAAAATAACTCTCCTTATTTACTTTTCTTTGGGTGACACAATTCTTGCAAATCTTTAGCAAAAACGAGCAAAAAAACCTCCACTCCCTCTAAACTCATACTTAGTGGTGAAGATGACATATGTTCCTGACATATGCACAGCTCCTCTAACTGCTGGGCAACACTCAGGCTGCTCAAAAAACAGAGACCCAAAGGGCAAAACTGCTGCTCATGGGCAGACCTGCTTTGCTATAGTCACACTACATCTTCCGGGCACGGGGTGGCAGCTGCTGGAGCTGGAAGTGGGCAGTTAGGCTCTGTAACACATGCCAGTCCCCCTCTAGGAACCACAGAATCATGAAGGCTGGAAAAGACCAAGATCATTTAGTCCAGCCATCAGCCCATCACCGCCATGAGTGCTTGTGTTCAGCTTAACAGTGGTGGGAAGGACTTCACTCTGTGATTACAAGCACCTAACTAGGTGTTTGTAATTCACATTGACTTGTATTCCAAGTCAAATTCCTTGTTTCCTTGTAAACTGTGTTTCATTGTCTCAGGTTGTTTGAAAAAATCATCTTGAATGTGGATGAAAAAATGGACTGTGGTCACATGGGCACAGCTGTAGGGCTTTGTCTATGACTTTCACACCAAAAGCTGATAGGACTTAATGCCCAAAGTTCCAGTATGTTGAAACATTGCCTGTTTTTGCAGATTTTAAGCCAGGATAAGAGTAAGGGTAAATATCTTTAAACTAAACATGCCCCAAATACCTTGATGCAAACTTGCACATCATCACATCTAGGCTTGCCCCTGGTTTTTGGTCAAACAGTGTGTCTCCCACAGCCACCAGTCTGGTGTTTGATTCCACACCAAAGCAACATGGGGCAGATTTGTCCCACCCAACTAGGCATCCTGCCCCAGCTGCAGCCTGGGTTCATCCCTTCCCAGCAGAGAGAGTCTTCCAAAGGGGGCTTAACCCACCTGTTCCTCTCTGCTACAGCCTGTTCTCTGGCAACGCTCTTCTCCGGCACGTCCTTACAGAAAAGTGTGCATGTGGACAGCATCCAGCACAACGGGTCAACCCGGACCTTCGTCCCTTGGGTAATAAAACCAGCAAATAATATTGAAACGATGTATTTTCACAGATAGCAATCAGGGCTCACAATGCACGAACACTTAATTTCCTGCTTTCGGTCCACTATCAGATGCTATAGTTGGGACAGTGGGTTTGGTTCATGTTTGTTTTTTTCCCTGAATGGCAGAGTTTTCTTCTTTAACCGCTATACGTTCAGCCATGAAAATGAGATTGAAAATGATTAATAGGAAGCTGAAGGATTTATTCGAGATTGGCAAAGATTAATGGGAGCCTTATTCTTATCTGGCTGTTTTCTTTCCTCCCTCGCTCTTCCCCTCAGCTACCTAGACAGCTTAGATCGAATCGGAGCTGCAGACTACCAGCCCACGGAGCAGGACATCCTTCGAACCAGGGTCAAAACAACTGGCATCGTAGAAACCCACTTCACATTCAAAAATCTCCACTTCAGGTGAGACTCCAATTGCACACACCAGGGAAGTTGGTGATGAGGCATTTCTGGAAGACATCAGTACAATAAGTTTGTAAATCTTGTCTCGTAATTCCTGTTTGTGTATCGCTCTCTTTAAGATTGGAGCTTGTGATACCTTCTTCTAACCCAACCAATTCCTCTTTGCTTTGAAAGACAACATGAGTTTGGCCCTAAGTCTCATAAACAGACAAATGTTGGCCAAGTCTTTTCTCCAAAATGAGTTGATCACATGTGGTAAGCTCTATATATTGGTGGTCATGATGACAGCCAGCAGAGAGACCGAACGAGAGGTCCTCGACACCTTGCTCTGGCATTTGGAGCCTTCCAGAAACAATTTGGCTGGAAAGTGAAAGTGCCCAAACTGCTGAAGGTCCCCTCGCCCCACAGTGAGCGAGCACTGATGGTCCTGTCCTGTGCCACAGGCTCTTCGATGTCGGAGGCCAGCGGTCGGAACGCAAGAAGTGGATCCACTGCTTTGAGGACGTCACGGCGATCATTTTCTGCGTGGCACTGAGCGGCTACGACCAGGTGCTCCATGAAGACGAAACCACGGTGAGTACCACGCAGGTCCCAGAGGTTCCTGTGCTTCTTTATGGGATGCCACGGAGCCAGCACTACTGCGAGACTGCCGTGTGCTGGCTGTGGGACTGCAGTTATGTGCTTCTGTGCATCGCTGCCCCTTTGGCATCCTAAGGGGCTTGTCCTCCTCCACACTCCGCAAAATCAAGTTCTGCATCCCAGGCAATGGTTCACGTGCTGGTGAAGTCACAGTGTTTTACTTTTCTGTCTGATCTCTGTGGTTTCAAAGTGTACGAACAGGACTCTGTGTTGAGAAGCAGAGAGGCAGATGGGTGGGCTTTCAAAACTAATGGAAGAGGTCCCACAGCAGTGCAGAGGTTTGGGAGCAAGGTGCCCTCCTGAGGCAGGATCAGGCAGGGAGCAGAGCCTATTTCTTTAGGCTACAGAAATTTATTTTCATGAGTAAAACTGGAACTGTTTGATTCCTTGGGTAATTTGCTTCAGGAGAGCTTTTACAACTTCCCACTGTGACATTAGGCTCAAAATACCATCGGAAATAAAGTTACTAGGGATCTGCGCTCTCTGATATTAGAAAGAGTGCTATTAATACAAATGAGTTAAATACACAGAAAGGATGCAAGAGGACTCATTACTGTATTCTAGCCATTCATTCAGCAACGATGGAAATGAAAGCTTTGGGGACTGACAAATGCAGCAAGCACCCAGTTGCACTTGTCTAACAAAAAGGAGCCAAAAGCCATACTTCAACCTGGATAATTATTTCATCTGTGCTCAGTCTAACACCTGCCAGCCCTGCCTGTCTGAGAGTCTTTACTCTCCTGCTTGTGAGGTGTCAATCCTGCTGGTGAGGAGGGAATCAAGGAATGTATGCTGTTAGTTACCACTTGTCTTTTCCCAAAAAGCCTGGTGAAGACAGCCTTTTCCAAACCTGGTATTTGACTGCTGGCAAACTGTTGAATGAGATTACCTGAAGTTTGTTTAGGTGGTACTGGGGCCAGGGTGCTGTTAGCATCATGACTATGCACCTCCAGGTAGCTAAGCAGACCAAAGAGGATACGCTACACCTCCTTGTGCCTGCTCGTTTTCAACCTCAGTTTTCATCTCCTGCTCCTGGCCCTAATGATCTCCTGGTGGGATGTAAAATTCAGGCACTAACTCAGCGCTGTGCAGCTCTGCAGCTGGGTGGGGGTGGGGGGACACACTGGTGATGGGAAAAATATGCAGGAAGAGGGCAGGTGTGCAGGGCAGGGAGCTGAGCTGTGGCCTGAGCAAGGTGCTCTGCAGGTATGACTTTGGCTGTGATGCCCAAACTGTGATGCCACTGCTGAAGTCAGGATCTGCACAGCTCCAGGTTTGCTTTTACGTCAGGAAGGGTCCAGCACAGCACTGACATTTACTCGCTGTTCCAATCCCTTCTCACAAAGCCTTTCTGGGGATGCTGAGCAACAGGAGAGTAGAGGGAGCTGCTCTTCATTTACACATTTGCTGTAAACAGGGAGAGCATTCTGCTTCAGCACAGTGGGACACCCCCACCTAACCCAAATAAACAAGCAGAGAGAGATGCCATCGCAAAGCAGCGAAACAGCAGCGTGGCATCTTACCTGCAGCACAGGCAGTGGGAGGCACAGTCCCACAGACACTCTCTCAGCATGGCCCCAGGCATACACCCTGCTCCCTGGTAGCAGGGTTCCTCTCCAAACAGGCAGCAGGAATGCAGCACCTCTTCAGCTGGCTGATTTGCTGTCTGCCTGCATCCATCACACGTGCTACCTTTAATGAAGTAAATCAGTTTTTTGTTGTTTTTCACTCAGAAAACATGAAAGAGGGCAGGTAAAGGCTGGATGCTGTTCCTCCATCTTTGTTTTCTGTAGAAATGTGTGCTGTGATGCAGGCGCTTCCAGCTTGATTAAGCCACTGAAGGTCTGGGGGCTGCACAGGTGTGAAGGTATCTGCAGAGCTTTCAGAGCTGGCAAGAGAAGGAAGGAGCCCTGCTTCAAGCCCAGTGCCAAACACACTTGCAGAGCTGGTGTGGAACAGCTTTTCCTGGTATGTCAGCATCCTGTTGGCAATAAGCACAGGCTTTCACAGTGGGTTGCAATTCTTCCAAACAAGATGGAACAAAGAGCCTGCTGAAACACTGACCTTGGGCATGGTGCCTAAGGACCGCCAAGTTTTACAAGGGACAGGTTTTCTCCCCAACTCCCTGCCACAAAGAGCAACCCTATGGGTGTCAAGGAAGGCAAGTACTTCTGTGCATCCAGGTCAGAAAGAAAACTCTGCATCTGAGACTTTTTGGGCTGTCTTCCCCTGCAGACTGTGCTTTGTAGAGGAATGCCCAGTCACTCACATTTGTGTGCACTGTGAGCCCCAAACACCACTGTATGCCACTTATCCTGCAGCACTGTATCTCAGGGCTGGCTGCAGAGCCCCATGCATAAGCAGCGAGGAGCAAACCCACAAGGAAATTCAGGCAGCACTTGGTTTTGCACAACAGTGCTATTTTGTCTCGGTTGGGGCTTACTGTTACGTTGTACAAGAAGTGTGTATTGGATGCAAAACCTCACCTCTGTAACAGGGAGGAGAGAGGGACGGCAGTTACATTCATCAGTGAAACTGGAGAAGATGAGTTAAGGCAGGTTTGCATTGTTCCTCCTCATGTTTTAAGACAGCAATGGTGTGAGGCCTGTCGCAGGAGCTGCACGGTCTCTGCAAAGCAGCCATCACAAGAGAGGAGGATGCTGCATATTGCTGCCTCTGGAACGATGATATTTAGGTCATCCATATCTAGCTAAGACATGAGAGCATTGTCTGTGTCCCCATTACTGAATGGGTTGGAGGCACTGTGCAGGTGACCCTGGGTGTGCATTAGTGTTGGCCTGTTGGTTTTTATTTCATTGCATGACCTGGTTAGAGTGCTCTGTGCTGTCATTGGGCAGGGAAAATTGAATTGCAGTGCTCAGAAATTTCCTTAGCAAGTGGCAGAAGCCTGAGTGTCTTCGGAAGTAAACCAGGAGGGGGATATGAGGTCTCTGTGCTTAGAATAATGGTCAATATCCTTATAGTTTGCATGCCTGTTAGCACTTAGTTGCCAAGGAAAATATGAGAGAGGCCAGGTCAGGCAGCCCCGTGGGGCTTCAAAATTGCCTCTGGAAGTAGAAAGGAACACAGGATTTTGCCCTAACCATCATCTCGCCCAGGGAATGCCCTGGTTTGTGCTGTGTGTGTTCTGGCTGTGGGCCGTGGCACAGGGCAGCGAGGCTGGCACGGTAAGTACGGTGACACCGTGGGAAGCATTCCTGTGTTTCTCTCTGTTTTTGTTTTCAATTGGTACAGATGATAAAAATGCTTTTACAAATGTTATGCGGGGGACCCTGCTGAGGAGCAGTCGGGTGTCTTTGCTCCCCGTCCCCCTCACCACCCTCCACTCTCACCTCTCCTCCCGGTGGGCTCTGGGTAAATGTTTGCAGGTTTCCACGTGGTCACAATTCAGCACACAGAGCTGGGTTGGTCCCAGCACACAGACTGCGGCTGGCACCGCTAACTACGTGTATTTATATAATTTGCTCATGGTTCCGTCCTCCTGGCGTCCCGTTGTGGGGGGGGGAGGGGGGGGTCCGTGTCCCGCTGGGCTGCGTCCGTCAGCAGCTAAAGCACAGCAATGCAATGGGGGGCATGAATCAGCCCCACCCCGGGCTCGAATGACGCGTGCATGGATCAGAGTGGGATGGGGCTGCGTCCTGCCCCGCGGGACCGCGGCCGCCGAAAGCCACCGGCGCTGGGAGCACGCGGCCGCGACGTCTGCGAGTCCTGCGTGCCTCGGGCCCACGCGCTGCCGTGACCGCGTCCCCAGCACGCCCGGCACCGACGGCCAAGCAGCACCGAGCCTCGGCACCTCCGCGACCCTGCCTAGCAAAACAAGGGCCCAAAAATGAGCATTTGAGAGACCAACCAAATCTGGCAGGTATGGAGCTTCTCTTGAACCAAGAAAAAAAAACCAAACAACGAACGATTGAGTTGGGAGTTGGAAGCAGCGGGAGCATGGTGCCCGGGAGACTTTGCCATGAGCTCCTCCTGCCGCTCTCTGGTCTTCTGTCATTCCTTTTCTCTCTTTCCTTTCCTGTGTGTTTTTTGCATGACCTGTAACCAGAATGCTGACTCCTGACCTCATGGCCAGCAGCTAACGTTCTTCCCCGGGGCGTGGGCTAACACTGCTGGTCGCTGCCTGGCCCGTAGCTGGCTGTTCTTAGATACCCTTCTCCGTGTTTCTCTTTTTTAACACTTTTCCTCTTTTTCTTCTCTCTGCCGGACACCTTTTGTTCAAAGAGAACTAAAAGCAAATTTCCAAAATTCCAAGACAAGCCCAACAGCAGAGAACAGCACTAAACAAAATAACCACAGCGGGCAAAGCTCACGGCAAGGTCATTCCCCAGCTCATGTCCCCTGCAGGTCTGCTTCCAACTCGAGATTAATTCAAGGATCTGCCAGTCCTTGGTTAATGCAACGAGCCGGTTGTGTGCCACACATGCTCAAGAAAGTTAAAAAAATATATATATATATATATAAAATCTGCATGAGCTGCACCAACACATGAATGTGATCAAAGGGCAAACATGACTTTTGGTCCATGCATGGTGCATGACGATTCTGTGAGCTGGGATCCTGAAAACTGTTTGCTATGTGAAATCAAAGCAGCTCCGTGTAGCTGAATGCCCTTCAGTTACTATTTATCAGACATTACAGGGACTGC
Organism: Cyrtonyx montezumae; assembly: GCF_038088225.1. Classification (NCBI taxonomy): domain Eukaryota; kingdom Metazoa; phylum Chordata; class Aves; order Galliformes; family Odontophoridae; genus Cyrtonyx; species Cyrtonyx montezumae. The sequence continues at coordinate 15,871,996 of NW_027071903.1, forward strand.
ATCTGTGTCTGTTTATGTGTACTGTTAAAGGGATGGCGTATGTGTATGTTCAGCTGTATGTATATATACATTTATGATGTATATTGTAGCTGTTGTGGGTTTTTTTTTGTTTGTTTGTTTGTTTTCCTCCTTAATTTAGTTATTTTAGATTTCCTTTCGTGTAGAGCAACCCAGAGTCAGTGCCCTTGGCCTGATGTGTTCTTTCCATTGCAGAACCGCATGCACGAATCACTGAAGCTGTTTGACAGCATCTGCAACAACAAGTGGTTCACAGACACGTCCATCATCCTCTTTCTAAACAAGAAAGACATATTTGAAGAGAAAATCAAGAAATCTCCACTGACCATCTGCTTTCCTGAGTACACAGGTAGTGAGAAAGCTGATGTGTAGGGTTGCAGGGCAAAGGGATGGGAGGGCTGCATGGAGTGTTCCCCACCCAGGCAGGCAGTGAGCTGAAGGAGTCCTGGATGCACAGCTGTGCTCCCATTGGTGTATCTGCAAAAGGGTTGTTTTTTTTCTTCAGTAAATTCCCCCACTATCTCCAGTGGGTTTCAGAAAGCACAGGAGTGGCTTAGGTCAAAGTTCTTTGCCACTGAAGAGCCACCGCAGCTCATGGGGGCATTTGCACAGTCAGGATATTTGCCCAGTGAGGACATTTGCAGGGCATTGTGCAGTCCTGGAGGCTGTGCTGGTGCTGGGGTGGGCAGCAGAGCTGTGCTGCAGGACAGCACACAAGGAGCCCCACTTCCCCCTGCCTGCCTGGCACCCACTAATGATGGGAACGCGTCACCCATGTGAAGTCAGCAGCTGCACCCCACTGCTTCCCGCTGCAGCTCCCACAAACCCTCATTACCATTCTGAGAGAGCATCGTAAAAATAAACTTTTCTCATCATGAATTACTGAAGCTCACCAGAGACATCCAGATGAATTGAGCTGACAGACAGAGAAGTGGATCTCTGTGTCAGGAAACATAGCTGTGAACCAGGAGCACCAGGAGCATCACGCTTCTGGGCAGGCCAGCAAATTATTAACCAGAGCTCCCTTCCTCTGAGTGCTACGTTTTTGCTGTGAATAGGGAACAGCAGTCTACTGCTCCTCTGGGCTGCGTGGTGGATGATGGTGGATGGTCAACTCTACCTGAACTCTGAGGAGCATCTGCAGGCTCCCTCTGTGGGGAAGGTCCTGGTATTTGTCACCACCACCACATCTCAGCCATCTGCTTGTCCCCTTGCTCCAGGCAGAACTGAAATATTCCTGGCACATTAGTCTAAAAGCCCTAATAATGGAAATGTCACAGACTTTACGGTTGAAGGCTCACAATAGTGCCAACCTCACATTTTTCTCAGTTGCAGATGAGAATGTTGCTTGCTCTCTTTTTGGATGGCAGCTGATCACTGTCTTCTTTATAGCTGCAATTCTTTAGCCTCAAAGGTTTTTGTCTTTCCCTCTTCCTCTGCACAGCAAACCTGCATCTTTCACTCTTCCCCATCACAAATTTAGTGATGTGGCTAATTTAGTTAACCCTCCCTGAGGTCTCCCAGTAACCCCACTCCCAAATAGCACCCTTCTATACTTCAGATGGCAGAGGCTGGAGCAGCCAGGAACTTTTAGATGCCACTTGTCCTCCCTAAAATGAGTTCTGTGTCAAGGACAGCCCTAAGCTCCCAGCTAACTGCCAGGAGGAAAACAAACGTGGTTTACTCCTAGTTCATAAGTTCATAAGGTTGGAAAGGACCTATAAGATCATCTAGTCCAACCATCCTCCTATCACTATCTCTACCCAACTACTAAATTAAGTCCTTTAGCACCTCATCTAAACGCTTCTTGAACAGCGCTAGGGATGGTGCCTCAACCACCTCCCTAGGCAGGCCATTCCAGTGCCTGACCACTCTTTCAGAAAAGAAATGCTTCCTGAGGTCTAATCTAAATCTTCCCCGGCGCAACTTGTGGCCATTCCCTCTCGTCCTGTCATCATTCTCCCTGCCCAGGGAGAAGAGGCCCACCCCCTCCTCACCACAACCCCCCTTCAGGAAGTGGTAGAGTGCAATAAGGTCTCCTCTGAGCCTCCTCTTCTCCAGACTAAACAATCCCAGCTCCCTCAGCCGCTCCTCATAAGACTTGTGCTCCAGACCCCTCCCCAGTTTTGTTGCCCTTCTCTGAACACGCTCCAGGGCCTCAATGTCCTTCTTGTAGTGAGGGGCCCAAAACTGAACACAGTACTCGAGGTGCGGCTGTACCAGAGCTGAGTACAGGGGGATGATCACCTCCCTGCTCCTGCTGGCTACACTATTTCTAATACAGGCCAGGATGCTGTTGGCCTTCTTGGTCACCTGGGCACACTGCCGGCTCATGTTGAGCCGAGCATCAACCAACACCCCCAGGTCCTTTTCCTCTCTACATTCTTCAAGCCATTCTGCCCCAAGCCTATAGCATTGCATGGGGTTATTGTGGCCAAAGTGCAGGACCCGGCACTTGGTCTTATTGAACCTCATCCCATTTTGCTCAGCCCAGCTATTCAGCCTATCCAAATCCCTCTGAAGGGCCTCCCTACCCTCAGGCAGTTTGACACATCCTCCCAACTTTGTGTCATCTGCAAACTTACTGAGGGTACACTCAATTCCCTCGTCTAGGTCATCAATAAAGATATTAAACAAGATGGGCCCCAAAACTGACCCTTGGGGGACACCACTCGTAACAGGACGCCAGCTGGACTTAACTCCATTAACCACTACCCTCTGGGCACGGCCCTCCAACCAGTTCTCCACCCAGAGAAGAGTGAACCTGTCCACACCACGGGCTGCCAGTTTCCTTAGGAGGATACTGTGGGAGACCGTGTCGAAGGCCTTGCTGAAGTCCAGGTAGACTACATCAACAGCCTTTCCCTCATCTACCTGTCTGGTCACCCAGTCATAGAAGGAGATGAGGTTGGACAAGCACGACCTGCCCCTGGTGAACCCGTGCTGGCTGGGTCTGATCCCTTTATTGCCATGCACGTGTCGTGTGATCTCCCTCAAGATCATCTGTTCCATAACTTTCCCTGATACCGAGGTCAGGCTGACAGGCCTGTAGTTCCCCGGGTCTTCCTTACGGCCTTTCTTGTAGATGGGAGTCACATCGGCAAGCCTCCAATCTTGTGGGACCTCTCCAGATAACCAGGAATGCTGATAGATGGCAGAAAGTGGCTCGGCAATCACCTCTGCTAGCTCCCTCAGCACCCTTGGGTGGATCCCATCTGGCCCCATGGACTTGTGGCAGTTCAGATGGAGGAGTAGATCTCTGACCATCTCTGCTTGAATCACAGGGGGTGCATTATGCACCCCGTCCCGGACTTCCAGGTCAGGGCAAGTACCATGTGGACAACTGTCCTGTCTATTAAAGACAGATGTGAAGAAGGCATTGAGAACCTCAGCCTTTTCCTTATCATCTGTGGTTATATTGCCTGCCTCGTTGAGTAAAGGAGGGAAATTTTCCTTAGTTTTTCTCCTGCTGTTAATATATTTGTAAAAGGGTTTCCTGTTCTCCTTTACAGCAGTAGCCAGCCTAATTTCAAGCTGGGCTTTAGCATTTCTAATTTTCTGCCTGCAGATCTCTCCTAGAACACCCCATCCCAGGCTGAGCCAGTGCAGCCCTCTCCAGCTCTCAGCGTACCCCAGATCCCCTCGGGGTGCCATTCTGGATGCTCAGCCCAGAAAGCCCATGGTCAATTCCTTGTAGTGTTGGGAAAAGCAACGTGAAGTGGAAAGTTGCCCTGGAGTTAAAAAGAAATATTTGATGAAAGCCTGTGAATCAGACAAGCGGGTTTCTGACATCTAAAGTCGATTACACAAAATGCTTTTAATGAAATGAAGTTTCTGATGTCCATTAGTTCTGCTGGCAGAGAATTGTTAGAAGGCTGCCTTCACAAATGTGCTAGCTGCATGCTAGAGCACTGCCTATTTCCATCCCCTTAATTCACCCGTGCTTTTAGCTAATCCTCAGTGCTCAGCTGCACAGCAGCACAATCCGGGCTGTGCTCTGAGCCACACCGGCGTCAGTGATTCCAGCTATCCAGGATCTCAATCCTATGGCCTCAAGTGACCAACGTCCCCACGTCTCCCAGCACCCTGCTTGTGCTCAGCTTGCAGACCTGGCCCAAACTCTGCACAGCTCCTGGTGCAGCAGCCTGCTCCTGGCACACATCCTTGTCTTACTTCAGGCACATCTCTAGTCTCGTGGGCTCTGTGTTTTCAGATGGCAGCAGGTATACAGATGACAGCCACTCTGTATTGCCTTCGCCCACAAGTCACAGCCCCAGGGAGAGCTTCACTATCCCATAGCAATGTTTCCTCAGGGGTTGGACCCCATCATCCTTATGGATCCCTTCCAACTTGGGATATTCCTTGATTCTATGAAAATAACGATTGAGGGAGAAAGATCCAAGCGTGATGGGCCAGGGGAAGCTGAGCCTCCCAGATCTGTGCCAGGTGGAGCTGTGTTTGTCAGCCTGGGCATTGCCACCAAGATGGATGACTTTTGATGCTGGGTGGCTGTCCTCGAGCTTCTGAGTACACTGCCCCGTGTGTGAAGGCTATTTGTCACAGAGACTTCTAACAAGGGACTCCTCGTGGCACAGATTTGGACATGCAATCGTAAGTCATCCGAAAGGCACAGTGAGGTGGTGGATGTCTCATCCCTGGAGACATTCAAGGTCAGGCTGGATGGGGCTCTTCTTTGATTCTGAGTGAATATATTTGTCTTTCAAAAGAAAGAGGAACAGAACCACCAACTCTTCTTTGTAGTGCAGTGCCCCGGGACACAGGTGCAGGTCCATGGGTTCACCCTAACCAGCTCTTCCCTTCTGGGCTCGTCTCTCTGCAGGCCCCAGCTCCTTCACTGAGGCAGTGGCATACATCCAGGCGCAGTACGAGAGCAAGAACAAGTCACCCAACAAGGAGATCTACACTCACATCACCTGTGCCACCGACACCAACAACATCCAGTTTGTCTTCGATGCTGTCACAGATGTCATCATTGCCAACAACCTGCGGGGCTGCGGACTCTACTGAGGCCTCAGCAGATAGGTCCCCCTCCTGCTTCTCTCCTTGGAGGGTGATGAGGAAGGAACATGTGAACCCTTCCCTCTGCTCAGACTGCAGCGTTTCACCTTCCCCAGACCCCTCCTGGCTTATTTGGGTTTATTTTTGGTGAATTCCCCTTGCTGCCTCTTTCTGCTCCTCCATTCCCATTCGCAGTGCTGTAGAAGGAGCTGATGCATATCCCACAAAGTGCATTTCAACTGCCAAAACCCAGAAATACTCCATTAAAAATAATATTAATAATCAAAGCCTTAAAATATTTGTCAGCAACAGCATAGTTGGGACCCAAACCCATTTTTTTTTCTCCTTGAAATTAAGGGTTATTTGTAATGCTTATGATTTGTCTGTTCCAAAATTGCTATCTCCTGGGCAGCATCAGGTCGTTTCGATCCTTTGGCTCCAGCTCCTGCCCCAGAAGAGCTCTGGCAGCCCAGCTCTGTGCTCCCCTCTCTTTCAAGGATGCAGCCTCTGGGGCCCAAGTGAGACAGGCACAGTTACAGAACCTCCTAAGCATTACCTAAAATTGTTGCAGATAACAGTTTTACCTCAGTTTTTTTCAGAATTAATGTTAAAATCTGCCTGGTGCTCCTGGTAACATGGCTCTCGTCCCCAGCCCTGTTGAGCTTTGCTGAATTCCATGTGGAATGGCTGTAGGGAAGTGCTCATGGCAGGGACTTCTCCTTGTGCTGAGGGAGGACGTGTCCCAGCCAAGGCTCTGCTCATGGTGCAGTGGCCCTGGGGATGCTGGTGGCAACCCACAGCCCTCTGCCCCCATGGAGCCCCGGTGGAGACTGCAGAGAGGTGTCCCAAAGCCCTCCCAGTCTGATTGCGGTGCTGATGTTCCTAACTTCAGCCCTGAAACACCAGAAATATTCACACTGCTTTCCTGCATTCAGGCTGTACCTGAAAAGCAGGGAGTTGCTTTTGGAAGCCCCACTGGAAGCCACCAGCAACTGGTGGCTTTGTCACCCATGCCCCTGTGTCCTGGAGGGGTGGCTCCAGAGTTAGTGTCCCCATCAGGTCACCTGCCAACCAGCAGACTGGGAAGCTTGGTGCTTCGTGGGGAGGGACCTGAGCGATGGAGCAGGAAAAGTGCAAGGAGAGGGGAAGGAAGGGAGGGCAGGGGACAGATGAGTGGGGAGGGGCTGTGGGAGCTCAGAGGTTGGAGACAGAGGTTGTGAAAGGATGACTATGGAGGTGGAGCAGGAGGGAGGAGAGGTTAAAGAGCTGAACATTAGTTACATGTGATTACTGAAGTGTATGTAACTGCTAGCTCCAGCACAGGCCACCTCATGTGCAGAGCACCCCAGTGCCTTCACCAGCAGCAAGGCTTTATTAAGCTCCATCAACAGAATCTACTCAGCAGCATGCGGGGTTTGGAGATGCTCTGTTTCCACCCCTCACTTTGCCTGACATTTCCTCTAGTTCGCCAAGTCTCAGAGGCTGTCTCCAGCAAAGGCAGCACCAAAGGCCAGAGCCTTGAGAGTGTCCAACGTGGAGCATGCAGGGCTATTTTGGGGAAGGAAGCATGAATTAACCCCAGATGTGCCTCTGCCACCACTCCTGGTGACTGTGCCCTGCTCTGGACTAAACAGGGGAAGCCCTAGTGCCAGCCCAGGCAGTGTCCCCAGGCTGGGGAGTGTGGGCAGGAGGCAGTACTGCACACGGAGCCTTTCCCTTTCCTCTGGTATTTTGTACATCTAAAGCTCCATTTCAGCTGCTGCTGCTGGTGTTCTGTTCTGTCCTTCCCAACAGATGTGCCTTCTGGAGGCAGTGCTGCTCTGCAGGGCACCACGTGCAGGGTGCACTGAGGGGTCACAGCAGAAAGGCAGAATCTGGTGCTGCTCCATCCACAGTGAGAGGGCTGGGTGCAGTGAGATGGCAAAACTCCAGCAGCTCCCTTAGCAATTCCAAAGAAACAGTGCCCTGGAGGAGGAAAACCTTGCCAGCACCCCTAGCACAGGGCTGATAGCAATAAACACATACCTACAAGCACACCTGAATGCACAGCTGCATGCCCCAAAGCCCTCATCTCCTGTGCCCTTAGGGACCCCTCAGAGCGTGCAGTATTGCCGTGCAAACAGCCCCACAGAGACAGGAGCTATGGCAGCACCCAGTGCCCCGCAGTGCCTTCACTATGACCAGAACAGCCTCAGCCCTCCGCCTCACGCAGAGTTGAAGAAGGAACCTTTTTAGCCCTACTAAAATGCCACTCCCAATGCAGCCCCCTCTCCCCACTCCTCCTTTCCCCCTGCAGCTCGACACAGGAGCGATGACCATCACCGTGGCTCTGGCTGCTGCCCCTCGTCCCACAGGACCACCCGCGTGTCCGATGGCCCCAACCGCATTAACTGTAATTTTGTATGAAGAGTGACTGTCCATTGGTTTAATAGAATGTTAGCTATTGTAATAATTTATTGGCTGTCAGTAATGTATTTATTAGTTACAAAATGTTAATAAAGTGCCAGCTCTTTTCTAGTGTGAGAGGGTTTTATTGGGTCTCCCTTGGCATGTTCTGCTTCTTGGCCCCATCAGCCGTCCTGCTCCGCACTCACAGAACAGCTATCCATGTGTGGGTCTCCTGCCCTGACCTCGAACCTGGAGAAGCATTGGCAAAGGATGGAGCCAGAAGGTGAGAGATCTTCACCCCAACGTGGCTGTACCCGCACTGCTCATTGCCAACACAAGTGGCCAAGTGCAGCAACTCCAGGGTGAAGAGCGACCATGTACACCACGCTCCTCTTCCTTGAAGACCTGGCCTTCTGCTGTGACATGTTCCTGTTGTGAGCATCTGCATGGAAGGCATTTAGACAAACCATAGCAATTTTGGCACCACGCAGTGGGACGGCATCTCCTGCTTGTTGGCAGCATTGCCCCAAGCCTTCCTCCAGCATCGTGGCTGCGCACCCAGCACAAGCAGCAAGTGTTGCAGTGCTCTACCTCCATCAGTCAGCACAAGCAGAGTGACAAAAGAGCTATTTCTGGTTCACTTCAGCAAATCATGCTTCTCCCCCACCACAGTGACACAATACTTGGAGCACCTTTCAGTCCCCTCAAAATAACACTCGTGTCACTTTGTTCTTTTGTGTTTGATCCAAAGGGCTTCCATTACCAGAGGCAAGAAATAGAAAGCATGAATACCAGCTTGGAGAAAGCAAGGGAAAATTTTCCATCAGCCTCAACGTAGGAAAATCAGCTGTCATTGCTGCTGCCTTCACTGTGTTCAGTGCTGTGACTTCGTCAGGACCCGCTCTCACAGCCCCCATCCTACGGAGCTAAGGACCAGCTCCAGAAGAGGGGTTTTCCTTTCTGTATCTGTCCCGGGTGTTTCCTAACATCTCCTCCAGGATGGTGTCCTGCAAGGGCATCCAGACGTCACCGGGGCTGTTCTCACTGCCTCTGGGGCTTCCATCCCCCAGGCACTGCTTCTGTTTTCACTGTTCCTCCACCACTCCTTTGTAAAGCACACGAGGAACAAAGTGGGGCGATCAAGGAAATGAAACACTGCTGCCTGCAGGAAAACCTCTGTCCCTTTTGCAAAGGCTGCTTGGCTGAGGTGAGAAGAGCTACATCCACTTGTGACGGTTTATTTCCCAATCAATAGGAGTTTTTTTAAATATAAGGATCAAATGAGGTCCAGAAGCTCTGGAAAGCGGCTGCTTGGCATTCATAGCTCCACTTTGCCAAGGAAACGACAACGTAATCTCAAAGCCTTTTGAGATGAAATCAGACATCTGCTAAATTTTGCATGCGAAAGCTGCAGCCGAAGTGTAGCTAAGAAAATGACTCACTAATAAAACATTCATGGAAAACTCCAAAATGTGTAATTGGGTCATCATTTCATTCGGGAGCACCTGTGTGCTCCTGGATGGTGAAGGAGCAGTGCACCCCGACTGCCAACCCCGTAGCCCTGCAGCCCCTCAGTCTCACCTCCTTCTGCTCTCCTGTCCCTCTGTCCTCCTCTCTGCTAACAACTCCCACAGCACAGGGAAGCAGGCCGGGTGTGGTTTGCTCACGCATGAAAGAACAACTAAACAACATGGCTTGTAGAGGTTTTCTCTACGTTCCTGCTTGAGCTCTTGCATGTTTTAAGCCTCCCCAGAGCAGCCCGGGAGGTGGTCTTGGCAGCTTCCTTTGTGCCCTGCATTTCTCAGCTAGGAGCTGCAATTCCCAAAGGCTGAGGATGTGGCCCTGCGAGGCAGCACCTGCCCCAGCCCCGTGCCATACCCCATGCTTTGTACCTCTGTGATGGCTGGTGGGTCGCTGAGCCCCCAGAGCCCACAGCCCCTTCCCCAGCCACCCCTTTGGGCAGACGATGAACCAACAACTGTTCCCCCACAGTTTCTTGTGACTTCAACATCAGCCCTGCCAGGAGTGGGGGGCAGTGGAGGAGAGGCTGCAGCTCTGTGCCCCACCTCACCCCTGCTCCTGTCTGACTGTACGGGTTTTGCTTCCTAATCGTTTAAGTGTGGGAAAACCAGTTCTCCTCTCTTCTAACTCTCTCTCTTTGCCTTTCTCTCCTCCTCTCCGTGCTCCCTGTTGCAGAACCGCATGCACGAATCTCTCATGCTCTTCGACTCCATCTGTAACAACAAATTCTTCATTGATACCTCCATCATTCTCTTCCTCAACAAGAAAGACCTATTTGCTGAGAAGATCAAGAAGTCCCCCCTGACCATCTGCTTCCCTGAGTACACAGGTAGGTGTGGGGCCGCAGCTCGGGGCTGGGGAAGGGCATGGGTGCTGAGGCACCTCCAGGGGTGCACCAGCCCCAGGCATCTCTCGGGGTCGTGTCCGTGCTTGGTGAATTCTTGCGACAAGCAGCGGGGGGATCTCGATGCGTCCCCAAGTGCTCTTTTATTCAAAGCTCTGTGCTTTGAAGTGCCATGAATGCCTTCACCAACATCTCTGCTGCTTGTGCTAATGCACTTCTCCTCCTCTTGCCTGCGGGGCTCCCAAGGCACCCAACTGGCCACGGGTTGGTAACGCTCTCCCCATTCAACACCACCCCTGTGGCGTGGCCATTGTGTTGTCTGCAGCCACCCAAGGGGATGAGCTGCTGTTGGCACAGAGGAGACCAGGCCAGTGAAACTGCAGCAGGTCAGGGTGCTCCTGCGCTCGGCCGCGCTGATGGGGCTCGAAGAGGAGTGGGGCTGCAAGCACCCCAAGGCTACGACTCCCACCTCACCCTCCATGAGATGCAGACTGTGGTCCCGGGGGGAAGGAGTCCCTCCTACAGAGGAAATCTTTTAAATCACAGGAGAATCATACGTTTGTTGTTGGGTTTTTTTTAAAGTAAATGAAACTGACATGTCTTGGGGGAAAAAAAGAACCAAGAAAACATGATAGAAAGATGTCTGCTCTGAATATTTTAAGGGAAAGAAAATATCTCCCATCTGAGGAACTTCAGCACCTCCCATGAGAGCTTGGTGCCCCCTCCCTGGTGCACCTCAATGCCCCCATGGGCACCCGAGGCAATGCGGATGGGCCCTGCGCAGCATTCCTGCATCCCAGCATGGACATGGCACTGCTCTCACACTCTTTCCTGGCCAACCACCAAAGCACTTCATCCTCTTCTCCATCCTCGAGGCCGAGGGCAGTCCTATGGCCACATCCTGCACTGGGAAGGAGGGGAAATGGTGCGCTTGAAAAGGAAACTAAATCTGCAGATAACAGCAGCTCTCCCAAAGGCGATTTCAGGGGCATAATTCGGGTTTTGTAGCTCCCTGTGAGGAGCCTGGTGCAGCTGCTCTCATCACTGTAAGCAGCTTAATGCCATAATGCACATTTTTCGGCCCGAACATCTGGCCCTCCTCCAGCTTGTGAAGCTCCCCAGAGCACCAAGCAGAAAGCACCAAGCAGTGCAGCACCAAGGGGCTCCCACTCACAGCTGGGTGCCTCTGGCCAATCTCAAGTCCTTCATATCACTATAAGGACACCCATGGTTGGTGGTGGAGGGGACACCCAATGGACATCCCAAACCTTTCTGCTGTCCTTTGGCCCTGGGGCCACCCAACACTATGGGATGTGCCGTGGGGACTCATCGGTGCTGCTTGGGTGGGCATTGCTGGGGGTGAATGGATATTCCCGAGGATGGATGGGCAATGCAGGGATGGATGGGCATCCTTGAGAATGCATTGGCATCCTTGGAGATGAATTGGCACCCCTGGGTGGACAACCCTAGGGAAAGATGGGTGCCCTCTATCACAGTTTGCAGGGGAAAGTAGTGCAGTGGGGTGGGGAGGGCACGTTGGTGGCACCTGGGGAGGGAGGAGCCTGTGGCAGAGCCCAACCACCAGCAAGGAGGGAAGAAATGGGGAAATGTTGGGGGAAAAGCAGTGCTTGGGGGGAAAGATGGAGTGGGAAATGGTATGGAAACGGGGAGATGGGGCGAAAGGGACATTTCTGAAGAGTCATCACCCCCAGGGTGCTGGGGCACTAGGCTGAGATCCAGTCTCCCATGGAAAAAAAGCTCAAATGGTTAAAAAATGGGAAAAAAAAAAAACAAACCAATAATTTGTGGCTGTTCTTTCCCCATGAGCACCAGCTTGGTGGGGTCCGACCTGACGGCCCTGTGCTGTCCCCCTGTGCCCACAGGTCCCAACACCTACGAGGACGCAGCCGCCTACATCCAAGCACAATTCGAGAGCAAAAACCGCTCGCCCAACAAGGAGATTTACTGCCACATGACGTGCGCCACGGACACGAACAACATCCAGGTTGTGTTCGACGCCGTCACCGACATCATCATCGCCAACAACCTGCGGGGCTGCGGCTTGTACTGAGCCCAGCGGGGCCCCGCACACCCACCCACCGCACCACACACACTGAGCGCGACGGGAGAAACAGCGAGACGGAAACAAAGTCGTAACCATAATCATGCGAGTTGGTAAATAAAAAGGCGTAAGGAAATTATATATATACGTATATATATATATAAAACTAAACAAACGAAACAACAAACCCACCACCACCTTTCTGTTGGTCTCAGAGCCGCGGGCAGGAGGGGGGGGGGGACCTTCCCACCCGCTCTGGGGTTCGGGTTGGTTTTTTTTTTCCTCTTTTTTCGTTTTTATTTTAAATTTTCTGTGGGGTGAACGGGTTTATTCCCCTCTCACGGATGGCGTTTGCTATTTTTTTTTTTCTTTTAAGGGAAAAAAAGAGGGAAATGAAGCAAATGGCAGAGCTCACCCACCCCTGGCCGCGCGCCCTGGCCAGCAGGGAGCCTAGCCCTTCTCCCACCCCTCCCCTGGCGGCTGGGCAGGACACGCAGCAGCACCCTCAGTGCAGGCAGGGTTGAGCTCCCATCCTCTCCTCTTTTTGTTTTTTTTTTCCTTTCGTTCTTTTATAATCCCCCCCCCCGCATGTATGTGAGCCCCCCTCCCCAGCCGGGAGCCGGGGCTGCGGGTGGTGCCGTTCTCCATCCTGGGGCTTTTCTCCCCCATTTTCCCCCATCCAGAAGCACACAGCACTCTGAGCTCCCACCCCACCCCACCACGGCTGTTGCCTCTCTTGTCATCCAGGGTTGATCTGGGGGCTCCAGGGAGGGGGTGTACATATAGATACTTTTCTTTCTTCCTTTCTTTCTTCCTTTCTTCCTTCCTTCCTTTCTTTCTTTCTTTCTTTCTTTCTTTTTCTTTCTTTCTTTCTTTCTTTCTTTCTTTCTTTCTTTCTTTCTTTCTTTCTTTCTTTCTTTCTTTCTTTCTTTCTTTCTTTCTTTCTTTCTTTCTTTCTTTCTTTCTTTCTTTCTTTCTTTCTTTCTTTCTTTCTTTCTTTCTTTCTTTCTTCCTTTCTTTCTCTCTTTCTCTCTTTCTCTCTTTCTCTCTTTCTCTCTTTCTCTCTTTCTCTCTTTCTCTCTCTTTCTTTCTTTTATTTCTCTTTCTCTCTTTCTTTCTTTCTTTCTTTTTCCCCTTCCTTCCTTCCTTCCTTCCTTCCTTCCTTCCTTCCTTCCTTCCTTCCTTCCTTCCTTCCTTCCTTCCTTCCTTCCTTCCTTCCTTCCTTCCTTCCTTCCTTCCTTCCTTCCTTCCTTCCTTCCTTCCTTCCTTCCTTCCTTCCTTCCTTCCTTCCTTCCTTCCTTCCTTCCTTCCTTCCTTCCTTCCTTCCTTCCTTCCTTCCTTCCTTCCTTCCTTCCTTCCTTCCTTCCTTCCTTCCTTCCTTCCTTCCTTCCTTCCTTCCTTCCTTCCTTCCTTCCTTCCTTCCTTCCTTCCTTCCTTCCTTCCTTCCTTCCTTCCTTCCTTCCTTCCTTCCTTCCTTCCTTCCTTCCTTCCTTCCTTCCTTCCTTCCTTCCTTCCTTCCTTCCTTCCTTCCTTCCTTCCTTCCTTCCTTCCTTCCTTCCTTCCTTCCTTCCTTCCCTCCCTCTTTCTCTTTCTTCTTTCTTTCTTTCTTTCTTTCTTTCTTTCTTTCTTTCTTTCTTTCTCTTTCTTCTTTCTCTTTCTTCTTTCTTTCTTTCTTTCTTTCTTTCTTTCTTTCTTTCTTTCTTTCTTTCTTTCTTTCTTTCTTTCTTTCTTTCTTTCTTTCTTTCTTTCTTTCTTTCTCTCTTTCTTTCTTTCTCTCTTTCTCTCTTTCTCTCTTTCTCTCTTTCTTTCTCTCTTTCTCTCTTTCTTTCTCCCTTTCTCTATTTCTTTCTTTCTTTTTTTTGTTAGGGTTATTATTATTACTATTATTTTCATTTTTAACTCTTTCCAGTGAATGCTTTTCTGTGCTGCTTTTTTCTTCACCCCCCCTTCCCCCCCCCACACTCCTCCCTTTTAGTGAATGGTGTTTTTTCTCTCATGTGGGGATGTTTGTGCTGCAAAGAAAAAGAAAAAAAGAAAAAAAAAGAAAAAAAATCTCAAAAAATAATCTTAAAAAAAAAGATGAAAAAAAAGTGAGAAAAAATAATTTAACAATTTTAAAAACACACACAAAACCACAAAAGATTAAAAAAAGAAAAGAAAAAAATATCGAATGTAGTGTTTACATTAAAGCCACAGTTTTCATGACCAATCCTTCGCCATTTCTACTTTGATTAGTAATGAGATGTCGTCACGGTTTCACTTTTAAGAGTTAACTTTGCTGAAGAAGAGCAGTCACACCTGTTTAAAAGAAAATGAATAAATAAAGAGAAAAGTAAAAATATTATATATATATATATATAAAGCGCCAGGTCTTTCTAAGCCTTTCTATTACCAATCAGTGAGGTTTCTGTGATATATTACACACTGCCAATCTCTTTCTCTGACTAATGGAAAATTCATGTGTAGCTCAATAAAGAGAATGTTTGTCTGTACTCCGGGCTCTCCCCTCAGTGTCTCTGGCTGCTTCTTCACTTTGCTTCTCCTACCAAGGGAAGGGGGGAAAACGACAAAACTCACCTTTTGTTTTGAGCACATAAAATTGGTGTCTGTGCAATGAGCCCACGGTGTGTGGGCCATCAGCAGTGCAGCCCCAGAGCCTCACACTGGGACCTATGGCCCCGGTGCCTCTCCAGCACAACCCTGCTGAGCGGAGCTGGATCCCTGGGGAAAGGGATTGAATCATAGAGCCATGGAAACACTGAAACTGGAAAAGATCTCTCAGACCCCCAGGTCTGACCCCAGTCCACCCCCACAGTGCACACTGACCACCCCCCTCAGTGCCACATTCCCACGGCTCAGGGACAACCCCAGAAATAGTGGCCCCCTCCCCTCCCTGGGCAGTGCCAGTGCCTCACCACTCTGGAAAGAAGAAATTGTCCCTAATACCCAACCTGAACCTCCCCTGGTGCAACTCGAGGCCATTCCCTCCTGTCCTCAGTGCCTTGTGAGCAGCTCTGGCATGTCCCCTGTCCATGGATCTGTCCCCACGTCCCCTTTTTGGGGAGGTCCTCACTGTCCATGGCACCGAGCACTCCCCCAGAGCCCTGCCACATTGCTGAGCAAGGGATGAAGCAGTGGGATAAGGGAACTGAGCTGATGCCATGATTCCACGTTTGGCTTTTGTCAGCGTTCCTGAGCTTTTGATTTCTTTCTTTCTTATAAGTACAGCACTGAAAATAGGTGGTGATGGGAGGTTTCTGCAGCTCAGGGCTGATTTGATGGCACACGCTGCCATCTGCAGCTCCACACGGGAGAAGACATTACTGGGGAATCGTGTATCATACAGAGCATTGCACACACTAACCAAACATCATAAAGCTGAGAACAAGCCCTGTTGGTGGCCATACTTAGTGGCACAGTGCCCACTGCATTCGCAGAGTTGCCCCATGGGGCCCTGCAGCTGGTTTTCTTTCGTGGGGAAGAAATGATGAGGTCACCCCGCTCTGTGTCCTCCTCTTCCTCTCTGCACACATTTTGTCACACAGCATCTGGATTCTTGAACACCTGCTGCTCTGCATGAGATGGCTCCTAACAACACCCAGGGACATACTGAAACAGGGCAAAGCACATCTTATTACCATTCCATATCCATCCCCATCTCTATCCCATCTCCAGCTTCATCCTATTCCATCCCCATCCCTACCTCCATCCTATCTTCATTCCTATCCCACCTCCATCCCCCCACGTCTATCCCATGCTGATCTCTATCCCACCTCCAATTTCACTCCCAGCCCATTCCCATCTCTATTTCCTTCCTACCCTTGTCTTTATTCCACCCCATCCCTATTCCTTTCCTACCCTTCCATCCTCATCCCATCCACATCCACATCCCATCCACATCCTCATCCCATCCCATCCCTTCCCAACCCATTCCCATCCTCTGCACTGTGCCGGTCTCTGGCATGTCCCCCGTTCATGCCCGCACTGTTTCTGGGGCCCATTTCCCCTTCCCACAGCATTACGTCGCACCGCACCGGCTGACGCCGCGCTGCTGCAGTTGCAGCTCTCGGCCGCCAGGGGGCGCCATGGCGTCGGGCAGGGCGCGGGTGGGGGCATTTCGTCAAGTTTGATTGGTTTTAATTCTTACGTTTTTAATATATATTTTTTTTCACCTTTCGATTTTACTTTTTTTCTTTTTAGCATTTGAGTGATGTTGTTTATTACTACGTAGTTTTCAATGTGTTATTATGTTCATTGCTTTTGGGATTGTATTTCTTCCCGTTCTTATTCGATTATTTTATTTTGCAGCGTTTTTATTTTCAAATTGTGTTGCTTTATAATTTCTTTATTATTATTATTATTACGGCCGACTGTGCCAACGCCCAAAATAAAATCCCCCTCCGAATACAAACGTCTTGCAGAGGAAGCCCGGCGTAATTCACGTTGGCAGGAGCGCAAATCCTCAAGAATTCACCGTCCGTTCTGAGCGCTCAAACCGCGCGGAGTGCGACGCGGAGCAGCCCAGCAGCGGGGCTCCCACCGCCCGGGGACAGCCCGGCACTGCCCGGGGGTGGCCCGGACCACACAGAGCGCCTCCAACCCCCCTCTCCCCTCCCCCCCCCCTTCCTCGGGGCGAGAAAAAATGCTGGAAATCCTCAAAGCCAACCGAGGTTCTGCCCGCCGCAAATTGCAGGGAGAGCTGCGAGAAATCCACCGCCGGGCGACGGAGGGACGAAAAGTGTGGGGTGGGACCTCCGGGGGGAGGCGGGGGCGGTTCCGGCTTTCCCCTAATGCTAACCAAGGGGATGCGCTGTGCGGGGGGAGTTGGGGAGTGCAAAGCGGGGCGGGGGGGTCTCCTCATTTAACCTGGGCAGGGGCGGTCGCTGAGTTGCATTAAGGAGCCGAAGGGGCTGACAGGGCTGGGCTTCGTGCAATCACAGAGCCGCTGAGGTTGGAAAAGAGCTCTCACAGCCTCGAGCCCAACCCCAGCCCACCCCCACCGCGCCCACTGCCCACGTCCCTCAGTGCCACATCCCCACGGCTGTGGGGCACCTCCAGGGATGCTGACTCCTCCCCACCATTGGGCAGCTGTACAACCGCCTCACTGCTCTTTTGGAGCAGAAATTGTTCCTAATATTTGACCTGAACGTTCCTGGTGCAACTGAAAGCTCTTCAGAGTGCTTCCCAGCCCCATTATTTTTTCAAGAGAAAAAGGAAAAATCCACCCAACCTCCTATTGACTCATGTGCTGGCAGCTGGGCAGTGCTGCATGGCGGCACACGGAGCTGTGCAGCCTCTGCTGCCAGCCCCACTCCCCCGGCCCCTCATTATATTCCATTTCAAGAATACTGTGGGATAATTGCATTATGGAGGACAGCTACAGCCGCACATTAAGGGCCTATCTCTGTCGAGGCAGGAGGTGGAGCTCATTGAAGGCACTGGGGAGCGAGCTCCAGCCCTGCTGATGTAAAGCTCTGGATGGATCCCCCCCTGCTCCTGCCCTGCTCCCCAAGGCCGCAGCAAAACAGCCACCTGTCACGGGGGATTTGCTCTTTAAGATGCAGCAGTGTGCTGCTGGCTGCACCCCAGGGCAGGTTCCCCATTGCTCCTGGCTCACTGCGTGCACATCACAGCCCGCAGACCAAGCCAGAGCTCTGCATGCGGTGCAGTGAGGGGCACCACTTCAGCAACATGTGTGCAGACATATCTGAGGATGAGCAGCAGAGGCACGAAATGGAGTTGGGAATAACACTCCAGGAGCTGCAGCAGGGAGCAGGGCAAGCCCAGGGCACACACGATCCCACAGCAGTAGCAGCTGGGGGTCTTTTCTACTCTGAACACTTGCTCACAGGTTAGCTACATTTGTGAGCAGCAGCGCCTCAAGCTTCCCATAGGAACAATGCATGCACCAGGGGTGTAGGGGCCCAGCATCCCCACTTGGAGCTGGGTCTGTGAGAGATCTGGGCTGATGCTGGCCTTGTAGGTGCTGTGGGTGTGGGAGCCACACGGCACATGTCACTGTGAGTCCCAGTGGAGGAACCTGATGAGGACGCTGGTGTCATCGCTGGCTTTGCGGGTGAGGGATGGAGTCAGGGGCTGAGGCCAGTTCACCACTCCTGCCACCACTTACATTTTCAGCTCCGCTGGAGCCACCCTGTACCATCAGACCCTGCTCCAATCTGCAGTGACAACTGACAATGATCTATCATTATTGCTATCATCATCACCACCCCACTGTTATTCCCAATGCAGAGCTAACCCCTGCCTGAACATCAGTGCCCCCATGTAGCACAAGGCTCAGTGCCAATGGCATGGCTCCACTGGCACGGGGATGGCTGTGGTCCCACCCCACGTCCCCCCATTGCTCCCTGCTCTGCTCTGGGGATGAAGACAGCCCCCGACTTGCTCCCTGGGGGAGGCGGCCATTAGGACTTATTCCTGTTGAGAAGGATGGGGGTGAAAAAACACCACCACAACACGGCCCGGGATAATTGAATGAAAATTTAATGAGCACTTGCGAGAATGTGTTAGGAGAAATGGCGATCAATAGAAAGCTGATTTCCTGTGTTTAGCACAAGCTGAACCCAGTGTGCACTGGTCAGAACGGATTGTGATGGATCCAAAGTGGAACAAGATGGATCGGAGGTGGAGTGGATGGATCTGAGGTGGGACAGGATGGGTCTGAGGTGGGATGAGGTGGATCCGAGGTGTTCCCCAAAGCACCCGGCCCAGCACACTCCTGCCCCACCATTCCCTCTGCCTTGCACACAAAGAGCCCTTTTGTTACACTTCACATCCTGGAAGCACTTAATGGCATTTTTATTTTTAATCCATCCCATGTGTTGTGTTTGGATGGATCTGGCCGGGCTGTGCTCACAGCTTAACCTGCTGACAGCACAGGAGAGATGCACTCTGGATGCAGTTTGGATGTGTTTGTGATGTGTCCGGGATGCATTCAAGATCTGTTTGGGATGCATTTGGGATGTGCTCAGGATGTGTTTGGGATATTCATGCACCATTTCCCTCATTGATAAGTGCTAAAGGGACCCTGCAACTCATCATTGCCCCAACCCAAGTACCCATGTGTCAGCACCATCAGCCTCATAGCCCCCAAGGGACGTGGGTCAGGGCCATCATTGCTGTGCAGAGCAGCAGCACTCTGCCTGCCTGTCCCAAGAGCCCAGGGTGGTGACACTGCAGTGAAGCGATGCAGAGGAACCAGTGAGCACATCTGGAGCCTCTGATAACTCAGGCCCTGGAGAACACATTGCTGACACCCACACGAAGCCTTTGTGCAAGCGCTCAGAAGTGCTTAGTTCCCAATCTGTGGGTTTCTGCTCTAACAAGCACCAGATTTTGTTTGGAACATCAGACAGGGCTTGTTTTGCTGCTGTACAAAGCAGGAAGCAGGAGCTGAGGCTGCAGTGTGCATCCTGAGGAGAGCACAACCCAGGGTGGGTTCTGATGCACTTTATAAGACGTATTTCTTTGAGCCTCTCAGTGGCAGAACCCCAACTTTCCTTCCCCTGGGAAATGACCAAAGCCCTGCTTTGTCAGAGGTTCGTAATAAAGCCCCAAAGCAGAGGAAAATTCTGCCCTGGGCAGTTTCCAGTGGTGTGCAGTGTGCAGATGGTGCCCAAGTGCTGCATTTGTTTTGTCACCGGGAACAGCATCCCTCAGAGCTGCTTTGGGCAGCTCCAGCCCTGGCCACTCCCTGAGAAAAAACCTTGCTGGATAAACTGTGAAGAGCCGGGAGACAAACATCCCATTCACCCAGCTCCTGGAAAACACCGCGGGATCAAAGCTGCTGCCAAACCTGCTGCAGCACGGCTGTCTCACTCCCATCGTGTCTGGGTGCTAACACTGCACTGAGGCGGGCATGGGAATGTGCCATGGGGACGTGGGAAAACGCACAGGGGAGCTGGGAGGGTGAGCTGAGCTGTCTTGGTGCACGAAGAGAAACGGGAATGAAGAAGTGTTAGTGGGAAACAGAGAGGGAAATGAGGCTGCTTTGGGTGAGTGAGTTTCATTGGGGATGTGATGCTGTGTTTTGAATCTGGGGTTTGGGAACACATGGGTGATGTGCATAGATGAGCACTGCTGAGGGACTATGGGACTGGGTTCTGCTCAGCCCTGCTCCTGCCTGTGCACATGGGCACCCCGCTGCCCATGCAATCTCCTGCACCCATACACACCCCTGTGCTCATGCACATCCCTGAACACGTACCTGTGTCAGCTCCCACATACACCCCTCCACCCACATTTCCCTGCAGCCGTGCACACTCCTGCAGCCATTCATTCTCCAGCTCTTACATATATCCCTGCACCCATGCAGCCCTGCCCCCGTGTGCATCCCTGAACCCTGCAGCCCCACACCCAGCCCAGCATGCCAGCACCCTTCCCTTCACAACATGACAGCCCCACACCCACCTTTACAGGGCAAGTTTTGGGTCTCTCCAAGGAGCTACAGAGGGGACACATCTTTCCCTGGGTGCTGACTCTCTGGGTGCAGTTGTACAGCAGTGCAACCTTGGAGGGGGTGAGAGTGCAGGAAGGGACACAAGGATTTTTGCAGGGGAGCGTGCTGGCAGGGATGCAGGTGCTTATCGTGTATATAGTGCCTACAGTGTACACAATGCCTATAAAGCAAATAATGCTGATAATGCAAATAAAAGTGCAGAGCACACCCCTTCTTCCCTCTGCTTTTTTTAAAGCTCCGCTATCGACGTGTGCAAGCAGAACACTGCCGTGCAGGGAATGTCCCCAGGGTGGGCTGGTGGTACGGGTGACACGGGGGTCCCCACGCACCCACTGATGCCCCAGGGCACTGCTGAGCCACGGGATGTGTTTGCTTCCTGGCAGCCCTTAGCAAAGCCCAGAGTCAACAGTCTGCCCATAGGGGCACAGTCCCATGGGTGAGGAGTGGGCAGAGCAGACCCACATGTGCATCCCGCAGGCACTCAAACAGCAAACGGGTGAACGCTCAGTTAGAAAATGGGTTTGGTTGTTTCCTTGCTGGTTCTTTTGTTGTTGTTGTCGTTGTTTTTCCCCTGGTTTGAAAAACACGGCTGAGTCATTCCCAGCTTTCCACGGCGAGACGTCTGAAGCGCTTCTAAAAATCACCACCACACGCACAAACCCGACGAGCCCCGAGCACTCCTGGCGCTGCCGTTCCCCGTGCAGAGCTCCCCGGGCCGCCCCCCCCCCGGCTCTGCCCCCCCGGGGTCCCGCGGCCCCGCTCCGTAATGAGCCGCACCAGGGCGGCCCCCACGCTGACCCCGCGCGGCTGTTGGCAGCGCACAGGGCTGCGGAGGCAATTAGCGGTGTTTAAGCAAAGAAATAAAGCAGCTACGCTGTACCTAGAGATTCTTCTGAGGGCCGGAGCCTCGACAGAAAGATCCACTGCCTCGGTGCTGCTGTCAGAATAAATGACCCTCGCGAGAGAAGTGTTTCTGAGGCTCTTTCTGCCCCGCTGGACATAATTTAAGAAATGTATTACCACCAGAAATCACTAATTTTAGCCAGCAGATGAGCTGAAAAGGGTCATATTTTCCCTCGTACTCTCCAAGACAGAGGATATGTTATTAGAGAGCCGTAATGCAAACAGTAGTTCTGATGAGAGGAGACCGTCAGCAGCCCCAATTAGGAGCAGGCAGCGTTCTCTGCTATGCGCAGAGAGGTTGTGAACCTCTACCGTTCATCCATCCCCGCCCCCACCAGCTCGGTCTCGAGGGTGAGCTTCTGCCTAGCTATGGGGGTGGGGCTCGGGGCTGGCAGGGACTGTAGGAGGACTCTTAAAGCACTTTCAGAACTTGAAATGCCACCCTAGCTTCGCGTTTGAATGCCAGCGATGGTTGTTGTGCTCTTGCAAACAGTTCTTCATAATGCACTGGCACCGCTGCCCAGGGAGGGAGGAAAATCCCCATCCCTGGAGGTGTCCCAGAGCTGTGGCACTGAGAGATGTGGTCAGTGGGCATGGTAGGGGTGGGCTGGGGTTGGAATTTGGGATCTGAGAGATCTTTTCCAACCTGAATGGTTCTGGGATTCTATCCTATGATTCTAAAACCAGTTGGTAGCTGAAATTATGGCTGTATTTATTGAGAATAGTAAATATGCAGTCCTGAGGCTGTATTTACTGGGTTGTGTGTGTTGAAAGGTCATTATTTAGATGAGGATATTTAACCTGGAAGATGACAGAGCCTTTTTTAATTAATGGAGGGTAAACCTGTCTGAAGCCTTTGCTGCCTGCAGTGCCACCCATGATTCACATCCTCACTTAAATCCTGAAGATCCACAGCCCTATTCCCTGCGTAAATCTGTGCTCATGTTCATCTGTTGTCTGCTCTACCAGTGGGTCTGAGAGAGCCAACCCAACACGCAGATGCTGAGGCATGGGTTCTGGGTGCTGACTGGAGCTTGGCCATTTGTAGGGGGTGTAGAGCCGAGCTCAGCAGGAACTCCCAGCACCCAGCCCCGAAGAACATTGCCACACACCCTTCCCTCTGCATGCAGGACCTGTGTGGAGCAGGAGCATCGCGTGCCTGTGCTCTTCCAGCATTACCCACGTGGCTCTGGTGCATCTTCATGGCAAAGTCCAGAGTGGACAGAGAACTGCATGACCCCCAGACCGTGACTTGGCCAGAAGTCTCTGCTTTTGCTGCTGTTCAGTGTTAGCCTAAACATGGAGGAATTGTCTTTCCCCTAGTGCTGGAGAGTTCAATTGTGAGCTACACTGTGCAAAACCTTCTCAAGAGGGTAACAATGACAAGGAAACATGCTTGTGTTTGAAGGGGGGGGGGTTGATGTTGATCCCCTGCAACTATTTCAATTAGAAATGCCCACAGAATAGATCATGAAAGAACAATGTAAACTGTGATGGGAAAGAGGGATGTTATGAAATTGCTGCAGCTTGGAAAATAGCCCATCCTTTGGGTTGTGTTTTGTTTTTTTTTTTAATCCTGAAGTTGATAAAAACTATAGACTTTGATTAAAACTCTTTGAATGCTCTCTTTACTATCCATTTAAATTCCAAATAAATCAATGTCTCCATGGAATCATTCAAATGACACAATTTTGTTCCACCTGAAATGAATAGCAAACCTGAGAACGCAATAGGAAATTGTTAATCCATCACTGACGGACTTCCACCGGGATGTATTTCTCCTAACTAAAATGTAACCTGATCCTTTGTTCAATGAAAACATCTCAGAGTCCACTGTATGCCTTCCAAAGCTTTGCTAAATCTGGGAGCAAGGAAACACCATCCATCTTAATCATTAATATGTGCTGCAGAAAGACAAAGGGAGGGCTTGGTGCAAGCGCAGGCAGTGGCTTCCACTTGGGGCTCCTGGGCAGGTGGACAGCAGTGGGAGATGATCCCATGTGCTCTGCTACAGCTGTTCAGTGTCTGAATGAGCAGTAGAAATGCCTCGGTTTGCAGGCTCAAGTTGAGCCAGGGGACGTCCAGGGTGGGTATCAAGAACAATTTATTCTCCAAAAGTGGTGAAGCACGGGCACAGCTAACCAGGGAGGGGAGGGACCATAACTGGGGGTGTCCCAGAGCCATGGGGATGTGTGACACTGAGGGATGTGGTCAGTGGGCATGGTGGGGGTGGGCTGGGGTTGGACTTTGGGATCTGAGAGGTCTTTTCCTACCTTAAAAACCAGGGTTCAGAAATAGTCTGAAAAGGAAAAAAAATAATGAGTACTTCATGGAAGATAAAGTGCTGAATTTCAGCCTCCCTTTAATCTCCCAGAGCAGTCACATGCTCTCTGGATGAATGTGTTTTCATACCGAGAAAGGTGCACGCCACTTTGCATCCTGCATCGCCACGAGCACTTCCTCCTCAGTTCAAAGGCGGCGTGAAGGAACCGAGACCGAGAGACCCGTCCTCATGTCCATATTCATGCACACCTCTGCCGTGAGCTTTGAACGCAGCCTCTTGTGCTTAATGACTCGGGGTGGGGGATCCTGTTTTCTTACTTCTACAAGCGTTGCTTTCCTTAGAGAAGGGCTCATGTTTGTCATTAAATACTGCTGTTTGAACAACAGAGCGGAGGAGGCTGCTGCTTTCACCCCACGACTGGAGGTGCCTACACCCTGTGTTTGCTCTGGACGGCAGCTGCTCACTCAGAGAGCTTGATTGTGCCTACATAAGCATAAAAAGGTGGATCACAGGTGGCTTCAGGGAGAGAACAATGCAGACCTGACTTGCAAAGATAGCACTTTGCATGCTCTTTGCATGGAACAGTGCACAGGCAAGAGAGAAGTGGTGAGCAAAAGCACCATGTGCTCCTCCTGGACTGTTTGCCGGCAGCCCTGCTGCTGCTAAATGCACTGTTAGAGACAAACAGTGGGGAAACAGCCCCACAGGAGGCACTGCGAGGACTCCGCATTGCCCTGTGCCCAGGCGGGGATGGCAGTGGCTTTGACAGCGAGATCTGCTCACTGAAAGAGCAGGCTGCTTCCGCCGGCTTTAATTTGATCAGGCTCACAAGTGACTATTTCAGGGGCTGGGACTAATTGAATATAAGGTGATGAGGGATTTTTGCAGTGGACAAAAAGTAGAGGCTTTTTCCAGCTTTGTGGTTTGGAGATGAGATGTGTGCTTCTGGGAGACACTTTCAGATATCTACAACTTCTACACGGAAGAAGTCCTCTAACAGTGCATCGAAGAATAAACCTGCTGAAATTCAGCCTTGCATTGGCAAGATGTATGTTGCAGCAGATAATGACACACCTTGAAATAGAGAGTTGGACTACAGAGCTCTACCCTGAACTGCTCCATTGGCAGCTCTTACAAAAGTCAGAAATGCCAGACTCGATCTCTGCTTGGAACATGTTTGCTGGCCATTGTCTCCCAATGAGCAGTGCCCAGGCTTTTGATGCTTGTAACAGAGCTGAAAAGTAAGGGGTAGATGAACTTCTTTGCCCCCTTACATGGTTCAGCAAACTTTATTTTGGAGGTGACAAAGGACTGCACTGCCCAGGGAAGAGCTGGGAAGAGGGCAATCCTGGAGCATGGCTGTGTATGATCCTTGGTATGAGTGCATCCAGGATGTTCACTGCAGGAGTAAAATCTGGGAGTCCCCTGAGTCTGTGCTTGACTTTTCTTGTATGCAGAAGGACAAACGGAGTGGACAAATGAAGTCCTTTTTGACCCTAAATTGGTAACACACAAATCACATCTGGTTTTCACCCTGTGAAATGAGGATTACTTCAGTTTTCTGCCAGATAAAAATGTTAATAAGGGTCAAAACTCAGAAATGGCAGCAGACTCCTTAACTCAGAAATGGCAGCAGACTCCTTATGAGAGCAGAAAAAGGCCCTGAGGATGCTACAGTGGAAAATGAGTGTGTTGCCAAACTGAGTGAGACAAGAAGCGATGGAGGCTGGAAATGTGGGAAATTAGGAAAGTGCAAGAGGACACAAGATCCTGAATGAATAGGTTTCCAGTCTAGCGGCAAACAGAATAAAAGCATACATACAATTTGATGCTGCTGAGGAAGTTAACCTGAAAAGGAAGCCCAAAAGACAGTGAAGTGGGAGAAACCTCTGGATCCTGGAAGGTCTAAAGAGCTTCAAACTGATGCTCATAGATCTGTTGTTACATGATGCTGTAGGGGAAGCTGATGTTAAAGTGAAAGAGGAGTGGTGAATTGCAAAGCTGTTCCTCAGGCCACAAGTTGCTCACTGGGCACCCTTGGCCAGGCAGCAGCAGGATGTCCTCTGCTGAGCCTTCTGGCACTCTCAGGTGGCTTCCTTTTTTTCTCAAAGGCTTTCTCTTCATGTTTCTGCAATTTAAGTGTGTCTTTGAGACAGGAGGAACAGGAAGGGAGAATAAAGAGGAATTCCTGTTTTAGGATGTTAGACATCCAGTGAGGACCTGACAGGTTAAAAGCAGAGGGAAGAAAGTGAAAGGTAGACGTTGAAAACAGGGAGGAAAACCTCTGATCCAGGATTTCTCCTCCATAAGATGTAGAGCAGGATGCTAGATAA
This sequence comes from Cyrtonyx montezumae, assembly GCF_038088225.1. Taxonomy (NCBI): domain Eukaryota; kingdom Metazoa; phylum Chordata; class Aves; order Galliformes; family Odontophoridae; genus Cyrtonyx; species Cyrtonyx montezumae. Next base: position 15,897,847 of record NW_027071903.1, read on the forward strand.
AAAGGATGTCTGCAAGCTTGTGTCTGACAACAGAGTGGAAATCCCCTGGCTGGAGAAAAGAAGAAAGAGAGGATAAGTGGCTGCAAGGAAGGGCACTGCGCTCACATACACTCAAAGGCAGAGGCAGCAGCTGTAAAAAAAAGGAACTCCATCATCAATCAGTGGCTGTGAAAATGAGTGTGTACTTTTCTGAAATTCCCAGGCAGAAGAACAATTTGGGTCAAGAAGTGATTGTGCAGAGCTTTGGATGCTGATGCTGTCAGCCTACACAAACTGGCTTGTTGATGAGCACGGACTAGTTGCTCAGCCTTCATCAAGTCTTTTAGATGGGGTAGAAATACTATCTCAGTTAAAACAGAGGTGTAGGCAATATATCACTTCAAGAGTTATAAAGCTCTTCTATGAAGGGAAAGGCATTATCGTTCATGGCTAGCATGCACATAGAAAAGCCACAGAGTGTCTGGAGGTGTCACTTGCTCACTTCTCAGCTCTCTTGCCACAACAAGGATGGTTCTGCTCTGTCTTCTTCCAACAACCTCCCGCGCTGGGAGCTGATGTCTCCCAGGGAATCTCTCCCAGGCCCCAAACATCTTTAGGGTTAGGTGTTCTCTTACCTAATCTTGATCTCGTTGCTGCGATGAGTACCTGTTCATCATGGCTCACCCTTATCTGCTGTGAGCTGTGGGTTTCTCCAGGGACAAGTGGTGTCTGCGTTCCTGTGAGTGGGGACACACTGATCAACAGTGCTGGGTGGTTTTCATTGTACAAAGCAGTCTGACTGCTTAAGACCTTGCCAAATCTATTTTGGCTAAAGCTTTTCCACGCCAGGCACTTCCCTCAAGCTGTTTTCCACCCCCTCTTTTCTTTGACTTTTTGTTTTAAAATGCAGTCAAAAATCTCAGCTGTTTCTGAGCACAAGGTTAGAGAGCACTGCTGCTGTGTTATGGCTGAGCAGGAGAACCTCAGTGCTGGGGCTATTTTCAGAAGGCTACAGAGCTAAGGAAGAGGGACGTGAGGTGTGGGAGCAGGCTGTTGCTCAGGCATCAGCCTGCTAGGTGCCAACCCCACGGTGGCAGCTCCCACTGTGGACACGAGTCGGTGACTATCAGTCTGATATCGAGGTGTTTCCCATAGGAGTTCCCAGGAATCATTCTGTGTGTCCTGAAAGGCCTTTCTGTGCTAAAAGTCTCACCCTGCTGCAGCTCGGTTTGATGTTGGCTTCAGAGCAAAGCAAGGTGTGGGAGATCCCTATGTCTGTGCACTTTTTTTCCCCCCTTTCCATCCTCCTACACCACAAGTTGCTGAATCCAGGGGTCAAAATTGAGGGTGAGAGGGAAGGAGGGTTTTAGAGAAATTCCTGTGAAAGGTTTAAGCTGAGGTGGTGTGGGTGAGAGGGGAAGATGCAGATGCAAATCCAAAGGAAGCCAGCCCACCTTTGTTTCCATGCTTCCCAGAGCAGCTTGTCTTTGTGTAGAATAACACTGTCATTTGTTAGTGTTCCTGTCACAGGAGCTGACTCTGTACACAAGCTGTATTTTTCCTCCTTCAGCTTTCAAGTTTTTTTCTCCCCCACCAGTTAAGACTGCTCCCGACCCAGGATCTCCAATGAAACCAGATCTGCCTTCGATACACATTAATCATGTCTGGATTACGGGGTTTGAGCAGCCACTGGAATTTCTTTCTAGTGAAGCTGTGGAAGTGACCTTTGCTTCTCCCTGTGCTGTGGGTCAGTCTCGAGCTTCCCTGGACATCTACAAACGCTGCAGCTGCTAACAGAGACCACAGAGGTGATGGAGAGGTGAAGAATAGTCTCTTGCTGCTCTGTGTCTGCTTTTTTTTTATTTTCCTTTTGCAGTTGCTGTAGGATTGACTTGTAGACATCTCGCTGCTCTCCTTCCTGGGCAGGGGGAGCAGGGCACAAAAACACAGCAGAGAAATTAGAGTGCTAAAGATTAGGAGGAGAAAATCCACATCTAATAGAAAAATCCTACAGTGAAGCACGTTGAGGAGACTGTCTTGAGCCATGAAGAAGATAGAGGGGGAGCAGTAAACACACCCTCTGCTCTGTAACGTGCAATCAAATCTGCATGGTGAAATCCTGTGCTCACACAGAGCAGAGAAGTTTGGTGCTTCCTTCTTGCACATTCAGATCAAGTGGGGGGGACTGGGGCCATCCTCATTCTGAGTCAGTAAAAACAAATCGCTGCAGCAACAGAGACGCATGAAAACAAAGTTACTATCAACACTCTGACTCTTTGAAATCCCTTCCAAATTCTCAAAGGATAAGATCAATGAGAACAAAAACAGTAGCAACACTGTACTAAAAGAAGGTGAAAAGGCAGCTCCCTCGGCAGCACACGCCCCAGGAATGGGCTTTGCTTTGCTTTCCCTGTGCTGGCATGAGGCAGATGGGGTTAGGTAGAGCCCTAGTACAGAGCCAGGTATTTTATTTTTGTTAGCTTTCTCTGCAGACTCCGTAATGAAAGCAGCGGTCTGCATCCCCATGCGCCAGCGCGCTCCAAACCTGCCCGCGATGGAATGTGCTGATAAAAAGGAAAATTTCCTTGTGGACTTGGTTGGAGACACAGATTTAAATATTGCTAATTTTCTGTATTAGCCTCAATGAGAGAATCTGTCTCTCTCCAGGATCCATCTGTACATGGCAGCAACTTGTCCTGCTCTGCAAGCTCTGATTAGACATCACGTCGTGTACGACTTTGCCTCCCCTCTCTGTGCAGCTCTAATTTCTCCAAAAGCACAAGTTAGATATATGAGAATGCATGTTTTTGTGAAGAGTTCAGTGTGTAACAAGGCAACAGAACTCTACTCGGTACTGAAATGCAGCTTTCACCTTGAAAATTGAATTCATTCTTTAAGAAAAAGATTTTTCTAAGTTCGTGGTGGTTTGTAGATTGATGTTTTGCTGCCTGTTATGAGGCAAATTTCAAGATGGGCACATGTCGTAAAGGCAGACAAAGTGTGAGTAAGAAGACTGAATGAGATAGAAAATTTGAACTTCTGCTGCCTTCAGGGTAACATCCTTAAAACAGAATAGGGGTCTTAAACAGTTTTCTCATTAAGACTAAAGTAAAATGTTCCAGTAAGTCCTCTGTAGTGGTATTTGACTACTCTAAACAAACACAGAGTTTTGGAAGGGAAGATTTTTTGAGCATAAACTTCGTTGTTCCTCACCAACAAAATATTTTCAACTAAGACACATCCATGACAAACCTCCCCTACCATTATGTTTATTGGTATTTGCATTTCAGTAAGGCAAGGTCTTAAATTTTTGGATACTTCTAGATGTTCATTTCTGCTTTGACTATAGGGAAGGCAAAAAAGAAAATAAATAAATAAAAAAGCTTAGTGAATGTGGTGGCTTCCCACCACTGGGTCTACAAGATTTAGCTCAAAGCTTACAGGAATATTCTTGCTTCAGTCTAAAGTGTCACTTGGACGTTATCTGTACCAAGCCTGAATTACCTCTAAGAGTTGTACTCAGTATAAATCATACATGTTACAGATTATAATGCTGAGCTCACTCAGTGATAAACATGCACATGTTAAGCAAGAACAAGGTTTGAGTCAGCTTAGTGTTCTCCCTCATCATCACCTATGCAGCCCACAAATAACTATCCCTGTGAGTGCCCAGCATCCATGCTTTGAACTAAACGTGTTCCATACTGCAGGACCAGGGGCTTGTGCTATCCTGCATGTAAGCTGCTCATGTGGAAGAAAGCCTCAGCTGTCCTTGTGTGTAACTTTCACATCCCCTCCGTGCTCCCAGACTTCTGCAGCTGTGTTGCACCAGGCATTGGAACCAAATCTGTCTGCATTGTCCATTCTCATGCTGCTTTCTGGGACCTAAATATCTGCAGGGACTTCAGAAACAGTTACAAGATCACAGAGCTTGTCCAATGCTTTTATATTTCGTACTTAACATTCTTTGGAATGTCTGAAAGGTCCCCTGCCAGAGCATGCTACCTCCAAATCCAGGCATATACTTTTGACAGAGTTATGACTGGATTAAGAAATCCAGTGTAATGAGACACTGCTGCTGATAGCAGCTCCAAAGATAATACACAGGAAAAACTCTTCCTGAACAACATATGATCAAGTGCTGTAAGTATGGCTTGTATGGCTTAGCAGCATCCTTACAACTAAATTCACAAAGGCAGTTTTTAAACACATCCTTTTATGTATGTGGGCTTGAGTGAGTCACGTCTTGTGCTCAGTTAAACTTTCTCCTCATTGCTCAACATCACAGATAATGACAGTGGCTGGCTATTTAAATAGAGATTTCGATATCTTCGTCTGGGGATGACAGATATTTTGATAGGTGGGGGAACCGTGGAACAAGAGGCAAAGAGATGCTCAAATTCCCTTAGCAGACTAGGTTAAGCAGGATGAGGCTCTTGGCCCTGCTCTCTGTTTCACCAGGCCACAGAGACTCCAACTTTGCACAGTACTTCTTTTTACTTTGTGCTACAACTGTTAAAATGGAAAACGATTTCTAATATGAAAGCTGCATAGTTTCACTGTCAAAACATACACAGATTGCAACTGAATTCTAGAAAAGTATACCTCCTTCACTCATCATTGTTGCTCCTAACTAGTACAAAAGTCAAATAGCCTTCTGGGATAATCTGTTTTCGTTCTTTAACTGTGCAGTTCAGGCCTCACTGCCTCATTGGAAGATTCAGTGGTTCTGAAGTTCTCGAGTTTAATTTCATGTTGATTTCTAGAAAAAATGTATTTCCCTGGTTAATTGAAAGAATATAAACAGATTTCTATTTCATTATGGCATTGTGTTTTCCTGAGATAGTGCCAAGCTCAATAATCACAGCCTGCCTTGGTTACATCACATTTGTGTATCTGGTGTTACACTGTACAGCTTCAGTTGAAAATGTCCCCAGTTTTTTGTGATTATTTGTATGTAAGTATCAGAAAAGTGTATTTGAGGAAATGGCACAGGCCCTTGAAAATGTTTGGATCACCAGGGTGGAAAGGACTCTTGTTTTTCTGGCTTCCCATGTAGAAGACTACGAAGACTTGGGGCTCTTTCTGCACAGTGGCAGTGACTCAGGTTGAAGCAGAAGTGTGAATTGCACTGGGGTCATCGTGACGAAGGCACTTCAGTGTGGGAAGGTCTCCCACATCCTGGCTGAGTACTCTTAATGCCTGTGAAAAGCAAGGGCAGACAAGAGTTGGGGTCTCCATTGTGGGATGGTTCAAGTAGCATCAGCTGGCAGCTTCTATTCAGAAAAGGTCTGTGGGTTTAGTTTTTGGAGTGGACAGATGCATCTGCTTTGTAGACTGGTTTAGAGAAAAGAGAGATCAGGTGCTGCTTCCTTGCTCATACCTGCCGTGCTTAGCATTTTTTAACTGGTAGGCAGCTTCCCACTCAGTATGCAAAATTCTGTTTAGCTTTTGTGGTATGGCTCTTATCTCTCTCTGTATGCTACGTAAGATCTTTAGGTAATAACTTTGGGCTTAGCCAAGTCCTGAAAAGCTGCACATCGTTGTATTTGGGGTACATAAATACATCTCTGTCTAAAGTGCTTCCACAGACACGAGCTGACTTTAATAGCTTGTGGCCCACTATGCTGCTCATATGCTTTGGTAGGGTTAGTTTGGGAGTCAGGAGATAAGATAGACCCATGTGCTGATTTATGCAGGCTAGGTATGAAAGGCTGCTCCTCAGGCAAATTGGAATGTTTTGGGATGGATTCTGCTCGTGGTTCTCTGTTTATGAGCTGATCATGTCACTGGTGGGAAGACTTCAGTGGCAATATTCTAGTTGAGACCATCAGTTGCATTTGTAAGGAAACAGAAATCAGTTTGGGACCAATATCAGTTCATCAGCTTTATTTCTCCCTCTCTCTATGAATTTTGTATAACTCATTAGCATGGACCTTGCGTAAGGGGATCGCATTTCACACTTACTGTGCATAATTACATCTTGCACACAGTTTATTAATGGATATATAATCATAGAGTAGCTTGTATATACATAACAGTGGTGTTTGATTATGCTGCAGCTGCCATAGATCAATGGATACACAGGAGCCTTGCTTATTAGCGTCTCATGTGCATAAAGTCTAGAGAACGATATAACATTTGTACCACACAGTTGTTCGTCAAATACTGCTACCTAGGGGAAACCAGACATTTCAAAGACATGGTAGAGAAGAGCTATGGTAAGAACAACGTACACAAGACTTTTCACTGGAAGAAAATTCCCCTTCTCAAAAACATCCACTCTCAAAATCTTTAGAGGTATTCTTCCTCACTTCTCCATACACTGTAAACACATCAGATCTTATTTTGAAAACATACAGCTCTGAAGGCAGCGAGCCTCCAAGTCTGACCATTTCTGTTTTCTGAAGGTGACTCACCCAGAGGCCCAATGAACAAAGTTCTCATCTTGTGAATCAGCAGCACAAGGATCTGCAGACCAAGCTAATTCTGCTAACACTGGAGCAGCCTGAGCTACGCTGAAAGGGCTTGCAGAAACATCACTGAGGTTCCTTTAGGATGAACTTTTGCTTGATAATGCACAAGCAAGAAGATTCTAGCTTGCTTTGATGTGTTGTTGATACAGTATTAAAAATTAGAAGCAAAAAGTAGTGCAGTATGCTGCAGAATCCCCACAAGTTTGTATCCCATCTCCAACGTGATAGCCTCAGCTTTCCCTCCTGTGTCACCCAGTTACCACCTGCAAAGCTGCTTCTGACCTCCTGGCCAGGGGCCAGTCACCGTGGCCAAACAGGATAAATACCTACAGGAATTATGTGCAGCCTCTCATGCAGCAAAGGTGTTAATTTGTGTGCCCCTCCTCTGTCTGTCTGGGAATAAAAAGGTAGGAATTTCTATGTCTTCAAGATCTGAATTGCCTTATTAAGGCATTGGGGCTGCACAGGGGTAGTGAGGGGAGCAGCTGGACCAATGCTTCCTGTGATGAGAAAACAAGTCAACATTACTTTTCTTCCCTGGTTCCCTTCACCACAGAGATATTCTTCAGAACAGAAGTTCACTTTTTCAAAGTCAGTTCAGACTAGAGAAATTGGATAAACCCAGAAGAATAACATGGTATCATGGGGACCGTTTTCCATCTCACCCCTGCCTGCTATTCTGTTTTTGCAGCAGACCCAGGGAGGCAACAGGCAGAGGCGGGGACTGATCTATTGCAGACTTCCCAATAATGTTGACTCACTTTATTTAAAACGAAAACTTCGCAGTGAAGAGAACCCCAGGATGACAAATACTAAACAAAGGGCTGTGGAAAGGAAAGCAGTCAAAGATGATGTTGTTTCCAAGCAAAGTCTTGAAAAATATGGGACAAAACAAACAAACAAACAAAAAAAAACCCAGGCAAACAACAATAAAAAAGAAACAAAAGAAACCAGCCACAACTTGCTAGGTGATTACAGCTCCTGGTCCTTATTTCAGGGCTTCACAACCACTCACTTTGCTTTTGAGCTCAGTAATTCTTTTATTTTGTTTGCGAATGTTGTCTGGAAAAAGGCCTGCTCTGTTGGCGCTGGGGGAGGCAGGAGCTGGGCGATGTGCTCTGAGTGGTGACAGATTACTGAAGGTTAAGAAGGCAGATTTCTACCCGATGGACTTGGCAGCTCTCCTGCAGGTCTGTGCACTTGGTATTGATCTAGCTGCAAGATGAATAGTGATATGGATTTTTTTTAATTCTTTTTTGGGCACCTCTAAATATGCCTGGCATTCATGAGAGTTTTGCCTAAGGGTTGGTAGTAATCTAAATTAATCAAGATAATACATATCAATTCTATGTTTTTTATCTCGGTGCAGCTTCGTTTCAGATTTGGTTATTACTGAAAAAAATGTCTTTAAATTTCTTTCAACTTCTGAATATATCTGCATCTCTGCAACACAGTGACACACTAATAGTGGGAAGATACCGCTTAAACTCACCTGGAGTTATTGCTTAAATCTATTAAACTTCCCATATATATTTTTTTTCTACGTGTAGAACGCAGTGTCAGCAGTTTTTTGATGAAGTCCGTACGCAGTTAAGGAATACAGACGCTTCCCTCCTTTTTATTAATTTGCTCACACTTGATTCAGATCGAGCCTCCAGGCTAACCTTAGTATTGCCCTCTTCTGATTTGCATGAGTACATGTAAAGTTGAGATTGTAACGCTGAGAGATTAGAAAAACCTCACTTCTTTATCCAAAGATGTAATACGAGCTATTATTTTTATGCTGGCAATGGGCACCCTAGCGCTTTTGGTGAGGGTACTCCTGGGCTGAGGAGCAGGGCAGGGCTCCAGGGAAAGCTGACTGCCGAGGTGAGGGTGGAATAAAAGGGTTTGGGACAGGTGGTGTGCGACCTGCCCCGGCCAAGGGCTGAGGAGCGCTCGGTGCTGTTTTGGGCCTGGAAGCGAGCTGAACGCAGCTGAGGGAGATGAAGAGACTGAGGGGGCAGAGAAGGTTGTGTGGTCCCTGTGGGGCTGAAGAGACCGGGGAGTCCGAGGGGACTGCGACCACCGTGGAGCGCAGGGCGCCCGCTCGCTCGGCCCCAGCAGGGCCGGGCCCGCTCCCCCCGCAGTAGGAAGCCGAAAACCGCTGCGGGAGCCGCCTCTGCGGAGGGGCGCGGGGGCTCCCGCCCGCCCCAGCCCTCCGGGAGCGGCTCGCTCCGAGCAGAGGACGCTGCCCGCAGCCCCCCTTCCCGCCTCCGAGGGAGGTGCGCGAGACCCCGGGGCGCGGCGCGGAGCGGCGCATGCGCGACGGCGGCGCGGAGTTGTGAATGGCGCGGCTGTTCGGCGGAGTTCGCGAGGCGGGGAGGAAGTCGGAGGGGAGGGAGGGAGGGAGGGAGAGCAGAGGGGGCGGCGGCAGCGGCTGTGCGCGCGCGGCGGGAGGAGCAGAGGAGAGGGGAGAAGGGAGGGGGGGGTGCTCCGGCGGGGGCTAACAAAGGGCGAGGCGAGTGGCGGGGCCGGGACAGCGCGGGGCGGGCGGAGGGCAGCGGCGGCCCGGCACCATGCCGCGGGTCGTCCCCGACCAGCGCAGCAAGTTCGAGAACGAGGAGTTCTTCAGGAAGCTGAGCCGCGAGTGCGAGGTGCGGCGGCGGGCGGAAAGTTTGCGCGGAGGGCCCGGGGAGGGCGGGGGAGCGCAGTCTGTGCGCCGCGCTGCGCTTATCGGCGTGCCGCGGCTCTGATTGCGCCCTGTGCCCGCAGATCAAGTACACCGGCTTCAGGGACCGGCCCCACGAGGAGAGGCAGGCCCGCTTCCAGAACGCCTGCCGCGACGGACGCTCCGAGATCGTAAGTGCTGTCCGTGCCGCCCCGCTCCGCTCCGCTCCGTCCTGCCAGCGGGGCCGCGCTGCTCCCGGCCCGGCTCCCGGGGGAACGGCTCCTTCCCGAAACGAGTAACGTTGTCCAGAAGGCGCTGGAGAGAAGTCCTGCCCGAGCCGGGCGATGCTTTCCCGAGCTGAATCGGGCGCTTTTCAAACTCGGTGTTGGCAACTTTCGCTGCTCGCTCCTCGGAGCCGCAGCCGAGCGCAGCGTGGATGTGAGCGCGGCGACGTGCTGCCCGTTTCCTGGTTGATCTCCGCCGTGTCACATCGTGCTGCTCTTAACTCTTAGCTGGGCGCGTTTACAAGGTAGTCCTTCTCCGTTTATGACACAGCGAGGTAGAAGTTTCCTTCCCGCAGACACACGGTCCCCTGCGTTCCCCGCGCTCGGTCTGGGATGGCTCTTTAGGGTCTCAGTTTACGATGCGTGCACGACCACGTTGCAGTGTAGTTCGGCGCTAATTGCCGCAACAGATCCTGCCCGTTGTAAGATACCCTCACCTTTTACTAAGTAACTTCATTTTAACTAAACTTACCCACGCTTGTTACCTGTGGTTTTGGATCCTGTGCTGCTATGCTTTTAGGTTTATTTTTCATTGTGTGTATGTTTGCTGGCGTTAAAAAGTCACCAGGGAAACAGTAGGTAGGTGAAGGAGGCAGGCAGACGGCCTGTGGGGTTCCTGAGCAGGTGAAAGAGTGGAGTGCCTCAGTCCTTCCCTTCAAAAGGGGGGAAAAATAAAAAGAGGCAAAAGGCATTCAGCTGCTTACTGGCTTTCTAATGTAATATATGCTGTTATTTCTGTAAATGAGAAATCACTGCCGTCTCACCTCCGCGCTTCTAAGCGTGTGCCAGAGACAATCCCTTGGAAGGGAAGCCACCAGCGATGTCTGTTCTACATATTTTTTCATCGACTTAATTATAAAACAGGCTCTGCATTTCTTGATCTGTAACATCTGGTTTTGTTCTGCGAACAAGGCACAAGTAGTCGGGTTTATTTGGAGATGCAGCGCGTGTAATGACTGATGTTGAGAAGATCTGTCCGTTTCTTATTTTTTTTCATCTTGAATGTTTTTCCAGACATCAAGGATTTAGTCTTTTATCTCCAAAGGGAACCTCAGCAAATGACCTTACATATTTTTCAGCAGACAGAAAATGAAAACGGTAGCTGAAGGCTCTAACATAGAACTGGCTGTTGCTTGCTTTTATCAAATAAGTCTTGTTTGAGTTAGGAAAATAATTACTGATATTAATGTAAAAAGAGAACATGGAATACCAAATCAGGTTACCACTTTGCTGGTATGAAATTGCTTTGATAACTTTAGGATAATATTGCATGTGTATTTTGTTTCTGGAGACTTCTGAACTGTGCTTGATTCGAGGTGTTTACATGCATTTACACTGTTTAGGTGTAGGTTTTACTACCCTCGTGCTACCTGGTGGGCTTCTAGCACTTCAGACTGGGCTTTAAAAGGCTCTGCATAGCAAATAACAATGTATTTAATTTCATTTTTTATTACCAAAGTGGTGGTCTGATTATTGTTACTCTCAAATATTTACTTATTTAGTAATAACAACAGAAGTGCTGGGTCCAGTGTAGTTCTGTGTCATTACTAGTGAGACTATTCTTGCACTTTTCATTAGTAACCAATGATTTTGAGTCAGGGTATTTTATTTGGTTGATTTTATCTGCACAAAGAGGAAACAGACTTCAGAAATCGAGAGAGTAAGTTTGCCACGCTGCTTCTGAAGGCGCTTACGGTCTGGATGTTGCCTGCACGACTCTGTGAGGGTGTCAATATCTGTGTACTTTCATTTTCTTTTTTTCTCTAATATTTTTCCCATGCTATTTCACAGTCCTACAGCACAAGTTTAGGCATGGGGTGCTTCTGCATCTCACTCAGTTTCCCAGGGAGCGAGTGCAGCTCTCCTGCTCAGTGCCCTCAGGGCCCGTGGGATCTGGAGAGGTCTGGAGCGCTGCTAATGTCTGCTCTGCACTGCAGGATCTCTCTCCTTGACACTTGGTTTTATGTGCATAAATTAAGAGCAGAAAAGATGTATTTGTTGAAGATGCTCGGAGATGGGATAGTTCTTGAACAGGCAAGGTGGTGAGGTTGAGTCAGAAGTGTTTAGTATTTTTTTTTAGTTGTATGTAAGCAAGATTACATAGAGTAGTGAAGGTAATCAGATGCTGATGGTCTGTAGCCATCACAGCTTTGATTCTTTATATTTGTGCAAGCACAGCCTCGATGAAGGTTCTGTTATACAGATTGAAGTGTGCCTTTGGGTATCATACAGCAAACAAATATTAATGTACAGTACAATATCCCCTCAGTGTGAGCAGAACTGATTCTTCAGTTTTAATGGCATTGAGCGTGGGCTTAACAGGAGATTAAAGAAATAAAATGGAATAAAAAAATCTGCTTTTAAAAGTAGTCTGGAATGGGACTTGATTGCTGAATGCTAGGGAAAAGTTGAGACAAAGCACTTCTACTTTCAAAATGGGAGGTATTAATCCTGTGACAGCGTTGCAGTACGTGACTGGAACCATCTTAAATAACGTTTAGGGCTATTGTGTCGTAGATAGCAGCACAATCACATTTATACCACGAAGTTGCTGAATTCTGGGTTGCTTGAAAGGGATCTGCTTGTCTGGACAGAGCAGCTGTTAGAGCAGTGTTCCTATAGCTTTCAAGAAAAATTGTATTCTGGGTTAATGGCCATTTAAATCTAAGTGATCTTGGTAATCAATACAGTATTGTTTGACTGCAACAAAATATATTTGACCCTGAGATTTTTAGCAGTTATATTCTGGCAGTGCACTGCAGGATTTGCATGCTTGCAGGACACGTTGTAGTGTACCAGAGAAGGGAAATACCCCGAATCAGGTTTCCATTGGCAGAAGAGAGAAAAAAAAAAGCCTCCCTGTCTAAAAGTTGGCATGCTGCACACTCTTTGGAGCTGATAAGATGTGCAAATAAATACAGAGAGTTTATAAAGAAAACGGAGTCTTATTTTCATTTGAAGCTGTAGGAAACATTCACTTGGTGACAGTGTACACTTTTTCCAATAATTCAGTCCCTTTAATGATTTTACGAAGGGCTGCTGCTGAGAAATCTTGCTCCAATGTATTCTCTCTGACACAGCAATCTTGGATTGCATTGGTGTCTTAATGTGACAACACAACTTAGTCCTGTGAAGCTTAATAGAGCTGTATTGACTCTTCCTTGTCTGTGGACAGTACACCAGGAATATCTTTGTTTCAGTTCAGAGAGCTGTGCATCCAGGTGCAAGTATATATTCTAAGAAGCAAGTCTTTTTCTTTCAAAAAAGCTGTTCCTAGTAACAGGTCTCTGGAGTTCATTTTCCTTCAGAAGTACTTCTTTTTAGAGATATGCAAGCTCTTTAAAAAGCATGGGCAATTTTTAATGTTTCAGATCCTAAGTTGGTGTAGAGTATCCAGACAGAACCAAAATGACAGATTCTAATGTCAGCAAAACTGATTTGAAAGGAGTATTGATTCCATGTTGTATTTTATATCAGAAGCAGCCAATGGCAAATGTTGTCAAAATGGAATCAGATGTTTGTAACTTAATACTTAAGAAAAATGATGAGTGCATGTTTTTGACTTTAAGTATTCTCTATGCTGCCTAGCTTAAGACATAAACTGATGTAAAAATAAATGACTGCCTGCATAATTTATGTAATGTCTTGCTCCCTGATCCTGTTTGTATTGATTTTTCTAAAAGGCTTTTGTGGCCACGGGAACCAATCTGTCTCTCCAGTTTTTTCCGGCCAGCTGGCAGGGGGAGCAGCGGCAGACACCGACCCGGGAGTATGTCGACTTTGAGAGAGAAGGAGGCAAGGTAAGAAGGAAATTGCTGCCACTGAAAGACATTTTTATGCTGTGCTGATGGTCTTATTAGTATGGATTGCATGTATAACGCGGAATTGCCAATAACTCACTTTTGGTTGCATGTGGGTAGTCACATGAGTACAACTGCAGGCTGGCAGGATAAACTGATATTTTGTTTGAAAGCATGTTCGTATTTTTGGAGGGAAACGTGGCTCATCCCAGTGACTTTTTATTATTTTGAAGTACAGAGCTATATTTCTGTGGTTGTGGTACGTTCAAATTTTGGGGATCGGTTTAACTTGCTAATATGGAGTAGATGCTTCTAGAATGGTGTGGAAGTTAGACCTTGGCCAGCAAGTTGGTGTCAATAATTGCAAATCTGCATTCTGAACAGGTTACTTCATCGAGTCTTGGGCTGCCAGTTGATACAGCAAGAATTCAGTGTGCTGTTGAGTTGAATTTTTTTTTCTTTCCTCAGTTTCACTGTGAGTGACAATACAGAGTAAGAATTGCTTTCAGAGTTCATTTATGATTTTATTTTTCTTTTCTGCGGTGGTTGTCTGATGAATCGATACTGAAAGTGCGAATTCCTTAATGACAACGATGTTGCTGTGAAACTGCAAAGTCTTGTCAGAGTAAAGTTATTGAAATCGCTTATAACTGGTTCTGTTTCTACAGGAAAAACATACCTATAAATATGTAGATGCTGTCTCTTACCTATGTTACCGTAGATCCAAAGGTGGCTGAAGTTCATAGGAGACTTTCTGCTGACCTCAGTAGGTTTGGACCAGCACTGGAGCCCCCTTGTCCTTACTTCTGTATAGTTTTTTGACTTTAAAGATTTCAAGAGACTATAAAATTTTTCCTTTTGTCTAAAAGTTTATGCCAATCTTATAACAAGTAGGAGCAAATGTAACCAGATTTTACAGAGTAGAGGAAATATCTGAAGCGTATTCAGGTTTAATGGCATATTGGTTCTTTTTAAATGCTGCTAGGTGGAAGATAAATATTTCCTATACTAGGAAAACCTGGTTGGAAGAAAAAAAAAATTCCTGAGGGCAGATATGGTATTTGGAATTCAAGTTAATGAGTTTGTTGAAAAAAAAAAAAAATTGTTTTCCATTTAGTCCTGTGAGGCTTCCAGAAGCTTGACAAATTGGGGGAGAAGGAGTGAAGTTGGCTGTGCTGGGTAGCAACTGCTTTGCTAAGGAAGCTGAATTGAATCTGGCTCTTATTGAAAAATATTGATTCTGGCTCACAATTGAATGAGGAATTTTTCTTGCGATGTGTAAGAAGACTGAAGTCTCTCTTGCCAGTTCAGAAATGGTTTTATTTACTTCTCTGATGTTTCTAGCTTTTTGTTTTCTCTGAATGATTTCTTCAAGTACTGAGAAAAAGTTCATCCATTTTCTTGTGTTGTCATAATTTGTGTAAGAACCAGGCAGACGAGCTGCGTGTTAAAATAGAACATGAGTCTTGTTAATGCGTGCCGCTCCCTGTTTTATGTGTGTTTACAGTAAATTCTAGAGTGCTCCACTAAATTGCTTAGAATATTTCATCTGCATCAGGCTGGAGGTGGACAAGCTGTTAAATGGGATTGGAGCTGTGCTCCAGTATGAACAAAGCACAAATTCGCCATTGTAATCAGACTTTACTATTGTAAATCACATGTGAATGCAGGCTCGCTCTGCGCAGTATTAAACTGGTCTGAAAGCTGCTCCCATAACTTCAGAGAGAAGTAAGCAGAATGGCAGAGAGCTGTTTACATTATCAACAGAAACAGTTAAGTGTTCTATCATTTGAAGTGTCTGAGATTTTTCTTCTCTATAGATTTCTGTAGCCTGGTTTTATTAAGAATTTCTTTCACGGGCTTCAGGAGTCTCTTAAAACCATGTGATTTTTTTGTAGCTCTGTGCAACATTGTTTTATGAGCTTTGATTCTTGAGGCAGTGCATAATGTGTGTTTGTTCATCACTGGACTTCAGCCAGCAGGGCATGTTTTTAATTATGTGAATAAAAAAGGCTATGGGGGGAGCTGTCAGTTAATTATTATTTTAGGCATTAGTTTGAGATCTAGCGTGTAGATAAACTTACTGTGCTAGAATATTTCCATTCTGGAATTCTGCTTCAGTGTTTGGCCAAGCAAGTGATGGCCCAAAATAGTTTATCCAGAGTTTGTGTGCTGCTGTTGTGCCCAAACAGTTTTTTATGCAAATTGACAAAGTCACCGATGCAGCATCTACTGGAGTTACTTCTTAAATGGTTGAATTTCCAAAAGACAGAGACCCTTGTGAATCCACCGGGAGCTCAGGACTAGGAGCATTAATTTCATCAGCCTGAGGTTTTTTAGTCTGGTATTTCCTAACTCAGGGGTTTTTCCTGTGCTTAATTTGACTTCCAGTGTGATGTTTCTGATGTTTACAATGGGTGGGAAGACCTCTAGTGAGTACCTGATCTGTTCAAAAATAGAGTAGCTAAGCGTTCTCTTCATATTTCTGCTCATTTTAAGCTCAAACATCTTCCTTTTATTTGAAGTGGCTTTGATGTCCTGTGCTCTCTTTGTCCTGTAGCAAATGCAATTGCATTCCTTTGATATGAGCTAAAATACAGAATAGGAGTAAAAATTGCTACCTAGGTACCTCAACTGTAAAAATCATTGAGCTGTTTTGTTACCATCTTGTATGGGGCGGGGAGTGTGTCAGGTTGAATGCAAGTCTTCTTTCTGTATAGCTTAATCATCACAGGCTTCCTGGTCCTGTCAGTTGTCAACTAATGCCTGTTTCTTCTTTCCTTTGAGAATGCATGAATAATGTTTTTGAGAAATTCAGTGGCAAACAGTGTAGTAGTGTCATCTGTTGCCTGAAATCTCCTGTAATTGAATCCTGGAGTGAAACAGAGCTTTTTCTCCTTGGTTCTCCATTATTGTTAATTACTTATGCTAGTTCTCTTGTGCTTCCTGGAGTTGTAATTTCTAGTTCAGTCCAGTATTGATCCCACATGAACTTCTAGCTCAATGTGAGGGTGTTAGTGCTGCTTAAAATTTCATTGAAAGTTCCCTTGTTTTGTTATGAACTGTGATGCAAGATCAGCTTTTTTTTTTCCATAGTTTTTTGTATACTTTTTGTGGTAAGATAAAACATTTTTTATTTTTTTTATTTTTTTTTATTTTTTAAGCTTGTGACCACACATATAGCTTGTTCTTTCCAACCTTAGTGCACGTTAGCTCTCAGCGTTCCTTTTCGTTGTTTAAATATCAGTTATCACACACTGAAGTGTGTGAAGTTGTTTTACTTCCCCTCCCTTTTCTAATACCATTCTCCATCTCGTCTCTAATGCAGCTTAACTTCCTGTCTGCTGTTCAGCAGCAGTTGCTCATAAAGCAGAATCTTATTTTAGTACAGTATACTATAAGCTCCATGGTTGTGGAGGAAAGCACATCAGACAGGAGTACCTGGCACGCAGCATGTGTAGTGCAGCTAGGAGTTCTGCTCAGAGACCATTAACTCTGTTCTAGCCACAAGTAAAGAGCACTGGGCTCCAGTTTTCTTCCTGGGGGCGTTGAGTTTCTCCTTGTGTGATATTTCTGTCACAGCTAGGAAACTTATTTAGCTTTGTTTCTAAGTGCTTGGATGAATCCAGTGATTTTTTGTTGCGCTGTGGTTGCTACAGAAGTGTAGTGAGAAAGAAAGGAGGTGTATTTGAGTAAAGACTAAATTTAAATGGCAGTCAGCAGTGCTGGTTTTCCTCTTGACCTCTTTTCTCAGTGGAACTGGGAGTGGCTTGATTGATAGGAATTGTCCACAGATAACTTTCTCTGATGTCAGCACTAAACTCTCACAGGCTATCGGGATGATATACTGATGGATCTGTTTTTTGAGCAAATGCAGTTTGCAGTCAAACATAGGATTGTAGTGTACATATCGGAATTCACTTGGAAAGTTAAGGGTTAATTTGGTCCGTGCCTATTTTTGAAGGATTTAGATGAAATATTAATTCATTCAAATGAAGTTGGAGTAGCAGCTTTTTATTTCTCGATTGGGGTTGTTCTGGGTGTTTTTTTTGGTATGCTTTTGAACAAATTGGGGAAACTGATTTATAGTTTCTGCTTCCATTTTTTTAATCTTATTTTGGTGCTAAGTGGCTGTATTCCTTAAGCTCCTGTATTTTCAGTCCACCAGTAGCTGAGGCTTGTGTGTTGTCCCCATCTAAAATATCACTGTTAGCAGTAGTGTGGAGCAGTTAATGTATTTCCTTTACAACACTGAGTCTCTAGACAAAAGGGATTTTGCTTTTTCTGAGTGTGCATGCACTAAATGCTAGGGATTTAGAGGGGAAAAAAATGTGTTTTAGGACCATATTAACCAGTGTACGTACTGTAGTGTGCCACCATGGATGGTAAACCATCTTCACCATGAGATGCATGTGGCTGTAACAGGCATAAAGACTTAGTAATTTTGCTTGTCTATAGTAACTTAATGCTCCTTCAAATGATTGGGAAGGTGTATGTTAAAGGCATTGAAGACAATGCTACAGTCCCAAAGAGCTGGATGTCGCTTAACAGAAGTTCTGGAGCCATTTCTAGTAGGGGAAGCATACTGGGGGTATGTGAGACAAAACTTAACTGAAAACACAGGAAATACTGGCATTGAAGCAGTACTCTGCACATTGTAATGGTCTGCCTCGTAATGCGTGAGGACATCTCGATTCCTGGGAGCTGTCCCGCTCGTAAGTGGTTTCTCTACAGAGTGGTCTTGTTCTACAAATGAAAGCTCAGGAGCTGAGGTTTCTTGCATAGGTTTGTACAGTCCTTGGCTGATTTTTAGCCTAGTCACTAATGCAGTGGTGGATTATGGGTAGCAGTGTTTTAGGGTCAAGTGTTTAGCAGTGTTCAGCAGCTGTTCTTTCCCTTTGTTCTAGCGCGATAATGCAGAATTCCTCTCATGCCTTATTTTTAGTTTAGTGCAGGAGCATAGAGATGTGGCTGGAGCCTGTCCTTGGTGCTGGCCTTCCCCAAGCAGCATTTCCTAGTTATCATATTGTTATCTCTTTTCCTGTATCGCTACATTGCGTTGACTTAACTGTTCCTCTTCCTTCTCAACTCTCCCAGATGATCCCTCGACCCCAAAACATTGTGGATTTTTCAGTGAAATGGAGTGTAGTGGGTGCTGAAGACTTCTCAGCTGCCCCTTCCAGGGGCTTGGACCTGACTCGGCTTGCAGAAGTTGTTACCCTCATGAAGCCTGTGTTGCTGATGCTCCTTCATGGCTTTTATAAGCTTGATCTATAAGCTCTAACCAGAATCAATGTGCATTTATTCTGACAGCATGTGGCTAGGTTTAGTGTTGTAAGCTCTTCATACTCAGCCTGGCAAAGCATTTTATTTACTTGTTAATTGCAGTTGTGTGGCAGAAATCCTACCAAGGCTTAGTGTATAAGAAAAATCCACTTTCCTATATGATTCCCTTCACCAGTTTTTGTTCACAATCACCTACGTGATCTGAGTAAAGTGCCAGTTTTGTGTAGGTGTTTGTGTTTTAAGATGTTCTTTTTAGCAGAGAGTGCACAGTGGTTTGTTTTTTTTTTCTTTAGATATACTATTTTCTTTGTTTATGCTCATTTACCCATTTTCTTGAATGGGGAAAAACTTTTGTTTTTCATCATTTATCTTATTTCTTTTTCTTCAGACCTGGGAGATGGCTGTGTCTGCATCCAGTGTGCACACTGTTCAAGGTTAGGAGTTTGTTTTGGGGAAGGGAAATGTTTAGAACTTGTTAGGTACATATTGTCCTGTGCATGCAAGCAGTCATAGACTGAGGTTTGGACAGTTGTTCCTGAGGACTGATTTATTGTAGGGTGCTCTCCTCCATTAGAGCATGAGTCACAGCAGATGTGTCTCTCATGTGACAAGTATCCTGTCTTTTCCCCCCTAATCCTTTCTCTCCCCCTGCCCTCCAAATACTTGTCTTGCTGCACATAGCCTTGTTGATGTGTTATGTATGGTACGTGCAGTGATTATGCCACTTTGAAACAACGCTTATGAACAACTCTTAAAGCATGCTTGTGCTATTTGAGATGCCTGCTTATCAACCCTTTTCTGTAGGTCCTAAGTACTTTCTCATCTGCCTCAGATATTTGATATATTATCTCAAGCTAAATATCTAAATGTAGTTGTCTAAATGCATCCATTAGAGTTCTGTAGACAAGGCTTCAAAATTAGTCATAATGTCCTCTTAAAATCTCCCGGAAGAGAAACAAAACCAGAGTAAACTGGTGAGCTAAATGTTGCATTTGGGAACCAGAGATACAGGAGGACATGAGCGTGGATGAAAGCAGTACTTAAGATATCCACAGCAAAGATATTGGACCAAATCCAGACATTTGGATTATTGAATCCTCTTGTTTGCATATCAGTCTCCACTTACTAAACAAAGCTGTTAATGTTATGCTTTTCTACTTTTCTTATAAATGAATGAGAAAAGTACAAGTGTTGCCATTGAAGATGTCTGTTCTTTGCAAAAAAAACCCACTTCATGCTTCATATTCTAAAAAATACTCAGCAATATGATTAAAGGTTTGCTGCAAGAAACTCATTTTTCTGAAAGTTATTGAAGTGTTTCTTCGAGCTTTGTTGTCCAAAGCACAAGTAAAAAAAATGAGCTAATTATCTGGCATAATTGCATATTTGATGTTTAGCAAGTTGGGCTGATGAAATATGTACTGTGACAATAATATGGGAAAAAATGAAGGCTTTTTTTTCCTTGTGTAAGATTGCTGTTCTAAGCACATGTGACTACTAATGAAAGGATCATCTTTTGGGAAATAGCTGGTGCTGCAGATGTTTTGTCTGAGCAGACCGTCCATGCACTTTGTGTCACATTAATATCTAGACTTGTACTAGGATCCAGATTGTAGCTGTTTGAGAAGTTTGTCCAGAAATTCTGCTTTCTCATTGTATTTAAGTTATTGCACTTAAATGGTTGCAGACCACAGCTCTAGATCTTGGGACTTTGCAACTTGTTTTATCCATTCATCTCAGTATAGATGCAGAAGATAAAGCCTACAGGAGTCAGAAAAAGTTCTTAAACCTGGCATGATTTTTGCAATAAAGATTGTTAAACTTGAATTTGCTACTGAAATAGATTGTCTGATGTCAGAGTGTTGTCTGTCCCAGATTTCGAGTATTTAGATGTCTGATGCCTGGGGAAGGAAGCAGCTCTAGAACAGTTAATGAATGCCATTATGTCCTGGTGACATCACTTGTTGGTTACTGAGGAGGAGTAAACACTGTCAAAGCAGATTTGAGGGGATGAGAAGAAGTTGTAACTTTTTTTTCAGCCAATATATTCATTTAAAAAAAGAGTAGAAAAGAGGACAAAAAGGAAAAAAAAAAAGCCCACATTCTTTGGTAGAGACAATCCTTGGGCTTTTTTTGTTTTCTTTTTGGAAGACAAATACAAGCCTGAAGAATGCTTAAGAATAGGAAAGCTAAGGCAGGAAAGCGTCTAGACAAAATAAAACAACTGTAGTAGTGTATTTTTCTCATGCCACTAAAGAGCATTTGGGGATTTCTTCATAAAGCCTGCATGCTTCCCAGTTTTGTTTTGTGTTAGTTTGTCTTTTTGGTTTTTGGATGCTGAGGGCAGGCGTTTTCACTTGGCTACGGGGCAGTGGGCAGACATCGTATGTCCAGCTGCTTCCAGCAAGGGGGAGTGCAGCAACCTGTCCTGTGACTGTACAACCTGCTAGCCCAGTGGGTTTCCTTCAAGGAAAGCAGGCCAGAAAGCATTCCTAATCATTTCAGAAAGCATTCCTAAATCATTTCAAACAATCTTGCAACAGGCTGTTCACAAAGTACACAGGATGGTACTTTCTTGACTGTCAACGGTTTACGGGCAGGTTCGGCCCGGTTCCGTGACGATTGGTGCGGAGGACCCACGGACCCACGCCCCAGGAAAGGGGAAGGGGGAAAGGGAAAAGGGAAAAGGGAGATGGGCCTAGGAACAAAACAGCGGCAACGATCTGAGGAGGAAAGCTAATTTACTAAATAAGATATCGGAAAGCAAAATAACACAATATAATACAATATAATTGGAATTAAAGCTAATAAATCAAATAAAATGAGCAAGAGAAAGTGTCCGATAAACCGAAGGCCTTACGCTAACGCTGAAGGCGGACGGCAGCGAGCACCCACTGCTGAGTCGATCCCAAAGGAAAGAGAATGTCCCGTGACCGCAGACAGTTTTTATCTTTCCCTCTGAGCGTAAACACGTAAGAACGCAAAGCATCGCAAAGTCCTCTGGGGAATGGAGTTCTTCTTCTCTTCTGAGACAGGTATACCTGGAACTATCAATGATCTGTGGAGCTGGAGCATTAACTCTTTAACTCTAAATGCACTACATGATGTTATGATGTGGAATACCAGTACCAAAAATCATAAAACCATGACATTGACAAAGCATTTAGAGAAGCACTATTAATTTTTTATCTTTTTTTTATCTCTATACTGATATCTGGAACTTGAGGCTTAGGCTTTTGAGGAAGTACAGCTTATGTCTGCTATATATATATATATTTTAGCTTAAAAATGATTATTAGCTGGTCTACAAGGAATAAAAATAATAGTGCAGAAGGTATTGAATCCATTCTCCACTCCTGCAGACGATGCAGCACTGGTTCTGTTCTGTCCTTTTTTGATCTTGTGCTGGGAAAATTCCAGCTGCATTTTGGCTAACCAGAGCCATATTTGTATTATTCACTATTTTCTGCAGAATATTTTTGATACTAAAATTTTTGGGGTGATGAGAGCTAAGATGTTGTGGTATGCAAAACACAAAAATGACTGACTTGCATTGTTTTAAGACTTGATGCCATGCTACTTGTTGAGTGAATGTTCGTGTGTTGTTCTTGACTACACCTCATACTGTATATGCTTCACTTCTGTGAGGGAACCTGATACAGCTACATTTGTGCCTAGGAGAATGATGCATAATAACCTGAAGATTTTCCAACTTTTTTTTTGTAGCATTATGTTACTGTGCCTTGATATTTGTTTAGTTTCAGAAAAAAAAGCCATGGATTTCAAGTGCTGTGGATAGAGCTTTTTCAGAACAACTTTGAAAGATACTGATGAGAATGACAACAACCTCACTCAATGCACAAGGTCTTATGTCTTGTCTATTAAATAGCCTAGCTTTTCTCAGTTTGAACGGTAGCTTTAGCTGAGAAGAATCAGAGGGTGTTCTTCCTGTGTTCTTTTTTGTGGATGTGCCCATTCTTCTACTGTTTAATTATTTTAAACAGGGGAAGTTGGTCTGTTTTTGTGCTGCTTTTCTTTTTCTTCCTTCTTTCTTCTGTAAGTTCTGGTTTAGTGCATTTATTTGCATAGCTTGTGGAGTTTCTTCACTTGAATCCTGCTTTGTGTGGAGTGGGGAGCCTGTCAAAGAGCTGAATGCTGAAGCTCGACTTGAGCCAGCAGTGTGCAGCTGCAGCCCTGACGACCAACTGTAGCCTTGTCTGCATAACCAGAGTGTTGGCAACAGGCAGGGAGGGGGTTATCCCCCTATGCTCTGCCTGTTACATCCAGGCCTGGGATTCCCAGCACAAAAAGGGTGTGGAGCTGTTGGCATGTGTCCGGCAGAGGCCATGAAAGATGCTCAGAGGACTGGAGCACCTGTCCTATGGAGGGAGGCTGAGGGAGCTGGGGGTACTTGTTAAGGAGAAGAGAAGGCTCTGAGCATGTGGGTGGAACTGAGTGGGCTCAGGTCCCTTTCAGCCAAAACCATTCTGTGATTCTATGAAGAGCTCAAGGACAGGATTAAGGTATGAGGGTAGGGGAGACAAGTTTTCCAGTCCCTCTAGCTCAGGTCAGTTCCTTGGTGATTTTTATTAGTTGCTTTCCCATATTGCCAAAGTTGGGTATTTTCTGTCTGAACATACTCACATTAGACATTTTGAGAATACAGATTTGAGACTGTTTATTTGTACACAAGTGGCATGGTGTAAATAAACCTCTCTTTCTAAACCCTCTTTGGGATTCCTAGTAATAACTTTTTTTTCTGTCATGCTGTTTTCTGAGATCTTGTAAAGAATGAATTTCCAAATCAGTTTTGAAATTTGTGTCTGGAAAATGAATTTTGTCAACGTGGCAGAAAACTGTGCACATCCCTGTGAGTTAAGAAGCTTTATGAGCAGAAGCATTTCTCAGTTGCATGCATGCATACTTGCAGCAGCTGTCTCTTAGTAATGCTTTGCTGTAGCAATATTCTTCTTTTCAAGTACTGCAAGAAAAACTGTGTCTTTTCTCATGCATGGCATTCCAGAAGAGGAGATATAAAATCCAGTTGTCTTTCTCATCTAGAATCTAGTGGTAAATGTAGCCTGATGAAAGACCCTGAATGTTTTCATAGGGGAAAACCCCAGTACGAATGTGCCTTTCAGATGGTCCCAGTATCCTACTTCTTATTTTGCTAATTCTGAGCTCCAGCTGTGTGGTTAGTTTTCTTCATATGGAGGGAGTATGAGCATGAGGTATCTCATGACTTTTTTTTGTAGCAACATTTCAAAAAATAGAGGAAGCCACCTGCATTTTGCTTTGTACTGAGGTGAGATTTTTGGGTGCTCACTGCCAAGTGTAGTGTATGGTGCCTGCTCAGTGCCACAGTTACAGTTCACGTTTCCTAAATATTGTAACTGTAGATATGTTATTAAACAATGCACATTATTTCTTTGCAGCAGCATTTTAAATTTTTCTCTGTTATCTTTTTGTCATAAATACTGACCCATGGTCTTAATCCAGGAATAAAATGCTGCTTCCTCCACAGATTTTAATCATGTTTGTTCCAACATTGTTAATGATTCATACATGTTTTTGGTTATAACTTGTTTCTAGTAAGCTGAAATAGTAACCTGCATAATTTAATGAGGTGCTGGTCTGGTTTGGAGGAGTCATGGTTCCATAGTTAGCTAACTATGCAAAACAGACCAAAAAAAAATTATGCATTTCTAAAATTGCCTTGTGAAATAAGGCTCTCTAGTGAAGTGCGAAGCAATGCTTTTCTACTTAGAGAAACCAACAATTATCACTGTAGTATTTCAGTAGTATGGAAGGCGTGTTGAGAGAGGCTTTGTCACTGCTCTAATACTACTTAAAAAGATGCTTTTAATGGAGGTCTGCAGCTGAATTTGTTTGCTGCCCAGGCTTGTGAAAACGGATAGTGCTGCAGAAGCATACTTGAGAGCTGGCAGCAGCATGCTGTACCAGACAGTCAGGTTCTGCTGTGGAGCTGGCACTGCTGGCCATACTTCCTGGGCTGCTTTTGTCATTTGAATTGTACTGTGTTATTTTCCTGAAGAAATGCCCTGCCAGAGCACTACTGCTTGCTGTCCAGACCCTTCCTGCTGTAAGTACTTCTGTTGTTTCTGAATAACACTGGGAGTGAAGGTTTCTCACATAGCTTTTTTTCTTGACTGTGAAATGTGTAAAGCTAATATTTCAGGCTGCATCTGGAATGGCCTTTTACAAGGCAGTGTGTGGGTAGGTGTGTGTAAATTCATAGGTTTCAAGCTGAACGAACCTGAGCTGTGGTACTCTGTGAGGGAAAAGCAGGATGTGTGATGTTAAGATCTAACTGCTTTACACCATGCAGCCCTGCAAACAGTAGTTATTAGTTAGCTCTGGGTGCACCTATTTTTGCTTTTTGCCTATTCTGTTTGCAGTCCATGGAGTAGTTTGTATTTCAGCAATTTCTTTTCTTTGGGATCATTTGTTTCTGAGAGTCAGTGTATTTGTATTTCCACTGTTTTTTGTGGTCTTAAAGCATTGCAGAATAAAAGGCTCCATTAGAAATGTATTTTCTTCTTTTTTTTTTTTGAAGTGTAACACTCTAGATCAATACTCTTAGCAAGCAGAGTACTTTGTTCCTATTATTTTGTTTGAGGAATTGACCTTTGACATAGCTGATGAAATAGAGCAGCCCTGTTTCATTTTCATGTTAAACTTTTCAGAAGTTCTTCTTGTGGCCTGTGAAAACTAACACCTAGCAACTTGCATTGTTTGTCTGCTGGAGGTAACGCAGAGGAAGATGAAAAAGTTGGGAAGGGCTTTCTGCTAAGAATACTTCATGCTTCACAGTAGGCCTTATCGTTCTCAGTCTTGCAAGCCTCTTCACAAACTGCTTGCAGAGATATTCCACTTGAAGCTCTATGTGTGTGAAGTGTAGACTTTAATAAAGCCTTGTGTTTGCAGAATGGATGCTGTTTCAAGATGTAGCTTTCGAAGTAAGTTGAACGTTTTGATTAAAGGCATGAGAATCAGATGCTTTGAAGCATGAGGGGCATAAGGGTTGGTCTATGCTGTCTGACTTCTGTGAGTTTTTCCAGTCTGTGGTTAGGTGGGGGAAAGAAAAGGAAGTCACCAGGATTGTGACAAACTAAGTGAGATTCTTTCCCTCTGCTTCTCTTTGCTCTTCCAGCCTCAGTTAAAGCCGTGCTACAGGGGCTTAATTTCAGAATTGAACAGATAATTGTTCTATATTAATATCTATTCATTGAAATGACAGAGCCTGGTAACTCCATTCTTGACTTGGTTATTTTCCATTGGTTTCTTTTTGGTACTGTAAGTTGTGTTTAAGTGTTGTCTGAAGCCTTGTGTGGAGTTTTCAGCTTTCATGGTAACTTAAGTAGTCCTTAACTGATCTAGATATTATTATAGTCAGTGGAAATATTCTTGTTTTTCGCGAAATAACTCAGGATTTTACTGCATGTATTCTGTTGCTAGATTTTAGAGATTTTCTTTCTTTCCTATTAGTTTCATAGCTTGCTTCTCCCTATGCTCTGCCCCCAGGTTGGGACCAGCTGTGGAAGCCTCCAGGGGAGTCGTGGTGACTGGGAGGGGTCCAGCAAGACCACAGCATTGTATTTATGGAAATGTATACGCACTCCTTTGAGGCTTCTGTTAAAGGCAACCAACGAATGTAGAATTTCCTGTTCGGATAGATAATCTCCTCATACCCAACAGTGTGCAGAGATCACACAGTGGGGAGCTGAAGTGATGATGCTAGCCTTGACTGGTTCAGCATCTTTGTCACTTGAAGTAAATGTTTACGGCAGTTTCTTTCTTAGCGGTCAGTGTTCCGTATATGAGGTTGCTGCTGTTTAAATATTTAAAAGTGAGATATGATTCAGGGGAAGATGGGATCAAAACTGGAGTGTCTGTACGAGGCAGGCAGTGTGATGGGGCAGGGATGACTCAGACCCAGGTGTCTTCTGAAAGAGGACTGCTGGGGGATCAGAGCCTGGAGGGAGGGAAGGGGGCAGCTCTGCTTTTTCTTGGGGGCTGGTGTTTTTTGGGGTTAAGCTTTGTCTCCTCAGCAGCTGTGGCTGCTAGGATTGCATGTCAGCAGGTGTTGAGAACTGCGTGTACCTCTGGGGGAGGAAATGGCTCAGTTGCTGTAGGGAGAAGGAGCACTTCTGTAACTGCAGGATGTGTGGATGGGGGGCATTCAGATAGCGTATCTGCATAGCGTCGCTTCAATACCCTGCTGCTGTGAGATAAGGATTTACTAGAGGACAAAAATAGGATGTGAAACTGAGGTCAAATATAGCAACTTTTTTTTTCACTATTCAAATCAAGTCTGCCTTTTACAGTATGAACAAATGGTGTGACATGAGCCAAGCCACTGCAAGGCTAACTCAGTCAGAATTGGAGGAGAGGTCACCTTATTTAAATGCAGATTAAGAGAAATAATGTTGAATAGTTCAGAGAGTATGGAAAGCAGATACTGTGTGTGAAGGTGTGCCTTCCACCAGCCTTCTGTGCCACAGGCACTGCTCAGCTGCTTTGAGCTCCGCAAAGCGGTGCGGCCTCTTCTCAAGGTGTGTGTGGTGTCATTCATCCTCGAGCCAGATAATGTGCCAGGAGATAAGTGTGTTTACTCTTGCTAGTTGTTCAGTCAGCAAGCAGTGTTTGTTCTAACACTGAGAACCTGTTCTTGATGTGAAAGTAGCATGTCTGCTTTTCTTGTTAGAATATATATTTTTATAATGTTACAGTGATTTATAGTGGGAGTTGGAAGTGGAAAATCTGGTTTCAATTGAAATGAAGATTTGCATAACGGCCACCTGAATAAAAAATTCAGCTGGCATAAACTAGAAAAAAGTACGGATTTCAATATGTGGCAGTTTACCTATGGCTCAAAATCTACTAGGCAGCTTCTTACAAGTCTGGCTTCTAAATTATGCTAGGGAAAGCAGCAGATGGGTTGAGGATGGTTTATAAGATTATATAAATGTAGTTAATCTGGGGTTAGCAACAAAAACTTGAAAGAGTTATTTTAACAAAGTCATCCTTTTATCTGGCTTTAATCCAGGTTTTATAGTTCAGTAATATTAAGGGGGAAATAGGGGTCTTTTATAGGAATTGGGTAGCTTTTTCTTTTGCTGTCTTACCATTGTTGTCTTAGGGCAATTTTCAAAACAGAGAATTCTGAAAGTTCTTAAAAGGTAACTTAGTGCTGGCTTTTGGGCTGTGCTAGCATCGTGTGATCATGGACAAGAGCAGTAATATATTAATATCTGTTAAATTCGGAAATTGAAAGGGGACCAGCATGGCTTTATCTAAAAGAAGGAAATATGTGGTTAAACGGTTTTGGCTCCACTCTTAGGTGGTTTCCATTCCCCAGGAAGAGGAGAGGGTAAAACGAGTCTAAATTCCTTGCTCTGCAATAAAGGAAAAAGCGCCAGTTTGCTTTATTGTGTGCTTTAATGAGAGAAAAGTTCCTGCATAAGCACATGTGGCTTTCAATGTGAATTATACTAAATTTGAACGATTATATGGTAACTTCAAAACTCAAACGGCTTGTTAAGAAATTCACCCTTTCAGAGTGAAAAATGTTTATTTCTTGGGTTTTGGTGCTGGTAGGAATGAATGCCTACTGAAACTAGTGGTTGAAGGGCTCTGATTGAGGAGCAGGGTACCTTATGCCATGTGATTAAGGGTCAGGCTGCATTCTGGCATGTCATGAGCTGCTTTATCAGCTGCTGGTCCATGTGTCTGGAGCTGATAGTAGGTATTGGGGATCGCATCAGTTCTTATAACTTATTTCCCTTTTTTCCCCCCTTGTGATGATTCTCACAGCATTTCCAGCACTGCTCAGTCTTCCAGGTGTTGCTTAACTGAAAGCATTGTTTTTAAAGTACTAAGCCCTGAGCAGCTGCCTCTGACCTTCCTGGTGTGTACACTGAGCTACCTATAGCTGGCACGTCATGCACTGGCAGCTGCAAGGACCAAGGCACTGAACAGCCACTGCTGAAACATGGTTGGACTAGACGATTTTGGAGATCTTTTCAGCCTTGGTGATTCTAGGATTCTATGGCAGACAGTGTCAGCGTAAGGTTCCCAGATAGATAAACAAGCAAACTTCAAAAAAATAAAATAAAAAAAAAGGGGGGGATGCTGGTGAAAGAAAACAACCACGCATTCTGGAAATCTTGAAAAGCTAAGTTTTGCAGCGTATGGAAAGTCCTAGATAACTCTTGATTTCCTAGCTATTTGCTGCAGAAAAGAATTGGAGAAGTGAAAGGTAAACCCTAAGTGAAGATAAGCAAATACTTCTTTGCTTTTGTCAGAGGTAACTAGTACCAGAGTAGAGATGGACTGATCTCTATTGTAGAATCATCTGAGTGGGAAGGGACCTTAAGGGCCATCTGCTCCCACCCCCTGCAGCAAGCAGGGGCACCCACAGCTCCATTGGTGCTCAGACCTCGGCTGTCTGCAGGGATGGGGCAGCACCACCTCTCTGGGCAGCCCGTGCCACTGCCTCACTGCCCTCAGTGTGAAGAACTTCCTTATCTCCAGTCCAAATCTTCCCTCTTAGTTTGAAGCCATTTTTCCTTGATCTGTCACAACTGACTGTGCTGAACTGTCTGTCCCCTTCTTCCTTCCAGCCCCTTTGGGTACTGACAGGCTGCTGTGGGTCCCTCCCTGCAGTCTTCCCTTCTCCATGCTGCGCAGCCCCAGCTCTCAGCCTGCCCTCTAGGGAAGTGTTTCATCCCTTGGGTCATTTTTGTGCCCCTCCCTTGATGCACTCCAACAGGTCCATGCCTCTCCTGTACTGAGGACTCCCCATGTGGATGCAGCTCTCCAGGAGAGGTCTCGCAGCGCAGAGCAGAGGGACAGATCCCTGCCCTGCTGGCCACGCTGCTTTGGATGCTGCCCAGGACGCAGTTGTCTTTGTGGTCTGTAAGGACACACTGATGCCTCGTGTCCAACTGCCACCCACCGGTACCCCTACGTCCTTTTCATTAGAGCTGTGCTCCATCCTGTTGTCCCCCAGCTTGTTCTGATAGTAGGGGCTGCCTTTTTTAACCCAACTTTACAGGTCCCTTGTCAGGTTTAGGACACTTTTTCATCCTTGAATGATTCTGCCTTCTTAGAAGGGAACGACACTTGATTCTAATGGCCTCTTTAACTGTCCATTTTCCACTTCTGAACCAATTAAATGTATCACTTAAATTTATGGCATGCACATCATTTATTTCCTGTGGGATGAATGAGTGAAGACTGCCGGAAGGGAGTACTGTTGCATCTGGTATGACTGAAATGACTAATCATTATTGAGCTACTGTATGTTGTATTAATTGGAACTTCTAGTATGCGTTGAGATATGACAAGCTGTATATATACTTATATATTTATACTGAGATATGACAAGCTGTAAAAACTAAGCTCAGTGAGGAAAGCTTGATTCTTTTTTGCAAGTAACATTATTCTTGTCAGTTGGATTTCTGTAGTTTTTGTGTTGCCTTTTTTTCCACTCATGTTTATGTTGTTAGCTGCTTAGTTCTATTAGCACAGCTTTGCATGAGGAAGCCATACCTTCCCTCTGTACAGCCTGTAACTCCTGGCCCTTCCTCTTTCTTCCCAGTGACCTGAGCTGCCATGCATGGAGCCAAACAGGCGGGTGCAGGAATCAGGCTTGGAAGTGCCCCGTAGCCCTAAACGTCAGTTACAGCTTGCTGTGCTGAGGGCTTGCTGGAGGATGAATAGAGAGTGATTAGAGGAGATGCTGTGTGAAATTTTCCCTGGCTAGCTGGACCCTTTCTGAAGACTGCTATTTTGAATGTCTAGGCAGCCCTCCCATCTGGAATGGGTGCTGGCCTGTGTGCGTGGTTTGCCTCTCTGGCAATTCAGCATAGAAGAACTTTTGTTTTGTGAGTGGTTTGACTTGCCAAGTAGTCTGAAATAACTACTAGAGGCTGATTATTTTTTTAATCATTTTTTTTTCCCCGTGATTTGGATAATTTAGCTATGTGAATTGCTTTTAGTTTATTTTTTTATTCTTTTTGCAAGGCTAATCTTTTTAAATGGTGGGTGTTAGACTTGTTTAGCATTGTTTGCTTCTTTCTAAATTTCCTGTGGAGATAATCTCTGGTCTTTAGAAGGCAAAATGCTTCTATTTTGAATCCCTGCCTCATCTTCTGTTATCTAGTATGGCATTAACGTGTGCACTGTTCTTGCTGCCGTTCAGGGCACTGTGCAAATTGGAGCTGGAGGTGGGTTTTGATCATCTGTTGTTGCTTCTTTTGAAAAGCCTCTCACAAATGCTGGCATACAGAAAGGAAGACTATTATTTTCAGCATGGTGTGGACATATAATGGATTTCACTGAATTCTGGCTTGCAGAGTTGAGGGCTGAAACTGGTACTTGCTTCTGATTGTAAAAACTCACATCTGGAGTAATACGCAGAGTTTTTTGGCAGGAGCAGAGCGTGCTCATTTAACCATTTAAACATGCTGTGGGGGATCTTCCCTGTCTGGCAGTGTGCCACTCTCCTTGTGACACAAAGGTAAGCTGACAAGAGAAGGGGTTACTTTAATTTGGAAGCAGTAATGGAATCCTAACCAAGTCCTGGTGCACACCAGTTTATAAAATGAGAACACAGCTCAAATTTATTCCATCCTGTATAAGCAGGCGGACGTTATAGAGTTTGCTTGATTAAAATGAGTTCTTGGAAAGGAGGCAGGAGAAGCTGTGAAGTGGAGTTTCATGTTACCAGTTGGCTTGGGTGTTCTAAGAATATAGACAGAAGTTTCCCACATTGCTGTTCTCATTGTGCAGGCGTGTGTGTAATGGTTTTGAATTCATAGCAAATGTTTTGCTTTTATTTCAGGTGTACTTGAAGGCACCTATGATTCTCAATGGTGTCTGTGTAATCTGGAAAGGCTGGATAGATCTGCAGAGACTGGATGGTATGGGCTGCCTGGAATTTGATGAAGAGAGAGCACAGGTAAGACAGCCTGCCTTAGCTACTGTGTCTTAGATTACTTCCTGTTTCTCCTCCTGGAGGAAAAAACATGTAGTCAGGTAACAGCTGTATGTGCTAATTTGTATGCTTTCAGCATTCACCTAGTGTACAAATTGCAAAGAAAACTGACAGTACAGAAGTTGAGAAATTGATGGTTGTAGCTAAACCAGTGTTGTAATTAGAGCAGAGTATTAGGAACAGGAATGATCTGTAGCTTACAACTTTGTGATGTTTCTTAGGACTGTTACTATGCTACAGAGCAATAAATCTGGAAGTGTTTGGGAAGCTATTAGTGTAGCTTTAAACAACTGGCAAGTCTTTTGTCTTTTCTGTCTGATTACTCTATCTTTTATGTTTCTTTTTTTTCAAAGGAGCATTTTTGGTTTTTTTACATGATGGAGAGGGGAAAAAAGAGGGATGTGGAGTGGGGGAAGAGTAGGATGAGTAGGGCTTTTTTCTTTGTAACGGTAGTAAGCAGCTTTTTTAAGGTATGGCAGCTTTTGAGAAAATTGCTTCCTATCTGATGGCTTCCTACTGCTGAAGTGACTTTTTCCAGCAGCTGAGTCTTTGGACGTGCACGAGAACAAAAGTAAACTCAGAGGAAATCAAATTTTTAAGTGCATATTACTTCTGTAAGCTTCACTTAGGCTTCTGTAGAGTTCCCTAATTTAGTCAGACTTTAGATAGATCTTGTCTGTTCCACTTTGTGCATCTCCTTCTCAGCCGACCTTGGGGTTTCCCTTTTAGTCATAGCCACAACTGTTCACTCCTTAACAAGTAGGAACTTTTAAATTCCACTTAAATGCAAAGAGCACTTCTCTGTTCTACATGTGCAGAACTGGAGGGCATATTGATTAATTTGTCTCCTTTCAAGAGCTGGAAGTATTCAAATCAGACTTCGTGTGGAGATGTGTAATTGCAGGCTTTCGTGGAGCCTTGCCTCCCTTAGACTTAAGAAGCCAATTTGTATATTAGATCACGGTCTTGTGACTGTGTTCTGCCATAAATACAAGTACCTTGTGTCAGAAGAGTATCTTTGAAGTGGTCACAGCTCTGTGTGCATTCTTCAGGATGCCCAAAATCAGTGTCAATGTAATCTGAGAATTAAAAAATAAAGTCCTTCTACCTTTGTTTATCTGCAAGAAAAGCCACAGAGCAAATTTTTTCCTTGAATGCTGCAGTTAGCTGCAGTCGCCTCTTCCAGGGCTGAGTGTCAGCATTAGGGGCAGCTAAGCTCCTGATACAGCAGTGTTTTCTTTTAAAAAGCAATTAAATGCTGTAACTCCATGGATTAGAATTCATCTGACTTGCACATCATTGTCAGATATAGCCCCCTGAGGACTGTGCAAGAAAAAATGCTTTGGTCCATGCCTGTTACGTTTGGTATGTGATTCCAAGTTGTGTGACTGAGCTGAGGGGTGGCTGACTGGGTTGTGTGCTCAGGAGCTGATGGTGTCACTCTTCCCCAAAACTGGATAGCTTCTGAAGAAGAGGATCAAGTGACCTTTGGGTTTCATTCTTCCCTTAGAATTTCATGGTGTGTTTTTGGATGCTCCAGGATTATTTTAGTTTTCTGATAACGTATACTATCTTAGCTACATGGAAGAATTCTTTACAGATATCTTCAGGGAGTATTTGTGCACTGAGCACGTGATTTGTTGTTTGTTTTCTATTTTTTGAGAGGGAATTTTTACATGCTCTCAGGTGTCACTGCTTTCTTGTGTTTCAAGTTCAGGGTGCTGAGCTGGAAATACTACGTACTGTATCTGCAGAGATATATTTGCACTTGATTACAAGTCCATAATCTATTTTCAATTTGTGCTTCTGAGCATCAGCAGTTAAGTTTATATTAAGTGCAAGTTGGAGGGGAAAAAAATAATTGATGCATTACCTTTTAAATTCTCATTATATTGCTTTGTGTTTGTTAGTATTGTAAATCTTTTGCATTGTTTGATCTCCCTTTTCCTTTATCTGTTATCTGCTTCCTCTCTTGAATGTGTTTTAGTACTGCTTGTGTCAGCTTACTGCTGATGCTGATCCCCACATGACACTGGTGTCAGAATGGGTTCAGGTGCTTTCAGCTGTGTGGCAGTGCCTGTGGCGCTCCCACTTCTGTCGTGTGACTCTTAGCGGCGTTTGTTGTCCCCCTCCCCACCACCCCTGCCATTTTTGGGAAAGCTTGCTTTATACAAATCTAATACTCTTGCATTTTCCTGTCTCTTACCACTTCTTTCTATTACTGAGATCAGATACTTTTTTTTCTGTGCCACAATTTTGGTATTCTGTCCTTCAGCAGATCAAAAAAAAATGCCTCAGGAAGGAAAGTCACATACACAATAAAATCCTTTAACTGTAACTTTTAAGCTAGTGTTCTTTCTGTTTTTTTCACAGCAAAATAATGTCTTCCTCTGAAGCAGCCTTGCCCTTTGTTACCAGGGGCCTTGGTTCAGCTGCTCGTTCAGCCTTCTGTTGGACTTAACACAGTGCTTGGGTACCTTCTCCACCCAGTACTGGAATATCCCTGAGTTTGCTGTTTGCCTGGTGTCTCCTTGAAAGGCTGTTAATGTCTTCAGTACTTTTATGTGTCTTCTGTAGTACAGCTTTCTTGATATGTAACATTCTTGATATGTAGGTGTGGGTGTGAGGAAGCCTCTCCTTTGTGGCTCTTTTGCCCTGTTGATACGATTCATGTTTTGCTAATTCATTTCATTAATGGGCTCCTATCAGAAACACTTCTGAATAAAACTAGGGTGGTTGGATGATTGGGTTTCCTGCCACCAAATGTTCTAATTGCTCTAATTTGCTCTAAAATGCTCTAATTACTAGATTTGGCTGATGTTTGTAAAAGGGTAGTTAAACTCCTGTTGTATGAGTTTAGAGGTGTTCAACTTCTCTCACTGCATCTGTAAGGCCAAAGCTGGATTTTGTGTGTATATATGTACTGATTCTTTTCTGAAATTCTCACTTAGCTTTTAATGGTTACAACCATCTTTAAAAAATACCCTGGCTGAGGCTGTGCTAACTTCTTATTACGTGACCACTTCAAACGGTGGTAAAATGCAAAAATCATACAGAGAAAAATCTGCTTTCTTTGAAATCCATCGCTCTTCCCCCCAAAAGTAAGAGGGTAACAATGAGATGTGTAGCTGCCGTACACCAGAAATAAGGCAGCTTTTTTGCCATCATCAGAGACACAAAAACCTACCTCATATTTTCTCTCTTCCGCATTATTAAGAACAAAATTACTTTTAACTGTGTGACCTCAGTTGCTACGTGCTGCGTGAACATTAAGATTACTATAAAGGGTCGAATTCTGCTTTTAGAAATAAGCCAGACTTCTCTTCTGGGCAGCTCTAAAGATTGCCTTTGAGTGCAGCTTTCTGGGGACCTGGGCACACGGTTATTGACTGACAGCTGTTTGTCTCTAACTGTGCTAGGCCACGAGGGGCACACACCACACAGAGTGCCTTCAAGGGAGCGTGATTGTGCCGTGGGCGAAAAAAGCAATTTAACAGTCTCTCAGACTAAAGATGTGTGAACTGAAATTTAAAAATGTATGTGCTTAATCCCTTGGTGTATTAACATTTAGTTGGTTTCTCACAATGTTTTTGTCCTCTGGCAGTCAAGGTTAGGATTTTTACTTCTGGGAGAACTGTCAACTTGAAAATAATGCACGTATGTGGGAATGATGAGAAGAGTTAGCAATAATTATAGCTGGAAAGTTACGAGGAGAGAGAAGTAATGCTATTTATCCCTTATCGCCTTCTTGATATTTTGAGCTTTAGTTTATGAAATGTATTTTCATGCGTAACCCACCCTTAAAAATAAGCAACAGAGTCGTTGAAAAGCTATAGGTTTCCTCTACATTGTATATGCCTGTATATGTATCAGTGGAGGAATAATTTCTGCTTTGTGTTTTTCAGTTAAATGTAAATTATTTAAATATATAAGGCTTATAAATGTTCATACTGTTGCACCTTCAGCAGCTTTTGATAAAATTGAGATTTAATTGGTCTGTAACTTGGACATAAATTTTAAAATGGAGGTTAATTAAATTACCATGGTATTTGTCATGATGCTAATGAGCTCTTTCAGTATACCTGTGAATATGGTCTTCAAAATGGCATTTATAAGGAAATAAAATGCATTGCCTATTTCATCTAACTTCTGAGAATTCCTAACTTTCAGAAAATTTCGCATCATTTAAAATGACTTCTGACAGGACATTCTTTGAAAGTGTATAGCAATAGCTGTAGCTGTACTGCAGCTTCAGTTACATCTGCTGTAGTGATGAAGGTAGGTAGTAATTTCTTACCTTACGTTAGCAGTTGCTGGAACTGATCTGTGATCTAGCTGGTTCTGCTAGATATACTTGTCTTTGCTGACAAGTGATCCCTAATATTCAAAAGGAAGGTTCATCAGATGGAAATGAAGGTAACCTTTTGTGTCACTTTGTGTCATGTGGTTTGGTAGCAGGAGGATGCTTTGGCACAACAAGCCTTTGAAGAAGCTCGAAGAAGAACCCGCGAATTCGAAGACAGAGACAGGTCTCATCGGGAGGAAATGGAGGTGAGGGTTTCACAGCTGCTGTCAGTAACTGGTTAGTACTTTCCCAAAACTTAAGATTGTTTTCATTGATTTGTGTGTACAGTGTTGTGGATTTTGTTTGTTGTCCAGTTTTGTCGTGCACAGATTACAAAATGTGTTGCTTCCAACTCTTCTAGAAAAAAAACAGGTTCCAAATGTTTGAAGTCTTGTCAAGAATTCTGATTTCTAGCCTTTTATTCCTTGCTGTAGATGATCTTGTTTTGTGGATACTCAAGAAGTAAGGCTATACTTGTTTGCGGAGCTGCCGTGTCTCTGGCAGATATGGGGACATGTGTCCACGGGAGATGCTCTCTGCGTCTCCTGTGGACACAGAAAAAACCTGAGGAAATGCTGGCAGATAATTCTGCAGCTGGCTATCGCATGTTATGGAAAACATTCCAGATGACCTTAATCACATGCTACAGTCTGCTTTCTTCTACAGGTTGTGCTTTCTTTTCTTCTCACTGTGTCTTACTGGGGGGGAGTCTTACTCCTCTGTTTCACTGAGATGGTTTTCACTACCCCGTGTTTTGCTTTGTTAGGGTCCCACAGTCTTAAATCTTTTTTTATTTTTTTAATTTGAGCAGAAATTACTGGAATTAAGGAAAGAAGAGCCAGAAAAGGGAATGGAAACAAGCTGCTCTAAGATGTTAGGAAGTCAGGAGCTGTAAGATGATGAGTGATACGTAAGGAGAGTTGGCAAGTTAGGACAGACTGTGGGTCAGACAGGGATAAGAGATGAAACTGAAGGAGTTTGAATTACTTTTTCTTACTCCTTACTAACTTTTTCTTACTCCTTGCTTAA
The DNA here is from genome assembly GCF_038088225.1 of Cyrtonyx montezumae. Lineage (NCBI taxonomy): Eukaryota > Metazoa > Chordata > Aves > Galliformes > Odontophoridae > Cyrtonyx > Cyrtonyx montezumae. The sequence goes on from NW_027071903.1 coordinate 15,934,720, forward strand.
TCAGTATGGTCTGGTCTGAATTGTAGGATGGCTTGGGTTGGAAGGGACACTGAAGATCATGTAGTTACCACCCCCCTGTGGTGGGCTGGTGGCCATCCATCAGCTCAGGCTGCCTAGGGCCCCATCCAGCCTGTCCTTGGGCACCTCCAGGGATGGATCATCCACAGCTTTGTTGAGCAGCCGGGGCCAGGTCCTCACCACCCTTTGCGTAAAGAATTTCCTCCTAACATCTAATCTACATCTCTCCTCGTTTAGTTTAAAACTGTTTCTGCTTGTCCTGTCACTATAAAACAGTGGAAAAAGTTGGTCTCCTTCCTATTTTTGAGCTCCCTTCAAATACTAGAAGACCACAGTGAGGTGTCCTTGAAGTAGTCCTTCGCCAAGTTTAAACAAACCCAGTTTCCTCAACATGTCTTTGTAGGTAATGTGCTCCAGGCCTTTGATATCTTTGTGGCCTCCTCTGGACCCGCTCCAGTGACCCCTTGCCTTCCTGTGCTGAGGCCCCCCAGCTGCAGTGCAGTACTGCAGGAGGGGCCTCACAAGTACAGAGCGGAGTAGGAGAGTTGCATTCCTTGCCTATTGCCATCCTTCTTTTGGTGTGAGCAAACATGACCAATCTGTTGCTCCTCAGGTTTTTCGAAGACTTTGTTACTGCTGAGCTGCTTTTCTTCTGGCTGCTTTGCTGATGGTTGAGATGGTTAAACACACATTTTTCTTCCAAGTGACAATGGAAGACACTGAGCGTGACAGTGAGGAGAGAGATTCAGAGAATGACTACCACTTTAAAGAGATTGCCAGAGTTCTTGCTGACACTGATGTGGCCAGGTCATGTGTCAGCTGTAGAAAGATAAAGGCCTTGCCTTTGAAGACTGGATCCTTGGAAGAGCTGGACAACCTGGATCATTTTTTGTTTCTGTTGTATCGTAGCTGGAAACAGTTCAGAAGGATGTCAGAATCTTAAAACTGTAGAGATCTGAGGCAGCTTGCCTTAATTTTAACTATGTTGTAGGAATTTGAAGGCCAACCTTACATCTTTTACCTTAATTTACATCAAGCTTTACTTATTTTCCTTTACTATCCCCTTCTTACTCATTCCTGTTACTGTGCTAACTAAATGCTTAAAGTTCAGGTTTTCTTTTCTGAAAAAGAAAAAAAAAAAGACTTGAACTTCTGCAGTTCTGTGGGATTTGATTCTTCAAGAAGGTAGAAACCCCTTGTTTGCAGGTAAGATGCACAGAAACTCTCAAATAACAGTGAGATTGAGGTAGCATCAAGCATCTGGGTCTACGTAAGGGACATCAAATCTTTTGACAGTAAGATGCAAACAACATCCCCGGCCAGCTGCAGGAGCTGGATTCAATAGCTTCTGAAAATTGTCTCTTTCCTTAATAAGACAGCAAGCAGTGGTTATTAAATGATGTTGGTATTAGCTGCCAGTTCCCATTTTTCTCTTAAAATAGAAATAGTCATTGTCTCATCTCTGAAGCATTGGCATAGATCACCTACAGAAAGGAAGAAAAGGATAAAAGGCTATCTGAAATACGTTTCGGCAGAATGAGAAAGCTACCAGATTCAAAGTTAATTTGAGATGTCAACCACAGATGTCTTTTTTGTAATTTCAACACATTTTGTTATGTGCTTTTTGAAAAATTTATTTATATTACTGTATGTGTTTTAATGTGTGTAACCACTTTGGGTCTCAAGGCTGCATGAAAATCAGAATCTGGGGGTTAGGGTATAGAGTTACAATGCATTCCTCAGGAGGAATCAGGTTTCCAAGTCAGGCACTGTTTGCCTGAGTTTTGTGGCAGTTAAATTCTAATGCAGCATTCAGGCAAAATCAAATTAACCTTAATTAGAAAGCACACAAATGAAGAGATTGTGATCATCATAAGATTATGAATAGAAGGGAAGGCCTAACTGTGCATCACCTCTGTTGTATTTGTGGCCTCCATTGTATTTTCCTATGCTCATGGTGTTGAAATCAGCTTGAAAACATGGTTTGATAGAAAATATTGCACGCTGTTTCATTACATCCATTTGTGTCTTTGGTTGCCATATGGAGATGGCACTTCAAGGTTTTTATAGGGCAGTTAGAAATGGTGGAATCTGAGCACACTGAGTGAATTTTGATTTGTTATGCTACATACAGAGCTCCCTACAGCATAGGCTTTATCATGTTATGTGTTTCAGTGTTACTAAATCTGCAGATTTTTCTTTTCTGCTAAGCATGGCATGGGCAGTGCAACTTGAAATTGCCAGACTTGGAACGGGATCTCATCAGCATTAAGGATTACTTTAGGAATTGCGACACTGTCTGTAAAAAGCAGATTTCCTACTGTAGAATTAAAGGCATTTCAGCTTAATAGAGACCAGATTCTGCTTTAGTGGGGGAGGGAAGGAGAATCCTGCAGTATTCCACCCACTCCTATCCTAAACAGACGTGCCAGCTCTTTGGAAACATTCATCCATCCAAAGCCTGGCAGCATCTGAAAGTGATCAGATTCAATTCCTTATTTATAAAACTTGATGTAGAAAAGTTTCCCTACTCTTCAGTCTCTCTGTAGAGTTTTAAAACGAAGCTGTATATTCTCACCTAGGAGTGATCCCAGCAAAGCTTGTTGAATTGCTGAAGTGGGGGTGGTGAATTGTTCCAAGTTGGGGATGGTAAGACTTGGAAAAGGGGAAAAATATCAAGAGAGTAACAACTTCAAAACTATTACTTTTCCACTTTTAAGTTTCCTCTCTTATTCATAAACAAAAAAACCCACCAACAAAAACCAAAACTAACCACCACGACATGTTCTGGAGTTTGTTTGCCATCCTTTTGTCACGTAGTATGGTGCCTGTTGATGACTTCAGTAACAACAGATCTGTATTTTAATGAGGAAAGACTCAATAGTGGTGGTAGGTCATGCTCATTTTTCTGAAAGCAACTGTGCTTTGGTCCAGTTAGCATTCATCCTAACGTGAGTAAGTTGTTATACTGTTGAGTAAGAATGGATTTAAGCAATTTGCTTCAAGTTTCTAGGTTTTTCCTAGTTGAAATGTGTCTTGTTATACTTCCAGGCTGTTTCAGTTTTGAGTATAAGATGCCTTTGCTTTCTGTCAGCATATGTAGATTGGTTGCACCAAATACCACAAATTCTATCTCACTGCACTCAGAGCTCTTCTGTTTCAAAAATGTTTTGAAATCAGTGTTTTTAATTAATGCCTTCAAAATTAATAATGTATTCTAATGGCTTTCACTTTCCACAAAAGCACTGGAATGCTGAGACAGTAAATATTTAATGGTGCACACACAGAAAGACCTTGTCCCCAGGTAAAGCGTATTGTATAAATAAGTAATTGTATGAAGTTTCACAGGGCTGTGTAGCAAACCCACCTTCACTGGCGACTTCCCACCAACTGAAGGCTGACTTTGCTTTCCTGAAGCAAGCACCACATCAAACAGATACATGTATTTCAAATGTTTGTGCTTTGTTTCCCTCAGTAAAACCAATAAGAGAAGGAAGTGAGGAGGAATGGCAGTGAGGCAAACACATCTCTATCCCTTTTTCTTGGCTGAGAGAGCTGGTGTGAGTGTGTTCTTCCATTGGTGTGGTTTCACCACGAATGACCAGAGAATGGGGTCATGATAAGAGGTGTTCTGTGGAAATTGCAGTGAGGCTGCTGTCTAGAAATGCCTGAACCTTCCTGTAAAAACTTGGCTTTTTATTCCGCGTTCTGACCATAGTAACACGATGCAAACTTTGTTAGGCTGTCCAGAATGACTTAAAGAGGTTTAAGCAACCCACAGTTGGTGAGGTCAGAAGCACCAGTGGGTCAGAGCCCTGCTCAGCCTGGGAGGGCCACGGGTGGAAAGTAGGAAGCAGTGGGTTCTCAACAAGGTAACAAGAGGATATTTCTGTTATGTTTGCAGATACTTTTCGTGAAGGTTTGCTCTGCGTGGGCAATCATAGCTTTGAAATGGAAGCAAAACTATCTGAGTGCAGTTTGTTCACTCTCGTGCTTGGCAGATTGTATTCTGTGGATTGCTTTATTTGGGGCTGCATTGGATCTGTTCTCACTTTTCCAGTACGATTTGCTCAACAGGCATTTTGGAAATGTACTGTTTTTCTATTTTGTGTTTTCCACATTAATGCCATGCTTTTTATTTTAGTGATGCTGCAAGGGGAGAGGCTCTTCCCTGAACAGAGTAGCTCAGCAGCATGTCTGTTTGTGGTCTTGTGCTAAATATAAATCACATTAATGCCAGAGCAGAACCATTTTAGGAAAGTGCACGAATTTCTCATTTTTGAAAACCTTCACGTTTTGCTGAAGAACAAGATGTTTTGAAGCTTTTTGTTGTCTCTTTCAGTAGAAATTCCCCTCTATTGAAATCTCCATAAATTAAAAAAAAAAAAGCAACAACAAAAAAACCCCACAGACCTTTGCACGTTTTTAGAATAAAAAAGTGTCATGAACTTTAAATATTCAGCCCTGTCAAGGATTTCTGCACGCTGAGCAGTGTTTGATGGGAATTAGGAGTTGAAATGAGTGGTATAATTGAGTTGTGCTCAAGTTGTGGACTCTTCAAATAAAACGAGAATTTATTAAAGAAATGGAAATGGTTCACAACTGAAACAGAACCAAGTGGAAGGACTAATTTACTTCCAAAGTTCTAAGCAATGAATTTATTTTGCCTTCTTAAAGAAAAGGAAATTTAATATGAAACTAGCAGTGCAAACAAATACCTTAACAGTAGGTATTTTGGTCAAGCATAATTTGCTTCAGATGAAAATACGATATGCCTATTGGTTTCTTTTTGTATTTGTTTCATGGCAAATTCTGACTTGAGTTTGTTTGTTTTTTCTCCTGAAAAATTAATCTGGAATGAACTTAATTACTGCCTACTGTGTATACTGTCTGAAATGACAAAAAATGAGATGAAAATACTCTAAACATTAATACAGCTTTTTGGGTGTGAAAGAAATCCAAACTGTTACTTCTCTGTATGCAGTAGGTAGTACGGTCTCGGGGTGTGTGGATATATATGATATGCTATATATATGATACATACGTGTATTCCAGATGCACCCTGCATAACTGAGGAGAAAGCATTGAGGCTGGTGTGGGGACTCGCATTGCTCAGCAAGGCTGTGGGCTGGTAACAGTATGGCCAGGCTGTTTCACAACTTCTGACCAGCAGACTGTTTTTTCTGACATATGCATTCCAAAGGACTTTTTACAAAACTACTCGTGCTGTATGGAATCAATGCTGGATATTGTACAGAGGGGATCAGTCTTGAAAATCAGGGAATACTGTAATATAAGCATCTTATTTCAGTCAATGAAGGTTAAGAAGGGGCTGAGCAACTGAGGGATACGGTCTAGAGGCAATCAATATCAATTATAAATTTATAACCTCTGTACCAGCCTTCAGACAGTGCTGCCTAAAAGTAAGCATTCCAAGCTTTTCTCAAGTTTTCCTATGAAAGTTAAATTCTTAACTGCTCTCTGCTTGAAGCTTTTAAGAGCTTGATCTGTTCCAATGCTTTTTCCTTTATCAGCTTACAATTTTCATCTGATTACTCTTGTTGTGCACTGAAATGTACAGCTTTGTGGTAACTTTCAAACAAAGATGAAACAGTTGCAGTGATCTCAGGCGAGAGGGTGCATTAGGAACGGGTAAGCAGATTGTGCACACTTGGTCTGGATGCGTGCAGTACCCAAAGCAGTGATGTGTGCTTTCAGGGAGCGATGCCTTCCTCTAGGAGCAGCTGCCTGGCACCTTGGAGCAGAGTCCTGCCTGAGGTGGCTGCTAAATGGTTCTAGTCTGTAGTCTTTTCAGTGAGCTGAAAAAGCAGTGAAAATGGATACACGAATTAAAAGTCTATATACATAGAGGGAGAGTGAGTTTGTAAATTATTCTCTAAGGACTTCAGCCAAACATCCAGGTCTCCTAGCAAATTTGAAAGTGTTTTCTCTTGTACGAGTAATACAAGTGGTGCTTGATGTAGTTAAGAAAGGTCTTTCTCATCCCAGGTTGAAGTTAGAAGGACAGGTATCAATACAATGGGTGTTACAGCCAGCAAACCAAGCTGCTTCTGAGACTGGAGGTAGGCTACCATGCCCTGTGCTGATACCTACACCTGCTTGTAACGCACAGAAAGTCACGTACCCTCCTGACTTCCAGCAGCTCACAGATGTGGTGTGTAGTGATGAAGGGGTCCTCCTGATGCTGTGGCTGAAGTTGTGAAGCCCCTCAGACCTGAACTGCACAGGGTGCTCCATAGAAGATTATATATCAGATGTACATCTTAGTGTGTTGTATTGGCCTCGGTTTACGACTTGAATTCTGAGAATGCTGAGCTTTCCCTCCCCCACTCTTCTTTTGAGTACAGTGCAGTGCAGCTAAGGGTACTGTGAGCAGAGGCATGGCCAGCAGCACAACCCTGTGCACATCAGTAGGGGAGGAGCAGTTATTAAGCAGCAGCTCAGAAGCTCAGAGCAGAGCCTTTTGTTTGTTGCTTGATTGTAACTGGTTATTTTTCTAAGTATTGCTCTCTTTACTTCTACTTGGTTGTTTGGGTGTTGTTTTTCTTTCTTTTTTTTTTTTTTTTTGCCCTGTAGTTGTATGCTTTTTAGAAAAGTATCTGCATGTATTCTCAGACTTTTTTTAAACCCTTTTCAGAAGGTTGACAGTCCTTCTAAGAGAATCCAAATGTTCACTGTTTAGTTTTTCATAACATAGCTTGATCTTTCACTTATTTAGTAAATTATAGATGATAGATGCCAAGGCACATAATGCATCTGCTCTGTCTGCTTCAGCGGAGTGGATCTGCCAGAAGGCAATTAAGGAATTGCAGTGGAGTTGTCTGTGGAAAGACTTTATTTTGGCTGCTCTTTGTGGCAGCCCTTCTTCAAACTATCTTCCTTTTCCTCCCTACCCTCCACCAGTGTCTCAAGTCTATATGCCATGCATGTAGTTCTGCTGGTGATTTCGCTGCCTAGCATGCAGTGGTCTTTGTTTTGTGACTGCTTATTGGAAGGGATTCATAGAAAGCGAGGCCCTTCCTCGTGCCAGCCCTGTCCATCCTTTCAAAATCCACCTCCAGCTTTTCCACTTCTGCTTTCTCAGAGCTGTTGTCACATAATGGTAGCCACACAGGGCTTGCTGAGTGGTTTCAGAATAGTAAGGGGTATTGCATCTGGAAACTAATGAGAGTTGGTGCAGATAGGAACAGCAGGAGTGTTTAGTTGCATATTTCCATTGTTTTCATGAATAGAGTGTAGTTCAGACATTCAAAGACAGCTTCAAGAGTTGTGTGGACTTTGTTGAAAGTGTGACTAACGGAAGCATGGGGCAGGGTGAGATGGTGGAGGGGAATAATGCTGGTATCTAAGCATCCTAGCAGCTGGAGGAGCTGCTTGTGTCTCCCTCTTGAACTGCCACAATGCCTCTGTCTGTTTTACCCAATTGCCCCAGTGACAGCTGTGAATGCTCCAGCACAATTTCTGTCCAAAAGAGTCACCATTCTAAGATGATGATGACTTCAAGCTATCTCATTTATTGAGAAGAAAAATGCTACTGTTGCATCACACTTTCAGAATGACTTTCACCCCATACTGATAACGTTATACTTGAGCTTGGAAAGGTTTTGAACATACAGAGTTGGAGAGAGCAGTGGTGTTAGAGCATTGCCATAGATACTCCTTGCCGTGGATACTTGCCTTTATTTATCATCAAATGAAAACAGTTGTCAGTAGCTTTTGTCCTGTCTGCTATTCTCCCTGTTTTATCAGCCCAAGAATTCAGTTTAAATAGATCTAGAATGGAAAGTTATAGGAGGTTTTGCAATTTTTTTGTTTGTTATTTGGTTGGTGTTTCTTCCAAATGCATTCCTGCAATTCTTTTGGTTGGTCATCGTGCTGTCTCCTGCTTTCAGAATTTTTTAAATGGCTGGTGGCCAGTTATAATTCCTTCCGTATTGCTGAAGTGTTACAGAAGATTTGCATGGTTTCATGTGCTTGAAAGCTGAGTATTTTCGGGTATTGAAACTCCCTATGTGTCCATCACATTAACTATTCAGTCTGGGGATATTTGGAAAGAAGCTGCTAATGTTGGTTAAAATTCATTCAGTTTCAGGAGAGTCACTGCTGTGATGGGATCCACGTACCATTTACAATTGACTATTTCACAAAGGGACAGCTGAATAACATGCAAAGTAGTCCCCCTTTCCAACTTAAAATCAGCATTTGACTGAAAAATGAAATACGCTGAGATAAGATGGATAACTGCTGTTTTCTCATGACTCACTGTGCATGACTCATGGCAGGGCATTCTGCTTCCCAGTGGCAAAGATAGATGCATCTCTTTTAATTGAAGTAAGTTTCCTTAATCTTTGGGAACCTGAGCTAATTCTTCACAGAGATGCTTCTGCATGGCTTGGTAAGTTATGCATTTTAAAAATCATAGCAAAATCTGCAATTCTGGGGATTGATTAGCTGTGCTGAGAGTTCTGGAAATTCCCATTTTTACATCTCTAGAAGGAACCTTAAGTCTTCCTGTGACAAACTGAGCAGAACCACCAGATGACTGCCACACTAGTGGTCACGGTCCCGCCACAAACGAGTGTTAAGAACACTTGTGGCATTCTTCTGAAAGCTGTTTTTTCACCCTTTGTCAGTGGTCAGAAATACCACCTCATTCCTGATGCTCTGTGTCCTCGCTGTCTGCACGCCAGGGGATTTCTCCTGTTCTTCACCAGTGGTTTTGATTTTCACATGCACACACGTGTGCTGCTTACAGCACATCGGTTGCTGTTTTAGTGACCGCATTCTGTGCCAGTGCACGTTGGTGGAACGGTGGCTGGCAGAACAAGTGTGTTCCACTTTTGTGCTCCTGCATAGTAGTGCCACTCAAGTATGTGAGGGTTCCTGAGTGAGAGGCAGCTGTCCTTCCAGCGTGGAGAAGCAAACCTCACTTACTGAAATGCAGAACTACACCTTTATCCACATATGCTTCCTATGAAATACTGCAGTGAGTGCTTTCAGTACATTGGAGGGTGATTTGTCATGCCTCTTGTGTATCAGTAAAAGGGCAGATCTGGCAGTCGTTTAGTAGTGGCTTCTGCAAACTCCACAAGTAGCAGTGATCTCATGAATCATGTGAATTCTTTCATATGTTCTGAAAGAAAAAGGCCACTTCAGGCAGAGTGTAAATGCAACCATATGCCCTTACCTTGGAGTCTTTGCTGAAATTTGACAATAAAATTACTGTGCATATGGTTTCTTTTCCGAAGAAGCAGCTCTGTTGCTCTTAAAGCAGGAAAATATCAGGAATGGACATGCTGGTTTCTCTTCTAGTAAGTGTGAAAAATGTGTGAGTACAAAACCAGTACTAGATGGATGCCACTGGGATTTTGGCACCTCTTGAACAAAGAGTGCATGCCTTTGTTTCTTCTTAAAAGAACTGGGAACAGTTAGAACCAGGAGAAATGTTGGTACAGTCTGGTCCATGGGAGAAGGATATGAAAAGTAGGACTGTTGTCCCTTTGTTAATTTTAGTACGGTTCTCAGTGCAGAAGTGTCTGTTCAGACACATAGAACAACCGTGTTACGTTCAGGAAGATCTTTTGCAGTTCAGTTTTCTCTTGAAGGGAAAGAAAAGAAGTGTAGGGTTCTTCACCCGTAACATTTCCATGATTGTGCTGATAAGTCAAAACTGAATTATTTGGGTTTGTAAATGTGAAAATCTCAATTAAATACAGTCTCCTGCAGTTCTGCATCTCTACAGAGAGAGCAATCTGCAGATGTTCTTCGGTGGCTGGAAGGAATATGCCATCAGCACTTAGAATCTCCAGCACCATACGTTGATGACACCTGTTCATTTTAATGTGATTGCTCAGATTACTGAGAAGTCTGTGGGTTTGTGCACCAGCAGAGATGCTGGCTGCTGCTTTCGGGGCTGTTCTGCATGTGTGAGCACTAGATTGCTGCTTCATAGCTGACTGAGGGAGGAAGCATCCATAGAACAGAGCAAGAGGAAGGTCTGACCCATAACTAACTCAGATCCTGCATCGGTCTGATTTCTGGACTGGATCCATAAATGCAGTAGGTGCCAACTGCAGTATTCAAAATAGTGACAGTACTTCCAGAGCAGTAGTGGCAACGTGACCACCAAGAAGGTCAGGAGGGAATATCTCTTCTGGAAACATGCTGACGAGTACAGGGATTTATTGAATGAACTTTGCATGTGTCAGAATGGGATTATTGCGCTGAAAAGGAAAGCGTGGCTTCAGTATTTCAGTAGAAGGAAGCAGTGCTCCTTGCGGGTGAAGCTAGCCCATTGTGCTGGCAGCACCAAGTCAGGCCAGGCAAGAAAGGAGAAAAGGGAGGGAGGGAGAAGTGAGCAGGGAAACGGCTGCCGTGTTACAGCGAGGTGTTGGCAGCAGCTGAGGGGGTTGGGGCTGGCAGCCATGGCTGCCCGCAGCCGAGCAGGGGAGGAACAAGCAGCGTGCTGTGATCTGGGGTAACCGCTGCTGGCGGGAAGGCTTCCTCTGTGTCAGTAAGTGTGACTCAGAAGGGTCGGAGCACCGCTGGTGTCACCATTAGTCACGGGCTGGCTGAAGCGCTCACATTGTTCTGCGACACCGTGGGAACTCAAACTGCTCAGACTGAGAGCATCTGTGGCAGTGCTGCTCGTGTTCGGGCAGTGCTTGCCTTTCACTGAGGCACAGAAAGCTTTCTGGAGGAGGGAGGCATCACTTTGTTATGGTACTATTTGTTTGGGGCTTTATTTTTTTATTGTTTTATTTTAGTTTGAGAATGCTGTTCCCAAGGCCTGCACGTGGCAGCCTGCAGGGCTCCCAGCAGCTGGGAGCGTGGCCCTGCTGCTGCTTGAGCTGTGCTGGTAGCTGCAGGCCAGCGTGCCAGCTGTGCACCCCATAAACGTGGCACCCAAGTGTCGGTGCTAAAATGTTGTTAAGTACAGTTAGGATACAGGGACTGTTCCTAGAGGAGACACACTGCCTTACAGGTCAAGTATATGAATGGCTTTTCAAGCATTTACTTGCATTTGTGTTTGCTGCTTGAAAGCGGCCTGCTTGTTTGCAGAGAAGAAAACCCAGAAGCGTGGAGTTATGGCTTCTGGAACACAGGAGTAAGATAATGTTCAGTTGCAGAAGTGATGCACAACCACCCACAGTAAGGTCTCTGATGGGGACAGCTGGGGCTCCTTTTCTGCCATGTTCTGCTGCAAACCTTCCTGGTGAATGGAGGTCAAGTCCTCACTGCCTCAGAGGAAATGCAGCATGCTTGTGATCCAAAGCACGTGTCTGTGGGGCTTGTTGTGCTGGGAGAAGTGGAGATGCTAGTTATGTGTATGTTTGTTTGCCAGGCAGAGAAAGCAGGTGTTCCTTACAAGCACTGATCAGTACTGACCATCCTTAATTTCCTCTTTAAATTGCTCTCTATTCAAATCGTGCCAAAAGCTCTCCTTATTTAGATGAGAACTGATGTTACTTTTTTTTTTAATACAGGGATTCAGTCATCAGTACCAAAGTTTTCTGAAGTTTTGTTTTATTGCTAACTTTACAGGTGCACAAATAGAACATACATACTGGAGTAATAATCACAAAAAGTATGAAAATGTTTGTCAATCTGTAGGTGAAATTGTACTGTTTTGTTGATATGTCTCTGTTCCATAGAATGATCAACGAATTGTGCATATATTGGGGGGAGATCTCTTTGGGGATGGTGTAATGTACTCAGCGTTCTTCCCTCCCCCATAATCTTGATCCCGAGACCACGTAGAGAAGTGGGTTAACAGAAGAAGGGAATTTCACAGCTAAGAACATGTGTTTTGGATGAAGAGGCACAAGCCCTGCCTTACTGCTCCAGAGGGCTGCTGCCAACTGTCAGGGCGGTGCTGGCAGCACTTCAGCCTGGCTGCAGGAGCCCTGTGAGGCTGTGTGCTCGTGTACTGGGGCGGGCACAGCACACCTCTGGGCCCCTCCAGAAAGCAGGCTGGTGCTGGTCTGCTCCCCAGAGGCCGCTGTCACTTGGGGTGGGGGGTGGGACACTGTCAAATTGAGAGGGAAAGGATGATTCTGCTGTCAGAAATGTGTTGGTTACTGCTTGAAAAGCAGAGTTTCTGGCTTAGAATTGTTTTATTGACATGTGCTTAATATGTTTATGAAATGAACTGAAGTGATGATTTCTGAGTCATTTTCTTGATCCTAAACATGTGTTTATTGATGCAGGCAAGAAGGCAACAAGACCCTAGTCCTGGATCCAACCTAGGAAGCGGTGACGATCTCAAACTACGTTAATCAGAATCAACAGTGCCATGGGTCTGCAACATGCATTGCTTCTTGGCAAAGGATTGAATAAAGACCAGAAACTGTGATATCTGGGTATACTATGGTCTGTTTCCTGACCTGCGGCAGTCAGAGCCACCGTGAACTGCCATGGTTTGCACTATGTCTGAGTTACGATACCTGCATTTCCCATGTTAAGCATGTAGCCAGTGGCAATTTGGAATTTTGTTTTTCTATGCAAACTTATTTTTGTTGGCACTATTTTAGTGAAATGGAAACTTATGCAGCTATAAAACATTTTTTTTCCTTAACTGTAATAAAAATTGTCACTTAAAAACTAGGTCAAGATATTACAGATTAAGAACCTTTTTTTCTGTTGGTTTTTTTGTTGTTTGTTTGTTTTATTTTGTAAACTGCTGGAAGCCAATGCATTCCAAGCTTAATTTTTTTTAATATGGGCTTTTGGAGTTTTGATTGTCTTTCTTGTGCTCCTGCTTTGTTTTAGATAGGCATCCTTATCTTTCTTTCCATTCTTTTTCTCTACGTTTGCAAGACCTAAAAACTGCTGACATGATTTGGCGTTATTTCCAAGCTGAGCCCAGTGAATCATTGCTGTTGGGATCGGGTTTCAGAGTGCTGGCTCGTCAGCCTTACAGTTGCAGTATTCTTTTAACTGCTAAAAGTTCATCGGTTCCACTTTTGAAACAGTAAAGCTTTAAATATATATTTGTCACGCACGAACGCATTCTGCCCCGAGATCCGTCTCGTGTTCTGTTCTGTGTTCAGTGAGTTTGGGTGGTTCTCATGCCACTGTATATAGTAATTACTGAAACTCATGGGAAGTCGCAGGCTGGCTTCTGGTTTATTCAGGGATTTTTTTAAGCAGTTATTATGAAGGGGTACTGCAACTCCACAGTTAGACCCAACAGCACACGGACTGGGAGCGGAGGCGATCGGCTGCCGAGGTGATTGATGCGTGTAGGGTGACGTTTAAGGTAGCTGCTTCGACTGTATTTTGTATCTTAGGCTTTTTGTAACGTGCTGAATGGTGAGAAGCTGAGATGGGGCTGTGTGCAGAAAACCTCAGACTGTGCATAGGATGCTTCCATTAAATTGTATGCAAACGGAGGCCATGTCTCAGTGAGTGCTGTGCCTGCTGACAGGGTAAGGTGTGGGGCAAGTTAATCCGTGTGAATTTCCTTGCTCTCTCTGGGGGGGGGGGTGGTGAAGGGTTCTGTTCCACGTTTTTCTTTGCGTCTGTCTGATGTTTGAAGAAAATGGAAATGTGGTGTCCTAAGAGAGCTGTGTTCCTCATTAATGGCAATGCAATTGATGTAAAAGAAGTCTTGCAGAAATGTATGCAGATGTCAATGTGAAGGAGAACCTTTGTACGTTAACCAGGCGAGTGTTTAACATTCACTCAATGTCAATAACTGTGAGAATGTCATCCAATAGAAATATTTTGATATTCTGACTTCAGTGTGATTCACCTGGGAGATGTGCTGTGCCCGCCCATCCCTTTTGCTCTTCTTTTCCCAGAGAAATGATGTTTCCAAAGTGTTTCTGCCCTGTGTTTCTGCACACTGCACGCCCCAGCCCTGGGCCTCCTCTGCCATCTGTGTGTTTTTGATGGAATAGCCTGAAGATCTATTTTAAAAGGCTTTCCTAATGTTTCAGACGGTGGTTTTAAGCCACGAGTACACAGGAAATGATGCTATCAGCTGTTAACGTTGCCATCTCGGTGTAAATACCCAACCTTCCCTACTGTCATTTAGCATTCTGCTGCTTCCAATATCTTAATGCTGGCATTAAGATCACAGCCCTTCCCTCTGCTGGTTAGCAAAGACTTTTTAAAGTGCATTTTAAGTTATTGATGCAATTTGATATTTTTCATAATTTCTATTTAAACTGAAGTTGCATCATCTTTCTTGGATTCATCTCCTGCAAGAGTTGCCTTAAGCTACAGGATCGCTTTTGCTACTTTTTGTGTTGTATGTTTAACTTTCATAATAAACTTCTGTGTAGCAAACCTAGTTGCTGTGAGGTCCTTTCTGACAGCAGGGAGCTCTGGTGGGAACACACTGCGCTGGGGGGGCAGTGGGGTCTGCAGTGAACGTGGTCTCTCTGAAGAGGGGAGGTAAGAAAACACATCTTTACACTAAAGTTGGTGAGGCACGGGCTGCCCAGAGAGGTGGTGCTGCCCCGGCCCTGCAGACAGCCGAGGTCAGGGAACGGGGCTGTGAGCACTGATGGAGCTGTGGGTGTCCCTGCTCACTGCAGGGACTGGGAGCAGATGGCCCTTAAGGTCTTGTCGAACTCCAACCACTGATTAAAGGTCACACTCCTGTGGAGGAGGAGACCAAAGGAAGGTGGTTTTCATGTTGGAGGTGAGAAACTGCAGTAAAGCACTGCAGGGCAGATAGGAGTGTTACCTGCTACACCCAAAAGCCTCCTCTAAAGCTACAGAATTTGAGGTGGTATAACTTAAAGCAGCCAATGGGACAGCACTGATCACGTACCAGAATCATGCAGACTTGTTTTAGTAACTTCAGGCCCGGAGTCTGCTCTGAAAGTGTTTCCCTGTGAAAGAATGAGGTGTAACCTTATTTCATGCTTTTTAAAACTTGTCTCCAAACGGAGTGGAGCAGTGCCTGGTACCACCGCCTGCCGTCTGTGAGCCCTCTGAAGAGCTTCTGCAGTTGGGAAGGAGCGAGCTCTGAAAACAAAACCAGATGCCAAGCAGTGTCAGTCCATGTTCCTGAAACTCTCAATGAGCTCTTGCCTGTTGTACATTAACTCATGCCTTTCTTTCCAACCTCTTGCAATTATATAACCCTAAGAGAAACCAGAATGTGTACCGTTTGCCTGTGTTACTTAAGTTTTCAAGACCTGCATGAGTTTTATGGTCTCCCTTTGACAGGAGCTGTCCTGCTCCAGGCTCTCGGTCTCCTTTCTGTAGCAGGCAGTGATGGAAGTGGGGGTGCTTTTCTGCTCCTTCATACTCCCGTGTCTCTCGAGAGCTTTTGCCACGTAGTGGCCAGGAGGTTACAGGAAGGAGGGTTGGTTTTGGGGATGTCCAAAACGCCGTGGCCTGCTGGGATCTTCACAGGACTGCTGTGTTTGGTCTGCCTTTAATTAAGGACACAGCTTTATTGCAAGAGTATTGCAGGAATCCATCCTGTCTGCACAGAAGTAGGACTGATTTATTTAAAGTATGCTATTTTGTTAGGACATTTCCCATGCAAACGTGTCAGTTATGAAAGTGGCTTCGAGGAAGAGGATTGCAGTGAGATGTTACAGTGGAGTGGTGCTTTTGCATGGGTGACACTTCCTGTAACTCGTTTGCCTCGTGCTGTCTGCACCGCAACAAAATGCAAATCCTGGTGCATGCATATCCATCAGCCCCTGCTCAGCTCACAGCTGCTCAGGCTCATGGCTTAGGAGTTTTATTAAATATCATTCTTGATTACAGATTGAGGTAAATGAAATGCCAGAATTGCCTCGAGCTTGTTTCTTTAAGCTCAGGAGTGGGGGGAAAAACTCAGGACAGCCCAACACTGTGACCCTGCAATAGACAGCTGTGCAAAACTCAAATGTCTGTACAGGGAGTGGGGACGTCGAGAATAGAAATGGCTGTGGGTCAGAGTGACAAAGCTGACTGGATTCTGCTGTCTCCTGAGTGGTGCCCGAAGCTCCTGGAAGTGACCCTGTGCATCCCACGCTGCTGTTCTCTCACGGAAGGTGGTGTGCCATGGGTTCGCAAGCACGGATCTGATTTTCACCAAAACTGGTGACTCTACAACATGCATGCATTGAGATCTTGTTTGTAACTGTGGATAAATGCTTGTAAATGTTTTCATGCAAACATCTCCTCCTCGTGGAGGTGAGCGGAGTTGACAGCAAATTGATTTGGAAGATTCACAGTGTTCAGTGGAGGGAGAGAGGCTGGGCACTGCAAAGCCTCCCTGGTCCTCGTGGTGAATCTTCGCTTACAGTTGTGGCTCTGGGCTGCATCTCGCTATAGAGAGCTATCTCCTGCTGTCAGTCCATGCCTGGGGAGCACAGTCTGCATCCCACGGACCTGCCATCGAGCTCCTCCTGCTTGCTCTGCTTAAAGCTTGCTGAACTCAGCCTTGTTCATTGCCAAAACTTCTTGCTGGGTTTCCTCACTGGATATCTTTATCACTCAGAGAAATGTTTGGTACAGTTTGGCACTATGGGCTGCTGTTTTGTGGTGGTTGAGGCAGGAAGAGTCATCCTTAGCTTGGCAGATGCCTGCAGGTTTATTTCCTGAGGATTTACACTTGGCAGTCTGACTTGGTGACCTTTGTAGGTTCCTTCCAACTCAGCCCCTCTATTTATTCACTGTGCTTTCTTCCACAGTGTTTGCAGTGCCTCCCCTAGCTCTTGCCCATGCTAATGTGAAAGCTGTGCCCCCAGACAGGGGTCTTGGTCTGTCTCAGCTGGGGAGCCAGTGCATTCAGAGAGATCACAGTGATAGGGAGGTGCTGCTGTTCCTCCTGCCCTGGCTTGGGCAGGTTTGTGGGTTTAGGGTCAGGGAACTTCCAGGTGTGCCTACACAAGACAGGACTGACCTGGGGAAGCTCTGGTGGCTGCAAGCTTGAAAAGAGCTCAGCCTTGCATAAGGTCATCTGGGAGCTGCAGCTCCAATCCACTTGCTCCTCACCAGCTGACCGAGCAGCCCCTGCTTCCCACCTGGCGCTGGGGCAGCCTAGGAGCCCCCTCATCCCTGCCTTGCTGGGGTGGGTGCTTCTATACTGAGGATGGATCCTCTTTTTGGTTCCTCTTTCAGTTCTGTTCCGCAGAGCAAGGGGCACCAAGATATGGTCTCTGTGCACTTGTGGAATGCGTGACTCCTTCCACCACTCCACAGCAGCACATCCCTCACCACTGCTTCAAACCCCACAGCATTCTGCTGCCTGTGTCCATCCATCTGCCCAGGCTGTGTGCTTCTGTTTGGCCTCCGGTGCTGAAGAACCCCTCTTCTAGAAAGAGCTTGGCAAAGCTAAAAGCCTGGCAGTTGAGCTGCAGTTATGCAGGGCCTTGCTCTATCCCAGGCTGGAAGGAGCATCTTGCTCCTCTGTGGTGGGCATGGACCCCCATTTAAAGCTATCACTAAAAGGAAGAACTGAACATCATCTTTCTTGCACCATCCTAAGAGTGTGTCAGTGTGCTGAGTAACTTGGGAAGAACCAAATCATCACCCCAAAACATGGGAGCACAGCGCAGCATCGTGCTGCATCACAGTGTGCATTGCTCCCAGGCTGAGCAGCCTTTGGGATAGAAGAGCAATGGGCGTGTCTGTTCCTAATGAAGCTTATTAGATCTTGCCCTGCGTGCATCATGGCTTTAAGTGCACCTGAAGGGGCCAAGGTCTGCGAGTGGCAAAGATGGGTGAGGAAGGAAGAGCCCAGTTCTCAGGGTTGGGTGTACACCTAGGTGAGGGAATACCTCCTGGCCCCTTCCCTGCACAGGGAATGCCGAAGCCAGGCACACGGGCAAGGTTAGCAGATGCCTTGAAATGTTTCTGTGAAAGCAACGTGCATTGTTAAATCTCATCAGGAGAGGGCAGCTCGCCTTCACCATCAGTGCTGCTTGTCCCGCAGCACTTCTGGTCACTCTCGGTACCTTTAGCATTATTTTTTCCCCCTTTCCTGTAGTTGTGACCCCGGCCCAGCAGCAAGCAGCCAGGGGCTGGGAATGGCAGCAGCAGGGGCACAGCCTGCGCCAGGTTCTCGAGCCCCTGGGTTTCTGCTCTGGCTGTGGATTCCTGTCATTGCTGCCAGATATTTTTTAGAGGCGATGGTCTCACTTTGCACTAGGGGAGGTTCAGGTGGAACACTGGGAACAATTTGTTCTCCCAAAGAGTGGTGAGGCAGTGGCACAGCTGCCCAGGGAGTGAGGCAGTAACCATCCCTGGAGGTGTCCCAGGGCCATGGAGATGCAGCACTGAGGGACGTGGGCAGTGGGCATGGTGGGGGTGAGCAGGGGTTGGACCTGGGGCTGTGAGAAGTCTTTTCCAATCTTAATGGTTCTGTGGTTCTGTGATATGTAAACACTGGAGAGATTAAACCACGAGGGCTTCTCGACGAGATGCTCCAATGTGTGTCTGCGGTGGGGCCCAGTGGTGGTGGCATCGCAGCCCCCCGGGACAGCCCCGTTATTGCCATCTGTGGTGACGCCAGCCACGTGCCTCTAGGGCTGAGCAGAGCAGGTTGGGGCGTGCTGAGCAGGGACACTGGTCCCTCCCTGGTGCCTGGAGCCTTCAGACATCCCCTTTTCTCCTGGAACACCCGTGGTCCCCACGAGCACTCTTGCCTGGTGCAGACTATGACCACGATGGGCAGCTCTGCGGGCTTGGAGCGGAGACCCGGGCCCTGGGCAGCCTGATCTCGGTGGGCAGCGTTGGAACCGGGGGAGCTCCGAGGCCCCACCGACACAACGGTGCTGCGCCCTGCGGCTGCGGGACCCCGCAGCGTGTCCTCGCCCCGCAGGGCTGACCTCGATGCTGCTCCCTTCCCGGTTGACTCACACCAGCTCGCCTGGCTAAGCTGCCCGGTGCCACTTACTAATTTCCACCCGAGCCTTTGTTCCCCACCCCTGTGCTTCAACCAGAAAAACGAGATCGGGGTTCGGCGGTTTTTCCTCGTTGTTGTTCCCTGGCTTTCCCAGCACGGTTCCCACGCGGCCGCATTCCGGCAGAGCCCGAGGGAGCTGAGTCAGGGCAGGGGCAGCGGTCGTCAGTGGACGGCTCTGCCCCAGAGGGCGGCGGGCACAGCTCAGGCAGCGCTGGGACCCGGCTCTCAGACACAGGGTTGGGTGGTGACCCGCGCGCTCCTCCTCCAACTCGAGGTGCTCTGCGATGCTACGCCTCCCGCACCCCACGCCCCGAGGCGGGCCTCGAACCCGCGGCCTCCCGCATCGCAGCCGCCCCCCGCCCCCAACCCGAGATGCGAAGGGGCGTGGCCGCGCTCCGGACCCGCCCCCGGCGCGGCCTCGCCTGACGACGGCTGCAAAGCGCTTTTTCAGCAGCCGCAAGTGAGGTGAGCGGCGGCCCTGCGGCGCGGGGGGGGAGGGGAGGGGAGGGGGCCGCGTCCCCCCCTCACAGCCGGGGCTCCGGCGGTGCGGTGGAGCCTGCCGGCTCCCGCCTGCGGGGAGGGGGGCGGGGAGGACCGGTGCCGGTGCCGGTGCCCGGTCGTTATGGCGACGGCGCGGGGCGCGCGGGGCGGGGGACGCGGGCCCTCAGCCATTCCCCCTCGCTCCTCCCCACTTCCCCACAGGGGTCCGGCGCCGCCGCTGCCCGTCCGCCGGGGCCTCCGCGCCAATGCTGGACCTGGAGGTGGTTCCCGAGCGCTCCCTGGGGAACGAGCAATGGGAGTTCACCTTGGGTAAGTTCTCGCCCGCGGGGCCCCGCGCGGTTCTCCCTTCCTCCCGCCCCGCGCTGCGCAGCCCCGCAGTGCCCCCCCGGCCCGCAGTGCCGCCCGCCGCTTTGTTTCCCGACTCCCTGCTCCTTTTGTCTTGGGCCGCGGTCCCCTCCGCCGTCCTCCGTGTGGGCTGTGCCGTGCCCCCACCCCCCCCCTTCCTCTGGGCCGCCGTCTCGTCCTGATTTTCACCCTGAATCCCTCCCCTGACCAACTCCGGCAGGTGCGTGTGCCCCGTGCTCCCGGGCACGAGGAGCAGCGCTGTGCTGGGGCTGCTCCACGGAGACTGCGAGCGCCGAGGGCTGCGGAGAGCTTCGGGTCGGTTGCAGCCTGGTGGCTCTGAAATCTCGGTGGTCTCCTTGCTGCAAACGTGCTCCTGTTCCCTTGTGCTCTGCCTGGAAGTCTGTGGTCCGTTGGGCTGCGGATTCATGGGACAACCACGGAGTGGTTGGGTTGTGAGGGACCTCAGAGCCCACCCAGTTCCAATCCTCCCCTGTTGACAGGGCTGCTGTTTTCCAGGTCAGACGTTACCTGAAAACAGGTGTGCTCTGAAATTGTGTTAATGACCACTGCTGGGGTGTGTTTCACCGACTCTCCTCAGTCTCCTTATTTAAAAAAAAGTGAAGAAAAGAAGAGGGGTGGATGGAGGCGTGACTTGTTTTCCAAAGATCCCCCTGAAGAAGCCCGTTAACACAATCGCTTGGCTAAAATTATATACTGTGTTTATGTCTGTGTGTACACGCACATCGATGTGAGAGGGAGGAAACTCAGCTGTAATTCTTGGAGTAAATATAGCCACCACGTGATGAGTCTGATGTATAATTAGCATGACCTGGTGGTACGGAGCAGGAGGCTGAGTCGGCACTGAGACACTGCCCTGTGCTCGTGGTGCTGTGTCCCTGCTGGTGGAGCTGCTCTGGCTGTGCAAGTGGAAGTTCTGCTGGAACTGGGATCCGTGCTGCCCTGCTGTTCCACTCAGCACCCGTGTAGGTCTGCTCTCAGCTATGCTCGTGGCAGCACTCCTGACCTGCTGACTGGCTCCCAGCGTTGTGCCCGCAGTAGAGATGACTGTGGGGAAATGCCAGGGAAACTTCTTATATGAGTTCTTGGATTCTGTTTCTGGCTGCGCTGTTGACTCACTGTGTGACCAGAGCTTAAACAATTTCAGCAAGGCTGAGTCTGGTGCTTGGTTGGGTACCTGGGTCACTGTACCTCTCAGGCTACATTCCTGCTGTTTGAAAAAAGAACAATTAAATCCTTATTTTGTAGTGCCTATAGCTGTGTTATTAGCATTAGATGTGTAATTTCTAGATGTGTAAGGCACACTTATATTTCTGTTGTCTTCTGTACTTTCTTTTTTGACAACTTTTCACTTCTGTTTGGCGTGTAGTGATTTGTCTTCTCCTCCCCCCCTTCAGAAAGACAAAGGGTTAGAGCTCTCATCCATGTTTGTACTGAGGAAGAGGGCATCTGTGCCACAAGAGCACAGAGAACTATCCCGGGTTCCTTGCTCTTCCCTTGGCTCTCTGCTACTGGAGGCAGAGGAGGGTGCTGTCTCTTCTACGTTTGGGTTCTGGAGAACTTAGGTTCTCGTGTGCGGCTTGAACGCACGAGTTGTGTGGTGAAGTCAGCTCGATTCTCAGCAAAACAGAATGAAATCAGCCTACGTCTGTTTGCTTGCAGTGTGAGAGAGGTCTGAGTAACAGTGTCATGTGAGCTGTCTGCACGCTCACAGACCCATGATTGCAGGAGTTACATCGGGCTACAAACCCAGCTTGGATTTGTGTTTGCTTTTTAATCACGTGGATTTCTGAGGAAGCCCTGCTGGCACTTGCTACGAGCATACAGTCTGTGAATGTCCAGGAAATACTGACTTTGACAATAAGTTTCATGCTTTGAAATCACCTCTACTGTTTTGGAAGCATAGCTTCTGCTGGGCTAAGAGATGCATAGCTTTCACAGCAGCATCTTTGGTCTTAGAATCATAAGTGGTAGCAGGAAGCTGTTGCATTTTGAAAATATCATTTAATACATAACTGTCTTTTCCAAGGAAGCTGCAGACTTGAGCTCCTCAGGCTGCAAGACAGCTGCTGTTCCCTGGTGCATAGGAAGCAGTTGTGCTTTATTGTGTGCCTCTGTACCTTTTGGTTTTGTCACTTTTGTGTGTAGATAGGCAAAAAGAGTACACTCTTTTTGAATTTGTAGTGTTTTCTGGTGTGTGGGTCTTCTAGGCACAACCGCCTGTGTTTCTTATTCACTTGTCCTTTTAGGAACAGTTTTGCTGGAAACATTTGTATATGGTATTTACAAGCAGGATCGTTGTAGTTCTGATGTGTAAAACTTTGCCACAGCTCAAAGCTGTGATCCCAGGAAGGCTGCACTGTGCAGTAGTGACAGGCACATAGGTCAGCAAAGATTCCTGTAGTGTTACGAGAGTTAAAGCAGAACCAGTGTTGATCGAGGGAGTGCTGTGTGATTTGTAGTTGGAGAGTTTCCTTTTTTCCACTCACAATATCTAAGAGGCTCTGGAACTTGGTACACGCAGAAGGACATAGCTGCCATCTGAAAACTACAGTACCTGAGCTGTTAGCTGAAGGAAGCTGTAGCTCCTCTGCTGAAGTTTCTAGTGAAGGCAATTTGCTTAAAGCTTAAGAACTAGAAGTAGAGGAGAGAGGGGTGAGGAATGTAAACAAACTGTCAGATAACTAAACCATAATTGACTTAGAGCAATTAGCAAGGAATAAAACCTCAGAATTATGAGCTCATGCTCTATCTTACGAATGCCAAATCCAGGAGCACGATTGCATGCTACTTGGAAAGGCTCCAAAGCTGCAGTTGGAATATCTTTATCTTCCCTTGCTTTTCCTTGTCGAATCTGCCTTCTGCTTTCTGATAGAAGCTGGTGTGTCTTGAAAAAACTGAGAAGATGAAGAAGCCTTCCTACAGCTGTAGCAGCAGAGCTGCTGTGAATGTGTTGTATCTTTATCTGTGCTATACATCTGCTTGGTCACTTATCAAGCCTGACCGAGGGATACACCGTAAAATATATCCAGGAGTTTGTGGAGCGTGTATGGAAATGCTGACTGACACTGGTGGGTGTCTGCTTCGGTCTGTCATGTCTTGATGGGATTGCCAGCCCAACTTCTCTTATGTGCTGCACACTGGTGGGTAAACAGTGGCTTTTCTGTTCTCGAGAGCAGGTTTGTGCTGATAGCATGAGTCAGGTTGGCTTCGTTGTCAATTGCATGCCTGTGTGTCGTAATGTACTGTTTGCTGATGATGACTCTCTGTCTCATCCATAACCTTTCTGTCCAAACATCGGGTGGGTGAGCCGGTCTCTGAACTGGAGAAATGTCGTTTGTTTTTGTGGTTTTTGATTTGTTTGTTCTCTGCAGGAATGCCCTTGGCTCAGTCTGTAGCGATTCTCCAGAAACACTGTCGCATTATCAAGAACGTCCAAGTTCTCTACAGTGAGCAGGTGAGTGCAGGTGGTCTGGTCACATCCCTTGCCTCGTTGTGTCCTGCAGTTAGGGTGCTATAGCACACACTGGTGCTGTGTCACGATGGCACATGCGAGCCGGTCCAGTTTTGAGTAATACCTTAGAGGTGTGGCTGTTATAACAGTTTTGCATCAAGAGTAATAATCCTCAACACACACTGCAGTGGTTTAACAGATACTGGTTTTGTGTATGTGGTGGAGAGTTTTTGTTGTTTCCCCTATGAGAAAGTTCTGTAATTTGCAGGGTAACTCTAGCCTACTTTTTCATTGCTGTGTTACAGTGTGGTTCGAATCATAGAGCCATTAAGGCTGTGCAAGACCTCTCTGGTCTTTTGGCAGTGCTACTAATCAGTCAGCAATGGCCTTTTGGGATGAAGAAACGGAATCACAGAATTGCTGAGGTTGGAAAAGACCTCCCAAATCCCCAGGCCCAACCCCAGCCCACCCTCACCATCCCCACTGCCATGTCCCTTAATGCCACATCCCCGTGGCTCTGGGACACCCCAAGGGTGGTGAATTCCCAACACCCCAGGCAGCCTGGAGCAATGTACTCAATTCTTTCCATGTTGGTGTATTGTTGGGTGGTGATGAAGCTGCTTGGAAACGCTTCTGTGATTTTCTGGATCTGCAGAAAGGGCAGTAATTTAAATGTTAGATGTTTTAATCATGCTTCATAACTGAAGATTTATTAGCTCCTAATATGCTTGACTTTGTCCAAAAGAGGACTAGAGGTGAAACTGTTGTGCTGATTCAAGTAAATGTTTTATATACCAACTTTACTTTGAAGGATGTGGAAGGAGAAAGGGGGTGGGGCAGAGGGGGGTTGTGACACCAAGCATGTTGTGTGAAAAGAACTTCGGTCAGAAGATTGTATGCAGGTGCTGTAGATATTTGCATCAGGGAAAAAGGTAAAGCCTGCCAATTTTAATTTAGAAGTACTGATAGAGGTCTCCTGCATTTACAGGGAGAACAGAATGGCTGAGAAACAAACTCAGATCTGCTGGTTTGATGTGTAATTTGTGTAATTAGATGAGCTGCCCCTTTTTGTTTCAGATCACGTGATTTTCTGTCTTCCATGATGATTGAATGTTTAGTTATTGAGAATGTCGCTCAATGTACTTGATGCATTTGGAGGTGTTGTCTTATTGCAGTTTGTTCCAGAATTGCTTCTAGGTTTGCTTACATAAGCAATGAGTTTGCTGCTCCTCTTGGCTTTTTAGAGTCTTGGGATGAGCAGTGCTGTGCTAGAAGGCATGATGGACCTGTGCCTTTTATGGGGCATTTACTTCAAGTTGGTCCATCGTGTTTCTGATTCTAGAACTCCAGAAGCAAGCATTTCCTTTCAAAAACTAATATGACAATTAAATGTAATTAAATCTGCCCATGTCTCTCCTTTTAACTTTAGTGGGATGCCAAATCTTGATTAACACTTTTCCATGAATAAAGAATTTTAACTCCTTTTTGTTCAGTTTAAGTAGAGTGCTCAATTGCATTTGTGTGTTTTCCTCAATCCCTTCCTCTGGAGTTGTGCTGGTGGGGTAGTACAGCAGTGAGGGTTTTTCCTGCTCTTTGTGTAGACTGAGAGCACGGCTGCCCATCTGTTACTTCCTCTCGGGAGGTCCTTCTCTCCCTCTGCTGCCTGACACCTTCCTTCTTCATACCTGAGCTTCTCTTTCGGACGTTGACAGAATTAAATCTGTCCCAGCAGAGTATGGGAGCTGTTGGCTCAGTTAATTAGCAGACTTTTCCTCAGTTGTATTTTTTTCCTCACCCACTCAGAAGTACTTGTAATGCTCTCATTAGTTTTGGAATAGCTTGCCTAGAAACCAGTGAGATGCAGATCGTATCCCGTTTCAGAGCTACCATGCTGTTGTATTTTAGATGTAATGCAACACGGAGGCTGTTGGTTTTTTTGGTCTGTATGTATATGTAGCCTTTCTAAATTTGTTTTATAAGGAGCTTCAGGGAAAAAAATAAAACAACAACAAAGGAGACCCTCCTGGGATCAGAATTAGATCTTTTTTCTCAGACTTGTGGCTCCAAGACAGTGCTGCTTCTAGTCTGTATCACAAGAGGTTTGCCAGCAATAGTGAGTGAAGTGTTACTGCTGTGCAGGGTCCTGTTAGGACTTGAGATAGCATGAGGAAGGAGCAAGCAAGGCTGTATGGGGACTGCTAAGTCACAGCCTGAACCTGATTGAGCACTTGAAGGAAAGACCTGGGAGCACAGGTGAAGGTAATTCACCTGTGTGACTGGAAAGGGTGGAGCCAGGTTGCACCCCTCTTAGACCTCACTTGAGAGCTGACTGCTACTGATGAAGGATCTCTTGTTGGATATCCCTCCCTTCTGGAGTTTTTTCCCTGCACCTAGATCCTCTGGACGGGTGAGCATTCATTTTCCTTCATTTTGTAGCACCTCCTTGTTTGCACTGGTCCCTTTCCCTTTACAAAGGAGAATGGGAAATCAGCACCATGTGGCATTGAAAGGCCCTTAGGCTCTGGACCTAGCCACGTGATGCAGAGGATGTGGATTGGCAAGGGGTGGGAGTTGCATAAAAGCATCCAGGCTATGGTGCTGGCACGCCAGCAAAGAGAGAAGAAATTTGGGATGAAAACTAGAGTTCTAATCATCAAAACACAGACTTCCCCCAGCACAGCAAAGAAGTGGAGTAGCAGTTTTAAGACTGCTTAATGCGTAACAAGGGCTGTTTGACGTGGCTGCTCATGCAGAAGCTGGAATGTACCCCAGATGTCCCATTTTGTGTTGATCTTCTACTAGATAACTAACTGGAGCAGCTCTAGGACGTGAGTGTTGCCACCAGCCCATCGTGCAGCTTCTGTCCTCCTCTGAGCAGACAGTTATGGAGGGTAGAGCTTTTCAAAGCGGTTGTGTTTTAGGTGGTAGATGATGAAATAGATGAACTAGGACCAGCAGGCTGTATGTGCATGAGTGTACCAGTGCAGGAGTGAGTGCTTCCAGAGCTCTGTGGCAGGCCAGGGTGGTGTGGAGCCTGTCCAGACACAGGGAAGCCAGCAGAATGTCTCCTATTGACTCCAACAGACTGCAAATTAGGCCTTGAGTTATTATGATTCACAGTAACTAAGGAAACTGAAATTCACAACAGAGGAGTCTGAAGCCTTCCTTTTCAGGCCTGAAGAAGACTGTGACACTCCTGGCTTTCTGAAATGGAGAGCCCTCTTGCCATCCTTCTGTCAAGTGATGTCATTGTTCTGATGCAAGATGTGAGATGGGCTGTTATTTCTGTGTGCCAGGATTGTGGCAGACTACCCCTGCGTGGTGTCTTTGAGTGATACTAAGCTTGACATGTTTGTTTCTGAGGATGCTTGTTTTCTCCTGCAACTTAATAATGGGCAGATCCCCTTCTGGGAGTTCTTGCAAGATTCATTGTTGTTGTAAGACAGCTGAAGGCATTGGAAGCTTTGGCCAGATGTATTTGCATTATACATATTAATTGAACTAACAGTTGTTTTCTGAGGTAGGTTTTTTTTTTTCAAGGTAACCCATTTGTAGACTGATTATATATCTGAATGGAGAAGCCTTGCAATTACAGGTCTAACAGCTTTTCTTGTTTTGCAGTCACCTCTTAGCCACGACCTCATCCTTAACCTGACTCAGGATGGAATCAAACTGCTGTTTGATGCTTTCAATCAGAGACTTAAGGTAATAAAACACTCTTCCTTCAAAGAAAAGAGTGCAAAAGTAAACCCTAAGATATACTGGCAGATAAAGTATTGTAAATAAGTATGCAATCCTTTTATGCATCGAATGTGCCATATTTACTGCTGCCTTGTGATAACAAACTGCATTTCTTTTTTGCAATTCTACACCTGCTCTTTCAGGTGACTGAGTGCTGTTCTGCCTCTCTAGGATGCTGTATGTAGTTAAGATGCAAAATAAAGGGCAGGCTGGTTGCTAACCTTCCATGGCATTTATGATCTCCAAAAATCTGTTATAAAAGTGGTGTGAAATGGATCACTGTGGGACTTCAGAGATATGGCTGAATTGCTACAGCATTTTAAAAAGCTTTCATAACTGCAGCATTTAAAATCTCTAACTTCCTTGTTATTGGGGATGATCACAAATTCAGGCTTTGGCAAATGGCCAGCGAGCATGGTTCTCTGCTCAGTGCTCAGGGGCTGATGGAGCTAATTGTGTGCAAGTACTCTGCTCCAGCTGCCAAGCTGTTGGGCATTCAGCAGTTGAAAGCAGAAGTGTGGGGTTAAATATGAATCCAGAAAATCCATACTCACCCTTGATGTAAGTTTGGTGCATGGTGCTCACATACATATACCCAGGCTTTGCAGCAGTGGGAGCTGGAACTGTCTTCTGATACAGGCAGCAGCAAAGCATCACTTTTCAAGTCACTTGTAAAGGGTAGTAGCAGCTGAAACCGAAGCTCTTCAAATGCCTCTGGTGTAAGATTGTTACATCTAGTCCAGCTTTGTGGTTATTGGAGGCAATAGTAACCTGTAGCAAGTATTTTTTTTCAGGGAGATTTCAGTTTGTAACTGTTCGTTTCAGTTTGCAGACCTTTGTTTTGTGAGCTCGTTCCTACAACAACATGATTTTTATTTTTTGTTAAAATTTGGAACTTCCAGTTATTCAAGCTGTTTACTTGCATTTACAGGTTTTTTTCTTTGTCAGATTGAACTTTATCAATGTAAGCTATTCCTGTAGGAAATCTTGGCAAAAAATTCTGTTTTTTGAGGAATTGAAACTCAAAACTGAATTATTCCAAGCAGACTTCTTACTCCTTGCCAGTTATTTGAATGTCACTATCCTCTTTTTGAATTACTACAGGTCATGTTTAACGTGTCTTTACATCTCCAAGCAATTTTTAAAGGTCTTGCTTTTGTGTCACTTCAGCACTTAGTGTTGTAGGAAACATGAAGGCATTTTCTCCTTGTCATTCTTCCCATAATGTTTTGGAATGTTGTTTAAAAACAGAACACACCAATGAACCTCTTCTGTTATATAGTGAGTCAGTGATCAAGTGATGTATCTTATGTTTAACTGTGGAGAAGAAAGCTGTGTAAAAGCATACAGTGCTATGAGAACTACTTGTAAAACTGTTCCAGAAGCTTTGTGGAAGATACAGCGTGGTATTGCTTCAGGGTGAGCAGCAGCACTCTTTAAGGAATAATGTCGGTTTAGAATAAATAATGCCTGTTTTTGAGGTGTGACACTGTTTTCAGTGTTGCTCGTTAGCAGCAAAACTGGAAGAATTGGGATGTTTTTCCAAATTCTTTGCTTTCTGTGATTTTTTTATTTTATTTAATTTTTTGCATTTTTCAACACAGTCTTGCTATTGGATTTGGTTGTGAGAAAGAGGTCGAAAGCAAGCTACAAAAATGGAAGGGCTTGATAGACTCAAAGTAGCTCATGGTAGCAGTATTCCTAAAAAGCTCCCTCCCTGTCTTCAGGGAGTGCTAGAGGTCTGTGCTGTCCCTCTATTCACTTTCAGTAGCCAAAGCAAAGCTTGTTTGTTGCTAATAAGGAAGAGATTCTGAAGGCATTGTTCTACTGTGAATTTTACTGCAACAGCTCCTGCCCAGCTCTGAGGGGGAGAAGTTAGTTTTATAGTGCTGCTCTGTTACTGCTGATTGGAAGACAGCAGGGACATATCTGTGATCTGTACTCAGTAGGATCCATTGAAGCAGCCCATGTGACTAAATGGCAGATTTGGCTGCTAAACCAACTAACTGCCTTGTGGTGTAGGCAGCTGATTCTTCCCCAGTTGTTTGTTTCTCTATATGTAGGCTTAGTCAAGCTAACCTTCTTTGTTTTCAAAAAATAAATAGTTTTCTTGTGGTATGGCCTGCTGCACAGTTTCTTCAATCTCTGCCTGTCATGATTTTGACCAGATCTTTGCACTTGGTTTAAATTTTGCAGAGTTGTGCTTGATTCTTCCTTTGTGCTAAGCCAAAAGCAGCGTTGATGTGAATCAGTCTTCCACCCAAACTGTGGGAAGAGGGCTTATGGCACGCTTGTGCCTGCTGGCAGCACGTTTCTCTGTGGAGTGGGCACCTTGCAGTACAGCGTGCTGCCTTTCATTGGCTGTTCCCTTTTGTTGCTCTTTGTTCTGTCTTGTGTTCAGCAGAACTACAGGAGTGCATCTGCCTGTTGAGAAATCTGTTTGCTCTTCTTTAGGGTAGCTTTGCCGTGATTTTAAGGTTATGTGCTTTGTGCTATGTTTGTTGCTTGTGTCTTGAAATGTGTGGGCTTTCTGAGCAAACTAGAAATGCTTCAGAGAACTCTTACAACTTTTTATGAGTCAACAGCATACCACTGAATGTTGATTTTTTTCTTTTTTTAATATATAGTGGCTTGGGCGTTGCAAATAGCTCTATTTAAGGTTATTTGCCAGGCACCTACCCAAACCAGGACTTCCTTCTTAGCTGGCAATATTTTTAGGCTTTAGAGCCACACATGGAGGCAGGGTCCCTGTGGAATTCTGCTTTGTGCTCCAGCTGAACAGTGCATCCTTCCGAAGCATAAAGGGCACTTTCCTTCTTTGCAGCAGTTATGATGGGCTCTGCGTATCTTCCTTCTCCTGCTGATGGAGGAACACAAATGCAGGGTGGAAGATTTTGGTTGACGGTGATTACCCACTGAGCTGTGACTGCTCAATGCCCAGTGTAGCCCCAGAAATCTAGTAACAATCACCTAAAAAAAAAAAAAAATCACAAAATCAGTCTTGTCTGCTGGTTTGCAGTAATTTGTTGTGAACAAAAGAGCCGTGTGTAATATTGACACACCTAAAACTGACTCCAGGGGAGCCCCCTGGAACATACAATGAAGTGTGAAATATTTAATCTACATTAGAACTAGGTACTGTGGCTTTTGATTCGTTGTGGATTATTCTTCACATTCTCTGTGGTGTTTGGAGAGATAGAAATGGAATGTTACTGCTTAGTTTTGCTGTATTCATCATTTTCTTAAAAAGAAAAAAAATAAAAAAATTGGGAAGTCAAAACAGTGCAGTTAGCACTAGGAATTGCTGCCCTGAAGAGGCATTCCTCAAGGTAGTAAGAGTGACCCAAAGAATGGCCTGCTGCCTAGTTTTCATTAGAGGATCCCCTAACTAGATTACCTTCCATCTTGCCTGGAGTAGTCTGTGCAGGAAATCAAGATGCTGGCATGCTAGTGGCAAGGCTACTGTTTGCACACCAGTACTGATCTACACAGGATTCAGGGGTACCGTGCTCAGTCCATAGCTGTTCTTCAGTGTTAGTTTCAGATATGCAATTGCTGAATGATTTCTTAGAGTTTCATCAGTCTGAGATTTATGCTGGCAGAGGTGACAGGGAGAGTACCAAGCAGTGTGAGCTGGCTTTGCCTTCCCTGCCTTCTGACAACAATTTGCCTCTGCTCTGATGTGCAAATGTGGTAATGTTTGTTTCCTATGTTTCAGGTGATTGAAGTTTATGACTTGACTAAGGTGAAGTTAAAATATTGGTAAGTGATTTAAGACCTCCAGCCATCCTTTTTGATTACAGTGACTGGTTCCTCTCCTTTTTTCATTCTGAATTCATTTTTCAACCATTCTTATTAAGAAAACAATAACTTAATAAATAGATGTAGATCAATCAAGTGTTGAGTTTGAGAGGTTTACCCATTTCCTTCAGTCTTGGAGAATTCTCCAATTTAAATGTGGTGTTGTCTTTAATAAACATTTATATCATTTGTTCAGTATTCTTAGGGCAGACTTGTTTTGTTTTTCAGTGGTGTCCATTTTAACTCTCAGGCAATTGCTCCAACCATAGAACAAATTGATCAGTCATTTGGAGCGACGCATCCAGGAGGTAAGACAAAGTATTTCAGGGAACGAGAAGTATGTCTAGATCCTTGTGTCCTTTTTCTATAAAGCCTTTCCTGTATGTCTGCCTGGAGAAACGTGTGGAGACTTTCTGTTCTCTAATGGTTTGAAGTTGTGTTTCAGAGTGGCCATGTTTTTATAGCTGGAGTCGTTGGCACAGAATGCTGTTCTCAGATAACATTACTGATCTCTCTTGAACTGCCAGTACCAGAGAACTCGAAGCTTTGTTGTTGGTACTGTTGTTTTTACACATTCTTCCGCGTGGTTTGCTCTTAAGTGCCCTTAGGGATTAAGTATACCATGAACATACAGACATTTGAGCTGATCTCCATGCAGAGCCAGCCAGGATAGTTTGCTTGAGCTCTCTACTCTGAGAGATTTGCTTTGTACCTCCCTGCATCTCCTTGCTGCTCCTGGGAGTGGGAGGTATGAAGCCTTGGGGCATTGTGATTAGAACTGGGACATGTTTCTTTAACCTGACTTGAACCCACAGTGGCTCTTACAGAGCTACTTGGCCTTTTAACACCTCATAACATAAGTGTTATTTTTTAAGCTCCCTGCTTACACGTGAAAATTGAGTTTGTCTGTGGGATTTGTTAGATGATGAGAATAAGCAAGTAGTGAAACTGAAGATGAGGATATTTGTAACTAAACTGCACAAGAACCTTCAAGAAACGGAGTCTCAAACTGTCATAAGGGGAAAGAAGTTGAGCTGTGTACGGTTGAGATATTTTTCTATTTTTAGCTTGACTGAGTCCATTTGCAGTAGTCGGGGGATCCCAGAAAGACTGGAAATTTGTGATCACTGGTAGTTGCACATCCAGTCTTCATGCCTATTCTCTGCAGGCAGTTTCTTGCACATCACAGACCAGAGTTTATTAACTGTGGAGGGTCATGTGGCTAAAGTAATATCATTGCATAAAAGCCTGCTATAGTGGTTGAATATCAGATTGAGATAAATGAGGTTTGGAAGATTTCAAGCTGTAATACTCGAAGGAGCAGAGTAAGTCTTTTTAAATTTCACTTCAGCCATGATCTTAGCATTTCCTCTTGGGCAAACTCTGAGATCCATAGTTGGCTATTATGGAAATAGCATGTACAAGAAGTTCATAGAGTTCAGGAAGGGTAAAAGTGTCTTCATGACCTTAAATTTATAACTTTTAATTTGTTCTGTGACAATTTGTGAATATTTAAAGAAAGTTATTGTAAAATCGGTGCTATGAAACTTAGAAATAATTCTCAGCTGTAAGAATTGTTTTTGATAGGAATGACATGGTTTTTTACTGTATTAAAATTGCATGCATGCATGCACTTGAGTCTGTAGTTTTGAATCATGTTCTCATGCTTGCCAGATCCTCATATACCTGGTACATTGAGTTAAAACATGCTTGCTTGCTTCATCTGATGATAGTTTTCACCTGGTAACATATAGATATGCAAATCTATTTAAGCTGTCAGCCTCAAGCACATAAGCAAATCAATTTTGGAAATCCAGTGTCTTCCATTGCCAGCCTACTTTTAGAGTAGTGCTCTCCAGTAAGCAGTCTGATGGTCATAAAGAATGTTTGAAGCGTGTCATGCAATGCAGAGTTTTGGTCATTTTTTCCTCCCTTTCCTTAAACAGAAAAGGCAAAACCAAGCAAACACACAGAGCACAGTGGTTTTTCAGCATGTGGAAGGAATGATGATAGTGTTTCCATGGCCCCACAAGATTTGAGTGGATGTGGGAAGAGAAAGGTGGGATCATTGCAGTGTGACAAAAGGACCAAATGCCAGTCTCTGTGAATGGAAGTATGACACAGACATCTCTCTCTTTGTACTGTTACTTCCCATAAAACCCAATTCAAACACTTTCAAGAGTATTCTGTTTGTGTTAATGTCCGCTAGAGTTTCATAACGTAGTGTGGGATTTCTCTTAAAACCAAGGTGGTTGCAGCAGAACTTTGCAACAGGGCACAGTGACAGTTTCAAAGCATATTTCAAAAGGTTAGCAACGTTTTTCCATGGAGCTGATTTGAAATATAAGTGCTTTGAAGGTCAGCAGCTTCGTGAAAGCCAAGGCTTGATCCCACTTTTCCATCTTCCTTCCTTGGTCTCCTGACCTGAGCTCCTGCTGAGGAGTGCTTGCTCTTGCCAGTGGTTCTGTTGCAATCACATCCTGTGCTGCATCCTTGTGGATGTGGCTGCTTGCCCAAGTGCTGTTCAGCATGGGTAAGAGTTAAGGGAATGAATAGCACTCAGAGAGAGAAGTGCTGCAGTGGTATTACTGGAGGGGGGTGGAGAGACCCCTGTTTTCCAGCTCTGTAGCTCTTAGAGGTTGCCCAGGCTCTCCTGGGGTGCCAGAAAAATCTTGTTCTTGAGACCAGTGGGACTTAACTTCTGCCTCTGCCTCTGTTTTGGCCAGGACTGCCTCCGTTTTGCTGGTAGCTGTGGCTTTGTCCCATCCAGCTCTATGGAAACTTTTCCCAGCTGCCCACACTTTGCTGCTTTCCTGGAAGGCAGACTCCCTCCCATTCCCTCTCCTGGAATGTAGCAGGAAAGAAGCAGTCCTTTTGCAAATTCAGCTGTTTCTAGCAGAGTTAGCCTGTAGTGTACCTGGGTGGTGAGTTCAGAAAAAAACAACCCTAACTACTGAAAAAACCCACATAGGTATTTGTGACATAGAATCTTGAGGGACGTATGAGGGAGGTCTTAGGGATAAATAAGTTCCTTGCCCTTTAAACCTCAACATCAACAAACATTGCAGGGGATGGGAATTGATGCGATGTGTATAATCAGATATCACACTTGGCATGACTAGGGGAAAAACGCTTCTCCAGCTGGCTGTGGGCTTTGGAAAAGATGCATCATAATTTATCACATGAGAGAGACTTGTGTAATTTTCCTGCACATCAAAACATTTCCCTCTCCCCACTCGTTTTGCTTTGAATGATGGGCACATTGTGCAGAGAAGACATACGCTGACTTCTGAAATCTTAATGCTTGTTGCCTAACTGTTATTTTTCTATCCTGGACAGTCTGGCATCACACAGCTATCTTGTGACATGTCTCCAAAGCTGAACATCTAAAAGGCACTTTGTTTTAAACACAAACACAAAGCCACAATGAAATGCGTTTTCTTTTTAAGTGATAAGCTGCTATGTTTTCTTTAAATGTGAAACCATAAGGAGAAAAACAAAAAAGAACCAATTTCATCTGTTCAAGTAGAAGAAAGCAGCTTCTCTTGCTGCAGGGTTTCTTTATTGTGGTGTTTTTGGTTTTTTTGCCTCTGCTGTTTTCAAATCCTTCCACAAATGAAGCAGCTTCCGTGTGTTAGAAGAACGCTGTGTTCCACCCACTGGCTACTAGAGGCAGGTTGAATCCAGCAGCATCATTTCCAAAGCTGTTCTTGAGCTCCCAGTCTCCTGGCGTTGTTTTTAAGCTATCCACAGTCTCACAGAACAATGTCTCGTTGGAGTAAACAGTGGGGTGACTTTTATTGTGTTTAGAGATGATGTTGAGCAATTTATTGCAATAAATCGGGATATTGGTGATCTGATGACAGCTGGAAGTCTGTGCATGCCCTCATTTATTATCCTTTTTAGCAGCTGGTCTATCGATGAATGTTTCTGGTGATACTATTTTTAATTATTATTACAACTGGTTCAGGGCTTGTGTGCCTGAAGCCCTTCCTTCCAGTGTTACTGGGGCATGTGAGCTGGAGCTCCCCTTGGAAAAGACAGGGAGGGGCCTGTGAGCTTCCTTTCCCCCCACCTCCTCCCCCCAGCCAGGACCTCACTTCCCAGTGGTGTGAAATATCAAACTGACCAGCATTCTGGGCTCTTGTGCTTGAAACACCTGATGATCAGTGCTGTGTAAGTGTCATACGACAGCAGTTGTTTAGTGGTACTAATAGCTGTTGAAACTATTTTGATGATGTTAAGTGATCGTTGCGTTGTATAATTGCATCATTAGGGATATATTGGTGCCTACAGGCTTACATAGGCAACTCTTATTTCAATAAATTTAGGGTGTCTTTCAACTGTAACAAATGAGAAGCAAACCTGTTAGTGGCCTGTGTGATCGTGTTCCTCCCAGCTGCATCCTCAGACCTAGTAAATTAATTGAGCTGATATGAAAGTGCTGTTCGATCTGAACTGCTCGGGTATTTTGTCAACTTTTGTGACTTTTTTTTTCTCTTTTTTTCTTTTAGTGTATAATTCAGCTGAACAACTCTTTCACCTCAATTTCAGAGGATTGTCATTTTCTTTTCAGCTAGACTCCTGGACTGAAACTCCAAAGTATGAGGTCAGCACTCATTCTTGGTTAATGGATAGTCTTATTGACTCTGTGGTACTTGCAACACATCACCTACAGCGTGTCTAGCCTGCATGTAAAAGAAACAAGGAGTTTGGAAGAAATTTAACTCCTCAGTTGTGCTCTTATTTGTGCTATGTATTCATTTTGATGTTAAACATTCTCCTTTTAGCAGAAGACACACACTTAGAGCTTCTGCTTGTATTATCTACTAGGACTAATAATTCTCTTGTTGAGAAGAATCTGCTAAAAACATGAGCTCTCTCTGTGCAAGTACATAAATATTAAGCAATCTAATGTGGGACTGTTTTTTTTATCAGATATTTTTGAATCTCAGCAGAGTGATTATGCAACAAAACTAGGACAGGGTTCTTAAAATACATTTTTGTTTTAAGTGTCCTTCAGCACAAGTGCTTTTAGAAAGCCAAGTGAATGAGCTTTGTTTGTGATGTCTATTGGCTAAATGTTCGGATGAAGTAGTGAATGATTGAATGAATTAGTGTTCTCTGAAATCTTTGGAAGTCAGATCATGTCTTCTGTCATTTCCACCTTGAAACAAACGTATAACTTGTTTTATATGAGGCTGGAGCTGCTTTCAGTTTTGTGTATGGTCCTCAGCAAAAAGAATGTGTGCAGTATGGAACTAATAATAAAACAGGAAAGTGTCATGTGGAAACAGAATGTGAGAAATCAACCACCACAGTGGCATTTTTTTCATGTCACAGCTTAGCTCTTTTGAAGTGGTATTTTAACGTATGAGAAGGCATGGAGCTGTTTAGGGAAATACACTATTTAGCAGTAATGAAGGTCAGCTGAGTTCAGAAATACTAGAATCATTAAGGTTAGAAAAGGCCTTTAAGATCTAGTCAGCTGTAAGCCCATCACACTGTGCCCACTAACCATACCCCTTACTGCCATATCTCCATGGTGATACCTCTTCTTCCTGGGCAGCCTGTGCCTCCTCATTTTCAGAGAAGTTCCTGATATCGAACCTGAACTTCCCCTAGTGCAACTTGATAAGACAAGAGTTTGCAGCCTCAATAGTTACCTGGGAGAAAAAAAGTTGACCTTTAAGGGAGTTGCGTGGTGTCGCAGTCTGACTTGAGCCTTGGCTTCTCCAGACTGAACAGCCTCAGTCCCATCAGCTGCTTTCTATTAGACTTGTTTTCCAGACCCTTCACAGTTCCTTTGCTCTTCTCTGGACGTGTGCCAGAGCCTCAGTGTCTTTTCTGCAGCGGGGGACACAAAGCTCAACGCAGTATTTGGAGTCCAGTCTCACTCGTGCTGAGTATGAGGACGTGATTACTTCCCTGTCCTGCTGGCTGCGCTGTTTCTGATAGAAGCCAGGATGCCATTGGTGGACTTGGTGACACTGCTGGTTCGCTTTCAGCTGGCTGTCAGCTAACATCCCCCCCAGTCTTTTTCTGCTGTGCTGCTTTCCAGCAATTCTGCACCAAGCTGGTAGCACTGCACGTACTTATTGTGACCAAAGTGCAGGACATGGCACTTGATCTTGTTGGTCCTCATCCAATTGGCCTTAACCCATTGATCCAGCCTATCCAGATCCTGGGGCCTTCCTGCCGTCAGACAGACCAACACTTCCCCCCCAGCTGCAGAATTATTGAAGGTGTTCTCAATCCCCTCATCCAGATCATCACTGAAGTTATTATACAGAGTTGACCTCAGTACTGACCCCTGGGGAGTACCACTCGTGACTGGTTGCCAGCTGGATGTAACTTTACCAGCACTCTGGGCCCGGACATCCAGGCTGTTTTTTAACAAGTGGGGAGCATGCCTGTCCAAGTCATAGGCTGTCATCTTCTGCAGGAGAATTCTGTGGGAGACAGTCACAGGCTTTACTAAAGGCCAGGTATACTGCATCTACAGACTTTCCTTCATCCACCAGGCAGGGCACCTTGTCATAGAAGGAGATGAGGTTGCTCAGTCAGGACTTGCCTTTTGTGAACCCATGCTGATCCTCTGGCTATCCTACACATTCTGTCTGATGGCACTCAAGATCTTCGTGACGTTCCCTGATACTAATGTCAGGCTGGCAGGCAAGAAGATGCCTGAATCCTCCTTCCAACCCTTCCTGTAGATGGGTGTCACATTAGGATGTCTCCAGTTGCCTGGAACCTTTCTGGTTGATTAATCAGACCTGCTGATAAATGTTGGAAAGCAACCTGGCAATCACTCGGCCAGCTCCCTCTGCACCCTTGTGTGGATCCCATCCGGCCCCAGGTGGAGCAACATGTCTTTATTTCCTCCTGAACTGTGGGGGTTTATTCTTCTCCCAACCCTGGCTTCCAGCTCGTGAGGCTGAGTACCCTGAGGATAACTGGTCTGATCATTGAAGACAGAAGTAAAGAAGGAATTGCATACCTCAGCCTTTTCCTCATCCCTGTTAATGTTTGCTGCTGCATCCTATAAAGGATGGAGATTCTCCTTGGCCCTCCTTCTGTTGTTAATGTATT
This sequence comes from Cyrtonyx montezumae, assembly GCF_038088225.1. Classification (NCBI taxonomy): domain Eukaryota; kingdom Metazoa; phylum Chordata; class Aves; order Galliformes; family Odontophoridae; genus Cyrtonyx; species Cyrtonyx montezumae. Next base: position 15,972,576 of record NW_027071903.1, read on the forward strand.
TGTCTAAGTATTTTTTGTTATCTTCTGTGACAGTGGCCTGAATAAATTCTAGTTGGGTTTTTACCTTCCTGCTTTTCTCTGTGCATATCCTAGCAACTTCCTTGTACACTTCCCAACTTGCCTGACCCTTCCAAAGTTGGTAAACTGTTTCCAAAGGGACTCTCCCAACCAATTTCCTAGGTAGTCCAAAGTCTGCTTGTCAGAAGTCTAAAGTAGCATTTCTGCTGACCCCTCTCACAACTTAACCAAGAGTAGAGGACTGCATTGTTTCATGGTTGCTATGGCCAAGGTGGCTCCTGACCTCAGTATCTCCCACCAGTCCTTCTCTGTCCATAAACATCAGGTGTAGAGGGGAACCTCCTTGGTAGGCTCTTACCAGCTGTGTCAGGAAGTTACCCTTCACACACCCTAGGAACCTCCTAGGCTGTTTTCTCTCGTGCTGTACTATATTTCCAACAGACATCTGGTAAGTTAAAATCCCCCATAAGAGTAAGGGTGAGTAATTATGTGACTTCTGCCAGCTGCTTGTAGAATCTACCTCTTCATCCTGGTTGTGCAATCCGTAACCAGGACACCAGCCTTGTTGGCCTTCCCCTTGATCCTTACCCAAAGGAGAAAAGCTGAAAGCTAATGATAAGCCAGATAGAATATCCCAAGAAAGTCGAAGCTGTTCATGTATGAGTTTCAAGTGCATCTATAAATTAAATGGCTGAGCTCCCAAGGTCAATTTTTATATCACAGATCTGAAAGTGTAAGAATGTACTGATAAATAGAGCAGAAAATTTATGCAATGATTAAGTGTTCATCGAATAAAAGCATTTTGCAAACCAACAAAAATGTTAAGGGGATGAAATTAATGCAGAGGAAGAGAAAAAAGAATTTCTACCTTTAAATAGGTTGTATTTAAGTTCTGAGAAATAGGCTTTCAGTTCAAATGTTTTTATATTTCCAATGTCAGGGATAAAACCAAGAGAACTTGAATTCTCATTGTGCAGATGGCTAATTGACAAACTAGTGCCATCTTCTGGTGGATCAATGTAGTGAGCATTACACCCCAGCCTGGAAATCCCATTGTAGTGTAATGTAAACTCACACCATGTACAAAGTTGGATTATTTATTTATATTGTTTTACCTCCACATTTTTGGCTAGAAACTTACCTGGGTTGATAACCCGTACTGTATTTCTACTGTAATATTTGACCTGAAGAGTTTCTAGCACGTCAAGTTAACAAGAATGCTTCTCTGTCTCCCCAGCCTAACTTTGCTCATGGTCTGGCTTCTCTGCAAATTCCACATGGTGCGACTGTGAAACGCATGTACATCTACAATGGAAACAGCCTGCAGGACACCAAGTACGTGCAGCTGATTGTGAGGTTTTGATTATCTGCTATGCACTTATTCTCCTCCTTTATCTAGGGTTTTGCAAATGCTAAATGTGATTGTATATACGTAGTTTTTTATTTCAGTTTAGGTCTTTTAGGAATTAGTAGTGTGCAGAATGCCTTTAGATATAAGCCTCTTTCCAGTTACCATAGGCATTGTGCTCCAATCTTGTTATCAAATGCTGGTTTGATTCTTGTTACTATGAAATCAACTTGGCATACCTATTGTAGGCTAATTCAGTTAAACTGAGGATTAATTCATGGGATGAAGAAGAGATGTAGTGAATCTAGGAAGAAATGCAGCCAGATTATTCTTTACACTCTTCTTATACTCTGTGTTTTTTGCATACTCGTGATCTTTCCCTAAGCAAATCCAACTGCTTGTGGTAGGCAGGCTGTCAGTTTGTAGTGTATTGGTGCTATGTACACCATGGCAGCATCCTGCCAAGAGCCTTACACTCTCTTGCAATATAAACATAAATTCTTTTAAAATTTAAGCCATGTGTGTAATCTACCATTTAGTATTTTCAATTCCCTGGCTGAGTTGCTGCTCCAAGGAGGTAACTAATTGAATAGCTGTGTTTGAGCATAGTTAGTGTTTTCTTTGTCATTGTGTTCTGTCTTCTTCTAAGCAAAAATTTACTGTACAGTATCTGATGTTTTGCTCTTTCTAAAAACACTGTTCCTGGAGTTTGTTACTCAAGTTAAAATTGGAAGAGCTTTTGTAAATTCTTCCTTATCCAAACAAATATGGTGGTAGTTTTGCAGAAATTATTGTAGTTTAATGACAGGAGAAAGTTTAATGCATCAGTAGATTACTGCTAAGAAGGGAGGAAACTTTGTTTTCACAGACACTGTCTCCTAATTAGAAATTAGTGCACTTCAGAGAAATGTTGTCTGTGCCTAACTGTGCTGTGCTGGGCTGCAGTGGAAGCATGCTGATGTGGGGCTGTGCTGCATGTGTTTGCCAGCTCAGCACCTGCCCTACAGCTCTTGGCATTGATACAGAGGAGAAAGCCCCACCAAACTAAACCACAAATAAAGCAGCTGTTTGATTGAAGATATCTTGCTGGTTTCTGGAATAGTTTTCTTAAATTTTATTGAAACTGAAATAAAATGAGACCTGTCCCAGGAAAGCAGCATGATCGTGTATGGTTTATCTGCCTGAGCTGCTTTCACATTCTGGACCACAGAGTACATTCACAGATGCAGTTAGAGCACGTGGTGAAAATGCTCCTGCTTGGGTGATATGCCTAGTTCATGTAGTAGGTGCCTTTAAGGACTGTACAACCTCTGTTTTCTTGCAAGAAGTCTGAAATGACATGTTTTCATAGGAGCTGTTCAAAGGCTAGATGTAGTAATCCCTGCAGTTTTTGAAATTTGCTGTTGGTTTCATTAATAGCGAGGGTCCTTGGTTTGAAACCTGCCTTGTTATTCCTCTTTCTCTGGGATTTCTAATCCTTGAGTTAAGTTTTCTTTTTAGTTTTCTGTCTGAGCTCAGTGCTGCTTTGTCAAAATTAACACGATCCTTTGCAGTGAACTGCCATCAGCTTGGTAATGGAACACTGGAAGACTGTGTCCTATGTACGTGTTTGTGTTGTTGGTTTCAGGGCTCCCTTGATGCCCCTCAGCTGTTTCCTTGGCAATGTGTATGCTGAGAATGTTGATGTGCTGAGAGATGGGACTGGACCCTCAGGTTTACGGCTTCGCCTACTCACTGCAGGTACTGGTGACACCCACAACACCTGTATTCTCTTTGCAGTGCAATTGTAGGTGCTTTCAAAATGGTCTTAAATAATCTTACTTTAAACGATTGGAAGCGAAACAAAACTCAATCACATTTTCGTGGCCTGGAAGACACCACAGGCTGTCCTCTGCAGTCCCATTAACAAGAGGGGAAGCGTATCGATGCTGTAGCCTGAGATTTCATTTTATTTCAGTTCAGCTTTAATTTGCTGTGGAGCCAGCAGTGAGGGTGGTAGAGGCTGATGAGTAACTTGTCCTTGTACGTGCTTTCAGAGACTGGCAGGCCTTAGAAACTAGGGAAAGAGACAGTGCCTGCAAATAAGGCTTTTTCAGTGACCTTAACATGGCAATGTCTTTTTAAGAAGAAATGCTGAGATGTTTGTAACAGTTTTTACTAGCAGGCCCTGCTTTTGTCTTATGCTGATGACTAGCTGTGTTTGTATTAAGGAGGCACTTGGAATATTTTTCTGATATGTGAAAGATGGAAAGGGTTCAAACTGGAGGTAGAGTAAAAAAGTGATGGCTAAAAGGGAGCACATGTTCTTGAAGTACTTTGGTTCTGTCTTTACAGAGGGAGTAAATGGAGAGCTGCCTAGGATAGGGGGTGTATATCTTCATCTGCTAGGAACGGAGTGATAATGTATGACATTGTGATAATGTAAATAGTGCTGAGAAATTGGGCACTTCTAAGGTAGGGCGTCGAGTTGAGTTAGAAATGTACGTGCAACTTGAAGGAGGTGTTGCCAGTGAATAAAATAATTATTAAAATATCACAGCAGTGTTCAGACTGCCACTTGCAAAGAGGCATTAATTGGCACATACGTGTACGTGCATTCTAGGTGCTGCATTCCTGAAAGCAAACGGGTTCACAGACTAATTAATATCTTTCCACTTGTTGATATGTAGCAACACATGTCAGCCGTTCGTCTTTGTAACGGGCTGTGAGTGAGATGTGCTTGTAACAAGCGCGGATGCCCTCTGATGGCTCCTTGTGGTACTGAGCGGTGCCTCCTGTTCCAGGCTGCGGGCCGGGGGTGCTGGCCGACGCCAAGATGCGGGTGTTCGAGCGCTGCGTGTACTTCGGTGATTCGTGCCAAGATGTGCTGAGCACTCTGGGATCTCCGCACAAGGTTTTCTACAAGTCTGAAGATAAGGTAAGGGCATTGGGTAGTGCACGGGACTTTGTTACTTCTCAGTTTAACTACAGGACGTGGGCTTTGTGGGGCCAGCAAAGCTAAACATTCGTGTAGCACAGATGATGGGCGGTTTATTTGACGTACAGTAGGCCAGCACGAACTGCTACGTTATTTTGTTTTTAAAAGTATTTTAAGCTAAATCGATGCAAATCAGTTTAAATTAATAATAGTAATAATCTGTCATATCATTTTTAATCAATAGGAAAGTTGATAAAAATGGACATTTCTATCCACATAAGCCATAGCAAGTATGTACTGTTTATTTTTTTAAAACATTTCATTTGAAATAACTTGAGTATAAATTTTCATCCTTTACTGATGTTTTTCCCGGTGACAGCATATGAGTAATCCTTTTCTTCAGATAACTAAGAAAGAAGAAGCAGTTGTGCCTCTGCTGGCAGCTGATGGGCTTGTCATGAAGCACAGTATCTTGACGTTTTTGAGCAAAGGCTTCAGTGAAAAATGAGATTATGACAATTGGTTTGAACATAGAGAACCAATTGTTAATGGTATGAATCTTCGGGAGTGTTTTTAACATCTGAAAAATGATTCTTGCAGATGAAAATCCACTCACCCTCGCCCCATAAGCAGGTCCCATCGAAGTGCAATGACTACTTCTTCAATTATTTCACACTTGGAGTGGTGAGTGGGAAGTTTCAATAAACAAATGCATGTGAAGTTTTGATTTCCCTGCACAGCAGTCCTTTCAGAATGCCAAAGGCTCTGTTAGATGAGAGACTGAAACTCTTGCTGCCTTAGGAACTTCTGCGTGAGAAAATAAGCTCTGATTTTTTCTAGCACTTGTGAACTCAATCGATAACGTTTTATCTTATCTAGCACTAGGTGGTGGGCTCCTCACTCTTGTGCTTTGGTGTTCTCTTTAATTTTTTCCTTCTTTCATGCCTGATGCATAGGCAGACAGACTTTTTGTTCTGAAGTTCATGCTCTTGTCCCATAGAACTGAGACAAGTGTTCCAGAATACCAGTGCTGAAAACTTGGAGAGCTGTAGGATATACCTATGTACCTCAACTTTTATATCCCTCCTTAATATAGTAATACAGCTATTTTGCTTTAGTCTAGATTGGTGTAAATAATTAGTAGAAAGACACAAGTTCCTTAGAAAAATTGCCAAACTAAGCAAATGAAACTGCAGTTGTGGTTAAGTGCTGGAGGAAGTATGTATTTTTTTTCTTAATTTTTTAATTTACAAATAATCTCATTCTCAAAAATGTTCATATTTCCAGTTGGTTCCAGTTGGATACTGTTTTTACTCATCTCAAGTTGCTTCATGTCTGTCTGTCTTGTTTTGTTTTTTTTCTTCAACAGGATATTCTCTTTGATGCAAATACTCACAAGGTGAAGAAATTTGTCTTGCATACAAATTATCCTGGTCATTACAACTTTAACATGTGAGTGTAAAGAACTGATCTGTTAAGGACTATTTTAAAACAGCAGAAGAGGGCTGTTATGTTCATTTTATAGAGTTCCTGTAATTTTTCCCATGTGTCTTTGGTGTATCTGGTAACCAGTGGAGGTTTCAAACATCGTTATTAGCACATCATTCATTACTGTTTACTTTTTTACACTTAAATATCTTTATATTGCCAAGTATGTCATCAAGTAGTTCTTGACCCAGCTGGTGTCCAAATCATCTTGCTAGAGGCAAGATAAGCTGCTCTTTTTCGTGACACTGTTTCAGTCACTGCTCAGATTTTCATTTTTGTCCTCTGGCTTATTTTCAGTACTTCTTAAGTGTGAGCTGTTTAGGAGGCATGTGAGTTAAGAAATGATAGGATGATAGGATGTGATGAAAGAGTGATAGGATGTCAGAAGAGAATATCTTTTCAGACAGTAAAGCATTACTATTAGAAAAATCTGTAGTACTTTTTCAGAGCTGAGTACTTATCCATCCAGTCTGTGTCACAAGAGTAATTTGTGCTGAAGGACCCTCTAGAAAATAGTGCTAGAACATTCCAGACTGATGTGCTTTCTGGTGTAGAAAATGGAAGTGATAATTTTTCCTCTTTATCTGATATTCTTGAGACTTTTAATGTTATTATGCAAGTTCACTAAGCTGCTTGTTAAATGCTCCTAGTTTGGCTATGTAGTTTGTGTTGGCTCTTCTGCTACCTGATAGCTTTACAATTTGCTCTTTCCAGCTACCATCGCTGTGAATTCAAGATTCCACTTGTCATTAAGCGAGGTGAGTGTGTCTTCTGTTGTCCAGCTTTAGGGTGCATATGCCACAAAACTCAAAATGATGATATGATCAGTTTGCATTTCTAATACCATTCTTGATTATCAGAGGATAGAGATATGAATGTGTTTTCCCAAATAATTTGGGGTGGAGGGGAGGATGAGCCAGGTAGAGTTGAGCCAGCTGTCTTGGAAAGGACAACTGGTTGGGAATTAAGGGCAGAAAGGCACTAGGATCAGGAGTATGTGAGACAGGGCAGGCATATTTGGATCATAGCAAAGTAGTAGGTTATAGCTGTTTGTTTTGTGCTGCAAGTGTTGGAGTTGTGCTGTGACCATGGTGGGTGGGTGCTGTGCAAACACTGCTGCTTTGCCCTCAGTCAAGTAGGAGTATTGTTTGAAGCTCAAACCACGGTCCCTCCGTGGTCAGTGGTCAGTGAACCTTGGTCAGTGGTTTATGGTCCCTCCATGGTGGGTGCCAACATTCCCCTTGCCCCTAGCTCCTGGTGAAACCAGGGCTTGGGTGGGTTTTCTTTTTAGAGTTGAATGATGGTGATAGGTTAACAGTTGGACTTGAAGATTTTAGTGGTGTTTCCCAATCTCAATGATTCTATGAAATTTTATGGTAATCTTGAAGATGATTTTTTTTCTTGCTTTTAAAGTTAAAAATACTTTAATATGTGTTCTGCAGTTTTGTAATTGTTATTTATACTACCTTGTTTACTTGCTTGGGTCATATGGATGAGCTGCAACATCACTGATTTTCTATAATGGTGACACTCTCTTTTTCTGAAGTCAGTTCCCTTGTACCTGAAGACTCAGAATCTGTAAGGCAGAGTTAGTTGGAGCTGATCTATGCATTTTTCTGTTTAACTTTTTAGCAATGTGCTGCTCACTCTTGAAAGGTTTATTCACCATATTCAGTACAAACATACTCAATAAATAAGTGGTGTCATTGGGAATGGGAACAAGCAATCAACATATATCATCTACATGCTATAGGCAAAATCATGTGTCTGTAGTGTCCACTTAAAAATCTTCAAGCTCAGAAAGTAGCATCACATGCTGCTTCCAGGTTCTCTTTTGGGATAGCAGTGCTAATTCAGTGAGTGTCTTAGATGTGCACAGCTCAGTGCATGCAAGTATGCTAAACAGAGTGTGGGGGAAAAAAACAGATTCTTTGGTGGAAAATCACTGTGATCCAAAGACCTTTCTTCAGTATATACATTCACTGACCAGCAGTATGTGTATTTTGTCTATCCAGGGGATACTGGATGCTTGTGAGAGTTTGACCAGGGGTGTGTTTTTCATTTGATTGGTTTTCACTGCAAGTACTTAACTGTGTAAAATGCAGTTCTCCTGTGGATGTCACAGCAATTTGTGTGTGTAGGAAAACGATGCCTTTATGCACAAGCTTATGTGAAGATTGATTTGTAGCTCAATCAGGAGGATAAGCATGAAAGTTCTGCTCAGTTTTCTTTTTTAAGTTGTGTTCCCTTAGGTTATAGTGCAATACTTTAAATGCATTCATTTATGATTCTTTTTATTCAGCTCAAGTGTCACCACAAAGCTCTCCTGTATGCATCCATTTTTTATTTTTTTTATTCTTACTGTAGTTTTAGTATTTCTTTTTTCTTCACTTATTTTGTTTTTAATGACCCTTCTGTTGGGGAAATGTTGAGGATGCTTAAGTTGAAAACAAATACAACAAAACACACGCACAGCCCATCTTTTCCCATCTGGTGGCAGTGCATGATGCTTACTCTCTTCTGTGTCAACTTCAGATAGTGAATTGACAGCTAAGTTGCACAGTCACTAAGCTCATTTATCATAAGGAGACCAAGTTTGTTTAGCAGGTCGAAAACACAGAAGTGCTTTCAGTCAAATTAAAGACCATTTGCTCCCGTTGGGTTTCATTAGCATCCAGCTTCATTCCTGCTGCTTCAGGGAAATGTTTTCAGTATTTAGAAGTCCCCAAATGTATGTATAAAACAGTGCTTGAAACCACCAGCAGACCAAGCAATTCTGAGGCTGTAAGCATAAATAGGATGCTGTCCTCACCTGCAGTTTTTCCTGTGATTTCTTGGGTTGTGGGTGTTCGTTTATATTTCTGCAGCAGTGGCACTGAGGAACTGTCATTCCCAAGCTCTCTGCTTGCTTTGTTTTTGAGGGAGTTGCATTCAATTTAATTTACACTTAATCAGTGTTCTTTATGATTCTAGTTGCTACTAAATGCTAGTTAATTTGTATATGAAGTGATGCAATAATTGTATGTCTCCCTTTATCTAAACTAACCTCTCAAAATAAAGGATTACACAGGGGTCTTTTTGAGCATGAATTACAAAGGCTTTTCTGGTTTTCTTTCACAGATAGTGCTGATTCACAGACTGAAACATGTACAACGTACAGTAAGGTAAGCCTGTACAGAGCTGAATGGTTTCTTCCTTTTCCAAAGCCCCTTAAATGATCTGTGCTGAATTTGGAATGCATCTTGTAGAAAGAATAGCAGTTGTATTGAAATATAAAAGTTGCATAATGTGGTGGTTATGCTTAGTGGCTCAAATGTTTGAGAACTGAAGGTATTTTAATGGTACACTTTGAGCACTCAGGGTAGCTGCAGGTTGAAGCAGGACAGCAAATGATGCAGGAGAGAACAGTGGCTGGATGTTAACAAGAAGAGATGTTCTTAAACCAAATTGTCAGAGCTTTTCTATCATGCAACTCTTGAAGACATGCAATAGCTAACTAACAAGGTCGAGTGTTGTTCCCTTTCTTCTGAAGGGCACCACTATTTTGGTGTTCAGGGCAGTAAGCCTTACAGAACTGTCACTGCCACTGTGACACCTCATGAGGGCAGCAGACTGCTGTGCCTGGGTGGAGTTCCCAAGGGCAGTTGGTGCTGTGTGTCTGAGGGCTTCTTTAGTTTGAAAAACTTGTTGAAAATTCTGTTTGGAAGTGGTTCTGCATTAGCATTCAGCCAGGGTCAGTGCTTTTTTCTTGCCTCTGAGGATTTACTTTCCTCACTGAATTCTTGGTCCCGCACCAGAAAAAGAAAAAAAAAAAGCTGATAGTCAGCAACTTGGAAGCTACTGTTCTCTGCTTTCTGCTTTAAATGACATTGCACTCTTCAGTGCTTTCACCTGTCTCAACTTTGTATGGGAAAGTGAAGCTTTTAAGTCTTTACAGTGATGAAAATTGCTGGAATTCCATGTAATTAAGTAGTGCAGCTTTCCTCCTCTCTTCCCAACCTTCCTGTTAAATGAAAGAGGGGCTCTAGGGAACCGGTAGCAGGGATGCTGCTTCTCTCTCTGCAAAAATAAGCAAAGGGATATTTTGCTGAGGTTTTTCACAGCTGCTTAGAGGACATTCATTCTCTGTGCAATGCTACAGGACTTTTCAGGCACATTTTCAGTGTACGATTCACAGATCTTCTGTATAAAACTTAAAGCTGTTTTGAGACAGAAACAAGAATAAACCTTGAGAGCAATTCCTAACTCTGATAGTTTTTGTCACTGAGTATGGTCCTAGTCACAGATTACTTCTGTAAATACAGCTTCTCTGTTGATCAGCAAATGAGTGTGTTGAGAAGATGAACATGATTGTATTCCTAGATTAAAAAATAAAATAAATTAGAAGTTTTCCTGTTACTTTAACAGAAGGTCTTTGATGTATTTGCAGTGGGACAGTATTCAGGACCTCCTAGGGCACCCTGTAGAGAAGCCAGTGGTACTTCACAGGTAAAGAAAGATCTTTTTCTTTTGCTTGGCAGGGATTAAGCTGATAACAGAGGATGGGTTTAGGTAGAGGGAGATTATTTATTGCACTGACTGCTGCTGGGCTTCTTTATTGTCAAAGTTTCATGCTTTTTGGCCAGGAACAAGTCTAGATAACTGCTCTCACATGAATTAAGGGCTGACATGCAGAAGGAGAACATTTCCAAAGTTCCTTGAGCTGTAAAATCCAGTGAAGAGCTAAGCAGCATACAAGAGGAATATTTCTGCTTATAATAAATACATATTTATTGTACAGTCACAGGCATTTCAACAACATGACATCATACACTGGTGTCTGGAGCATATGGCAGCAATCTGTCTGAAGAAGTTTGGCTTTTGGGAATGTGCATGGTTGCTCCACAGTTCTTTCAGACTTGATGGAAGATAGAATAATATACTTAAATTTGCTCTGTTCCTGCAGGGTTTGAGCTGGTTGTTGAGCAAAGTGGGCATTAACCTGTTTGCAGAACTAATTGTTCTGTGGTATCATATAAAACCATGTTTTATGTCAGGACAAGTGTAACTTACGGATACCATGCTCTTTCTTTCCCCTTATCCCTCTTTTATGCTAATGACACAGAGTAGAAACGATGTCAAATAAAGCTGGAGTAAGGTAATGGCTATATATAGCCCTTATCTATTATTTTCTGTGTTCAGGAGAATAGATCACCCAGAATTTCCTTTACTGAGCACATCTATAAATGTCTCAGACATGCAATTTGAGAAGCCTACCTCTTAAAAGAAAGGCCAAAAGCTATTTCCTCATGCTTTTTTTTTTTTTGTCATAACCTAAAATGAACTGCATTGAGCAAGAATCTGCTGCTGTTGCATATCCAATGTTGCATTAATCTTGAAATATACTATGTAATAACATTGAGATTATTCCATTTCTGCATCTGAGTAGGTAACACATAGTGAATGCACTTGAAAGAGGGCGAGAGATCGGAGAATGACAGGGGATCTTGTGCAAAAATAATTCCTAACAAATTATGTGGTGTTCTGTGTACTTTCAGAGTTCATCCTATCCAAGTTCTGTGAAATGGGTTTCCTGCAGGGGTTGTTAGTAGCTTTGATTTCTTTCTCCCTGCTTGTTAGGAGCCCTTCTGGAACACATTGCTGAAGTATCCTCTGGCTCATGTGGAAACAAGCAGTGCTGTTGCATAACACAGACTTGCTTTCTTTTTATGAAAGCCATTCAGTGCGATAAAAATACTGTAACTTACATTATATTAATGAATGGTTATTCTTACAAGGAAGTTTCCAGTCCTTGTGTTTCCATGTTTTCCCCTCTCTTCCATTCAGGTCATCATCTCCAAACAACACTAACCCATTTGGGTCAACTTTTTGCTTTGGACTGCAACAAATGATCTTTGAGGTAAGGAGAGAAAAGCTTGATCTATCTGAGCAGAAGATCAGGAGTTTGCTGGCACTAATTCTTAATGGCTTCTTCTTTTGTATTTCAATAAAAGCCAGCATTTAAACTGTGTTTTTGGAGATGGTGGGCAGAACAGGCAACTTTCCAGTTCTTCCCAGGCTGTACGTTTGCATGTTGAAGCTGGCACCTCAGCGCTGTTACCTTTGACTTATACTAGCAGAAGTTATGTGAACTCAGTTTTGAGTACTGGTGGAGTATGCTGGTGTTTTGTCCAGAGACCCTTATTAGGAACTAGCCGCGAGTTTTCTGTCCATGAGCTTACTTGGCTTTGTTCCTGGGATTTCTTTGCTCAGGCAGATCGGTTCCATGCTCGCCATTTTCACTCAGTCTGCAATTCTTCTGATTTTTCTTTTTCTCTGCCATTCTTTTGCAGGTGATGCAGAATAATCATATAGCTTCTGTTACTCTGTACGGCCCAACAAGGCCCAGCAGCCAGTTGAGAACATCAGACCTTCCCCAGTGAACATCCCCTGCAAAGTCAGCTAATCTTAAATGCTACAGAATTAGTACAGCGTGCCTTGATTTGCTGCCACTTATAATACGGAAAGCACGTTATGATTTTTGTTTCTTTTCAATAAGCCTTTCCACCCAGAAGTGGTGTGGAAGGGAAATTCTCTCAACCCTTCATCGTGGGGCGTGGAACTGTTGATGGAGGAAAGCAGCTTAGGTGCCTGTGCCGTCATCTGTTCCTCTCAGTTACCCTCATCCTATGCAGCACAGAGCTGGAGAGTGCCCCCATCTCCACCGGCAGAAGGGGGACATGGGAGGGGGACATGGAATGACTGCAAAAGTTAGAAGCACAAACTTTCTGAGCCTTGGAGCATCTGGAAGCAGGTATTGATTTTAGTCTGTTTGTGTTACTGTATTGATGTGGTGGTCACGTTTTAAGCAACCGTGTGCGTGTACCTATATAGATATAAACATCGATATTTCTGTGGCTTAGGACATCGAGTGTGACAAGGATGTATATATGTCCATGATTTCAGGCACCACATCTTCGTGTAACTTTAAACCAAGCAAGTAGCATGTGCATAATACTTGGTTGTAACATTTGCACTACATACACTTTAATTACTTGATAAATGTTTATCTTCACTGAGGAGCATCTGTGTACTGGGTGAGTGGGGTGTGGTGGTTATTTAACGTGCGCTGCGCAGAACGCTTATTTATACAGTGGGTGGAGTCAATCCACCTTCCTGCACTAATACGTACTTGATGTGCTGAAACATTTTTTTTTCTGCCATGGCTGGTTTACTGATTTATTTTATTTTTTTTTTCATATGCAATTTCAAAAAACGCAGTTCTGGAAGAGGTTATTTCTGTGATTGAATTCCGTTTTAGTGACGAGGTTTGATACGGTGTTTCTTACTCTGGAAAAAAAAATGGGTGAAGAAATAGCATTGCCTCATGATCTGTCCGTTCCCAACCCCTTTTCTCCTGCTGTTTCCTCAAAGGGAGAGATGCTGTACTAATGGTGTCTCAGAAAGAACTCCCCAAGCTCTGCCATCACCATGAACACCTTTCCTGTTCCTTTTGATGTACGATTTTAATTTATGCCAAAGGTTTAGCCAAAGACCCTTCCTGTCGTTTCCCCGTTCCTGCACGTGGGCTCTGACTGCACCCCCCACCCCAGCAGACAGGACACAGGCTTCTTTCTAGTTGGGAGATGCTGCTCGCAATGTGTTATCCCAGGAGGATACTTTAGGTTTCTAGTTCTCTTACCAGTCTTATTTGGGGGAAATAGGTGGTCTGTCTTTGAAATATTGAACCCTTTTTAAAAACGGACAAGAGAAATGTATAATTTTATCCCATTTTTAATATTTTGGTGTAGCAACTTGTGATACATAGATGACAATTTTGTGAGTTTTACTATGTGTGTACAGATTTTTGTAAATATGACATTTTTGTAATTTTAACTCCATGTACAGTGTAATCCTGTATAGTTTATCAATGAATGCGAGATAGGAAATTGAATGTTAACAAGTTTTGGATCTCGGACCAGTAGCAGGGATAAATGTGGTGTGTGAGATGTTCTTTGCCATTTAGTCTTCCTGTATACTGTGATACTCGAAAATGTTTTGCTAAAACAAACAAACAAAAAAGCCACGTGGAGAATCTAATGGATAAGGAAAAAGTTACTGTTTACCTTTATCCCTAGGTGTCACTCCTGTTGAATCCCTGTTCAATCTGTGCTGTCTCCCGTGATCATTGCTTGCTAAGAAAATTCTATGCCTCAACCTCCCTTTTGTTTCCTCTCTAATTTTAATTTCATTTTACATAGCCCTTCTGTAAATTAAATGGAATAATAATGAGCATGTACACTGAAAGAAAAATAAAATGAGACTCTCAGTCACTGTTTTTGTGTTAAATACAGTTACTGGGTGTTTTTGTAACAAAACCATGGGTGTTCCTGCTTTCTTTTTTTTTTTTTTTGTCATTATCAATTAGTCCTTTTATTTCACTGCCTTTCAGGTGTGGTTTCTGAAATACCTTACTAGCATCCCTCCTTTTACAACCAGCTCTCCAAAGCAGCAGTACAGACAGGAGCATACGCTGCAGCCTGTGCCACTGTAGGCACCTGAAATACAGCGTCATTACTGTCCCTGAAATGGAGGTGATGATAAGTCTTTAAGGTGCTGTAAATAACACATGTTTAATGAGTGCCATCATTCCACCTATGTCAGCCTTCAGATATTACCCTCAAATCGATCAGGTTTCATGGTTAAACACCTTGTGCAGCAGCATGAAAATGTCTGCAATAAGAAGAGCAGACGTGGTTTCTCCTGCTGCTCGCTTGTGCCTCGAGGTCCTTCAGCAGAGAAGCTGAGCACTGCCTGCAGGGAGAGGTGTTTCTCCTGCAGGCGGAGACTCGGCTGCCTCTGCCCCACACCCTTCTGGATCATGAAATGGCTTTGGTCACATTGTGCTCGTTGTGTTCACACAGAACATTATGCGTGCATGCTTATGCTGGATGCTGAAACACGATCATACTGCTAATAATTTAAGTAATTTTAATAAATCCTCTTCTAACAGTGACTTAGTTTTAGCTGAAGGAGGAGAAATTCCTGACGAACCGATTTCAATAATAGCTATGCACATGCTCCTAATGTTCCGAAGCTGTAATTCACAGAACTGTAGGGGTTGGAAGGGACCTTTAGAGATCATCAAATCCAACCCCCTGCCAAAGCAGCTCCCAGCCCAGGTTGCACAGGTAGGCGTCCAGGTGGGCCTTGAACATCTCCAGAGAAGGAGACTCCACCACCTCTCTGGGCAGCTGTGCCAGTGCAATTCTCTAGGAATAGGAGGTCAGGACTGTACAGCCTGAGGTATTTAACAGCTTCAGTGCTCCCACTTCACTTGAGGTACTCAAGTGAGTAAAAAAAAAATTTATATATATATAATATATATATGTATAACATAATGAAATGTTCCCTCTTAATAAGTTAGAGACTTCTCAAGGTCAGTCTTGAGGTATGGAAGAAAACCTGCTTTGAAAAATCCGCTCAGGCACTAAGAAAAACATAGCTTGTTACCTCGCTGTGGCTTGTTCTTCCCTCCTTTGCTCCCTGTTGTAACCTTTTACGGAGGCCAACAATTGAAGTTCACTGATAGAACTCCACAGGGGAGGGATCTCTCAACAAGAGCTCCTCCAGTGGTGGTCAGCCCTTACATGGGGTATGGGAGAGGTGGAGCCAGGCTCCACCCCTCCTGGTCACACAGGTGCATTGCCTTCACCTGTGCTCCTGCAGCTGACTCAGTGCTCACCTCAGGTGATCCATCGGTGGTTCAGGCCGTGATTCAACAGTTACCATACACCTGGCTTTTGGGGTTATGACGGAACAAATGTTCTGAGCTAGCTCAGATACAATTATTTCACGTCAACTTTTGTCCCACAGACACCAAAGCTGTTTTCCCTCCTATAGTGTGGTTGCACTGACATGAAGGCACTTTTCTGTGTCTTGGTTGATGAAACACAGCTTGGCAAAACACACACAGACAGGTTAATACGTTGCCACCTGTGTTTTGGGGTTAATGAAATGCACATCAGCTCTGATTCATGCTTTTCATGCAAGGTATGGCCCAGGATGTTCCTGAGGTAAGGTAAGGTCGAAACAAAATGAGAGGCAATTGGAAATGAAGCGTTCTGGAGATGCAACTCTTAAGCATAAAATATCATCAAGAGTTAAAGAAGTAGGAGACAAGACTTGAATGCTTCGAACATAACCTTTTCTCTTTCATCCCCTAATTCATTCCCCTGTAAGTGCTATTAATTTGTTCATTTTAAAGTACATGTATTGCAGATCTGGAAGCTGTTGTGATTACGGATAAGCATTCCCATCAAGTATCAAAGCAGCCTGAATCACTCGGATCCCTTTTCTCCTCAGCTGGTTTGGGTGAGTTGCAGGAGAGCCTTGAGACGGCCGGTGCTGGTAGGGAGCTGCTTTGGCCCTGGGGGGAGACTCAAATGCACTCATGCTTCAGGTTTAATCTCTACTCTCATTCCTCAGGTCTGCAAGCCTGAAAAAATATGGGAGATTGAATTTGGAAGCTTTACTGGTTTTGACCAATTTCAGTGGAGTTAGCAGCATCCTCAGGGAAACGCATGGGGCTGATTTTCAGGGCAGCCATTCTTCAGACTGACATTCTTCTCCTCCCCGAACCTGCAGGCCTCTCAGCGTTCTCTGGGCAGTGTTCTTGGTTTTCATGTTTAGCATTAGATGTTTGATTATTTTTTTGTGTTTGATGTTGCAGCTGGACTTTGTTTCTGAGAACCCACTGCAACAAGATGAATAAGGTGCAGACTGGAAGCGCAGTATTTTAACACTGTTGCTTCAGAGCCATCCTTAGCTTTCTCTTCTATGGTGTCTAAGCCAGCAGTGGCCTGACCTAATGATGGATCTTGGCATTCCCTACCAGTATATGCCTTCAGAGATGCATTCAGAGGTGCTGAATGTGAGGCTCCAGCCAGCTCTGCTCCTTATAATGACCAAATCTGGCTGTGTATGTACAGTAGGAAAAAAAATGACTGTCTGTGGATCTCTGGGTTTCAATAAAACCTACTGTGCTGTGTTAGCTTCAGATATTTGCCTGCCCCAAGGGAGTCTGACTGCTTTGGTTGCTACTGGTGGTGCCCACAGAGGACTTTTTCATGTTTTCTTTTCTCATCATGGGTTATGGTAATGAATGGGACTGCTGAGCAAGGCTTTACATGAAGCCCTGCCTGGTGCAATGAATTAGCCACTTCATAAACCCGCCCCGAATTTCCTTCTGAAATAGACTGATTTGGGTTTCTGGGAGGTGTCCAGAGGCTTTGCAGAACTTGAGTTGATGAGATCTGTTTATGAGAACTTGAGTCTATGAGATATGTTTATTCTGTGAATTTGGTTGTGCTTAGAGGGGTAAAGCAGAATGATCGCTGCCTGAGTTTTGTGCACTTCATGCAGGACTTAATGTGCCTTTGTGCTCTCCTCCTTGCAGGCAAAAGAGGTTTGTATGGAAAGTAAGGATCTTTGTAAGAAATGCATAGTTGGTTCCATTGCTGCAGTTGAAATTAGGTATTGAAGTTTGTGTCTGAGCACCTGGAGCTAACAGCTTCATTTCAGAGCACCATTCAGTTTTCCTCAATGGTCACTGCTGCTGAAAAGCTGGGTCAAGTGTAAGCTTTTAAACACATTTCCCCCTTGAGCCTGTCAAGTCTATTTTTAGCATTGTAGTTTCTATAAGCATCCTAGTTTGCCCTTTCCTTCCTGAGGCAAAGCAATGTGCTTTTTATCCGTCTTGCAATCTGCTTACGAGGAAGATAACTATCTGTCCCTGTAAGATAATCATCTGCATGCTCTGCGTTTCCCTAACAAGCTCCACCAGAGCACTCAGAGCTGAGGATCCACACCTAGCAGCTCTCTTCAAAAGGAGGTCTGCAGAGGATCTTTCCTACACATTCTCAAATGCACCTAGGATTTTAGGGCCTTCCAAAAAAGAAGCTCTCTAGTCACAGGCTTTTTGCCTCCAGTGATAGTAAGCAGTTTAATAAACTGCAGTAGGTATGGCACTGCCTCCTGGTATTTCCTCAGCACGTTACTTATGCTGGTGTTTGGGGTCTGCAAATTTCCAGCTTGGCTGCAGAAGCAAATGGAAACTTTTAAAACTGGGTTAAATGGGCCTTGCAGCAAAGACTGGCAAATGGAAGCAGATGTACCTCTCGTTACTAACGTCAGATTTACATTCATTGGACCAAGAAATGAGCTGTTCCCCAGATGGAGGTGATGCAGTGAGCAGACTGCCCTAGGTCTGTTCCTGCCAGCCACCAGGTGTGTGCCAGCACAGGTGGCTCGCAGAGCCACAGGAGGGGTGGAAGGGACCTTGGATGTTCCAGCCCCTTTGCCCTGGCAGGGCTGCCAGCCACCGAGGTGCTGTGCTGAACTGCTGCTTTGATCTGGGACAAAATGTGCTGGTTAGTGCTGTGTGGTGGGCATGCCAAGGATCTGAAGGCATTACAGAGGGAGGAAGCAAAAGTTAATGCATCTCTGAGCTCAAAAGGAAGACTGCTGAACCTGACCGGCTGCTTTACTGGAAGTCACAAGGTAAGCTGTGTTTATTTTTCTATTGTTACTATTAAATGAAGTCCAGCGTAAGGAAAGACTTACCAAGATGTCCAAAACAATGAATACTGTATTTTCACATTGCTCCCTTCATGGAAAAGCAATGTGGTGCTAGTCGTGTGTGTGTGTGGAGGTGTACTCAACAGACTTACTCTGACAACCATAGGCATGCCTGCATGCTGCACTTTAATCATGCTCTAAAGGATTTCCCAAGCTGTAAACTAACCACCGGTAATACATTTCTCTACAGCTCCTAATTCCATATATATTGCACATGGTAGCAGATGGGTACAGCTGGCTCTCACCCACCAGTCAAACTCTGTCTTGTTCCCACACATTGCTCCTTGCATAGCTCACACAAAAACTTTGGTATTTCGGGAACTCCTCCTGAAAATACCCTAGTTCTGCTTATGGCCCTTTTGATTTCCACACAGACAACCTTTCCCTGGAAATACAATATTGTAAGGCTTGAACTCTGAAAATGAAGGTAACGTTTAAGACATTACAGACATCAACAGGTATGACCAGTGTGTTTTCCTTCATAGAGTGCCCAGTTGATACAGGAATGAAGTCAGCCTACAGCCAGGTGGGAGGAAGGATGCACCCAAGTCTGAAATGCATCTGCACTGCAGGCTCTGATGAAATGAAAGCTGCTTCCTGGAGATTTATGACTCACTGCCATTTCCTTTGAGGCTGTGTGGATGTGCCCTCCTGCTGAGGGATGGCATCTTGATTCTCTGAGGGAAGGGGGGTTTGTTGAGGGGGAAGAAGTTGCAAAAGGATTAGCAAATATTGCTTCAGAGGAGAATCCATATTTTTAACCTTGGTTCTGAAGGACTTCCTGTTTGATATCCAAGAATGGGATGTCCTCTTATGGTAATCTGCTGCTAGAAAAACAAAGTGCTTTCAACTACTGACTGTTCTTTGAAAGCTACACAGTTTAGTGTTCTTGTCTGATATTTAAAATACTTACAGAGTTACAGATTAACTGAAACATGGAAAGTCTTTTACCAACAGAAAGAATACTGTTTTGGTTTTTTTTCCCCAAAAATTTTAGAAAAGCTTTTATTCCGAAGCCCTTTTGTCTGAAGACTTTCTCCCTTCACGTGACATCTGCAGCAATACTTAAAGTCTTTGTTGCTTTTTGCAGTTGACTGTATGCCAGGAAGAGCTTTGAGGTCCAGAGAAACCAGCCCAGCCCATTGACAAGATTTCCTTTGGTTTGAAGAAGCTCTCAAGAGTGACGCAAACAGCAGCTCTGTGTGATTTCACCCTCACAAGCAAAAGGCCAAAGGATACAGGTGAAAGCCTTCTGAAGGTCTGCATTAGACAGTGAGAGAGAGCTTGGGTGCTGCTGGAAAACTCTGAGTTTTCACAGAGTACCAGTCAGCACAGTGTGAAGTCTGAGCTTCCTAAAGTGCCATAAGATGGTCCCCTGAGTCCTGTCAGCGTGCCAGTGGAGCATGAATTTGAACTCATGTTGCTGCGAAGGATTCTTCATAAATCCACACCTTCAGAGTTATTTACCCACCTGTCTTCTGCTCAACCTTGTCACTCCCAAATTTGTTTTCTTCTAGTCCACACTGTCTGCATCATAGACAACTCAATAGCTGTTCTCTGCTGGGGCTCACAGAAAGCCAGTCAGGCAGTGCTAATTTCATTTTAGCATCTGCTGAGGACAGCTGATTTCCTTACCTCTAGTTAGTGTAGTTTTGTTGCTCCTTGTTGTGTCCAAGTAACTTCAACTGTCATCAAAGTGACAAGCTGGCAGCGATCTCTGTGCTCCTTGGCTTCATCTCTTTCCCTCATCTGCCTTCCATTTTGCACATCTTTAACAATGCTTAAAAATCTCCATGGATTGCATTTTGCAATGTCTGTGCACACTGACCCGCTAAGCACTACTGTAATTCTAATAAATAATAATAAATTAAACATATTATGATTATTTGGACATGTTACTGGAGAGAGATCTACATGGTGTGTGTGAGCAAATGTGGAATTCTGGGCAAATTCATGCCAGTTTGTTGTCTTGTAAATAGGCTGCACTAAGATACTCTACTTCTAAAATCTGTTCATTTGGTTGCAAACCTTCCAGGTTCCCTCTTTCTGCTGTTTTGCCACAGGTTTCTTCTGCCAATCTGGCTGCATTAACTGAGGGGTGATGTTTGTGTTGCTCTTTGAGCTTTTCTTTTCCACTGGAAAGGGTTCTTCACTTGCCTTTTCTGAGTACAGGAAAGCCTCGGGCTATGGAGCAGGTTCCACATGAGCCAGATCTCAGCCACTTTCAGACTGTGAACTACCATCAAGTCCTTGTAAAAACAGGGGTCAAATGTCTGTAGGTGTGGGGCCGCAGAAGGCTTGACAATGCCAAAGGTCTTGAATCCTTCATGCAAAATGGGTTTGAGGCTGATTCTCTGTAAGCACATGCCCAAAAACACATCATCGATGGGGAAGAGTTCTACCTCTCCACAAGCCCTGGACAGCTTTCTCATGGTGCATCTGGAGAGCAGGAAACCTCCTCCTCCTGCATAGGCTGGGTAGATGCTGAGGCCATACATGGTCTCTGGAATATAGTATTTACTCTTCCGGGTGCGGATGGGACGGGCGTTGTAGATGATGTCCCCAACAAAGAGGTCCTCAGCAGGGTTGTGTCTCTCGAGGAAGTCAACAATGTTCTCAATGTTGACAAAAACATCAGCATCGCCTTTAAAAATGAATTTCACATTGTGGCAGAATTCAGCAGCCCAGTTTAGGAAGTGAATCTCTTTCAGGGTCAGGTTGAAGAAAGTGTCCATGAAATCCCAGAGTAAAATGTCTCGGTATGCCTGACTCTCCTGATGTACCAGGGTCTCCCATGTTGTCAGTGATGTCCTATTCTTCGGCGTCCCCAGGAGGAACACTCTCTGAATCTGCTCACCATTCACCAAACCTTCCCTGCCCCAGGTTTTCCGGACAATCTCCCGTCTGTCGAAGTCTTCAACTACTGATTTGATAGCTATGAGTAGGAAGGGACCTCCAGGTATTCTCCTGCATTTCTTGGGCTGGTTAATGAGGAGGTTGAAGTTCCTGTTGTCCTTGTTTAGGAGGTAATGCTTGAAATTGAAGGCAGAATCAGTTGATGGAGTTGTAGTTTGGATCCTGCTGTTACCCACTTGTGTTTGTCTAGTGATAGGAATTAGTTGGGGTCTGGGTACTGTTGCCTCAGTTGGTGTGGGTCTCCCACGTGCTCTGCGATCAAAGAGTATTCTCTGTGACTCTGAAGGCTTCTTCTGTGTCGGCTCCTTGTCCCCTCTGGGGGCTAAATACTCCAGCTGGGTGTAGAGCACCAAGCAAAGTGCTACCACCAGGAAAAGGGTACAGATCGCATCCCCCCTGAGATGAACTCTCATTGTCCCTGTGGTCTTCCTGGGGCTGTTAAAAGCCGTGACTGAGCTAGCTGGCACGAGTGTCCATCTGTAAACAAACGTGCTCCACGTCAGCAACAAGGATTTACAAAACCAGCCTGCAACTTTATTTTACTTATGCAAACAGCAGGACATGTTAAGGAACTCGCTGAAAGACACACAGATCACAAGCCCAAGGCAGGTCTCAGTGCTTGGGTAGGTGTTCAGTCACTGAGAACTCATCCAGCACCCCGAAATACAGCATGAAACCAGCCCTTCCTTCCCCCTCCCTCTCTGCTGCGTGCTTTATACCATTCAGAGCCTTCTTTACTTAGAGAAGAAGCTGGAGAATAATGGATGACACCATGCTTCCAGAAGTCTTTAGACTTCAGTCATTTCTGCAGTGGTCCCATGGCTGATGGGCAGATGGTCAGTGCAGCGTGTCAGGTTGGGCAATCCCTGGACTTCTTCCCTGAACACAAAGTGATGATTTGTGCCTTCAGAATGAATGTATTAGGCATGCTCTGAATGCACATCAGACCTTTTTACTGTCAGTAATCTTTATAAAATATTAAACTATCCTAAATAACTAACTTCTCTTCCATTACTAAGGTTGGAAGGTGTGTGTTGCCTCTGCCAACTTGCTCTTAACCAGTGAGTGAGAAGCGTGCAAATAAATCCCAGTGCACAGAAGCATGGCAGAGACTGGTCTTAGGAATGTTTCATTTGCACACGAGAGGTGAAACTGCCCTGTGCTATACAAGATTTGATTCCCCACTTACGCTTTTCCCAGAGCTCTTCTGTCTCATTCAATCAGTCCTTCAGCTGCAAGGAAAAGAAGAGACTTAGAAGAAAGCAGAAAGCAGGAGGCAAATCTGGCACGGGGGAAGAGCTGTCTGTAGCCACACTCATGTGACTTACAGGTCTTGCCTTAGCTGTGTTATTAAAAGATACGTTTGAAGGTGTTACAATTTTCTGTTCTACTGGCTGAGTGTTTGCTAGAGCAATGCATCTTTGCTGGATTCTGGCCTCAGCCAGGATTCCCTTTAGCTCAGTGTCATCCTTTTTCAGCAAGTCCTTTCTCATTGTCATGGGTGGTATCATGTGCTGATTGTTTGCTATCTGTGAATTTTGGGTTGGCCATAAGACAACCTTTTTGAAGCTCAAAATGAGACAGACAAGTTTGTAATTAGGAAGCATGAGATCAGTGACACAGCGTTACTCCCAGAGATCTAGACATGAAAAAGGCAAGTTGATTTCTTGGCTACTTCCATTACAGTTTTTAGATGCATGTTTTTTGGACCTCATTCATTTTTCCGTTGCTACTGAACCCCATCTCCAGGCTACTCTTGAAGTGGAGAGCAGTTTGTCTTCCTGTGGCACCAGTTATCTTCTCACCGAGTGCAGCTCTGATGTACTCAGTGACCTCTGTGTTGCCCCTGCTCTTCTCCCAGTGTTACTTTCACAAGGGGTTTGTTTGTGCCCCGCTAAGGCTCTTTGTGTCCCAGGTAGGTTTAAAATCATTCTCTCTCAGCTCTCCCAAACCAGCAGCATTTCTGATACATGTGCTTAGCAGGGTATGCCAGCAGAGAACTCTGGGGTGAGCAGCAGATGTGCAGCCCTGGGCAGGATGGATACTGACCATTTGGGTGTCTCCACTCTTTCTTCATCTTGATAGCATATTTTTCCCCCTTTTTTTTATACAAAAGTTTGATCTTTCTTCAGTTGTCAGACTCCAGATGGTAATTAGGGAGCTGGATAACAGTCCTGTCTCTTTCCTGTGTTTAATTTTATCAGCTACGATTTGGAATGAAATAATGGAACTCATGATTTCCATGACTTACAAATTTATCCTGCCAGCATCTCCAAATCTGGCAATAAGAGCCCACAAAAGAAGCCAATAAAAACCCTGAATTGTTTTAAGCCTGGGCTGATAGCCCAGATTTTCTTCTGTGTTTTCATTTATTGAAAGAAAAGAATCCAAAACAGCAATTTTTGCACTGAAATGAAGCAGTCTGGCACTGAACATAGACATGCAGCCTTCAAGAAAAGCCACCAGCCTTCAAAGTAAACACTTGATTGAATTATGTGGGTTTCCTGGTCAGTGTTACTTCCTCTTTTGAGAGAAATGCCCTCAGTCATTACACAGGTGTCAGCTCTGCCTGTGGGTGTCAGCGTGGGGAAAGCTGTCCTGTCCCTGAATTCAGAGCAACTGATGACTCTGGCAGAGAATGTTGTGTCCTGAAGCCAAAAAGGTTATTCATCCTCCTTGGCACCGGGGGCAAAAATAACAATAATAACAATGCTAGGGCTTTTTGAACAATTGAAGTGAGCAGGAGATTTGTGATGCCAAACAATACAGCTCATGCTTGTGCTGTGGGACTGATGAGCAGAGAGCTGGAGCAATTCGGAGCGGACCAGGAGGGTCCTGGAAGGGCTGGAGGTAGAGATGCAGAGTAGTAGGGCTGGTGGCACATAGCTAGCATGACACTGGGGAGAGCTGGAGGAGCCAACTCCCGGTTTTTATCTGTATGAGAGAGCCTGATAGGTAACCAAGGGATGCTGCAGTAAAAACACTTAAAAGATTATTTAAAAAATAAATCTGCTTGCCCTTCATTCTCATGTGAATGACATGAAGCCTTGGGCTCATCCTGGAAATGTTCTTCTCTGGCAGTGGCTGCCACATCTCCGTTACTTGGCGCTTCTGCTCACACGTGGGAAAAAGCCTCTGGATCCCATCCCTGGACCTCAGTCACTATGGCTTGGTGATTCTGGCACACTGCTTTGTGCTGGGAGAGCGGTGACTCAGCCTGCTGGGCCTCTGGAAAAAGCAGCTGTGTTATCAGAGCAAGCTGCAAACACACTACATGGAAAAAGAGGGTCCAGAACACCAAAGCATAAAAGTGGTCTACCCCAGATCATGCTGCCCAGCAAGCGTTTCCACCCAGGCCTTCTCCCTCTCTGCCAGCTGGTTTGAGCTGTGCAAGAGAGGGGCTGAGCTGGTGATGGAGATGTCTTACCTTCTCTGTATAAAGAACTAAACTGGGGGCTCTCTGAGTTTCTGCAGTTCTCAGAGGAACCTGGAAAATCTGGGGTGTTGCCTTTTTTTGGGGGCAGCCCTTGAGGTTTGGGCTGTTTTTGCTTTGTGTTGCTTGAACCTGTTTCATGGGAACAGCACTCAGCACTGGGGCTCTGCCTGCAACGGGGTGACCCCGTCCCAGCTCTTTTCCAGCAGCTCTCGTGTATAACTGGAGACAGTTCCTCACACAGGAGCAGTTCAGTTTGAGGAAACTGACAGCCACTGCCCAATGTCCATCATGATCAAGCCTGTAGGTGGGACTGAGGGGACCTCCAGCAGGAGGAGAGCTGTGAGACCCTCTGTGCTTCTCTGCTGTATCTCCTGTCAGCTCCACCCGACCGTTCCTGTGCCACATCTGCCTGTGTTAAAGCCACGCAACACCGCTCAGTCCCCGCTCGTGGTGGCACTGCTCTCAGCCTGGTGCATCTGTTCTGCTGTGGGATCCCAGCCCACAGAGCCTCACAACAAAAGTGGTGGGAAAAGGCAGTGCTTCTCAGTTCCTCGACCCTGCCTTGTCTGACGAAGTGACACCGGCCAGCTCTCATGCAGAAAAACCACATGTGCCAAAGTCCCATATATCAGATACTGCAAGGACCTCAGGGATCCCTGTATGAAACCTGCTCCACTGTGCTTGATGTTTCTGCCATTTCTGGTCTGCTTGGCAGCTGTAGGGACTTCACCAGCAGCTCACTTGTCGCTGCAGGTTACTAAATTTTCTGCTCTTCTCTCAGCCTCTCTCCCCACACTGCCCCTCCCCTTGGCCCAGCTCTGGGAGAAGGCTCTCACTTCATGCCAGGAAGAGGAACAGAGCTCCCATTCACAGCATTGCTCCCAGGTGATGCTGCCTTTCCTGCAGCCCTTTCCCCTCCTCCTCACAGCCATGCTGGCCTCCAGCAGCTCATGGGGCTGCCAGGAGCATCCCGGGCTCTTTCCACCTCCTGTTGCTTTGAAGCACAGCAGGTTGGTCTCAGTGCAAGTCTCAAGCAGGACTGCATTTTGCACACCATGGGTACCTGGGCTCTATTGGGTGCTGCAGGACACTGTCAGCACCCAGTGCATGAAAGCATGCACAAAACCGCTCACGTTTAGTGGTTTGGTCTTCCATGGTCTTCTTCCATTCTGAACTCCCTAAACAAAGTGAGAGCAGCCTGTACGGTTTAATTAGCCAGATGTCTCAGCAGAGATCTCCCAAGGGTCAGGACCTGAAGTGAAGGCAGCACGGGGCCACCCTGGAGCTTCAGGCTCTGCCTGTGGGAAGAAGGCATCCCCACTGGTAGGGGGCAGGAGCCAGCCTGCCCCAGAGCTGCAATGTGGGGCTCCATCGGCTCCCAGCTGGCCGCTCCTGCTGTATGGCAGCCTCCTGCAGCCTGGTCTGGCTTGGCGAGACAGCAGTTACACGGTGCTGATGTGGCTGTCTTGTCACACCTGTATACAGCTGTGAGAGGCACCTGGGGCTGCTGTGCTCCACTAGCAGGCTGGCAGGATGGCACGAGCGTCTCAGAGCTGCCGAAAGTTCCTGCAAATTGTGCTCAGCAACTTCCTGCCTCGCACTTCTTTTTCTCTCCCAATATTCCCACGTTTCGCTCTGAGCACACAGCCGTAAAAGCCCAGGGAGAGATTCCCGTCCTCTCGCTGCAGAGCAGCAGTTTTCCCGTGCAGAGTGCCGCAGCCATGGAAAAGCTCCCAAAAAGAAAACCCCAAACTTTCTGCTGAGACAACACCCACACAGGACGAGGGCAGTGCGTTTGGAGGCTGCGATAGCAAGTCTGGGGTCCTGCAGGCAGACACGTCTCAGGAGACACAGTGCAAAAGGAAGAGATGGCAAAGGGGAGCATGGCGAAGAGGAAACGGGAGTACTCCCACTGCTCGCGGCACGGCTCTGCCCCGATGGAAGGCACGCAATGTCTACTTACATCCCATTTGATAGAGCGAATCCTGCGTCCCCTCGGAACTGTCCCGGCAGCGGGCTGCCAAGCAGGCACATCTGGATGCAGTTAGAGGGAGACATTCTTCAGCTTTCAGCAAAACCGTGGAGATCCTTGCCCTGCACCCCGCGCTGCAGTCACGCTACAGACCTCCCCACCCCCTACATGTCCGCGTCGAGCGGCGGGGGGGGGGGTGGGGGACTCAGGCCGGGACCTCCCCTCAGTGGGCACGGTCCGCCCGCGGCCGGCGGGAGGGAAGGAGCGGCCGCACCGCAGGAGCTGGCTGAGGGCCCAGGCACGTGACCGGCAGCCGCGCGCGCGGCTGTCCGACAGCGCAGAGCGCGGGAACGGGCTGAGGTCGCCTTGCTTCTGCTCCTTTTCTGGCTAAAACAACCAGAAAAAATAAAATAAAATAAAATGAAATAAAATGAAATGAAATAAAATGAAATGAAATGAAATAAAATAAAATAAAATAAAATAAAATAAAATAAAATAAAATAAAATAAAATAGTAAAGTAAAATAAAGTAAAATAAAATAAAGTAAAATACAATACAATACAATACAATAAAGTAAAATAAAGTAAAATAAAATAAAATATAAAATAAAATATAGAGATAATTTTGAATTAATTGTAATTAAAATTTTTAATGGGATTTTCTTCCCCCACCCACCCCCCACTCCCAATTTATTTGTTTTTTATTTGTTTTAATCCCATTATGATTATTTACCTCTGCAAAGGCTCAACATTAGAAACTGAAGTTGAGTTCAGGCCAGGAAGGAAAATCAACCTGGGATTTGTTTCCTTATTCTAGCAGGGAAATGATGGGAGGCAATGGAGAGCCGAGCCGAGGCTGTGAAGGTGGATCATGGAGTCATTAGGGTTGGGAAAGACCTCTAAGGCCATCCAGTCCAACCGTGCACCCACTGCCACGTCCCTCAGTGCCACATCCCCACGGCTCTGCGGCACCTCCAGGGACGGTGACTCCCCCCCTCCCCAGGCAGCTGTGCCACTGCTTCACCACTCTTTCCGAGCAGAAGTTTTTCCTAATAATCTAACCACAACAAACTTCCCTGAACACCAATCTGACATCCCCACCTTCTTGTTACTATTTTAAAACACTGAATTTCTAATTACCTCAACACAAAAAGGTTTTCACTGCAGCTGAGTGCACCACCCACCCAATCAATGGCAGAGGCACTGTTTCTGTCTCTCGGTGGTTTCTGTGGCCGCATCCCCTTTCCCTTTGTACTCTGCACGTTCAGGGCACACCCAAGACACCACGCAGACAGCAGCAGGCAGCATCGATGCCTCTCTGTGCACCCCACAGCCAGCTCAGCCTGGAAGCAAATGCTTCTCTTGCCAGCAGATGCTTTTCTCCTTCGTGGCCATAGGGCGCAGCCTGCTATCCCATCAAACATCAAAGGAGGTCCGTGCACTTTGGGAACTGTATACTTTGTTGAATGATGAACACTATAAACAAGAAGAGAACCGTGCAGAAGAGAACTATGAAGAAGAGAACCACTGAGAAGAGAAATGTAATGAGAACTATTTTGATGCTAGCAGAGCTGAGAGCCTAACTCACTGACACGCGCTGGCAGCAAAGAAGCGTTTGTGCACCGTGGAGGCCTTGTTGACAGTGCTGGCTGCTGAGGGCTGGTTGTCCCTGTGGAAGGGGCTGTGGAGGAGAGCAGGGAGGTGAGGAAAGCATCTAAGCCACGAGGTCCCAGCACTGCAGCGAGCTGGAGGGTGTTGGACAGCACTTCAAGGTGCTCTGCAGTCCACTTCTGGCTTTCCAGATCCAAAGACCCATTTGGGGATGGGTGAAGCTCAAGACAGGCCAGCTGTTGGTCCCCATTCCTGCCACACTCTACTGGGAAATCTTGCTGAGATACTCACTTCCAAGTCACCTCCAGGCTGAGTTTGAGGGTACCCAAATAGCTGATATCCAAGCCATGACCCGGGGTAGAGCTGCAAAGAGGTCCTTGGTCTCACAGGACACATTGCCCACCACCACATGGTTGGCCAGGCTCTTTAACTCTGTCACCTGGGGAAGGAGGAGGAGAGGATGAGATGTAACCACGGTCAGTCAGGCTGAGGCTGCTGCCAGGATGCCATCACCACGGGACAGCATCCTCTTTCCCAACAAGGGGTGGCTTTGAGCGAGGCCCACTTCCCTCACTGCCTTGTGTGTCCCCCACATAACCACTGCAGCTGTTGTCCCAGCACAACTCCTGCCCACAGCGTCCTGCTCTGACTGTGGGGCTCCCTAACTTGATGGAGAGGAACTCGGTGATGAGAGGCAAGAAAACCATCTCCTCGCTGTCCCACACCTGCTTGATGTTCATCTCAATGCGTCCCCGTAACTTCCACCGCTGCCGCCCATACTTCATAAAGATCTGGGGGAAGAGCAGAGGCATGGAGCAGGCTGCCCAGAGAGGTGCTGCTCAGACAGCCAAAGGATGGGGCTCTGAGCACTGATGGAGCTGTGGGTGTCCCTGTTTATTGCAGGGAGTGGGACCAGACGGCCTTTAAGGGTCCCTTCCAACTCAAACCCCTCTACAGGTCCACCATCCATGGGGCTAGGCGTTCTCTGCAACCCAGGGCCACCCACCACAGGTCCTCAACAGATATTCCTGCTGCACACCGGCACCCAAGGACGAGGCCCACCCGTGTCCCTCAGGCTCAACATGGACCGCGGGAAGGAGGAGGACAGATCCCCATCCCTACCCCCAAGGCTCCACCAACCTCATACTGATCACCAGCACAGAGCCGGGCGAAACCTGCCAGCCCTGCAAGAGAAGGCAGAGGGGTTTTAGGACCCAGCAGGCTAGTGCTGCTCCAGGGCTGGGAAGGGATGTGTTACCTTTCATCCAAAGTGGAACTCTCCCAGCTGGCTTTCCATCTCGCTCTCCAGCAGGCACATGTTCTGGGGGCAAGGAACAGAGCACCCATCACTCACAGCCCATCAGGTCAGCACCTCCCAGCCCACCCAGCGACGGGTGCCTCACCTCCGTGTACTCCCTGTAGCTCTTGCTGGCCTTAGCCAGGCTCTCACGTGCCTCTCGGCTGCCTGGCAAGCCCGTGCTGTAGGCCTTGACCATGTTGTGGGTGCCATCACAGAGCCGCTGCTGGATGCAGTAGGCTTCATACAGCTCGTCAATCTGCAAGGACAGGATGGGAGCACGGTGAGGGGCAGGGGGATGAGTGGCAAGCAGGGATAGCGGCTCCTCGACGTGCTCTCCCACTGCTCAGGACACTGCAGCTTTGGCTGGGCACCACCAGAGCACCACGGTTCATGTGAGCCTGGTGGGGAAGAGCGCTGCTAAATAGAGGCCAGAAAGCCACGGAAGCTCCCGATCCCCAGCTCCTACCTTGCTAGCATGGAACGCAGGAAGCGCTCGATTGACTTCACTTGCTGGAAAAGCAGAGACGGTGTGAGAGGCTCCCTGAGAGGGGCTGAGGGCCAGGATATGGCCCCGCCCCATATTCCTGCTGCGAGACAGGACGTGTCCCAAGCAGCAGGCTGCGAGCCACCGACAGCATCTGCTTTGTCCTCTGCCACCCTGTGTGCAGAGTCCCAAGCCTGGCTGTGTGGGAGAAGGTGGGTGTAGAGGGGACATGGGGAGGCGAGGGAACGGGGCACCGCTCCCGCTTACCTTATCCAGATCGTAGAGAAAGCTCTGGAGGAGAGAGGAGAGAGATAAGATACGGCACAAAGCCAGCTCTGCCCACCCAGGAAGCACCCACCCTCCGCAGCATGGCAGGAGCATGGCATGTTCCTGATCTTGGTACTTAAAGTACTGTCTGAGGTTTCAGTGTGTCAGGGTGAAATACTGCTCTTCTCAAGCTCATGTCCAAAGGAATTTCCCTGAGTGCACATGTCATGTCAGCCCATGGCTTCCTGCGCAAACCCACTTCAGAAGATGGGAACTTCAAATGCAGCAGCTCCCCTGTAGCAGGCTGGAGCCACATGACAGCTCACCATGAGCAGGGCCCTCTGGGGCAGCAGCAGTGGTGCAGGCTTGGAGCAGCTCCACAGACGTAGCAGCCCTGGAAGGTACACAGGGAGCTGTGCCACATGGCACTTTGGGGTGAACCTACCTCAGCAGGCTCATCTGTGAGCCGCCAGTAGCCAAAGAAGCTGTGCTGGCTTTGCGGGATTTTGACTTTGGAGCCATGAACTTGCAGGTGGGCACCACCCTTGGAGCAAGACTCAATTATGCATTCAGAAAATTCAGCTGGATTCTCCTGGGGCAGCTGGTGATAGCTGCTGAGGCCAGAACTTCAGAACCCCTTTCTTCTCACCACCACTTGAAGTGTTTAAAAAAGAAGTCTCTCAGGCTCTTTTTGTCAAAAGTATATGTTTATTTATAAAAGAGAATAGAAAAATAGACTGAAGTGCTTTTTTTTTATTCGTTTTTTCTTTTTTTCCCTATAGAAGACAATACCTTGGAGGCTGAATGTCCCAGACCTACACACGGCTTTGAAGCCCACAGCTGCAGATGGCTGATCCCAATCTGATGCAGCATATTGTGGAAATCTGGAAGTAGAAGGTCAGCAAGGGATTTTTCCACTGATGACTAAGGGACTTGACCACAGATCTCCAAATGATTTTAATTACAGATCTCTGGCCAAACTCCTTCACTGGCTTTAAAAGTTCAAGCCCAGTGAAATCCAGAGATTTTTTTTCTACTTCAGGCCTTAAAAACTGCCTCGACAGTTGGGCTGGTGAAAAAAAACAAATGGCCAGATCCAGCCATGGGAAGCAGAGCACTTCACCAATCCCACAGTGAGTTGGACAGAAGAAACCCTCTGCATCCCCATTCCAGTATTGCCTTGGTTTCAGATGTGCAACACCAGAGGTTCATAGCTACGTATGAAGTTTCAGTTAAACTAAACAAGTGAGTCTCGGACCCCTCAGTGCTTTGTGTGCCACATTAACCTTCTGAGTCAGTGGTGAGCTGCCGTGGTGTGACTTTGGTGGCCCTGTGGTACCTCTGAAAGGAAGAGGTGATCCCAGCAGCAGGATGTCTCCTCAGTGCTGAAGCAGATTTTTCAATGAATGGCAAAAGGGAAAAAAAAAACAAAACACAATTTCTTCACACAAGAGGGCCTTTTGCTGGAGCAGGTTCCTCCCCAGGCACCTATGACTTCCCCAGGCAGGTGGTTTCCCTCAGCCTACACACTTTGTGACCTTAATGTTGTCCAGATCTTGACAGCAGTGCAGAATACATTTTCTGCTGCAGTTTTGTCCAGGTTGTGAAACAGATACAGTAGTGAGACTTCCTAAGAAACTCCAGCAAACCATTTTAGTTGGAGGCTCACCTGCAGTTCTGTAACCTGCAGTGCTTGGACATCAGCACCCCATTCTGTATTAAAAATAGTCCATGTATCAGCCTCTGCATCTGTGTGGAGCCCTGGAAAGCATTGCTGCATGTGGTCAATTGACATCTGTTTTTAATTTGACTTCCTGTGAAAAACTGGAAGTTCATTTTATTATTTCTTTTCGATCTGGCTTGTGATATTCAAATGCTTCCAATCAAACTAAAACACTGTCCTCCTTTCTGAGTCAACTTGTCCGTAGGCAGATGCAGCTTTTGAGAACTAAAGCTGTCGGAAAGCACCTTCCCTGCCCCTGCTTTGATTCATCAGCTGGGATGATGCACAGTCTTTTTCAGCAGGTATATTACAATCCATGGTGTATTTTTCACTGGCATCCAAGAGGCCTAATGTCGGCTCTGTCTTCCAGTGCAGTCCATTGCTCTCCTTTGTGCCCATTTTGCATCTGGGTGCTCCCTTTGTTTACATTCTGAGAAACCTCATGCTGTGCACTTTGACTTCCACTCCTTCTTGCTGCCCAGCTGTAGCTCTGCTGTGCCAAAACAAATTGCTCAAAACCTCCTTTGGATTCATTTTGATTCCTTCTGGCAGATTGAAAGGAGCCTCATTCCAATCTGAAACACTGCTAAAACCACAGAAACAGTCTGCACCACTACAAAAGCCTTCTCGGATCCCTCCCTGGCCATGTGCTTTGGCCTGGTTTCTGCTGTTTTACATTTTGTCTATTGTTTCATTTTTTACATAGAACCAATCATTATCTTCATTTGCTTTTAATATCGTGTGCTGTTTTCATCACCTCCCCCACCAGTATTCTTTTCAGGCATATCTCTACACATAGGGACATGGGTGAGGCCCAACTCAGCTGCAGCTCTGCTCTTAGCCTATCTCACACAATAGATGTTAGCTAATCAGTATAAGCAGTTCTAAGGGAGGGTCACCTGCATGTCTTGGCACCAGAGTAGGGGCAATGTGCAACAACTTTGCTCAGGAAAGGAAGAAAGTCAGCATCCAGCACTGACTGCTGTCTTTCCAGCAGGTATCCCCAGCAAGTAACTCTCTGGTTTCACTCACAGAGTCACAGAATTGAAGGGATTGGAAAGGACCTCACTCACTGCATTGCCAACACGGGTAGAGAGACTCCTCAACAATTTCTTCAACAAATCTCTGCTGATGTTTTTGGTTTGTGAGTGCTTCTTCCCGTCCTGCATGCTGTAAGTTCCCTTGTCCTGGCATGCTGGTGCAAAATAGCTATAAAGTCTTCTGCATAAAACAGGCCCAAGTACAGAGTCATTCCCTAACCACATGTCAACTCAACGGAAATGACACCAGGTTCTCATGTCATAATTTATCTATTTCATTTTAAGGCACCTGTGAAAACTGCCTCTATGTTTGCACCAAATGAAAAACCCCAACTCTTTTAGCAGGAAGGAGTCTGCTTGAGACCAGACTCAAAACGTGCATTGCACGTAACATATGACTACTGGTATACCTGATTTTTAAAAAGGCATGAAACACTCCCAGCTATGGTCCCAAACCACCCCATGTGCTCAGGATAATACTGCTATGGAATATCACTGGAAAACCATTTTCCTTTGCATCTCTGCAATGAGGGTACCTGTGAAGGATGACGATATTCCAGAAAGGTTGCCAGGAGCTCCAGCACTTAATGGCACTTTTGGGAGGGAATCTGTGAGTAAGAGGAAACACACAGTCCAACTGCTAGCAAAGGAACAAAATGCACAAGGCTTGCATTAAAAAGAAAACAAAAAGTGTTCATGTTTAGTCCTCTATAATAACAGCAGAGAAAGTTTTTTCTACTTGAAGTTGATGCTGAAGAATAAGTATTTCTCATTTTGAGCACTAAGAAATGATATAAAAGCTAGCAGCTCACACCAGTGGGCCACTGTCTTAAAACTGTGTGTGAATATTGAGCACATGAATACCTATAGACTGAGAACTTAGAAATATTCACTACCAAAGAGGCAGCAGACCATGCATACAATCATGTTTTCTGAAAGGTCATTTGTTGTAAAATAAAGAACAAACATTGCTGCCCTTAAAGTAATTTTCATGTTTCTGATTTTTTTTTTAAATACCATTGACCAGGTGGGTTGCTGCTGAACAGAGCTCCCCAGTCAGGAAAAGTTAAATGTTTTGAGGTGCATTCCCACTGCAGCCTGAACTAACGAAGATCAGCATCACTCTGCTGGTTCCAAAAGAAAACCTGGCAGAGACACTCACTTCCTTTTGCGGAGAGCCCTGGTATTGCTGGAAGGGAAAGGACAGGACACAGAAAACATTCTTCCCTCTTCTGCCCCCTCTCCATATGACATAACTTCCAGGACCCACTGGCTGCTCCTTCCTATGGATGGGAAGGTCAAAGGAGAGAATTAACAGAGAAGCCTAAGTAAAAATTATCAGTAAAAAATAGGGAGTATGTCAAAGCAGGTTGTTGTGCTTCATGGGACTCACGTTGTGCTAGAAACTTGTTGCTCTGTGCTTTGGTATAGGTAAAGGTATGAAATCTACTCTGCTGCAGCCTGCATCAAGACAGCAGGAGACAGTAGTTTTATCCCACAGAAACTGAAAGCAGGAATCAGCCCTGAGTTTTGGGTGCTTCCTCTTGTAAGCAATATTTCGCCCCCAAAAGCAAGGCAGGTATGTCCAGGCACAGAAGCTGATGCCCAAGTGTCACACAGCAACAACGCTGCTGTTGGAAAGGCTCTGTTCAAATCCTGACACTCAGGATGTGTGATCAAGCAACACTCTCTGGTGAACTCAGCAGGCCAAGGACAGTTAGAGCAAAGGCACTGGCAGCCAGCTGGTTGGAGAGGCCTGCTCAGCAGGGTCTGGCTGGTGTCTGATGCTGCACTGTACTGTACAGCAGCAGTTCCAATCAGTCCTGTAGGTAACTTGCTGACCCTAAGGCGGTAGATTTTTCTTGCAGCACTGTGTTTTCTTTTTCACTCCTCCAGGCTGGTGAGAAGTGCTAGATGTCAATATATTGTAGCTCACCATGGTCCTGAAAGAGCTGGGAGTTGTCCTCTGAATTTGTGCTTATCCATGTTGTTTTGACAGAAATCAGTTCTACAGCAGTGATCTTGTGCCCTGTGGAAGACGATGACTGTAAAGGGGAACCTTCACGTGGTGGGGTGGGAAGGAACTACAGCAGGGTACAGCAGGACAGGTATACTTGCTGTGATGTTCCCCATTTGAATAACAAAGAAAACAATATAAAATTGACTTTTCATTTGTCTTTGCGCAGTGTCATGCCTGAAGGCATAAATGTCAATATAAGAAAATATATTGCAGCTCTCCAGGTGATGGCCCAGGGCCACATCTAAGAAACACTGGCTTTGCTTCCCAAAGAAATTCTCTGAGATGCCTTCCTTGTTTTTCACCTCTTCCCACCTTCCCCTGGGGCTCATTAACTTTCCTGGCTGCTTCTCTGTGACATTTCAGTCCTGAAGGAAGACAGCCTGAAAGCCTCTTTCAGTGGTTCATGGGAAAGTAACATCAACTTCTGGAAACAGAAAGAAAGAGGGAACATCAGAGCCCCGTGTTGGCTTCTGGGAGCACAGAAACTGCCACAGGCACTCCCAACAGCACATAAACCTGCAGTGATTTTCAAGGCTTTACATTCCCAGACGCTAGCAGCAGTCTCAATACACTAGCTGAAGCAAGAAAGCCCTCAGCAAAGCCACTACCCTCTGGGCTCTAGGAGTCGTCCTCATTGGAATGGAGGCCCAAGAGCTCCTCAGACAAGCTGGTGAGACCATTTTCTTCCAGGGCTGCAATGAGTCGCGCTATCGTTGCCTTCTTCCCCTCTGACTGGATGAACCGGAGAAGCATCTGATAGGCTTGTTCATACAGTCCCTCTCGGTCATATTCGTGGGCCAGGTTATCAATGGCAGGATCTCTCAGGGCCCGGCAGTTCTTCTGCAAAGAGCGACCCACTTGCTTCCACTTCTTGGACACGAGCTTGGCAAATTTCTGGTGGTCAGCTGGTGTGAGTGATCTATTGTCTGAAATGGACAGAGGGCAGATAAAACATATGATTTCATGTCTGATGTAATGTAGGCAGGGTCAATCTGAGGTTTGCTCAGTGTTCTGTGCAGCTGGGAGGCTGTTCAGAAGTCACAGTGAGTTGTTAAACAGCTGTGCTGCTCTGCTTGTCTGCTGGTGTTGTAACACCTGGGCAGCATTGTGTTCAGAGCAGAAGTGCAAGAGCAGTGAGGCTAAAGGGACCGGTTTGCTGCGGGCAGGGGCTTGTGCACTCTGACACAATCCTCTAATACTGGCAAGGGAAAATCAACTGAGTAGTGCCAGTGGCTTGGGTGCCACTTACCTGCTCCCAGCTCTGGCATGTCTGGGCTCCTGTCAGGCTCAGGCCATTCCCCTTCCAAAATCCTTCCTCAACATCAGGGTATCTGGGCTTGCTCCCTAGCCCAGGTTGCACAGGTAGGCGTCCAGGCAGGTCTTGAACATCTCCAGAGAAGGAGACTCCACCACCTCTCTGTGCAGCCTGTGCCAGTGCTCCGTCACTGCACTGTGAAGAAGTTCCTTCCCAGGGATGAGTCTGTCCTGTGCTTTGCCAGAGCTCAATTTTCTCTGACACTGGGTTTTTTTTTCAGCCTTTCAAAAGCAACTCAGCCAGGCCTTTCTGACCAAGCCCCCTGCACCCTAGCTATACATCCTTAAAATACTGAAATGCAGACAGCAGCTCACTCCTCAGCTGTTTAGCACTGGGGACTGTTCACACACCTTAAGCACATTCGGAAAAGACCAAGCTGATCTCAAGCCAAAACTGCTACAAGGGACTACCTGAAAGCCTTCTGCAATGGACATCACCAGAAACAAGTGGTGCACCGCAGGGAGCCTGGGCTAAGCAGGCCAGCAAGACATCCCAGGGCGAAAATGAGCTGAGACCTGATCTGAAGTAGTGTGGCAGTATCTTAGTACTACTGCCACTCCTTCCCCATGTGAAGCTCAGAGATTCTTGGTTTACCTGAGGTAAACCCAACCACGCGGTGACATTAATGCTCCCTTTTGGACTTTTGAGGTTCTCTGGCTCAATTCTAGTTACTCACCAAACTGCTGTCCCTGAAAAAGAAACGTGACTTGTGGGGAAAGGGAGCTGCCTTGAGAAGGTAGAGATGGGGAGTTCGGTGACATGCAGTCCTTGGAAGGCATGTTGTTGTTTATGTTCTGGTGAAGAATCAGGCCCTTGAGGTGTTCCTCCAGCTCTGCGATTTCCTCATCCCGCAGGCGGTCGGGCTGTAAAGCAAACAGCACTGATGATTTGTGCCAGGTTCACCATCACACAGAGGTATAGGTATTTATATGGAGGGCAGGTTTTCAGTGTGGCTTAAGATCATGGTGTTGAGAGAGAAGCAGTGAGATAGCAATAGCCTGTGTTGTAAATTGGTCAAATAAGATAGTCTGATGGAGTTCTGACAGTAAATCTGTGAATTTCTATCTACAATGTGATATGAAATGGGCACTATCCCCCTCCTGGGTCTGTCACATGCATCAGTGACTACTTTCAAGCCGCACAAAATTGCTCCTAGTCCAATCTTAACTTTCAGAAGCTCACTGCAAGAATTAAGGCAGCAGGGGTTCTCTGATTTACTCCCCATGAGAGTGAGACCTATGAAACAGGGTGAGCTGATCTAACAGCTCATGGCCACCAAAGCAAGCAACTCCCTCTTTTTCCCTACCTTCTCCTCCTTTACTTTAGGAGTTTTGTTGCTCCTAGTGCTCCCTGCATCCTCTCCAAGCCAGTTTTTCTTGCTAACCAAGAGAAAACCAGTCTGATATCTAAAGAGAAAGTAAGGAGAAAGGGGATAAGGAAATAGTGCACAGCATTTGCAGAGTCAAACCTGTCAAGTGCTCTGACTCAGTTTAGCGTTGAAGCTCACATACCACACGTTGGTACCCAGCACTGCCCTCAGCTGGTGACTGATCTTTCTGCTTGCTGCACTGGTAGGCAGAGGTCAGGCTGAGTCAGTTCTGGGGAACAGACAATAACCATTTCTCTTGTCCAGTCACCTAATTCATCAGAGGGAGGGAGCAGCAAGCAGAAGTTGAAAGGGTGTGTGTTATCACATGTTTGGTCCTGGGTGAACAGTTTGCATTTCATCACTATGCTTGCAGAAAATCAACCTGCCAGGACATGCTCTTGTACCTAATCTTCCTGTGGAGGCAGAGACTGCCTATTCCTAAAGACCACCGAGAGGGAAGCAAAGCTGTCAGATAACAGTAGTTCCAATTGGAACAAGAACAGCAGGAGAGGAAAAAGACAATGAGTTTAATCACATCAGGTGCTTTGCTTTTGTGTAAGATCACAAGATCCCACTGCTCCTGCTAGTAGGACTAGTGTGCCAGTGCCAAAGTGTGAGATAAGCTAGATTTTAGATGTCATCCTTGAGAGAGAGTCATCTCTGTCAGAATAGCAGCCTACTCCTGCTGGCAGCAGATGCTGCATGTCCCCACTCTGTCACGAGCTGTTGGTGCAATGCATGGTGTTCATGCTCGTGCCCAATTTAGGAACAGTTACCATTGTTGAGGAAGAGGTGTGCGAGGCAGGGGAGAAAGGTGTAGGCAACTCTATGGCCCTTCCAGAAAAGTGCCCAGATATTTTCTGGGAAGGGCAGAGCTCTTCTCCATATTAATATTGTGAAGAAGAAACTGGCAACCCAGTGCGCAGCGCCAGAGCAGGATGTGCACCCACTTTGCATCCTGTGCTACTGCTTCTCATTACTACTTGGCTTCCCTCCCTCTCCCATTCACCTTTTCTCTGTAGATGCACTCCAGGCAGCGATCCTCATCCTTCAGCATACTGTCCAGATGCTCATTGCCAGCCTTCAGCTCCATTTCTAGAGGCACTGTGGTCATGGCCAAGGAGAGCTGGAGGTGGTTCTGGAGGGATGTCTGGAGCTCTCCTTCCCGGTAGCTCCGCAGGAACCGGCGGCAGTTCTCCCGCTTGCAGAATTTGAGCTGGACTATCAGGTGTGGGTGGCTGCAGTGCACTTTGAGCATGTCCACCCCATTCACGCTGCCGGTGGAGTCTGGCAGGGAGAAGTGAGCAGAGTCACTATCCAGGCACGCGACAGACAACCCAGACCCACTCCCATCCACCACCAAGCCTGCAATGGAGTAGCTTTTCAATCATCTTCTGTGATAAAGTCCTCTGGGATGAAAAGCCTGTATATAAAACCAAGAGGAAAGGATTAAGATTTTGCTGCCCTGCAATGATGAATCCCTGAAGTGTGGCATCCAGATGAAGCTGTTGGGTACTACAGCCCACATAATTATCCCAGCGCAGTTCACTGGGGGAGGCTTTAAGTTCAAGGTTCCACTTTTAGGGAAGAAATGGCTAGATTAAACCAGTACACAACAGGATACATGATGAAAACGCACAGTTCAGCTCAGTTCTGAGCCAGATTTCTGTCTCCGTGGCTGGAGTTTTATGCAGCAATAAAGGTCCTGGAAGGAGACCTAGTATTTCTTCCCCACCCCTGTGTCCAGAGGTAACTTCTGGCTTGATGCCTTCATGCAAGTGACAGACCCAGCTACAAGACAGACCCAGCCACAAGAATTTCAGCTGTCAGAGTGGGGCCTTGTTAAATTTCTTTGCACAAAGAATTAATTCACAATAAATGTCAGCAAGGACAAGGTAAGGATGGACCTTCTGAAGTTAGTGTGGAGGGAGCTCGAGAGCCATGAACAACAGAGAGAGGTCAGGCATTCATCCTTCCTTCTCCTAGCAGTGCTTAAATTCAATTAGCTGTGCGCATCTACCTTGTCTCCTTCGCTCTCTCTTGCAGCAGAAGCCTGTGGGAGGCTGGCTGTACTGCTTCCCTACCCAAATTGATCTCTTGGCCTGTTGCTGCACAAAGCAGTATGGATGGATCTGCTCAGACTGCTGCCCTGTATCAGTGATTTCTAAACCACACATTAAGACATTATTTAAATGTGCCTGAGGAATACTTTAGGCAAAGCAGACCTGTGTGTTCTGCATTAGCTAGGACAAATGACCTGGCAATTAAAAGTATGCACTAACAGTGGTATTACAGGGTTTACAGTGTGTTGGTTGCATCAGAAGCTTTAGTTTGGGCTAGATGCATAACTTGGACTACGTACTTAGGAGAAGCATTTTAACTCTGTGCAGGATTACTGATCAGAAATGCCCTTGTATGTTAATTGCTTCCTTCGTGCTTTGTGTTCTGTACATGCTAATTAAATAAAAGCTTGCATAACAGGGCAAGAGGGCTGGGGTAGGGAAAAGTTCTACACACGGAAACCTTTCTGAGGCAGCAACTTCAAAAACAGCTTCTTTCTGAAACTTCTGACAGCTTCAGATTTCATGTCCTTTTTAGGTACAAATGAGCATGGTAGAGTTTAGCATTACTGAGAGCTTTCCTTTAAATGTGTGAGCAGATGCACATTCCAGTGGAACAAAGCAGGCATAAATTGATCCTAACCGGACAACACTGTTGGGCTTCCTGCTGTTTCACATCTTTGGATGTGGAGCTGGCCTGCACCGGATCAACTAGCCAGCTTTGTTAAATGGATGACTGCCAGAAGAAATTACAGTACAGTTGCACAAACCCAGTTAAACACTATGTCCTCAGCTGTATGACAAGTAAAAAGCACTGTGACAGCTGTTCTGGGTAAATATGATAAACTCTTCAAATTACTACTAGTCTGCAATCTGCTTGGTGCACAGGTAGGTAAAGGAACATACTTCTATGGCTATCTGTATCTCAAGACCTGTTTTTGATGTAAATAGTGTTAAGTACAGCTGAAGCTAATGTAATTGTGCCTATTAAAGTCAGAAAATAACTTCTGTTGGCTATCACTAATATAAAAAATGGCCTTCAAAATAGGAAGTCATGTTTCTGTAGCAGAGAATCAAGTTTCATACCAATTGCAATCTTTTGCCCTCCTACATAAATGTGCTTAAATAAACATTCATAAAATAGGATCATTCACAGGACAGTACAAGTTGGAAGGAAGTCCAGGAAGTCTTTAGCACACCCTCCTTTGCCAAGCAGTGTCAGTTCTGAGGTCAGACCAAGTTGCTAAGGACTTTATCTATGCCAGGACAGAGAACACACAACTGGGCAACTGCTTGATTGCTCTTGAGAGGAAAATGTTTGATCTCATATCCATTGCCTACCTTTCTTGTTTTGGTTTATGCCTGTTGTCACTCATTCCCCATTCACCACCATCAGTGTGTGTCATTCTCTCCCTGGCTAGCCTCCCTGCAGGTATTGGCAGGTTGGTGGAAGGTGCCCCCAAATCCTTCTCTGCTCCAGGGTGAACAGGCCCAGCTCCTCAGCACCTCCTCACCAAGCATCCTGGTGGCCTTCTGCTGAACTTGCTCCACATTATCAATGTCTTTCCTGTACTGCAGGACCCAAAATTGGGTGCAGTATTCTAGATTCTAATGAGTGCTAAGCAGAGGGAGTTAATCATTTCCCCTGACACCTTGTATTTCTGGGTTGCTAGAGTTCACGTTCAGCTTGTTATCTATCAAGACCCTCAGAGCTGCTCTCCAGACAGTCCATCCCCAGCCTGTTCTGTACAATCTGCCCTTCGTGAAGCCACACTGGCTTCTTGGATCACCTCTTCTAGCACGTGCCTTAGCATGAATTCCAAGAGGACCTGTTCCATGATCTTCCCAGGCACAGAGATAAGGCTCACTGCCCCGTAGTTACCCAGGTCTTCCTTTATCCCTTTCTTAAAAATGGGAGTGACGTTCCCCTATTTCCAGTTACTGTGGACTCTGCATGACAGCTATGATTTTTCATATATGATGGAGAGCAGCTTGGCAACCACAGCAGCCAGCTTACCATCTGGTCGCATACACACTCAGCCTTGTGAGGCAGTCTCCAAATTGCTCTGCTCCTACAGTGGGAGGGATTTTGCTCCCCTGACCCCCACCTAGAACTTCAGTGACACAAGAAGCAAGGGAAGCCTGCATGGCAGTGATGACTGAGGCAAAGAACTTGTTAAGTAACTCAGCCTTCTCCATGCCTGAGGAGAGGCTCCACCTCTCCCAGACCCCATTTAAGGGCTGACTGTCACTAGGGAAGGATCTCTGGAGATTGCTCTCTTTGGAGTTTTTCCACTGCAAGCCTGGGGCACAGCTGAACATTCCATCTATTTTTGATTATCCTCTTCCACTGTGATAATCTTTCTTGTTATACATCTTCACTAGCATACTATTTGAACTGTTTATTCTGTTAACTATACATCTGTTATCCCTACACTAGCCCATCTCAGTTACGAGGGAGATATGTTAGCATGGATGACAGAGAAGGTTTTGCATCCAGTTGTACCCAAAGTCAAATCACTGCCTGAAATTGTGAAAGAGATGGACTAGGTTGCATGAAATTGCAGTCATCCTATCTGTTAGCTGTGTCTTGGATTTGTAGAGTAAGTACCAGCGTTCCTTACCTTTGAGTGGGGGGATTAAACTAAGGCAAGACATGAGATTTCAGTTTGCCAGGACACCAGAGAGGATGGGTACCTGCTAATGCAAGCTTCAGTGCCTTGAACACGCAGGGCTTCTTCTGAGAGCTTTCATAGAGGTTTGGCAGAATGATAGTCTTGCATGTTGACTGAAGGAAGAGGTACGCGCTGCCGATCCATGGAGCCGAGCTACCTGCCATCTTCAGCACCTACAAAATCATACAGGTCACCTGAGAGACCACAGAAAAAATGGCCTGATATCAGCAGAGCACAAGCATGACAAGATCATAAGGATGTGCCCTTGTTTTTTGAAGGAGGTAGCAATATTGCTAATGCAAGTATACCCTTTAAAGAATTTACTGTTATTTTGTAAAGATCAGCACAATGGGACTTGGTGACCCGAAGACTTGGCAGCTCACAAAACTCTGTGTTCATTGTCCACTGGAATCCATTTGTAGTCCAAAAATACTCTATAGCCTCATTTCTCCTCAGCACAGTAAGATCACAACACCAAGATGTATGCTGGGACTGTAGATTGCAAACTGATTTACCTAGAACTTTACAGTAACAAGGTGTATCAGATCTTTCCAACCTCGCATGCAGTATCAGTAACCCCCACAGCCACTGTAAAGGCTTTGCTCTCTGTTTACAAAGCTGTTGAGAAGTATGCTCCAGAGAATCCAAACCTGCCTATCCAGCAAAGATAATCTATGGTGCAAAGCCTCCAAAATCCTGAGATACAGCACAACATGAGAAGAGATGCACAGAGCCTGATGCAAATCATAACCACAGCAGGATCCTATGTAGGACCCAGCACAAAACACACTGCAGAGCTGCTGACACACACAGCCTGAACACAGTGCAGCCTTACAAGCCCCTCTCACAGGCTGGGAATCCCAGCGTTTCTCTTCACCAGTGCCAATCAGGGGCTTGTAACCTGCTCCTAATAAAGCAGAGCAGGCTTTGCGGCCACACAGGGCCCAGAAGAACTGCCTTTACCCTGGTGCTGTCACCTTGGACTTTGACCGGTCCTGAGGTCACGGGTGTTGGAGGGGATGTGAAATCAGTTTGGGCACACAAATTCTGTGTGGTTCAGTGCACATGTATGACTTCCAGCGCTGCACTGCTAAGCCCTGACTTGTGCAGCCATGCACTTGGGGGGTCTCTCTTCATTTTAGGTCCTAGCTCTTTTAGGATCCCTCTCCCAGTATGTCCCCTGGATGATGGCACATCCACCTCTCCATTCTCACTGTGTCTGTGCCTTGCTGGCCAGCTAATGTAATGTTAGAATGGTTTGAGTTGGAAGGGACCTTAAGGTCCATCTGCTCCTGATCCCTGCAGTGAGCAGGAACACCCACAGCTCCATCAGTGCTCATGGCCCCGTTCCCTGACCTCGGCTGTCTGCAGGGCCGGGGCAGCACCACCTCTCTGGGCAGCCCGTGCCACTGCCTCACCGCCCTCAGTGTAAAGAACTTCCTTATCTCCGATCTAAATCTGCCCTTTCTTAGTTTGAACCCATTTCCCCTTGTCCTATCACAACAGATCCCACTGCAGAGTCCGTCTCCTTTTTCTTACATGCCCTTTGGATACTCCATGCCGCTACAGGTCTCCGGGGCCTCCCGTTCATCGGGCTGCCCAGCCGCAGCTCTCAGCCTGGCAGCGGCTTCAGGTCCTCACCTCCGGCCCGGGGCCCCACCTCCCACACGGGGCAGCGGGGGCCGGGCTGCCGCCCCACGCGAACTACCGCCCCACGCACGGGGCGGCGCATCCCTCGGCCCACCGGGCCCCGAGCCGCCGTGCCGTGCATGTGTGCGTGTGGGGGGGCCCTTACCTCCCGCCGCCGCCGCCGCCGCCGCTCGGCCTCGGCGCCGCTACTTCCGCCTCTGCGCGGCCGTGAGGGACGGCGGGAAGCGCCGCCCGCCCGCGGGGAATCCCCGGCCGGCAGCTCCGGTGCGCGGCGATCGCTGCCCCCCCCGCCCCCGGGGCGCGTTGTTCGTGACAGGCGAGTGAAGCCCCGCTGCCCGGGAGAGGTACGCCGCTCCCCGCGGGACGGAGGGCAGGCAGCGCGGCCCACGCAGCCGGCACGCCGCGCGGCCGTGGGCTCCGCCGCGCACCGCGGGCCGCGCTCAGGGCCGCACACAACGCCGAGCGCTTTTCCTTTCTGCGCGCCCGCCGCCTCTCGGGCCGTGGCTTTAAGCTTTCCCGAGCAATTGCTTTTGTACTCTGGGAGGTTCGCAGTCCGTTTCGT
Organism: Cyrtonyx montezumae; assembly: GCF_038088225.1. Lineage (NCBI taxonomy): Eukaryota > Metazoa > Chordata > Aves > Galliformes > Odontophoridae > Cyrtonyx > Cyrtonyx montezumae. Next base: position 16,017,364 of record NW_027071903.1, read on the forward strand.
ATGACTCCAAAGGCCGGTAAAAATAGCTGAGCGCTAAGCGAGCGCGACGCGTGAGATTTCACGTTAGGTAAAGGGCAGTTTGGCGTTTGGGCAGAGGTGCGTTTGCGACGCTGAAAGCGAGGAGCTTGTCGGAGGAAGCAACGAGCAGCGGAGTCCCCGGAAGGAAGCACGGCTGAGTCCTCCGGCCGCTCAGCGCTGGGGGAAGCGCTGCAGTCGCTGGGACGATGGCAGATGCGATAGCGGCTGTGCTGCTGCCATCCCATGCTGAAAAGAATGAGTCACACTTGAAAGCAGATTCTTGAAAAAAAAAAAGCGGCCTTCTGCTCTTCTCCGAGCTTTATTCTTTGCATCAGAGGTCTCCAGTAGTTAGGCACAAACTGCTGCGATGAAACAACGCTGGGACTCCAGAGCCTGGGGCTTCAGAAGCAAGACGACTTGCCCGAAACTCAGGGAGGCTGTGGGACACGGCTCGTTCCCCAGCGCTGTCCCAGGAAGGAGAATGCTTGCAGGCTGCACAGCTCTCTCATTTAAAAATCCTGCTTTGACTTATGGTGGGGACAGAAAAACTGTGTTGTATTGGTGGTTTTATTTGATGTTTTTATTTAAGCAAAACGTCTAGAAAAAATATGTGGAAAATACTGCAATGTTCAGGTGCTGTCGATCTCAGCCTTTGTCCCAGGTGTTTATACCTCACATATAAGGTTAATCAGAATGTGCTTTCCCGTTTCTAAGTCAGGCATGTGTAACTGGGATTTATAATGAGTGGATCAACAGTAATAAAACATTTATGTAGTAAAACATTTCTGTCAAACCAGGGCATCTTATTACAGGTAAGGGTCGCTGTGCTATGAGCCTTTTGTTTCACAATCAGTACAAAAGTGTGGAGCTGTTTTCTATGTAGAGCTTCTGCTTGCAAAGAGGTTTTTCTCCCCACAGTTTGAGAAATCTGTCTCAGCTCTTTGCATACCAGTGCAGCAGTACTGGAAAATTCTCTTGCGTTTCTATTACTTACAGTAGCAAAACCCTTGCTGTGGGAATACAGGCCTTTTTTAACCTATAGACTTGATCTGACATCTTCAGTGCTTGAAAAGTATTTCCCAGCTTTGTAGGTTGGAAATAATGTGCAGACATTTGGCCAGTGGATTTCCTCCGTTTTTGTGCTGAATTTCAAATTTTGATGAAGTTTCAAGTTTAGAATAGCGCTGACTCCCCCTGTGATCTGTTCACATTGGTTTGACTTCATACATAAATGCTAAATATTTATTTATTTTTAACAGGGTTGTTTGAAAATTCACTGTCGTTTTGGAAATTTCTCCAATTTCTGAACCTGACTGAATCAGCAACATGCCTGCCCCAGCCCCAGACCCATGGAGCTACATCCCAGAAGAAATCCTCATCCAAATTTTCTACCACCTTTCTCTTCGAGATAGGTACACAGTCTTCCAGGTGTGCAAGCAGTGGGCTAGGGCTGTGTCTTCCAGCTCTGTTTGGCATTTCACAGAGATCAGGTAAGAGGAATGGGTTTCTGCATCTCTGCAGATGTATCAAGAGCATTATGTATCAGTGCATGTTTACAGCACTCCACTGTGACAGCTAATTGATATCACTTGTGATTTGTGTGTGTTGCTCTATTTTGTGCCTATTGTTTCTTTGTATAATAGAGAAAGTGGTGTTATGCAGTGTGGGTTTTTTTATTAATTGCTCTGGTGATGATTTGGGTGCTGTTACGTTCTCAGGTAAGTTCCTTCAAGTTGCTACTTGAAAACAGCAGGAGACAAAGGTCATCTTCATCATGCATGGTACTTACCTCACTGATAGTCTTTCTGGAAGCTGGCTCCTCGCCCCCTCACTCCTTCAGAGTTTGGTCTTACAGTGGCTTGCCAGGCACCTGGTGAGAAGAAATGTGCGATCTGTTGGTGTCTGCCGGAACACTGGTAAAGGAGAGTCTTCTCTCTGTTGGCTCAGTTTATCTTCCACAGTGACTGACCTTTTCTTTTACCCTTCTAGCTGTGATTTAGAGGGTGAGGAGGGCGTGCAGAGCCTGTGCCAGTTCCTCAGCCAAACCAAACACCTGAAGATCAGATTTGACCAATCCAAAGAGGTCAACCGCAGGAATGTGACACACATCTTAGATGTGTTGGCAAAACAGAATCGCAAGCTGCAGCAGCTGTGTATTGTGTGCCATGGAGAGAACCCCTATTTCTACTCAGGCCAGGACATTCTGCAGAGCATACGGAATATGTGCGACACTAACAACCAGATAGATCTTCAGCATGTTGATTTTCGAAATATGCCCTTTACTCTTGATGGTGAGCTTGTTGAACTCCTAGCTACCACTAACCCAAACTTGCAAAGTCTGTTCATCAACAACCACACTCTGGTATGCAATGTGGCGCCGGACACGATTAGGAAAGTTCTCAGTGTGTGTCCCAGACTCTCAGCCTTGGGGGTTTACTATGCCAGCTTGTCCAGTGATGTATTTCTGGAGCTGCTCAAGCCAGGAAGAGCAGCTTTCACACATCTAGACATTTTCTGTGAGCGCCTGGACAAATATATACCAGTCATTTCAGAAGAGCTGTGGGCTGCTGTCAGGCAAAAACATCCTCAACTCTGTGTAGACCTAGAATTTGATCATACGGTCCCTGGCTGCAAAATACCACAGATCCTAAAGCTGAATATACCTGTGAGCACGCTGCAGCTTAACACCTACAATTACATGGTCGATCAGATTAGGTTTGTCACCCAGAGCTACAGCAGTACTCTAAAGAAGCTGACGTTACAAACCACATCCTCAGAGGGCTTGAATTCCTCACTAGTAGATCTGGCTAGGCACTGCCAAAATCTGCTGGAGATCCACTGCTTCTGTGTGGTCAGCAAGGAGGTGGTAGAAGCGTTCCTCGTGCACTGCCCCCGTCTGAAACAATACACTCTCAAGATCACCAAGGAACGGCACCCCTGGAAACCAGTGACAGTCTGGTGAGCAGCTCACCTACTCAGCAGACCAAGCATTTGTTCTCAAATGTGGCAGATCAAGGGCCATACAAAGAAATAGAATCGCCTGTTTTTAATTTTTCTTTAATGGAATATAGAGGGCAAGTCTTTTGTCTTCTTTGTGTTCTCTATTTAGCAATAGCACTAATGCCAAATTCACCCTTTGTGGAGTTGTATGGGAAATCATAGTGAATTTTAGTTTTGATGTTATCTTTTAAGAGACCCTCAAAGTCAAAGTGCACCATGACAGGCTCCCAGAAACTACTGAGGCAAACAGTTAAGGAAGTGACAGCTTCAGTGGGGGTGTTCTGTGTCCCTTGGGGTCCGTTAGCCACGTGGACTCATCTGTAACAACATCCGTGGTCATCTGATGGAAAGTGCCCTCCAACCTTGATAATTTCTCTTCTGGCATTTCTGTGATGGTGAGCTCACAGGGTATCCAGGTATTAGGTAACCTTTACTTTGTAACAGTATAAGGAGAAGCAAGCAGGAGAAAAAGCACTTAAAAAAGAGCACCGATAAAGTCGTAAGAAAAAGCATGTAGCCTGCAAGTATCCTTTTCTGTCCTTCTTTTCTCAGGAATGCACATTTCCAGGTTGTGAGTTGAATGCTTTTTGCAAAGGCCTATGCTTTCACTGCATTGTTAATATTTCTTAAGAGAATCAACAGTGTTTACAGTTTTTTCCTGTCACCTTACAGTCAACAGCAAATGGCAAGGGTATCATGCCTCTGAAGTAGGACGTGTGTGTTGGTTGGTTGTGCCAAGGATTCTGATGAACTGTGTTTTGAAGAGAAGCTGCTGATTTGAAGTGGTCCTGGCATAAAGCTCCCTTTGCAAGCACATATTTAGAGCAATCTAAAGGATTTTGAGCGATAATAATAAAAAGTGTGTTTTCTTGTATGTTACGTGTGCAGCTGTTTTCATCAGTCACTTTTCTCAGCCAAGAGCCAAATCAGTTCTCCTGGTGGATGAGACCTGTAGCCAAGCCAACTTACAGTTCTGCCTTTTCAAAACCTGGCCGAAGACATGCAGCTCTGGGATCTGGCCAGGCTGTGCTCATCTCCACTGGCCAGCTTCTGGGGCAAGAAAATTCCAAAATAACAACTATTTGAGTGCTTGGACAAGCACAGTGCTGCAGGGCTGGGTGCCCCGCAGGCTCCTGGTGGGTGGATTTGCTCTGCAGCCTTGCTAACCTCCTGGTACAAGGTGCGTGGCACGTGTTCCCTCTGCATGACGCTGCGTATTTATTCACAGCTCTGTGAGATCAGCTGCAGTGCATTTTCATTCTGTGTATTGTTCTCTGGGGCTGGTGATGCCATTGCATTGTGCTGAGTTTTTACGAGGGAGAGCAGCACTGCTGATGTGACTCCCAGGGAGCCCACTTTCTACCGGCCTGGGATAAAATTCAGTGGTTCATTCTGTGTTGGACACACATGCGTGCAGGGGAGCTGGCACTCTGACAGCAATGGGGGCAGTGTAGCTGGGACATCGGAGAACTATGCAGGACTCACCCAGTTCCCTGGTGATGGATGGCTACTCCAGCAATGTACCAGCCTTCCTAACCAAGCTCTGGACGCTGGTGGAAGATCCCGAAACAAACCACCTCATCTGCTGGAGTACGGTATGTGCAGCCCATGCTAGGTTCCACTCTGAGTGCTTTAAGGGGTGTTAAAACCAAATCCTCTAAAAGATACAGACTCTTTAGGAGAGAATAGGTCTTCACCTTGCTTCAGTTCCAGTTTTCTGGAAAAGGTGCAAAGCTGTTAAAGGAATTGAGTGATGGTTGGGTGATTTCACAAGCATCTCTTGGCAGCCCTTCACCAGTGTCATGGTAGCAGGGTTAGGGTTAGGCTGCCATAAGGAGCCTTCAGACCACAAGCTGAGGAAGAGCTTTACTCACCTTTTCAGCTAGTTCATGTGGTGGCTGTGGTGATGCGTATTTGTACCACTTCTCTAGTGGTAGATCGGTTTGGTTTGGTTTCTTATTTGTCTCTGGGGCTTTAATTGACTTAAGTGCAGTCAGTGGGTAAAAAGTCCCTCTTGTAGAGTGTTTAGAAACCACGTTGTGTTTTTGACCTGAGTAAGGCTTGCTGCGAATAACACTGTGATTTTGTCTCCAGCAGGGAGCTATCAGATAAGTTGTGTACATAAACATGGTCTCCAAAAGAAAGCATCTATTACAAAAGCAGATTTAAAGGGAGGGAGAAAAGTGTGAGACGGTATTTTTGCCATGTGCTTTTGTCCAGTACAGCTTTCATTCAAAACCTGTGATAGAATTTAATCTGTTTAGTTATTCAGGGCTTTCTGAAGTTGGTAGTACGTGGCCATACCACTTGGAACCACTGTGTTTTAAGTAACGACTTTCTAACTAGATATCAATACATGTAAACAGTCCCCTCTCTGTTGTATGTGCAGTATTCCCGATGTTGGTTTCAGGTCAGCTGTCATTTTGGACCTTCCATCATGATGCTCTGCTTTCCTGCAGCCAGACGTTGACTTACAGATATCTTCTTGGGTGAGGCATCATTAAGGTTGGAAAAGAACTCTAAGATCATCTGCAGAGGTCTGAGATTCCCTTGTTGCATCCTTCTCTTCTCCTTGTCAGTGCTGTTAGAGCTGAGGGGCTGCAAAACTTTCCTAAGATTTCTGGATGTAATCAGAGCTCTTGATAAACAGGACCTGTAAGGAGTAATTGAATAAACCTTTGCATGGCACAGGATATCTGCCCTGTGGGTCTGTTAAAACCAGCTGGGATAAACATCTGCCAAGACTGGTGAGCAGATTGTTAGTGAATGTCCTATGCACTTGGCCAGTTTTGCTTCTGCTCTGTGCAGCAGGGATCAATAGGAAAGATTCTGGTGATGGTCAAAGGGCACTGTTGAGGCAAGAAGGAGGGTTGTCTGTTGTGAGCATGCAGGGTTAATTGCGAGAGCAGGCAGAAGAAGCCTGTGTGGGCCTGCTGTTCCAAGCACAGTGGGAATTGGCACTGTATGCCAATGGGAGTGTAGTGGCATGCAGAGCAGGCTGGGTGGTGGGTGCATGGTGGGACTCAGGTGAAAATGCATTGCCAGTTCTGTCCCTTAAGAAGGTGATGTGGGTTTGTATTTGCAGAACATTTCGGGGCAGCTGCAGTGCAGCATGTCTGCCAGGCCCTCTCTGCAGCAGCTTACCTGCCAGCAGGAGAGAGGCCAGCAGGGGAGATGTGGGCTTCAGTGAGCCTGTCTGTCCCAGCCTGGTTTGCTTTGTTTTGGAGTCATGAATCCTGGCAACACATCCTCAGAAATGTCTTTTAGCAAGTTCAAATGCATGTTGCTAACCTGAACTGTCAGTACAATCGTTAAAACTTTATGCCATAATTCAGCCAAGTTTGTGGCTGCCCTCGTGACTGTGTGCTTTCAGAAATAACCCAGAGAAGGTGTGTAGAGCTTCTGTCAGTGCGGTATCCCCAGAGATTTCATGTCGTGCCATGTTCTTGTGCCACGTCTCCAGGCAGTGCTCCCTCCAGGGCCCCTGTGCTCTGGAGCAGACAGTTCACAGCGTGAACCTGTGCCTGCGCCTTCATCGATTATAATGGCAATTTCCACTTTCCAAGACTTCTCCAGACATAAGTTTCTTTCTGTGAGGTCCACACAAGAAAGGGCAGCAATCGTGAGCTGTGAGCACTTGGGATGTAAAAACCTGTAGATTTTTTCTCACATCTGGGGTTCTGAACAAGCAGTCAAAAAGGATGAAAAACGTGGCTGTGCCAGAACTGAAAGGGGAACGTTGTTCACCGAAAGTTGTTGTCACTCTTCACAGCTTCAAGGTGACAGAGCATGACTAGTCCTGCTGTAGGACTCAAAGGAACCACCTCCTCCTGGCCTTCTCCTACAGTCTTCTGACTGCCTCTGTCCTTATTGCATTTGCAGAACGGCACCAGCTTCCATGTGTTTGACCAAGGACGCTTTGCCAAAGAGGTGCTGCCCAAGTACTTCAAACACAACAACATGGCCAGTTTCATCCGGCAGCTGAACATGTGTAAGTTCAACTTGCATGGGTCTCATGGGATACAGGGAGAGGGAGAGAGAGAGCAAGGCTGGGATGGGAAGGACAGAAGGGAGTTGTAGATAGAAACACTGGGAGCCCACGTATGCACATTACTGTGACGTTATGATTCTATGATTCTGTGATTATTGATTTTGCCAAAGAAGACATTCCTCTTAGATACCAGTGAAGTGATCTTGTGTAGAAGATCTATGGATTTTTCTGTGGCTTCTACCATGACATTTCTGTTAGATTCAGTCATAAGCTGTGGCTAAGAAATTTCAGCTACCAGGTTATCTGCTTTCCTTGATCAATTTGATGTCCATACGGGGCTTTTTCTGGCAGCTCACTACCATGAAATCTCCCTCGAGACAGCTTCCTCTGATTGTAGCATGCCCAGCTAAGGTCGGACAGCATTTCACCCAGCAAACCTTGCTAATTGGACACGTTCACCCCTCAGCAGAGGTTTACACATAGCTGTTGGCGACACCTAGACCCTGTTTGTATGAAATATACTTTTCTGAAGTGCTACTTCCTTTCAGTGACAGTCTGTATGTTCCTCAGTGAAGTTTTCCCTCTGCAATTCGAGCGTACAATAGCACTGTTGTGAATACGAGGCCAGTCTTGAGGAGGGGTAGATGTGGTGTAGAAACCTTTCTAGAACTTCAAAGAGGTATATGACGTAGATTTCCCTCACTTCTGGAGGCCAGGAGGAGAGCATGGGCCCACTGACTCTTCACCCACACCCTTTCCATGCAGATGGCTTCAGGAAGGTGGTGAACATTGAGCAAGGGGGGCTGGTCAAGCCTGAGCGGGATGACACTGAGTTCCAACACCTATGCTTCCTTCAGGGCCATGAACACCTCCTGGAGCACATCAAGAGGAAGGTGAGGAGTTTGAAACTGTGACTGAGATGTGTTCATTGCACGGATTCTACCACAGCTGCTTTCCTGTCTTGATAGCTCCCCAAAGGCAAATTTGGGGTTTTTTTTTCAACGTGGATTGGCATGCTGTGGACTTCTTGGCATGACTCAAACATCACCTTGCAATGTGCTTCCTAGCCTGGGCTGTATGTTCTGCTGGGGCAAGGGTCCTCTGAGCTCAGGGCTTGGCTTTCACCAGCTGTTGGTTTGTTTTGCCCTGTTGCCCATTGCCCTGTTACCCAGTGCCACAGATCTTTGTGCTGCACAGCCAGGGTTGCTTCTGACTGCTCTCTCATTTTGAATCATCTCCTTTTCTAGATCAGTATGACAAATCTCTTCCTGAATCTCCCAGCACTCCCCTCCTGTTGCTTCAGAAGCTATAACCTACTCCTGTCAATTGTTTACTGTCTTTTAACCTGTTTGTGGCCTCCAAAAAGGGCTGTTCTCTCACTGAATTAGCATATTGACTTCAGAAAGTAACTACAACAAAAACATCATGGAAATCCAAGTGTAATATATCAGTTCAAAGCAGCTCCTTAGGCTTAGTTCTGTAAAGAACAAGGTTTGATTTGGGGTCTCTAAAACTATACAAAATTGAAAGAGTTAAGACCTAGTTCACTGCTTTCCTGTTCCTCAAAGTACCTTTTTTTCCAAGCTGATTTGGAATACATCCCCAGTGGACAATATCCTGCCAACAGCCCTCTGTAAGGAAGCACTTTTCCTGCACTTTGCTGCATTTTATCTCATTGGCCCTTGCAGTAATACCCAGACTCTTGTGAACATGTCGCCTGCCTGTGTATGCCAGCATACCAGTCTGGCCTTGGGAGTCCTGCCCCTGAGCCACAGCCATCATCCATAGCCCTTCTGGAGGTGGTGAAGTCCACCTCTGCTTTTTTCTTCCTTAGGTGTCAGTAGTAAAAAGTGAGGAGACCAAGATGCGCCAGGAGGACCTCAGCAGGTTGCTGTACGAGGTACAGATCCTGAGAAGTCAGCAGGAGAACCTGGAGTGCCAAATGCAGGACATGAAGCAGTGAGTTGAACCCTACTCAGGCTGCTTCTTTGTAGGCATTGGCTTCTTGAGAGATGGTCGTGGAGAGTACTTGAAAGAAGGAACCTAGCACAGCTGCTTGCCAGGGAGCACGTACTGAGCGAAGAATCTTCTCTTTGCTTAAGTATCCTCTTTGAACAAAATGAGTTTGTATTATTTATGTATCTTCTCAGCAGTAAGTATAAACAGAGAAAACGCTGATGCATGAATGTGTCTTCGAAGTGCTGCACTAGGGCCTGCTGCATCTGAACAGCTGACCTTTGTTTTGATCAGAGGGACTAGATCTGCTGAGATAACTTGTGGATTTCTGTGCAGAGCTCCCAGTGAGCTACCGTGTACAAATCAATCCTTAGCCTCTCTGTCTTCTACGACAGGTAGACGTTTTCTCTTCATCCATATTTTCCTTTTACAGATGAGATAAGCACAAAGGAAGCCACACAGGAAGGATGAGTATTGGAGACTGACATAAATGAGTTTTCTCCAGATAGAAGTGAAGGCAAAAGGAGATATGCGACACAATTTTAAACCTAGAAGAGGCTTTGGCAGAAATGCAGCAGTACCACATCCAACGATTTAAAGTCAGAAATCTATCCCTGTTATCCTCTACATTTAATACATATGACCAGCCAAAAGAATGTGTGGACGTGAGCAGCTGTAGTGTTTAGATCTCTAGGACCCTCTCTCTGTTGTGTAAGAGCAAGAAAGGTGTATATAGTACTTCTTGCATGTGATCACCCGAACTCCCAGCCACCTGAGTGTGATAGCTAATCCTTCAATCCTTCCTCAATTTATAATGCTTCTCACACTTAGCATGTGTGTGAAACCACACTATGAAATCCAGGTACAGTAGAAATAGAAGTTTTGCTCTAGGCTTGTTTCTTAACTTAATTTTCAAGGAATTCCAGCAGGGACTACTGCTGTACAAGCTGCTATACGGGGGTAGCTACTTTGCTATTTCAGTCCACAGACATTGTATTCCCAGCTGTAGCATCAATCCACACTAGAAAGACTATTACCACCTAAAGGATGTGTAATGTGTAAAAAAAATTCCACAAAAAAACCCAAACATGCCCTCCTGCTACTCTCCTGTATATATGGTGGCTTCTCTTTATTTGTTTCTCCTCCAAACTTTGGTCTATAGTTCTGAAATTGAGGGAAAACAAGGAAAGGAATCATGTGACTGTAGCTGGGACATCTGCAAGGTGCCGAAGTCTGCAATGACCCAACATGAGACTTTGCTGAGCTGAGTGCTGTGCACTGTGGCAGCACCGTGGGCTGTTGGGATGTTTCTGTGCTTACAGGACATTTCTGTTTCACTTTCAGGCAAAATGAAGTCCTCTGGAGGGAGGTTGTTTCTCTACGGCAAAACCACTCACAGCAACAGAAGGTGATCAACAAGGTAGTGATCATACGAACCAAAACTCATGTGGTCTGCACAGTGCATGTCCTGCTCTGATTTTTTTTGCCCCATCATCTTCTCCACACTCTGTGATACCACAGTTTGTGTGTTTTCCTTTCTTTCTAGTTGCACGATGCTACCACATGTCCCATGTGCCACGATCATTGACAATGCATGGAACAACTTTTGCTCTGAGATTTTCATTTTGCTGCCAGTCCATGATGTGATGTTAGGAACCACTCTTCCATCCAAGTCCCAAGCAGGAGAGCACAGCCCACACTGACTGCCCTGTGCGATACCATCCTTGTTTTGGTGGTATTGGCACTGACTGCTCTGTATGATACTGTCCTTTGTTCTGGTTGTGTTGATGTCTTCTGGCTTCCCAAGCCTTTTCTCCCCACACTGCTAGCACTGAAGCAGCAGCAGCAGAACTGGCTAGCCCTTTCTTCAGTGGTCATCTTCAGCATTTTGACAAGTTAAAGGAGCTATCTCCCTTAAACTCTAGTGTGATCTGCTTGGAAAAGGACTCTCCAGTGGCTCCAATATGGTGCTGATGTGACTGAGCATGTCACATTTTTCAGTGCCCCTGAGCCATGTTCTGACCCTCACGTGGCATCAGTCATAGGACTGGATAGAAATGCATGAGGCTGTCCAACCTTTCTCCAGCTCTGAGGCTGGACCAGTCACTCTGCTCATTGTGGAGGCATTTATGCAATTCTGTTTTGTTACATTTAGCAGTGAGTAAGATACAACTGTGTTATATCATAATAATGCTCTCTTTATTAGGAGTTCAAAGCAGAGGTTTAGCTAGAGCTGATTTGGGAATATGTTGCTAAGTGATTCTTCTCCAAAGCCATCCTGCATCGTACTTGTACCTTTTATCAGCACTAAACTTCACAGGGCTGAAACACTCAACCAGAAGAGCAGAGGCCTCTCTCCAGTGTCTCCTCTGGGAGGTTTCTTCTTTCATTTGCAAAGTCCTTATTAGATCTTATGGAGCCTTTTTTAAAGGGCTCTGAAAGGCCAAGTCTCACTGAAATCACAGAATCATTAAGGTTGGAAAAAGACCTCTAAGATCTTCTAGTCCAACCATCCACCTGCCACAAATATTGCCCACTGACCATATCCATCAGTGCCACATCTCCATGGTTCTTGACCACCTCTGGGGGATGGTGACTCCCTGTCCCTGGGTAATCTGTTCCACTGTTTGCCTGTGTGCCCCTACAGGCATGGTTATCCACTGGATTGGGCTCCTGGAGTTCTGCATGCATCGTGCTGAGAGCTCTGAGCATGTGCACCCTGCAGCTTTTGTGCACAGTGGGCTAACGTTGTCCTGGAGTCCTGTTTTGGGCTGCGTCTTGGAATTTGGCTCCCGTTATTTCATGTCTGCTCCCAACTTTGGGCTGGTGTCAGGAGGGAGGGATGTGTGATATGGGAACAGAGAATGCTGAATCACTGATGATTAACACTGGACTGTGATGTCTCCTGACAGCTGATTCAGTTTCTGTTTGGCCAGCTCCAATCAAGCCCCGGCAGCACTGGGATAAAGAGGAAGCTGTAAGTATCTGGGTGCGGGGTGTACACTCACAGACCCATAATGCTGTCCCCTTGCTAAAAGCACAAGCTCAGCTCGCACAGGCAGGCGGTCACCGGACCAGGCACCATGGGGATGGGAAATGAATGAGCTGAACTGCTGAGTCAGACCTGCTGACATGCCCCATTCAGTGGCCTGTAGAGAAGTACTGTGTCAGCTCATGACCTTTATTTGGGAAAGATGGGAACACTCAACGGTGGGAGAAGGGCAGGGCCCCTGGGCTAGTCCTACGGGCAACCATTTTCCCACTTGTTATTAATGGGAGCAGGGCTGGGCAGTTGTCATACACCACTGCTGTAAAAAAAAAAAGCAAACTATTAGTGAGAAACTGTGCTGGAAGGAGCAGAAGAGCACAGAACAATTGGCACAGCACCTGTGTTGGCCTCTTTACAAAGAGGGATACCGCTGATGCTACCCAGCTGCAGTTTGCATGATGCTGTGTGTGTGTTAATTGAGCTTCTGTTTCCTTGGAAACACTAAGGCCTGTCTCCAAAGCACCTTAGTGCAATGCATGTGCTCGTAGCACTGTGCATACCTGTGTCTAAGGTTGCAGAACAGAAGTCCAGAACAGAAAAATGCATAATTAAGCTTGTAAACCATTCCAAAATTATTTGTGCAAAGAGGGGTCTGGGAACTCTTGGAGGACATATCCTAAGCTTCTTAATGGGGATGTCCTCTGAGACCACTACTCCCCTTCTTGTTCTGTAACACTGAACACTGGTGTGCATTACAGCTGAGGAAATACAGAATAGCTGGGGAACCAGCCCTTGGCTGAAAGCTGTTGCTTGTAAGAGCAGCCAGGGATTGGCCAATTAGTGCATACCAGGACAACAAACCTCTTGTTTTTCTTCCAGGTCTCTGATGCTTGACAATGGCTTGTCCACTCCTCAGGTGTCCAAGTTCAGCCGGCATTTGTCTGTGGACGCCCTCCACGATGCCTGTTTCATACAGTCGGTGGGTATACTTCGGGAGGTTTCTTTGGCCAAGGAGGGGAGAATGTTTGAAGCAATAGTATGGTTGCTAGAGTAAAGAGTTTGGCCAGAGTATAGCAGTGAAGAAGAGGTTTGCAAAGCGGAGCGGCATTCACCAGGTGCCTGCTTGGGCAGGAGTTCTGGAAGATGGAGCTGGATGAAACCAGCAAGCTGCCTCTCTCCTTCTTGGGCCCACAGGGACCCAGCTGACTTACTGGTGCTCTTTACTGACTCAGAAAGAGAAATCTGTTTTCCCTTTGCTTTCCCCTTAGCCATCGACAGAACCCGCCCCCTGTTTGCATAGCCCTGCGGTGGCTGCAGGACCCATCATATCCGATGTTACTGAAGCATCATCATCCAGCATAATAAATATGCAGTCTCCTCCTGATAATGACAGGTAAGCACAGAGAGAATGGGGTATATTGGGGCTTGTTGAGGAAGTCTCCTCTTAGTTTTGACAAAGAAGCAACCAAATCAAACTCTACATCTTTCTGCTAACGAGAACAGAAGGGTTGCATCGTGACTTCCAACATTTGATATCTTTTCTGTGAAGAGGTCCCAGTGACATAAGAATTGAATGCAGGGGCATTTCAGTTCTTATCTCTTCCTGCCGCAGACGTGCAGCATATTTGGGGCTGGTATCAGAACAGCTACGCAGCGATGTCAGTGGAAACTAAACAGACTGGTGAGTCGTGAAAACAGTTTCTCAGGCATAGAGGCAAAAAAAATTGACCCTAGAAACTACATGTATATCTACCTAATAATTGAGATCATCCCCATAAAAGTAGCTGGAAGCGTTTAGTGAGCTCCAGTTAAAAAACTGTGTGCTGAAAGGCATTTCTGAAGCAGAAAGAAACTCATGTAGCCTTCAACTGTTGTTGCTCTCAGCTTATTTCTGAGTGCCATCTGGCGGCCTCTGATTTGTGCTGTGTCTGCGTTGCTCTTCAGGAGTGTGAGGCTGCAGAAAGGTGAGCTTCTGCCAGGAGTTTAGGATTCACAAGAAGAAAATCTGATCTAAAAACAAATGCTGGGGAAGGCTGTGTTATGTCACATACCATCCATATGTGGGATGTGTTCATGTGCTGTCTCACAGAGGAGATGGTCTGTCAGGGCTGTAAAATAAATACTATTTTGTGTGGCTTCCCATGTTGGTATGTGTGCCATTGGCTGCAGCTGTGCAGCTTCACAGGGAGCTGGAAAGTTTTCTATAAGTGGCATGGAGTAAGTTTTGACATGGAAAGTTGTAATGTTTGAGCCTCTAGTGTCATACTGGAGGAATAGAATGGTAGGAGTAGAATGGTAGGAATAGAGTGGAGTGCTCCCACTGCAAAAGGGCAAACCTCTGCTTCCAAACAAGTTACTGTCTAGCTGAGGCTGTCAGATCTCAATGGCTTCTTCTTTGAATCCTGCATGGCCACAAGATCCTAACTTGTGTCACTAGGGTTTCTGGGTAGCTCATTGGTCCAATGCTGGCTCCAGATGGTGAGGTCTTGCCGATCCCATTCCTATTTCCAGGGTGGAGACTTCTTATCTGGAGGCCCTCTCTAGCTAGTGACTTCTTACCTGTATTGAGTGCAGTACTCATCTGAAGAGTGATGAATGTGTGAAAGTGTATTTTCTGTATTTGCAAGACAATCTACTGGGGTAAATTCATTATAACCATGACTGACATAGTCACTGAAGACATTCCAGCTGAGCATTTTTCTGATCATAGAATCACAGAATCATAGAATCATCAAGGCTGGAAAAGACCTCCAAGATCATCCAGTCCAACCATCCACGTACCACTGTTTCTCAGTAAACTATGTCCTTGAGTGCAACATCTAAACATTTCTTGAACGCCTTCAGGGACGGTGACTCCACCACTGTCCTGGGCAGCCCATTCCAGCCTCTTTACAGCCCTTCTGTGTAGAAAGACCTTACTGCACATCAATTTCCAGGTATTAGCAGCTCCTGCTGCCCTTCCCAGTGATGTGGAGCAGTGTGTGTAGGGATAAATGTTGTCTCCACTGCAGGGAGAAGTGCCTCATGCTGATCAAGGAGGAGCCAGCAAGCCCTGGGGTGAAGGCCACTGCTGAACATGATGTCCCACTCTCTGGCTGCCGGGCCTGCCCCGAGCCCCCTGTGCTTCCAGTTGCCATGGTGCAGTCTGTCCTGGAGGGCAAAGGGAGCTGCAGTATGCCCCCCCCAGGAACCTCACAGCCCCCTGAGAGAAGAGGCAGGAGGACACTGCTGGACAGGTGAGGGGGAGAGCTGCAGCCCTGTGTGATCCACAGCTCTTCCCATTACCAAGGGTATGGGAGGCTGACTTTAATCACCTGGTGCAACTGGTGAGCTCCGTTCTGCACCCAGGAGGGTTCTCTCACTTGTTGGCTGTCATCCCTGGCCCCTTCCTGCTCCATTGGGGCCTATTTCTGGGATTAATGCAGCTGAAATTACGTGAATCAAGGGTGACAGTGGGCTCTTGGTTTTCTAAATGTTATTTAGAACCACAGAACTGCTAAGGCTGGAACAGACCTCTGAGATTCCTGAGTCCAACCCCAGCCCATACCCACCATGCCCACTGCCCACATTCCATGGCTCAGTTCAGCTGGCTGTCAGATCACAGCCCTGGATCCTTTCCCTCTGCACAGCTTTCCAACCACTCTGCCCCAACACCGTAGCAATGCGTGGGGATGTTGTGACCAGAATGCAGAACCCAGCACTTGGTCTTGTTCAACCTCATCCAATTGACCTCGACCAAGTCGATGTCATCTGCAGTCCTTCCGAGGGTGCACTCCATCCTCTTGTGCAGATCATCAGTAAAGTCATTAAACAGGACCAGCCCCAGCTTCGACCCCTGGGGATCACCATTCATGTCTGGCTGCCAGCTGGATTGAGCTCCATTAAAATATATGTAGGATGCTTAGCTCTGCTTTATATCCATGCAAGTCTCATCTATGGCACTGTTTCCTTTCATCTTCCCTCAGAACAGATATTTCAGACCCACTGGAGGGCCCTGACTGGAACCTGGAGGGGCTGCAGCTGCTGCTGAGGAGCCAGCAGTATGGCCTGGAGCCTGCTGGCCTTCTGGATGTGAGTGCAGCCTTGGGCAGCAGTGTGGGGCAGTGGGGAGGGATCCGGTGGGACTGTGGGACTATGGGATGGATGGGGCTGTGGGATGGATGGGGCTGTGGGGTGGATGGGGCTGTGGGGTGGACAAACTGTGGTGCTTGTTCTCAAGTAGCCCTCTGCCACTGGCTCAGATGGTTTCTGTTTCCTATGTCTTGTTAGGAGGTGTTTTCCTGTTACTGACACACTTTTCTCTCTCAGTGCAACTGAGAATAAATTGTAGAACTGTACCCCCAGATCACAGCTCCCTTCCCCAATTGCTCAAACTTCTGCAAAATTGATGTGTGTTCCATGCCCTCATAGTGTATCTTTCCAAACAGGTCTTCAATCCCAACTTGGCAATGAGTGAGTGCAATCTGGCTGAAATGGAAGCTGGTCTGTCCTCGGTAAGAGATGGGTTTCTGAGATAACTATGATGTAAACATGTGGCAGAATTTCCTGTAGGCAGAGCTTGGACCTAGCTGAAGAAATGCTGTGGTGTAGCCAGAACAGAGACTGTGGTAATACACGCACACAGAAGAAATGAGGAGAAATTTAGTTTGGTGTTATTTGTTATTTGTTGATTTGATGCAGAGATTCCTAAAGTGAATATGGTGATTAAGTAAAAAGGGAAGGAGGTGTGAGGTTCCTGACTGCTTTTCTGCCCTGCTTGACTAGGGTTGGTTTCTCAGAGCTCTCCCTGCCAGCTGGGTGGGATAAAGATTGGGTGTTTCTGCCACGTCTGTGGACATGCAAAGCACAATCTATTCTAATGAAACACCAGAAGTCTCTAAACCTCCATTGTGATATCACTTGCCCTTATAGGTTTGGGTTCAATAATTCAGAACTTACTAGGTAATCCCATTCCTGAGGGTCTCTGCAGAGACAGGTAGGATTTGCAAGTCTTGGCAGCAAGGGGGAGGTCTCTTAAAATGGATTGCTGAGAGGAAGCTGCAGTACTCTGCTTCAGTCCTCACGTCTGCTGAATTTCACAGCAGCTAAGGGTGCAGCCTTCCCTCAGCCTTGTGAGTCCTGCAGAAAACTATGAATGTACCAGAACCTGTGATTACTGTCTGCAGCACGTCGCACCTCAAAGCATAGTACAGCTGAAAGCTGTTTTTACTTAAGGATAACCACAAGCAAATGGAAAGAAAAAATATTTTTGTGTTTGTTGCTGGCTGCAGAAGATTGTGGGCTTTTTTCTTGTAGCAGCCCAGTGAGTGTAGCCACAGCAGCTCCAGTCTGGCCTCCTCATGTGACATAAGCTTCAGTGCTAACAGGGGATTGCATCTCTCAGCAGATGATTTTGGAAGAGGCAGGGTGGGGAGCACAGCACATGTTGCTGGCAGATGGTACACAGAATGAAGTGCTGATTGTCAGAAGTGGCCTAGTTCTAACAAGCTGTCCTGTCCTTGTATAATTGTACATTGTAGTTTGTATTTTTGCATCAAGATGCAGCGACTCACAGCAGATCTGGAGAAGAACGCAACTGAGCTGAACTCAAAAGTGTTTAACCCATCATTCAGCAGTGACTGCCCAGGTAGGAACACTGGCAACTCTTGCAGACTTGGGAATGGGGTTGTAATGAAGGTGCTGAGACCAGCACTAACCATGTGCCACCTGGAGTGTCATTTCATTTTCATGATTGCCATCAGCAACAACTACTGACAGTTTCTGAGAAGAGGCAAGAAATAAATTGAGGTTAAATGTAACCAAATGACCTCTGTTCCTGCTTGGGTCCATATCAAATCTGTCATTAGCTATGCACTGTTCTCTCCTGCCTGTTCCTTACCACCTGGGAGCAACATGGCAATCTAAGCGAACTGTAGGGGTGGAAAGAGTTGCATGGGCCGTGTTTCCTCTGGCTTCTGCTCCAGGGGTGATCCCATAGCTACCAGCAACATCTCTCTGTTCCACCAGACTCTTTTACTGCTTCTCAAGGGAAATGTTCATCTGAACATGCCATCCCCCCTTAGCAATTCTGAAAAGGTGTGTCATTGACTTTTGGTAAGAATCCAGAAGTGCTTTCTTGGCCTTGGAATATTGATCTGTTATGATTTCCATGTGTATTTATCTGAACTAGTCCTGAAAGAAAGCTCTGTTAGCTTTGTTCAGGTGCCATTGCTACCTGCTCCAACTACTGCAGGGTTTTGATGTGTAGTTCAGAGTCTTCCAGCCTCCACCTTAAGCTCTGCATCTTTCATGACCAACAAAGGTATTAATGCCCAGTATCACTGGAGAGAATTACTCAGCAGGCTGGGACTGAACAGCACAGGGGGATCATCTCCTGTCTCCAAAGCCTTTCTTGTCCACGCAGGGTGCTGATGCTGGAATAATGAGGCAATTGGCGGAGGTCTCTTACTGCAAAAACAAGGAAAATGGACAGTTCTTGAGTGAAGAAGTTTCTCCTGCCTGCTTCTCATTGTCTCCTGGAAGGCATCTCAGTATTCAGGCAGAAGCCAGCAGGCAACCTGGAAAGACTTCCACAGATTTTAATGGGCTTTTGAGTGAGCCCATTGACTCAAGTGTTTCCAAGCACTTTTTGCTTTGATCAAGATCCTTCCCCTCCCAGTGCAGCAGAAATTTGCCCCTTTACAATGCTTCTTCCATAAGTGCTGTAATGTGCCTTCCAGAGACTGAGTTTTCTGTCATCTGTTTGCGTTTCCAGGGAAAGATGTCCTTCTTGAAAGCAACCAGCAGTTCCTCGCTGGCCATCAGTCAGTCTTCGGAAACGACATCATCAACTTACCTGAAAGTTCATCCCTGTATGTTCCATCTGAAAACATGGCTTCCTATCTGTCCTCTGTGGGTGTCCATGGGGATATCCCCTTAAACCTGAGCTCTTCAACTGATAACAACCAGTGATATCGCTAACAAGGTATCATCTCCCTTCCACCCACCCAAGCGTCCACAGGTTTGAATGTAAAGAAACAAAAGTGACTCAGAAACCTACAGGAGAATTGTTGTGCCCTTTCTTTTTGAGTAGATAGGAACGGCTGTTGCACTGCCCACCCTGCCCCTGGCTTTCAGTGTTTGCCCAGGATAACAGTTTCAGAACAAAATGCTGCTTCTGGTGCTTGTTCCTACATGGAGCAGGAAGGTGGTGGGAGCTGTTTTTCTTGAAAATGCTTTTACAAGTTTCAAGTTTTTTAAGAAAATTGGGGAGTGAAAAGTAGCTTGAAAGTTCATCAAGGACCTCATAGAACAAAGCAATCCCAGCTGGTGTCTGCGACAGCAAACTGTTGGATTTTAGTAGGGTGGCACAGGTCAGCTGATGCATTACCCTCTGAATGCCATTTTTTCAGTAGAAAATTAGTTTTATGTGCCAGACCAGTGCTCTAAAAATATTCTTTTATTACCTATTTTTTGTTTCTGGTGGGATGTATTTCTGCCTCTCCCTAATCTTCCCAGGATGAACAGGAACATGAAGGTCCCTCAGGGTGTGCTGAAGATAGTTTCCTGAGTGATCACTCCAAGAAGTTGAGTGATCACCCTACAACATCCCATCCCGAGTTGAAAGGGTTGTTGGTTGTTTTTTCCCTGTTTTATCTTCTATGACATAAAGGCAGGGCACTCCATGCTTTAATTCTTATAGTAAGGGATGGAGTCTCCTGCACACAGTTTTTTATTTTCAAAGAAGACTGGTGCACTCCTGGGAGAAGTAGTTCATGTCCAGTCCAGTGGGATTTCTCCTTGGCCTTGACCTGCTCTATTTCCCCTGAAGATGTGCCTGTAGGTTTATTAATGTATGAAATCTGATGAACCAGTTTAATTGATTGGAGCCCCTTTTTAGGACTCTCAGCTTCAGGTACCTTCTCAGTGTCAAACTGATGCAGAAGAGTTACTCCACCGTGTCCCAGTGACTTTCCTTCTGCCCTTTGTTCCTCTGAAACCAGCCCCTACAGGCCAATTTAAGCTTCTTTCATGTGGTTTCTAATGGCTGAGTTTCTCAACAAAGCAGAGCTTTGGTTTTTTATGCTGTAGCACTAATGAGAACGTATTATTTATCTCAGTATCCTCTAGTTGAATTGCTTTTCCTTAGGGAGACTACCCAAATGCAGTGGGACAGACCCAGGAGATCCACCTCAGGCCTTCCAAGGGCTTAGACAGGGAGCTATAAGCCATGCTAACACCATCTGAAGAACTGCCTTGCCAACTTTCATTACAACGATGATTCTTGGTACTATATCATATTCCTGAGCATCTAGAGTGGTCAAGCAGCATCCACCCAAAAACAGAGTTGATCAGGTGAATGCGGGCTAAAAATGTCCTAAATTAGACATGCATGTTTTAAATGTACTTTCCTCTCACTGCCCTTTGCTCCATCCATTTGTCAGTGTGTGAACAGATGAGAACAATTCAGACACTCATTTTCGCCAGCTAGCTGCTGTGAGGGGCCGTCACTGCCCTGGAGGCACTGTCTTGGCAGAGTGATGAATTCAGAACTTCTGAATTAATTTCATCCACTGTTTGTCCATTCAGGGCTGAGGGAAAAACCTGGCAGCCCCCACTGGCCTGGTATTTAGATCGTGTTCTTGAGCGTAGCATGGACAAAGTTTCTTTTTTGACAGATCTGTGCTTAGAGGGTTTGTCTAGATCAGCCCACTTCCCACCGTACTCCATCACATCCAGCAATGGAGAGCTGTGGAGTTGCAGTCTGCTTGCTTCCTTTCTCCTGGGAAGCTGTGTCTTCTCACTCTCTTCTCACCTGACAGAATATGTCACCCTCGTTCAAGTTTTACATCTTGGAACCTCTACATCCTCAGTTCCTTCATGTTAGCACTGATTGTACATGGATCCAGTAGGGATCGTGACTTCAAACTTCTCAGTAGTTTTCCTTATTTTTATGAAGTCTGTCACATGCCTGAAGTCAGACACATGCTTGGATGCCTTACGGCACGAATGTCCAGTTGTGTTTGAAACACCAACCACCTCAGGAGAACTACTTGCAAGGAGGTGCAGACCGGGAGGGGCCTGGCACCGCCTGCAGCACGCAGCACTTCTCTGTGCTGCTCAGTGGCAGACTGCACACGCTGCACGCAGCCGCTCCTGACTGGTGCCTGGGCTTTTCTTTAGGCTGTTTGCTCTACTGTCAACATGAGCTTGGATCTTGATGGAGGGAGGGTAACTTCCAGGAGAGCGATGAGAGCCACTCCTGAAGAAGCAGGCTGGTGTACTTTGGCTTTTTACATTGTTGAGTTTACCTGAAGGTGATGTGCTGAGACTGCATGTTTGTTTGTTTTGCACTATGCTGTACATTTGTAAAGTGTTACAGAAAACAATAATTAAATTGTTTTCTTTTTCTCATTTAGTCTTGTTCTGGCATTTTCTCACAATTTCCACTTTACCTCTTACTCTTCTCCCCCTTTCCATCTGAAGGGACTGGCAAGTGATGATAACTTTCTGAAATTTAACAGTGAACCTTGTGAGATGTTGCACTGGCGGACCCACTGATGGATTGTGATCATCTGTGTTGAAACTAATGTTGAACTTTGTAAGGAGAAGACTCCTGTAAGGCTGCTATAAGGCAGCCTGCTCTCCACAGGCACTTTGCTCACCCCTCGCCCTTCCTGAAGGCCAAAGAGTTGAACATCATGCCTTTGCTGATGGCAACTGGAAAATGCCTGAAGTTAAAGAAACCGTGCCACCATCCTTCATGTTCTGGCCTTGGTTGTGCTTTGTGGTTAGGAGCAGTGCTCTCACCACCAGATGGCACCGAAACCCTAATGGCTAACTGCATATATACGTCTTTTCAACGAAAGCAGTGACTTTTCCTTGAAATGTGTGTGCCTATGAGGCCTGTACCATTCTATCTACAACAAACTGTCACAGATTTAAAGAAATATGAAACAAGATACTCAGCTGAACTTGGCCTAACAAAGTCACCTCGCTCCTCACGTTGCTGTTGTTGATTCTATCATAATGACAATGTCAGCTCGTGAAGGTGAGGCCACCTCCATTATCCTGCCACTAAGCAGTGTACAATAACCACTCTAATGCTAGGAAAATGTGAGCAATGAATGCCTCAGCAGCAGAATTGGCCTGGAGTTGGCCATTTCTTCTAATTATTATTTATCATTATTATTACTGTTATTATTGTAGTGTCACAGTGATCCTCACTTCCTTGAATTTTGTTCTCTACTTCAGTAGGAAAGTAAAAAACAAAAGGAGGGTGTTGTGGGGAAAGAGAACCCTGCAGGAGTTGCTTCCACTGCACTCTGGCACAAAACTACCACTGTGGAGTAAAAGAGAAGCTAGTGAACAAGGAATTGCTTTGGTCTGCTTTTTAATACCCAAATTATCTACCACTGACTGGCTGGTTATTTTCATTTCATTTCATTTCTTGTCAAGAGAAAAAAACATTAAAATGGCAGTCATCAGTAGATGCTTCACCAATATTACCTTCAAAGCTAAAATCATATTTTCCATGCTCAGACATTATTTCTACATTTGTTTTTCATAAACGATCACAATGTCTGTGAATATCTGATCCTTAAAATCTTGGTTTGTCATTAAAATCTACCCAGTGTAACATGTACTGGTAAGATGACAGGTTACTAGTAGAATATTTAGTTCAAATGACAGAAATGTGGTACAATATGGATTGAAACAACCTAAGTAAAACAAAACTGTAAGTTATATGAGAAACATTTCTAGAAGGATGCAATGAAAAGGAAAGGACATGGCAAAGTGGAATTTAACCTTAACATACAAATGCCATGGCATTTATTAGTAGTACAGCTGGAAAGCTGCCCAAAAAGATGAGGGATTTCCAGCACCTTTGGAATGGGGAAATGAGGCACTCCTTACCTGCCCTGATAGTCATGTGTTAGAACCACATCAGCTCTGAATGAAACACTCAGTTGAAGGCAATGGGTTTTTATAATTAGTATTAGGTCTGTTTTAATATGCAGCCCTTTTGCTGAAATCTTTATCTTGAGAACAACTGTATGCAGTCAGCCAGGCACAATGCTCCAGATATGGTCTGTTCTATTGAAAGCAATCAATTTAATCCCCTCTTGCTGTCCATGTCATCATGGGGTTCAGCTAGCAACTGTACTTCTCCATCAGTACTGTTTCCTGTTAAAAGGCAAGTTAAAGGCAGGTGAAACTCACTGGTTATATCTAACACTGGAAATAGAAGTGCAGAGCCCAGTTTTTAAAAATCATTTAGATTAAACTCAGCAATGACTCCTGTGTGATAAAACAGAATGTTTTAATTTTAAATTGATTAGGATTCCTATGTAAAAAATAACAAGAGGTGATTGTTAAGTAATATGGTGGACTTGAAGTTTGTTTTAACTTTTTTAACTTTTTTTAACAAGAGCTAAACACATCCTTAAAGTTAGCATATATGTGCCACCCATTTTCCTCTGTGATTAATTGTATTGCTGTAATCTTACCAGGGCAAGCAGTGGTGACCTTACTGTCCTCTTCCCCTGGGCTGGGGTCATCTGGCTGATTGCAGGTCGATGACAATAGTAGGTTATCAGTAGGCTGGGTGATAATCTCCTGTATCAAGACTTTACAGGGGTCAGTGGTTTTGTCTTTTTCTGAATGAGAAGGCTCTGTAAAGAATTCTTTAACAAGGGGTCTAAAGCACTCCTTTTCTTGCTCTTTGTGGATCTTACGCACATTTGAAAAAATGGATATTGCAATGTCTCCTACTGAGTCCTCAGATGTGATTTTATTGTTTTCCTCTAATGCAGAATCACCATCGTTTGTTGTTTCAGAAATTATTTCAATCTTTGGGTGATATTCTTGCTGCAAAAGCAGAAAATATAATTGAAGATGTTATTGTGCTTGACGTAACAACAAAAATAGGTAAATATCTCTTGGATCCATACATGGATTACTAGTCTTGATGTGTTTTTGTCCCAAAATGTACAGAATATCTGCTTCACAGCCATAGCTCTGCTTTTTTGTAAACTGATCTTGGGTTAACTATGTCAGACATCAGCCACGAGCTGACCATAAACTACTAATCATTCATAAAAGAAAAAGATCATGCAGCAATTCAGCAATGTGTAATGTCTAGAACTTCTTTCTTTACCAATTCATTGTTCCAAAATGAATATGTGCATTCTATTAAGAAGAAAACCCTCAGAGGATCCTAATTGACTAGAGCAGATGAGAATAGCATGGCCCTTTGATTTACACCATATTGGTTGGTACTGATCCAACCTGAACAGAAATTTCTTTTTCTATTAGACTGAATAAAAAAAAAACAAACCCAAAAGCTCATACTTCAAGAGTAAGTCACTGACAAGGGCAAGAGGATTCATGGGCTTTGATCTATTATTTTGCCCTAATCACAACAATAACTTTGACACTTCCAATGCTCAGGAAATGACCTTAACTAAGAGGCTATGGGAATTCAAGGCTGGATTTCTGGTAAAGAATTTATTCTGAGGTGGAGGGTTTGGGCAGTAAAGCAGCAGGACCAAGACAGAGGTGTCTGCATTTCACCACTGTGAGCAACGCTTGCATGACTGACTTACACAATATACTGAACCTTGCCAGTTCTGCTTTTAAACTAGGACTTAACCAGACACTACCCAAACAGAGAGATCTGACATCTTTAATTGCATTTAAGAACCAAGCACCCGGGGGAGTATGAGAGGTGCAAACACATGCTTTATTAATCCTCTTTGTTCTCTGTTCTGTTTCTTCTCTTATCTTCTCTCTAATTGGAGGCTTTGTTGGCCAAGACATTTTGCAACATCGGCACAGCACGTGAACAGAAGAACAAATGAAACCCATGCCTTACACAAAATTTTACAAGTCCCTCCAACCAATTGCAGAACTGCATACTCTATCAGCCTATTTCCAGCATGGCAAGTATGAGCCACCACCAGCACAAGAATCAAAGCCGTGCTTTTCATCTTTATTGTTTTATTTTTCCTTTTTTGTTTCTGTCTATAGTCTTGCCTACCAGATTAGTCTGAGCATGGCACAATGCTAATGAGGGCATGGACCAGGGGTGCTGGCACTGCACTGAGTCTCTCTAGTTTAACATGAAGCAAAAGAACTTTGATCTTTGTATTTTAAGTTGAGAAGTTTGCTTTTATTCAGCAGTAGGGCATCTGTACAACCTATTCAGTCCTTTGCAGCTTATTAGTACTAGTAAAGTGTATTTTATGAATAATCTTCATTAAAAAACTATATAATGAGAAACTAATCTTATTTAACTGTCACATTACTTGAATTTAGGTTTTCATTCTCCAATTTTTACAATGCCACAATTTTTACAGAATTTTTACAAAGAAGATCTGCCTGAACATCCATTTCAGTTTATAAACACACTACTGATTATATCACTCAAAATAGCATTTCACAACTTAGATTACTTTCCTTATGCAAAATATTAGTGTGGCAAACTTCATCAGTGGGATTATTAAGGATCTTACCTTTTGAATAAAGCTGTTCTCCTCTGGAGGAAATTCATTTACAGCTATGTCTTCTAAATCAGGTAGTTCCTGAAGACAATCAAAAAGTTAGTGGGAAAAGTTAGCTCTAATGTAAAAAATATGACATTTTTATCTTCCTGGGAATATTTTTAATACAATGCTGTTCCAGGTAAAGGGGCACAACTGGAAAAACTGGACTGTCATGCTCTCCAAGATGATATCTTTCTCTGTTGATTGGAAATAGACAATTCATCTGTTTCCAGAAATAGTAAATGAGAAAGTGATAAACTTAATGTCAAGTGGCATGCTCTTTTCTACTGTTCTGTTTTACTATGGAAAATAAAAAGGAAAAAAGAAAAAAAGAGGAAGAAAAATGGATGGACAAGAAGATAGTAATAAGATTTTAAAAAGGAAATGTGGTTTACGTCTCTTGGCTGTCTCTTATCTATCAACAGACCTAGTCCTAACTCCAATTCATCTTTCTGGTAACAGCCAAAACAACATCTGGCTTTTTGAAACAGTTCATCAGTAAATTTTGTTAACCCGAATACAACTAATAAAACAGTGTTTTACTGTGAATGTCATGTGATTAAGGAAGTGGAACTGAAAACTGGCTGAGAAATGTTCTCCTGCGGACAGGATTAGTTCTTCCAGGTTTCCATTAGAAAACATTTTCTACATCACATGCCAGTTGCTGACAATGAAAGCAAAAAGAGAGGGTAGAAATCCAAAATGATCATAGATGTAGAATGTACTAAGTTCTTAGCAAATTCTCAATGCAGCCTAATGCTGGTAAAAGCATCTCCTTTAGTAAGCTGTTTTAGAGCTGACTGGTTTTGTACAGCTATTTACTTGTCACGGCAGCATTGGGATCATCTGATCTGTGTAGACTTGTGTGTGAAGACTATTACAGAAATAAAACAAATGAAGCTTCTGTTTCCTGATTTGGCTGTGGCTAGTGTAGCATGTCCTGAACTCACATGATTTTAACATAAAATAATGAAAAATGTATGGATTAAGATTTGGAGGTGATTGCTTGTGAGTTTGGTGTCAGAAGGGAAACAGCTGTTAGTTCAAACACTGCCAAAGATTATGCATGAAAACCAGTTCATGCACGTTTGGCTTGTTCTCAACAGAGGGATATCAGATCCACTGCATTATAAATCCTCCCCCACCCTTCTCCCTTGTATTACTACTGAGACTGTCCACGGACTCCAGTATACGACTGAAGACTGCTTCAGAGATTCTAGTTTACAGCATCTTCACAGCCATCCCCACTATGTCAGTGCTAAATGTCTCTGGAAAATCTGCAATAGCGTAAGTATTGGAAGCTGCTGCCAGAAGCTCTTGACATTATTAGATATCGATTGTAGAACAGCATAGCAGAGAACACTGAAATGTGTGTTAGTATGTGGATTTTTTTTGTTTGTTTTGTTTTGTTTTTTCCTTCTGTAGAATTAGAATATTCCTACTTCTTATGTGTTGAAAGAAACTCCATGTAGGCATGCTGAAGCCTCTCTTTTATACTACATTACACAATGGTGCCACACAGCACCAAAAAATGAGCTTGTATTTCAGCCTTGTGGGATCTGCTTATGAAAATGATATTGTATATACTTGGAATTGCTGCCAGTTCTCTCCACTATCCTTGCTAAATCTATTATCAAAAACACCTGAATGGGAAGATGCAGCAATAAGCCCTCTACTGAAGCAATGAGTCGAGCCTTACAGTAATAGGATGTTTTTTTTTCCTGTGACTTTAAGAGCACAGAAGAGATATAACTGACTTTTCTAAAGCATTTCAGTAGGAATTTAGTTACCAATGTTGCTCAAGATATGTTAAGTGCTCTGGAAAATCATAAGCTCAAGATTTCGCTCTTGTGTCATAATCTGACACCGTCAGTTTAGCAGTAGGGTTGTAACTAGAATATAGCGAATAATACTTCTACTCAAACTGTGTTTTTCAGTGGTCACACTCATGTCCTCATGGCTAAATGTGATGTTTAAATGTTTGCATCATCAGATGAAAATCTTAGAAAACAGAAGAATGCATTAGAAATGCTAATCCCTTATTACCTACCTGAAAAATGCGTGCTCTACTTTTCTTGGAAATATGCTTCCAAGTTTTATTTTGAGAACCAATTATAATATCTAATATTGCTAGCTAACATTGACAATAACTGGGTGGCTCACTGTTCCTTGTGTTTTTGTTGGTTTTTTTTCCTATGATTCTTTATCTTTTCAAATCAATATTTCATGGGAGTCTTCCTCATCAGGACACATTTATTCCCTGGATTCTTTCTACTGTGATTTCTCTTTTTCACATGAAAACCCTTGCTAACTCTCTCTAGAGAGAAATCACAGATCTAGAAGCTCAACTTTGGGTGATCTATGGCCAAAGGATAAAAGAGACTTTGGTAATAGTGGTAAATTCTTTCCACTTTATTATTATTTTTCTTTGTTTTCCCCTACTTGTCCTAATAATGGGCCTTCCTTGGAAATCTGGCCGTATACATTATTTAGACAGAATGTTACATGAATTAATCTGGGAGTAGACAACAACCAAACCAAAATCTGAATCTAATACGTACACCAAGTTGAAGTTTCTCTGGTGTCTCATGTTCGATCTGTTCGATTTCAGCAGATTCATCCAGTTCAGGAATCACAGCCCTTTCAGAAGGTCTCTTCTCCCTTGGAAGATCTAAGAAATAAAAATAGCTATTTGCAGAGAAATAACTGAATAAAAGACTTTGCATGTTGCAACAGTGAGCGCTCTGGAAGCAAACAGCTGAACCCAGTGCTTCATCATAACCTTGGTCTCTTTTACATTTTATAAATATCTGTACTTTTCAATCAGGTATTATATATATTTATGTAAAAAAAATATTCTGTGTGTGAAGGCACAGAGCTGCCCCTGAGTGATGCCCAGCGTTTGCTGGGAAGAATACCACACAGTTTGTGGGAGCAAGGGAAGCCTGTAAGCTCTCCTATGCTGTCACTAAATCTAGCACGTATGAGGTAGATTCCACTTTTATGTATCAGAAGCTGCAGACTGGGCGCTCAGAATAATTTTCTTTGTAGTGTTAAAATAATGATTTATCTAGAATTGCTTTCCAGCTCATTGATACAGAAATCTAATAGGATATTCTTAGCTATGAATCAGCTGTTTGGAATCACAGCAGAGGGGAGCTATACTGAGTCTGTTTGGTTTGATTCTCCACTGTGTACATTATCATCTATCTTCCTGTGAAAGTCTGAGCATTTGTAAGAATTTGATTCATATGCATGCTCTTGAAGTTCCAGTCAGTGTTATCTTCCCTGTCTGTTAGGGGTGTTATCACCATTATGAGCATCAAAACTTTCATTTCTAAATTTCTTTGTCTTCTCTTGAGTTTCTTGCTGTTCTGACAGATTTGATATCTCTGATGTATTTCCATCATTGTTACCTGAATTTGCAGATGCTCCTATAGAAGAAATGAGTTCACTAGAACTGCTGAGTTAATCTGTCATTACTTATTCTAAATATCCAAACCGGTAATGTTCTTAATAGCATAGCCCAAAATACACATTAAAAGCTCCTAGTTTGCTTGAGCAGCTATTCAGAAATCAGCAGTCTTCCTATCATTGGGGCACTCTTGTGGGTTTTCCCATCTCAATTCCCCTGCATCTACAGCTCTTCAACAAAATCTCAGCGAGAGAGCACAATACAGTTAATAATTTTGCTATATTTATATTCAAATTTGAGAGGACTCACTACATTTAAATATATGCTTCTGTATTTTGATGGATCAGTATCAACTGCTGAAGGTGTCATCGACTTTATGCGATCTACCAGCTTTTGAAAAACTCTGACTTGTTAGTCAACTGTGTCAGACTTCAGCGCCTGTAAAATGCCAGAATGTATCACACAAATATTTCTCTACACTGTAGTATCCCTTATCACTTGGCTTCAGTCTTGTTTATCCTGAAACATGCATAGGGTCCTTGAAAAGGTTAGGCTGTGGATTATCCGTGGTCATAAATTTATTCTTGAGTAATGTGACAGGAAAACTAGTGGCACAGAAGAGAGCAGTAAGTGAAACCTTAACTAATTAAATACCTTCCTCAAATTACCTGTGTTACCACTGCAGTGGATAGGTTCTAGGTTCACACACTTACTGTTAATGAAAGTAACATTACAGGGGTATCTGGACATGGACTTGTGGTCGATGCAGGGATGTGCTGGAGCACAGGTGCCTCAATCCAGCTCCATTCTGCATCTGAAGGAACTGGGGCTGTTTGGTCTGGGTAAGAGGAGGCTGAGGGGAGACCTTATTGCTCTCTTCAAATATCTGAAAGGTAACGGCAGTCAGAGCAGGGTTGGTCTCTTCTCAATGGTGACAGGTGACAGGACAAAGGGAAATGGCCTCAAGTTGAGCCAGGGGAGGTTCAGGTTGGATATCAGGAAAGACTTCTTTACAGAAGGGGTTGTTAAGCACTGGACTAGGCTCCCCAGGGAAGTGGTTGAGTCACCATCTCTGAATGTGTTTAAAATCCATTTGAATGTGGTGCTCAGGGACATGATTTAGTGGAGGTTTGTTAGTTAGGGTGGTATGGTTAGTTTGTGGTTAGACTTGATGATCTTGCAGGTCTTTTACAACCTGAGCAATTCTATGATTCCATGATCTTGGTGAAATACAGTGTTTGGGTTGCTACTTGCCTCCACTCATGAATACTTAGGGCAACCACTACTGCCCTGACTAGCACCTGCTTCCTCTGGTGTAGAGCACAACAGCTGGAAAAGCTGTGACAAACATCTGAAATATTAACCACAAACCTTCTATGCTGTCTTTTGCACCTTCACTTCCATGTTTTGCGCCTGCATCTCTTTCTTCTGAATACTTCCGTGTTTTCTTTTCCTCTGCTTTTTGCCTGATTGCTGCTAAAGCATCAATGCTATCTTGGATTTTTTTTCGCTCTTTAGTTTCCCATTTTTCCCTTTCTGCCTTCTCAGCTTCAAGCCCTCCAACAGCCCAGGCTTCTGCACAGGCTCTATGGAAAAGAAAATAGCTCACTGTAATACAGCCAAAAAACTCATCGCTCTGACAGAAGAAAAATCTAAAATAGTTTGTAACAGCAATAGGTATCTTTAACAGAGAAAAGGAAGACAGCAATGGCAATCCCTTATGAAACAGGGTATCTTCTCTTGCAAGTTGAACAGCAACAAAAGAAACAAAATTCTCTAAGCACCACTGATTACAACACCAGAGACCAATCAGGAGTGGTGATCATGGCTCTGATTTTCCAGACACCTGCTCAGTTTCTGTTGAAATTAGGATTCCATTCTGCAGTCTGCATACTTTTTGTAGAGCAATTCTGTTCAATAATTAGTTATCCTTTTTTTTTTAGTTTTATTTTTGTTTTAAGGTATGTAGATCTCTGTAGTATAATTCTATTGTAATGAAAGTTACCTGCTCTCAATAAATTAAAACAGTCTTCCTTTCCTTCCATTTATAAAAAAAAATAGTCAAAGATCATTGCAAAGCTTTACTGCTGTGAAAGAAGATACCTATGTTTCTTACCTATCCTTTGGGAATACTGGTCTGTCATCCAGATACATTAGCTGTTTCAGTCGAACAGTAAGTGTTTTTCTATAATTAGTGATTTTCTTAATCACTTGATTTCCCATTAAACTCAGCACATGCTGGAGAAACAGGAAAATAATTTTTAAAGTTGAGCTGCAAACAAAGTAGCAATCTAAGAAACAAAACCTATACAACCTGGATGCACAGTCTCTCCCTTTCAAAAGCAAATGGTGAATAAAACATCTTAGTCATTGTAGATAATCTACAAAAATGGCTAATAACGTTTAATAACAATTAATTTAGACGAAGACCAATGACACACTGGACTACCTGACAAAACAACCTCATGAGATTCACTCATATAATTAATCCATACCCTCAGCTGTATTCAGCTTACCAAATTAGGCATTGACTCCAGAATAATCACAACATTTGGATCACTTAAGTTGTTGTGGGAAAGATCGAGAACAGAAATACTTGGGCATTCTTGCAAGTGTTGTATGTCTTCCACTGTTTCTAACTTATTGTGAGCAATCTGCAGACTGTTCAGGACTTTTAGACAAGCTGTCAGACAAAAAGAACACAATGACAGGAAGGGTAAGAGTCACTGCTTCACAGAAGATTTTCTGGAGCAAGTAGAATTATAGCATCATTATACTGAAATGTGGGTAGCTTTTTCCTGAGTTTGCTGTTCTGCTTATACGTATCTTTTGGCTATGCCTCCAAAGGTGCTTTCTTCCCCACAAGAAGAATAGTTATTTATTTTAACACAGGCTGGTTGTTCTTCGTGATTCAAACTAGTCAGTTACACAAAAACAAATGCTTCTATTTTAGATTACTCTTAATATACATAAAACAAAGTGTGTCCTTTAACAGACACAAAAAATCTGGTATCACATCTGCAACGCCAAAGCACATTGTAACTGTATAGCAAATGGTAAAACACAGCTTGACAGCCTGTCTGCAAAACAGAGCACTGAGATGGTATTAAGAAGTGAAGAAATACTACACTGTTCTGTGCCTTTGTAATTACGTAGTTATTATGTTTTCTGTTTTCTCATATATTTCAACTGCAGAACTATTAAACTAAAACACATAGGTTTGACTCTTTGATAGCAGCCTTGTGAGCTTTGGTATTGGACACTGTGCAACACTTTAATATAAAGAGTAATAATTTAAAAACGAAACCGCTCTCAAATCTTATGCATGTGGGCTTCTTTAACTTAAAACATCTTTCACCAACAGTCCTTACAGAGATTCTCAATGGTCTTGACACAGTTGTTACTCAGATTGAGGGAATTCAGCTTTTGTAAAGATTCCAGGTTTTCAATTCTGTTAATTAAATTGAGCTGCAAGTAGAGGCAGCGCAACTCTGCAAGTAGAGGCAGCGCAACTCTGTCAGAGCCTCCAAATTCTCAATTTTTGTTAAGCCATTGCATTCCAGCCATAAACACCTCAATCCAGTATACTCTTCAAGATTCTCCAGGCGGACAAATCCTGCAGAAAAAAAAAAGATGTTTCAAAGTTAAAATGCATTGGCTAAAATTAAGTAATTCAAAGCGTAAATTTCATTAAGTCAGTGCTGCTGATACAGCCTGTGAGAATACTTGCATTAAAACTGATGGTAAGACTTCTAGGAATCCAATTAGCACATTGAAGGGAGAAAAATGTACCTATGAGGTACCTATTCTGGTCTATATTTTGTGGAGCCCTTTAGATTCTCAAACACTAAGAAAATAGCAAACATAAAGCCAAATGCTGAAGGTAAGTTTAGCATGTTGTGTTTATATAAAACAATTCTTACACAATTGATTAACCATACAAAAAACTGCACAGATATGAGAAAAGGATGATCTGTTCCAGCAACCTTTTTTCTTTCCAAAGTATCTGAGAACATGCAGCACATGTTTACTGTTGTTTTCTCAGTACAAAAGTCCCAAAATTTGATAAACAACTTTTTTAGACAAACACATTTAAAAATAATACATATATGTATATACTTTTCCCTGAATACAAATTATGTCAGCGTTTTAAGACATCATTTCTCAGAGGCTGTTGTTTTCTAAAAATCAGCCTCATGATTCCCACTGAACTTTTGAATTTTGCAATACAAACTACAAAATGAATTACGTTTATAATCAGTTCACTTTTTTACCTTCATATTTGCTCATTTTGTTTCACAATTACATTATTATATCAAATTAAATTACGTTTCTCATTTAGAAGAATGTTTAAATACCTACTTTACTTCAGTGAGCCATAAGCTGGATTCCCTGTGAGAATACTATTTAGAATGATAGCTCTACACAATCTTATCCACAGCTTACCTTTATAATGCAAGTAAAGTGTATCATTTAAGGATGGAGTCAAGTATAATTTGTGCTGTTTACAAATGTCTTGCAGAATCTTTTTTGTCATTCTAAAACAGGAAGCAGAAACAAAGTACTTTAGTGCACGTGCTGCAGTCTTTTTTTAAACAAATTTCAATGCAAAATACAGTCCTTTATGCAAGAGAAATAGCTACGTCTTAGAAGACTATACTCCTCGAAGTGAGCAAGCTGAAGACTTTTAAGAGCTGCTTTCCATTCCTACCTGTCTGAAGTGTGTTACCAGGCCCTTCCTACTTCTGCTATAAAAAGAGAAAGTAGGTAGGGAATTAGGGAGTTCATCTTTTTGAAAATGAGCAGCATGATTTTTCATATACTCTGGTTATTTCTTCTCTCATTCTTTCCTTCATTTATTGCTGCTTTGGTGCAGGATCTTTGCTGGCATAGTCAATAAGCAACATCTAGGACCCTGAGTCACAATTTCAGACTAGAAAACCAGTAGTTATCAACCTAACATTTTAATGAAAGACTAGCAGTCAAGAAAGTTTTTGTACACTACTTTAATTGGCTAGGAATGCCAGAGCAGAAAATGAGTAGCATCACTTAAATGGTAATTACTTAATACTCAGTTTCACTTCTGAGAGGATTTATGCAAATGAGAACCCAGAAAAGAAAACCATGGGAAGGGAATCTTTCTTTTAGATATAGTCGCATATCATACTGTAAACTTCAGTAATGCCAAGGAACAAAACTCTAATGCAAGTCAACTGGCTAGTCCTTGGGGCAATATAAAAGATGACTGTCAGCCTCTTACTGCTCTATAGGCCAAACATGGCTGAAATATATCTCTGAAGGAATGAAGGATTTATAAACGTTTAGCAAAATCTCTAAAACATGTGTGTCCAGGTATGTTTCTATACACTATGTACATGTACTGTATTATGCTGATTTTCATTGTGCTTTTAGAGTAGCATTTAATCAAATTATCAGCATCCTTAGGCAATTTACACAACCATAAAACATGTTCCATAAGAATACTAATTATCACGTGCAGTAGTTGCACTCTGACATTGCTCTTCACAAGAATTTAATTTTTATGTGTACTGGCTTGATAGCCTGGGATAACCTATGCTCTGGTAACTTGGAGAGTCGGTCCCTTCACATACCTCTGCCAAAAATTGTCATGACAACTGTAATATTTACATTGAGATGAATTAATACTATGGATCCTTTGCATTCATACTGAGAATTGGTCAAATCTGCTCCCACAAGAGTTTGCACTCGTTTGTCCAAATCCATTAAATAGACTACATCATACATTCAAAGGGCAGTTTGCTAAATAAAAAAGAAATACCTATGCTGGAAACATCAAAAATTCCTGAGTTACTGATTAATCTGAAGTTCATCTTCAAAATCATTCTCCAGAGCTAAGGTTAACATGTAGAAAGTGAATATGTGAAACTCCTACTGATTTCAATGATGCCAAGGTTTAAATAAAAACTATCAATAAACAATGTTTTACCTTACACAGCACCCCTTTTCTTCTGTCTTTTGACTGAATGAGCTTGTTACTGACTTGTGATCACCAACCGATTTTTGCTCATTCCATTGATCTGTTCTGGACATACAGTTGATGGCTTTCTCTTCACTTTTAACATCTTTGTTGTAAGAAAACAAGTTGTAGTTCAGTATGGGTGGAGGAATATATGTGTCACATTTCCAACTACTTCAGAGAAATACTGAAAAGCACTTGAACGTGAATTTCAAGAAAAGCTCTGTTCTAACAGAACAGTTCTAACAAAGCTCTGTTCTAACATTTTTGCAGATCTTTTTAGTTGAAATAATTTAACTTTCTATAGAAGGCAGAACACAAAAATAACTAGTAACAAAACAAACTGCTGAAATATTGCAATTACATATGAAAGTTGGGCAGAACACACTAGTCTTAGATATTATAATAATGTACAGTGATAATACAGTACTGGCACCAATGTTTTTATTATCTTGGACATCAACTGTATATTACATGTAATGAGCAACACTTAAAGAGTTTAACAAGATTTCTAAAGACTACATGCTAAGACTACTTAAACGCGTGAAGATAATGGAGTATCTAAGTCAACACAAAAACTATTTGTCTTGCTCTTCCACAAATTTACCTTTTAGCATTTTTTGGAGGGTGTCTCCAACATAGCCAATGCTATAGTCATTCGAACTACCTTTACACTGCCTCTGGGTAATTGCATTTTTAATAGTTTTCACTTCAGATTCTTGATCGTTCTGGTACTTAAGAGTCAGTGTAAACAAGATGATTGTACCAGGTCATTTAAATATGATCGTAATTAGTAGGAGATTAGACTGGATGTATGACTTCAATACAAAACATGTACTTCCAGAAAAAGAAAACTAAAGAAACAAGAAATGGTAGGAGGGAAGGGAAGGGCTGGTTGTAAGCCTCAGTAACAGCAAGATTTTCAGTAAATTCAGCGGGAGAAAGGTATAAATTCAACAACAGCCCTTATTTTTCAGTTGCAGGGACGCAGTTCAGTAACTCTTCCCCACACCCCCCAGCAGGACAGCTCACCCCGGCTGACAGGACTGTCTTCACTCTGTGCGTGGGCAGCTTCGTTTCCAGAGTTGCTCAGAGTTTCTCCCAACACCTCTGGTGCAATGTCTGCTCCTCCTCCTCTATCCAATTCTCTGCTGTGCGATTGCATTGTGAGATACAACACTTAGAAGAACCGCGTCAGGTCGGGGCGTGGCTTACAGCCAGACACCACGTCCGAAAGCCTTACAAAGACCTGTCAGAGACAAAGGAGACCGGAATGCGGGAATTATGAAGCGTGGGGCTGCTCCCTGGGGAGCACCCTGCCGATGTGGCCCACAGCAGACCTCGCTCAGCACAGAGCAGCGCTGCTCAGTGAGAAGGCCGTGGAGCTGAGCGAGGTGTTCCCGTCAGTGCCGGCGGCCGCGACGCTGCCCCAGCACAGCCCCACGCGGTGCCGGCCCGCAGCCCCTCGGACAGCCCTTCCGCGGAAGCCCGCATTCCCTGTACCTGCACCCGCAGATCGGCCTGGGCCGGAGCTGGGACAGGCCGGAGCTGGGACAGCCCGGGCAGACCCGAGCTCGTCGCTCCCGCCCCAACGGCCGCTACTGCCATGGCAACGCCGTGCGCGCCCATAAGGCCCCGCGGCCGCTGCCGGCGCTCTGGGGACGGCGTTGTTGTGCCGAGGCGGGGGATCAGTGCCGTAGTGAGGTAGGGCTGCGGCCGGGCCGAACTGCGGGCTGGAACGAATAAAACAGCGTATTTGCGTGGTTTCTTACCGTCACGGAATGGCTTATCTCGGAGGAGATCTTAAAGCTCTTTCAGTTCCCGCCCCCTGCCGTGGGCCGGGTGCCACCCCCCAGCTCAGGCTGCCCAGGGGCCCATCCGTGGCCTTGGGCTCCTCCACAGCTTCACCGGGCAGAAGTGCCAGGGCCTTCCTGCCCACTGAGTGAAGAATTTCCTTCTCACGTCTAATCTAAATCTCCAGTCTTTTAAAGCCATTCCCCTTTGTCCTATCACTATTTGTCCATATGGAAATTTGGTCTCCCTCCTGCTTATAAGCCCCCCTCAAGTGCTGGAAAGTCTCACCAAAGCTTTTTTTCTCTCCAGGCTGAACGAGCCCAGTGCTCTCAACTTGTCTTCACAGGAGAGATGCTCCAGCCTTCTAATCCAGCCTGCTCCAACAGCTCCATATCCCTCCTGTACTGGGATTCCCAGGCATGGGTGTATGGTAGTCCAGATGAGGCCTCACAAGGACAGAGTAGAAGGGCACAATCCCCTCCCTTGCCCTGCTGTCACCCCTCTGTTGATGCAGCCCAGGATGCTGTTGGCTTTAAAGGCTGCAAGCACACACTGCTGGCTCATGTCCTGTCTTTCATGTACTGGGATCCCCACATGCATTTCAGCAGAGCTGTTCTCAATGAGTTCTTCTCCTAGTCTGTAGACATACCTGGCATTGCCTCAGTCCAAGTGCAACACCTTGCAATTGGCCTTGCTGAACCTCATTAGTTTCTTGTGTGCCCCCTTTCTGTGCCCGTTCAAGCCCTCTGGACAGTACTGCTTCCTTCTATAGTGTCAGCTGTACTGCTCTTATTGGTGTCATTTGCAAACTTGCTGATGATGCACTTGATAGAATCAAATTCATCTTACTCTGTATCTGTATTTTGATTGTTGTTCACGTTCTTCATGGAAGCCTTGTCATATTTTTACATCTAGAGGATTTAATGTATTTTTTCTAATTATCAAGGGATTATGCAATTTATTTTTTTTTCTTCTAGAAAGTTCTGCAGACTGATTCATGGAGTTGTTCCACTTCTGTTATTCTTAATGTTGCATCATCCTTGCTGAGAATGCAGTGAAAACTTTTCCAGTTGCCACTCCCAGGTGTAGCACAATCGAAACTGCTAAATCTCAGAGGTTTGTAAAGGTTGGAGAGATTATAATTGCCTGTGTCTTTTTCCTTGAAGACTTCTGATCACCATGGCTGCAGTGGATCGCTTCAACCTGCTGTACAGAGAGATCAGTCGTTCCTGCAGTTTCTACGTTGAGGCCCTGGCTATAGTTGGAGCTTGGTACACAGTCAGAAAATGTGTGACTCTTGTGTTTGACGCTTACAGCATGCTCAGGCTGCATGCTATTCCAAAGCTGGTTGGTGAGATTGATATTGTCAAGCGGTATGGAAGATGGGCGGTGGTTACTGGTAAGGAATTGAACTGTATATTTGCTTATGTTTGTGTGATTTGCTAGATGAGCTGTATGTCACAAGCTAGGGTCTGTATTAAGTCAGGTCACAGCCACAAGGTGAAAAGAAGTTAATTTGCCAGAGTAGTGATGCTTGTTCAGCACCTTAGTGAATGCAGTTCCCCGGGAGACAGGTGAACTCAGTGTGCTGACTGGGAAAGAATCCCAGACCAACGTTTCTCAGAAATTGCAAGGTATGTCCTGAGCATGAGGATCTGTAAGCAACCATGGAGCTGACAGGCAGGCCTGGCTGACAGAGATACAACCTACTATTTTTGCTATGAGAGTTTCACATGCTACCTTGCTCAACTTTTCAACAAGGTTTAAGTTGCACACCTGACATCCTCTCCTTCTGATAAGCTCTTTTCTGTTGTCATAGACGGTATGAAACCTGTATTGATGTGGGATTGCAGAAGGTTGCTGCTGACATGATTATCTTTGGTGTTGTGGTTTTGAGATCAGCACAATCAGTGCCATGCCATCTTCAGAGAGGGGAATAAAGCTCCAATGAAAAGCACTGTTGAAACAGAAGGCTGGACTGGTTTTGACTTTTACCCGATACTTTCTTTTTCTATTAATTACAGGTAGCACGGATGGTATTGGGAAGGCTTATGCTGAGGAACTGGCCAAGCGTGGTGTTAATATCATCTTAATCAGCCGAAGCAAAGAGAAGCTGGAAGCTGTATCTAGAAGCATATCTGAAACGTATAAAGTGGAAACAGATTTCATAGTAGCTGACTTCAGTAAGGGGCGTGAGGCTTACCAAGCCATTAAGGAGGGCCTGAAAAATAGAGAAATTGGGATTTTGGTGAATAACGTAGGACTGTTTATACCTACCCGGACTATTTTACTAACCTATCTGAGGATATGCTGTGGGACATGATCAACATAAATATTGCTTCTGCCAACATGATGGTGCATATCGTGTTGCCAGGCATGGTAGAGAAGAAGAAAGGTGCAATTGTGAATGTCTCATCTGCTTCCTGTTGTCAGCCAACACCGATGCTAACAAGGCATCGGTGTAGTGAGGCACTGGAGCACGCTGCCTGGGGAGGTGGTGAAGTCACTATCCCTGGAGTTGTTCAAGAACTGTGGAAATGTGGCTCTGAGGGATGGTGGTGGCAGGCTGATGGTTGGACAAGATGACCTTAAAGATCTTTTCAAACCTTAACGATGCTAGGATTCTACCCCAAGCCCTCTCAAGTGTTTTGGTTGCGTGCAATGAAATGCACCTGTACTGCTTTGTTTTGGGGCATCCACTGACCTTTGGAAATGGTGATGCTCAGGGCAACATCGTAGGCTTCTGCTTGGATTTGGATATTTTCTATTTGAACAATCCCCAGGATGTTTTCTGTATCTGAAACCTGAGGCAGGAAGAAATAAACACTGTTTGGACAACTAAATTATCAGTAGATGATGACGGTCTTTGTCTCTGCTGACTGGTTCCACCATGGCATCCCCTGCTTCGTGTGCTACCAATGATTCAAATCATGGAGGACTAAATCCCAGAGGCCACAAAGCCATCCTTCATTGGCAGCCCCTCGCTGCTAAGGGCCCGAAAGCAAAAGGAAGTTCACGAATGCTCATCCTTCTGCCCTCCATGCACGCAACCCTTTCAGCACAACCTCCATCCCCTTTGGTTGCCTTGTCCTGTCCACCCAGGACAGAAACATCCCCTCACCTCCAGTCGGATGGTCTTCTTAACGCTGAGGGCCTTCGTGGCTTTGAAATGCAGATATATAGGCAGTTCTTCACGGGGCCCCACGGTGCCTTCACTTTGCGACACAGAGAAGTCCTCGCCGAGGTTCTCCAGCCCGCTGAGCCTCCAGGCTGCAGGCAGTAGGGTAGGGTTGTGCAGCACCAGCTGCTTGCTGTCCCTCCTGCAGGCACACCAAGATGCTCAGCACTGGCACAAGCCTTGCACCGTGAGGCAGCCCTATCCATCCCATTTGGTCAATGACTCGTACAAAAGATGGGTCTCCCTCTCTCTAGAGACCAGCTTATACGTGTAAAGGGTGAAATGATGAGAGGTAATGGTCCTAAGTTGGGTCAGGGGAAGTTAGGTTGGATATTAGGAAAAATCTCTGAGTGGTGAAGCAGTGGCACGGCTGCCCAGGGAGTGGGGGAGTCACCGTCCCTGGGGGTGTCCCAGAGCCATGGAGATGTGGCACTGAGGGATGTGGGCATGGTGGGGGTGGGCTGGGGTTGGACCTGGTTATCTTTTCCAGTCTCAGAGATGTATGATTCTGAGTGGAGGTTGGCAATGATGGGTTCATGGTTGGGTTTGATAATAATACAGGTCCTTCCAACCTCAATGAATCTATGACTCTATAACCCATAAGAAGCTGAAGGGGACCTGGCTGATGGCTCGTGCCACCAGCAGAGCAGCTGGGGGGCTGACCTGTGCAGCAGCAGCTTCCCAAAGTGCATGTGCTTGGGGCTGACCCCCAGCTCCACCCGCACCCCTTGGCAGCACAGGCGGAACACCACTGGCTCCGGGTTCTCCTTAACGCAGCACACAAGCTTGTCTTCCACGAGGCCAGCTGAAGTGGGATAGGCCCAAATGCTCAGCTCCTAGCCCCAAAAAGAAACAGAGAAAAGGACTGGTGAGCAGGAAGAGCAGCTCCTGGCTTCTGCACCACTGCATGCCTGCCACCTACCTGCTTCTCGTTGGGTTTGAGTGTCATGCTGGGAGGATCTAATACGAATGTGTCTGCTTTCAGATCGTGCTCGAAGAAGAACTGCACCTCTGCTTCCAAGGGGGTGATGTTGAGGATGGTTATCTTCTCGTAGTTGCCAGGGTTGGGCAGCGCCTTGTACCTATCCACAAAGGGAGGAGGCTTCAGCAGTGCTGGGACTGCTGTGTTTATCACCCAATGAGGCAAGCACTGCATGCTGGCAGCAAGAGGCTGCTCTCACCACGGTCTAACGAGCAGGCTAGGAAAAAGGAGCACACTGCACAAGGTGTTCAACCTTCTGTTACTTCTACGTCTGCACCTTGCCCCATCCCATCAGAGTGGCAAGGCACAAGCACTTAAAGAAAGGGTGCTGTGCAAAACCAAAATTCAAGGGTCCCTGTGAGAACAAAAGCAATTGGGCACACGGGTCCTTCCTGCATCTCTGGTCCTTCCCCTGCGGGGTGTAAAGAAAGGCTTCTGCAAAATAAAAAGGAAACTGAAACCTGAGCCCATTCATCAGGCTGCCTGAAGATGCCCTTTTGTTGTTAAAGGGTTTTTACTTCATTTCCCAGGCTTGTAAAATAGCACTGGATCTCCCACGAAGGCAAGGGCTTCACTTCTGATATTAAAGAGGAGCAAGATTAAAAACAGAACCACACCAGCAGTGACAATGACAGCTTTTAAGGCAGACTTCATCCAGCAGTAAGGTTTATAAATCCCACTGTTA
The DNA here is from genome assembly GCF_038088225.1 of Cyrtonyx montezumae. Classification (NCBI taxonomy): domain Eukaryota; kingdom Metazoa; phylum Chordata; class Aves; order Galliformes; family Odontophoridae; genus Cyrtonyx; species Cyrtonyx montezumae. The sequence continues at coordinate 16,058,896 of NW_027071903.1, forward strand.
CTCCTCTGCGGGTCAAACACACATGCTGGCAGGCCAAACCATAAAGTCTGCCTAATATAACAGATTAATCAACATTTTATAATGCCATTGGCAGAATAATTGCTCCGTCAGTCTGCCCATACAGCTCAAAGCAGCTTAAAAAGCACCGTTACATTCATTTCCAACAGTAGAGAAGCTGAGAGGTAGAGGGAGGACATAAGTTGCTCAAAGTCACCTTGGGCCACTGGGACATAAACTGGGTGACCCCCTGTCTACCTGGGAGCAGCCATGGCATCAGCTGCCAGCCCACCAGTACGTACCAGTCTCTGGACTTCCCACAGAGCAGTGGCCCAAAGTGGAACACACCCGTGCTCACGACATACTGCTTGAAGATGATCTCGTTGTCTGCTCTGCTCTTCCTTCGGTGAGGAAACACCACTCTAGGAAGGAGAAAACAGGAAGGTGAGGAGCTATGAGATGCTCCAACCTGGCTGGGAAGCCATAGCCCTCAGCAGCAGAGGTTCCCAGCTCCGGGTGTGGGTGAGAGTGCTCAAGTAGATTCATGTCAGAGGTGACGTGAGGTGGTGGAAAGCAATCCCTGGGGTGTAACAGGCAGCCCCTGCTCCAAGTACAGAGGGAGGCAGAGTGGGGGGCAGTGACAGAGCAGCCTTACCGTGGGTCCTGGCTGATGGTGGGATACATGCAGGTGCCCCTGCAGTGCAGCTGATACAGTCGCTTTGTTCCCAGCACCTCAAAATTCATCGTCTGGTCGAACTGGCCTGGCATCGTGGAGGCGAAGTGCACCTTCAGCTCAACCTGGCCATGGGCAGGCACGATCCACCGGCAGCTGCTCAGCCTGGCAGTTACAGAGGATGCTTCAGATGTTGGGAATGAGCCAACCAGGTGAGGAAGAGGGCTGAGGACTCAACACCCCACAGCCCAGGGGAACAGCCACGCATTTGGTGAGATGGCTCTCTCTGCTCTCACCTGATGGGCTTCCCTGGAGGGAGGCCCATGTCCACGCTGCCTCGTTCCACATCAGTGGGACGTGTTGATGTTCTCGTGCCCTCCCCCTGGAGATTTTTCTTGCTTCTGGCAGAGATCTGCTTCTCTTTCTTGACCTCCCGGCTGCCATCAGCTTTTTCCTTCCTCGCTTTCCTTCTGGTGGGGGTGAGCTGCTCCTCTGACACCTGAGCAACAGGTGAGGAAGAAGAGGAAGGTGATGTGAGACATGCCCTAATTCATCCATACCCTGGAAAGAAAGCTGCAGGTTTGTAGACAAACACGCAAGAGAACAAATAAGTGACCAATTTCTACTGGTTTCACATCTGCCCAGTGCCTTGCTCTCCCTTGCTGGGCTCTGTTCTGCCTGTGAAACCTCTTTTCAGGTTGCACCAAAGCCTCCACCCTTCCCCCAAATGAGGTTTGTTCAGTTGAATCAGGCTAGAGATGGGCCCCATATCTGCAGGAACCCACAGCACATCACTGCCCTTCTCTGCAGGGGTTCCTTTCCATCTCCCCCACCCCATCCCTTTTCCCTGGCACCTTCGTGGTAGGCGTGATGGAGGCATCCACAAGGCTTTCAGATCCCTTCTTTTCTTCTTCTGCCATCGCACCTTCTGGCTCTACAAAGATGAAGTGCTTGAGGGCTTCTCCTACTGGGGCCACCCGCTTCTCTGGGTAGTGGATCACAGAGTAAAATGCTGTGGGAGGAATGGGAGGCCCTGAGGGACCCAGTCCCAAGCTATCAAGGATCTAAAAGATCAGAGAAAACTCCATTAATTCTTAGTCACATTCATCCTCACGCTCTTTCCTTTCAGTTACTGAATAACTGGCAATGTTTTTACATGGAGTGTTGTGGTTTTTTTATGCCCAGTGGGGTGGACAGGATGCAGAGCACTGCCAGGATGGCATTCTCTCTTGCCATCACATGAGAGGAACTGAGAACCTTCCCAGCCCTATAGGCTCCATGGAGCCGCAGTGGAACAACAGCATAGCATGGGACAAGGCTCTGTGCCACTGTCACTTGGTGGGACACAAAGTACTAGGGCTCAGACGTCGCCATTTGAGCCCCACGGAGCTTTACCTGCTCTGCTGGGGGCAGCTTGCCACTCTCCAGGATCTTCCCAATAGCATCATCTACATCCAGCACCTGGATATCCAAACAAGGCACTCCAACATCCTGGCCTCTTGTTGACCCTTGTGCACCTTTCCCTTCCTGCCCTTGGGATTCCTTCAGTTTTTCCTGGTGCTCCTTCTCCCTGTCCTTCCTGCTCCTGCAGCTGGATAAACGCACACTTTGCTCTTCTGCCTGCTGCCACACCTCCTCCTGGTTCCCAGAGGACACGAGAACACCATGAACCCTATCCCAGTTGGACAAAATATGTGTGATATCTTTCTGTGATTCCTCGTAGGTCTTAAATCTCATGGCCAAGATCTTCTCGCTTTCGCTCAGTGTCTTCTCCTTGGCTTCCTCCTGCTCTGTGGTGCTGGGTTGCATGGGCACTGCTGGGCTGGTGTTTGTCAGGGGAACGTTATTCCACTTTTTCTTCTCACCCTTGTCACCTACAGCAGCCTCTGGGTGCTCCTTTGCAGTCTCCTTTTTGTCCACCCCATCGCTGGTGTCTGAGCAGTTGCTGATGGACGCGCTGGTGTTGCTGGTGGAAGTGATGGAATTCTGGGCAGGAGATGGGAAAAGAAGTGAGTATCTCAAAGCACTGAATCAGTACTTGCAGGATGGTGGTGATCACTGCAATAGCACAACCACCCACCTGTCTGCCCCCATGCTGGCTTTTCTTCCCCAAGGCGTTGTCCTTCTCCTTTCCAAGCTCTCTTCTCCCCCACCTAGACTTCTTCAGCTCTTCTTCCTCCTTCAAGCGCTCAAGTTCCTGCCTCTGCCTTTCCTCAAGCTCTCGAGCCAGCTGCTCCATCCTCCTTCAGCAAGTCAAACAGAAAACATCCCCAAAAGTCACCATGGGGTGATGTGGATCATGCCTGCCCATGGCCAAATTTAGGACTGCTGGGGGGTCGGCCTCATCTCCCAGGTAACAGTGACAGGATAAGAGGTGGCAGCCTTGTGATGCATCAGGGAAGGTTCACATTGGATACTAGGAAGAATTTATCCTCCTAAAGGTGAGGCACTGGCATAGGCTGTCCCCTCCTGGATATGTTCCAGAACCACAGGGATGTGGCACTGATGGACGCGGCCAGTGGACATAGTAGGGGTGGACTGGGATTGGACTTGGGGACCTGAAAGATCTTATCCAACCTGAAAGATTCTACGCTTCTAAATTGGGCACCTCTGCTGATAAGGTCTGCCAGGAAAGAAGCTCACACAGGTTCTCCTCCCGTGCTCTGCCCTGGGGAGAAGTTGGCATAGCTGGAGCACTAGGTCCAGTTCTGGGCTGCCCAGTTCAAGGCAGACTAGGAATTGCTGGAGAGAGCCCAGCTCTGGAGCATCTCCCATTATGAGGAAAGGCTGAAAGCCCTGGGAGTCAGGTGAACCGGACCAGGCTCTTTTCAGTGGTGCCCAGCAACAGGACAGCCATTCAATCAGAAAGCAAAAGCTGCAGTAAATCCCCTCCTGCAAAACAAGCTCTGAACAACTACACTTTACCTAGCTATTGCCCTAGGAAACTTGTGCTGTCTGTCATGGAAATCAGAACAATTTGAAGCAGTCCTAGTCATCTCCCCCTGGGGAAACAAGCTTCAAGCCTTGACAGAACAAAGTGCTAAGACTTGCTGTGGTGTCACTCAACCAAGTCTCCAGCAGCCTGCCTGCACCACGGGGAAGGGAAGAGGGCAGCACATGGGTGCTCAGGAGTTCCACGTGGGATGGGAACAGGGGAACCCTTCAGGGACGCCATAGTGGAGAGCTGTCCACATAATGCTTACAGACCTCCTCTTCCTCTCACGCCGGACTTGTAGTATACTGTCATCAACCTGAGTTTTCTGTTCCTCAGTGAGGGCATCGTACTCTTCCTCATCCATCTCCTGAAGGCGTGCTTTCTCCCTCCTGGCAACTTCTTCCTTCTCCCGCTCTTCCGTGTACACCAGAGGAGAAATCATTAGCAGATACACACAGAGCTTGGTGCTGGGGGTGAGCACACTAATCTGCCCAGCCCCTGCAGGATAGCAGTGAGCCCCAATCCCTACTGTGGTTTGATAATCCCCCAAAGTGCTGCTTTGCAAGAACCATATCCCAGCATGGAGGAGACGTACCATGCCATGGTGAGAGCTCGCACTTGTGTCCAAGCTTTAAAGATACACACTGTAAGTGTTATGCATACCATGAAGCTATAACTTTACACCATGAGGTGAGTGCTAGCTTTGCTGAGGCAGAAGGTTGGATATAGGAAAAACTTCACTAAAAGAGTAAAGCTTGGGCACTGCCACAGTGAGGGAGTCACCATCCCTGGAGGTGCCCAAGAGCCGTGGGGATGTGGCTCCAAGGGTCATAGGTTAGTGAGCAATATTTGTGTTAGGTGGATGGTTGGACTAGATGACCTTAGAGGTCTTTTCCAACCTCAATAATTCCATGCTTCTTTGATTCTAAGGTGGAAGGGTTAAAAAAAACCTAAAACATTTCTTAGAAGTTCTGCTGGTTATGTCCCAATGGACACATGGGCAAGGCCAAGGGCTTGAGAGGACATTTGAGAGGTATGGAGATGATTCTCACCTTCCTGCTCTTTTGCAGCCACCTCTTTGGCTTTCCAAGAGGCATAGTCTTGGAACAGGTTGATGAAATAGATGTAAGGCCTGTTGTTGACAGCTTTGAGCAGGCAGAGGAGAGCAGATGCCATGCTGCATGCAAAGAGGGTCTCCAGGCCATCGAACACCACTCCCTGGTAGCAGTCACTCAGCTGGGAATAAAGCCAAAAAGGAAGAAAGGGAGTCAGCAACAGCGTGCACTAGCCTTTCAGCTTGGCAATACAGCCAAACATCCAAGGATACAAGCTATCTTCTCGTCCATCAGCTTGGAGGCAGTGCTCCAAATCATGGAATCATAAAGGTTGGAAAGACCACTACGATCATCTAGTCCAATCATCCTCCCATGCCCGTAACTGCTCTATGCCATGTCCCTCAGTGCTGCATCCACCCTTTTCTTGAATACCTCCACGGATGGTGACTCCCCCACCTCCCTGGGCAGCTGTGCCAGCACCTCACACTGCTCCTTCAGAGATGCATCAGCTCAGATGAGCTCCTGCACTCTGCCAACTGACGGCATCTGCATCTTCACCAAGATGCCGGCAGCCCAGGTCTCCCTCCAACTGCCCCCTGATGCCACTTAGTGCCTCCAGACCCCAAAGGCAGAGGATGTGCCATACCTGCAGCCTCTCTGAGAGGATGGTCCCCAGCACGTTCTCAGGCAGCACACAGCTCACCAAGGCCGTCTCTCCTGACACACTGCCTCTGATGCTCAGCTGCTGCTGCACAGGGATGCAGGGAAGCAGTGAGAGGTGATGAGAGCTGGAGGAGCCCTGCAGCATTGGACACCACAAGACAAATGAAACCCTTTGGAAGAACTCCAGGCAATTGGAGATAAGACCTGAGGTAGAACAAAGCTGGAAGGTGGGGGCTCCAGGAGAGAACCCTGGAGGGCTCATCCCTGGGCCAGTGGAGACACAAACTTGTAACATAGCATCCCACAAGCTGCCATGCTGACCAGGGCAGTGCCTTGCCAACCAACCATACCACCCAGCAGAGGTTCTGTTCCCACTCTGAACTATATGCAGCGCAGCTCAGAGACATTTGAAAGGTCTCATGAATCACCAGAGCAATTGGTTCTTCACCTGTGATCCTATCGAGTCCGTGCGCTGCTGTTTCTGGGACTGGGATGTGTGCTTATCTGATCTCCTCCTGCCCATGGCTGCACTCACCTGGCTGCGGGTGCTGGTGGAATGCAGGCTGGTCTTCTCCCCAGAGCTGGACTGGCTCATGTCCAGGCTGTGCCTGGACTCATTGCTAAGCTGAGGGGCAGATGGGTCTGTGCTTTGACCTGCAGAGACAGAGCCCAGCATGGCCTAGTGATGGGCACTGCTGGCCGAGCACACCACTGGGTAATGGGTTTTCAAGCCACTTAATGTACAACCCTGCATCCTTCCTAACACATGGGCAGCACTGATTGGACATAAAATCATAGGATCATTAAGGTTGGAAAAGGCCTCTAAGATCATCTAGTCCAACCATCCACAACTATATGGGAATTGTTGAGTCACAGCCTGAACCACTGAAGCAGCTGAAGGAAAGATCTGGTCAGCCCTGGAAGTACAGGTGAAGGTCATTCACCAGTGTGACCAGAAGCTCCACCCCTCTTAGACCTCATTTAAGGGCTGACCTGCCACTGAGGAAAGATCTCTTGTTGGAGATCCCTCCTTTGTGGAATTCCTTCCCTCTGAACCTAGATCCTTGGAGATGGGTGAGCACTCATTTTCCTTCTTTTGTAACACCTCCTTGTTCGTGCTGGTCTTTTTGCTTTTATGACCTTTACCACAACCCATTCAAAAAAGCTGCATGGTACACTCCCCCAGAGATCAAGCCAAGGGTTCACCCTTCAGGACCATTGTTTCTACACCCTACAGATGCTCTAATGCTCAGCCTTGCCCCAGCTGCCATCGCCAGTCTCCACTGGAGCTACATCTTCCATGCTGGATATCCCAGCACATCCCAGCTTCTCCCAACCCTACCCAGCTCAAGGCTTGGCAATGCAAAGCCTCCCTTTAGAGCTGATGTCTGCCCTCAATCTGCACTGCTAGGAGCACCAGCTGTCCAACAGAACACCTTAAAAGTCACTGAGAAAAACAAAACATCCACGAGCTGGGCCATCTGATGGCGTATGTAGGAAAAATCTCTGGAGAAAAGAGTCTATCTGCAGCATGTCTCTCATTTGAAGCTCCTCAGGGAGGCTATTCGTCCCTTTCTCTCATGTTTGTGAAATCACTCTCCAAATCAGGCATCTAGTGCTTCATGAGCCACTTCAGAGGGCTCTTTCCTTGTTAAAATGGGCAGCAGTTCTGCCTGATGGCCACAAAGAGTTGGCTGAATTTAGTTTTGACGAAATAATAAAAACCCTGAGAAATATGCAGGTGTGCTTCACCACTCTCAGGGATAGGGACATGTGCTAAGCAGCCTGCAGACAGCAGGAAGCATCCCTGTGTGAGCCCTTGAAACGAAGAGATTTCAAACAATTGGAGAGGGTTTGTGAGCTGGCTTTGCACTTGTACACGCTGCTAAATAACAGAGCCATAGAAAGACAGATTGGCTTAGGTTGGAGAGATCATCTAGTTCCAACCTCCTGTTGTGGTTAGGGTTGCCAATCACTAAATCAGGCTGCACAGGGTCCCATCCATGTCCTGGGACACCCCCAGGGATGAGGCACCCACAGCTCCAGGCAGCAGTGCCAGTGCCTCACCACCCTCTGAGTAAAGAGTTTCTTCCTAACTTCTAACCTACGTCTTCCCTCTGTTAGGTTAAAGCCATTCCCTCCTATCAGGGGCTGGCAAACTTCTGCTCACGGGGAGTAAGTAGACATGGGTGCTTGGGATGGCTCTGGCCACATCTCAACATACCAGCATCCTCCATCTCCTCATGGCTCTGCTCTATGGCAGCCCTGAGGCACAGATCCCGTGCGCAGAGCCCAGCTGAGCTGCTCCTGTCAGAGATGGCCTCTGTCACCAGCGAGTCGATGGACAAGCAGGCTGCACCATAGTGTCTGGAGAGAGCGACTGCAGCCGATGTCTTTCCTTGAGGGAGAAGAAGGCCTACATGGTGACACTGGCATGGGAAACTAAGAGAGAGGCAGCCTGAACATGGCTAGAAATGCTGTCATAGAGAGAGGGAGATAATCTCTAGCTCACCGCCACCCATGGACTTTGTCCCATACTGTTGCCTCAATGCTCGAGTCCTGTCCCACCACCATTACTGCCTTCATGCAACAACAAGGCACGTTTGTGGGGGTCAGGCCTTCTGGAGTCTTGATCTCACATGGCAACGCGGCCACAAGCCAATACACTCCCATGAGGCAACGTGGCTGAGGCCACCTAGTTTCAGGGGACACAAGCCCAGTTGTACAGACACAAGATGAGCCACTTGCACCAGTAAGGAGATGGGCTGGGGCTGCTTCACACCCTTGCAGATCCACAGACACCTGACTTCAAGCAGTCAGCCACACACCTTGGCCCACCAGGATGCCTCTCAGCCTGCTGCTCTGCTCTCAGTGCAGCACACACACCTGTCAGGGGTGCCCCGTGGATGATGATGGCGATCCCTCGTCGGTTTTGGGCCGCACGGCTTTCAGGAGAGAGATCAATGCCCAGGTGGTGGGCAATGGCCCTAAGGACAGGGCTGTCATCCAGCTCTCCTGCAGCCTCCTTGCTGCTGCTGGTGCTCTGCTGATGCTCTGTCAGGCAGAACTGGGTACAAAAATCAGCCTCCTGAACACCAGTGATTCTCAACTTCTTCCCCGTCCCCTCAGATCCTGGGAGAGGAGATCCTGCTAACTCCAGTGTCACACCTGAGGCTTCCCCACACTCCTCTCCCTGAGGCTTGCATTTAAGGTCCGCCTTAAATGCTGCTGATGGGTCCCACTCAGAGTGCAGTAAATGGAGTAGCAGGAAGGGGAAAGCACAGGCACCCAGCAATGCCTAAAGGCCCTTCTGCCACAGCAGGCACAGAAGAGGCAAAAATCATAGGGTTCTGACCTGTTCCATGTCCTTTCTTAAGATCTTCTTCCTCCTCTTCTCCCCATTCAGATTTAGAGTCCACCTTGTAGGACTGGCTTTCGCCATAAGTGGACAGAGGAATGACGGAAGAATGAGACGAGAGGGTGCGAACAATCCCAGAAGAGCGCTTCCCTCTTCGACCCGAGACAGACTGGACATCTCCACCATTGGCTGAGGAGGAAGGACAAGGGGAGGGCGGTTGATGGTGAACACGACCAGGCAACCTGCTCTTTGCCATGTGTCACTTTACATGACCATATGCAAAAAGACAGAACTCCCCATGAAACGAGATGCCCAAGGAACTCAGAAACCTGTCTCTGCCTTGAGGAAAGCTTTGAGTTTGTGCTTCAGTTGTTTGGAAGGAGAACATTTAAAATACTGATGATGGTAGACTTGGTCCTACTGGCTTTGTGGGTGAGACACATTCAGGACAGCCAATGTCAGAGCCTCACCGTTGTCCTGGCCTGCTGGATCCCCAGTCCTGGACTTTGTCTGCTCATCCTGCAGCCTCTTCTGGTCCTGGTAGTACTCCAGCACCTCTGGGGGCAGCTTCTCACCCGGGGCACATGGAGGTAGCAGTAGGATATTGTGGCAATCATAGTCCTTCAGCATCCGCAGGATCTGCATGCATAAGAGAAACCAACCAGCACATGAAGAAGAGGAGACTTGACCATGAAAGGCCACCAGACTTTGCCTTGGGGACTGCCTATATTGCCCCAAGGAGCTGAAGTACCATGAAGCCATGGCACGGGGACCAGACCTCCTCACCTGCTCCTCAGCAAGGTACTGCTGGTCGAACTCCAGTGAGTAAAACTCAATGGGGAACTCGCATGGGTTCTTTACCACCACTATCCCTGCTGTCCCACTGCTGTCTGGCAGCAGTGGTCCCAGCTCAAGCACTGGGGGGTTGAATTGCAGATGTGGCTTGAGCCCACGCCCCGAGACTTGCAGCTGGAGGGGCTGGCTGCTCTGGCAAATGTTAATCTTCAGCTCGCTTCTGTAGGATCTCTGAAAAGAAGGTTATGTTGCTCAGACACAGCCCTGGCACTGCTCTGTCAAGCAGCAGTGTCAGGTAGAGGCAGATGAGCTCTCACTAGCTAGAAACAACTCTGCTCTGGTCAAAACACGTCTGACTCCGGTCAAAACCACAGGCAAGATGGTTACACCTCAGCTAGCAATTCAAACATCACTGGGACAGCCCTAGGCACATAAGCACCTGTGTCCATACCACCATGTGCTGACAGGCTCTGTCAGACATAACCTATATTTTGGGAAGGTTTCCTCACTTGTGTTGTGTCCCAAAGTGGCAGGGCCACATGACAGGGATCACTGGCAACGCAGCAATACAGGTGTCTCTGCTGCCATGCCCAGGAATGTGTCTGATCTCTGCTCAGTCTGCTGTACCAGCAGGATCAGCCCAGAGCAGCCCTTCCAGGGCTCAGCCTGCAGCGTGCACCTGCATGGGGGAAGAGTGGAGGGGTGAGGGGTAGACTCCTCCTGGCACCAAGTGTAGCCACACTGCAGTGTACCATTTCCCACTGACATCTCAAAGCACCTCAAAGAAGAGGGTGCTGCAGTGGAAAGTGAGGCACAGGGAGCTCGTAGAAAGCAGCACTGCGGAGGCAATGATGGCAGGGGATGCTGACTTCACCTCCTTCTCCCTGCACTCTCGTTATAGCTCTCTGTCCATCTCACCTCTTCAGTGGGTGTGAACCTGACCCGCATGTTGCATCGCTGCCCTGGAGCAAGGTCCCCAGCTGAGGGCAGCACTTTGAAGACACGGAGCTTGGCCTTCAGCTCCTGCTGCAGCTTCCGTCGCACGCTTGCTGGCAAATGTTTATCCACCTGAGCACAGAAACCAGCATGTGAGGCCTCGCTGGCCTGCAACGACAGACCCTCCATTCCTGCACACACTGTGCTGGGGACAGGGAGGCACGGGTGCAGATAGGGAACAGGTCCACATGAACCAGCCTTGCCCTGTCCTGTACCCTTCAAAAGCTTCATGAGCTGTGGCCTAAGTGCTCAGACAGTGATAGGGGCAAAAAAAAGTCAATAGAGGCCAAGGAAACCCAACTGAGAAGCCACATGCTCTCCTTGCTTTATAGAATCATTGAGGTTGGAAAAGACCTCTAGGGATCATCTAGCCCAGCTACCAATCCATCATCACTATCCCCACTAACACACAGAATCAGTACGTTTGGAAAAGACCTCCTTGACCACCTAGTCCAACCACCAACCTATCCCCACTAAACATTACCTTCTGAACAGGCTCCTTCATGGTGACGAACCATTTACAGGGCACCTGGAACTGATTGTAGAGCTGGATGGTTTCCTCCTGACACTGCCCACACTGGACAGTGGAGAACTCCAGGCTGTCCCTGGAGACACAGAGGGATGGCACAGTCACGCTGGCACGAAGGCAGAGCTGAAACGTGGGGCCTCCTGTGACCTGGTGAAGAGCAGAGTGTCCAGCTGAGAGCCCAGGTGGGTCCTCCTGCTGTGTCCTGCCTGACACGGGGGACAGAAGGTGGTACCTTGATGGGCAGCAGCACGTCTGCTGTTCCCAGCGGCACGTTGGCGCTCTGCGGGTCGAAGCGCACCTCGAACGTCTCGGTCTCACAGTACGGCAGGTTCACCACACGGTCCAGCTCCACGGTGAAACCTTCAAGGATGACAACGGGGCAGCTGAGATGAGTGACCAAACTCATACAGCTGTGGCTGTTCTGTGAACAAGTCCCATTCCTCTCCAGAGAGGACTTGCTGCCCCGTGTTAAAAGGAATCCTTCACCAGGCACCCCAGGGATGGTGGGGACCTCTCCAGAAGGGATCTCCAGCTAAAGTTCCCTTACTCAGTGGAGGAACAAGAACTTGGGGGAGGCATCCATCCATCCCACACTGACTCAACATGGCAACTCATGGGATGACAAGCCTTATCTCAAAGCCCGTTTTGGAAGCCTATTTTGATGCAAAGGAAGACCCCACAAGCAGAAGTGATATGACACTATGAGACAAAGCACTCCTCAGCCACAAAGGGTCTCTCTGTTTGCAATGCGAGCCCACAGAGTGCACAAAACCTCTTGGTAGCCAAGAAAAGGAGATGCTGAGAGGTCTACCAGGTGACTGCACCACTTCAGCCCTGCAGACAAGCATTAGGACAGCCACAGGTGGGCTTTGGCTAGAAGAACTCAGGCTCTACAGCACTGAGCATGGGGTCCTGAGGAGGAACAAGCTGCACATAAAAGCACTTCAAATCTCCATGCATCCAGTGGCACACACCATCAGAAATGGTGAGAAGCACCTCCATCCCAGTTACCTGTGTCACGCAGAACCCGTCTAACTGTGCAGAAGGACACGGGCAGCTGCCCAGTGTTGGTGATCTTCACAATATGTGCATGGATGTTACCGAGAATGACGTAGCCAAAATCCAGGATGTACTCAGGCAGCTGCACCCTGAAAGTAGGAATAAGGAGAATTTTTAAACCATTTCTCAGCTAGCAGTGAAAAACAGATTCATTTTAAATGGTGTAAGTGTGTGCGGCTACTGGTCCATGGACAGTAGAGTCCACAGATCATAGCTCCTTTGCTATGAAAATCTGCTGTAGTCTACCAGACCCCCAAAGACCTGGATCCATTCCCAAAAGAGCACTAGCAGAGGTAGCAACCAACTCCCATGAGATTAATGGGAAGGTCTTCTTCCAGAGGAATCCCACTCAGCAGAACACACAAAGCACCTGTTTTGCAGAGTGTTGTCTTCCTCGGTCACTTGCTGGAACAAAAAGGCCAGCTGTGAGTTGCCTCTTCCAGAGCTAGTTAGAAGTGCCCATCCTGCTGGATGGGCTTCATGGTTTGCACTGGAATGGGGCAGGCGGGAAGTTGGGCACCCCCAAAGCTTGTGGGTGACCCCACAGAAGGGAGGGCACCCAGCTGCTCACAGACAGCATGGCACATCCCTCCAGATCAGGTCCTTCCCAAGGCCCTGGCCAGTCCCACCTCTGCAGGAGCTCTCAGGAGCTGGGTGTTACCCTTGGGGCACCTGGAGGCAGAGTCCCCACCAACCTGAGAAGCCTCCGACGAGCTCGCTGGTCAAAGACTGCCTCCTCTGGGGGACAGGAGGCCAGGAGCTTCAGCTGCTCCAAAGCATGTTCCTCTACCAGCATCTCCTCCATTTTCATCTGCAGGCAAACGTCCAACTGTGGAGAGCAAAGTCAGTGGGCTGGCTGCCACCTACCAGATCAGGTTGCCCAGGGCTCCATCCGACCTGGCCTTGGGCACTCCCAGGGATGGGGCATCTGCATTCTGCTATTAAGTTCCAGAAACGTGGCAGAATTTGTGAGCAAGCATCCCAGTGATGCCTTTGTACCTCCATCACAAAGTGCCACAACCTCAAAGATGGTGCAGGGAGGAAGGATGATCATGGGCCAGAGGTCCCAGGTGACAGCAGGGCACACACAACCCCACTGCAGAAGGGTGACACACTGAACAGGACAGCACCGCACTCTTACCGCGGTGTCCAGGTCATCCACTGGTGTCTCAGTGGCCGTGGCCTCCCCCAGAACAGTTGCTTCATCTCTCTGGCTCTCTTTTTTCATCTTTTCTCTTGCCTCCTGAAGGATCCTCTCATATTTTTCATTTCCTGAAGGAAAAAAATATCCAAAAATAGAAATGGGAGTGCAGCACTGGTCTCAGGTAAGCTGGGAAGCCCCTCTCCCCCAGCCTTGTCCTCTCCCAGCAACGCTCTGCAAGCAGTCTATGACAAGCAGGTACTGCTTTTCCTCTGAATCTGGATGCTTGCTTCCACCCATCTTCCACCACACAGAGGAACACCTCATCCCCTGCAGTGTGATGCAAATCTGTCCTTGCCAACTGTCTTGCTGGTCACGTAGACCATAATCTTTCCAGCTGGCAGACGCACTGGCAAGCCCTGCAGGATGCTTCCTGGGGCAAAAACCACGTGCGTTCCCTTACTGGGAACGCAAAAAGCTGCTGCTGGAGGGCTGGGTGTTGGGGTGTGACACCCCTCAAGCCTCCAGGTGGGTGACAGCCACCCTATAGGCAAAGGAGGAAACCAGGGGACCTTCCTGGGGACAGAGAGGCAGAGTTCACCTCTGATATTCCTGGGCAGATCCAAGCAGATCCTGGGAAAGCTCCCCTCCCCTTTCAGAGTGATGGTTTCTGGCTCCAGGTGCCCCACTTGGACCTGGAAAGTCTTGCAAAAGGTTCCGGGCACTCCTGGCAAGTAGGAGACCTTCAGCACCTGTTCCTGGTCAGGTCCAATGTAACCCTGCACAGAGTGGGAGAAGAAAGGGGGAAGGCACCAAACAAAGTTGAGTGGACAGATGGTGAGCATCAGACAGGAGCAGAGAGGGGAAAGAAGTGCCAGGACTGATGCTGTTCCAAGTCTCAGCTGTGACTTCAGAAGCTCACAGCAAGAGGGCATCAGCGTGTCATCCTTGTAGGATGTGAGGGTCTCCTCTCCTTGCCCCCCTCACTGCCCCACAAAGCTCTGCAGGAGCAGAGGACCCGCACCACGGCTGCTCGTTTCTGGCAAAGAAGTCTCACTCTAGCCAGAGAGCAAGAGCAGCCCTTCTCTGCCCCACAGGCCGAGGTTTGTTGCTTGTGCTGCCCTATACTCACCATGCTGGGCAGCACCAGGGGCACGCCGGGCAGAGGGCTGTCACTGGGGCTCAGCACCTGGTACTGGAATCCCACCTTGCCTCTGTTCTGCAGGGTGAGCTCCGCTTCAGCAACTTCATTAAAGAGCTGTAGGGGGACAGAAGATGGGCATTGACCCTCCTAAGGTGGGACAACGTTTACATGGGTGAGCCCACAGCTTCAGGGCATAGGAGCAGCTATCTGGGGTGGCTCGCAGAGGTGCAGAAACAACCACGTAAAGAGGGCCAAACACCACCAAAATCAAAGATAAGCCAGGACAGCTGCCCTGCTCTGCAGTGCCAACGTCTAGCGGTCACTTCTGGGTCATCATCCCACCACTCCTCATCTGTAAGACATTATTTATGCTTGCCAAGTGGCATGTATGTTGCAATAGTCTGTCTGCAAGCACTGCTGGAGCTAGCAGCAGAAAGGGAGACGGCACTGCATGCAGCTAGGAATATCTGAATGGATTTTAGTTTATAATAGGGAAAGTAGGGGGGAATTCTCTCCACCTACAGACTGGGGAGCCCAAGTCAACTTCTCTCCTGGTTTATTTTGCTGCTTAATCAAAAGCAGTAGTCAAGAGCATCTCCTTGGGTCTCAGCCTGTAGGAGCTGGAAGTCCTAAGGACATGTTCCTCTGCAGATCATCACCTTCCTGCCCTGGGAAACAGTGCTAGAAACCTCGACCAGGAGGAACTCCCAGCTCTGGAGATTGGAGACAGTCATAAGAACAACAGTCGGGATGCAAGACATATTACACAGATGCTGGAGGAAGAGCAGGGAAAGCTGTCCACCTAGCAAAGTTGCTGGAAAGAGTCCTGCCCCCTGATCAAGACGAGGACCAGCCTCAAGAGAAGCTGTGGTACCTGCAGCCCCCAGTCGATCTCCGTGACACTGAAGAGGTAGCTGACGACTGAGGCCTCCCCGCTGAGCATCACATGGTAGGTTGGACCCCCCTGCACCTCACACAGAGCCGTGACATCGGCCACCAGGTTGGCGTGGCCGAAGAAGGTGAAGGTGACCTGTTGGCTCTCACCTGGCTGCAGCTCGCCGTACAGTGGCAGGATGTTGAAAATCTGGAGGGAGATTGGGGTAGGGAGCATCTAGGTCAATGCAGAAGAGCCACCTGGCCCTGGGGTGAGGCTGGAGCACCGGTGTGGAGTGAAGGACACGGCTGCAGGGGCACACAGAATCATCCTAACCTCTTCTGCAGCCATTCCGCTTTTCAGTGGAGGGACCACGGGGAAATCTTCTCTCCCATACTCACTAATTAATGCTTTCATTAGTACATTACATTAGCATAATTTGGGAGGTCTCCTGGCAGCACTGCATTCTCTCCATAGCAGATCACACCTTTAGAAGCTTTAACTGCTTTTGGAGAAGCATGAGACTTGGAGATGAGAGTCCTGGAGCTGGGGGAAGGCTCCAGCTCAGCCCCCACAGCTCCTCGTCCTTTTTGCTCCTGGGCACTAACATGCTGCTCACTCTATAGAGATGCCACAGCAAAACCCACTGCAGAAACTTCCTACTGTCTACTTGATTAATGCCAGCAGGGTGAATAATGCCCACAGCTGTGGTCCTTGCTCAGCCCCACATGTCCTGCACGGCCTCTCCCAGGGCTGGTTGCTTCAGCAGCACTGCACAATGCTGTGCTCAGAGGGATGCGAGGCCACTGAGCACCACCAAGGGCATCAGCATGGGCAGAGGACAGGCAACTGCTTGCCACTCTGGAAGTCTGGAAGTCAGACCAAGAAGATAGCTCTTACCTCCTCCACACCCAAGGCAAGGGGCTCATTCTCCACAAGCTCCACTGGTTCCTTGGTCTCCACCAGGCTCTGAGTCTCTGCAGCGCTCACTGTCTCTGCAGCACTCTCCAGTTCCTCAGCAGCAGGTGGTAGCAGCTGGGAAAAACAGCACCAGGAGCTGCAGCAGGAGCTGGCCAATCTTAGGAGCTGGACTCAACGATCCTTGTGAGTCCCTTCCAACTTGGGGTATTCTATTACTCTATGATTCTGTCTGCTGCCACATCCACATCCCACCTATGTGGGCTCTTCTCTGTATTCCAAGTTGGAAGGGATCCATAAAGATCACAGAGCCAGCAGGTGGACCTGGTGATCCTTACAGGTCCCTTCCAAGTTGGGATATTCTATGAACCAACAGTGATGGACTCCTACGATTATTTCAACTCATAAGGAAGAACCCTGTCAAGCTAGATGCAGCTGAGATAGAACCCAGCCACAAATCAAACATGGGATGTCCCTGCCATCAGTTCAGTGTGACTCTGAGCCTGTTCACAGCTGATGCCCCAAACCTGGACAGGTGAGGTCCTCCATGATGACAGAAGGGACCCAGCTGCAAGAGAATAATATCAAAAACTGAAAAATAAGAACTTGGGAAGCGACTGGCAGACCTTCAGGCACTGCTTAGCTTTCACCTCATCTGCTCCCCAGTGCCAGAGAGCTGAAGGTCTCCACTGGAGTTATCTTCTTCAACAGCCCCATCTGAGCACAGCTCCCTGTCCTCCTTCCTAGCCTACAAAAGGAGCCATCGAGGGGATTACTTCCCTTCCAGCCCCAACAGCACCTCTCCAAACCCACCATCCTCTAAGTCCTTCTGCACTGCACATAAGCCCCACTGTTTTCAGTGCCATTCTGTCATCTCTGTTTTCAAAACTAGCAAAGCGTGCCCTCCAAAACATGTTAGCCAAGCTATCCTAAGCTTACAGCCTTCCTTCTGCCCAGGAAAGTTAGACAGATATTGCCCAAATACAGCAACAAAAGCAAATCAAACCGCAGCACAGATGTGAGGTAGTTCTGGATCCTGCTTAGACACATCCACTTGGATTTCCCTGGTTTACTTGTGTATACATGACAACAAAGCAGGAAATCAGAAAGACTTCACGCTCCTAACTCAGCATTTAGCCACGCTGTTCAGTGCAGCCACAGGGCACCACTGCTTCTGGCTAAGGAAAAAAAAACCCACGTGGACTTGCAATGTTGACGCAGCTGATATCAGGATGCAAGCAGGTGCAGCCCCCCTCCTTGAAATTCATGCTCATTTTGGCTTTTCCTGCCCTCACCAGCACCAGGATCAACCTCCACAGCATGCCAGCAGTCAGCAAAGTCATTCTCAAAGCTAGGTGACAGCACACTGTCTGCCACCCCTTGTTTTGGGAAAGCACCCATCTGCTCTATGGCTGTCAATACAATATCCAAGCTCTGGGTCTATAGGAGATTCTACCTGTGTCTCCAGGGCTCCATCTGCATCTGCTGGCCCTGGGGCAGGTTCTTCTGCTGCTCCCACTGCTTGGGCTGGTTCCTTCACGTTCCCGTCCTCGTTGCTGCTCTCTGCTGATGCCAAGGGCTCCATTGGAGCTCCCTCTTCTTCTTTTGGTTGGGGTTTGACTAAATATTTAGGTACTGGAGGGCTGAATCTAGAAAAGAGAATATGTAGGAACAGGGACCTGCAGTGGGAATCCTGAGTGGGATGGATGAGCTGTGTGGCCCCTTGGCAGGATGAGGTCGATGGAAACCACTGGGCTGTGAGTGTGGAATGAGGATGGAGTCAAACAGCAGGGCTAAGTACTTCAGGGGAAGGATGTCTTGGCCGTTTTTGGCCAAGAGTCAAGCACCAGCTTTTGCAGCAGCCTTGTGTGCTTCACTCTTAGCTGGGAATTTGGTGCCTTCCCTTAATGATACACTCCTCCAGTGGGTACTCATGGCTCACCAAGCCTCCAGCCAGCATCCATTCTAGTGAGGGAAAATAACCAGAGCTTGGTGCTGTGTGAGTTAAATACTACGGGCTTAATAACTCCTGAGGAGAGGTAAAGCCCTGAGATGGAAAATCTATAACCATTTATTAAACTACCCCTGTTTCTCTAGAATGGTTGGAGGCAACTTCACGGCACCTCGACAACAACAATATTTCTAATGCTGAAGTAGAAGCTCTCTGGGACTGCAGGAGGTGACGTGATCACACAGCACTGCTGTGAAGCAGCCAGGGACCACCTGCAGGGGGAAAGCCAAAGGGAGCAACAAGTGCAAGATGAAAGAAAAGGAACCCCAACAAGACCGTGGGTCCATGAGAGCTGGCGTGCTTCTGCTTCCTGGGATGTGAAGTCTTCCTGAGATGCCTTAGAAAAGCAGAAGGAAGGGAGAGGTAACCTCGGGGTCCATCTCAGCCAGCCCCAGCTGCCCTCCGCTGTTTGGGGACTTCCACTGCGTTTGTACAGAGTGCAGCTCAAACCTCCACGCAGTGAAGAGTGGGGATGGAACGGGAGTGAGGTTGGATGGCCCCTGGGGAGGGAGGAGGCCCTGCCATCCCCAGCCTCTGAGATGCCCGAAATAAGCCTGCCTGCGAGCCTGCTGGGGGCACAGCTTCACACTGCTTCCCACACCCTCCTCCCAAAATAGAGGAGCTAGAAATCACACTGCTGCCGACAACCCGATGTGACGATGCAGGCAGCATGATACGGCTGTGCAAGAGCCATCAGCACCAGGGTGGACACCCAAACTACATCTCGCTGCTGCAGCTGGCTGGATGTAAGCAGCCTCTGCTTTCAGAACAAGCACTCCTTCTCCTCAAAGGGCACTGGAGCAGCAAGGGAGGAGACCTGGCCCCAAAGAGTCCAGGATGCTGCTCCCACGTTCACTTCCTGCGTGTGAAATCACCTGAAACCTCAAACGATCCATCACTTTCCATCAGAAAAATCAGAGAGGGTCTTGGAAAGCTCCTCCTGTCATAGCTTCTGCCTGTCTCAGAGCATTTCCACGGGACCTGGCACTGCAGCTCCCCAGTCACTGGTGGCTGTGGCAGGGCCAGGTGCCACGGACACCTGCACTTCTCAGCCTGCTCACGGGCACAGCGGGATGTGGAAGAGGTCTCTGGAGGATGTCAACCCATCCAGCACCACTCTCCTTTCAGATCCAGGTGACTGCACTGCTCTACCACGAGAGAGATAGACACACTCTCGGGAAAGGCACACATCAGCACAGCCCCATGTGATATGGGGCAAGGGATGACCCAAGGGATGGCTCGGCCCAGGGGCAAACCAGGACAAGTATGGGATGATGGAGGCAGGCACCAGCAAAGACAAAGGAGAAGGATCTCCAGGGTGAAGCCAAGAGGTGCTCAGGGGTGTGGAAAGCTGAGCAGGACGGGGCTGCTGTCCCAAATACAGGGATGAATGGAGGAAAGGATGAAAATGCTGCGAGAGGGACCAAGGTGAGGAGCAGATGGTCAGAAGTTCTGGGATGTCTCGAACCCAATGTCAGATTTCCAAGGGGGAACTGGGAGTAAATTTCCAGAATTTTCCCTCATTTCATCTCCTCAGCATCTCTGTCCACAGGTGAGAGCTGGCTTGCATCCCAAGCAGGAATTACAGCACTCCAAACTGAGAAATCACAGCTCCAGTGATTTTGGAGCTACCTAAGCCCCAGATCTGATGTCCCAAGGGGCTTGTTGTAAGCTCTCTGAGACACAGCAGGCCCATAACAGCACTGGGGGGAAAGGGGTACATGCTCCTGTCCCTCATGTGAGAACCCCCCCAGTACCAGGGCATGGCAAACACGCATTTCACATATAACTTTTTGCTACCTCTCTCCTCTGGCAGCTGACAGAGCACTGCTGTCAGATTTTTTCCTTGCACTGTTTTTCACTGTCTCTGTTTTCCATTTCTTCCTTGTTATAAAACCACCAAAAACAAAGGCCCCATCAAGTATAATAAGAGATTGTTTTTGTCAGTAACGAGGCAGGAACCTGGCTGGCAGGGTCCCTGCAGTGCAGCCTGCCAGGGGACATGGCAGGAGAGAGGGCAGAGCAACAAGAAATTATTAATGCCATCGAAGACCCACTTGGGAGGAGAAAGATTCCTTATTTGTTCAAAGTAAACTGGCAGAGAAAATCCCAGGTAGAAAAGAGAGAGATGTTTCCTAACTGTTCAGCTCAACAAACCCTTTCCATGAAGGATCTGCAGGCGATGCATTGCTCTGGGTTTGTAGCCACGAAGTTCCCATCACAGAGGCACCAGATCAAGGACTGAGAGATGCAGTCTTGGATGTAATGCTTTCCTTTTCAATGGGAATCTCAAGTCACACTGAGGAGCTTTGTGGTTCCCTTGGGAAAGGGGCACAAGTCAGTCTTCGTGGAAGAAACCTTGAAGATAAGAAATCTTAAAAGATAAGAAACGTGGTGCTTGAGTTTTGATGCAGGGTGATTTCCAGAATCCTGCAGGGTGATTCTGGAAATTGACCCCAGTGCACCAGAAAACATTGTGGTGCAGTGCTTAATTCAGATTGGAGTCATCAGAGGTGCAAAGCAAGGGGAGAGACTGAGCTCAGCCTGTCCCTGCTCATGCACTCTAGGGGAGGAGGAACCACAATAGATTCATGGCTCAACAGTGATGGAAATGAGGCATGGTGGGCATGACCTGGGCACATCCAACCACTGCAATGCTTGGGCGCTGCTTGAAGAACTAAAGAATATGGAGGAAGAAAATAATGCATTCAACAGTTAGAAGAAAAAAAAAACCTAGGCAGTCTTGTCCAGACAGAGAAGCAACATTTTTCTCTCCTGGTCAAAATAAATGTGTGTCTGGTGGATGCTGGGAGCCTCTGATGATCTCCATCTCTGATGGGCTCCAGCAAGGTTGGATATATGGACAGTAACATTTCATCAATCTCACCTTCATGGGACCCGATGTTTGATTCCCTCCATGTCAGGCTGAGTTAGTTTGATCTGATAATTTAGAATACCAACAGTGCTTAATGCGGACCAGAAATAATATCTGACATGCTGCCCTTCTGCTGGGCTCTTAATGAGCAATTTGAGGTGTTAATAGCTTGGAGACTGTCTTCATTTCCAGCTCTGCCATGGAGAATCATGCGGTGTCTGCTGAAGGACCCAGGGAGAGTATCTTAATGCTTAATTAAGATGCAGAGCAGAAATGGGAGCTGTCGTAATGTCCTCCTTGCTAACAAGCCAGCAAAGGGTCTATGCTCAAGACCAATGGAGCAAGGGCTGCCATGCTGCCCAGTGCTGGAACTCCTTGGTGCTGCCCAGCCAATGGAGCTGGGTGACAGCATCCTCCACAGGAACCACTGCCTGCAGGCTCAGGTCCAGCAAAGCCAATTTAGGTGGGGACAGGGTGATAAAAAGCCAAAAAAGCCCAACAACTCAGCTCTCACATTTCCAAAAACTCAAAGAGGTTTTAAATAAGAGTAAAGATAACCAGGCAACCAGCCAACAAGTGGCCCCAGAGGAAATTAATTCCACACAGGCTTTGGTGTAATGTGCTTGTTTCTCTGTTATTATAAAACATAAGCATTGTTCTATCATCAAAATTATATTCTCCCTTTAGCTTGTAATTAAACCCTAATCTAATTTACCAGGAGATAACAGTGGCCTCCAAGCAATGATCACACAGCCCTGCTCCCCTCCTGCATGCCTACCTCCCTCTGCGTGACTGGAAACCTTTAGGGTCCATTCCTGAAGGTGCCATGCATCAAAAAAGTTCCCTGTTACTTGGTCAGACCCAGCTGAGAATGGGCTGCCCAGAGCCCAGATCCTCCCCTGAGCCCTCCACACAGCCACAGCTAATTTCCAGTCCCCAGCAGGTCTCCTGCTGTGAGCCAGATCCAATTCCCCAAACAAAGCTGCTTACTGATGATCTGTATTATTTAGAAGAGCAGCACTTCAATGCACAGTGGTTAACTTTCCTAGGGCATTATGGAAAAACCATTTGCTGCTGTAATTAAAACCATCCAGACTAGACTTTTGTACTATGCACAGAGGCCACAGTGGGAAGAATGGCTGGAAATGTGCTGATAGATGTGCTCCAGCGTGACTGCAAAATGGCTCTTGGGCTTGGAATCCATGGGGCAGCTCTGCTCAGTGGGCAGCATGGGTGGTAGCTGGAGACCTGGACTTGACGTTGGTCTTTTCCAGCCTTAATGACTCTAAGATTCAGAGGTAAGAAAGTGAGATTCTGGGCTATGGATTAAGGCTGAAGTGTTGCAGGCTCCTACAGCCTACAGTCACAGCTGTAGGACACGTCGTGTCCCTCCCAGCCTCAAACTGGTGGAGGTCACCTCTTCCCTGAGCGCTCACCCTGACCGTGGCCCGTAGGTGACATTTCCAGACGGAGGAGCTGAAAGCAATTTGTCAGACTGCAAGCAGACAGCCTTGGGCTCTACAAATTACACTCGGGACACAAGGAAGGAGCAAAGGGCAAGGCACGTACCTTATCTGGCTCATGTGGCTGCCTTCCAGGAACAACCAGCGGTACCGGACGAGCAGTGGGCTGCAGTTGGTCATCTCAACATAACGCACGTTCTCAGTGTCATTCAAGATGCAGCCAAAGTCCACGGTCGTGGTCTTGATGTGAAGATTTGGGAAGAAGACTTCTCCCCGAATGGCAACCTGCTCCTCAAGAGGGTGCTCGAGAAATCGTATTTTCAGGGCCCGCTCTGCTACCCAGATGTTCAAATCCTCTTTGTAAGCAGGGTCAAATCTGACAGAGAGGTGAAGTTCCTCCCCGGTCTCCAGCTTTAGTGGCTGCAAGGATATGAGATGTTAAGGCCAGGCTGGATGGGGCCCTGGCCAACCTGACCTAGTGCTTAATCCAGCAGTTGGCAACCCTGCCCATGGCAGGGGTTGGAACCAGGCCACCAACCAGCCATCTCAGGCTCACATTTCTGCTCTATATGATAAACAAGTACTGGCCTGATGAATGCTGGACCTGAGAAAGCTACATAACCACATCAGCACTATGGCAAGCCTTTACTCCTGAACAGGTCCTTCATCCTTACACTCAGAACGTGGGCAATGGCACTGCAGCCTCAGGCTTGCAGCAGGAAAGGGAAAACGCAAATGTACTCATACAAAACATGGCTTGTTTCTTTCAGCAGCTCATTTCAAACGTGGTTTAGCTCAGGCCAGGCTGCTGCTGACCCACAGACCAAACACCTTCAGCTCCTGCAGCTGCACCACGAAGCCCAGGCTGCTCACCTGTGTGTCAGCGGAGAGAGGCTGCTGCTCTGCATCACAGACTGAGAAGGGCTGCTCCGTGAGCACCACCACACTCAGTGGCAGGGAGGAGATGTTCTTCAAGTGCAGAGGTTTGTGCTGAGCAGTTAGGACATCACTGGGTCGCTACAGAGACAGGAGACAACAAATGGAGAAGGAGTGGCCATAGGCCCCCTTCCCATTCTGCTGCATTTCACATCTTTCAACCTCTAAATTGCAGATCTCCCTATTGACTATTCTAATTGCTTTTTGCTCTTTTAGAGAGGTTTTCTCCACGTTCATCAAACTCTTTTCTTTTTCAGAAGCCACAGCATCCTCCTGCAGGGAACTGGAGACATCACTGCCTCTTACAGAGGAAGCAATGGGACCGAAGAGGAGGCAGCTGCTTCTACGAGGCTAAAACAAAGCAAACGAACATCATACAACTCCAGCTTTGGGCTGAGAGATGCAAGGCTCATTTCCACTTGTGTCAGTCAGAGTGACTGGGAAAAGAGCTCTACACGAATTGCTCTCAGACATCTGCCATGCCATCATACCCAGGAAAGGGGAGCACACACACTGGGCACACTGAGCGTGGGCACCAGGGAGGAGCCAAGAGCTTCTCATTAAATCTGAGCTGCTCACAGGACTGTGGGCTATGCTGGGAGCCAGGGAGCTGGAGAAGAGACCTGGAAATACCAACACTAAATAATGAACTATTTTCTCTTTTTCAGACAACTCATGGGAGAGGGAAGGATGATGCAGGAAGCAGGAGTTAAGAGACCAAAGGGCACCTGCTTTGCGTTGCTGTTATCATCAGTGCAACTGAAGGATGTCTGCAGCTCGTTTGAAGAATGTGAGGGGGAAATGAAAAGAGCCAACATCTCCACCAACAGCACAGAGAGTGGCAGAGAGACAAGAGACCATGACAGCATTTCCTTGTCAATCTGAGCTGCTCACAGCACTCTCTGTTTCCTCAGCCTCCCTACAGGACTGGTGCTCAGACTTCAGTGTGCCTTGGGGGATCCTCAGAACCCTCCTTTATACCAAATACAGAAACTGATGCTGCTCTAGAAGCAGCCCCAGTCTACCCCTGTCAGGGAGCTGCAATCCCAGCATTATGTAGGTGAGAAAGCAAGGGATGGTCCTGTTCAAATCAAGAACCAAAGCTCTATGGACTTGGAGAGGACTTAGCTCTGTTAACATAAGCACTCTGAAGGCTTTAGGTCAGCAGCCTTACTGTTGAGGACACAACCCAGCCACTTACCTTCTCTGCCCGGAAAGTGATTTCCCTGGTGGAGATCTGCAGGACAGGGGCAACAAACTCACACGTGACGTCCACCTGCATGATCTGGGTCTTCCCTGCCTTGCTGCCTAAGATGGCATGGCACAGCAGTCGCTCCGTCACCACCTGCAATACCACAGTCCCCATGTCCTCATTGCTGAGCTTAATTCTTACCAAAAGCAATAGGACATCAGTGCAAAAATAACTGCATTAAAGAGAATGGGATAAAGATAACTGCATTAAAGAGGGCCCAAAGATGACAAGCCTTCCCTTGGAAGCTTAGAGGAAAGGATACAGGGGAGAAACGCATGTGACAGAGCGTCTCAGGTGGCAGTCCTCTGCCCAAGTGCTCTTACACTCTGACTTCTCCTGGTTCCTCTTGTGGTATCACTTCTATGCATCCCCCTCCCACCCCCATTGCAGCCCCACAACACAGCTCCACACAAGCAAGGCAAGAGCCTTCCCAAGGGCTTTGGCCCCAGGATCCCTAGCCAAGCTCACAGATCCCCGTTCAGCTTTCCTAGCACAACACCCTCTCCGGTGCCCTGATGTTTGTAGTTTTATCATGGTTCCTTACCCCTCTCTCTCCAGCAATCTCCTTAGAGCTCAGAACTGCAAAATGATATGCCTGATGAGTCCCACCACGTGAGTTCCCACATCTTCCTCCACTACCATCAATTAACCATTCTCAAACACCATTCAAAACTGCTATCACTGGGGGCACTCCTGCTCACTGTCTGCTTCCCTGCACGATTCCCTTCCAACCCAAGACATTCTGCAGCCCTCTGAATTGGTCCTTCCTCTGGCAAAAGGAGCCCATGCAGTGATCCCATTAACACCTCGGGCTGCAGCTCACGGGTGCACAGCCCAACTGCCAGCCCAACTGCCCTCAGGACAGCGGGACTGGTGTGGAAATATTGACACGAGCCCCAGCTGTTAATGGTAACCATCTCTGGGAGCAGTTCCTCACGTGGAGCACATCCTCCTGCGGAGTCCAGGGCTGACTGCTGTGTTCACTTCTCTCCTCTGCAGCTCGGTGCCAGACGAGCCCTCTGTCTGTGTTTGTGCACAGAGGAAAAATCTGCTGCTCCCAGACGCTGCCCCCTCCGCAGGTGTTGTGGATGCTTCCCCACATATATTGCCTTGCTTTTCCATGCTGTTGCTGTTTAATTATTATTTATTTACTTCCTAATCTGTCAGAGCTTAACTCTTCTCTCTGCCCTTCCCTTCCACCTCAGCATGGGATGCCTTATCACCTTATAACCCGCTGCTCACCCCCTAACGCGGACAATATTTTGATATCAGCAAGATGGCTTTATGGTAGCTATAGAAACAAGAAAAGCCTTAGCAACTGATGGTGGCCAGCAAGGAAAGCAACCGGTGCTACCATGGTAACTTGAGGCATTTAAACACTTCCTGAAGGCAAATGCTCATTTTCTCTGGTAAGAGCCAAGGGGCATTGAGGTCGACCCCATGGATGTAAAGCAATGAGAAAGGCTCGGCCCAAAACCCAGCCTTACCCTTGGGGTGCTGGAGAAGCCTTCCAGCGTCATCTCCATCGTCCTGCCCGGCATCAGCTCCATCCTCAGAGGCCAAAGCCTAAACACGGGGTCCTGGGGGAGGCTGTCCTTGGTGCCACCCACGGCTGGGAGGGGATCACGCCGGCGGAATGGGGCGAAGCCTTCTGTGGTCCAGTAGAGCTGGTGGATGCGCCTTCCCTTGTTTGTTATCTTGAAATGATAGGAGCAAGGACTCAGGCTGGAAGAGAAGCAGAGATGAAGAGGGTCAGGGAAGCTGGGATTTCCCAGCAGCCACCCAGCTTCAGCACTCTGCTGGCTACAGCAGAAGCCAGACCATGGTTGTCCCAAGTTTATCAGCATGCAACATTTGATCTGCTTGCAAGGAACTATTTTCATAGAAGCAGTAGGGTTGGAAAAGACCACCACAATCTCCTAGTCCCACTGCTGACCCATCACCACCATGCCCACTAACTTCGGGGCTCCACACTCACTGTATTTTTCTAAGGTGCTTCCCTTGCTGCCCCCAACAGCTGTGCTCTGGTGCTGTGTTTGGGGAAGATAAATGGGATGTGGGTACATGGGATCGATGGATGTTCTCCCAGCATGAACACAGTAGCAAGAGCGGGTCTGTCTGCAGAGGGGACCAGCAGGGTCCCCTAGACTAGAGTGAGACATAAACCTAAATGCGCATTCAATGGAAATTGATTATTTCATGTAAAGAAACACTAAACGCAGGCAAGGCTGGAGTAACTATTTTACCCTTTATTTTACCCATTATAAATCTCAGCTTGGGCAGGGAACGAATGGCTCCAGGAAGAGTTCAAAACCAGCACAAAACATGCGCCCGCCGTAAGGAGCTAAATGCAAACACAGAAGGCAACGAGTCTTTGAAACAGACTGCAGAAATGTCTGCTGTGTAAGGACTCAGCAGGAGACACTGCATCTCACAGAGAACTCAGAACAGTCATGCCAGGTGCAGGACCACAGCTCTGAGAAGCTGTAAGTAAGGACCTACCTTCCTCCCCGGCTTGTAAGACACAGAACCCCTTCTTTGAGATGAGCCCTCTCAATTAACACTCCTGATCTATCCTGCCCAAACCTCAGCAGACTTATCCTCCTCTCACTTTCAGGCTGGGTCATACAAAGTGTCCCCCATGCCTGTCCCCAGTCACCACCCCATGCCCTGGGATTCCACAGCTGTGATGGAAAAGACAGCAGGAAAAATAATAACAAATACAAAAATCCAGGCAGGAGAAACAAGGGAAAACTACACCTAATAACGAGAAGCTCAGCAGGGAAAGACAAGTGAGCTGATCAAGGGCAAAAAATTCTACTGCTCCTCCAGCACTGCCAGGCAGAGGAGAAATAAAACAGCATCATTAATTTCGTCAAGGAGTTGCTAACAAGCTACCACCAGGTTTTACACTGTTGTGAGCTAATACTCCATACTGAGTGAGAAAGCAAGCAACGTTATTGCAAAAGGAAATACGTTTATACTGGTAACGTGTTTTTCAGCCAGAGGCTTTCGGGACCTGCTGTTTTGGCTCCAGATCTCTATTTGACAAAGTGAGGAAATAAATGCATTATAACTAAGGGCAATTCAGAGACAAGTTAGCAACTGTTTTCCGTTGTGGTGGCTTTTGAGGGCGAGTGCTTAATGCCTTTCAAACGGCTGTGAGGTGTTTCTAAAGCAATTCCCATCAGTGAAGTGTTGCTGGGATATCAAGAGGAATGCTTGACCTGGAGGACTGCAACGCATCCCGAACCTGAGAGCCCCTACCTGAAGTGTGGCCCCAGGTTGAGCTGTGGTGCAAAGGGTTTATCGGTGACGATGGTGGTGCCGACGCCAACAGCCTGGACAGGGATTGTGTAGGTGCTGCTGTGCTCTATGAAGAGGTTCACGTTGTCCCGGAATTTCTTGGTGTCGTCCAGGTTGGCTATGACAGCCACGGACACCTCTGTCTCAGGGGGGATGACACCTTGACTGGGTTCAACCCTCCAGCACGAATCTTTGCCATCCTGAAAGAGGAGCAGGATCAGCTCAGGGTGGGAGCGATGGAGATTTGTGAGTGCAGGGAAAGGGAAGGCTGAAGGTACAAGGGAAAAAGACACAGTATGTTTCACAAAATCTAAGCTATGGTGTCTGGAAACACCAACTATGCAGGGGTTTGTGCAACTTGTATTTTACCTCTGTGGTAGAGGACCCC
Organism: Cyrtonyx montezumae; assembly: GCF_038088225.1. NCBI lineage: Eukaryota > Metazoa > Chordata > Aves > Galliformes > Odontophoridae > Cyrtonyx > Cyrtonyx montezumae. The sequence continues at coordinate 16,087,264 of NW_027071903.1, forward strand.
CTTCACTCACCCAACTTTGACCAATCCAAGGGATGCCAAACAATCCAGCCTTGAATGCCTCCAGCGATGGAGCATCCACAGCTTCTCTGGGCAACCTGTTCCACCCTCAAGTGGGTGACACCACAAACCTTCTTCCTGCCCATACATCCCTTCCCGCTGCGCTGCCACCAGCCAGAGAACATGTCCAAACCAACCATGGGTGTGAGATCTTCATTGACATTAAGGTACAGCTCTTCCTCTGATTTGTGCTGACTGTGGTAGCTTGCTTGAAAAGGAGACCTGATAGCTCTGCTCCAGAGGTGAATCTGCAAGTTTGCTACATGACAAAGTTCATTTCTCAAAGCCTGGCAGCAAGTCGGGCAGGAAATTGTGCCCAAGAAACTATTGCTGAGGAATAGTGATAGGCTGTCTGGATGGAGACAGGCTCTGAATTCCCAGTGCAGACCCACTGCGCTCCTCAGGGGGAAGGGGATTTGCAGCATGCCTTCATTTCTGCATTAGAACTTGGATGTGAGGGGCAGCAGCCAGCAGGAGACCTACCAGGACAAACAGGCTGTGCTGGGTCTGCAGGGAAGCTACTGCCCGCACCACCCAAATTTCTCCCATGGAGGAGAAATCCCTTGGAGCTCCAAGTCTCTAGGAGCTGGAAGTGAGTGGTCCCATATATTCCATCTATAGGAACCCCAAATCTATGGTCTGACTTCTGATAACTTCCCCGATCCTTGCTTATCCCTAAGTGCTCTGGGAAACTATGCAATTGCTGTAATGCACTGAATAGACAAAGACAGTGGCTATTTTTGTTCCTGCAGGAGCTTTCACTATTGGACATCAGAGTTCCTGAGTGCTAAGCAAGGGTTGGGATCAATCATTTAATCAAGAAGCTTAGCACAGAGATCATTAGCTCCTTGCAGGAACGACTTCCATTGAGAGTAAGAGCTGCCAAAATCTGGCTGTAATGAGCACCAGAGAGCGTGGGAGATGGATGACAGCTCTCAAGGAACGACAGGGGAGCCACCACACTATGTACAGTAAGTTAATTAAGGGTTCTGGTCCTTCTGGCCTTGCACAAGTCCAAAGGGAAGCAGAACTCAATAGTCAGAATGCAGTGTCCTCCTTCCCAAACCACATTTCCTTAAGACCAGTCAGCTGAGCAGAGACAAGGCTAATGCTTTACCTAGGATCTCTGCCAGGCAGGGGACGTTTCAAAAAAATATATCAATTCTGTTTTCTGGTTATATTGTACATCAAAAGGAAAAAAGTGTCTCTGGGAAATCAGTGCTGTTTGGGTAACAAGGAAGGTAGACAGGAGCCGTGATGCTGCAGAACAGTCACTGTTGCCTCCAACGATCAGGTCAGGCAGTGGAACAGGGACGTGGTGGAGTCCCCATCCCTGGAGGTATCCAAGAACTATGGGGATGTGGCACTGAGGGTCCTGGTCAGTGGACACTATGGGGGTGGGCTGGGCTTGGCTTGGACATCGTGATCTGAGAGGTCTTTTCCAACCTTATGACTGTGACCCCCACCCTCTATGTGGGGTCTGACTGCTTAGAGATGTCTGATGTCCTGGAACTGGAGGGGGCAACCAATTCCCACAGTGAGGCTCCTGGCACCACAGCAACATCATCTTCCCAGCAAAAGCACCAGGAAACCCCCCCTAGCAGCCAGAAATCCTCCAGCTTTGCTTTCCCCCAGCCCTGCAAAGAGCAGCAGAGAGACGTCTGGTGGACCGCTCAGGTCCCGCTTCAGCTTCAGTGCACCACCAAGGGGATGTTCTACAATAAATAAATCAAAACCGATGTGTGGGACTTGCTGCCACCGACAACAGAGCCTAATTTGTCACGGTTGGTTCAGCTGCTTGCCTCCATCTGCTTTCCCTGTCCCAGCTCACCCCACCAGCACTCAGCCTTGGGGCTCACCAGCCAGGACACAGCCGCAGCCTGGCTGCTGGCTGCCAAACAGAACATTTAATAACCAGCCCCTCTCTATTGTCCTCTGGGAAAAGCACACAGCTGAGTCACTCTTGCTTGTAGGAGTGTCATTGCCTCGAAGACTTCTCCACTTCTTTAATTTGGTTGGCCAATGAGTGCAGGAGAATACTATGAGTTTAGTTTCCCTAGATGAATAGAATGACAATTTCTTTGTTTACCAAAATACAGCAATTTTGACAGGGCATGGATTCATAGAAGACACTGATGCGATAAAAACATTCCTGCCCTTTCTAAAAGCCACACACGACCCTCACCCTGGGGAGGACACAGCTTTCTGCCACCCTCAGACTTTGGTGCAACCCATTGCCAGCACAAGGCCATGAATTCCCGGCCACAGCCCACATTTGTGACTGATGCCACGTTTCAAGGCATGGTCTGCTACATGGAGATGGTCCCCCCAGCTTTGGCAAGACCAAAATCCAAGCCCAGAGCCCAGATAGCCTCCTGCGCAGCAGAAGAGAGAGGTGAGCATCTACACCCCCCAAAAAACTCCTTATTATGGAATACCCCTTTGGGCAGTTTAAGTAAACTGCCCAAATTCTGTTCCCTCCCAGCTCCTTGGACCCTTTGCTGTGAATGGACCTAGCCCTGTACAACACTGTTTAGCAGCAACTAGAAACATCAGTGTGTTATCAACATCGTTCTTCCCCTGGACCCAAAACTTGGCATCATACCAAACACTCTGAAGAAAACAATTCCATCCCTACTGAAACTAACACACGAGGACAACAGTGTTGTCTACGCCAATGCACAGCTTTGGAGATCTTTCAGTTCTAGCCTGGCTTGCCTCCATCCTGGCTGACTCCAGACCTGACCCCAAAGCAGGGACATAGCTCATCTGCATCTCAGCTTGCTCTTTTTACCCATAAATCAAGAACTAAGCATGACTTGACAGGAACAGCAATTTGCACACAATGGGTACCACCAAGTGGGCAGCGTGGCCATTTCCATTACAGCACTTTCCTTTTCTACTCTGAACAAGACACCTGTCTTATACCTTCACTGTCACTGCCCCTTAATTTAATCTTGTTCAGTTTGTTGAGCTGCCAGTCAGTAACATCGCTGTTGTGAAATTTTCAATCAATAGCTCATTCTTTCAAGTGGGATCTGTGATCTATAAGCCTCAGTGCTAGCAGCCACAGCTTCAAGATGAGCCATCACATGGAAGGTGGGAAAGGACAGCTTGCTGTCCTGTGCAGTCTGACAGCAGGAGACCAAAACAGCAGCTTTAGCATCCTGGAAAACACGAGGCTGGTGTCACCCAACCCCATAAATTAGGGCTCTGAGAGGCAGATAGCCCCTGTAAGCCCCATGATGAAGGAAGGAATTGCAATGGAATTGCAGCCATAGGCACAAGCTAGAGCAAAAGTAGCATGCAAAACCCTCCAAAAAAATCATTTATATTCAGTGCCAGCCATCTGAGCTCACAGAATATTTTGTTTTCTCTCCGAGATGATGACATGGAAATATTGTACATAAAACCAAGTCCCAGGCTGCCGTAGATCAGTCACAACAGGTTGGAAAACAGCCCTGCAAACACTTACCATCTCAGTCCAGAATGATGCAGGGATGACAGTCTGGTTGAAGAGGTGCAGAGTTTGGGAAGCATCTTGCAGAACTGGGATACGGCCGAAATTCAGCTTACTTGGATGCACATAGACAACTGGGCCTTCTCCAGTGCTCACTAAATGGATTTCCTGCTCCAGGAAGCATGTAGAAAAGACCCCAAAAAAGAAAGAAAGGTTAAAAAGATGAGACAGTGCTCAGAGTGCTCCTAGACTGAGGGATAATTACAGCTGCTTGAAGCTTTTAGCACTGTAACAACGACACAAAAACACTGAAGTGTAGGATCTGGGGTGATCCCAACTTAAAGACAGAAGAGAGCTTTACAAGGGTGAAGAAAGCCAGCTTCTCTCCCTTTGCTCACGCTTGCCTTTGAATTTATTTATGTTTACTCCTGGTACTATAGGAATAGCAGTCATTAATCATTAATTACATCATTCAGCATTTTTCTCCTTTGCCAGTCTGTTCTTTTCTTGCAGAACTAGTACAGCCTACTGGAAGAGGAATGCAGAGCCTACAACTCTGTCTTCTCACATCATTAAAACAAGGAGAATTTATCCAGTCTTGCTGGCTTTTACCCATCCCCAATACCCCAACAAGACTCGAATGCACAAAACTCCCACGCTGACAAGATGCTGTGTGATTCACCGGAAGGCACAGAGCAGGATTCAGCCACGAAAAACCATAATGTAAAACCTTTAATGATGTCTGACAGGGGGAAATGGCATTGACAGCTGTCAGAACTGCTCTTCCAGCTCAGCCAGCCCTGTCCTATTGATAGGATGAGACTGCGTGCAATAAGAACCAGAAATCATGCATGGAGGCTGTACCTCAAAACCAGGGGATGGTGAAGAATGAGGAGCTGGAAACCTGTTTGGCTCCAATTACAGTGTGTTCTACCATGATACCTCCCCACCAACAGAGGGCTCATATTAAAACAAAAAACAAAAAACAACCCTTCATCCACAGACTTCTCGAAGAGGCAAGAAAATCCCAGTTCAGTAGAGCTGGAAGCTTCATGACGCAGGCAGAGGGAGCTGTCCGAGGTTCCAGATAAGGCTGTAAGGACTTGGTACCAACACCCTAAGTCATGACTCAAGATGACAAGAGAAAGTTCCTGTTTGGTTTCATGGGAACACATTGTGGTTGCTCTACTGAGGTCAGATTTGTATCACATGGTCCACTGGGCTCGGATACACCATCAGTGCAGCGTGTATGCAGAGAAATGGAACTTGATGATCTGCAAGATCACTTCCAGCCCACATCACTGTCTGGAATAGTGAATCCACACCCAAACTACGGGGCAGTCCCACCGAAAATGTAAGAACCTATCCTGACAGCAAGAAACTCACTTCTTATTCAACAACTGGAGCATAAACGCTGCACGACGCTAACTTAATGGGCACACATGAGTTCAGTCCTGTGCCAATCGTTGCTTTAGGGTCAGCTAGGGTTCTCCAGCTGAAAATCTCACCGTTTGGGCAAAAGAATGACAAATTCATCTCCAAGCAAAAATTTAAAAATTAAGCATTGAAACCAATTGTTAACCCAAGGGTAGAAACTCTGCAAGAACACTGTAGTTAAAAAACAAACTGACAGCGAAACCACCGAGTTGTTCAACAGGGAGAAACCCTCATCCTGTAGGGAAGCATGCCTTGTATTTACAAGAAAACGTCCTGCCAAATGTCAGGTTTTGCTGCAAAATTTGCCTTCCTGCACTGCCTGGCCTTACTGTTGACTGGTTTACACTGAGACCCACAAAACGCCCGGGTTGAGACGTTCAGCAGCATCCAGGGGATTTAGCAGCATCACTTCATTCATTTTAATGAGAGCTTAAATCCCTCGAACAGCTTTCAAAATGTCAACCTTCCTTTCTGTTACAGAAAGCTTAAGGTTCCCAGCAACCCTCTGACACCCTTCTTCATGCTCAGAGGGATGGCAAGACACTTTAGCAGAGCTACTTCAAAGTTAATATCATTTAAAATTAAACTTTAATTAGCTAAATTTGTTCTAGATCCCAGCTAGATGCAGCCAGAACTCTATGCAAGGTTCTTTTTGCCTATATTTTGTTATTTCTCTTGCATATGTGTAGCTACAAACAACACATTTTAGGAGGTTTTAGTCCAGGAATGGTTTGCCTCATCCATTCCCACGCTTGGCAGAAAAACACCTCTCTGTGCTCCAGATGTGAGGAGTCCAGATGCCATGAGTGATACCATGAACCCTTCATTCCATGCTCACATCAGCTCTATATGGCAAGCCTGCCCATAGCTGGGTTTGAAGCAATGAGTTCTGTGATGGAAAGGTGTAGGAGGGTCATTGGAAGCACCCTGAGGAGGGTCATCAGAAACAAGGACAGGGTCAGTGCTGTCCCTTTGCTGTATCATTCTGTGCTCCTTTGGGCCTGAGCTATGGCAGAAGGCATGCAAACACATCCAGCTCACTTTTTCCTGCACTGCTTCACGTAAATGCACCATCTCTGGGGACACAGCCTGGTGCAATGCGGAGCTCCTCTCACCTCCTTTGCTCCCAGGACAAACAAACTCTTGCAGGCATATGGCAGCATCTGGCCCGTGCCCACGCTCGCCCCATCCCAGGCTGCCATACTGATTTCAGCACCGCACGCAGTGAACGAGCAGCCAGCAAAGCAAGACTTGCCTTCCTGCCAGCCCAGCCATCATCAGGAAAATCCTCGGAACGAGCACCCCAGCAAACTCAGCCACACAACGGACACCTCTGGGACTCACCAGTGGGGATCCCTCTCTCCCAAACACTGCAACTGAAGCCACCATCAGCTGCTCTCCTGTCACCTGGGCCCGTAGGGTCACTGGCACCTCCACCGAGCTGTGGGGCTGGATGATCCCGCACGGCGTGGGGCTGGAGTACAGCACAGCAGCACCCTCCTGCTGCTCCTAGATGGGACAAACAACTTCTAACCATTTTGGAGGGATCTTCGACATGCTTGAGTCATTGAGCCAAGCAGCTTTCTTCCCCCAGTGTTGTGGTTTTGTGGTTTTGATGCCGGTATTCCACATCAGAGCATCATGCAGCAGTTAAGGAGTTAATGCTGGGGGAGCAGCAGAGGGGAGGGGCGGAGCTCCGCACCGGATGCGAGGTGGCGCTCGGTCTGGGCACGTTTCTCTGGGCTGCCGTGGAGGTTCAGCACGTGTGCTTCCCCTGCAGGTCCTCCTTAACGTAAGCTCATAGCTTTTGGGTTGGAAATTTTTATCTCTCTCTCAATTGTTCAATTTTATTAGATTTAGTAAAGTTCCCGTTCCTTCTCAGATCGTGCCCTTGTTTTCTTGTAGACCCATCTCTTCCCGCTGTTTACCCCTCCCCCTCCCGGAGCGCGGCTCTGCTCGGGCGGCCGTGCGGCCACTGACGCAGTTTCTTTTTCTCTCCCCTCTCCCTTCTCGGTTTCCCTAGGGTCACTGTCACGGACAACACCGTGACAATTATTGGTAGAGAATGCGGGCAATGCAGTATTGGCAGTCCATTGTAAATCTGGTGCTAAGGTGGACTAAGGTTTTTCATGTACCTTATAGCATGCTGGCGTCTTTTTAAGCTCCTCGTGTTCAGCACCGGAGTAATGTGGATATACAGCTACTTTAGTGTGCTGAGGGGGTTACATGCCTCCTGCCTAGACACCCTGGCTAACGTGACAGATTATGCGGCATTTGGATTGGTTTCCAGTTACTCTTTTCAGGTCTTTACCTATATTCAAGATGTCAGCCTGGCAGTTGTGGCAGCTGTGTTATCTGTTTTCCTGAATGCACTCTCTGCAATAGTAATTTACATCATGTGGAGGAAGCTTTCCTCAAAACCAGAGAGTGTTGAATGGCAGGGAAGGTGGAAAAAATTAGGAAAGAAATTAGAAGCGTGGGGACCCCCGGTGTTATGCAATTTTGATCTTGAGCACCTATGGGATCCTGAGAAATTCAGTGAGTGTTTTGGTAAGGAGTCATGTGACTCAGGACGATCTGAGAAGGAATGTATTGTTTGGGGTCTGGCTTGTGCTTATCGAGCCATAATTGATATTCTGGAGAGAAATGGTTTCCAAACCAAGGTCCAAAGCAAAAATGAAAACCTCCAAGTTAGACCTGACCAATCACAGGAAGCACCGGTATCAGTGTCGGTTGCCCCTGTGGAAGGCCAGAAATGGACACGGCCGTCCTCGCGCCTAGAACAGAAAGAAGAAGAAGCAGAGAAAAAAAAGGAAGATCCAGGCGAGGGGCCCTCCTCAGCACCACCACCACCACCACCACCACCACCTAAAAAGGCCACTAAGAAAAGTGAGAGACATGGAGAAGACAGCGATGATGATGGAGTCACTGTTACCACTACTCGTCGGCCCCTAAAGATGACTGAAATACAAGGTTCAAGAAAGGAGTTTGTACGGCGCTCAGGTGAATCTATTGTCACCTGGTTGCTGCGGTGTTGGGACAGCGGTGCCAGCAGCGTGTCCCTAGATGGCAGCGAAGCCCGCCAACTGGCAAGCATTGCCCGAGACCCAGCTATCGACAGAGGAATTGGCAGATGTCTGAATGGAGTCGCTACCCTCTGGGAACGAGTACTAGTGGCTGTAAAGGATAGATACCCTTACAAAGATGATCTGGAGCCTAAGGTGGAAAGATGGAACACCGTGGAGAAAGGCATCCAATTTTTGAGAGAAACAGCCATAGTAGAGATGCTGTATGATCCCAATTTCGTCCCTAACAATCCACACCAGGACTGTGATCCTGATAGAGTAAGGTGCACACCTGATGTATATCGCAAGCTCTCAAAAACAGCACCAGAGAGGTACGCAAGTACACTGGTAGCAATGTTCCATAGATTCGAGGGTCAAGACAGAAGACTCCCAGTTTATGAATTAACTATTACACTTCAAAACTTTGAACAACAGTTTCCACCATCACGTGCTTCCATTGCAGCTATAGTAGCAGAAGAAGTAGGTGAGATAAAGAAAACTATACTGGAGGAACTGTCATTACTGATGAATAGGGATGAACTTGTGTCAGTATTGGAAACACCTGATGAAGATGAGCATGACCCAAAGAATCTGATGAAGCAATTGATCAAACTGTTGAAAGTCTCGGCCACCAAAGGCAACCGCCCCTCTGCACGAGCAAATGACGGCAGTAACATCATGTCACGTGTGGCCATGTGGAGCTTCTTACGAGAAAACAGAGAGGACATGAGGAAGTGGCATAAAAAACCCACTCCTGCATTGTGAGCACGGGTGAGAGAACTACAGCAGAGATCAGCCACCAATGAAATTGCTCCCGTCACTGCAGGTAACCAATAGAGGGGCCCTGCCCTCAGCCAGGGGAGGGAAAGGGATAACAGAGTGTATTGGACTGTGTGGATTAGATGGCCTGGCACATTAGAGCCACAAAGATATAAGGCACTGGTGGACACTGGTGCACAGTGCACTCTGATGCCCTCGAGTTATAAAGGGACAGAATTGATTCATATTTCTGGAGTGACTAGGGATAGTCATAGTATACATATTTCTGGAGTGACTAGGGATAGTCATAGTTCACATAGTACCTGGAGTGACTGGGGATTCTCAGGAACTGTCTGTGTTGGAGGCAGAAATAAGCCTCACCGGTAAAACCTGGCAGAAGCATCCCATAGTGACTGGACAGGGGGCTCCATGCATACTCGGTATTGACTATCTCAGAAGGGGACATTTCAAGGATCCCAAGGGGTACCGATGGGCTTTTGGAATAGCTGCTGTAGATGCAGACTACATTCAGCAGCTGTCTGTTTTACCTGGCCTGTCAGAAGATCCGTCTGTTGTGGGGGTACTGAAAGTGAAAGAGCAGCAGGTACCTATTGCTACAAAAACGGTGCACAGACGGCAGTACCGCACCAACAGGGATTCCTTGCTCCCCATTCATAACTTGATCCGTCAGCTAGAGAGCCAGGGAGTGATCAGCAAGACTCACTCACCTTTTAACAGCCCCATATGGCCGGTGCGTAAAGCCAGTGGAGAATGGAGGCTGATGGTAGATTACCGTGGCCTGAATGAAGTCACACCCCCACTGAGTGTGCTGCTGTGCCAGATATGTTGGAGCTGCAGTATGAACTGGAGTAAAAAGCAGCTAAGTGGTATGCCACCATTGACTTTGCCAATGCATTCTTTTCTATTCCTTTGGCCACAGTGTGCAGACCACAGTTTGCTTTCACCTGGAGGGGCGTTCAGTACACCTGGAACCGTTTGCCCCAGGGGTGGAAACACAGCCCAACCATCTGCCATGGGCTGATTCAAACCACACTGGAACAGGGTGGGGCACCTGAGCGCCTCCAGTATATCGATGACATTGTTGTGTGGGGTGATACAGCAGAGGAAGTTTTTTCAAAAAGGAGAGCAATAATCCAAATTCTTCTGGGTGCTGGTTTTGCTATTAAACGGAACAAAGTGAAGGGACCTGCCCAAGAAATTCAATTCCTAGGAGTAAAATGGCAAGATGGACGTCATCACATTCCAGGAGATGTGATTGACAAAATCACCAGTATGTCACCACCCACTAGCAAGAAAGAGACACAGTCTTTTCTGGGTGTAGTAGGTTTTTGGAGGATGCACATCCCAAACTACAGCCTCATAGTAAGCCCCCTCTATCGAGTGACTCGAAAAAAGAATAATTTTGCATGGGGTCCTGAACAGCAGCAGGCCTTTGAGCAAATTAAGCAGGAGATAGCCCGTGCTGTGGCCCTGGGGCCAGTACGGTTGGGACAAGATGTGAAAAACATCCTCTACACTGCTGCTGGAGAGAAAGGTCCCACTTGGAGTCTGTGGCAAAGAGCCTCTGGGGAGACCCGAGGCTGACCCCTTGGATTTTGGAGCAGAGCATACAGGGGTTCAGAGGAGTGCTACACTCCAAGTGAGAAGGAGATTCTGGCAGCATATGAGGGGGTTCGGGCTGCCTCTGAAGTAATTGGTACTGAGACACAGCTCCTCCTGGTACCTCGACTACCAGTGCTGAATTGGATGTTCTAAGGAAAGGTTCCCCCCACCCATCATGCTACCGATGCCACCTGGAGTAAGTGGATTGCACAGATTACACAGCGAGCTCGGATGGGGAACCTCAACCGTCCAGGAATCCTGGAGGTGATCATGGACTGGCCTGAAGGCATTTGGAACATCCCCATCAGAGGAGATACCACGTGCTAAAGAGGCCCCACCATATAACGAACTACTAGAGAATGAAAAGACGTATGCCCTCTTCACTGATGGATCGTGTCGTATTGTTGGGAAGCATCGCAGATGGAAGGCTGCTGTGTGGAGCCCCACACGACGAGTTGCAGAGGCCACCGAAGGAGAAGGAGAGTCAAGCCAATTTGCGGAGGTAAAGGCTGTGCAGCTGGCCTTAGATGTGGCTGAACGGGAGAGGTGGCCCATGCTATATCTTTATACTGACTCTTGGATGGTGGCAAACGCTTTATGGGGGTGGTTGCAGCAGTGGGAACAGGACAACTGGCAACGGAAGGGTAAACGTATTTGGGCTGCTGAACTGTGGAAAGACATTGCTGCCCGAACAAAAAGGTTGGGTGTAAAGGTGCGCCATGTAGATGCTCATGTGCCCAAGAATCGAGCTACTGAAGAGCAGAGAAATAACCATCAGGTAGATCGAGCTGCCAGAATTGAGGTGTCTCAGATCGATTTGGACTGGCAGAACAAAGGAGAGCTATTTTTAGCTCGGTGGGCCCATGAGACCTCAGGCCATCAAGGAAGGGATGCGACCTATAAGTGGGCTAGAGACCGAGGGGTGGACTTAACTATGGATGCCGTTGCACAGGTTATCCATGACTGTGACACATGTGCCATAATTAAACAGGCCAAGAGGATGAAACCCCTCTGGCAGGAAGGGCGATGGGAAAAGTATAAATATGGGGAGGCGTGGCAGGTTGATTATATCACCTTGCCACGAACTCGCGATGGTAAGCGTTACGTGCTCACCATGGTGGAGGCGACCACTGGGTGGCTTGAGACATACGCAGTACCCCATGCTACCGCCCGAAACACCATCTTAGGGCTCGAGAGACAAGTCCTATGGCGACATGGCACTCCAGAGAGAATTGAGTCTGATAATGGGACTCATTTCAAAAATTCTCTTGTGGATATATGGGCCAGAGAACACGGCATTGAATGGATCTACCATATCCCCTACCATGCACCAGCTGCTGGTAAGATCGAGCGCTACAACGGGTTGTTAAAAACCACGTTGAGTGCAATGGGTGGTGGGACATTCAAGCACTGGGAGAAGCATCTGGCAGAAGCCACCCGGCTGGTCAACACTAGGGGATCAGTCAACCGAGAGGGTCCTACACAGTCCAGCTCCCTACAGACCATAGAGGGAGATAAGGTCCCTGTGGTACATGTGAGGAGCATGTTGGGAAAAGCGGTGTGGGTCCTTCCATCCTCTGGAAAGGGCAAACCCCTCCGTGGAACCGTTTTTGCGCAGGGACCTGGGTGCACCTGGTGGGTAATGGATAAAAATGGGGACGTCCAGTGTGTCCCACAAGGGAATTTGACGCTGGGGGAATGCAGTCTGTATTTACGTGTGTATGTATGTATATATATATATGTTTCTATGTAACTTATGTTATTACTGTTTGGTTATGTATAGATGTGTGTTAAGCATGATGTGATGATGTGGAATAAGGGGTGGAATGTTGTGGTGTTGTGGTTTTGATGCCGGTATTCCACATCAGAGCATCATGCAGCAGTTAAGGAGTTAATGCTGGGGGAGCAGCAGAGGGGAGGGGCGGAGCTCCGCACCGGATGCGAGGCGGTGCTAGGTCTGGGCGCGTTGCTCTGGGCTGCCATGGAGGTTCAGCACGTGTGCTTCCCCTGCAGGTCCTCCTTAACGTAAGTTCATAGCTTTTGGGTTGGAAATTTTTATCTCTCTCTCAATTGTTCAATTTTATTAGATTTAGTAAAGTTCCCATTCCTTCTCAGATCGTGCCGTTGTTTTCTTGTAGACCCATCTCTTCCCGCTGTTTCCCCCTCCCCCTCCCGGAGCGCGGCTCTGCTCGGGCGGCCGCGCGGCCACTGACGCAGTTTTTTTTTCTCTCCCCTCTCCCTTCTCGGTTTCCCTAGGGTCACTGTCACGGACAACACCGTGACACAAGCAGACCGAGTACGTGACAATCCCCAGCCTGCTCTTAAGCCTGATGCTTAAAACTGAGCAGGAAACATATTTTGCCTCAGCTAACAAATGGGGACACAGCAGCCACGCTGGCTTTGATTGCTACCTGTGAAGGTTCACATGGGCAGCTTAGTGCTGCCTGTCTGCAATGAAGCAGTAAGTCCAGGCAGGGAAGAAAGACCAAATGCAGGGAGAGCAGAGTGTGTGCCTATCAGCAGAGCCAAGTGCTCACTTCCAGCAGCAAGGAGACAGGGGGAAAAAGGGACAAATGCCAACTGCCCAGGACCCAAAGCTGCAGACGCAGTGGGTAGCAGTGCAGTTAGAAGTAGCAAGAAATACAAAAGCTGCTTTCTTCAGTCGGAAAGACTGCATTAATAAACCCAGATTACATAGGGTGAACCCTGTATTACATAACCACATATCTGCTGAGTGCACTTCGTGCTTTATTTGCTCCAAAGGAAATAAAGTGAGAGATGGTGATGAAGGAAGAGGAGGAAGCAGCTCAGAAAACATAAGGGGTTTTCTTAAAAAGTCCACAGGAAAGAAAAACAACAAAACACAAAAACCAACAGAGGCATCCTGGGCGCAGAATGATAATGGCCCCTCAATCAATCCACAATTGATTTCACATTTAAACTTCAGATCCTCTCTGTAAAAAGCCTTTTGTGAGGTTGAGCTGCAGAGTCAGAATCTGCATTTCAATGGGAGCTCTGGATGCTCAGGCACAGGCTGTGCCAGCACAGGGGCAGGAGCCCCATCCCTGGGAACGCAGGGTGACACGGGAAAACTAAGACAGCAAGGCATCCTCACAGCACACTGATTTCTTGCACGAAAGTGATGTGGAAGAGCTGGCACAGGGTCTCAGCTCCCACCTCCTGGGCAATCCCATCATGTTCATTCTGCTGCTGAGGACTGGGAGCTTTGGGTTAAACCAGCTCTCACACAACAGTGCATCCTTGCTTCCTCCCAGGAGCTCTTCCCAGTGACCACGTGTGTGATCGCTGCCCTGGTTTTAACACCCCAAGGGAGGAACCTGACAGATGCTCTTGCATTAGCTTGCAACACGCAGGCTGGTAAACCAAACCCAGGGTGCACTCACCAAAGGGGATGTTGCCGAAGCGGAGGGAAGGTACATCAAAGTGGAAAGTAGGTCCAATGACACAGCCCCTGTGAGGACAAGGAACAGGCAGAGGGCGTTGGCTGGTTAAAGAGAAGGGCAAAGTGTTTGGTTCTCATCAGCCCTGTGCTCAGTGTGGCCTCTTTAGTGGGTGCCCCATCCCTGCAGACAGCCAAGGTCAGGCTGCACAGGGCTCTGAGCACCTGGTGGGGCTGTGGGTGTCCCTGTTTGCTGCAGGGAGAGGGGGCCAGGTGGCCTTTAAGGGACCATGAAACCCTCGAGCCATGAAACCCCAAACACTCACTGACCACCTCCAGAAGAGAAAATGTTCTCTACTCCGGACAGCATCAGCTCATCACCAGTGCAGCGGCAGACACATCCACAAGCAATGTGCATCTTACACGACCAAGCACGGGCGTCCTGAGTCCAGCTCACCTTCTTTCCTGCCCTCACAATCCAGCAGCTGAGCCCCAAACTTTAAACCCCACCCACTGAAGTCACCATCTGGAGCTGCACATCCATTCATTCACGTCATGGCTGGAGCCAATCAAGACCTGCTGTATTTTAATTATACTGCAGTGAACGGTGCCTTCTAGTTTTACCCACAGGACTGCCATCGTGCCTGTGCTGTACACAAACCCAACAGCAGAGATCTGCCTGCATCACTGGTCCCCCATTCTCCCCAACCCTTTCTAAACAGCAAAATAAAGTGTTCAGCTTGGCACCCAAGTAAGAAGCTCCTGTGGTTTAGGCCTCTCCTGATCAGGTAATCAAAAAGAACAGACTCCCAAGCATTCCTTGGAACTGAGTCAGATCCTGAGGATAAGCCAGGTCCAAATCCCTGCTGCTGCTGAAGGACCCTCCCCAGGGACCTCACAAAATCAGCCCTAACCCCTCAAGCCAGTGCAGCTTACTTGGAATAGATGTGCTTCCCATTGCAGCCCATGCCAGGAGATGATGGAAAACTACCCCCAAGCCAGGCACAGCTGGGGATGACGCTTGGAGCTGCCAGGGATGAGCCTTGCCAGGCTTCCATTCCTGCTGAGTGAGCTGTGCCTGTGCTCAAGCTAAACCTGAGCATCTGCCCAGAAGGTTCAGGCAAACAGCCAACCCCGAGCTCCTCGGGGTTCATCATCCAGGAATGAGGAGTTAAAGGATGGGGAGGGATCAAAAACAGGAAGAGCCACCCTGTTTCACTGAGAAACAAGGACTGTGCCAAGCTGAGGGAGGGACCACAAAGAGCTGGCACTGGGAGCAAGATCAGGGAGCCAGTGGAGAAACCAGAACCACTTCATTTGGTTGGGGAAAACCAGAAGATGATGAACCCATGGACAACCATCTTCTTGAGGAACATGACAGGGCAGTCATTGGGCATGAGACAAGAGAACTGTATTCTACCTGTGATAAGCACATCTTCCCAAGCAAAGCCTGCCCTTGCTCAAGGAGAAAGATGCTTATGCAACAACATCCTATGACCAATTTTGGGGGGAGAACAGAGGAGAATAAATTATTTGATTGTGAAATGATCCCTCTCCATTTCCAAAAAAAGCAGCACTTTCCCTACAAACACAAAGCCAACAGAATTGTTTCTCTACCGGAGGTCAACAGACCTACTCACCACTCTTGCAAAGCAATAACCTTGGTTTTTGTTTTTTTTTTTTATCAATTTTCCCTTACTTTATTGATAAATCAACTGCAGATTCCTTTCATTCCCTCACTACCTGGCCCAGTGCTTGGTCTCGTACCCCCCAAGAGCTGTTGAAGAGGTACAGAAAGCTTTTCATCCCAAAGCTCTTCAACACCAAGAATCAACTTTCCTGCCTCCAGCACCACGTCCCACCAGCTGATGGGAAGGACCACCTGGCACAATGCTTGTACATCATAGAATCCTTACAGTTGGAAAAGGCCATCCAGCCCAACCAACCTACCACCAATACTGCCCACATCCCTCAGTGCCACATCTCCACGGTTCCTTAACAACTACAGGGACTGTGGGATCAGCCCAAGGCAGCAAGTCACCACCTCACCTGACAGTCAAGGTGATGGGTTGGGGGCAGCCGTGCACGCTGACCCTGAACTCCTCGGTGAACTGCCCCAGGATGGTGGAGCAGAAGGAGATGTGTATGTGCTGAAGCCCACCCGGTGGGACCAGGCCCTCGTGGGGAACAAAGGAGAAGCAGGAGCCCAGAGCTGTGGTTGGAGGCACCATGTAGAAGAGAGCGTCGATGGGTCCTTTGTTAAACAGGATTGCCTGCAGCAGAGAGAAAAAGGGAAATGCACAAGGAATCCTCCTACAAAAAAAATGTGTTTCCTAATTCAGCAATTAACATCAGTAAGAGGTAGAAGATGCCATGCACTGCTGCCCAGTGGAAGACAAAAAAAGAAGTACAACAAACTCCACCTTTCTGTTTCTTCTTGCAAAGTAGCAATGGTTCCATAGAAACAGAGTGATTCTACACTTCTATTTTCTTTAGCCTGCCAGTTCCTTGAGCTCTGTCCAACCAGCAGTGTCAGGAGGGGGTGGGAGCGAGGCGCACAGCAGCTCCACCTGCTCTGAAGGCTTTCTCTTTATGAATAGCCACAGCCATCCTCAAAGAGCTTACCATTATGTAAAAAAAATAATCAGCATAATTGCAAAGCTTGTTGAGCTCCAGCTCTGTTACGTTGGTTGCACGAGCAATCCACGAGCAGTGGTGCTCCACCACCAAACCCACCTGGGAGAAACCCTGCCATTTCTGGGGCCTTATCTATGCATTTTGGATTTATTTTCCCTACCTTTTGCCCTTGCAACATCTGCCAGAAGAGCTGAGACAGAAGCATAGAAATGCCCTTTGCTTTTTAATTTTGCAGCTGCTGCTGGAAATATTCAGGTATTCAGATTGCACAATGGTAAAGTGAACTCTTAGTGAGCCTGCCCTGAACTGAGGTTTATCTCCAGTCCAGCTGCTTAGGACAGCACTGACTAACAGCATCATCAACTTATTCATCTCTTCTCAAGTAATGGAAATTATAAATTAATAGAGCAAGAAGCAATAAAGTATCAGCATTAAAAATGCAAAGAGAGCAAAATATTTTGGTAAGAAAACACCTCCATGTGTCCTTCCCTGCCACACTGACGCTTTTGAAAACATCTGGCATGATGCACTTCCTCATTTACTACCTCTCTTTGGTTGCTCTGCTTTGTTTCTTCTTTTTGCAAAGGACTGGACAGCAAACATATGGAAAGTTCCTCAGCCTCATGTGCAGGAATGCTATGCTGTTTGTGCAACCAGTGGAGCACCCAGAGAAGCATAGGAAGCACCACAGAATGCTCCCAGCTTCTCTGCAGGGAGCAGATCTCAGGTGGGTTTCCTCCACTCACCTCATAGCTGTGGGCTGAGCCCACAAACACCTTCCCGATGTCCAGCTGGTCAAAGCTGAAGCACAGCCAGGGTCCTTCACCTTCCCCTCTGATGCGCAGGGGAAGCCTGGTCTCACGGCCTGGGGGGAATTTCCATCTCAGTGCAATGATTCCCTCTGTTGCCCCAGCACCTCAATTCCAATCCCCATCCCCGTGCTGGCCTGGAGCTCCCTGCCATCCCATTTTGCTCTGTATGGAAGGGAAGGTGTGCAAGAAGAAAGTCCAGAAGTTGTAGCTTCATATTAAAATATTTCTTTCCTTTCTTTATCATAGAATCACTGCATGGTTGGGTTGGAAGGGACCTTAAAGCCCACCCAGTCCCAACCCCTGCCATAGGCTACCTGCCCTCACCAGCTCAGGCCCATCCATGGCCTGGGACACCTCCAGGGATGGGGCACCTCTAGCTCTGGGCAGCAGTGCCAGGGCCTCACCACCCTATAACCATAGTTATTCAGAACATCCAAGATGATTTCCAGTGGGAAAGATGAGTCCAGACGTGACAATGTGGCTCCTAGAACAGCCTTTTGAGTGACAACTGACTTTTTGATCTTGAAGCCATGAGATGAGGATGCTGGATAAAAGCCCAAAGCCAGAAAGCAAGAGCTATGGAGCTTTGTTGAATTCAATGTCTTTCAGATGGATACAGCCAAAGGCCAGCTGATGGCAGAGATGAGAGTTACGTTTCACAGCTCAGACATTAATTGGAAGGCTGTGGATTTCTATTTCACAGACGCTGTAAAAGACACAGCACTGGGTATTCACTGCCTAGAGATTTATCCATCAGAGATTTATCCATCTGGCATCACTCATGGCTTCCCCTTCATTAAAACCTCTAGATCTGAACCCACCAAAGCTCTTCGGAAACAGCAAATGAGTTCAAGCGATGAGCTTTTGTCCATGAAGCTGTGAATCTTCAGTTCATACACCTCAGAGATGTATCCCATGGCCATCGCAAGCAAACCAATCCATGGTGATCCTTCTCCTTCTGCAGAATGTCCTCAGCCTCCCCTCAAGATCCATGGAGACCCTCCCTTCTACCTGTACCCAGCCTTTGCCCATGGTGCAGGTGGGCTGCAGTCCTCCCACCACAGAAACCATGTCCTGGAGCACACAGTCCAAGGGCACGAGTCCCAAATCCACACCCAATACTGAGCAGCAAGGGCTTGGATCTCAGTATGACAGCTTGACACTAAGCAGGACAGCTCTGCCACGTGGCAAGGGAGCACCCATCATTTTGGACTTGGCTCCTCCAGCTATCGTGGTCCAGGTCTGCGATGGCTTGGAGCTTTTGGCATAAATCAGTTGCAACACAATATGCTCCTTAACGCAGACTAATCTAATACCAAAATTTGTGTGTCTGAGCACCACCTCCCCCTTCTGTGTACTTCCTTCCAGCAGCTCAAGAACCACGGTTTTATTTGCATGAACAACTAAAAGTTCATTCTGAGCTTAAATATTTGCCGAGAGCAAATTTCAACCCACTTATTTCCTGCCAGATTTGCAGGCTGTGTGTGCTGTGAATCTCCTGACCCACCAGTGCTCGCTCCACGACCCATGGAGGCACGTGAGATTTGCTTGTGCCATGCATGGGGCTGCACTGGGGCCAAGCTTCCAAATATGCCCAGCAAGGGACGTGTAGAGCATCTGTAAAGCACACTCCAAGGGGACTTGTGATGGCATGCAAACGCACACGGAACAGTCACGCTTCTTAGAGGAAACGAGAAGCAAAATTAATTGACTCCCCCGTTGAACATTGCTGTTGCTTCTCCGGATTCCTTCTGCACCAAGGGACCTTGACTCTGTCTTGATAAAGCTCCATTTTACGAGGAATGGGTGGAGGCACATAATTTAAATGACCTCAAGGCCCTCCTTCAGGGAGCCAGTGGAAGGGCTGAGCTCTCCCATGGGCCACACAGAGGCTTCAAGGAAAGCCCAAACCTTTTTGCTTCCAAAAGTAGAACCATCTGCCCAGCTCTGTTCCCATAACTCCCAGGCTGGCTCCAGGCCCACACATGAGCAGCTTGCTTCCCCACCTCTCAGCCACAGATCAGCCCTCATGGGGAGAACCTCTGAGGATGTTCCAGCAAAGCAATGGACACCAGAGCACTGAGCCCACGTCCAGAAACATCCCTTGGGAGCAACATTTTAAGTAAAGCCTTCCCTTCCACATCTCTAACAACCGCAGCTGGCGGGCTGGAAGATAGTTTGTTAACACAAGCCCTGTGTAATTACTGGAGGTGGCGTTTGCCAAGCAAACCCAGTGCAATTACTGTATAAATAAAATCTGTTTCATGACATTTGTATCCGCCAGCTCAGAGCGCTGAGAAGAGGGAAGGCACAAAGCAGCCACACTGGTGGCTGTGTCCTTCAGAACTGGAAGACCACTGCCTCCCCTCTCTTCCTCTCTGATGGAGAAAAACACAACGTTCCCTTTCCCTCCTAGGTAAACATCTTGACTAGCACTTTGTGGAGCCCCAGAGGACAGGCAAGGTAACCTGAACCATGCAGCTTGCTGTGAGCACTCCCTGCCCGTGCCAGCACAGCAAAGCTGCCACTTCTGCAAGGGCAAGGAGGGTGATCTGGGGTGAGCTGGTCACACCAGCTTCCAGCACCTAGATGCTCACAGTGCCCATCTCCTGAAGCCGTCCTGGCACAGAGTTCCTTGTTCTTGCAGGGATAACAACCTATGGCTTGATATCTCACCCCTATCTTCACCACTACCCTCCCAGTACACCAGAAGCATGGAGTTGGCATGGAGTGCTGGTGCCCCACCACCACTGGGGGCAAGGAAAGAGAGAGAGGGAGTCCCACCTGAGATGTCACAGTAGACGTTCTGCTGATAGAGCCTGGCTTCTCGGGGTTTAAAGATGACATTAATTTCAACTGAAGAATTTGGCCAGATGTCTCCCTCCTAAAACAGAAGCAGACAGCAAACTGTTTACCTCCAAACATCACGATTCTTGGTTTCAACCACAGCACCTGGGTGTCAGCAAAGAGCGAGGAGCAAGTGAAAACTCATCAACAACATTTGTGAGTTTGGTATTGTCAGAAAAAAACATGCCCAGCCCCATACCTTTACTGGCACCTGACAGAGGCATTTTGTTAACTGTAGTGATACTCTGCAAGGAATGAAAAATGCAGCTTAGAGAAGGAGACAGGGAGCAGAGTTATTTTCTATCAACAAAGCGGGGCTGTGATTCTGCTGGCTGCTTGGCATCCTCAGTGCTTTGTCCAGATGAGCCTTGAACTGATGGGAGCCTCCGGCGCTCCTGAGGCATAAATATTCAATAACTGTAACACTTCCCATCGGCTCGGTGCTTACAGCTCAGAGGACAGTTCCCACAGAAGTTAAAGGAGACACGGGGGACATATGGGAGGAAGGGAGCAGCCACTATTGTTGGCCAGGAGGTCAGCCAAGGCAATGAGATCCCATCTTTGGGTGGGATTTACACAGCAGTGCACCAAGAGCATCTGTCAAAACAGAAGGGTGTGGGGTCATCGCTGGAGAGGAGCTTACGGAAGTGAGCAGTGATAGCTCTTCTGCCATTTGATAAAGGGGAGAATGCATTTATTTGATGAAAAGAAACTCATGTGCTGGGCAGGGGGAAAGAAAGACACGAGCAGAACTCTGGATGTGGAACTGATTGTTCCATAACTAATGGAATGAAAGAATGTAAAGAGATCGGCGATGCTGGACAAGAGAGAAGGGGATAGACTCATGTGCAAGTCCACGTACTCCCAGTCCCAGAGCAAAGTGTTCAGAGAGGCAGCTAGGAAGCACCTCTCTCCAGGCCTGAGCCAAACACTGCTCTGTGCTCCACAGGGTGCTCAGGTTGATTGAAAATAACATTTACTGATTAAACCTGAATTTGGCCTCCTTTTGTTTCTTTGGGGCAGGGTTAATACGTGAACTGACAGCATTACAACATCCTTTCTTAACCCTCACACGTAAGCTGTGCCCAAACTGATATCCCTGGGTGCTGCAAGCTCCAAGCATGTTTCAGACAGGTGCACAGAGGAGAGGAACTCACACTCAGCAAACAACAGCTGATCACACGTGGCTCATACACTATCAGAGAGCCCCTCAATCACAGGGCTGAGTAGCGGTTACTCCCATCCCCATTTCCAAACAGGAAAAGCCAAACGGCGCCGCGGGGCAATGCAGCCTGCAATGGAGGAGGAAGAAGAGGAAGGGCCCAGCTGCTGCTTACCACTGGCTCGATGGCAAAGATGTCATCAGAGAAGAGCATGGAGTCTCCCTGCACTTTTGCACGGTGGCTCTGGAAGACATAGCAGAGAACGGAAAGGCGTTCCTGCAGAGAGGGGTCTGCCACACACTCATCAATAAAGCGATCCATCTCGTCCTCCTCCTGCCTCTGCAGCCTGTGACACAGCCTGGAGCCACGGGGAGAGACAAACCAAGCAGATAATTGGTTAAGCAACACATTTGCAGAGGCTGTTGTGTAAAAAGATGGCCAGCAATGTGCTCAGCGGGGAGCAGCAGCTGCAGCACAGCCAGGGGCTGACCCAGAGCCCAGGGTCCCATCAGTGCCCATTCACCAGCATGGCAGGGTGCTTTGCTCTGTGCTTACAAGCTAAGAATGTGTTTTTGAAAGCTAGCACCACTCAAAAGAGCTCCTGGCCAAAAGCTGCCAACCAATGGAGCACGCACACACCACCTCAGATGGCTTCTCCTACCCATAGAGCTGCTCAAGGGGAGACAGAGAACAGAAATATCAAGGGACAACCACTGCAGTGCTTGCCTCTAGAAAAGGGGGAGGTGGGAGGAGAGAGGCTGGACCTCAGCTGCATTTTCCCTGCATCAGCCTTTTTCTTCCCCTGCTGGACCAGGGCACAGTGTCTGCTTCTGTTCCCTCAAGGTCTCTCCACGATAGGTCCCAGAACATTTTAAAAGGAAACTTATCAGGCCTCACATCACTTCAGTGACATTGGTGGTTTTATGCCCATAAAAACAGAGTGGAAGAGACTTCACTGAGTACCACCCATAAATAAGTGAGAACCAGTATCTCCAAATTCAGACTCTCGAGTCTAGCCTTGAACAACCTCATCTTCTCCCTTCTGGGCTCTCTCCGCAAAGCCTCAGTTCTCTCTCCCAACACTGGTAGCCACAGCAGAAATCATTCTAGTGCTCAAAGATCACAACCAAGAGACGAGAGGAGAGCACTATGGCTTGGCGTGTTGCTTTCCCCCTTCACACTCCAGTCCTCAGCCACAAAGACCCAGCAGCTGACAGCTCCCGGGGAGTGGGTGGTAGGCTCCATATGCAGTAAATTGAGGTGACGTAGAAGAAAAAGGATAGCAGTCATCACCCAGCTAAATTCAAATGCAATTAGAAAGGAAATACAGCCACAGCCGTTACTAGCTCCACACAGACTGTCACACAAATGCTGTCACACAAATGCTGTCACTCCACACAAATGCTGTCACCAGTGCCAAAAATACTTGCTTTGGCTAGCTCCCCATAGTGTAATAGGAAATCTTTCTCCATGGCTGACCTACAAAGCTGTGGATTAGGAGAAGTCACTGAGGTGAGCAAAGCTGAACCCAGTCTCCATCCATGGGCAGTGATTCCACCATGGGATCCCAGAGAGTCCTCCAGGAGGGGGACAGAGCAGACCCCTGACAGCCCTAACAACCCATGGCTTTTAGGGTCACATTCAAATGCGGGGTCCTGCACTGCCTCTCCCCCTGACGAACTGTTCTGAGGCCTCAAGAGCTTCTCTTACGTTAGGTTCTCTCTTCCATGACTGCAGTGAAACACTGCAAAATGCAGATTTACCAGGTGTGGGCTCCAAGCTGAACACCTTGGGGCATCCAAGCATGCATGCACAATCCAAGTCCACTCGTGTTTATTATGGAGATTCCTTTATCTGTCTACTCACCCACAAACCAAGAAGAAACACTCTGTAGGATCCTCACCCTATGAGTGCCCACCAAGCTGCAAGGCAAAGCAGCAGATGTGGTCACACAAGGCACAGAGGGGCAGCAGAGTTACTGGCTTCCCATAATTTCAAGCCCAAATGAATCATGAGAACAGGAGGTCACCCTAGCCCTAACTCCAGCACTGCAGCAACTCTGAATTTGCAGGTTCAGTTCTGGAGCTTCCTGTGCAAAGCTCAGCAGATTACACAGATCCTGCTGCCTCGAGGAACCAAGCCTGTTCCTCGTGGATGAAAGTGACTGATTCCTGGACAGGAATCCTGTACAGAGCTCTGGACATCGTGGAGGGTTCAGATTCACCCCCTAGGATAGGCAGGTCGAGCAAGAAGGAACATCAGACGCTGTGTGCATCAAGAGGGTGACAGCAGGGCTGTAGCAGCAGAGCTAGGACTCTCCCTAAGGCCTACAGCAAAGAAGATCAGAAGGCTCTGGCCAAAGCCCAGAATACAAACTGGAATGACATCAGATGTGACGGGGGGGAAAAAAAAATCTGGTGGAAGTTAACTGTGAGGAAACCTGGTCACTTCTGATGATTCAGGGCCCAGTGTGAGACAGGCAGGTGGGAAGAGATGCTAAAGGAATAGTTTGGGGAAGCATCAAGAGAAGGTCACGAGGTTTTCTTTTAACACATTGAGCTTGCACAGAAGTCACACGCTGTGTAATTAAAAATAGAGAACAGTGGAAAACTAGCTTTAGCCTTCAAGGCATTTCTGACCTAATTATGTTTAATTTACTTGCTCAGAAGCCCTTAAAAATGCTCCAGTTTAAGGCAGTTTCCTGATCAGCTATGGGTTCAGAGGAACTCTGATGTACCTACATCCATCTAAGTCTGAAAAGACACACAATTCTCTAAATTGCTCAAGCTTTTAAGTGTAATTTCCAATTCATCATCCCCCAGGCTGTGCTTCTTTGCTGTCTGAAACTGAAATCTGACAGCTTCACCAAAGACACTTCTTGAAGGACCTTTGGCCCTTCCAACATCACTGTCGCCACCTGCCCCATCTCTCACTGCAATGAAGATGCATAAGAGCTGTAGCCCAAAGGCACTTCCAAGCCCCACTTTCCCTCCTCCTCTGAGCTTCCTCCAGCCTCTAAAGACAGGCAGAAGAATCTCCATGCACTGGAAACCTGGGTAGGGCAAAGCTACTCTATGTCCCACAGCAGGAACCTTCTGGGCCAGCAAAGACCTCTGCAATGCCTTCCCATCAAAGCTGGAGTGAAGGCACCGCAGTGGCTTTATAACATTGCTGCACATAGCATAGCTAAGTGCTGCTTCTCAGTGCAGTCCTCAGCCTCGTGGACCCCCTGTATCATCATAGGTTCATAGGTTCATAAGGTTGGAAAGGACCTACAAGATCATCTAGTCCAACCATCCTCCTATCACTATCCCTATCCAACTACTACTAAATCAAATCCCTTAGCACCTCATCTAAACGCTTCTTGAACAGCACTAGGGATGGTGCCTCAACCACCTCCCTAGGCAGGCCATTCCAGTGCCTGACCACTCTTTCAGAAAAAAAATGTTTCCTCAGGTCTAATCTAAATCTTCCCCGGCGCAACTTCTGGCCATTCCCTCTCGTCCTGGATCAGGATCCCGAGATCTCACGGGTTTGCACTCCCATGCAGCATGGATTTGCGATGTGAGGGAATGCAGTTGCTGCAGCCTCCTCCCAAATGATCATCCCCAAATGGAGCAAAGGCAAAAATGGAACAGGAAGAACTGAGCTGCATTACCCTAAAGCTCACACACCTTGATGCTTTCCAATGGTTTACTCATCCTAAGACATTCAAAACCACCAACGACACTTGAAGCCATGCATGAGCTGTACACTTGGCAGAGCACCATCTGAAATGAATCTATGCCACCAACCTCAGCTTATGCCGATCCTCCTCTTCCTGAGAAACAAAAGCCTTCCACTGGAAGTGGGCTATGATCTCACTCCGGTTGTGGATGACTACAGATCTGTGGTTTGCCAGCGTGAGGTAGGTCTTCGCAATCATCAAAGAGTTCCTGTCCAGCCTGATGTTGACATCCACTGCTGCTCCATAGAGGCTTGTGAGAACATCTTCACCTGGAATGAAAGAAAGGAGAGTCTTCGTTCAGCTCATTTGCTGGGGGAAACACGAGGAACTGAGCAAAACACAGCTAACAACAATCAGCAACAGCTTTTAGCTGTTCCTGGTCCCTTCTTGCTGACAAGAAAGACACATGGAGGCATGGGAGCCAAAGGGATGGTCAGAGGAACAAGCCTACAGCAGAGCGAGATGCAGGTGAGAATAGAGCTGCAGAAGCAGTGCCCACCCTTGCTGTGTTTTGTGAAGATGTCTCGAAGGCTGCCATGCAGTAACACAAGGAGAAAGCTGGACACGTGCTGGATGAACTCAGTAAATCCTAACATGACACAGCCACAATTAGCAACCACACATCCAGCCATGACACAGTAGAATAGTGTTGGTTCTAAGAAAAGAGAAACCCTTTTTTTTTTGGAAATGGAGCCAGATTCATCCTTATAGCAAACCGTATAGCAAACTGAATCAATAGGATTTTCATTTTGTTCTCAAACAAGTTCCTGGAAGCCAACGATTGCAATTCCAAGACAGATGACAAGACCCTCGGTGGAAATGGGGCTCTTAAGGAAGGAAATCAGCTGTGCAGAGGCAGCTGACCCCTCTGAAGCCTACACAGGCACCAATGGAGATCACAGCAGGGCAGTGCTGTTATCTGATGCTTTACCCTAGCTGGTAGCTGTGACACTGGGGGGGTGCTGGCAGACCTATTCACTTGTTTAACCTCAAACAATAAAGAAAGCAGGCTGGGACTCAGTGAGTTTCCTGCATGGGTACAGCCATCACCAACACACTGCCAAGCCCTTGCATGGGTGGCCTGGTTGTACATTTACCAGCACAGGTAAAACTGGTGCTGAATAAAGTGTTTTAGCATCACAAAGCACTGTCATTTCTGGTTCACAACCCTCTTCTCCCCCAAGCAAGAGCTGAGTAACCACAGCTGCAGCCCAAAGCTCCTCTTTGCCCATCAATGACAGGATGTGGCCTCTCCAACACTGATGCGTACTTTGCTTCCTCACTGCCACTGCTCTCTGTAGCCACCTGCAATCCCCACCAGACCCCAATGACTCTATCACACCATGTCCAACTTGCTGTCACTCCATGGGTGATGGAAGAGTTCCACGTCAGCTCCTTAACTATAGTTAAACACTTCTTTAATTTCCCCTCTGATCTCATGCCTCATTTTTCCCATTTGAGATGAAACATTTTTTTCCTCAAGCTGCCAGTTAGGACATGGGGCTCCAGCGGCCCATCTGCATGTCACTTCATCCACTTCCAATGGGCAAAACCCACAGGCCACAACAATCCAACACAGCAAAAAAACTCACCCAACCTGGTTGACAACTGCAGAACTGCAGGCAGATGCTGCTGGCACCTTCCATCTGCCCTTGAAGCAATCACTCAAGGAGCTGAGCTCTCCCCTCCTTGCTCTTGCACACAGAACCCAGGGAGCATGGTGAGCCTGGGTCTGGCCTCCACAAACAAGCTGAGACTTGCCTTAGGAAGGGGCCCTTGCTCAGGGATGCCAGCCCACAACCTCGTCCCACGGAGCTGCTTGCTGGAGCTCTGCACCATGAGCAGGCAGAAGCAGAGCAGACGTTCTGCTTGAGGGCTGGCTCTGCTTGGATACGTCTCCTAAAATTCACCACCTCTGATCTCTCCCCTCAAACATCCTGCCCCCAGGCCTTTGCTTCTGCATCACAGTCTCACAGAGGAAGGAAAAACGATCTGCAAATTACTTTTATCACTGACAGCAATAAAAGCATCTCTGTACATAGTGTCTCTCAGCTCTGCACAAGCTCAGTGGGGCTTTGCTAATTACTGAAGCTTCCTGTGCTGACAAAAGGATCCCAAGGGACGTGGTGGCCAACGGGAAAATAAAAAAATAGAACATACAGAGTCATTTAAGAGCTGTTCAAGTCCACTAAGGCCCACAGGAGCTACAAGCAGCCACATAGAAACCCAGAATTGGGTCCCATAGTTTAGAGATCACCCCTTGAGTCATACTGCAGTGCTTCTTGGAGTCCAATGGGAGGCAGGATTGTAGAGAGCAGAGAAGGGTTTCTTCCCACCTCCCAGTGCTTCTCCAGCACCTCCTTTCCACAGCTGGTCACTCTGGTCACTGCAATGGGGCATCTGACATAGACATCATTCCTCAGTGCCACGGGACGGGTGAATCAGTTTTCTACCTCTGGCACAGCTTTGGGAATTTGTCATGCATCTCCTCAGCCTGAGCATCCTCTCACTGATCTCGTGCTATGCCCAGGAAGCACATGAGCAGCATCTCACTTGAGAACTGCCTGAGAGCTAAAAGAACAGCTAAGCTTTACAGGTATGGACTTGGATGAGACAAAATCCATTGACCTCATTTTTCCATATCCATATGGTGTGAGCATCTGGGAAGCCACCAGTTAGACTCTTTGTGGTGCCCCACACAGGACCCTTTCCAGCAGGAATGCTTACCTGAAACTCTGTCTCACACCATCACCTGATGTTAAGGTGACAAACAGGGACATGCTGCAGCCCAAAACACCTTGAGCCCCCCCCTTTCAGCACAGGCTGCGACTCTGCATCCAGACATGGCAGACGTGGAGCAGGACGGATAAGCAGAGCATCACGGCCAGATTTTCACTACATATACATTTCCATTGCACTCATCTGAAATGTTCCTAACAAAGGGACTACACAACCTCTGCAAAAACCACACAGCATGCACCCAACCCTACGAATCAACCAACTGACCCATGGAGAACCACTGTCACTCACAAGTCAGCAGGGCAATACAGACACAGCCATGCCAGCAAAGTGCCTCCTGGAGTCCTAAGCTGTTATTTTGCTCTTAGTGCTCATTTCATAACCAAGTCTGGTGGCAGCTCTGCAGGAGCAGCACGGCTGCTTTCTGTATGCAGGTCATGGTGATAGCCAAATCAGCCCAGCCCCACCGTGAGGCTGGAACTCTACACTACCCCTGCAATGAGCAGCTTTGGAGAATGAATCATTAAACGTTTCAGTTTCACTTCAACAGTTCAACTCTGCAGCATTTTACTTGTTTGTATGCTGCCAAGCTAGGCAGATAATCTCCTTATTATTCCTTTGCTCGCCTCCTCAATCTGTACTTTACTTAAAAGTAACAGTAACACTGTGCTGAGAAGCAGGAGGGAAATCATGGGCTCATCCCCACGTACGTGGGGCATGGTCCTGGGATGTCACCCATCCCACAGCAAGCAGCTGCACACAGGTCAACCACTTTGGGGTTGGTCGACCAACCACTCTGGGGCCAATGTAAAAAAAATAACTGAGGGTTTCAGAGCAGACCATGAAAATCTTTTGGTCTTTCTCCATCTGGAAAGGGAAGCAAGCTGCTAGGACAAAGAGGAGTGATGGAATCACTGTGGTATGTGGGGAATACATGGACACTAGGGTCTCCCAGGGATGCACCAGGTCTCTTCCAACCTTAGTGACTCTATGACATGATGACACAGGACACGAAGAAGGACAGACTCAGCCCATGTCCTTATTTCACAGAATAGAAGCATAGATTCATTTGAGTTGGAAGGGACCCGTAAAGGTCATCTGGTCCAACTCCTCTGCAATGAATAGGAACACCAACAACTCCATCAGGTGCTCAGAGCCAGTCCAGTCTGACCTTGAATATCTCCAAAAACTGAAACATCCATATTTCTCTGAATCTGCAGTTTCAGAGAAAAGGGTTCAGAAGTCGCATGCAAGGGAAACTTCACATCATTCTGTTTAGAAGGCAGCAGAGCTGTGCACAGCACACTGCCCAGCACTCACCTGTGTCATAGTGAACCACCAGGGACCCAGAGTGGTCCCCAGTCTTCAATGGGTGGAAGTCCACTGTTACTTGCATGGTATCACCGATCCTAAGGGTCCCAACGGAGGGATCAACAGAGAAAGGGCTGCAATGCAAAGGACAGGCATCAGAGATATCACAGGAGATCTGGAGATAATAATCCCCTCAAGGGGCTAAGGCTATTCCACTTCACCTCACCAAGCAGATAAACACATCAGCAGAGTAAGAACAGAATACAGAGGATCAGACACGCAGTTACTTCTCCCACTTCTGAAGAGATTCAACCCTCAGAAGACCGCATGGTGCAAAGTGATCTCTTCTCCCCCATATTCTGCATCCAGCTCTTCCTCTCTGCAGTATCTCAGGAGTCAGACTGCTAGCAACACAATCAGAGAGCTGTTTTTGAACAGCAGAGCCTCCAACTGCTATTTGCATGCAAAGCTGACCCCAATTTTCTCAAGTCTGCCTCACTCAGACACCTATAAACTTCACCTCAAGAGAGGCAAATGTCAAAGCGAGGCCTGTTCCAAGGAGATTACAGCCTAGACTCACACAGAGGAATAAGTTCTCCTATAATACCAGAGAAAAATTATTCATTAACTTGCAGAATTCAGCCTTTTACTTTGAAAATAACCTGTCTTAATGTAAGGAAGGGCACATTATATCGGTCACTCAATGAAAGCTGCTCTAAGAAAAAGAACAAACAGAAAAGTACAAGTGCAAATGCAGATTAGAATGAAGCCACAGGAACAAGACAACAGCAAAAGGATCATCCCATTTTCAGCCTGAAGGATTCCATCAAGCATCATCAACAGGAGAGTATCAATGGGTATTTAACAGCTTGATGTATTCACAAGACATGTAGTCTGTGACTCTGGGTTGTAATCTGATCTTGACAACCATTTGCTTGGCCCACGAGATAAATTCACAGAACCACAGAAACATTAAGGTTGGAAAAGACCTCCTGGATCACCGTGTCTGACCCAACCCACCCTCACTATGCCTGCTGATCATGTCCCAGAGTGCCACATCTCCAAGGTTCTCCAACACCTCCAGGGATGGTGACTCCCCCACCTCTCTGAGCAGACAGTGTCAACACTCAAATTCCACAAATGGGCTGAAAATAATTATCCAAGTGTGCTGTCGCACTTTGGGATTACTACAGACAGCAATGTCACCAGGTAAACAGTTCTTGGCTGCCAGCTGTAGAGCTCTACCTTCATGTAAAGGGAGGAGCCAGACCAAGTGTGGCTTCATGGTTTCTGTAGAGCCCCACTCCAATGACAGAAGTTTTGTGCTCAGCACTTTGCCGGTCATCAAATTATCACCTCCAAAATTTGCTCTGCTGAGCTTTAACCATGATTAGAGAAATGCAATCCACTCGAAAATAGTGAGAGCCGGAGACATGCACAAGCTGAACTTTGTTCATTTGAGTAGCAACAGCTGATAAAATTGCTGGAGTTTTTGCTCATTAACGAGATACGGCAGCAATTAGTGGTCTGACCTGTTCCCATTACGCTTGGAGCATTGCTGCTGGCTCTAGCAGGAGCAACAGTGAGCCCACAGCATTTGCACACTGACAGGAGACCTCAGCCTCTTCACAGGGCAGAGCTCACTTTGTTGCAGCTGAGCAGGAGGCTCTCACATATCTCCAATAAGATGTTCCCAGTCACCCCAAGGGGTTCCTCAAGGACACAGTTTGTTCCTTCCACCAGAACACACAGATCAGCTCCTCAAGCCCTTGCTGCGTGCTAGGGAAGGGATTCAGTTACCAGCACTGCTCAGAAGTTATACCATCATAGGACCATTAAGGTTGGAAAAGATCTCTCAGATCCCAAGACCAACCCCAGCCCACTCCCACCATATCCACTGACCACATCCCTCAGGGCCACATCTCCAGAGTCTTCAACATCTCCATCCAGGCTGCCTGGGGCAGAGCTGGTGCTTGGGTGGGACCCCCAGCATAGCAAAGGAAAATTCCCCACACTTCAGTACTACCTCCTGCTCTGTCTCCCCACTCCTCTCCGGTGCTGGCCAGGATGGACCCTGCACCTCTCACACCCTACCCCAAACTCTCCCACCATACTCACTATGTCAGGACACAAAGATGCAAAAGCTAAACTTAGTTCCCCCAAACTTCTGTTAATGCAGCTAAGCTGTTCCCTGCAGTCCCCAGATAAGAAATGGTAGGAGACATCCCTGACACACTGCAATAACCAAGTGAAAACCACTGCCAAGTGCGGAAACTGGCAGCCTAAACCTTGGCCTTTTATCCATTAACTGTCATTTAATTGTGAGCTGTTCTTTAAAGATAATTCTGGCCCTGCTAGATCTGCCCTTCTAATGAATCATCACCGCTCCCAAAAGACAGGAAATCTTTCAGAAGATAAGCTTTGTGGTTTCTTTTTTAATAGCTCCTTTTCTTCTGATGTCCTTTTTAAAACAATGTTTGCTTTGGTGTACGACATCAAAACTTCTGCAGGTCCAGCTCTTTAATATCCCAATGGTGACTTACAATCACAGCCAGATCCCCAGCTCACACGTTATCCAGCCACACTGATTTGGAAGAGGTCTTCTCGCTGGTACCTGCTCAGATCTCATTTATTATTGCCCTTTGGAAAGGGACTGACTCTAGAGAAAAGCCATCACAATTGCATGACTCAGGTCCTCTTTTTCTCCTACAACCAGGCACTGTGCAAGGAGATCCTTCATGGCATGCTCCTCTCATACAACCAACCAAACTTCCTCTTTAGTCTACTGGTGCCTTAACCTGTATTTTAAGAACATTTGATTTGGGAAAAAAAATCACCAATTTTCAGCTTTCTGTTTGACTGCATTAAAAGTTGGCTCGCTCCAAAGAGAGCAGTCACATCTACAGGTGGTTGAACTGCCTCATCTGTCCGTTAAGATCTTTTGCAGGAAAAACAAAGATCAGTTAATCTCAGCACATATTAATTTTAGTAATAGTATAGCAGCTGAAGTCAAGCTTGTAGCTGCTCCATCAAGCTGAGTCTGTTGGATCTCAGAAGCAACCAAGGCTTGAGAAGAAGACAACTTCTCAGTGCTGAGAAGTCTTGTGCAGGGTCAGCAGCTCACAGCTTCATCTTCCTGCTCTTTCACTGCTTCTGTCCTCCATTTTTGTGCCCCTTCATGGTCTTTGTAGCCTAGGATATACATCTATACATGCATGTATATATGCATAGCCTATAATCTGCTTCTGCACATCCTTTTCGACTCAAATGTAGTGGAATGACATTTATATTCCTGAATATCAGAGAGCATTATCATTATTGTGCCTTAATGACAAGGAGAGGGAGAGGGGCTTATACTTGTATTACTTGTTATCAAGCTTTGCAAGAAGAGGGAACACAGTTAAGATTGTGCCAGACAGCACAAAGGTAGTGCTCTGTTCACTAGTGGTCCAAATTTGGCCATGTCCTCTGGGAGATGCCGTGCTAAGGGAGACCTCTGAGCAGGGAGCAGCTGAAGGACACTGAATTACCTCCACAGATTCGCTTCCTTTATCCACCAAAAATTAAACACGTTCAACTTAAGCTCCTTAAATCCTTATTTTCCAAATAAGAAGAGACTGAAATTGCCTCAAATTTAAGCCAGTAAGGACAGCACTCCTCTCTCAGAGCACCTATGCCATAACTCTCCATTACCACATCTCATATTTACACTGAGCTCTCCAGGACAGGGAACGTTAAGTCATTCGTTTCCAAAGCTCCCAGCACAATTTGAAATGCTCTGTGATGATAATTAATCATCAAGTGGTTATGGAAGTTATTCAGAAGAACTAGTGACACATTCAACTAAATCTTCACTAATAATGATGCAGCCTTTGTTCTACCCTCTCTAACAGGGAAATTAATCCCCCAACATTAGCAGGAGAACGGCCTCTTTCCTTGAAAGGCTGTGTAAATATAGTTGTTCAAAGACAATTGCCAGCTAATGATCTGTTAGCCTGCAGAGCAGCGCACAGGTCTGACTCTCACATCTCCTTGGCACATCAGCCCAGAGCTCGTTGCTTTCCTGCTGACTATGCCCGGCACATGAACACTAGAGAAGTGAGGGAACCTTCAGTGTTGAAGACATTCAAAGGTCAAAAGAAAAACTTGATAAAACTCTGAAGCTGTGATCTTCCAAGCAGGGTGTTTGCTTGATGATCTCCAAGAGATCCCTTCCATCCTGAATTATTCCGTCGTTCTGTCTGACAATTCCAACCATCACGTTTCCATTTCACATGCTCCTCAAATTTCCCATACTTCCCATACATCTGTGCACATACACAATGGCACAAGGCAGACAGACAGGCATTAGAGGCACCCAGCCTTTTTAGAGGTTCCCACTGAAGAACTCTCTATGACATTTCACTGAACAAAAACAGAAATAAGAAGGCAGGAGGAACACAGGAACTTCTGAGTAGTTAAGAAGGAATCTGAAGGAAAGCAAGTGCCACTCTTAA
The DNA here is from genome assembly GCF_038088225.1 of Cyrtonyx montezumae. Lineage (NCBI taxonomy): Eukaryota > Metazoa > Chordata > Aves > Galliformes > Odontophoridae > Cyrtonyx > Cyrtonyx montezumae. The sequence goes on from NW_027071903.1 coordinate 16,120,797, forward strand.
TTGGAATAAAATGTTGCTTATATTCAAAGATTTAAATCATCTGCTTGAAATTTCAAACTAGTTTTCAAAAGTTCGTAATGAAATGGAAGAGATGACAGATGCCCTCAATGGGCAAGAGAAATCATATCAGCTTTTGATCTTTGAATGCACACAATCCACTTATCCAGAGCTCTGCTTTTTTGTGCAGTTTGAGATAAAGCTTTTCTAACATTTCCCATTTCTTTACTGCAAATCTGGACTGAAGGGTTTGAATGTCCAACTTCAACTTTTAATATCCATAGCAAGCAGAACTCAATATATGCTGTATCCATTGATAGAATAGTTGCTAAGAGTATTGAAAAATGCTAAACACCTAGTCAATCTCTATTTAGATTCTGACAGCTTGACCTAGAAATCCCTGAGGAAAACCATAGTGACTTAGAAGTTCCTGCCTACGTGTATTCCACAATGCAAAGGCTGCCTTCCTGCAATGCAGAGCACAACCCTTGAACTCACTCAGTTGTTTACCAGCTTTTCTGTCCATGCATTTCTGTCTTTCTTCCCCTGCTGCAAGGCTTCAGCAAAGGGGATTTCTAGTAGGAAGCACCCCCTTCTTCCATGAAGGATGACACGCTCTTTCCCATTCTGCTTCCTGGCCAAACTGGCACATCCTTGGGAAGTCAACAGAGGAGGAGAAGCAAATCCCAGGCCTCTGCTCACCCAGTCTTTCTGGAGCTCCCCTTGGGCTCCATATCCCATGCACAAGGTATACCTCCTCCCCCCATTAAAATCCATCATCGCTGGTTTGGGGCTGTAGAGCAGCTCTGAAATCAGGGTCCACTCAACTCCACTTCAGAGCTCGTTGCACCTAACACTGGATCACAGGGCTCAGACCAAACCCAAAGTTCCCCAACCACACGGTGCTGTTTTCAGGGCTCCAGAACCTTGAAAAGCACAGCCTGGCAGCCCCTACCTGTGGGTGCTGATGTGGTAACGAGCCTCTCGGTTGCCAACATTGTGAACCAGCAGAGTTCTCTGGGTGCTGTGCTTGACTGGGCAGACTGAGAAGTTGAGCTGGTCAGGGAAGTCCAGGACAGCTCGGGCTCCTATGGCTCGGATGGGCACCACAAACATCTCCCTCTCTGTGATGCAGGTGAGCTGGTGGAAGTAGTCCTGCGGGAAGGAAACGGGATCATCAGAAATGCATTTAGTGCCATTGTAGAAGGAAAGCCAGTGCTTGCTATGCATTCATTCAATAATGCAGTAGTGCTTTTTATTTCATGACTTTTAATTCCAGTAGAATGACTGGTAGAGGTTTGTTTGCTTGCCAAGAGGAAACAGTTCCATTGCTCTGCCTGCTTTCCCAGCGAGCTGACAGCCAGCTTCATGCCACGGGAGGACAGAGTTACCTGACAGCTGGGTTCTGAACAACCAATGCAATGATTATACAGGAGGGATTAGAGCGAGAACAAGAACCTGCTCTGAACTCCAAAGCACAGCAAGTAACCCAGTTATACACTGCTAAGCCCAGCCAAGGAGTGACGTGGCTTGGCAAGGGCTGCTCAGGTACATCTTCAAAAGGACCTGGTCACACACACAGTTAACAGCCAGACTGGGAGGAAGGATGTAACAAGCTGGACGCAGTGCCTATTTCAGTAGCAGGTTGGCAAGTGGGGTGTTTGCTCCCCATCACCACTCTAACAGTGTCATCAATGACAAGCTTGGGACAACTCCCACCCACTCCCACCAGCCCATTCCCATCATACCACAGTCCTACGAAGTTCTCTTTGTGTCTCATCTCTGTTTCACTTCACATCTCATCCTAGACACAGAGGATGCAAAGATAGCTCTGCTTCCTCTCTGCTGCATGTTCTGGCATGGTTGATGCCCTAATTACATCTCTCATGTAGCTCCTATGGAACAAATGCCTCGGTGCCCTGTTGGCAGTGTGATGAACATCCGCCTCTACTACAGCCAGCACCTCAAGCCTTTAGCTCAGTTAGAAGACTAATCCCCCCTCCTCCCAGCTGCCTGCCATTCAGCAGTGGCAAGGAGAATCCAAACACCCCATCATAGGGCTGAGCAGATGGATCTCCATGCTCACAGAGGGACAGCACCAATGACAGCACCATCTGGAGGCAACGCCTTTCCCCACCACAAACCAGCCACAGGTTATGGCCAGGTCGATACAGGCTTCACCTCCTATTGCTTTCATGCTGTTTCTGATCCTTTTCCCTGGGTGCTTTGAACTCCCTTGACATTATTTCCTTGCTGCTCCAAGTACACAATAATACAAAACTGCTGGAGAAATCATGCTTACCATCAACCTTCCTTAGCCAGAACCCATTCTAATCCCTTTGTGCCCAGGCTCCCTGGCCTGCCTCGAGCTCCCTGAGCCTGGCAGGACATTGAGGCCCAGGACTGGGCTGGGACCCAGCCCCAGCAGCACCCGCTGTCCCAGCGTGCTCACCACCTGCTCCGCTGTGCTTAGGGTTGCAGTAACAGATGCTGTCGCATCCAAGACATAAAAAGGAATAAAGGAAGGTCTTGTTTTCTAGATGTGTCTCAAATTCACATTGGAAACCCTGCAGGAAGGTTTTGGTTTCTCATCTTTAGAAGGTAAAATGCCAGGAAGGGAAGTGCAGCAATGCCTACGGGATAGAATATCACGTTTCAAGAGAGTTTCATCTTCGGCAAGTCTTTCTGAATTAGCAATTTGGTTCTCAATCTCGCAGCCTAAGTCCTCTAAAATAAAGGAGAAGGACAGCTCCTGTGAATTCAAAGCATCTGTTATCTTGTTATTTCATGTTCTGGACCGTTCAGATCTTCAGAAAACACATTAGGAAATGAGAAAAGCAATTTACTTCTTGTTGTTGTTGTTTCGGCCACCCTACTGTAACACAGGCATTGGGAACCCGGCCGAAAGTCTCATGCCTCGTTAAGCCCTGACACAACATCTTTCCTTATCTCTGCCCTGCAGAAGCCAGGTAGACAGAGGAGGACACAGGGAGTTCAGATCAGCACCAGGATAAGAAGGAAAGAAACTTCAACAAGCGGAGCTACTGGAGGGAAATAACGGGAACTCATTTTCAAGTCGTTATTGTGAAGGAGGGAGCAGATCAGCAGCTGTGTCAATGAGAGCCCGAGGAATTAATAATACCTGCCCCAGCTGAAATCCCAAAGCAAGCACAAGGCACCATGCACAAGCACTGGGGCTGCTTGCACAGTGCAGCATGAGGTTTGCTGCAGAGAGAGGAAAACGACGGCTGCAATCCTCTGTCCTGTTGCCAGGACAGCAGCTCCACTATGCACTCAGTCACGGTCCAGGGGTATCACCAAAACCAATCTTTGCAACTGCAAACCCCCAGCAGATCGTTTCAAAGCAATTTCCTAAACAAACATGCCTGGGAGAGAGAGGGATTGCATCACTGACATGCTTTAAAGGTTGTTTAGAGCTAGCTTTAGGCTATAGATTTCCACAAAAATATGAGCTCACCCTTCGTATGACTCCTCTGTTACAGGGAAAACAGAAATCACCCCACAATGCAGCCCTTTCCCTTACTCACCTCTGACAAGCAATATGTTACAAGCCCCAGCCTTCAAAATATGACTGCTGGCATTTGCATTAGTGCCCACTGAAATTAAAGCAACTGCTCACATCAGAGCTGTCATTCCAGGCTCTCTGCAAACTCACACTCACATTAAAGTTGATGTCAGCATGACAGTCATTAACTGCCCAATAAACCAGCAAACTCAGGTGTCAGCTGAGCTGCATAACTGGTAAATACTTTGCTGAATTCCTTGCAGCAGATAACCAAGTAGGGTGGGGTGACACAAGAAGTTTAAAAGGGAAGCTCCCTGCTGGAACCATGCTACTATAAAGGGCCATTTCATGAGAGGAGAGGCTGGAGGGCAATGACAGCATTGCAGGAGGATGGCTTCCCCTTCTACTCCCTTCTCAGCCACAGGCTCACAGGATGCTTCCCCATGGGTCCTTCGATCCCAGTTTCACCACCTCAATCTTCTGTCCCCTCTCTTTCCCCCTACAAGTCTCTTTAGATGCGCACCTGTAATATCAGAACACCTCTAGCAGGGCTGGCCTGAATTCTCAGGGAGTTAATCTCAGCAACCCAATAACTCAACATCCTGTCACACTTCATATTATCAATGAGCATTAACGCAGCCTCCGCTGAGCATCAGGAATGAATTTTGCAAACCTCAGACTGAACTCACGTTGCCTGCAAACACTGTACTGCTACAGAAAAAAGAGCAAGGAAAAAAAAACAAACACAAAACAGACTGAGCTGTGCTGTGTTTCTGGGCACTTCTCACCTCCTGCCTTTCTGATATCTGTAACAAAGCTGAAGGACACAGTGCGTATTCCTGCCCACTGCTTGTTTGCTCCGCAGCCCATAACAGCAGGACACGTGGTGTGAGGGCACCCACACTGCATGGCCAGAATGCAGAGACATAGAAATCAGAGGCAGCAAGAGTTACTAATTGGAAATGCTGCCCAGCAGAAGAATTAGCAGTTTGTATTTATAATGTGGGTGCCAATATACGATGTGTCGGCTGCACACTGGCTTTGACAGCCCAGCTATGTGGCACACTACCAGATGGCTGCGAGGCAGCAAGAAGCTGCTCATTTCTCAGAAAGGGATTACATGGCACGTGGCATTTCAGCCACACACCACTTGTGTGCTTCTCTTATTTAGGGCTCAGCACAGCCCAGCTCTGCGCTTTGCTCTCCTGAATCAGCAGTGAGAGCCAAAGCAAGAAACCCCCAACCGATCCTACAGTTGGAGGGGTTGGTGCCCACATCCCAATTCTCTGTGTCATCCATTGGGTCATGGAGCATTTAAGAGGCAGCAGAGGTGCACAGCTAGAGTGCCTGGGCCTGGCAGGGACCCCTAGGGTCACAAAGTGCCACCCTTCTCCAGTAGGGTCACGTCCAGAAGGAATGTCTCCTGACTGTGCTACTGATGCGTTCCTAAAGCACTGGTCCTTCACACACTCTGGGTTCTCCCTCTGCTTGTGGTGATGTCCCCATGCTGCCCTGCTGACTCTCTAACCTTGAAGAGTGGCACTATGCCCTCTGTGGGCACCAAATTTCCCTCTCCACCCCCAAAAATGGACACTCAGTCATTAGTACAGATAGATTACATTTTAAAGTGACCAGTGTACTTTCCAAAGCCTCCATCAGTGAGATTAAGCTATTAGGTAGCTTGGAGAACTGCCCTAGGCCAGACAAATTTTTACCCTAAATATTAATGATGTTAAATAATTTCTCAGACCCTCCAAAGGAACAGATTATTCCCCAGGCTTGGGGAGCTAGGGACCACAGGGCATTTCCTCTTTAGTTTTCTCTATCTGCTGTTTGAGAAAGAGTCAAAGGCATTACACTAAATCAATCAAGTGAAAAAAAGAAGAGAAGGCAACAACACCCAAAGAGATACACTACCTGTGCCCCAGTGCAGAAATGGACACAGTGGCATGGAATGGGAGCCCACTGAGAGAGACATCACCACGATAACACACACAAGGACACAGCCACACCAAGATCACAGCCCACAAGAGTGAGACATCTCTACATGCAAGAACAGGGCAGATGGAGTCTGCCCACTTATTCCTATTCATGCCTTGTCCTTTGCATCACACCAAACTCCTGCTGGGTGAGGAATGTCCACAGCCTGTGCCAGGCTGGCTCAGGCATATGCAGAGCTTCCTCCCATCCAGGCTCGCAGCTGAACAATGGCCAAGCAACCCTGTGGATGGCACAGCTGAGTAGCAGAAGGGATGAATGAGTACCATCTTCACTCCAGCCCTGGGTGAGGCAGGGAAGTGGCTGCCAGATGAGAGAGAGAAGCTCTTTCTGGATCTATTTGTTCCTGCAACATTTTTCATAATAACTACACCGTTCTCTTAGAAGAGAAAGATAACTTACCGACTCTCCCCCCTGTCATTTTCTTTGTTTTCCTACGCTTGTGTGTCTCTTCCCTGTGAAGCCACCCCACCACAAAAAGTGGAGTTCCCCACCCCTGTACCCGACAGACAATTACATTAAACATTCAGGCTGGAAATCAAGAACTATTTCTTATCCAAAAGAGTAGTGAGGCAGCAGCACAGCTGCCCAGAGAGGTGGAGCATCACTGTTCGCAGAGGTGTTCAAGAAACTGTAGTGATGTGGCACTGAAGGGCATGGTTAGTTGGCATGACAGGGGTGGGCTGAGGTGAGAGTTGGAGATCTTAGGTGTCTTTTCCAAGCTCAATGATTCTATGATTCTACATGCCTCTATGACAGATGATGTTATGAAACACGTGAAGTTTGAAACCAGAGCCTGCAGCACAATCTTTGCCCGTGTTGAAGAGTTACCCCCAGCTCTGGATCCAGCACAACCCAACTGAAATCAGGGCTGTTCTCCAAAAGCCACACTTCACCCTCTGGTTCAAATCCAGGCCTGAGCGATTGGGATTTGATGCCAAACCAAGACAACAACCTCTTGCGACCTCCAGTCTCACCTTGTTTTCCTCAGGGGTGAAAAGGATGCAGAAAGTCAAAGGCATGCCAGGTGCTACCTTGCGGCACGCATCGCTGGGGCTGATCAGCTTGAAGTAAGGTGAGCTCTCCAAGATGACCTTCACCAGCCGAGGAACATACAGGAAAGACATGAAGGTATTGGATTTTTTCTCTATTTCTACCTAGGTTGCAAAGACATGACCCTGTGCAGGTTACATCCTTCCTCAACTGCCTTTACAAAGCATTTTTAGCCCCGGAGGTACATGCCTACAATACACTGGGAGAATAAGCAAGAGCAAAGTTCAGAATGTAGGAAGACAGAGACAACTCCAGAAGAAAAAGGAGGCGGCCTAGAACTGTTAAAGGGGATTGTGAAGAAGGAAGGGAGCTCAACACTCCATGTGGAGCTGATCTAGAAGATGAGAGCAGCCAACTTGCCAAAAGGATGGAGAGCTGGACTACCTTTGCCTTCTATCCCCTATGCTGTGGGCTGTGCATACCAAATATGAGCTTGAATGGCATTTTCCACCTTGAGATACGTGACCAGCACTGACTTGCTGCATGGGTTGGTCATTAAAAGCCATTCTCAGCTGCAGACAAGAAAGCAGGTGTTTCCAGGGGCACAGATACCAACCCCAGAGCTCTGAGTCTCATCTCAAAGCCTCCAACAGGCCATTACCAACAGGCAGCTTCACCAGTCCACAAACCCACCCACTGCACGTGGATGCTTTGGTCACTGAGTCCCCTTGAAGATGAGCACCTTAAACAAAAGCCACCTGCAACACCTCAGAGGGGAGAAAGGAGCAGCCTGAAGGCAGAAAAGCAACTTCACAAGAGACATGAGCAGTATGTATATCAAAGCCCTGTCTGAATCATCACAGAGCCTCTATCTGTACCACACTTCTCGGGATTTTATGGAGCAGACAACCTCAAGCTACTGTGCAATGTAAGTCAGTATGATTCAGAGGGATCTGGGAAACTGGGAGAAAACTTTATGAGAGCACAAACAACTGAAAGCCAATTAAATTAGAATATAACAACCCCTCTTGGGATTATTATCTCCATATAGTAAAATATACCAAGGATTTTCCTCAGAGCTGATCTTACTTTTACATCCGAGCTGTCCAATAGCTGAGGTCTTAGTAGCTTCAAAAACTAATTCATTTTGGAAAAAAAATTAACAATTCACACTTTGTCTCCCCCTTGTTGGGCATACAAATCCCAGGGTACAGCTGTAGGAGTTTATTATTTTTTACTGGGAACGGCAGAGATGTTGATGCAGATGTTCTTTTCCACTTGAGGAAGCATGAACAGAGCAAATGAACTGCTTGCCTGTTGGCTGGCACCTGGCAAAGACAAACATCATGGAGTGCCATGTGGATAATGGAGCAGCTGAAGCCAAAAGGCTGTAGCAGAAGAGAAACTAAGGCAAGTCTTAAATAGAAAAAGAAATTTCTACAGCAAAGTCTTCCATGCAGACTGCACAAATACTATTCCTTGGGTGCTCCTGGTGCATCTTCCCAAGATTCCCAAGCTCAGTGCTGGACAAGGAACACAGCAGAGCTCCCTAAAAGTTACTGAGACACAACACTGCATCCATCTTTGCCAAAGGATCTTCCATTTCCAATCTGTGGTCTACTATGCTCCCTCTTGCTGTTCCTCTACCTACTACACACCCCAAGAGCTTTTTGTCCACCTGTCTAAGCCCAGCAGCTAGAACTGGAGAGGGCTTCATGCACCCACTTTCCCTATACATACATCCCACTGTTTGTATATGGTGAGAGGGAATGGCCTGAAGACGTGCCATGTATCAGGAATGATTTCTTCTCAGAAAGAGCAGTGAAGCACTGGCACAGCTGTCTAGGGAGAGAGGGGAGTCACCATCCCTGGAGGTGGTCAAGAACTGTGGGAATGTGGCACTGAGGGATGTGGACTGAGGTGGGGTGAGTTGGGGGTGGACTTGGGGACCTGAGAGGTCTTTTCCAGCCTTGATTCCATTCTCCATGCTTCTAAGATCCATATTTTTGATTACATCCCTCTTTTACTGACCTTCCTCTGCTTACAGGATGTTTATTTCTACGTGCCAAGAGAAACCCCTGCACACACGATGCTCTCCCCAGAGTGCTTCCCAGCTTGGCTCCTTTCCTCCCTCCTGTCTGCTCCCACCAGCTCACATTTGGCACATGCCTCATTTGAGCAAACGTTTCCCCTGCTGAAACTGAAAAGGTCTCAATTTCCCCCTTTAAACTGGAAGTAAAATTGCTGACATTTTTCAACTTTTCCCTTCTCAGCTTTCTTGAGAAATCTCAGAACGCTCACAAAATTATTTCAAGTAAAGGCAGAGACCTTCAAAAGCCCGTTACTCTGGGTGTGCTGTGGCACTCCAAAGGCGAAGCAGAAAGCCATATTATCTTTGAAAACCCAGAGCAGAACCAAATTAAGCTGAGCAGGAGCCTAAAAAGTGTAGCTCTGGAGGTGAAGCACAATCAAGGAAGGTAAGAACTGTGCAGCCCTTGACATGCCCATCTGCCCATCTTTCAAGAGGAAGGATGCTGTCCCAGAGAGCTCCTTTGGCTTTGAACTCACCCACGTGTGATCAAAACCAGTGGGAAAAACACTAATATCCCGGGAAAACCTCTACATCCTTGTGAAAGGAAGAAGGTGAGACACTTGGATCCAAACACGGCATGCTGCATTTCATGGGCACTATGCCACCTTCCTCTCCCAGCACAGTGTTAAAGCCACACAGCCCAGCACTTACCCTGTCGTTGTTCCTCAGAACCAGGGGTACCTCGTAGACCTCGCAGGGAACGTAGCTCTGGAACACCACCTCGGGTGGGAAAGGCTGGAACAAGGTCTGATCCAGATCAACCGAGGAGAACTGGAGATACGAGACAGCAGTGAGAGGAGCCAACGTGATCACACAGTGCCAAAGTGCTCATCAGAAAAGCCAAGAGCACTCAGGGAGGAGCAGAAACCCTTGTGTTTAAGTAGGGCACTGAGACCAACTCTTGGGATGAGCTTTGCTCTGAGACAGAGATTGAGTCCCACAGGTCCCCACATATCTTGTTTGGATGCACAGAAACCAGCAAGCACAGAACAGTGTCATAGGAGGGAAGGCCAAAAGGAAAGCAATACAGCAGGACAAAGGCAAGTGGGATGAGTGCTGGATGGTGGTCAAGTTTGCCTCTTATTAAGCATTTCTGGACCTGGCATCTCCTTCTCCCATGAGCTTTACATGGAGTAATGATTTATTTTATGCACTGGGCACTCATCCAATGCACTCCCAACTCCTGAGCTGTGCAGGACAACTCTGCACCAACCTGTTACGTCTCTGGCTGGCAAATTCCTGCTCAGCAACCTACCTCATGTTACATACTGAGCAATCCTCTGAGATAAAGCACATCTGCTCACTATGCCGGGAGTAGGTACCTAGCAGGACCACTGGCAAACCCAAAGTATTAATGAGATTACTTCTGTTAGCCAATCTTGAGCCTTTGCCATAGGGTACCCAGTCTTCAATGGCTCACAGTGCCACCAGCAATAGAGCCATGACCTTAACTCCATTGGGGGGCCATTTGGGGGCAAGGATGGGAGAGGGCAGCTTGTGCCCTGCTCCATCCTTTCCCTGTACTATGCTTTAGCAGGGGTAGCTAAACTCAAGCAGAATCCACTGATTTCAGCAGTTTGTTGGCTTCAGTGCTAAAAAGATCCCAGCATTGCAAAAACATTTTGTCCTTCTCTCAGCACGAGGAACTCCAGCACCATCAGTGCTTTCAGAGGGCAGCAGGACCTTCTCACCCTGCTACTGAAAGAAGCTGGGGGCAAGCCTGACACACGTGCTCCTGAAATGTCATGTCAAATAGCAAAGAAAAAGGGCAGGAAAATGCTACCTTTTGATGAGAGGTGTCACTCATGTCCAGGAGCTGGACAACGTGGGGCCGCCACGTGCTGCGAGTGCTGGCCAGCCGCTGCTCCGTGGTGAGGGACATCTCCTTCAGGAAGGCAGAAGGAGTCAGCTGCAAGGCAAAACATAGCCAGGGTTGCAGAAAGGCCTTCCTCCTGAAAAGCTTTTCTTGTTCAAGCCCCACTGATGCATCATTTATGACTGCAGCCACTAGGACAGTCCTGGAAGTCCCGTAAGTTACCTGCTGAAATATTCATCACCAGTAAATTAATTATATAGAGCGGAATTCACATGCTCCAACGGAGCAGCTCTGTCCCATTAGCCTCTCCTCCGTGATTCAAAGTGACACGTTTGGGGATTTCTGCTCTTCGGGCATTTGTTTCCTCTTCAGTTTTGCTGCACGGAGCTGGTGACCTTTGAGGAGGAGTGGGAAGGAGCCACCCAAAGCCCCCAGCTCTGCACAACACGTGCAGAGATGTCACCACTGGACAAGTCACTGGAGAGCAGCACAGTGCCAGAACTGAGCTGGAGTTTTGAGTCCTCATTTACCTTGTTCCAACTGCTTGTCTTCTTTGGGCTGGCCTCACAAACCCCGTGCAGAGGTCTGCACGGATATCTCCTCAACAGAGGCTCAGCATCAGGTCAGCTCGGCTCAGCAGAGGGGACATTTGGGGATGAGGAAGAGGGACTGGCCTTGCTCCACTGTGGCATGCTCAAAAGCAGGATGAGAACTGTTTTGGAGGTTTTCTTGGCCACGTCCTGTCAAGCCTTCAGGCAGTGTTTGCAGCTCAGCAGCCACAGGTACCATCACAGCTTGTGGCTGGAGGTGTCCCTGCCTCACACCATGGGGACGGCAAGGAGCACGTGTTGGAGCTCCAGCTGTCCTTGTGCCCTTGTGTCCTGGGCTCAGCTCAGAGGTGCTCACAAGGCAAGAACCTGGACTCTCCCTTAGGCAACTCACAGCCTGTCCCCAAGGCACCTCAACAGCCACCTCCAACAGAGAAACAAGGCAGCAAGGCGGGGAAATGGAAGATGGATACAGGGACATTTCCAACCTGCTCCCACTTGGCCACAGTTGGTACTTATTGTTACAGGCTTCTCCTCAGTGACCAGCTTCGGGTTACGAGGTGCCACCACTTTGTTCTGGAACCCACTGGGGCTTTTGGAGGATCCCACGGACCGGTGGAGCCTGCTAGTAGCCATGTCTCAGCCGACCTGCAAGAAACATCAGTGGGATTTTTAAAATCCAGAAGAGAACTCTGATTGTAAAGTCTCAGTGCCAACACAGACACATTGAGATTCACATCCAGGCTGCAGCCGGGTGCCTGGACAGGAGCATTCCCATGCAATTGGCACAGGAGGAAGCAACACAGCAGTGCCATCCTGGTACAACCTTGCACCCATTGGTACTCAGAGCATTACCAGCAACCTCACAGTTCCTGGGATCATGATGGCACACCACTTTCCTGCCTTGCCAGACAAGCTTCTGCCCTTTGTGCCAAGAGCCTTGCAATGCTTCTAAGGAATGGAGCATCCAGTTCAGTACTCTGATGAGGAATTATCATTTCTCAAGGCTGATTTGGTTGGTTTAAGTTACAAATATTATCCAGTAAATACGATTCCTTACAGGCATGAAATTACCCTGGTGCCCAAGAGCACCTCTCCATGGAGAACAAGGGCCTTAATTTCCCCTTACTAATACCCAAACTCAGAGCTCCCTGTGGCCATCATAGAGGCTCTAACAGCAGTGAGAGCACAAAACCCTTTAAAGAACACGAGTTGTAAAGTAAATGCAACACGTGAAACTGGGGCCACTGGCAAGTCCTCCATCAGCATCCCAGGAAGTTCATCACTTCATTTCTTCACTCCTCAAGCAGTGCTGTACACATTTGTGGTACCAGACTCCTCACACAGTGCTAGGAAAGGACAAGTGTAGGAATAAAGGACAGTCCTCGACCCAAAAGGTGCAGACAGGTACACAAGGCAGCTGTCTCCCTCCATTGCTGTGGGAGAAACAAGGGAGCACAGCCCTACCCTGCAGGCACAAGGACGTGCTGCAGCAAGAGACAGGATTTCAAGCTGGAAATAACTATTTTTTCAAGTGAGATGTAATGGGGATGATACAACATTAATCTGGATTTCTGCGCTTTATTACTGGGTCTTGAGAATAACTGGATTATCTGTTACAATTTTCAAGCTGTAATTTAACTTTGCTCGAAATTAATCCTTTTCATCATGCCCACGACATCTTACCTCCATCCCCCATCCCATTTCCCCTACCTCCAGCAGGGCACAGCAGCAGCCCAGGGCCTTGCTGTGCTCCAGCATTAGGAGATGAGCAGGATAAGGAAATGAGCCCCACTGGACAGAAGGAATTCACGGCCTCACTGAGGTTTGGTAGAGGCTGTAAGCAGCCAGGAACAAGAGGACTGCAATCCTCCTGTGCTCCAGGTCTGTTGGTCCAAAGGACGATTGATGAGTGATGCCTCCAATGCTGGCACCTCCATTTTGGATCGAGCACGTATGCTCCTCAGCTGACCATCAGTCCAGGAGAACTCTAAGCAGGTTTTGAGTGGAAGCTCTAGTATGTCCCCAAAAACCTCATACAGCAGAGCAGAAAAAGCTAAGACGAAGGTCACCAAGGACATGCAACCTTCACTCTCCCCCCGAGGCTTCCTTTAACCCACAGCTAAATCAGTTGCCACTGCCAGCACTGCAAGCTGCACAGCAACTTCACAACCCCTGGCACCCCTCCATCTCCCCCAGATGATCTACTAGGGGAGTTTGCCCCTGCAGAACATCACGCAACAGTTGGTCCTCCAGTCAACAGACCAGACCTCCTCACCCCCATTGGGTGCTCAGACCCTACCTCAGGGCAGGTAATTAGCGCTCCTCTGTCAGGATTCACTTCCTGCAGCACCCAGTCCTGCTGCCTGAACGGCCCCAGTGGCTCTGGATGAGGCAGTGGGACAGGGAACCATTGGGAGCCCAACGGAACACGGAGGGCAACCGCCAGAGCCTGGGAGTTGGGCTGCTTGAGTGCCCCTCTTCAGCTTCAGGCTGGAGAGGAGACTGCCTTCTGCCTTGGACTTTTCTCAGTGTCCCAAGGAGGTTGACTCGGGCTGCATGCTTTGCAGCATCTCTCGCAAGAGACTGATGTGTCATAGGCGTTGCCAGGGCAACGGCAAGAGGCTGATGTGTCATAGGCGTTGCCAGGGCAACGGCAGGGGATTTAAAATGCTCAGATCCCGGAAGTAACACTCAGTCCTCGTGATCAACTGCTTTGAAATCGGCACAGCCGGAGCTGCAGTGGCTGATTGAGGTACAGGGTGGGTTTTCCGGAGGTAAAATTTTACAGCATCTGCAGGAAACAAGTCCCCTCTTGTGTCCACAGCTGACACATAGAGTCTGAAGTCCCACTCACTGAGGACCTAGTAAAGATGTGGCACTGTGGTCTTGGCTCCCAGTCTGGGACTCGAATTTCAGAGCTTTTGAGTTTTCCCAGGCAAGCAAAGAATATACATATGAGTAGGTTTTGAGGGATTGGCTCTCTGAAGATGCAAAAGAAACCAGTCCAACTGAGAAAGGAAGGAGCTGTGCAAGTACGGGCTCACTGCACTGGGTCTTGTTTCGTTTAGCCAACAGGGCACAATGAACACCCTGTTGCTGATGCTGGCCAAGTCCTTGAAATCCCTTTGTCCCACCCAACCGTACCAGACCAAGCTTCTTCAAAGCCAGGTTGGACGTGGGGACGGTGGGCTTCCAGAAGGACTTCTGCAGGGGCTGCAGCACTTACCTCATCTGATTCATCTGAGAGGGTCCGCAGCAAGACCGGGAAGAGACTGTTGGTGTGTCGGAACATCTAAAACCAGAGAGGTGAGGGGCATCAGTCCCAAAGGTCAAATCCACATTCACCAAAGGGCCTCTAGCACTCCTCATGAGGCTGATGAAAGCTGCACTAGCATTTTCCATCTCACCTGGAAGCATCTCCATTAAGCTACTTGGGTAATAGCAGCCAACCCCTTATGAAAAATGCAGGCAGACACTCGGTTACAAAGCAGTCTGCAGACAGACCTACTTCTGGGCCAGCACAGCACAGCTGAAGCCACTACACATGCTACAAAGGCCCATAACCAAGTCACACAGCCATTCCTAGCACCGCATACCTACAATCTTATTCCTGCAGAGCTATACCACAGCCAAGTCCCACCAACCAGCTTCAGCCTGGGGGCTTGCTGACTCCCTAGTTTTACACCTAAGCCTCTTGGCATTCCAGCAGTGGCAGCCCCAAGGCAATTCAGAGCTGCTCTTGGTCCTTCTGTAGCACCTCCTGCTGATCCAGGTCCCAGCAGATTAAAGAATTAAGGCTAAAGCCTGGGTGCCCCTTTCCAACCAACTCGGTCCCATAAGAGAAAGCAATGGGCTCACTTGCCGAGTCCCGACCTACCTTACGAGGAGTCTTGATGTACAGGTGGTAGAGCCATTTCAGGACTGCAATTCTGGTCATCATCCCAATGGACGTGTCATGAAGGTGGCAGTCCAACACCTGAACTATTCCATCCAGGTTCAGGGTCACCTGGATTCTCTCGGAGCTGCACAGAATGGAGAACAGCTGGCTCAACACTGTGATGCCCAACTCAATCTCCACCACAGTAGAGAGGTCTACAACACACCAGAGCCTGCATCAAACATCTCAGGTCAAGCCCTACGAAATCTAAATCATCCCTATGGCCTGTTAGAAGAGCCAGGGAGCAAGCTCAGAGCCTGCAAGGGGCCATGGCAACACAGGCACACGCTGCACACATGCGGAGAATAAATTGAGCCTGAGGAGGGAAGATCAGCAACACTCAAGTAGTTCTGGCTTGGCTGCCCGCAGGCTTCCAGCTGCTCCAACCACACAGCCTCACCCATGCTGGCTTGCTGCACTCCACTGCTGCTTTCCTCAAGTCTCCACATCTGCTCTGAAAGCGAGCAGCAAACACAACGTGGACCCAGACATTTGAGTATGTGGTGTAAGAGCAGACATTTGCCCATGTGGTGTTGTTGTGGTTTTGATGCCGGTAGTCCACATCAGAGCATCATGCAGCAGTGAAGGAGTTAATGCTGTGGGAGCAGCAGAGGGGAGGGGCAGAGCTCCGCACCGGATGCCAGGCAGTGCTCTGCCTGGGCGCGTTCCTCTGGGCTGCCGTGGAGGTTCAACACGTGTGCTTCCTCTGCATTTTCCTCCTCAACGTAAGCTCACAGCTTTCGGTTTGGAAATTTTATCTCTCTCTCTCTCAATTGTTCAATTTCATTATATTTAGTAAAGTTACCGTTCCTTCTCAGATCGTGCCGTTGTTTTCTTGTAGACCCATCTCTTCCCGCTGTTTACCCCTCCCCCTCCCGGAGCGCGGCTCTGCTCGGGCGGCCACGTGGCCACTGACGCAGTTTCTTTTTCTCTCCTCTCTCCCCTCTCGGTTTCCCTTGAGTCACTGTCACGGATAACACCGTGACAATTATTGGTAGAGAATGCGGGCAGTGCAGTATTGGTACTCCATTGTAAATCTGGTGCTAAGTGGACTAAGGTTTTTCATGTACCTTATAGCATGCTGGCGTCTTTTTAAGCTCCTCGTGTTCAGCACCGGAGTAATGTATGTATACAGCTACTTTAGTGTGCTGAGGGGGTTACATACCTCCTGCCTAAACACCCTGGCTAATGTGACAGATTATGCGGCATTTGGAATGGTTTCCAGTTACTCTTTTCATGTCTTTACCTATATTCAGGATGTCAGCCTGGCAACTGTGTTATCTGTTTTTCTGAATGCACTCTCTGCAACAGTAATTTACATCATGTGGAGGAAGCCTTCCTTAAAACCAGAGAGTGTTGAATGGCAGGGAAGGTGGAAAAAATTAGGAAAGAAATTAGAAGCGTGGGGACCCCCGGTGTTATGCAATTTTGATCTTGAGCACCTGTGGGATCCTGAGAAATTCAGTGAGTGTTTAGGTAAGGAGTCATGTGACTCAGGACGATCTGAGAAGGAATGTATTGTTTGGGGTCTGGCTTGTGCTTATCGAGCTATAATTGATATTCTGGAGAGAAATGGTTTCCAAACCAAGGTCCAAAGCAAAAATGAAAACCTCCAAGTTAGACCTGACCAATCACAGGAAGCACCGGTATCGGTGTCGGTTGCCCCTGTGGAAGGCCAGAAATGGACACGGCCGTCCTCGCGCCTAGAACAGAAAGAAGAAGCAGAGAAAGAAAAGGAAGATCCAGGCGAGGGGCCCTCCTCAGCACCACCACTACCACCACCTAGAAAGGCCACTAAGAAAAGTGAGAGACATGGAGAAGACAGCGATGATGGTGGAGTCACTGTTACCACTACTCGTCGGCCCCTAAAGATGACTGAAATTCAAGGTTCAAGAAAGGAGTTTGTACGGCGCTCGGGTGAATCTATTGTCACCTGGTTGCTGCAGTGTTGGGACAACGGTGCCAGCAGCGTGTCCCTAGATGGCAGCGAAGCCCGCCAACTGGCAAGCATTGCTCAAGACCCAGCTATCGACAGAGGAATTGGCAGATGCCTGAATGGAGTCGCTACCCTCTGGGAACGAGTACTGGTGGCTGTAAAGGATAGATATCCTTACAAAGATGATCTGGAGCCTAAGGTGGAAAGATGGAACACCGTGGAGAAAGGCATCCAATTTTTGAGAGAAAAAGCCGTAGTAGAGATGCTGTATGATCCCAATTTCGTCCCTAACAATCCACACCAGGACCGTGATCCTGATAGAGTAAGGTGCACACCTGATGTATATCGCAAGCTCTCAAAAACAGCACCAGAGAGGTACGCAAGTACACTGGTAGCAATGTTCCATAGATTCGAGGGTCAGGACAGAAGACTCCCAGTTTATGAATTGACTATTACACTCCAAAACTTTGAACAACAGTTTCCACCATCACGTGCTTCCATTGCAGCTGTAGTAGCAGAAGAAGTAGGTGAGATAAAGAAGACACAGGAAACTATACTGGAGGAACTGTCATTACTGATGAATAGGGATGAACCTGTGTCAGTATTGGAAACACCTGATGAAGACGAGCATGACCCAAAGAATCTGATGAAGCAATTGATCAAACTGTTGAAAGTCTCGGCCACCAAAGGCAACCGCCTCTCTGCACGAGCAAATGACAGCAGTAACATCATGTCACGTGTGGCCATGTGGAGCTTCTTACGAGAAAACGGAGAGGACATGAGGAAGTGGCATAAAAAACCCACTCCTGCACTGAGAGCATGGGTGAGAGAACTACAGCAGAGAACAGCCACCAATGAAATTGCTCCCGTCACTGCAGGTAACCAACCAGCCCTGCCCTCAGCCAGGGGAGGGAAAGGGATAACAGAGTGTATTGGACTGTGTGGATTAGATGGCCTGGCACATTAGAGCCACAAAGATATAAGGCACTGGTGGACACTGGTGCACAGTGCACTCTGATGCCCTCGAAGGGACAGAATTGATTCATATTTCTGGAGTGACTGGGGGTTCTCAGGAACTGTCTGTGTTGGAGGCAGAAATAAGCCTCACCGGTAAAACCTGGCAGAAGCATCCCATAGTGACTGGACAGGGGGCTCCATGCATACTCGGTATTGACTATCTCAGAAGGGGACATTTCAAGGATCCCAAGGGGTACCGATGGGCTTTTGGAATAACTGCTGTAGATGCAGACAACATTCAGCAGCTGTCTGTTTTACCTGGCCTGTCAGAAGATCCGTCTGTTGTGGGGGTACTGAAAGTGAAAGAGCAGCAGGTACCTATCGCTACAAAAACGGTGCACAGACGGCAGTACCGCACCAACAGGGATTCCTTGCTCCCCATTCATAACTTGATCCGTCAGCTAGAGAGCCAGGGAGTGATCAGCAAGACTCACTCACCTTTTAACAGCCCCATATGGCCAGTGCGTAAAGCCAGTGGAGAATGGAGGCTGATCGTAGATTACCGTGGCCTGAATGAAGTCACACCCCCACTGAGTGCTGCTGTGCCAGATATGCTGGAGCTGCAGTATGAACTGGAGTCAAAGTGGTATGCCACTATTGACATTGCCAATGCATTCTTTTCTATTCCTTTGGCCACAGAGTGCAGACCACAGTTTGCTTTCACCTGGAGGGGCATTCAGTACACCTGGAACCGTTTGCCCCAGGGGTGGAAACACAGCCCAGCCATTTGCCATGGGCTGATTCAAACCACACTGGAACAGGGTTGGGCATCTGAGCACCTCCAGTACATTGATGACATTGTTGTGTGGGGTGATACAGCAGAGGAAGTTTTTAAAAAAGGAGAGCGAATAATCCAAATTCTTCTGGGTGCTGGTTTTGCTATTAAACGGAACAAAGTGAAGGGACCTGCCCAAGAAATTCAGTTCCTGGGAGTAAAATGGCAAGATGGACGTCATCGCATTCCAGGAGATGTGATTGACAAAATCACCAGTATGTCACCACCCACTAGTAAGACAGAGACCCAAGCTTTTCTGGGTGTAGTGGGCTTTTGGAGGATGCACATCCCAAACTACAGCCTCATAGTAAGCCCCCTCTATCAAGTGACTCGAAAAAAGAATAATTTTGCATGGAGTCCTGAACAGCAGCAGGCCTTTGAGCAAATTAAGCAGGAGATAGCCCGTGCTGTGGCCCTGGGGCCAGTACAGTTGGGACAGGATGTAAAAAACATCCTCTACACTGCTGCTGGAGAGAAAGGTCCCACTTGGAGTCTGTGGAAAAGAGCCTCTGGGGAGACCCGAGGCCGACCCCTTGGATTTTGGAGCAGAGCGTACAGGGGTTCAGGAGTGCTACACTCCAAGTGAGAAGGAGATTCTGGCAGCATATGAGGGGGTTTGGGCTGCCTCTGAAGTAATTGGTACTGAGACACAGCTCCTCCTGGCACCTCAACTGCCAGTGCTGAACTGGATGTTCAAAGGAAAGGTTCCCCCCACCCATCATGCTACCGATGCCACCTGGAGTAAGTGGATTGCACTGATTACACAGCGAGCTTGGATGGGGAACCTCAACCGTCCAGGAATCCTGGAGGTGATCATGGACTGGCCTGAAGGGAAGAAATTTGGAACATCCCCATCAGAGGAAATACCTCGTGCTAAAGAGGCCCCACCATATAACGAACTACCAGACAATGAAAAGAAGTATGCCCTCTTCACTGATGGATCGTGTCGTATTGTTGGGACGCATCGCAGATGGAAGGCTGCTGTGTGGAGCCCCACACGACGAGTTGCAGAGGCCACCGAAGGAGAAGGAGAGTCAAGCCAATTTGCGGAGGTAAAGGCTGTCCAGCTGGCCTTAGATATTACTGAACAAGAGAGGTGGCCCATGCTATATCTTTATACTGACTCTTGGATGGTGGCAAACACTTTATGGGGGTAGTTGCAGCAGTGGGAACAGGACAACTGGCAATGGAAGGGTAAACCTATTTGGGCTGCTGAACTGTGGAAAGACATTGCTGCCCGAACAAAAAGGTTGGGTGTAAAGGTGCGTCATGTAGATGCTCATGTGCCCTAGAATTGAGCTACTGAAGAGCAGAAAAATAACCATCAGGTAGATCGAGCTGCCAGAATTGAGGTGTCTCAGATCGATTTGGACTGGCAGAACAAAGGAGAGCTATTTTTAGCTCGGTGGGCCCATGAGACCTCAGGCCATCAAGGAAGGGATGCGACCTATAAGTGGGCTAGAGACCGAGGGGTGGACTTAACTATGGATGCCGTTGCACAGGTTATCCATGACTGTGACACATGTGCCATAATTAAACAGGCCAAGAGGATGAAACCCCTCTGGCAGGAAGGGCGATGGGAAAAGTATAAATATGGGGAGGCGTGGCAGGTTGATTATATCACCTTGCCACGAACTCGCGATGGTAAGCGTTACGTGCTCACCATGGTGGAGGCATTTTCCTACTCACGTGTGCTTCCTCTGCATTTTCCTCCTCAACGTAAGCTCACAGCTTTCGGTTTGGAAATTTTATCTCTCTCTCTCTCAATTGTTCA
Source organism: Cyrtonyx montezumae (assembly GCF_038088225.1). Lineage (NCBI taxonomy): Eukaryota > Metazoa > Chordata > Aves > Galliformes > Odontophoridae > Cyrtonyx > Cyrtonyx montezumae. The sequence continues at coordinate 16,141,209 of NW_027071903.1, forward strand.
ATTTCATTATATTTAGTAAAGTTACGGTTCCTTCTCAGATCGTGCCGTTGTCTTCTTGTAGACCCATCTCTTCCCGCTGTTTCCCCTCCCCCCCCGGAGCGCGGCTCTGCTCGGGGGCCACTGACGCAGTTTCTTTTTCTCTCCTCTCTCCCCTCTCGGTTTCCCTTGAGTCACTGTCAGGGATAACACTGTGACAGGTGTAAATTAGCTTCTGACTGCTGTTACAATGTCAACGGTTTACGGGCAGATTCAGTTCCGTTACGATTGGTGCAGGGGACCCACGGACCCACGCCCCAGGAAAGGGGAAGGGGGAAAGGGAAATGGGAAAAGGGAGATGGGCTTAGGAACAAAACAGCGGCAACGATCTGAGGAGGAAAGCTAATTTACTAAATAAGATATCAGAAAGCAAAATAACACAATATAATACAATATAATTGGAATTAAAGCTAATAAATCAAATAAAATGAGCAAGAGAGAGTGTCCGATAAACCGAAGGCCTTACGCTAATGCTGAAGGCGGACGGCAGCGAGCACCCACTGCTGAGTCGATCCCAAAGGAAAGAGCGTGTCCTGTGACTGCAGACAGTTTTTATCTTTCCCTCTGAGCGTAAACACGTAAGAACGCAAAGCATCACAAAGTCCTCTGGGGAATGGAGTTCTTCTTCTCTTCTGAGACAGGTATACCTGGAACTATCGATGATCCATGGAGCTGGAGCATTAACTCTTTAACTCTAAATGCACTACATGATGTTATGATGTGGAATACCAGTACCAAAAATCATAAAACCATGACATTCCACCCCTTATTCCACATTACTACATCATGTTTGATATATATGTATAGAAGAACAATGATTAACATACATTAAATACACACACACAACATACATATGTATATACATGGAATTAACGACTGCACTCACCCAACATCAAATTCCCTTGTGGTACACACTGAACATCCCCATTCTTCTGCATCACCCAGCAAGTGGACCCAGGTCTCTGAGCAAAGACAGTTCCACGGAGAGGTTTACCCTTTCCAGAAGCTGGAAGGACCCAAATTGCTTTTCCCAACATGTTCTTTACATGTACTACAGGGACCTTATCTCCCTCTACAGTAGGTAGAGATCTGGATTGGGCAGGACCATCGCGATTGATGGATCCTCTGGTGTTGACCAACCAGGTGGCTTCTGCCAAATGCTTCTCCCAGTGCTTAAATGTTCCGCCACCCATTGCTTTCAACATTGTTTTTAACAACCCATTGTACCTTTCAATTTTACCAGAAGCTGGTGCGTGATAGGGGATATGATAAATCCTCTCAATACCATGATCTTTGGCCCAAGTATTTACAAGAGAATTTTTGAAATGAGTCCCATTATTGGACTCAATTCTCTCTGGAGTGCCGTGTCGCCATAGGACTTGTTTCTCGAGCCCTAAGATGGTGTTTAGGGCAGTAGCATAGGGTACTGCATATGTTTCAAGCCACCCAGTGGTTGCTTCCACCATGGTGAGCACATAACGCTTACCACTGCAAGATCGTGGCAAGGTGATATAATCAACCTGCCACGCCTCCCCATATTTATACTTTTCCCATCGCCCTTCCCCCCAAAGAGGTTTCATTCTCTTGGCTTGTTTAATTGTGGTGCATGTGTCACAGTCATGGATAACCTGTGCAACGGCATCCATAGTTATGTCCACCCCTCGGTCTCTAGCCCATTTATATGTTGCATCTCTTCCTTGATGGCCAGAGGTCTCATGGGCCCATTGAGCTAAAAATAATTCACTCTTGTGTTGCCAGTCCAAATCTGCTTGAGCCACCTTAACTTTGGCAGCTCGATCTACCTGATGGTTATTTTGTTGTTCCTCAGTTGCCCTGCTCTTAGGAACATGAGCATCTACATGGCGCACCTTTACAACCATATTCTTTATTCGGGGAGCACTGTCTCTCCACAGTTCAGCAGCCCAAATAGGTTTACCCCTCCGTTGCCAACCATTTTGTTCCCATTGCTGCAACCACCCCCATAAAGCATTTGCCACCATCCATGAGTCAGTGTAAAGATAATGCACTGGCCACCTCTCTCGTTCAGCAATATCTAAGGCCAGCTGGACAGACTGCAAATTGACTTGATTCTCCTTTTCCTTCAGTGGCCTCTGCAACTCGTCGTGTGGGGCTCCACACAGCAGATTTCCATCTGCGGTGCTTACCCACAATGCGACAGGATCCATCTGTGAACAGGGCATATCTCCTTTCATTGTCTGGTAGTTCATTATATGGTGGGGCCTCTTTGGCACGTGATACCTCCTCTGCTGGTGTTGTTCCAAACTTTTTACCTTCAGGCCAGTCCATGATCACTTCTAGGATTTCTGGATGACTGAGGTTCCCCATCCGAGCTCGCTGTATAATCAGCGCAATCCACTTACTCCAGGTGGCATCGGTAGCATGATGGGTGGGGGGAACCTTTCCCATGAACATCCAGTTCAGCACTGGCAATCGAGGTGCCAGAAGGAGCTGCGTTTCAGTACCGATTACTTCGGAAGCAGCTCGAACCCCCTCGTACGCGGCTAAGATCTCCTTCTCAGTTGGAGTGTAGCACTCCACAGACCCCCTGTACGCCCGACTCCAGAATCCAAGGGGTCAGCCTCGGGTCTCTCCAGGAGCTCTTTGCCACAAACTCCAAGTGGGACCTTCCTTTCCAGCAGCAGTGTAGAGGATGTTCTTTACATCCTGTCCCGTCCGCACTGGCCCCAGGGCCACGGCACGGGCTATCTCCTGCTTAATTTGTTCAAAAGCCTGCTGTTGCTCAGGACCCCACACAAAATCATTCTTCTTCCGCGTCACTTGATAGAGAGGGCTCACAATGAGACTGCAGTTTGGAACATGCATTCTCCAAAAGCCCACTACACCCAGAAAAGCTTGGGTCTCTGTCTTACTAGTGGGTGGAGACATGGCAGTGATTTTGTTAATCACATCTGTAGGGATGTGACGACGTCCATCTTGCCACTTTATACCTAGGAACTGAATTTCCTGTGCAGGCCCTTTCACTTTGCTTCGCTTGATAGCAAAGCCAGCTTGCAGAAGGATCTGGATTATTCTCTCTCCTTTCTCAAAAACTTCTCCTGCTGTATTGCCCCACACAATGATATCATCAATGTATTGTAAGTGCTCAGGAGCACCGCCCTGTTCCAATGCAGTTTGGACCAACCCATGGCAAATAGTTGGGCTGTGCTTCCACCCCTGGGGCAAACGGTTCCAGGTGTATTGAACGCCCCTCCAGGTGAAAGCAAACTGTGGCCTGCATTCTGTAGCCAGAGGAATTGAAAAGAAGGCATTAGCAATGTCAATGGTGGCATACCACTTGGCTGCTTTTGACTCCAGTTCGTACTGGAGTTGTAGCATGTCCAGCACAGCAGCACTCAGTGGGGATGTGACTTCATTCAGGCCACGGTAATCTACCGTCAGCCTCCATTCTCCACTGGCTTTACGCACCGGCCATATGGGGCTGTTAAAAGGTGAGTGAGTTTTGCTGATCACTCCCTGGCTCTCTTGCTGACGAATCAGGTTATGAATGGGGAGCAAGGAATCCCTGTTGGTGCGGTACTGCCGTCTGTGCACCATTTTTGTAGCAATCGGTACCTGTTGCTCCTCCACTTGGAGCAACCCCACAACAGACGGATATTCTGATAGGCCAGGCAAAGCAGACAGCTGCTTAACGTTGTCTGCGTCCACAGCAGCTATTCCAAAGGCCCATCAATACCCTTTGGGATCCTTAAAATATCCCCTTTTGAGGTAATCAATACCAAGTATACATGGAGCCCCTGGGCCAGTCACAATAGCATGTTTTTGCCAGTCTTTACCAGTGAGGCTTATTTCAGCCTCCAACATGATTAACTGTTGGGAACCCCCAGTCACCCCAGAAATATAGATTAAGTCTGTCCCTTGGTGACTCGAGGGCATTAGAGTGCACTGTGCACCAGTGTCCACCAGTGCCTTATATTTTTGTGGTTCTGATGTGCCAGGCCATCGAATCCACACAGTCCAATACTCTCTATTATCCCTTTCCCCCACCTGGCTGGGGGACAGGGGCTATTGTGGCTGGTAGGTACCTCGCTCAGTTCTGAAGGAGCACCATTCAGACAGGAGGATGACTTGCTTGGACTGGAAGGCGTCTCTTTCAGATTGGAGGGAGTCTCTCTCGGCCTGGAGGGCTTCTTGTTGAGACTGGAGGGTGTTTTTCTCAGTCTGGAGGGCATCTCTCTCGGATTGGAGAGCTTCTTGTTGAGACTGAAGGGCATCTTTCTCAGTCTGGAGAGTGTCTCTCTCGATCTGGAGGGCATCTCTCTCGGTTTGGAGGGTGTTTTTCTCGGTCTGGAGGGCGTCTCGCTCAGATTGGAGGGTGTCTAGATTGGACTGGAGAGTCTGATTGTCAGTTAAAAGACTCTCTTTCTGGATCAGGAGACTGTCCCTTTCAGCTCGGAGACTCTCTCGCTCTATTCCAAAAAATCTATGCCTCTCTGGGATAGTATTGAATAAGGCCCGGTAAGCATAAGCCAGACCCCAAATAATTTGGGCCTCCTCAGATCTGTTTGAGCCGCAACATCCCTGTCTCAAATATCTGCTTAAGTTCTCAGGATCTTCCAGGTGTTCAGGAGAAAAGTTCCATGACACCGGTGATGCCCATTTCTCTAATGTCTCTTCTAAGTCCCTCCAAACTCCCTGCCAGTCAGTATTCTCTGGCTCTAGGGAGGGTTTTCTCAAAATAGTATAAATACAAATACTGAGTAAAAGTACATTCAGGGAGACTGACACCACAATCATTACGAGCATTGGATGAGCATTCAGAAAACGCATAATGAATTCAGAAGAGAGACCAGGAGTCTGTTTAAAAATCACAAGTTCCATAGAGTTAGCAACTCCATCTGGAGTTACGCCCTCTGGAACAGAATGCCACATCGTATACAAAAGCCAGGTAGGTATGTCCATCAGTGTTTTTAGTTTATCATATAGAGACCAAGCTCCGTGGATCAGACTGGCAAACTTAATTAAGTCCCAGTACGTTCTGAGCATTACAAGGGAAAAAACGATGAAATGCAGTCCCTTTAAGACCAGTTTAAAAAGAGAAAGCATTTTTTTTTCTTTTCTAAAACTAGCTGGCAGTACCCAAAAAGTTTACAAATATCCCAGGACAACTGGCAGTACGCCCAGACTTCAAGGTTGTGTTTTGCCGTCCAGCACCTGCAGTACAGATAAGCCTGCTAACGAGAGACAGAGATTCACTCTAAAAGTATGTCTCTGCCTGGCTAAGGCAGCTGGTTTTGCCCCACGTTGGGCGCCAAAAATGTCAACAGTTTATGGGCAGATTCGGCCCGGTTCCGTGACGATTGGTGCGGGGGACCCACGGACCCACGCCCCAGGAAAGGGGAAGGGGGAAAGGGAAATGGGAAAAGGGAGATGGGCCTAGGAACAAAACAGCGGCAACGATCTGAGGAGGAAAGCTAATTTACTAAATAAGATATCAGAAAGCAAAATAACACAATATAATACAATATAATTGGAATTAAAGCTAATAAATCAAATAAAATGAGCAAGAGAGAGTGTCCGATAAACCGAAGGCCTTACGCTAACGCTGAAGGCGGACGGCAGCGAGCACCCACTGCTGAGTCGATCCCAAAGGAAAGAGCGTGTCCCGTGACTGCAGACAGTTTTTATCTTTCCCTCTGAGCGTAAACACGTAAGAACGCAAAGCATCGCAAAGTCCTCTGGGGAATGGAGTTCTTCTCTTCTGAGACAGGTATACCTGGAACTATCGATGATCCATGGAGCTGGAGCATTAACTCTTTAACTCTAAATGCACTACATGATGTTATGATGTGGAATACCAGTACCAAAAATCATAAAACCATGACATACAAGAATGGGAAGCACGATGAGAAACACAGTGGCGAACAGGAAGAGCAGAAATCCTCCAGGCTTCAAGGTTTACTCCTTTCCCAAAACAGTTCGAACCTACATGTGACAAAACACCACGCCAGATGAATCCTGTGGCACTTCTGCGTTGAGAAACTAGTCCATAGGGCAGCCATCGGGTCTGGGGTTCAAAGGCTAAAGACCCATAGCTTGCTCTTGGGACTCGACTCAAGCCTGAACCAAATTGGTTCAGACATCTCTAGAAAATGCCCAACCCCATGGCCTCAGACTTTACCCACTGGGACCACTACACCACGTGAGAGTACTCAGCCCCCACTAACGCAGCAGGCACGCATCATGGACTGCAGACAGTGGGTTCTGGGATGCAGCTCTCTGCTATGGGGCTGCCTTGAGAGCTGTCACTCCCCTCCGGCTCAAGCTGCTGAATTATTCAAGGCTGGGCTGAGCTCCTGCAGGTTTTTTCTAGCACGTGCAGAGCTCCTCTATGTCGTGTTTGATAAGAAATCCTAAGGGGCAGATTTCTCATGGTATAATTTGCAAGTAGAAAGGCGGCTTAATAGGATTTGATCTTCCCCAGGACACATGTTAGAAGGGCAAGGCGAGGAGGCTGCGGCCCCCTCACAGCTCTGCAAATACCCAACTGCTTCATCTGCATCACAGAACAGATGTTTGGGCCTGCAAATTGCATTTCAAGTTGGCCTACGTTTTGCTTTGATGTCGCAAACGACAGCCGAGGGCCAAACAATCCACCATTCAGAATGGAGGGGAAAGGAGTGATGGGTTCAGGCCACTTGGCTGGCTTCCTCTCAGGGGCCTTATTATGCACAAAGGCAGCAGCATCCCAGTGGATTTAAGCCCCTCTGAACCTGAAGGGCTGGCGATGAGTAAAGCTGCACCCTGCTCCCCCTGCCCTAGCCCCCTGCTCCTGTTCCCCACTTCTTACGGGCACGTCCACAGCTCGGTTGAGGCTGCTCTCCCCATCCCCTTCCTGATTTTCCCAAGGAGCCAGCTCCTCTCTGCTACACAGCCTGAGCTCCACCTGCCACCACGAGGCTCCTGACTGCAGAGCAGCATGAATCCTTGACCTGATTACATCTCCATGCCAAAATACACCGTATGCCCGCACAGGATGGGAAATGCTGCGGGTAATGAGAGAAACGTGTCTGGTATATGCAGAGAGAAGAGGCTGAAAGAGGCTGGGATGGAGGTGGCCCTGATGCTGCAGCCAGGCAGGCAGAGCGGATGCGACGTTGCACTCTTTGCCATGGCACTATCAGAGGAAGGGGTCCACACAGCAACAAAGCCACTTCCAGACCTGCTTGTGCAAAAAGGAGCTCCTCAAAACCCAGTACCTAGTGATAGAGGATGGCTACAGTGGTGGTCCCATTAACCACGTTCCTCCAGGCTGGAGCAGCACCAGATTTACGCACTGCTGTGTGCTGAGGGATGAGGGCACTGCTTATACACAGTGAGTGCTGCTGCAGCTCTGAAGCATGCTCACAGCTCGCTGTGCATCCCAGCTCTCCCTAATCCCCAGGCAGCCCCAGAGCGGGAGCTTGGGAGCGAGGGTAATGGCACTGCTTTAATGCGATCCTCTCGGGCTGATATGCAGGCTCCCAGTGTCAACAGCTGTGCCAGGGCAGATGTCAGATGCGATCGCTTCCATCTAACCCACTACCCTAGATTCCTCTCCACTGTGCAGCCCTGGCACCTCCTCCACGGTCCATGTACTGCAGTAAGCAGTTTTCCGGCGGACTGAGCAATGGTGGGAGCTGCACCAGGCTCTTGCCTCTGGATACTGGGACCTTTTGCTCAAGCTGAACAGCAGCTGAGGAAGCTGAACCCCCCAGCACGTGATCTTGCCATTTCCCAAGGCGTCCTCCAGTGTGGGAACAATTCCCACTTCCCAAGCACATCTGATGCTTTTCACCCCATTTCCCTTATCAACTCATTTTCCCAGTTCTTCCATTTCTTCAAGGGCTTCTGCCACCTCTCTCCTCAGCAGTTGCTTTTCCCTGCCAATCTCTGAGCTGTCATCTCCCTCCTGGCCTCCCGCCCAGCCCAGCTGCTTTCCCAACCCCATTTTCAGACAAGGTTAAGGTCCAAGCCAGGCTCTAGCCTTTAAGTGGGCTCAGCAAGCTGCATCACTAAGGGTGGAAATATCCAGGTCCTTTCATTGTGGTCCAAGTCACAAAGGGCATATCCCATATGGGCTGGCAGCTGTGCTTCTGAGCTGGCCTGAGCTAGTGGCCAGGAGGTAAATAGCTCCTTTCTGCTCTCTGTCCCACAAGCTGTCACTTGTTCATTCTCTGTCACTCTCATTTTGATGCTCTTGGCTTCCTCCTGCTCACTGCGATCTCTGAGTGCTGGAGGAGCCCAAACTGCACTCCCAGTTACAAGGCTTTGAATTTAGCAGAGCAATCCAGGGCAGAGGTGACACGCTTGAGGTCCCCCGCTCAGCAAGGGACAGGGCACAGCCCAGTCCCCCCCCCTTCAGGGTAGCCCTCCTGCTCCAAACCGCAGAGGAAGCTCAGGAGGAGCCTCCCCAAGAAGGCACGTTGGAGCCAAATGCTGCAATTTCAGCTTCCTACTAAGCCCTAACTACCATTTTCTACTCGTCTGATCTAAACACAGCCTTGGACAGCTGAGCCACGTGGCAGCAGCGTGCCCGCTCCGCAGAGGATGTATGACATCTGGCCGCACTGGAGAAGGTGATGTTCCTGCCCCTGGGGCTGTGATGCTTGTCCTCGTGGCTCAGGACTGCCAGCCCTGCCCCGAAGGATATACACCATGGCCATGGGCTTTCAGAGGCAATCTGGAGCAGTGTCCCAAGGTCACCAGGCCTGGGAGGTAGAGAAGGAAGCAACCCTTCCTGACCAGTGGTTTGGTGTCGTAAGACCAGTTTAACACCTGTGTACCTAACCCTGATGACTGCCCGCCCAGCAGGATGGCTGGGGGGTGCTCTCAAGCCTTTGAGTCTTGCTGATGCATTCAGGCAGCTCCAAGAGCCTAAACCATGCTTTCCTGTCACGCTGGTCCAGTAATGCAGGACAGATGTCTGCTTCTCTTTCAGCACCTCACACTCCAGGAGGAAAATCAGGACACTGCTCCAGCGGCCACAATTCCACTTCTCCTTCTTGATCTGGGCTCAAATTCACAATGCTAGGAGCAAGCAGTGTCAGCCAGACCATGAAAGGCTCCAGTATCTCTGAAATGTCATACCATCACTTCTGCAGAAGCTGAATGCAGGGGTTCTGCCTCCCTGGGAAGCCCCGAGGCCCCCGCAGTCCCTGCCTCAGCAGCCCTTACTTCCAAGTAAATGCCACCAGGAAGCTCTCTCCAGGTTTCAAGTGAAGCCAGCGATTACCATGGAAGCATTCTGGACCGCCAACAGCACATTTCAGGAGCGGGGGTGGTCACTTTGTGGCCCCAGGAACGTGCCCAGAATCCATCTGCGGAGCATTCAGACCTTGTCATCTGCTTGAACGGCATCTTCACGCAATGCCTCCACAGTTCCCCTCTTCCCTGCCCCTGCTGAACGAGGTCCTCCTCCTCTCACTGCTGCTGCAGTGCTATCCTTCTGCAGGCGTCTGCATGGGGAGGGCAGGGGAAGGGGCGTGAGAGCCGGGCGCTGGCGCAGGGCCTCGCTTCATCCCATGCTCTCAGGGGCAGACCGGGGGAAGCAGGGGGAACGAGCAAAAACACAAGCACGGAGTGATTTCATCTTAAAAGGCAGCTGCAGCTTCCTCTGTCTGCAAGCATCTCAGCTTTAAATGGCAACGGAGTGGTTTCCTGCAGTCCTGCCTTGACACCCAGCGGGCACTCAGCGTGCAGGCAGCTGCCTGCTCCCCAGTGGGAGCTGTGGCTGCAGCTGGCTCCTGCTGCTCTCCCAGCATGGCATCACACGGTGCAGTGCTCTGTGCTGCTGCTATGGCAGCTACCGTGCTCTGCCAGCACTGGAGGTGCAAGTCAGCTCCAGCATGTCTATGTTCTCAGGAGACAATTCTCTGACAGCCACCCCAGCAGACAGGCAGAATGATGGGCATGGTTGCATACAGCCACACCAGCTCAATGCCAGCTCCCCACTATGAGAGCCATGGGGAAAATGCTTCAGGTCCTGATGCTGGCCAGCATGGTATTCACAAAGCATGAGGAAATGGCCTTTCTGGTAGGTAAATTCCATGACAAAACCTGGCACGTCCCATTCCAAAGGGCTTAGGAGAGTTCAAGATGTCCCTTTGCAAACCCAGGCATCTCTCCTCTAAACTCTCCTGCCTACACCACTCCAAAATGAGCCCTCACTGCTCCATGGGGCAGCTGGCAGGAGCAAGGGACACCACCAAACATAGGGTGTGGGGGCAACAGCATCTCCCAGGCATCCCACTGAGCTCAGCCTCGCTGCCTTCACTCTCCCTCTCCCCCAGATGCAAGCTCTCCAGGACAGAGATGCAGTCATCACATAATCCTTTGACTTTCTGCTTCATTTTCTCTCCTCCCTTTCCAACTTCAGCCTCACACACACCCACTCCAGCACCTGCTAAACTTTATGGGCTGAGTCTTCAGCCATGTGTGTGGGAGGCTGGCAAAGAGCAGGGCCAGGATGCAGTGAGCACAGGAAAGCTGGGGGAAATCACTGAACAGCCATAGAATGAAATCTAGAGGCAAATGGAAACAGTCTATGCTTCTGTAGGAGGAGAAAAATCAAAGGCATCATTAAGAAGAGGGAGTAAATAGGCTTTGTGGGAACGTAAAATGGGAATGGAGATACAGAACATCAAATCTGAGAAGCTGACAGTGGCAGTGCTCAGGGATGCTACGATGGGTATCACATGCCAAACTGCTGGCAGAATGCAGCCAGAGTAATGCTTGCTATTTTGAGGACCACAACAAGGTATAAATATACACGTGAGCACAATAGAAGCGAGGCAAATCACAACCTCTTAGGAAGGGCACTGCAGGCAGCAGGAGGAAAGGAAAGATGGCTCTAAAAGCAGATGAATTTGCCACTAATTTCTCTGGCAGCTGGATGGAAAGAGAAGTATCTGCAGGAAGGATGACTTAGAGGAGGTTCTGGGTATGAAGCAGCTCTCTGCAGACGTGGGCCTGACCGATGCCACATAAAGCTGGAAGGGGAACAGGCTGGTGGCAGGGGCTGCAAGGACACCTCATCCCTCAGGCAGCTGGAGCTGGGCTGCACGCCCTGAGCCATGCCTCAACGCCTGCCCTGCAGCACCGTGCTGTGGTGGGCTGCCAGGATTGCAGCTCTGCAGCAGCACGGAGCTGAATTTTAAGCCCTTCCACTGGCTCCAGACGGTTTGTGTCTCCTTTCTTCACATGAGACTGATGCCTTTGCATGAGATTAACTCCCTGCAAAGGCAGGAGGGAACCAAGTGTCTGCTACTGTGGCCAATAATGACCACTACCAAAACCACCACCCACATTCTCCCTTCCTTCATCCTTTCTTTTAGCAGGGATCTCCAACCAGAGTGGCTTGAATACAGAACCCTGAGTGCACAGATACTCACTGCCTTCCCAGGGAGCTCTGCAAGGTTTCTTGAGGGGGCAACACCTCCCTTTAAGAGGATTGAAGTACTGAAACAGATTGCCCAGAGTGGTGGTGGATGCCCCATGTCTGGAAACATTCAAAGTCAGGCTGGACAGGGCTCTGAGCACAGGATGGAGCTGTAGGTGTCCCTGTTCGTTGCAGGAGAGTTGGACCAGATGACCTTTGAATGTCCCTTTAAAATCAAACGATTCCAAGAACTCATCCCTGAGACAAGATACGGAGTGCAAATGCATCCTCTGTCATGCATTCCACTGCAGTCTGAGACCCCATTTGGTTTCCAACCCACATCATGCTTCCCACAGCTTTGCCAGCATCTGTCACTCAGCCTGCAGTGACTGACCCCTACCTGGTTACTGTGCAGACACTGGCGTTGCTCACATTGGAGTCACCAGATGCATCCAAAGAGCCTGCAGGCAGACAGAAAGGAGACACACTGAGGGGGATGACAGGGAAGGCAGACAGCAGGAACAGCATGACCTTCTGCAGACACCTCCGGTCATTGTTTCAGGACCACGAGGATCCATTTTTTGCAGTGAGCACAAAGTTAGTACAGTACAACCACCAGGTGAAATGCAAGCTGCATATCTTCAGACCTGTGCTCCACAGAAACTGGGCCTCCCTCTTTGTAATTGGGGGAGGACCCCCCAGTGAGCTCAGACAGCCAGAAACCTTGCACTATGCTTCTCAAATTACAAGGTACACATCCTCGTAACAAGGAGCTGGAGGGCTGCCTCCCAAAGTCCAGATTTCAACAGGACAGTACACCAGCACACGAAGGGCTGAGCACTGGGCCATCCTCACCTGGCCTGCTGTCCCGTGCTGTGGCTCCACACGGAAACCAATCAACTCAAGCAGCTTTTCCAGCCTCTGCTCCATACCAGATGGGTCTCTGCAGAGCCACTTATGAATCAAGCACACAGCTGGGCTGAGCCCCACTGAAGCAATCTTTCAGCAAGGGGCTGCTGAGATTTTTAGAGAACTCAAGCTGTGTGGGACTGCTGTGCAAGTCAAAGAGCCCGTGCTGGACACTGCTGGAACCTGAGTCTTACAGGCACTGTGACAAAGCGTAAAAAGATGAACTTGGCTCCTTATGCCCCCTATTGCCAACTGCCTCTACTTGCACACAGCACAACTGCCACATCAGCACAAAAAGGAGCGCAGAAGAGATTTTCAGCCGTGAAAGCACCACCATAATCCCACCTGCTTGTAGGTGCACTATCATCTACGCAAAGGGGTAAGTATTAAAACAATCACATTTTATTAATATTTTAACCAAATATCGCCTTATGACAACCAGGGAAGAAAATAGATTAAAAAAAAGAAAGTTCTGCTACTCCAACAAATATTTTCCCCCCTCTGTCCCTCCCAAAAAGCTGCTGCATTGGCCGGGAATCGAACCCGGGCCTCCCGCGTGGCAGGCGAGAATTCTACCACTGAACCACCAATGCTGTGCTGGCTGTTCCCTGCACCCGCAGGCTCTGCTGCTCATCCCAGCCGTGCATGCTGACACTGCAGCCATGCTGCCCCAGGCTGCTGCATGCCTCCTCACCTCCCACTTGGCTGCTGCTGTACAAGAAAACCCTTCTACCTTTTAGTTGTCACCTTTTTCGTTCCCTCCTACAGCAGGATTTTTCAAACCGTGTTTGTAGGCGTGCTGCAGGGAAGCACTGCGCTCAACATGCAACCCCAGAAGAAGAAGAAATAGATAAGCTCATTTGATTTACGTGTTACACGTATTTTGTGTGCCTGGCCAACACAGATGAGCTGGAGGAAGCTTTAGTCATTCTGGGACAATGGCATCTGTTGAGGAAATGCTGGAAGGCTAAAGGCACTGCTGTCTGCAGGTATCAGTTCCCCCCAAACCTTATCAGATCAGTTTCTCTCCACTTGAATACTCTTCTAGGCTTCCCATCACAAGTTAATGACCATGGTGATGTGAAATGCTTTGGGATGTTCACCAGGGCATGCAGTACTGCCTGGGCTGCAGGCTGCATCAGGGATCTGCTCTGCAGCCAGCACCAAGTGTGTTTCTCAGCAGAGGATCAGCTGTGAAACAGGACTCCAGGGCTCATGGAAAGTGCAGAGGTTCCCTGCTACAGGCAACCAAACCAACTTAAGACCTTCTCAAGACCTTTCCCCAACCTTCACCACATCTCCAATGACCCAGGCTGACAGGGACTCACCACTGGGTGCTGCCTCTGGCTTGGAGATGGGTTCCTCCGAGTTGGTCTCTGCTAACAGGGTTACTGACTGCTTGGCCTCATCCATTTCGTCGTCCTCCGGGATGACAAGCTTCATCAGACTCTGGTTGCACGCGTTTGCCACCTCTTTGATGTCTGAGTGGAGGCAGTGTAAGGAACACGCAGTCTCACGCATGCTAAGTGCCATACCTGGCCAGCCAGAGAAGCCATCGCAGCCCAACCATAAGTTCATAAGTTCATAAGTTCATAAGGTTGGAAAGGACCTATAAGATCATCTAGTCCAACCATCCTCCTATCACTATCTCTACCCAACTACTAAATTAAGTCCTTAAGCACCTCATCTAAACGCTTCTTGAACAGCGCTAGGGATGGTGCCTCAACCACCTCCCTAGGCAGGCCATTCCAGTGCCTGACCACTCTTTCAGAAAAGAAATGCTTCCTGAGGTCTAATCTAAATCTTCCCTGGCGCAACTTGTGGCCATTCCCTCTCGTCCTGTCATTACTTATCAGGGAGAAGAGGCCTACCCCCTCCTCACCACAACCCCCCTTCAGGAAGTGGTAGAGTGCTATAAGGTCTCCTCTGAGCCTCCTCTTCTCCAGACTAAACAATCCCAGCTCCCTCAGCCGCTCCTCATAAGACTTGTGCTCCAGGCCCCTCACCAGTTTTGTTGCCCTTCTCTGAACACGCTCCAGGGCCTCAATGTCCTTCTTGTAGTGAGGGGCCCAAAACTGAACACAGTACTCGAGGTGCGGCCGCACCAGAGCTGAGTACAGGGGGATGATCACCTCCCTGCTCCTGCTGGCTACACTATTTCTAATACAGGCCAGGATGCTGTTGGCCTTCTTAGCCACCTGTGCACACTGCCGGCTCATGTTGAGCCGAGCATCAACCAACACCCCCAGGTCCTTTTCCTCTCTACATTCCACAACCACAGCTGCTTCAGCCCAGCTCCTCCAGCTCCCTTCACATCCAAATGGCTGGGGTGGATTTTAGCACTCAGGGGACAGGACTCCCCCTGGCCCTCTCCGGGAGCAGCTCAGTTACAAGGATCTTCTTGCAATCATCATAGGAGAGACACGGCAGGACAGCAGTCAGGATCCCTGAGGAGAAAGGCAGCATCACTCGGCCAGCCAGCTGGATGAACTCCCTCATCCAGCACATGGCAGTCAGCTGGATCAGGTCATCTGGAAGACAGAGGACGAGCAGAGATGAGGGCAACGACAGCAGACTCCACACGATAAGGTCTGCTTGCAACCACAGAGCTGACTGGACTTCAACAGGGCTGTAAGGGAAGGGCCTCTTCCTCATCCACAGTCTCTAGTCTGGAAAAAGTCTAGTATGGGATCACACAGGAGCAAGCCAAACTTCTGGACAAGCTTCTGGATAACCTTCTCAGAAAACACATCAGCTGAATGCTTCCATCACTGCATACCCAGCAGACCCTAACACAAAGCATCAGGCACATCACAATTAATTGTCCCGCCAAAGCAACGAGTACCTTCTCAGGTTCATTCACAAAACAAGTCCCTAAGAAAACCTTTCCAGATGTGCTGGATAAGCACAGGTGTTACCCACAGGCTTTTTTTTTTTAATCTTCCAGGCACCACCTCTTCTCTGCACTTGTGATGACACCTGCTCTGTATTTGAGGTGGAAAAAGTGGTAGTTCAGCCATGGGAAAACTTCTCCAGATCATCAAATAAAGGCAGATCTCCTATGAGAAGGCTGCCTGCCCACCCTTTTAGCAGGCTTTTCATGCACAACAGCAAAGAAAGAGCAAGGGTACACGGTTGGTAAACAGGAAAACCCTGAGCCTGAATCAATGGCTTGGCACTGCAGACCCAGTGACAGATGCTCCAGCTCCTGCCAGCTTAGCACTGAACACTCACCTGCAGTCTGGCAGTGGATCACCAGGATATTGGCCATTTCTGCAAACTTGACACTAGAAGGATTCTTCTTGATCTCCTTGAGGAACTCCCCAAGAGCCACCTCACACCTGAAGGCAGAAGAGAGAAGTTAAAGAGCAGCCTCCCATACGTACACAGCGAGGACATACGTGGGGTGGTACTTGTACACATCCACTCTGCCCCAAATCAAAGGCTGCAGACTCCCACAGAGCACACTGACACCCACAACAAATACAGATCTCTCCCAAGGTAACAGACAAGCTCTCGTACCTGCTCCTAGAACAGCCTATGTAGAAAGATATGGGCCAGAGACCCTAGTGAACCTGCTCCATTTTAGGTCCAACTTTACCCTTCCCCCCTACTCCCCTTACACACACGCACACACACCAGGAAAGATGGAGGCCATGAAATTCCCACACATCTTCACTTCTGAGAACGAGTACATATTTGGGATGGGGAGCACAAAGGGGAGCAGGGGTAGGGATGAGATGGGAGGCCAGATCCCAAGAGCTTTCAGTACTTGTTCCTTGATATATATGCACTGGGAAATACAGAAGCATGGAAGAACTGCAGGGCCTGGCAGTGGGAAAGACCCAAGCTTGTCTCAGCACTTATGCCCTATCAAACAGGTCCAGTCACTTTCTCCCATTGCAAAAGCTAAGAACCTCTGATCTCACTGACAACATCCAGCCACTCTGTTTCAAAATGCTCCCTTCAGCCTGAGTCTTAGCAACGGATCTGAAAAGCCAGCTCACAATGCTTGCTTATTCTTTGCACACAGGAGACTTCGGGTTGCTGCTGCACCTTGCTGAGGGGCTGCTTGCAAATCTCCTACCCCAGAAACACACGAGAGCATCTCTGGTTGGGACACTGTGTGCAGGGGCTGAGGAAGAAATAGATGCACTGAGCCAGAAAAGTTTGCACTGCAGCACAAAGAGATCACAATGTCCCCCACAGCCACAACAACCCGAGGAAGGGAGGCCGTGGCCAAGGACACTTTGATCCACCAAACAAGCCAGCAAGTCTCCCACTGGGAATGTGTAGTTTAGCTATGGTTGTATAGAATTGCAAACAAATGAAGAGAGCGACTAACGCAATGCATGAGTCTGCTGCAGGGAAACAGGCCAGCTCCAGAGCAAAATCCAGACCTGGCCCCCAGCCAGCCTCCACACTCACATTTTGCATATCTCTTTACCACGCGGGAGGCCCGGGTTCGATTCCCGGCCAATGCAGCAGTATAAGTTTTCTTTTTTTTTTTTTCCTTTTTTCTTTTTGACTTCTGTATGTAGAAGCGTAGAGATGCCAGACAGGCACTGAGGGGCTTGGAAACCTCATGCTGCCCGATTCTATCTGGCTGTCACTGTCCCATGGCCAACTGAGTAGCACAAGGAAATCATTATAGGAGACATTTATGGCCTTTCCCCACTGTGAGATGAGGGACAGCCTCTTCTCACCCTGCTGTGAACAGAACTGCTGCCCTCTTCTCCTTGGAGGCATCACAAAGCCCCCCTACTCTGCTCCATCCCAAAGGTGAATTTAGCAACAGCCACATCCACTCTCACAAACGCTGATCCCAGGCCAAGAGCTCTGGCTCCCAGTCCCACGCCAGCACCACGAGGAGCACGCACCAAGCCCTGGCAGCATGGAAATAATCTCTTTACAGCCTGGATTTAATGAACAGATCGGGTATTGGTTTGATGAGAAAAAAAACGATATCCCAGGAGTCAGGAAGGGGACTGACTTTTTACACAGGTAGATAGTGACTGGACAATGGGGAATGGGTTTAAACTGAAAGACAGGATGTTTAGGTTAGATGTTAGGAAGAAGTTCTTCACTCAGAGGGTGGTGAGGCACTGGAACAGGCTGCCCAGAGCTGCAGATGCTCCATCCCTGGAGGTGTTCAAGGCCAGGCTAAAAGGGGCTCAGGCCAGTCTGGTCTAGTGGTTGGCAACTCTGCCCATGACCATGCAATGACTTTATGGCGCCTCTGAGTTTAAAGGGGCTCAGGACAGAGCAGAGGGCCAGGAGGTGCCTGCACTGAGACAGTGAGTTCCTCCTCACACGATGCTGTAGGCATGATGGTGACATGTGCTGCACTGTTCTGTGACTAGTTTACATTGATCTAAACCCATTAAAGGGTTGGAATTTGTCTTCCTCCTCCTGACAGCCTTCCCAATATTGGGTGTCCAGCTCCATCAGCAGATCCCAAATCTCATTTTGGTTGGTATAAACCAACCATGAAGACACAGGTCATGGGGCAAAACAGCTCAGAGCAGAGCTGCTTGATTCACAGAATCACAGAACCACAGGGATTGGAAGGGACCTCTGGAGACCTTCCATTCCAACCCACTGATAAAGCAGGTTCCCTATAGAAAATTACAGAGGAAAGCATCCAGACAGGCCTTGAATATCTCCAGAGAAGAAGATTCCACTACCTCTCTGGGCAGCTTCTTCCAGTGCTCCTCACCTTCACAGCAAAGTTGTTCTTCTTTGTGTTCCTGTGGAACTTCCTGTGACCTAATTGGTGCCCATTGCTCTTTGTTCTGTCACTTGCCACCACCGGAAAGAGCCCAGCCCCGTCTACTAGACTCTCACCCCTCAGAGACTTAGAAGCACTGATAAGATCCCCTCTCAGTTTTCTCCTCTCCACGCTGAACAGCACCGGGGCTCTCAGCCTGTTCTCACACAGAAGATGCTCCAGGCCCCGATGATCTCTTTAGCCAGCCACTGTACTAAAGAAAACAACCCTTCAGCAGTTCCCTCTCTGCTTTGAACTCACTACTGGTTTGTGATCAACCTGTTGCCCACCAGGATACCCAGTTCTTCCTGTGCAGGGGACAAAAAAGCTCCTGAAGGATCCCCGTGTGCAAGAGATGCAAGCATAGTGCATCGCACCTGTCAAGAACTTAAGAAACTATTCGTGTAAAAGGAAGGGGAAGAAGACGAGGAAGAAACACGTACCCCCGCCGTCAGCTCGGTGCTCCCAGCCCTGCACTGAGCTGTCCCCGTGGGGATGCTTAGGGCTGCTGCGATGAGCTGAACTCTGGGGCAGCGCTCGGAGGGGCACGGAGCAGAGCAGCACAGCGCCCGCGCTGACAGCACGGGAGTTACCACACATGGGAAAGCTGCACGAGCAGAACTAAAGGACAAGCAAACCCCTGCAGACCTCGCGTGCTACGGGCACGGTTCCCCCTACCACGCCCCGGAGCCCGCGGCCGCCCCACAGCCCCCCGGGCCCTCACCCCCCATTCCGTTTCCCGCGGCTTTCCCCCATCGCTCTCTCACTTCTCGATCTCGAGGGCCGCCACCTTCCTCTTCTCGTACAGCTTGTCGTTCAGCGCCCGCACCACGCTGGGCGCCAGCGGCGCCAGGTCCCGCTCCGCGTTCATGGAACCGCCACCGCCATCACCACCGGTCCCCGCCGCCACCGGCGGCCCGCCCGCCTCACGTGACCCTCCCGCCTCACGTGGCCACGCCCCAGCGCAGGGCGCCCTCAGGCGACGCAGAGGACCACACCACGCTCCACGCCCCGTGTCTTTATTCCGAACCGCGACGCAGAGCCCACGGCAACGCCACGAGCCTTCCCCCGTCCGTCCCCATCACTTCTCAACGGGCATCCCCCGCAGGTAGAACACCCAGGAGACGCCCGCTCCCAGACCGTCCGCTCCGGCGCAGGAGACCAGCAGCCTGCTGCTGACGGGGTCCCTGCTGCCGTCCCCCTCGAAGGTGACGGCCATAAGGATGCTCTTCTTGGGGCGTAGGGTCTTGGTGGCCCGCACGGAGAAGGCCGGGTTCTCCACGCTGTACCTGAAGGCTGTGGGCTGGGGGAAGATGTTCTTGAAGGGGATGGAGGTGCTGCTGCCAGCCTTGATGAGAAAGGGGCCCTGTGGTCTAGGTGGCAGGGCGAGGCCGAAGAGTGGGATGCTGTATTCCCCGCCTGAGGGGCCCAGGAGCTGCAGCGTGGCCCGGGACTCGCCCAGCTGGCAGGGCTCATAGGTCACCTCCACGCTCACCTCAGAGCCCCCCAGGCAGGCAGGTGGCATGCTGATGGTCTTCTCCGTCTGGAAGTCAGCACTGTCCATCTGTACGGGTCAAAGACAAGCAGAGAGGTGTTATAAAAGCAGAGCTCAGAGGGTGAGAATGGAAAGAGCAGGCAAGAAAGCAAAGCTCACCCAGCACTGTAGAGAACTGTTTGAGTATGAAGAGGCCCTGGAAGGTCAGCTAGTCCAACACCCCTGCAGTGAGCAGGGACGCCACAGCTCCACCAGTGCTCACAGCCCCGTTCCCTGACCTCGGCTGTCTGCAGGGACAGGGCAGCACCACCTCTCTGGGCAGCCCGTGCCACTGCCTCACCACCTTTATAAAAACCTTCTTCTGCATATCAAATCTAAATCTCCTCTCTTTTAGTTTGAAACCATTTCCCCTTGTCTTATCACAACAGAACCTGCTGAAGAGTCCGTCCCCTTCTTTCTTCCAGTCCCTTTAGATACTGAAGGCTGATCTCAGCTCTCCCTGCAGCCCTCCCTTCTCCATGCTGCACAGCCCCAGCTCTCAGCCTGTCCCCATAGGGAGGCATTCCATCCCTCGGGTCATTTTTTGTGACCTTCCTCTGGACACACTCCAACAAGCCTATGCCTCTCCTGTACTGAGGACTCCACATCTGGACACGGCGCTCACAGTGCAGAGCAGAGGGGCAGATCCTCTCCCTGCCCTGCTGGCCACGCTGCTTTGGATGCAGCCCAGGATATAGCTGGCCTTCTGGCCTGTGAGGGCACACTGCTGTCTCAAGTCCAACTGCCACCCAACAATCCCTCCAAGTCTTTCCCCCCATACTTTCCCTGCCTATCAATCGTAATTTTCCCCCCATGTTGTCATAAGGACTGCCAAATGTTCCCAGCATGGACAATCCTGCACTCGAGGCCTGGGACACCTAAAGTCCCAGCTCTGGCAGTGATATGGAAGTCCAGACAGCATGGGATCCGCAGGAGCAGTTCCAGCAAGGACAACTGGAGAGGCTCTGTGAGTGACAGTCCAGACGGGGACAGGTCCAGCTTTGGTGGGAAGACCCACAGGCTCCTGTGGCTGCTCCAGCTACGCCAGGACAAGCTGGAGCATCAGAATCCATCCATAGACATGCTGCCTCCCAGTCCTGCTATGCTCTTTCCCTCCCACAGGAGCACAGCAGACTCACCTGGAGGGTATATTCTGTCTTTTGGTGGTTGTAGTTCATTATTTTTGTGGTGATGGTCTGGTTAGAGCCCAGCGTGGTGCAGAAGTGCAGCGGCTTCTCTGGCTTGCTACACGCGGCTTTCAGGATCAGCTCATAGTAGCATGAGCCCAATTCACTGCTATGGAGCATCAGGCGCCCTGTGCTCTCACCTACTTTCAAGGGCTGGTACTCAAAGATAAGATTGGCCTGGGAAGGATGGAGGGAAAAGCCACGAGGTCAGGCAGAGATTGGGGGAAACCAGCTCACACAATGCTGGGCAGGAACCTAGCCTGCTCTAGACAGAACCCAAATACCAGTCTTTCACCCATCATCCCTACTTCAGTAAGCTCAAGCAGCTGTGCCCTCACTCTGGCTCACACATGATCAAATTTGAGTTAGAAAGGACTGGCTGGCATGCACATTCCCACCCACCCCCCCTACTCCCAACACCCATGCTTTCTTGGGAAAGAAGGATGGAGCCCCCACACCATACAACATGCTTTTGTTTCAGTGCTACTAAAGTAATAATTTTGTCTTTACAGTGTGATTCCAACAGTGCTCAGGAAAGCCGGCCAGCCTGACATGGCTGAGCACACTGCTAGTGAGGACATGGGAGACCCAACTGACCCTGCACAGGGACCTGGCCCAAAGAAGAGGCAGTCACAGCTGCACGATGGCCTGTGGGACACTGGGTTTGCATATCACAGGAGGAAACATGGCAGAACATCAGAACAGGGCAATTCCCACTGGAGATACTCTCATTCACTTCTTCCCCTTTGCACTATTAGCAGGTAGGAGCTGTTACCCTTGGAGAACAGCTCCAAACGGCCAACACAGTGCATCACCTTCGAAGAGCACCTGCTCCCAGAGAGGCTGAAGAGAAAAGCATGCACTTGGGTGAGCTCTGCACCTACCTCTGACTGAGCAGGAACAGTGAAATGCGAGGGAATGGTGATGTCAGGCACGTTGCAGTCTATGTCAAATACCACTGGGTCAGGCAGAGGGTTGTCCACCTTGATGGTGGAAGACACGTTCTGCCGGACAGCGGCGGTCACTTCGACAGTGCCAACAGGTCCTGAAGCAGTGGCCTTGAAAGTAATCACGTAAAACAAGTACTCCTTGGTCTCCTCATTGAGGAAGGTCACCTGAATTGGAGAAAAAAAGGAAGCTCTGGTCATTTTACACATGGAAATCCACCAGGTGTGCTAGGCCAGCACAAAGAGCCCTCCAGCTCAGCACCCGAACTCCACACGTGGCCATAAGCAGCCATAAGCAGCCACACGGGAGGAGTGCAAGACTGGGGCAAAGCATTTTCATTTGTATTCTCCCAAGTGCTTCCACCTCACAAATGTCCTGACCAAGCTGTGTTTTGCAGCTCGCAAAAGCCACCAGGACTGACAGCACAAGGAGTGTGTGTGGTGTGCCTGCCTGGGACCTACAGACTGGGCACGTGGAGGTATGAAAGGAGGCATGTGGCTTCTCAGCCAGCAAACAGCTCCTGGAAGGACCCTGCAAGCCTGATGTCCACCTTTACCATTGTGTTAAAGAGTCCTTCCTTGTAGGAGAGGAATGTGAGCTTGTAGTCCTTCTTGCTGGAGCCAGGCACATCGATGTAATCCAGTCCACGCAGCACAGAACTACTCTCCAGGTTCTCTGGTTTGAGTATTCTTGTTACCACAAGGAACCTGAGGGTGAGGAGGAGGCAGTGAGGGTCTGAAGGAAGGCATCCTATCAGATACCCATTACATGGGTCCTCCAGCCATGGGACCAGCCTCTGGTCCTCCTCCCAGCCTTGGGCAGAGGGAGCCAGCACCCATCTGGCCTAAGGACAAGTCCTCCAGAGTGGGTCTGAACATGAGCAATGCGACCACAGGCTTCTATGACCAAGAAAGTGGCCAAGAATAGTGCAAAGCTTGCTCTGGAAGGACTGCAGAAGGGCCCTTCCTTGCACTCCTGTATGAATTGCTGATAGGAAGCGACCTCCTGGGACTGACTCACCTCTGTGGTTTGTTCAGCCAGTTGGAGACAGGGATGAGCTCAGTGTAGGGAGTCCTGCACAGAACCTCCCGAGAAATGGTCCCTGAGCATTTAGGGCCTGCAGCAGTCCCTTGCAGGAGGTAGTACAAGCCCATTCCATCTGGCAGTGGGAAGAAGATGGAGCCCTAGAGACAAGGAATGGGGCTGGTGAGCTCTCCTGCTTTCAGTCCAGAGCAGTTACTGGCTCTTTCATGCAGAGTACTCATCTCAGGAGCCACCACTGTGGCATCTCCTCTGCCTCCAGAGCAGCTCATACATTAAGAAGATACCAATCACATGCAATCCCACCGGGTATAGATCTGCTCAGTGCTCCAGAGACTGACCCTGAAGATCTCTGGCCTCTGATCTTGCTCTGGGCTTAAGTTCTGGCTCGCTGGAAGGCCAGATGGAGCAAGGCAATGGGCAGGTGCCCAACACTGGACTTAGGATAATTCATGTTTAGAGGAGACCATCTTGTCTAACATCCTGCCCAAAGCGTGGTGAACTCTGAGTGCGTTGGGCCAGGAGGGTCAGCATGCTGCCCCAGCTCACTTACCTCATGCTTCCTTTTCTCTGAGCTCATAGTTAGGGGCTTGTAGGTGATCTTGTAAGGCTTGTTTTGTTGATAGCCCTCAAGATGGATGCATTCAGGCCCTTTCCAGTGTTCACCTTTGATGACAGGCTTCACAGTCCAGGGCTCATTGCTTGGATTGGACAGGAGGATGGTCTGGCTTTGCTTCCGACGCACCTCACATGAAAAAATCAATGTCTGCAATGGAAGAGCACAGAGCATGCTTGCTTGGACAGATATTTCTTTCCACAGGGCTGGCACCTGCTCAACCACTTGCAGAGAGACGAAAGGAAGATACAGAAACCTGAAAAAGGGTCTTGTGATGCTCAGAGGGCTGGGAGAGCTGTAAAAGGACTAAGATAATCTCTACCACAGCGCACAGCAAGAAGCACTTTAGGAAAAGTCATCTGCAAAATGTTCATTTGCTCTATAGCTTTTGGAGCCAAAGTTTATTACCCACAGAGAAAGCAGAGGAATGAGCTTTTGCACACTTGGTGAAGTAGAAAGAAAATAAGGAGACTCCAGCACAGGTCCTCCAGTCTGTGCCCTGGGAGAGGTGTGGCGGGATGAGAGGGACCCAGGCCAGCACTGCTGCTTCATAGGTTCATAGGTTCATAAGGTTGGAAAGGACCTACGAGATCATCTAGTCAAACCATCCTCCTATCACTATCCCTACCCAACTACTAAATCAAAGCCCTTAGCACCTCATCTAAATGCTTCTTGAACTTCTGCTGTTACCTCTTTGATGCCAGGGGTCTCTGTGCAGCACCCTGCCAGTGTAAGGGTGAGTGGCTCACTGCCCTGGATGAAGCACTGCAGCCCCTCGTACTGGATAGCGAGGCTCAGCTTCGACGGGTGGAAGCTCACCACAAAGGAGACATCCATTCCTGGGGGGATGTAACCCTTTGTGGGGCTGATAGAGAAATCTGGCTTGAAGCTCTTGACGTCCCACTTAAACCTTGCAAGGGAAAGCACAAGGACAGAATTAGCGACGGGGAGGCTGTGAATGCAACATGCTGTTTTCACACATAATGCAGCCTTCTCCACAGGATCTCAGGTGTGGTGAGGTTTCAAGCTGGACAGGATTCAGCTTGCACCCTTTGGATGTGTCCCTGATAACTGCCAGGGCCTGACTGCACAGCTCTCTAATGGGATGAGAAAGCAGAAGGGAACAACCTGGGCAAGCTACAACACCATCCAACCCCTCCCTGGCTCTCAGCACTCAGATAAGGCATAGCTGTACGTTACTTGACTCCGATGTCGCCCGTGTTCTGCATGGTGATGCGCTGGGACGTGCAGCTCTGCTGCACCACTGCTCCAAAGCTGAGGTGCTCCTGGTCCAAGCTGATGCAGACTCCCTGGCAGGAGCCCCGCACCATGAACAGGGAGCACAGCAGCCCGCTGCTCTCCAGCATCACTTCCTCAGTGAACGGTTGAATGCGGCGCTTTGGGGAGAAGATCACCTCCACTTTGCAGGTATCTCCTTTGGGCTTCAAAGTTAGTTCACTGCTGGGGTGCAAGTGGAGAACCTGTGCAAAGAAATGAGTGGACGGCATACGTGTGTAATTAATGCTAGCTCCCATGACAAGCAGTTCATGGGTACCTGCAGCTACTCCTATAGGTCCCCCTATCGGTGTTCTAGGGAAGGAAGTGGCCTTACCCCATCTTCTTGCAGTTCTGGCATGGCAGGCATGAAACTGAGCTTAAAAGTGAGAGGGGCAATACTATTGTTTGCTATGGTGACAATCTTCTTCACCGTCTGTCCCACAGAGAGAGCTCCCAGCTTCACCACCTTCCCTCGGGGTTCCACAATGTCCACCTGAGACAGAAAGGATCGGCATGAAGCAAAAGAGAAAGAGGAGAACCAAATCATGGCAGGCTAGGAAAGAGAGATGAGGAAAGCCATGCTGGCTCATTGGAGTTTTAGAGTTTGGATTTCCACTCACCTTCATTTCTGCACCCTTTCCTTGGACCTCAACAGTCTGTTGACAGAGACCGTTGATTTCAAAAGGAACGAGCTCACGGTAAGATGCAACCTCTCTGGGACGGAAAGTGATAGGCACCTCTACCGTCCCTCCTGGGTGAAGGATGTGCCCCAGGAAGTCCACCTCCAGGTACATGGTGTTGGTGAACAAGCAGCTTAGACTGGCAGAAAGCACAACAAAGAGAAGCAGAGGTGTCACAAGGCTGCATGTGGTGCTCAAGGGACAACATCAGGGCTGCTGTGTCATCAGGGCTACATCCTGGGGTCTGCTTATCTTGGCAGCAGGTTGTAGTGTGCTCAGTAGAGGGAAATGGTGTGAAGCAGTTTCTTTGTGTGACCAGCACCCCAAGGAGAATTGCATACAGGCAAAGACTCCCATCAACCAGGGGAAATGCTTTGTGAGACCCCACAGCCAGCACAGCTGGGACATGAAGGAGCTTGCTGGACATGGATCTGGCGTGGGATAGGTGAGGGTTGAAGGAGCATGTGAAGTCCTACCTGACATCCTTGTCTGCTTTGTTTGTGATGGCAAGGGTCTGCTGGGCAGGTAGCATCCCAGCCTGGTAGATGAAGCAGGCTCCAAAGTTGAGTTTGGTGGTAGAGAAGTGGACAGTGGGCACTACCACAGTGGCCAGGAACACGCAGGTAAACATGGGACCCTCGCTGATCTGGTGGGAAGAAAGACAGCATAAGCCAACTGAAGAGATGGGAACTGCAGCCAGAAACACCAGAGGTGCGTGAGGAAGAGGATGGGGACAGCTGGTTGCAGTGACAATATGGAAAACCAGATGCCACGGACAGCAGAAACAGGAGAGGATGGTTTCTGGAGAGTCATGGCCCTGGATAATAACTCGCTAAAATAATGGGTTCAGAAGCTGTCAGGCTCTCCAGCTTGACAGCAGGAACCTCCCTGTCTCGCTCAGGACCTTCAGAGCTGGACCCCCAGCTCTGGACTCCTGCTGGCATGTAGGAAAGGCAAAGCTCCCCTATTACACACAACTGCCTCACCTGCAGTGTCAGCTCTACATCCTTTAATGAGCACATTTTCCGTGGGTGAAAAACCAGCTGGGTGTCCACCTTGCCCTCGGCCTGCACAGTGCCTGTCTGGGGGCTGAGGGACAGGAGCTGTGCCCGAGCCGTGGGGCCTCTCAGCTCCCATGAGAAGGTGAAGCTGAACTTGCCGTTGTTGTGGATGCTGAAAGTGCGCTGGATGCTCTCATTCAGCTGCACCTGTGGGGAGAAAGTGGCACGGATGTGGGGTTGTGGCATCTGCAAAATGTCAACAGACACAGCTCCTTCCTCATGTGCTCCCAGGCCGTTCCCAATTGACGGGTGACCACCATGAAAGATCAGTCTCCCTCTCTCTAGAGAACAGCTTGTATGCATAAAAGATGAGAGGTAATAGCCTCAAGTTGAGTCAGGGGAGGCTTGAGTTGGATGTCAGGAACAATTTCTGCTCAGAAAGAGCAGTGAAGCAGTGGCACAGCTGCCCATGGAAGAGGGGGGAATCACTGTCCCTGGAGGTTTCCCAGAGCCGTGGGGATGTGGCACTGAGGGACGTGAGCACGGTGGGAGTGGGTTGGGGTTGGACTCAATGATGTCAGTGGCCTTCACCAATGTCACTGATTCTATAAACCGTCTTCCCTCTCATTCAAACATATCTGCTAAGCTCCCAGGTTCAGGTCCCATCTTGCAGGACTGTGTGGGAGCAAGAGGAGCTGCTTACCTCCTTGAAATCAATGACATTGACCTCCAGTGCACTGAGCTCAGTGACACTGCCATCACTGTCCTCGCACCTGGCAGACACACTCATGCTGTAGCCAGTGGCCTTGATATTCAGGGAGAGGGGCTCTGTTTTCCTCTTGACATCACACTTGAGGTTGAAGACCACTTCTCCTTCTATTGTTGGCGTGACGAAGACTGTAATGGGAAATCTGGGGAGAGAAAACCCATTTTTGGCTCTGTTTGCTCTGATGGCTTTCTTGGTCTTGTTTTGCATGGTCCATGGGAGAGAAGCATGACCGTAGACCTGGAAGAGGCCAGCAGCTGTGCAGAGTGCTCTGTGGCAATGCTCAGCATCTTTTAAATCACAGCAAATCTGCCTGGAGCTAATGCATTCTCCTGACACCTGGGCAGGCTGTGAGTAGGCACAAGGACACCTTGTTGTCATGGTTTTATGATTTTTGGTACTGGTATTCCACATCATAACATCATGTAGTGCATTTAGAGTTAAAGAGTTAATGCTCCAGCTTCGTGGATCATCGATAGTTCCAGGTATACCTGTTTCAGAAGAGAAGAAGAACTCCATTCCCCAGAGGACTTTGCGATGCTTTGTGTTCTTACGTGTTTACGCTCAGAGGGAAAGATAAAAACTGTCTGCGGTCACGGGACACTCTTTCCTTTGGGATCCACTCAGCAGTGGGTGCTCGCTGCTGTCTCGCCTTCAGCGTTAGCGTAAGGCCTTCATAGGTTCATAAGGTGGGAAAGGACCTACAAGATCATCTAGTCCAACCATCCTCCTATCACTATCCCTACCCAACTACTAAATCAAATCCCTTAGCACCTCATCTAAACGCTTCTGGAACAGCACTAGGGACGGTGCCTCACCCACCTCCCTAGGCAGGCCATTCCAGTGCCTGACCACTCTTTCAGAAAAAAAATGTTTCCTCAGGTCTAATCTAAATCTTCCCCGGCACAACTTGTGGCCATTCCCTCTTGTCCTGTCATTATTTATCAGGGAGAAGAGGCCCACCCCCTCCTCACCACAACCTCCCTTCAGGAAGTGGTAGAGTGCAGTAAGGTCTCCTCTGAGCCTCCTCTTCTCCAGACTAAACTTCGGTTTATCGGACACTCTCTCTTGCTCATTTTATTTGATTTATTAGCTTTAATTCCAATTATACTGTATTATATTGCGTTATTTTGCTTTCCGATATCTTATTTAGTAAATTAGTTTTCCTCCTCAGATCTGTCCTCAGATCTTGCCGCTGTTTTGTTCCTAGGCCCATCTCCCTTTTCCCTTTCCCCCTTCCCCTTTCCTGGGGCGTGGGTTTGTGGGTCCCCCGCACCAATCGTCACGGAACCGGGCCGAACCTGCTCGTAAACCGTTGACATTTTTGGCGCCCAACGTGGGGCAAAACCAGCTGCCTTAGCCAGGCAGAGACATACTTTTAGAGTGAATCTCTGTCTCTCGTTAGCAGGCTTATGTGCACTGCAGGTGCTGTACTGCAAAAC
Source organism: Cyrtonyx montezumae (assembly GCF_038088225.1). NCBI lineage: Eukaryota > Metazoa > Chordata > Aves > Galliformes > Odontophoridae > Cyrtonyx > Cyrtonyx montezumae. The sequence continues at coordinate 16,169,815 of NW_027071903.1, forward strand.
ACGACCTTGAAGTCTGGGCATACTGCCAGTTGTCCTGGGATATTTGTAAACTTTTCGGGTACTGACAGCTAGTTTTAGTAAAGGAAAAAAAAAAAAAAGCTTTCTCTTTTTAAACTGGTCTTAAAGGGACTGCATTTCATTGCTTTTTCCCTTGTAATGCTCAGAATGTACTGGGAATTAAGTTTGCCAGTCTGATCCATGGAGCTTGGTCTCTATATGACAAACTAAAAACACTGATGGAAATACCTTCCTGGCTTTTGTATACGATGTGGCATTCTGTTCCAGAGGGCGTAACTCCAGATGGAGTTGCTAACTCTATGGAACTTGTGATTTTTAAACAGACTCCTGGCCTCTCCTTTGAATTCATTATGCGTTTTCTGAGTGCTCATCCAATGCTTGTAATGATTGTGGTGTCAGTCTTCCTGAATGTACTCTTCATCATTTTACTCAGTATTTGTATTTATAATATTTTGAGAAAACCCTCCCTAGAGCAAGAGAATACTGACTGGCAGGGAGTTTGGAGGGACTTAGGAGAGACTTTAGAGAAATGGGCATCACCAGTGTCATGGAACTTTTCTCCTGAACACCTGCAAGATCCTGAGAACTTAAGCAGATATTTGAGACAGGGATGTTGCGGCTCAAACAGATCTGAGGAGGCCCAAATTATTTGGGGTCTGGCTTATTCTTACCAGGCCTTATTCAATACTATCCCAGAGAGGCATAGAGTTTTTGAAATAGAGCAAGAGAGTCTCCGAGCCGAAAGGGACAGTCTCCTGATCCAGAAAGAGAGTCTTTTAACTGACAATCAGACTCTCCAGTCCAATCTAGACGCCCTCCAATCCGAGCGAGACGCCCTCCAGACCGAGAAAAACACCCTCCACACTGAGAGAGACACCCTCCAGACTGAGAGAGATACCCTCCAGTCTCAACAAGAAGCTCTCCAATCCAGCATGGAAGCCCTCCAGACCGAGAGAGGCGCCCTCCAACCTGAAAGAGACACCCTGCAGTTTGAGCGAGACACCCTCCTGTCTGAACGGTACTCCTTCAGAACTGAGCGAGGTACCTACCAGCCACAATAGCCCCTGCCCCCCAGCCAGGTGGGGGAAAGGGATAATAGAGTGTATTGGACTGTGTGGATTCGATGGCCTGGCACATCAGAGCCACAAAAATATAAGGCACTGGTGGACACTGGTGCACCGGTGGTCTGTGTTACTGCCCGGACAGCTGCTGGTTTGGGAGAATCATGGTTAAAATCTCAAAACATGATTTTGTAATCAAAACCAGAAGATCTAAGTCTGAACTTCTGCAGGAAGGGGGCCTAGAAGACCAGGGTAGCACAAACATAGGCTCTGGACAGTGAAACCTGCAGGCTCCTGGTGACCCCATGGGGAGGGAATGGACCAGGGTGGACACGTGCCACTACTTAGAGTCACTGATGACTGCAGAGGGGAGAAAGCCTCCAAAGCAAAGTGACCATGCAACACTTGGCTGGTGGGAGAGGGAATCCAGCCCACCACACTGCCTCATTACCTTGAAAGGGGACCAATGGAGCCTTCCATTGGCTCTATTTTCACCGAGGTGCTACATCCCTCTGAGAAGAGTGAGTTTTCTCTGAAAGCAAAGGCAAAAGCCTCCTTCTCACTGTTGATCATATAGATGGTCTGGTGTACCTTGTGCCCTGGAAAAGGAACAGATGAACCCGTGAAAACCTCAAATTCTTCTGTCTGTCTGTGGGGCCACCACAGCACACTGTGCTTCTGCCCATGAGCTGAGCCCAGCAGCAATTTGCAGCAGGAACCATTGCCTGCAGCATGGCACACTCAGGATGAGAGCATGGAAACCAGCTTCTGATCCCCTGGTCTTTCCTGGCATCACTCCCAAACTCTGCTGGAAACTTCTGCCACACACTGTGCCCCCACCATCCAAGTTTTCTTCCCTTCCCCTTCCCTCTCCCTCCTATACTCAGGAGCTGGCTGACCTGCTCACAAGAGCCTGCTCCCATTTCCAGCTTCCTTTTGGGAGCTTGGCTCTAACAACAGGACTGGATCAGTATGTGTCTGAGGGTGGAAGGCATAACCACGTGCTCACCAACTAACAGCAAGTGGAGGTTCATGTAGGACCTGTCCAGAGTCACTAGTGGTTCAGTGGTGTGTCCCACCAGCAGGAACAGGACTGAAATGCTCTTCTCAGGGATCATAAAGACCCAGAGGGACTCGGTGACGTCCAGATGTCGAGGGATGAATTCAAACTTGATCTGGGGAGAAAGAGGCAAGTGAAGGAACACTGCTGGCCTTGGCAGGGGAGCAGGCTGTACCATAGAGAAATCCCAGAAAGCTCCCAGCTCAGAGGCAGGCCACCATGACATTTACAGCCCGAAGGCATGGCAGATGTGGGCAGTGTAAGAACAGGATTTCTGCCAACTCTAGTTTCCTCGTGACCTTGCCTAAAGCAAGCTCACAGTGAGATCAGACACAAAGCTGGCGTCAAACTGGCATACATGTGCACCAGGCCCACCTTCTTCCTTTTTTGCACTCACCTCTGCTTTCTTGCCAGGCTGGATCTGCCCTCTCTCTGTGAGGCAGAAGAAAGCTCTCTGTCCTGGTGGGGCTTCTGGGTCCTGGCATGTCCACTGGAAGGAGTATGCAGAACTGGTTGGGTTCATCACCTTGAAGGTCCTGGGCACACAAGGTGAAAAAGAGTGCTGAAGTGGTGGCAATATGTGAATAATCCCATCCTGAAGCAGTCATCAAGCACTGCCAGTCTGGACGTCATCCAGATGTTGGGTGCAGGTGGACAATGCTGGGTGCATGAACATTTCACCTGCTTTCTGCAAGCAGTGTTGGTCTCCTCAGGGGAAATAATGTCAGCTACTGAGAAATTATAGCAAGGACATAGGCAAACTTTTAAAGCTTAAAAATGGTGAAATCGGGTCCAACAGGACTCCTTTGGAAGATGATACTGTCTGTTGTGGTTGCAGCCCTCCAAGTATGTCCCAAGGATGCTCTTGGAAAGGACCAGTGTTGAACTGCCTCATAGCACAGGCTAGATGGGGTTCTCTTAGATCAGCTCCATGCCAGCTGAGGAGACACTACCAGCTGTGCTCATTGAAGTAAAGGGCAAAGAGAAAGAAAAACTGGCCACTTGTTCTTCACCAGCTTGCTCCAGCCCCAGGGCAGACTGGCCAGCACTACACAGACATGGTACAGATGTGCCACAGGGCTGGAGAGGTCTTTGATTAAGGAGAATGACAAGAGACCATTATCAGAAGCCATGCCCACACCTACCTGCTGTTCCTGCTGCCCACCCCAGTTGCTGCAAACTCAATTACTCTGGTGTTGAGATCTAGTACTGCCCCTTTGGGCTCTGGCAGCTCCGGTTTGCGCCTCTTCGCAGTGATGTAGTCAGAGTCCTCCAGTTCAAAGTGGCAATGTGGCATCTGGCTTTTCCCCTTCACAACCACCTCTGGGCCTTTCTGATTCGGCTTCAGGTTAGGAATGCTAGAACAAAAGGGAATGATATTAGGAGAACACTATTTCCAGATACCAGCTACTTGTGTTGCATTCTTTCTCAGTGCAAGAAAATCAAACAGAACTGTGGAGTTGAGATGGTAGAAATGGGAAAAGTTGTGTGTCTAGAGAAGAACACAAGTTTCTGTATAGATGGGGAGGTTGTGCTTGTCTGACAAAGAAGGCTATTTAGGGATTAGCTGGGCCTTTCTGAATCTCCCGTTCCAGATGCTACAACACACCAGGAACTTAGTATTTTATAAAGTATATTTTCCCACTGTATCTATACCTGCTTCTACCAAGGCCAGATCATCACCTTTGCTCACTCCTGTATGCTGGTTGTTCCTGCTGACCCTCTAGGGGCTGGCTGATTGCATTCCCACCCCTACACTGGAGGCATATTAGCATGAGTTGAAGAGTTACCACTCCTGGATGTTCCCTACCTGCAGACCATGCAGCTCTCAAACTTCCCCACGTACACCGGGGAGAACTTCATCTGGAAGAGCTGCTCCTGGCCAGCAGGGATGGTGCCACTGGGGGGCTCGACAGAGAACAGTAGGGTGGCATGGCCAAGGCTTGTGAGAGAGCTCAGGGAGGATGAGGTGTGCTCCAGGGCATGGCCCAGCTGACCAAATGGGAGCTTCACAGAGGCAGCAGACATGGAGGAGAGGCAACGTCCTGTGGGAAGGAAGAGCTTAGTAGGAAATTTGCTTTCAGGAAGGAAATCCTATTAAACTCTCCTCATCTCCATAACCGAGTTGCTAGAGGCAAGCTTCACTTGTGGAATGTTTTCTGGCCCACACATCCACCCCCAAACATTTCCAGGAACTATTGAGTTGGCCTGGGTCAAAGCTGTGCCAACTTATGGTAGAGAGCAGTGTGTTATACCAACTGGGAACATTTCTGAGCACTGTGTCATGCTGGACAACCTCATCCCTCAGGGACAGCACTGATGGTTGGGCTTGATGATCTTAGCAGTCTTTTCCAACCTTAATGATACTATGATTCTCTGACTTCCATAACAAGTTCCAAGACAGCTGACGGCAAAGCCCAACGGATCAGCTTCAGGTCAAGCACACCCTGTGCTGGGGAGGAACCAACGTTCACGACCCACAGGGAGGGAGGTGAGCACATTCAGTGGACTAAACCACACCAGGCACCCCAAGCTGCCTTCAGAGCCAGTGCTGTCTGTACCTTCCATGCTAGCTGGCAGCAGCTCCCCAGCTGGGCTTGCTGCTCTCTCATCTCCCATATCCTCCATCCAGCTGTACTCCAGGGCCACATTCCCTGTATTGGAGAGCCGGAAACTGAAAAGCAAAGAGAAAAAAAGCTACAGAAATATAACAACCGATGAAGGCTGTCGGGGATGAAATATTTACAAGCTTGGAAGTTAAAGAGGAGAGCACAGACAGAGTGCCTGAGAGATTTAATCCAAGGAGTTCATTCCAGCCTTGCACCTCAAACTGGCATCTGCCTTTGAAGCAGTCCCTGCTCCACCTCCATCACTCACGGGAATGTCCTTGTCTGGAAGAGCAAGGTCTCCTTGAACTGAATCACGTCCACATCCAGCGTGAAGTCAGCGTAATCAATGACTGCGCTCAGGCAAAGCTCCACTTCACGGCTGCTCTTCTCCAGGACGGTGTGAGCTGGTTCTGGGTCTGTCTCAATCACCTCCAAAGAGGACAGGGAAGAATCACTGAGCAGAGCCCAGTCTGAGAAGAGAGCTTCCAAGACTCCATGAAAGAGCTAGGAAGGTGATAAATAATGCTGCTCAAAGCGGTCACCACCGTGACTACGAATATGCTCATGTGGACTGTGACCAGATATCAGCCCCTATGTTTGAATCCTGTAGAATGGCTGGCTTCTGTCCTGGCCCCCAATAAATCTGACAGGTCTCTATACTAGGATTAAGATTTTCTGTTGGAGCTCTGCTGCCAGAGAACCCAAAGAATGAACAAACTTAGGTAACACCTCTCCTTGAAAGTGCCTTCCAAATGTCTTGTGGGACAACTGCCACACAGACATCTTGGGAAGGGAATAAGTTCACTACAGAAATCTCTGGCTGCTGATGTTCTGACACAGAAAAAAAAAAAAAAGGCTTAGGGGCCTTATAATGGTTCAGGGAAGAACCATCACTCAAGGTAAGAGTATGCAGAATCATAAACAGCATAGGTTGAAAAGGACCTTAAAGACCATCTACTTCCAGCTCCTTGCCATGGGCGAGGTTGCTGCACCATGCTCACCAGTGTATCATGCTGTGATCAGGTTTGAAAGCTAATTGATAGCAGGGCCTCAGAACAAGCATTCCCCAGGCACCCCAAACAGTGCTGGAAACCATGAGGAAGAGATGACAAGCTTGGACCTCTGAGGAGCCCCTCTCCTAGGGCTGGAAGATGCCTGATTAGCTACATTCTTCCATTCTCAAAGGTGTGGAAAACTGAATTACTCACTACGTGTCATCCTTTTCAGACTTGATTTTGCTTCAATAAAGACAGTCACTGTACAATTAGCAAACTGAAAAGCTCTAATATTACTTGGTGCTTGACCAAGGACTTCCAGAGATGGTAATTCTCTGGGCTCCTGCATGACCACCATACACTCACTGCTCATGCTTCAGGAGGAAGCAGGAACTTCTCAGAACGGTGTTATGCTGCTGTTGGCAGCTTTTTATGGGCTTTTACCACTGTGCAAGAAGGTAAGAATACCTTCTTCTTGACTGGCCACGTGGCTGCCTCCCCACTGCTGGCATCCACCCATCTGACGGTGTGCAGGCGGTCATCCCAGTCGGTGACCTGCTCTGGTGGCAGCTGGAAGGAGATCCTGGCCACCTTACACTTCACAGGCTGTGCTTGGCAGGTGAACGCGACGTCCGACTTCAAGGTCACTGTGATGTCCTTAGCACAGCCAGCATGGAGATGTCCCACCTAGGGAGAATGGGAGCCAAGACCCACATGGAACCACTGGCATGGACAGGACCATCAGCAAAGGGTTGTGTTGCAAAGAGAAGATAGCATCTCCTATAACAAGGAGCCCCAGCAAAGCTCTGTGTCCAGCAGTGCTGGTGGTCTGCACTTCCTGGCACTGAAAAGCAGCACCAGTGGATGGAAAATCGCTGGTAGCTCCCAGAAATCTACCTGGGCAGCATGGGAAAGGCAGAGAGCTGCCAGAGCTCACCTGGGGGGAGAAGTGGAAGGGGGTGCCTGCCAGCCACTCGAACCGCATCGCCTCCGTCCTGCTGCGGTTGGTGATGGTGAAGGTCACCTGGTAGGGCTTCCCAACGTGGCAGTCCCCAAACTGGATGTGATTCACACTGGCAGCTGTTAAGGAGGAGAGTGAAAGATGTCCATCCACCCGGTCCGACTCCTTGCCTTGCTCCCAGCCTTCCTACCTCTGGGAGGTGCAATTCCCCATTCTCTCATCACCCTTCAGAGATGTAACTCTGACAGTTCCTCAGTGTGGCTGTTTGGGTGCAGGTGGACATGTAGTATAGTACGTACATGGCAGGTATGCTCACAGACCACCAAATCTGGCGGTGACAGCACAGGATTGCTTACACAGAGGACACATGCTCACACGTGGCATTCATCTCCGTAGTGTATTACATGCAGATGGACTTCCTGTGGCCCTGCCACAGATGCCCATTTGAATTCTCTTACCTTTAATTACGTTCTCCTCCAGATTGCCTTCAGTGCTCTCCTCAAAGCTCTCTGCCACGAGTCTGTGGATGTTATCCAGTGTGAAATCATCCTCGTAGCCCTCACCCACCAGCTGGATGTTGGTCTCCTCATAGGGATTGTCCACCACAGACAGGTGGATCTTCCCTTCCACACGCTGGGGCAGGCTGGGTTTGAAAAGCACATCAAACTCTGCTGATTCCCCGTGGTGCAGGACCAAGGAAGCAGTGTGGAGCTTTCTCCCTGCACCAATGAAATTGGTCAGTGATAGATCTGTTTAGAGGAAATACTTCCTTGGGATATAATAGGAAGAAGTAGTTGAAACCCAGCTGTCTCTAAGCACAGGTTCTCCCACCTATGGCTCTACTCACCACTCTTCTGTGGAAGAACTTTATCTTAATATCCAACCAGTGTGGTTGCCCACGCTTCGTGTTTAATGTACTTACCTTCTCCAGCAGAATCCTCCTGCATGTCTGCAGCCTGGTAGATGCAGTGCATGGTTGGCCTGGCCTTCAGGAAGAAAACTCCTGCTTCGTCCAACAGATCTATCAGCAACTGAGAAAAGGGAACACAGAGCACCACCACACCTGTGAGGATGCAGGACAGCCCAAGGGCCAACACTGAGCTGCTGCTGGGCCCCACTGGGATCAAGTAAATAATGAGAAGGATAGAATTAAACTACAGCCACGTTTAATAAAACTGTGGTAAGATGTGATCAAATAGAATATCATCTAAGTAGGATGTCATTCATTTGTGTAAATATATGTGTATATCAGACAGGAGGGGAACAGAAAGGGGGGGCATGCTTTCTTCTCCCTGGGACAAGGACTTGTTCCCAGAGCAGCTGATGCATTCCCCCAGCAGCCCCTCACCTGGACAGGTATGATGCCACTGTTCTGAAGGACAAGAGGGAGCTTTTCTGAATCACCAAGCAACAGTTCCTTGAAGAGGAGCAGAGGGTTCCCCCTCTTGTTGCGAAGCACCGGGCGCAGGACCGTCACCCGAGGGAGGTTCCCCTCCCCACTGATCTCAAATACCAGGCTTGGAGTCTTAACTACCACTGTGCTGCAGGAGAGGCAGAGGAGAATTCATTATTGGCTGGCATTTACTCATTTCCCACTTGCTAAGAGCTAAAGCAGTGCTACCCACCACGTTTTCCCAGCTGGTGGGGTTGCATGCTCCTCACCCCAATGGATGACCCCCCCCCAAACCCTCTCCTCCCACATCCTTAGCACAGGATCCAGGAGGAAACAACGTGGCACATAAACCACTTCATCCAACTCTCAGTCTTGTGTCCATCTCTGCATCAGGGACCTGGTTCGTGGGCATGGTGGGGATGGGCTGCGGTTGGACTAGGTGATCTAAGAGCTCCTTCCCAACCTTACTGATTCTGTAATTCTACAACAGGTCTGCATCCCCCCAGAGGAGAGGCAGCTGTCACAGACCCTGCAATCTCACAGCGTGTGTTACCTTGCCTGTGTTTCAAGGGAAGCCTCAAAAGTGCACTGGTAGCTCTGCATGGTTTGCGGAGTGAAGGTCACCGTAGCGAAGGCGTGGGAGCAACTGGGCACACACATCTGGATGGGATCCACCTCAAAGACATCGCTGATGCGGTTGTTGTGCTGGAGGGCAGCACAAGGATTGGTGTTAGGACAGAAAACCTTCCACGCCATGCAGCCCAATTCACACATGCATCAGGGGACAGGACACTTCCATCTCGAGGGAAGACACCAAAGTCATGCTGGCCTTGGACAGGGAGCTGCCATAAAGCCCAGGAGGGCAAGAGTTTAGTGCAGAAGGTGCATGGAAAACCCTGCAAATAATCTAGGATTGACCTTTAAAGAGAAGAAAAAGAGCAGCAGTGCTGATGAAATTGCCTCCGTGCAGCCCAAGATGCACAGCCCCAGTAGAAAACACCCTTCAATGTCCTTCCAAGAGAGATCAGAAGGGTTCAGGTCTCCTTCCACAGACCCAGAGGAATAAGCCAAAGCCTTGAGACATGCCGAACGCAACCCAGGGGCTGCTGCTCTCCCCTGTAGCTTTGCCTGCACTGAGCTAGACCAGAGCAGGCAAGATGAATCTGGAGAACAAAGCACCTTGGGAGAACAGCAGTCACCTCGCCCTCTTCTTCCTACCTTAGAGGAGATGGGTTTGATGGAGAGGACCACGTGGCAAGGGACTTTGCCTACATTGCAGATCTTGAAGCGGGCCGTGGCCCGCTGCCCAACCAGAACATTGGTGAAGATGAACTTGTTCTCATCCGTGATGAACACACCCTTGTCCTGCACAGTCTGCAGGATGTGGCAGAGGTTGGCATTGCTGCAGATACGATGCTCCTCAAAGATAGAACCTATGTCGTCAACCACAAACGCTGCGAGAAGAAGAGAGGGCTGAGAAGCCTTCCTTCATAGCTGATGTGGACTCAGAAGGCTGTAAAACTCAGCCTGGTAGCCCAGGCACTGCCAGTGCTAAAGGACGTTACTTTCTGTTTGCCCTTCCCTGCCTCTCCCTACAGTTGGACTAGCAACCTGTGGGTGGTGTGTACCTGGAAGGCAGGACTCAGCCAGCAGGGTATAGGGGATGCCAAGGGGATTGTCCTTGGGGTCTCTGTCACTAATATCGATTGATAGGTGCTCCTCACATATCCCCACTGGCTCTGCTTGGCAATCCACCGTGATGATCTGCTGGCCCCCAGGATGGATGGATCCAAAGCTGGGGTACACCGTGAACATGCCAAGAGTGAGGCGTGCCTGCAGAGAGAGCCCCGCAGAGGCTGATGACTCCTAGCTTTGCCTTGGGTGTCCCCAACAAGGAGCGTGCCACCCCCTGGCCTGCAGTCAGTGAGGGGTGACCCGTGGCCCACAGGCAGCCCCACAGCATGACCATATCCCAACCCATGGCCACCCACCTGCATGAAGGAGCTCGTGTCCTTCTGCAGAGACTGCTTGTTCTGCTTCCCAGAGTTGGGCACTCTGTCAGTGCTTTCATTCTCATGGGAGTGGCTGGAGTTCTCATGGCTGACACTGAGAGGAAAAAGCAGAATTATCCATCGTGCTGAGCTCCCTGCCATCCTCCAAGGACAGAATCCTTCTCCCCGTGGAGGAAAGCTTTCCTACTCTCATGTTCCTGATGGATCCACAAGGGTTGCCTGGTGGTGGCTATGGATAGATCAGCTCTACCACCAACTCTGTCCTACTTATGGGGCAACTGAGGGATTTTTGGTTCCCCTCGGGTCACTCTCATGGCTAGGACAGGCACTACAGAGCTTCACCCACCTTTTCCTCCTCAGCCCAGATGCATCCTGCTCTGCTTTGTAGATGAGGAATTTGAAGTCAAGGCTGCCTGTGTTCTCCAGGATGAAGCTGCAGGTTTTCTTGGTGCCATTCACCACAGTCCCAAAGTCAATGAGCGAGGCTGGGCTGATGCTGTACTTGCTGAACAGGGCCTTGGCAGACACCCTCACTGGGATGATGGCAATGGCCTCCCCTCCTTCACAGAGGCTGGGCTCAATCACCTGCAGCCAAAGGAGGATTTGGTAATACAGCAAGGACACTCCCCTAATCTCTAACTTCAGCACTGTCTCAGTGCCTCCTCCAGAGCCAGATTTTCCTCTCTGCATCACCAACAGCTTCTAGAGACCATGCTGCATATGTCTAAGATAGGATTCCCCAGCTAAACCTCTCTTTCCAAAAGACACACATCCTGCCAACACCCAGGGTGATATCCGTCTCCCTGGGGCAGCTCACCTGGCACTTCAGGATGGGTTTGTCCTTGATATTTATTTCTGCCTTGGGGTGGAAGACCAGATGGACGTGTACAGGGCGCTCGGAGGTGGCCAGGACCCCTCTCTGAGGCTGAATGGTAAAGTGAGATGCCAGGTCTGGGATATCAGTGTCTGCATTCTCTATCATGAAGCTGGGGACAAAGAGAAGGGAAAAAGTGCTCTGTGGTTATAGGTACTGGGCAGCAGTAGCACAGCCAGGACCTTACAAAAGAAAAAAAGAACCCATCTCTGCTTGGGAAATTCCTAGATTTTGGCACAGACAGAAGTGCTGCAATCTCACTTCAACACTGATTTTTCTCATTCCCACATTTAAAGAATTTCATAAAGAGAAATGAACACACCCTAAAATTAAGGACAGACAGCCGGAACAGTCACTCACCTGTATGCAATCTCATACTTCCCTTTGTTCCTCAAGGTCAGCACTTGCTTTACACTATCCTGTACCCTGAGGACTCCAAAATCCACGTTGCCATCCATACCTGCAGAAATCCCATAAGGGGTAAGAGACAGACAGTATCTAAGCTTCTGTGGGCTGCTCCCAAGTGACAGGATGCCTATCTGAGCTTCTCAAGGGGCACAAAATTGTCAGCACGCTTCCCAGCCTGGAAGTTTAGTGCAGCAGAGCAGTTTTCTCCTGCTTAGAGGCACCCTTATCTGCAGGGTTTAGCAGACAAGGAACCTAGTTTTCATCTCCTTGCTTCCCAGAACAGCCCTACCCTGCAGGCACAAGGACGTGCTGCAGCAAGAGACAGGATTTCAAGCTGGAAATAATTATTTTTTCAAGAGAGATGTAATGGGGATGATACAACATTAATCTGGATTTCTGCGCTTTATTACTGGGTCTTGAGAATAACTGGATTATCTGTTACAATTTTCAAGCTGTAATTTAACTTTGCTCGAAATTAATCCTTTTCATCATGCCCACGACATCTACCTCCATCCCCCATCCCATTTCCCCTACCTCCAGCAGGGCACAGCAGCAGCCCAGGGCCTTGCTGTGCTCCAGCATTAGGAGATGAGCAGGATAAGGAAATGAGCCCCACTGGACAGAAGGAATTCACGGCCTCACTGAGGTTTGGTAGAGGCTGTAAGCAGCCAGGAACAAGAGGACTGCAGTCCTCCTGTGCTCCAGGTCTGTTGGTCCAAAGGACGATTGATGAGTGATGCCTCCAATGCTGGCACCTCAATTTTGGATCGAGCACGTATGCTTCTCAGTTGACCATCAGTCCAGGAGAACTCTAAGCAGGTTTTGAGTGGAAGCTCTAGTATGTCCCCAAAAACTTCATACAGCAGAGCAGAAAAAGCTAAGACGAAGGTCACCAAGGACACGCAACCTTCACTCTCCCCCCGAGGCTTCCTTTAACCCACAGCTAAATCAGTTGCCACTGCCAGCACTGCAAGCTGCACAGCAACTTCACAACCCCTGACACCCCTCCATCTCCCCCAGATGATCTACTAGGGGAGTTTGCCCCTGCTGAGCATCACGCAACAGTTGGTCCTCCAGTCAACAGACCAGACCTCCTCACCCCCATTGGGTGCTCAGACCCTACCTCAGGGCAGGTAATTAGCGCTCCTCTGTCAGGATTCACTTCCTGCAGCACCCAGTCCTGCTGCCTGAACGGCCCCAGTGGCTCTGGATGAGGCAGTGGGACAGGGAACCATTGGGAGCCCAACAGAACACGGAGGGCAACCGCCAGAGCCTGGGAGTTGGGCTGCTTGAGTGCCCCTCTTCAGCTTCAGGCTGGAGAGGAGACTGCCTTCTGCCTTGGACTTTTCTCAGTGTCCCAAGGAGGTTGACTCAGGCTGTGTGGTTTGCAGTATCTCTCGCAAGAGACTGATGTGTCATAGGCGTTGCCAGGGCAACAGCAAGAGGCTGATGTGTCATAGGGGTTGCCAGGGCAACGGCGGGGGATTTAAAATGCTCAGATCCCGGAAGTAACACTCAGTCCTCGTGATCAACTGCTTAGAAATCGGCACAGCCGGAGCTGCAGTGGCTGATTGAGGTACAGGGCGGGTTTTCCGGAGGTTCCTGTCTCTCGGGAACCGAGTGAGAGCAGCGAGTCCCTTAGGCTGTTCTCGTGAGAGGCTAACGAGGCGTAGGCGTTGCCAGGGTTTCAGCGCCCTCACCCACACCCCTCAGCTGAATAGGGCTCAGGGAGGGCAGCGAAGTGTCACTACCCACTGTTTGTTTGTTTGTGTTTATTTTATATATATATCTTTAATTATTATTATTATTTATTTATTTTTAAGTTATTACAATTCATATCTATATGTATTATTAATATAAACTATTTTTATTTTTTTATTTACTTTCAATTTTCATTTATTTGTTTTTATTCTTTTTTTGCCATGGTCTCTACTAGACAGAGGGCTTGCCTTAAAAAGGCTGTGGCAACCCAGACAGAAGGTCTGCCTAGAAGTGTGGCTACACAGGTCTCTGGTTGCAAGGAGTGCCAGAGCCTGCTGCTGATGGATGAGGGTGCTAAGCAGTTCTCCTGTGCAAGGTGTGAGCAGGTGGAAGATCTCCTTAGCATGGTGGCTGAACTGAAAGAGGAGGTTGAGAGACTGAGGGCCATCAGGGACTGTGAGCGGGAGATTGACTGGTGGAGTAGCTCCCTAGAGTGCCAGAGAGAAAGGCACCGGGGAGATCCCCCGCAGTTGGTGGTGGACTCCCTGACCTGTCCCCATAGGGCAGAAGGGGGATATCTGAGGGACAGGGAGGGCTGGCAGAGAGTCCCTGCTCGGTACCCTGCTCGGTACCGTGGGCAATCTCCCCCTCTGCCTCCCCAGTGTCCCCAGATACCCCTAAGCAATAGATTTGCAGCATTGGATGTTGAAGAGGTGATAAGGGGTGAAGTGCAGGAAGATTCCCGGAGGAGGTCACCAATGGCAAGGCAGTCAACTCATAATAACAATAACAAATAATAACTCATAATAACAATAACAAATAATGACAGGACGAGAGGGAATGGCCACAAGTTGTGCCGGGGAAGATTTAGATTAGACCTGAGGAAACATTTTTTTTCTGAAAGAGTGGTCAGGCACTGGAATGGCCTGCCTAGGGAGGTGGGTGAGGCACCGTCCCTAGTGCTGTTCCAGAAGCGTTTAGATGAGGTGCTAAGGGATTTGATTTAGTAGTTGGGTAGGGATAGTGATAGGAGGATGGTTGGACTAGATGATCTTGTAGGTCCTTTCCAACCTTATGAACCTATGAACAAAAAGGTTTTCACTGCAGCTGAGTGCAAACACCCACCACCCAATCAATGGCAGTGGCACTGTTTCTGTCTCTCGGTGGTTTCTGTGGCCGCATCCCCTTTCCCTCAGTACTCTGCACGTTCAGGGCACACCCAAGACACCACGCAGACAGCAGCAGGCAGCATCGATTCCTCTCTGTGCCCCCCACAGCCAGCTCAGCCTGGAAGCAAATGCTTCTCTTGCCAGCAGGTGCTTTTCTCCTTCGTGGCCATAGGGCGCAGCCTGCTATCCCATCAAACATCAAAGGAGGTCCGTGCACTTTGGGAACTGTATACTTTATTGAATGATGAACACTATAAACAAGAAGAGAACCGTGCAGAAGAGAACCATGAAGAAGAGAACCACTGAGAAGAGAAATGTAATGAGAACTATTTTGATGCTAGCAGAGCTGAGAGCCTAACTCACTGACACGCGCTGGCAGCAAAGAAACGTTTGTGCACCGTGGAGGCCTTGTTGACAGTGCTGGCTGCTGAGGGCTGGTTGTCCTTGTGGAAGGGGCTGTGGAGGAGAGCAGGGAGGTGAGGAAAGCATCTAAGCCAGGAGGTCCCAGCACTGCAGCAAGCTGGAGGGTGTTGGACAGCACTTCAAGGTGCTCTGCAGTCCACTTCTGGCTTTCCAGATCCAAAGACCCATTTGGGGATGGGTGAAAGCTCAGGACAGGCCAGCTGTTGGTCCCCATTCCTGCCACACTCTACTGGGAAATCTTGCTGAGATACTCACTTCCAAATCACCTCCAGGCTGAGTTTGTGGGTACCCAAATAGCTGATATCCAAGCCATGACCCGGGGTAGAGCTGCAAAGAGGTCCTTGGTCTCACAGGACACATTGCCCACCACCACATGGTTGGCCAGGCTCTTTAACTCTGTCACCTGGGGAAGGAGGAGGAGAGGATGAGATGTAACCACAGTCAGTCAGGCTGAGGCTGCTGCCAGGATGCCATCACCACGGGACAGCATCCTCTTTCCCAACAAGGAGTGGCTTTGAGCGAGGCCCACTTCCCTCACTGCCTTGTGTGTCCCCTACATAACCACTGCAGCTGTTGTCCCAGCACAGCTCCTGCCCACAGCGTCCTGCTCTGACTGTGGGGCTCCCTACCTTGATGGAGAGGAACTCGGTGATGAGAGGCAAGAAAACCATTTTCTCGCTGTCCCACACCTGCTTGCTGTTCATCTCAATGCGTCCCCGTAACTTCCACCCCTGCCGCCTGTACTTCATAAAGATCTGGGGGAAGAGCAGAGGCATGGAGCAGGCTGCCCAGAGAGATGCTGCTCAGACAGCCAAGGTCAGGCTGGATGGGGCTCTGAGCACCGATGGAGCTGCGGGTGTCCCTGTTTATTGCAGGGAGTGGGACCAGACGGCCTTTAAGGGTCCCTTCCAACTCAAACCCCTCTACAGGTCCACCATCCATGGGGCTAGGCGTTCTCTGCAACCCAGGGCCACCCACCACAGGTCCTCAACAGATATTCCTGCTGCACACCGGCACCCAAGGACGAGGCCCACCCGTGTCCCTCAGGCTCAACATGGACCGCGGGAAGGAGGAGGACAGATCCCCATCCCTACCCCCAAGGCTCCACCAACCTCATACTGATCACCAGCACAGAGCCGGGCGAAACCTGCCAGCCCTGCAAGAGAAGGCAGAGGGGTTTTAGGACCCAGCAGGCTAGTGCTGCTCCAGGGCTGGGAAGGGATGTGTTACCTTTCATCCAAAGTGGAACTCTCCCAGCTGGCTTTCCATCTCGCTCTCCAGCAGGCACATGTTCTGGGGGCAAGGAACAGAGCACCCATCACTCACAGCCCATCAGGTCAGCACCTCCCAGCCCACCCAGCGACGGGTGCCTCACCTCCGTGTACTCCCTGTAGCTCTTGCTGGCCTTAGCCAGGCTCTCACGTGCCTCTCGGCTGCCTGGCAAGCCCGTGCTGTAGGCCTTGACCATGTTGTGGGTGCCATCACAGAGCCGCTGCTGGATGCAGTAGGCTTCATACAGCTCGTCAATCTGCAAGGACAGGATGGGAGCACGGTGAGGGGCAGGGGGATGAGTGGCAAGCAGGGATAGCGGCTCCTCGACGTGCTCTCCCACTGCTCAGGACACTGCAGCTTTGGCTGGGCACCACCAGAGCACCACGGTTCATGTGAGCCTGGTGGGGAAGAGCGCTGCTAAATAGAGGCCAGAAAGCCACGGAAGCTCCCGATCCCCAGCTCCTACCTTGCTAGCATGGAACGCAGGAAGCGCTCGATTGACTTCACTTGCTGGAAAAGCAGAGACGGTGTGAGAGGCTCCCTGAGAGGGGCTGAGGGCCAGGATATGGCCCCGCCCCATATTCCTGCTGCGAGACAGGACGTGTCCCAAGCAGCAGGCTGCGAGCCACCGACAGCATCTGCTTTGTCCTCTGCCACCCTGTGTGCAGAGTCCCAAGCCTGGCTGTGTGGGAGAAGGTGGGTGTAGAGGGGACATGGGGAGGCGAGGGAACGGGGCACCGCTCCCGCTTACCTTATCCAGATCGTAGAGAAAGCTCTGGAGGAGAGAGGAGAGAGATAAGATACGGCACAAAGCCAGCTCTGCCCACCCAGGAAGCACCCACCCTCCGCAGCATGGCAGGAGCATGGCATGTTCCTGATCTTGGTACTTAAAGTACTGTCTGAGGTTTCAGTGTGTCAGGGTGAAATACTGCTCTTCTCAAGCTCATGTCCAAAGGAATTTCCCTGAGTGCACATGTCATGTCAGCCCATGGCTTCCTGCGCAAACCCACTTCAGAAGATGGGAACTTCAAATGCAGCAGCTCCCCTGTAGCAGGCTGGAGCCACATGACAGCTCACCATGAGCAGGGCCCTCTGGGGCAGCAGCAGTGGTGCAGGCTTGGAGCAGCTCCACAGACGTAGCAGCCCTGGAAGGTACACAGGGAGCTGTGCCACATGGCACTTTGGGGTGAACCTACCTCAGCAGGCTCATCTGTGAGCCGCCAGTAGCCAAAGAAGCTGTGTTGGCTTTGCGGGATTTTGACTTTGGAGCCATGAACTTGCAGGTGGGCACCACCCTTGGAGCAAGACTCAATTATGCATTCAGAAAATTCAGCTGGATTCTCCTGGGGCAGCTGGTGATAGCTGCTGAGGCCAGAACTTCAGAACCCCTTTCTTCTCACCACCACTTGAAGTGTTTAAAAAAGAAGTCTCTCAGGCTCTTTTTGTCAAAAGTATATGTTTATTTATAAAAGAGAATAGAAAAATAGACTGAAGTGCTTTTTTTTTATTCGTTTTTTCTTTTTTTCCCTAAAGAAGACAATACCTTGGAGGCTGAATGTCCCAGACCTACACACGGCTTTGAAGCCCACAGCTGCAGATGGCTGATCCCAATCTGATGCAGCATATTGTGGAAATCTGGAAGTAGAAGGTCAGCAAGGGATTTTTCCACTGATGACTAAGGGACTTGACCACAGATCTCCAAATGATTTTAATTACAGATCTCTGGCCAAACTCCTTCACTGGCTTTAAAAGTTCAAGCCCAGTGAAATCCAGAGATTTTTTTTCTACTTCAGGCCTTAAAAACTGCCTCGACAGTTGGGCTGGTGAAAAAAAACAAATGGCCAGATCCAGCCATGGGAAGCAGAGCACTTCACCAATCCCACAGTGAGTTGGACAGAAGAAACCCTCTGCATCCCCATTCCAGTATTGCCTTGGTTTCAGATGTGCAACACCAGAGGTTCATAGCTACGTATGAAGTTTCAGTTAAACTAAACAAGTGAGTCTCGGACCCCTCAGTGCTTTGTGTGCCACATTAACCTTCTGAGTCAGTGGTGAGCTGCCATGGTGTGACTTTGGTGGCCCTGTGGTACCTCTGAAAGGCAGAGGTGATCCCAGCAGCAGGATGTCTCCTCAGTGCTGAAGCAGATTTTTCAATGAATGGCAAAAGGGAAAAAAAAAAACAAAACAATTTCTTCACACAAGATGGCCTTTTGCTGGAGCAGGTTCCTCCCCAGGCACCTATGACTTCCCCAGGCAGGTGGTTTCCCTCAGCCTACACACTTTGTGACCTTAATGTTGTCCAGATCTTGACAGCAGTGCAGAATACATTTTCTGCTGCAGTTTTGTCCAGGTTGTGAAACAAATACAGTAGTGAGACTTCCTAAGAAACTCCAGCAAACCATTTTAGTTGGAGGCTCACCTGCAGTTCTGTAACCTGCAGTGCTCGGACATCAGCACCCCATTCTGTATTAAAAATAGTCCATGTATCAGCCTCTGCATCTGTGTGGAGCCCTGGAAAGCATTGCTGCATGTGGTCAATTGACATCTGTTTTTAATTTGACTTCCTGTGAAAAACTGGAAGTTCATTTTATTATTTCTTTTCGATCTGGCTTGTGATATTCAAATGCTTCCAATCAAACTAAAACACTGTCCTCCTTTCTGAGTCAACTTGTCCATAGGCAGATGCAGCTTTTGAGAACTAAAGCTGTCGGAAAACACCTTCCCTGCCCCTGCTTTGATTCATCAGCTGGGATGATGCACAGTCTTTTTCAGCAGGTATATTACAATCCATGGTGTATTTTTCACTGGCATCCAAGAGGCCTAATGTCGGCTCTGTCTTCCAGTGCAGTCCATTGCTCTCCTTTGTGCCCATTTTGCATCTGGGTGCTCCCTTTGTTTACATTCTGAGAAACCTCATGCTGTGCACTTTGACTTCCACTCCTTCTTGCTGCCCAGCTGTAGCTCTGCTGTGCCAAAACAAATCGCTCAAAACCTCCTTTGGATTCATTTTGATTCCTTCTGGCAGATTGAAAGGAGCCTCATTCCAATCTGAAACACTGCTAAAACCACAGAAACAGTCTGCACCACTACAAAAGCCTTCTCGGATCCCTCCCTGGCCATGTGCTTTGGCCTGGTTTCTGCTGTTTTACATTTTGTCTATTGTTTCACTTTTTACATAGAACCAATCACTATCTTCATTTGCTTTTAATATTGTGTGCTGTTTTCATCACCTCCCCACCAGTATTCTTTTCAGGCATATCTCTACACATAGGGACATGGGTGAGGCCCAACTCAGCTGCAGCTCTGCTCTTAGCCTATCTCACACAATAGATGTTAGCTAATCAGTATAAGCAGTTCTAAGGGAGGGTCACCTGCATATCTTGGCACCAGAGTAGGGGCAATGTGCAACAACTTTGCTCAGGAAAGGAAGAAAGTCAGCATCCAGCACTGACTGCTGTCTTTCCAGCAGGTATCCCCAGCAAGTAACTCTCTGGTTTCACTCACAGAGTCACAGAATTGAAGGGATTGGAAAGGACCTCACTCACTGCATTGCCAACACAGGTAGAGAGACTCCTCAACAATTTCTTCAACAAATCTCTGCTGATGTTTTTGGTTTGTGAGTGCTTCTTCCTGTCCTGCACGCTGTAAGTTCCCTTGTCCTGGCATGCTGGTGCAAAATAGCTATAAAGTCTTCTGCATAAAACAGGCCCAAGTACAGAGTCATTCCCTAACCACATGTCAACTCAACGGAAATGACACCAGGTTCTCATGTCATAATTTATCTATTTCATTTTAAGGCACCTGTGAAAACTGCCTCTATGTTTGCACCAAATGAAAAACCCCAACTCTTTTAGCAGGAAGGAGTCTGCTTGAGACCAGAATCAAAACGTGCATTGCACGTAACATATGACTACTGGTATACCTGATTTTTGAAAAGGCATAAAACAATCCCAGCTATGGTCCCAAACCACCCCATGTGCTCAGGATAATACTGCTATGGAATATCACTGGAAAACCATTTTCCTTTGCATCTCTGCAATGAGGGTACCTGTGAAGGATGACGATATTCCAGAAAGGTTGCCAGGAGCTCCAGCACTTAATGGCACTTTTGGGAGGGAATCTGTGAGTAAGAGGAAACACACAGTCCAACTGCTAGCAAAGGAACAAAATGCACAAGGCTTGCATTAAAAAGAAAACAAAAAGTGTTCATGTTTAGTCCTCTATAATAACAGCAGAGAAAGTTTTTTCTACTTGAAGTTGATGCTGAAGAATAAGTATTTCTCATTTTGAGCACTAAGAAATGATATAAAAGCTAGCAGCTCACACCAGTGGGCCACTGCCTTAAAACTGTGTGTGAATATTGAGCACATGAATACCTATAGACTGAGAACTTAGAAATATTCACTACCAAAGAGGCAGCAGACCATGCATACAATCATGTTTTCTGAAAGGTCATTTGTTGTAAAATAAAGAACAAACATTGCTGCCCTTAAAGTAATTTTCATGTTTCTGACTTTTTTTTAAATACCACTGACCAGGTGGGTTGCTGCTGAACAGAGCTCCCCAGTCAGGAAAAGTTAAATGTTTTGAGGTGCACCCACTGCAGCCTGAACTAACGAAGATCAGCATCACTCTGCTGGTTCCAAAAGAAAACCTGGCAGAGACACTCACTTCCTTTTGCGGAGAGCCCTGGTATTGCTGGAAGGGAAAGGACAGGACACAGAAAACATTCTTCCCTCTTCTGCCCCCTCTCCATATGACATAACTTCCAGGACCCACTGGCTGCTCCTTCCTATGGACGGGAAGGTCAAAGGAGAGAATTAACAGAGAAGCCTAAGTAAAAATTATCAGTAAAAAATAGGGAGTATGTCAAAGCAGGTTGTGCTTCATGGGACTCACGTTGTGCTAGAAACTTGTTGCTCTGTGCTTTGGTATAGGTAAAGGTATGAAATCTACTCTGCTGCAGCCTGCATCAAGACAGCAGGAGACAGTAGTTTTATCCCACAGAAACTGAAAGCAGGAATCAGCCCTGAGTTTTGGGTGCTTCCTCTTGTAAGCAATATTTCGCCCCCAAAAGCAAGGCAGGTATGTCCAGGCACAGAAGCTGATGCCCAAGTGTCACACAGCAACAACGCTGCTGTTGGAAAGGCTCTGTTCAAATCCTGACACTCAGGATGTGTGAGCAAGCAACACTCTCTGGTGAACTCAGCAGGCCAAGGACAGTTAGAGCAAAGGCACTGGCAGCCAGCTGGTTGGAGAGGCCTGCTCAGCAGGGTCTGGCTGGTGTCTGATGCTGCACTGTACTGTACAGCAGCAGTTCCAATCAGTCCTGTAGGTAGCTTGCTGACCCTAAGGCGGTAGATTTTTCTTGCAGCACTGTTTTCTTTTTCACTCCTCCAGGCTGGTGAGAAGTGCTAGATGTCAATATATTGTAGCTCACCATGGTCCTGAAAGAGCTGGGAGTTGTCCTCTGAATTTGTGCTTATCCACGTTGTTTTGACAGAAAGCAGTTCTACAGCAGTGATCTTGTGCCCTGTGGAAGACGATGACTGTAAAGGGGAACCTTCACGTGGTGGGGTGGGAAGGAACTACAGCAGGGTACAGCAGGACAGGTATACTTGCTGTGATGTTCCTCATTTGAATAACAAAGAAAACAATATAAAATTGACTTTTCATTTGTCTTTGCGCAGTGTCATGCCTGAAGGCATAAATGTCAATATAAGAAAATATATTGCAGCTCTCCAGGTGATGGCCCAGGGCCACATCTAAGAAACACTGGCTTTGCTTCCCAAAGAAATTCTCTGAGATGCCTTCCTTGTTTTTCACCTCTTCCCACCTTCCCCTGGGGCTCATTAACTTTCCTGGCTGCTTCTCTGTGACATTTCAGTCCTGAAGGAAGACAGCCTGAAAGCCTCTTTCAGTGGTTCATGGGAAAGTAACATCAACTTCTGGAAACAGAAAGAAAGAGGGAACATCAGAGCCCCGTGTTGGCTTCTGGGAGCACAGAAACTGCCACAGGCACTCCCAACAGCACATAAACCTGCAGTGAATTTCAAGGCTTTACATTCCCTGACGCTAGCAGTAGTCTCAATACACTAGCTGAAGCAAGAAAGCCCTCAGCAAAGCCACTACCCTCTGGGCTCTAGGAGTCGTCCTCATTGGAATGGAGGCCCAAGAGCTCCTCAGACAAGCTGGTGAGACCATTTTCTTCCAGGGCTGCAATGAGTCGCGCTATCGTTGCCTTCTTCCCCTCTGACTGGATAAACCGGAGAAGCATCTGATAGGCTTGTTCATACAGTCCCTCTCAGTCATATTCGTGGGCCAGGTTATCAATGGCAGGATCTCTCAGGGCCCGGCAGTTCTTCTGCAAAGAGCGACCCACTTGCTTCCACTTCTTGGACACAAGCTTGGCAAATTTCTGGTGGTCAGCTGGTGTGAGTGATCTATTGTCTGAAATGGACAGAGGGCAGATAAAACATATGATTTCATGTCTGATGTAATGTAGGCAGGGTCAATCTGAGGTTTGCTCAGTGTTCTGTGCAGCTGGGAGGCTGTTCAGAAGTCACAGTGAGTTGTTAAACAGCTGTGCTGCTCTGCTTGTCTGCTGGTGTTGTAACACCTGGGCAGCACTGTGTTCGGAGCAGAAGTGCAAGAGCAGTGAGGCTAAAGGGACCGGTTTGCTGCGGGCAGGGGCTTGTGCACTCTGACACAATCCTCTAATACTGGCAAGGGAAAATCAACTGAGTAGTGCCAGTGGCTTGGGTGCCACTTACCTGCTCCCAGCTCTGGCATGTCTGGGCTCCTGTCAGGCTCAGGCCATTCCCCTTCCAAAATCCTTCCTCAACATCAGGGTATCTGGGCTTGCTCCCTAGCCCAGGTTGCACAGGTAGGCGTCCAGGCAGGTCTTGAACATCTCCAGAGAAGGAGACTCCACCACCTCTCTGTGCAGCCTGTGCCAGTGCTCCGTCACTGCACTGTGAAGAAGTTCCTTCCCAGGGATGAGTCTGTCCTGTGCTTTGCCAGAGCTCAATTTTCTCTGACACTGGGGTTTTTTTCAGCCTTTCAAAAGCAACTCAGCCAGGCCTTTCTGACCAAGCCCCCTGCTCCCTAGCTATACATCCTTAAAATACTGAAATGCAGACAGCAGCTCACTCCTCAGCTGTTTAGCACTGGGGACTGTTCACACACCTTAAGCACATTTGGAAAAGACCAAGCTGATCTCAAGCCAAAACTGCTACAAGGGACTACCTGAAAGCCTTCTGCAATGGACATCACCAGAAACAAGTGGTGCACCGCAGGGAGCCTGGGCTAAGCAGGCCAGCAAGACATCCCAGGGCGAAAATGAGCTGAGACCTGATCTGAAGTAGTGTGGCAGTATCTTAGTACTACTGCCACTCCTTCCCCATGTGAAGCTCAGAGATTCTTGGTTTACCTGAGGTAAACCCAACCACGCGGTGACATTAATGCTCCCTTTTGGACTTTTGAGGTTCTCTGGCTCAATTCTAGTTACTCACCAAACTGCTGTCCCTGAAAAAGAAACGTGACTTGTGGGGAAAGGGAGCTGCCTTGAGAAGGTAGAGATGGGGAGTTCGGTGACATGTAGTCCTTGGAAGGCATGTTGTTGTTTATGTTCTGGTGAAGAATCAGGCCCTTGAGGTGTTCCTCCAGCTCTGCGATTTCCTCATCCCGCAGGCGGTCGGGCTGTAAAGCAAACAGCACTGATGATTTGTGCCAGGTTCACCATCACACAGAGGTATAGGTATTTATATGGAGGGCAGGTTTTCAGTGTGGCTTAAGATCATGGTGTTGAGAGAGAAGCAGTGAGATAGCAATAGCCTGTGTTGTAAATTGGTCAAATAAGATAGTCTGATGGAGTTCTGACAGTAAATCTGTGAATTTCTATCTACAATGTGATATGAAATGGGCACTATCCCCCTCCTGGGTCTGTCACATGCATCAGTGACTACTTTCAAGCCGCACAAAATTGCTCCTAGTCCAACCATTTCTCTTGTCCAGTCAGCTAATTCATCAGAGGGAGGGAGCAGCAAGCAGAAGTTGAAAGGGTGTGTGTTATCACATGTTTGGTCCTGGGTGAACAGTTTGCATTTCATCACTATGCTTGCAGAAAAGCAACCTGCCAGGACATGCTCTTGTACCTAATCTTCCTGTGGAGGCAGGAATTTCTAATTCCTAAGGATTCCTATTCCTAATTCCTATTCCTAAGGACCACCGAGAAGGAAGCAAAGCTGTCAGATAATAGTAGTTCCAGGTGGAACAAGAACAGCAGGAGAGAAAAAAGACAATGAGTTTAATCACATCAGGTGCTTTGCTTTTGTGTAAGATCACAAGATCCCACTGCTCCTGCTAGTAGGACTAGCGTGCCAGTGCCAAAGTGTGAGATGAGCTAGATTTTAGATGTCATCCTTGAGAGAGAGTCATCTCTGTCAGAATAGCAGCCTACTCCTGCTGGCAGCAGATGCTGCATGTCCCCACTCTGTCACGAGCTGTTGGTGCAATGCACGGTGTTCATGCTCGTGCCCATTTTAGGAACAGTTACCATTGCTGAGGAAGAGGTGTGCGAGGCAGGGGAGAAAGGTGGAGGCAACTCTATGGCCCTTCCAGAAAAGTGCCCAGATAGTTTCTGGGAAGGGCAGAGCTCTTCTCCATATTAATATTGTGAAGAAGAAACTGGCACCCCAGTGCGCAGAGCCAGAGCAGGATGTGCACCCACTTTGCATCCTGTGCTACTGCTTCTCATTACTACTTGGCTTCCCTCCCTCTCCCATTCACCTTTTCTCTGTAGATGCACTCCAGGCAGCGATCCTCATCCTTCAGCATATTGTCCAGATGCTCATTGCCAGCCTTCAGCTCCATTTCTAGAAGCACTGTGGTCATGGCCAAGGAGAGCTGGAGGTGGTTCTGGAGGGATGTCTGGAGCTCTCTTTCCCGGTAGCTCCGCAGGAACCGGCGGCAGTTCTCCCGCTTGCAGAATTTGAGCTGGACTATCAGGTGTGGGTGGCTGCAGTGCATTTTGAGCATGTCCACCCCATTCACGCTGCCGGTGGAGTCTGGCAGGGAGAAGTGAGCAGAGTCACTATCCAGGCACGCGACAGACAACCCAGACCCACTCCCATCCACCACCAAGCCTGCAATGGAGTAGCTTTTCAATCATCTTCTGTGATAAAGTCCTCTGGGATGAAAAGCCTGTATATAAAACCAAGAGGAAAGGATTAAGATTTTGCTGCCCTGCAATGATGAATCCCTGAAGTGTGGCATCCAGATGAAGCTGTTGGGTACTACAGCCCACATAATTATCCCAGCGCAGTTCACTGGGGGAGGCTTTAAGTTCAAGGTTCCACTTTTAGGGAAGAAATGGCTAGATTAAACCAGTACACAACAGGATACATGATGAAAACGCACAGTTCAGCTCAGTTCTGAGCCAGATTTCTGTCTCCGTGGCTGGAGTTTTATGCAGCAATAAAGGTCCTGGAAGGAGACCTAGTATTTCTTCCCCACCCCTGTGTCCAGAGGTAACTTCTGGCTTGATGCCTTCATGCAAGTGACAGACCCAGCTACAAGACAGACCCAGCCACAAGAATTTCAGCTGTCAGAGTGGGGCCTTGTTAAATTTCTTTGCACAAAGAATTAATTCACAATAAATGTCAGCAAGGACAAGATAAGGATGGACCTTCTGAAGTTAGTGTGGAGGGAGCTTGAGAGCCATGAACAACAGAGAGAGGTCAGGCATTCATCCTTCCTTCTCCTAGCAGTGCTTAAATTCAATTAGCTGTGTACATCTACCTTGTCTCCTTTGCTCTCTCTTGCAGCAGAGGCCTGTGGGAGGCTGGCTGTACTGCTTCCCTACCCAAATTAATCTCTTGGTCTGTTGCTGCACAAAGCAGTATGGATGGATCTGCTCAGACTGCTGCTCTGTATCAGTGATTTCTAAACCACACATTAAGACATTATTTAAATGTGCCCGAGGAATACTTTAGGCAAAGCAGACCTGTGTGTTCTGCATTAGCTAGGACAAATGACCTGGCAATTAAAGTATGCACTAACAGTGGTATTACAGGGTTTACAGTGTATTGGTTGCATCAGAAGCTTTAGTTTGGGCTAGATGCATAACTTGGACTACGTACTTAGGAGAAGCATTTTAACTCTGTGCAGGATTACTGATCAGAAAGGCCCTTGTATGTTAATTGCTTCCTTCGTGCTTTGTGTTCTGTACATGCTAATTAAATAAAAGCCTGCATAACAGGGCAAGAGGGCTGGGGTAGGGAAAAGTTCTACAGATATGGAAACCTTTCTTCAACTTCAAAAACAGCTTCTTTCTTAAACTTCTGACAGCTTCAGATTTCATGTCCTTTCTAGGTACAAATGAGCATGGTAGAGTTTAGCATTACTGAGAGCTTTCCTTTAAATGTGTGAGCAGATGCACATTCCACTGGAACAAAGCAGGCATAAATTGATCCTAACCGGACAACACTGTTGGGCTTCCTGCTGTTTCACATCTTTGGATGTGGAGCTGGCTTGCACCGGATCAACTAGCCAGCTTTGTTAAATGGATGACTGCCAGAAGAAATTACAGTACAGTTGCACAAACCCAGTTAAACACTATGTCCTCAGCTGTATGACAAGTAAAAAGCACTGTGACAGCTGTTCTGGGTAAATATGATAAACTCTTCAAATTACTACTAGTCTGCAATCCGCTTGGTGCACAGGTAGGTAAAGGAACATACTTCTATGGCTATCTGTATCTCAAGACCTGTTTTTGATGTAAATAGTGTTAAGTACAGCTGAAGCTAATGTAATTGTGCCTATTAAAGTCAGAAAATAACTTCTGTTGGCTATCACTAATATAAAAAATGGCCTTCAAAATAGGAAGTCATGTTTCTGTAGCAGAGAATCAAGTTTCATACCAATTGCAATCTTTTGCCCTCCTACATAAATGTGCTTAAATAAACATTCATAAAATAGGATCATTCACAGGACAGTACAAGTTGGAAGGAAGCCCAGGAAGTCTTTAGCACATCCTCCTTTGCCAAGCAGTGTCAGTTCTGAGGTCAGACCAAGTTGCTAAGGACTTTATCTATGCCAGGACAGAGAACACACAACTGGGCAACTGCTTGATTGCTCTTGAGAGGAAAATGTTTGATCTCATATCCATTGCCTACCTTTCTTGTTTTGGTTTATGCCCGTTGTCTCTCATTCCCCATGCACCACCATCAGTGTGTGTCATTCTCTCCCTGGCTAGCCTCCCTGCAGGTATTGGCAGGTTGGTGGAAGGTGCCCCCAAATCCTTCTCTGCTCCAGGGTGAACAGGCCCAGCTCCTCAGCACCTCCTCACCAAGCATCCTGGTGGCCTTCTGCTGAACTTGCTCCACATTATCAATGTCTTTCCTGTACTACCCAAAATTGGGTGCAGTATTCTAGATTCTAATGAGTGCTAAGCAGAGGGAGTTAATCATTTCCCCTGACACCTTGTATTTCTGGGTTGCTAGAGTTCACGTTCAGCTTGTTATCTATCAAGACCCCCAGAGCTGCTCTCCAGACAGTCCATCCCCAGCCTGTTCTGTACAATCTGCCCTTCGTGAAGCCACACTGGCTTCTTGGATCACCTCTTCTAGCACGTGCCTTAGCATGAATTCCAAGAGGACCTGTTCCATGATCTTCCCAGGCACAGAGATAAGGCTCACTGCCCCGTAGTTACCCAGGTCTTCCTTTATCCCTTTCTTAAAAATGGGAGTGACGTTCCCCTATTTCCAGTTACTGTGG
The DNA here is from genome assembly GCF_038088225.1 of Cyrtonyx montezumae. Lineage (NCBI taxonomy): Eukaryota > Metazoa > Chordata > Aves > Galliformes > Odontophoridae > Cyrtonyx > Cyrtonyx montezumae. The sequence continues at coordinate 16,197,549 of NW_027071903.1, forward strand.
ACTCTGCATGACAGCTATGATTTTTCATATATGATGGAGAGCAGCTTGGCAACCACAGCAGCCAGCTTACCATCTGGTCCCATACACACTCAGCCTTGTGAGGCAGTCTCCAAATTGCTCTGCTCCTACAGTGGGAGGGATTTTGCTCCCCTGACCCCCACCTAGAACTTCAGTGACACAAGAAGCAAGGGAAGCCTGCATGGCAGTGATGACTGAGGCAAAGAACTTGTTAAGTAACTCAGCCTTCTCCATGCCTGAGGAGAGGCTCCACCTCTCCCAGACCCCATTTAAGGGCTGACTGTCACTAGGGAAGGATCTCTGGAGATTGCTCCCTTTGGAGTTTTTCCACTGCAAGCCTGGGGCACAGCTGAACATTCCATCTATTTTTGATTATCCTCTTCCACTGTGATAATCTTTCCTGTTATACATCTTCACTAGCATACTATTTGAACTGTTTATTCTGTTAACTATACATCTGTTATCCCTACACTAGCCCATCTCAGTTACGAGGGAGATATGTTAGCATGGATGACAGAGAAGGTTTTGCATCCAGTTGTACCCAAAGTCAAATCACTGCCTGAAATTGTGAAAGAGATGGACTAGGTTGCATGAAATTGCAGTCATCCTATCTGTTAGCTGTGTCTTGGATTTGTAGAGTAAGTACCAGCGTTCCTTACCTTTGAGTGGGGGGATTAAACTAAGGCAAGACATGAGATTTCAGTTTGCCAGGACACCAGAGAGGATGGGTACCTGCTAATGCAAGCTTCAGTGCCTTGAACACGCAGGGCTTCTTCTGAGAGCTTTCATAGAGGTTTGGCAGAATGATAGTCTTGCATGTTGACTGAAGGAAGAGGTATGCGCTGCCGATCCATGGAGCCGAGCTACCTGCCATCTTCAGCACCTACAAAATCATACAGGTCACCTGAGAGACCACAGAAAAAATGGCCTGATATCAGCAGAGCACAAGCATGACAAGATCATAAGGATGTGCCCTTGTTTTTTGAAGGAGGTAGCAATGTTGCTAATGCAAGTATACCCTTTAAAGAATTTACTGTTATTTTGTAAAGATCAGCACAATGGGACTTGGTGACCCGAAGACTTGGCAGCTCACAAAACTCTGTGTTCGTTCTCCACTGGAATCCATTTGTAGTCCAAAAATACTCTATAGCCTCATTTCTCCTCAGCACAGTAAGATCACAACACCAAGATGTATGCTGGGACTGTAGATTGCAAACTGATTTACCTAGAACTTTACAGTAACAAGGTGTATCAGATCTTTCCAACCTCGCATGCAGTATCAGTAACCCCCACAGCCACTGTAAAGGCTTTGCTCTCTGTTTACAAAGCTGTTGAGAAGTATGCTCCAGAGAATCCAAACCTGCCTATCCAGCAAAGATAATCTATGGTGCAAAGCCTCCAAAATCCTGAGATACAGCACAACATGAGAAGAGATGCACAGAGCCTGATGCAAATCATAACCACAGCAGGATCCTATGTAGGACCCAGCACAAAACACACTGCAGAGCTGCTGACACACACAGCCTGAACACAGTGCAGCCTTACAAGCCCCTCTCACAGGCTGGGAATCCCAGCGTTTCTCTTCACCAGTGCCAATCAGGGGCTTGTAACCTGCTCCTAATAAAGCAGAGCAGGCTTTGCGGCCACACAGGGCCCAGAAGAACTGCCTTTACCCTGGTGCTGTCACCTTGGACTTTGACCGGTCCTGAGGCCACGGGTGTTGGAGGGGACGTGAAATCAGTTTGGGCACACAAACTCTGTGTGGTTCAGTGCACATGTATGACTTCCAGCGCTGCACTGCTAAGCCCTGACTTGTGCAGCCATGCACTTGGGGGGTCTCTCTTCATTTTAGGTCCTAGCTCTTTTAGGATCCCTCTCCCAGTATGTCCCCTGGATGATGGCACATCCACCTCTCCATTCTCACTGTGTCTGTGCCTTGCTGGCCAGCTAATGTAATGTTAGAATGGTTTGAGTTGGAAGGGACCTTAAGGTCCATCTGCTCCTGATCCCTGCAGTGAGCAGGAACACCCACAGCTCCATCAGTGCTCATGGCCCCGTTCCCTGACCTCGGCTGTCTGCAGGGATGGGGCAGCACCACCTCTCTGGGCAGCCCGTGCCACTGCCTCACCGCCCTCAGTGTAAAGAACTTCCTTATCTCCGATCTAAATCTGCCCTTTCTTAGTTTGAACCCATTTCCCCTTGTCCTATCACAACAGATCCCACTGCAGAGTCCGTCTCCTTTTTCTTACATGCCCTTTGGATACTCCATGCCGCTACAGGTCTCCGGGGCCTCCCGTTCATCGGGCTGCCCAGCCGCAGCTCTCAGCCTGGCAGCGGCTTCAGGTCCTCACCTCCGGCCCGGGGCCCCACCTCCCACACGGGGCAGCGGGGGCCGGGCTGCCGCCCCACGCGAACTACCGCCCCCCGCACGGGGCGGCGCATCCCTCGGCCCACCGGGCCCCGAGCCGCCGTGCCGTGCATGTGTGCGTGTGGGGGGGCCCTTACCTCCCGCCGCCGCCGCCGCCGCCGCCGCTCGGCCTCAGCGCCGCCACTTCCGCCTCTGCGCGGCCGTGAGGGACGGCGGGAAGCGCCGCCCGCCCGCGGGGAATCCCCGGCCGGCAGCTCCGGTGCGCGGCGATCGCTGCCCCCCCCGCCCCCGGGGCGCGTTGTTCGTGACAGGCGAGTGAAGCCCCGCTGCCCGGGAGAGGTACGCCGCTCCCCGCGGGACGGAGGGCAGGCAGCGCGGCCCACGCAGCCGGCACGCCGCGCGGCCGTGGGCTCCGCCGCGCACCGCGGGCCGCGCTCAGGGCCGCACACAACGCCGAGCGCTTTTCCTTTCTGCGCGCCCGCCGCCTCTCGGGCCGTGGCTTTAAGCTTTCCCGAGCAATTGCTTTTGTACTCTGGGAGGTTCGCAGTCCGTTTCGTATGACTCCAAAGGCCGGTAAAAATAGCTGAGCGCTAAGCGAGCGCGACGCGTGAGATTTCACGTTAGGTAAAGGGCAGTTTGGCGTTTGGGCAGAGGTGCGTTTGCGACGCTGAAAGCGAGGAGCTTGTCGGAGGAAGCAACGAGCAGCGGAGTCCCCGGAAGGAAGCACGGCTGAGTCCTCCGGCCGCTCAGCGCTGGGGGAAGCGCTGCAGTCGCTGGGACGATGGCAGATGCGATAGCGGCTGTGCTGCTGCCATCCCATGCTGAAAAGAATGAGTCACACTTGAAAGCAGATTCTTGAAAAAAAAAAGCGGTCTTCTGCTCTTCTCCGAGCTTTATTCTTTGCATCAGAGGTCTCCAGTAGTTAGGCACAAACTGCTGCGATGAAACAACGCTGGGACTCCAGAGCCTGGGGCTTCAGAAGCAAGACGACTTGCCCGAAACTCAGGGAGGCTGTGGGGCACGGCTCGTTCCCCAGCGCTGTCCCAGGAAGGAGAATGCTTGCAGGCTGCACAGCTCTCTCATTTAAAAATCCTGCTTTGACTTATGGTGGGGACAGAAAAACTGTGTTGTATTGGTGGTTTTATTTGATGTTTTTATTTAAGCAAAACGTCTAGAAAAAATATGTGGAAAATACTGCAATGTTCAGGTGCTGTCGATCTCAGCCTTTGTCCCAGGTGTTTATACCTCACATATAAGGTTAATCAAAGTGTGCTTTCCCGTTTCTAAGTCAGGCATGTGTAAATGGGATTTATAATGAGTGGATCAACAGTAATAAAACATTTATGTAGTAAAACATTTCTGTCAAACCAGGGCATCTTATTACAGGTAAGGGTCGCTGTGCTATGAGCCTTTTGTTTCACAATCAGTACAAAAGTGTGGAGCTGTTTTCTATGTAGAGCTTCTGCTTGCAAAGAGGTTTTTCTCCCCACAGTTTGAGAAATCTGTCTCAGCTCTTTGCATACCAGTGCAGCAGTACTGGAAAATTCTCTTGCGTTTCTATTACTTACAGTAGCAAAACCCTTGCTGTGGGAATACAGGCCTTTTTTAACCTATAGACTTGATCTGACATCTTCAGTGCTTGAAAAGTATTTCCCAGCTTTGTAGGTTGGAAATAATGTGCAGACATTTGGCCAGTGGATTTCCTCCGTTTTTGTGCTGAATTTCAAAATTTGATGAAGTTTCAAGTTTAGAATAGCGCTGACTCCCCCTGTGATCTGTTCACATTGGTTTGACTTCATACATAAATGCTAAATATTTATTTATTTTTAACAGGGTTGTTTGAAAATTCACTGTAGTTTTGGAAATTTCTCCAGTTTCTGAACCTGACTGAATCAGCAACATGCCTGCCCCAGCCCCAGACCCATGGAGCTACATCCCAGAAGAAATCCTCATCCAAATTTTCTACTACCTTTCTCTTCGAGATAGGTACACAGTCTTCCAGGTGTGCAAGCAGTGGGCTAGGGCTGTGTCTTCCAGCTCTGTTTGGCATTTCACAGAGATCAGGTAAGAGGAATGGATTTCTGCATCTCTGCAGATGTATCAAGAGCATTATGTATCAGTGCATGTTTACAGCACTCCACTGTGACAGCTAATTGATATCACTTGTGATTTGTGTGTGTTGCTCTATTTTGTGCCTATTGTTTCTTTGTATAATAGAGAAAGTGGTGTTATGCAGTGTGGGTTTTTTTATTAATTGCTCTGGTGATGATTTGGGTGCTGTTACGTTCTCAGGTAAGTTCCTTCAAGTTGCTACTTGAAAACAGCAGGAGACAAAGGTCATCTTCATCATGCATGGTACTTACCTCACTGATAGTCTTTCTGGAAGCTGGCTCCTCGCCCCCTCACTCCTTCAGAGTTTGGTCTTACAGTGGCTTGCCAGGCACCTGGTGAGAAGAAATGTGCGATCTGTTGGTGTCTGCCGGAACACTGGTAAAGGAGAGTCTTCTCTCTGTTGGCTCAGTTTATCTTCCACAGTGACTGACCTTTTCTTTTACCCTTCTAGCTGTGATTCAGAGGGTGAGGAGGGCGTGCAGAGCCTGTGCCAGTTCCTCAGCCAAACCAAACACCTGAAGATCAGATTTGACCAATCCAAAGAGGTCAACCGCAGGAATGTGACACACATCTTAGATGTGTTGGCAAAACAGAATCGCAAGCTGCAGCAGCTGTGTATTGTGTGCCATGGAGAGAACCCCTATTTCTACTCAGGCCAGGACATTCTGCAGAGCATACGGAATATGTGCGACACTAACAACCAGATAGATCTTCAGCATGTTGATTTTCGAAATATGCCCTTTACTCTTGATGGTGAGCTTGTTGAACTCCTAGCTACCACTAACCCAAACTTGCAAAGTCTGTTCATCAACAACCACACTCTGGTATGCAATGTGGCGCCGGACACGATTAGGAAAGTTCTCAGTGTGTGTCCCAGACTCTCAGCCTTGGGGGTTTACTATGCCAGCTTGTCCAGTGATGTATTTCTGGAGCTGCTCAAGCCAGGAAGAGCAGCTTTCACACATCTAGACATTTTCTGTGAGCGCCTGGACAAATATATACCAGTCATCTCAGAAGAGCTGTGGGCTGCTGTGAGGCAAAAACATCCTCAACTCTGTGTAGACCTAGAATTTGATCATACGGTCCCTGGCTGCAAAATACCACAGATCCTAAAGCTGAATATACCTGTGAGCACGCTGTAGCTTAACACCTACAATTACATGGTCGATCAGATTAGGTTTGTCACCCAGAGCTACAGCAGTACTCTAAAGAAGCTGACGCTACAAACCACATCCTCAGAGGGCTTGAATTCCTCACTAGTAGATCTGGCTAGGCACTGCCAAAATCTGCTGGAGATCCACTGCTTCTGTGTGGTCAGCAAGGAGGTGGTAGAAGCGTTCCTCGTGCACTGCCCCCGTCTGAAACAATACACTCTCAAGATCACCAAGGAACGGCACCCCTGGAAACCAGTGACAGTCTGGTGAGCAGCTCACCTACTTAGCAGACCAAGCATTTGTTCTCAAATGTGGCAGATCAAGGGCCATACAAAGAAATAGAATCGCCTGTTTTTAATTTTTCTTTAATGGAATATAGAGGGCAAGTCTTTTGTCTTCTTTGTGTTCTCTATTTAGCAATAGCACTAATGCCAAATTCACCCTTTGTGGAGTTGTATGGGAAATCATAGTGAATTTTAGTTTTGATGTTATCTTTTAAGAGACCCTCAAAGTCAAAGTGCACCATGACAGGCTCCCAGAAACTACTGAGGCAAACAGTTAAGGAAGTGACAGCTTCAGTGGGGGTGTTCTGTGTCCCTTGGGGTCCGTTAGCCACGTGGACTCATCTGTAACAACATCCGTGGTCATCTGATGGAAAGTGCCCTCCAACCTTGATAATTTCTCTTCTGGCATTTCTGTGATGGTGAGCTCACAGGGTATCCAGGTATTAGGTAACCTTTACTTTGTAACAGTATAAGGAGAAGCAAGCAGGAGAAAAAGCACTTAAAAAAGAGCACCGATAAAGTCGTAAGAAAAAGCATGTAGCCTGCAAGTATCCTTTTCTGTCCTTCTTTTCTCAGGAATGCACATTTCCAGGTTGTGAGTTGAATGCTTTTTGCAAAGGCCTATGCTTTCACTGCATTGTTAATATTTCTTAAGAGAATCAACAGTGTTTACAGTTTTTCCTGTCACCTTACAGTCAACAGCAAATGGCAAGGGTATCATGCCTCTGAAGTAGGACGTGTGTGTTGGTTGGTTGTGCCAAGGATTCTGATGAACTGTGTTTTGAAGAGAAGCTGCTGATTTGAAGTGGTCCTGGCATAAAGCTCCCTTTGCAAGCACATATTTAGAGCAATCTAAAGGATTTTGAGCGATAATAATAAAAAGTGTGTTTTCTTGTATGTTACGTGTGCAGCTGTTTTCATCAGTCACTTTTCTCAGCCAAGAGCCAAATCAGTTCTCCTGGTGGATGAGACCTGTAGCCAAGCCAACTTACAGTTCTGCCTTTTCAAAACCTGGCCGAAGACATGCAGCTCTGGGATCTGGCCAGGCTGTGCTCATCTCCACTGGCCAGCTTCTGGGGCAAGAAAATTCCAAAATAACAACTATTTGAGTGCTTGGACAAGCACAGTGCTGCAGGGCTGGGTGCCCCGCAGGCTCCTGGTGGGTGGATTTGCTCTGCAGCCTTGCTAACCTCCTGGTACAAGGTGCGTGGCACGTGTTCCCTCTGCATGACGCTGCGTATTTATTCACAGCTCTGTGAGATCAGCTGCAGTGCATTTTCATTCTGTGTATTGTTCTCTGGGGCTGGTGATGCCATTGCATTGTGCTGAGTTTTTACGAGGGAGAGCAGCACTGCTGATGTGACTCCCAGGGAGCCCACTTTCTACCGGCCTGGGATAAAATTCAGTGGTTCATTCTGTGTTGGACACACATGCGTGCAGGGGAGCTGGCACTCTGACAGCAATGGGGGCAGTGTAGCTGGGACATCGGAGAACTATGCAGGACTCACCCAGTTCCCTGGTGATGGATGGCTACTCCAGCAATGTACCAGCCTTCCTAACCAAGCTCTGGACGCTGGTGGAAGATCCCGAAACAAACCACCTCATCTGCTGGAGTACGGTATGTGCAGCCCATGCTAGGTTCCACTCTGAGTGCTTTAAGGGGTGTTAAAACCAAATCCTCTAAAAGATACAGACTCTTTAGGAGAGAATAGGTCTTCACCTTGCTTCAGTTCCAGTTTTCTGGAAAAGGTGCAAAGCTGTTAAAGGAATTGAGTGATGGTTGGGTGATTTCACAAGCATCTCTTGGCAGCCCTTCACCAGTGTCATGGTAGCAGGGTTAGGGTTAGGCTGCCATAAGGAGCCTTCAGACCACAAGCTGAGGAAGAGCTTTACTCACCTTTTCAGCTAGTTCATGTGGTGGCTGTGGTGATGCGTATTTGTACCACTTCTCTAGTGGTAGATCGGTTTGGTTTGGTTTCTTATTTGTCTCTGGGGCTTTAATTGACTTAAGTGCAGTCAGTGGGTAAAAAGTCCCTCTTGTAGAGTGTTTAGAAACCACGTTGTGTTTTTGACCTGAGTAAGGCTTGCTGCGAATAACACTGTGATTTTGTCTCCAGCAGGGAGCTATCAGATAAGTTGTGTACATAAACATGGTCTCCAAAAGAAAGCATCTATTACAAAAGCAGATTTAAAGGGAGGGAGAAAAGTGTGAGACAGTATTTTTGCCATGTGCTTTTGTCCAGTACAGCTTTCATTCAAAACCTGTGATAGAATTTAAGCTGTTTAGTTATTCAGGGCTTTCTGAAGTTGGTAGTACGTGGCCATACCACTTGGAACCACTGTGTTTTAAGTAACGACTTTCTAACTAGATATCAATACATGTAAACAGTCCCCTCTCTGTTGTATGTGCAGTATTCCCGATGTTGGTTTCAGGTCAGCTGTCATTTTGGACCTTCCATCATGATGCTCTGCTTTCCTGCAGCCAGACGTTGACTTACAGATATCTTCTTGGGTGAGGCATCATTAAGGTTGGAAAAGAACTCTAAGATCATCTGCAGAGGTCTGAGATTCCCTTGTTGCATCCTTCTCTTCTCCTTGTCAGTGCTGTTAGAGCTGAGGGGCTGCAAAACTTTCCTAAGATTTCTGGATGTAATCAGAGCTCTTGATAAACAGGACCTGTAAGGAGTAATTGAATAAACCTTTGCATGGCACAGGATATCTGCCCTGTGGGTCTGTCAAAACCAGCTGGGATAAACATCTGCCAAGACTGGTGAGCAGATTGTTAGTGAATGTCCTATGCACTTGGCCAGTTTTGCTTCTGCTCTGTGCAGCAAGGATCAATAGGAAAGATTCTGGTGATGGTCAAAGGGCACTGTTGAGGCAAGAAGGAGGGTTGTCTGTTGTGAGCATGCAGGGTTAATTGCGAGAGCAGGCAGAAGAAGCCTGTGTGGGCCTGCTGTTCCAAGCACAGTGGGAATTGGCACTGTATGCCAATGGGAGTGTAGTGGCATGCAGAGCAGGCTGGGTGGTGGGTGCATGGTGGGACTCAGGTGAAAATGCATTGCCAGTTCTGTCCCTTAAGAAGGTGATGTGGGTTTGTATTTGCAGAACATTTCGGGGCAGCTGCAGTGCAGCATGTCTGCCAGGCCCTCTCTGCAGCAGCTTACCTGCCAGCAGGAGAGAGGCCAGCAGGGGAGATGTGGGCTTCAGTGAGCCTGTCTGTCCCAGCCTGGTTTGCTTTGTTTTGGAGTCATGAATCCTGGCAATACATCCTCAGAAATGTCTTTTAGCAAGTTCAAATGCATGTTGCTAACCTGAACTGTCAGTACAATCGTTAAAACTTTATGCCATAATTCAGCCAAGTTTGTGGCTGCCCTCGTGACTGTGTGCTTTCAGAAATAACCCAGAGAAGGTGTGTAGAGCTTCTGTCAGTGCGGTATCCCCAGAGATTTCATGTCGTGCCATGTTCTTGTGCCACGTCTCCAGGCAGTGCTCCCTCCAGGGCCCCTGTGCTCTGGAGCAGACAGTTCACAGCGTGAACCTGTGCCTGCGCCTTCATCGATTATAATGGCAATTTCCACTTTCCAAGACTTCTCCAGACATAAGTTTCTTTCTGTGAGGTCCACACAAGAAAGGGCAGCAATCGTGAGCTGTGAGCACTTGGGATGTAAAAACCTGTAGATTTTTTCTCACATCTGGGGTTCTGAACAAGCAGTCAAAAAGGATGAAAAACGTGGCTGTGCCAGAACTGAAAGGGGAACGTTGTTCACCGAAAGTTGTTGTCACTCTTCACAGCTTCAAGGTGACAGAGCATGACTAGTCCTGCTGTAGGACTCAAAGGAACCACCTCCTCCTGGCCTTCTCCTACAGTCTTCTGACTGCCTCTGTCCTTATTGCATTTGCAGAACGGCACCAGCTTCCATGTGTTTGACCAAGGACGCTTTGCCAAAGAGGTGCTGCCCAAGTACTTCAAACACAACAACATGGCCAGTTTCATCCGGCAGCTGAACATGTGTAAGTTCAACTTGCATGGGTCTCATGGGATACAGGGAGAGGGAGAGAGAGAGCAAGGCTGGGATGGGAAGGACAGAAGGGAGTTGTAGATAGAAACACTGGGAGCCCACGTATGCACATTACTGTGACGTTATGATTCTATGATTCTGTGATTATTGATTTTGCCAAAGAAGACATTCCTCTTAGATACCAGTGAAGTGATCTTGTGTAGAAGATCTATGGATTTTTCCGTGGCTTCTACCATGGCATTTCTGTTAGATTCAGTCATAAGCTGTGGCTAAGAAATTTCAGCTACCAGGTTATCTGCTTTCCTTGATCAATTTGATGTCCATACGGGGCTTTTTCTGGCAGCTCACTACCATGAAATCTCCCTCGAGACAGCTTCCTCTGATTGTAGCATGCCCAGCTAAGGTCGGACAGCATTTCACCCAGCAAACCTTGCTAATTGGACACGTTCACCCCTCAGCAGAGGTTTACACATAGCTGTTGGCGACACCTAGACCCTGTTTGTATGAAATATACTTTTCTGAAGTGCTACTTCCTTTCAGTGACAGTCTGTATGTTCCTCAGTGAAGTTTTCCCTCTGCAATTCAAGCGTACAATAGCACTGTTGTGAATACGAGGCCAGTCTTGAGGAGGGGTAGATGTGGTGTAGAAACCTTTCTAGAACTTCAAAGAGGTATATGACGTAGATTTCCCTCACTTCTGGAGGCCAGGAGGAGAGCATGGGCCCACTGACTTTTCACCCACACCCTTTCCATGCAGATGGCTTCAGGAAGGTGGTGAACATTGAGCAAGGGGGGCTGGTCAAGCCTGAGCGGGATGACACTGAGTTCCAACACCTATGCTTCCTTCAGGGCCATGAACACCTCCTGGAGCACATCAAGAGGAAGGTGAGGAGTTTGAAACTGTGACTGAGATGTGTTCATTGCACGGATTCTACCACAGCTGCTTTCCTGTCTTGATAGCTCCCCAAAGGCAAATTTGGGGTTTTTTTTGCAACGTGGATTGGCATGCTGTGGACTTCTTGGCATGACTCAAACATCACCTTGCAATGTGCTTCCTAGCCTGGGCTGTATGTTCTGCTGGGGCAAGGGTCCTCTGAGCTCAGGGCTTGGCTTTCACCAGCTGTTGGTTTGTTTTGCCCTGTTGCCCATTGCCCTGTTGCCCAGTGCCACAGATCTTTGTGCTGCACAGCCAGGGTTGCTTCTGACTGCTCTCTCATTTTGAATCATCTCCTTTTCTAGATCAGTATGACAAATCTCTTCCTGAATCTCCCAGCACTCCCCTCCTGTTGCTTCAGAAGCTATAACCTACTCCTGTCAACTGTTTACTGTCTTTTAACCTGTTTGTGGCCTCCAAAAAGGGCTGTTCTCTCACTGAATTAGCATATTGACTTCAGAAAGTAACTACAACAAAAACATCATGGAAATCCAAGTGTAATATATCAGTTCAAAGCAGCTCCTTAGGCTTAGTTCTGTAAAGAACAAGGTTTGATTTGGGGTCTCTAAAACTATACAAAATTGAAGGAGTTAAGACTTAGTTCACTGCTTTCCTGTTCCTCAAAGTACCTTTTTTTCCAAGCTGATTTTGAATACATACCCAGTGGACAATATCCTGCCAACAGCCCTCTGTAAGGAAGCACTTTTCCTGCACTTTGCTGCATTTTATCTCATTGGCCCTTGCAGTAATACCCAGACTCTTGTGAACATGTCGCCTGCCTGTGTATGCCAGCATACCAGTCTGGCCTTGGGAGTCCTGCCCCTGAGCCACAGCCATCATCCACAGCCCTTCTGGAGGTGGTGAAGTCCACCTCTGCTTTTTTCTTCCTTAGGTGTCAGTAGTAAAAAGTGAGGAGACCAAGATGCGCCAGGAGGACCTCAGCAGGTTGCTGTACGAGGTACAGATCCTGAGAAGTCAGCAGGAGAACCTGGAGTGCCAAATGCAGGACATGAAGCAGTGAGTTGAACCCTACTCAGGCTGCTTCTTTGTAGGCATTGGCTTCTTGAGAGATGGTCGTGGAGAGTGCTTGAAAGGAGGAACCTAGCACAGCTGCTTGCCAGGGAGCACGTACTGAGCTAAGAATCTTCTCTTTGCTTAAGTATCCTCTTTGAACAAAATGAGTTTGTATTATTTATGTATCTTCTCAGCAGTAAGTATAAACAGAGAAAACGCTGATGCATGAATGTGTCTTCAGAGTGCTGCACTAGGGCCTGCTGCATCTGAACAGCTGACCTTTGTTTTGATCAGAGGGACTAGATCTGCTGAGATAACTTGTGGATTTCTGTGCAGAGCTCCCAGTGAGCTACAGTGTACAAATCAATCCTTAGCCTCTCTGTCTTCTACAACAGGTAGACGTTTTCTCTTCATCCATATTTTCCTTTTACAGATGAGATAAGCACAAAGGAAGCCACACAGGAAGGATGAGTATTGGAGACTGACATAACTGAGTTTTCTCCAGATAGAAGTGAAGGCAAAAGGAGATATGCGACACAATTTTAAACCTAGAAGAGGCTTTGGCAGAAATGCAGCAGTACCACATCCAACGATTTAAAGTCAGAAATCTATCCCTGTTATCCTCTACATTTAATACATATGACCAGCCAAAAGAATGTGTGGACGTGAGCAGCTGTAGTAGGTGTAGCTGTAGGACCCTCTCTCTGTTGTGTAAGAGCAAGAAAGGTGTATGTAGTACTTCTTGCATGTGGTCACCTGAACTCCCAGCCACCTGAGTGTGATAGCTAATCCTTCAATCCTTCTTTAATTTATAATGCTTCTCACACTTAGCATGTGTGTGAAACCACACTATGAAATCCAGGTACAGTAGAAATAGAAGTTTTGCTCTAGGCTTGTTTCTTAACTTAATTTTCAAGGAATTCCAGCAGGGACTACTGCTGTACAAGCTGCTATACGGGGGTAGCTACTTTGCTATTTCAGTCCACAGACATTGTATTCCCAGCTGTAGCATCAATCCACACTAGAAAGACTATTACCACCTAAAGGATGTGTAATGTGTAAAAAAAATTCCACAAAAAAACCCAAACATGCCCTCCTGCTACTCTCCTGTATATATGGTGGCTTCTCTTTATTTGTTTCTCCTCCAAACTTTGGTCTATAGTTCTGAAATTGAGGGAAAACAAGGAAAGGAATCATGTGACTGTAGCTGGGACATCTGCAAGGTGCCGAAGTCTGCAATGACCCAACATGAGACTTTGCTGAGCTGAGTGCTGTGCACTGTGGCAGCACCGTGGGCTGTTGGGATGTTTCTGTGCTTACAGGACATTTCTGTTTCACTTTCAGGCAAAATGAAGTCCTCTGGAGGGAGGTTGTTTCTCTACGGCAAAACCACTCACAGCAACAGAAGGTGATCAACAAGGTAGTGATCATATGAACCAAAACTCATGTGGTCTGCACAGTGCATGTCCTGCTCTGATTTTTTTTGCCCCATCATCTTCTCCACACTCTGTGATACCACAGTTTGTGTGTTTTCCTTTCTTTCTAGTTGCACGATGCTCCCACATGTCCCATGTGCCATGATCATTGCGTGGAGCAACTTTTGCTCTGAGATTTTCATTTTGCTGCCAGTCCATGATGTGATGTTAGGAACCACTCTTCCATCCAAGTCCCAAGCAGGAGAGCACAGCCCACACTGACTGCCCTGTGTGATACCATCCTTGTTTTGGTGGTATTGGCACTGACTGTTCTGTATGATACTGTCCTTTGTTCTGGTTGTGTTGATGTCTTCTGGCTTCCCAAGCCTTTTCTCCCCACACTGCTAGCACTGAAGCAGCAGCAGTAGAACTGGCTAGCCCTTTCTTCAGTAGTCATCTTCAGCATTTTGACAAGTTAAAGGAGCTATCTCCCTTAAACTCTAGTGTGATCTGCTTGGAAAAGGACTCTCCAGTGGCTCCAATATGGTGCTGATGTGACTGAGCATGTCACATTTTTCAGTGCCCCTGAGCCATGTTCTGACCCTCACGTGGCATCAGTCATAGGACTGGATAGAAATGCATGAGGCTGTCCAACCTTTCTCCAGCTCTGAGGCTGGACCAGTCACTCTGCTCATTGTGGAGGCATTTATGCAATTCTGTTTTGTTACATTTAGCAGTGAGTAAGATACAACTGTGTTATATCATAATAATGCTCTCTTTGTTAGGAGTTCAAAGCAGAGCTTTAGCTAGAGCTGATTTGGGAATATGTTGCTAAGTGATTCTTCTCCCATCCTGCATCGTACTTGTACCTTTTATCAGCACTGAACTTCACAGGGCTGAAACACTCAACCAGAAGAGCAGAGGCCTCTCTCCAGTGTCTCCTCTGGGAGGTTTCTTCTTTCACTTGCAAAGTCCTTATTAGATCTTATGGAGCCTTTTTTAAAGGGCTCTGAAAGGCCAAGTCTCACTGAAATCACAGAATCATTAAGGTTGGAAAAAGACCTCTAAGATCTTCTAGTCCAACCGTCCACCTGCCACAAATATTGCCCACTGACCACATCCATCAGTGCCACATCTCCATGGTTCTTGACCACCTCTGGGGGACGGTGACTCCCTGTCCCTGGGTAATCTGTTCCACTGTTTGCCTGTGTGCCCCTACAGGCATGGTTATCCACTGGATCGGGCTCCTGGAGTTCTGCATGCATCGTGCTGAGAGCTCTGAGCATGTGCACCCTGCAGCTTTTGTGCACAGTGGGCTAACGTTGTCCTGGAGTCCTGTTTTGGGCTGCGTCTTGGAATTTGGCTCCCGTTATTTCATGTCTGCTCCCAACTTTGGGCTGGTGTCAGGAGGGAGGGATGTGTGATATGGGAACAGAGAATGCTGAATCACTGATGATTAACACTGGACTGTGATGTCTCCTGACAGCTGATTCAGTTTCTGTTTGGCCAGCTCCAATCAAGCCCCGGCAGCACTGGGATAAAGAGGAAGCTGTAAGTATCTGGGTGCGGGGTGTACACTCACAGACCCATAATGCTGTCCCCTTGCTAAAAGCACAAGCTCAGCTCGCACAGGCAGGCGGTCACCGGACCAGGCACCATGGGGATGGGAAATGAATGAGCTTAACTGCCGAGTCAGACCTGCTGACATGCCCCATTCAGTGGCCTGTAGAGAAGTACTGTGTCAGCTCATGACCTTTATTTGGGAAAGATGGGAACACTCAACGGTGGGAGAAGGGCAGGGCCCCTGGGCTAGTCCTACGGGCAACCATTTTCCCACTTGTTATTAATGGGAGCAGGGCTGGGCAGTTGTCATACACCACTGCTGTGAAAAAAAAAGCAAACCATTAGTGAGAAACTGTGCTGGAAGGAGCAGAAGAGCACAGAACAATTGGCACAGCACCTGTGTTGGCCTCTTTACAAAGAGGGATACCGCTGATGCTACCCAGCTGCAGTTTGCATGATGCTGTGTGTGTGTTAATTGAGCTTCTGTTTCCTTGGAAACACTAAGGCCTGTCTCCAAAGCACCTTAGTGCAATGCA
The DNA here is from genome assembly GCF_038088225.1 of Cyrtonyx montezumae. Lineage (NCBI taxonomy): Eukaryota > Metazoa > Chordata > Aves > Galliformes > Odontophoridae > Cyrtonyx > Cyrtonyx montezumae. The sequence goes on from NW_027071903.1 coordinate 16,212,969, forward strand.
TGTGCTCGTAGCACTGTGCATACCTGTGTCTAAGGCTGCAGAACAGAAGTCCAGAACAGAAAAATGCATAATTAAGCTTGTAAACCATTCCAAAATTATTTGTGCAAAGAGGGGTCTGGGAACTCTTGGAGGACATATCCTAAGCTTCAGGTTTGCATCCTCCACAGCAGTTCTGATTGTAGGGACAGGTATTTCTTCCTCATTTCTTCCTCATATTTCATCATTTCTTCCTCACATGGGAAAGAAGTTGTGCTCTATGTACTTCACTCTCCTCTTTCAAGTAATATCTGTAAGACCCAGACCTTTTCTCTGTGTGGCTGCTAAGGGCACTTCTTAATGGTGATGTCCTCTGAGACCACCACTCCCCTTCTTGTTCTGTAACACTGAACACTGGTGTGCATTACAGCCGAGGAAATACAGAATAGCTGGGGAACCAGCCCTTGGCTGACAGCTGTTGCTTGTAAGAGCAGCCAGGGATTGACCAATTAGTGCATACCAGGACAACAAACCTCTTGTTTTTCTTCCAGGTCTCCGATGCTTGACAATGGCTTGTCCACTCCTCAGGTGTCCAAGTTCAGCCGGCATTTGTCTGTGGACGCCCTCCACGATGCCTATTTCATACAGTCGGTGGGTATACTTCGGGAGGTTTCTGTGGCCAAGGAGGGGAGAATGTTTGAAGCAATAGTATGGTTGCTAGAGTAAAGAGTTTGGCCAGAGTATAGCAGTGAAGAAGAGGTTTGCAAAGCGGAGCGGCGTTCACCAGGTGCCTGCTTGGGCAGGAGTTCTGGAAGATGGAGCTGGATGAAACCAGCAAGCTGCCTCTCTCCTTCTTGGGCCCACGGAGACCCAGCTGACTTACTGGTGCTCTTTACTGACTCAGAAAGAGAAATCTGTTTTCCCTTTGCTTTCCCCTTAGCCATCGACAGAACCCGCCCCCTGTTTGCATAGCCCTGCGGTGGCTGCAGGACCCATCATATCCGATGTTACTGAAGCATCATCATCCAGCATAATAAATATGCAGTCTCCTCCTGATAATGACAGGTAAACACAGAGAGAATGGGGTATATTGGGGCTTGTTGAGGAAGTCTCCTCTTAGTTTTGACAAAGAAGCAACCAAATCAAACTCTACATCTTTCTGCTAACGAGAACAGAAGGGTTGCATCGTGACTTCCGACATTTGATATCTTTTCTGTGAAGAGGTCCCAGTGACATAAGAATTGAATGCAGGGGCATTTCAGTTCTTATCTCTTCCTGCCGCAGACGTGCAGCATATTTGGGGCTGGTATCAGAACAGCTACGCAGCGATGTCAGTGGAAACTAAACAGACTGGTGAGTCGTGAAAACAGTTTCTCAGGCATAGAGGCAAGAAAAATTGACCCTAGAAACTACATGTATATCTACCTAATAATTGAGATCATCCCCATAAAAGTAGCTGGAAGCGTTTAGTGAGCTCCAGTTAAAAAACTGTGTGCTGAAAGGCATTTCTGAAGCAGAAAGAAACTCATGTAGCCTTCAACTGTTGTTGCTCTCAGCTTATTTCTGAGTGCCATCTGGCGGCCTCTGATTTGTGCTGTGTCTGCGTGGCTCTTCAGGAGTGTGAGGCTGCAGAAAGGTGAGCTTCTGCCAGGAGTTTAGGATTCACAAGAAGAAAATCTGATCTAAAAACAAATGCTGGGGAAGGCTGTGTTATGTCACATACCATCCATATGTGGGACGTGTTCATGTGCTGTCTCACAGAGGAGATGGTCTGTCAGGGCTGTAAAATAATACTATTTTGTGTGGCTTCCCATGTTGGTATGCATGCCACTGGCTGCAGCTGTGCAGCTTCGCAGGGAGCTGGAAAGTTTTCTGTAAGTGGCATGGAGTAAGTTTTGACATGGAAAGTTGTAATGTTTGAGCCTCTAGTGTCATACTGGAGGAATAGAATGGTAGGAGTAGAATGGTAGGAATAGAGTGGAGTGCTCCCACTGCAAAAGGGCAAACCTCTGCTTCCAAACAAGTTACTGTCTAGCTGAGGCTGTCTGATCTCAATGGCTTCTTCTTTGAATCCTGCATGGCCACAAGATCCTGACCTGTGTCACTAGGGTTTCTGGGTAGCTCATTGGTCCAATGCTGGCTCCAGATGGTGAGGTCTTGCCGATCCCATTCCTATTTCCAGGGTGGAGACTTCTTATCTGGAGGCCCTCTCTAGCTAGTGACTTCTTACCTGTATTGAGTGCAGTACTCATCTGAAGAGTGATGAATGTGTGAAAGTGTATTTTCTGTATTTGCAAGACAATCTACTGGGGTAAATTCATTATAACCATGACTGACATAGTCACTGAAGACATTCCAGCTGAGCATTTTTCTGATCATAGAATCACAGAATCATAGAATCATCAAGGCTGGAAAAGACCTCCAAGATCATCCAGTCCAACCATCCACGTACCACCATTTCTCAGTAAACTATGTCCTTGAGTGCAACATCTAAACATTTCTTGAACGCCTTCAGGGACGGTGACTCCACCACTGTCCTGGGCAGCCCGTTCCAGCCTCTTTACAGCCCTTCTGTGTAGAAAGACCTTACTGCACATCAATTTCCAGGTATTAGCAGCTCCTGCTGCCCTTCCCAGTGATGTGGAGCAGTGTGTGTAGGGATAAATGTTGTCTCCACTGCAGGGAGAAGTGCCTTATGCTGATCAAGGAGGAGCCAGCAAGCCCGGGTATGAATGCCACTGCTGAACATGATGTCCCACTCTCTGGCTGCCGGGCCTGCCCCGAGCCCCCTGTGCTTCCAGTTGCCATGGTGCAGTCTGTCCTGGAGGGCAAAGGGAGCTGCAGTATGCCCCCCCCAGGAACCTCACAGCTCCCCGAGAGGAGAGGCAGGAGGACACTGCTGGACAGGTGAGGGGGAGAGCTGCAGCCCTGTGTGATCCACAGCTCTTCCCATTACCAAGGGTATGGGAGGCTGACTTTAATCACCTGGTGCAACTGGTGAGCTCCGTTCTGCACCCAGGAGGGTTCTCTCACTTGTTGGCTGTCATCCCTGGCCCCTTCCTGCTCCATTGGGGCCTATTTCTGGGATTAATGCAGCTGAAATTACGTGAATCAAGGGTGACAGTGGGCTCTTGGTTTTCTAAATGTTATTTAGAACCACAGAACTGCTAAGGCTGGAACAGACCTCTGAGATTCCTGAGTCCAACCCCAGCCCATACCCACCATGCCCACTGCCCACATTCCATGGCTCAGTTCAGCTGGCTGTCAGATCACAGCCCTGGATCCTTTCCCTCTGCACAGCTTTCCAACCACTCTGCCCCAACACCGTAGCAATGCGTGGGGATGTTGTGACCAGAATGCAGAACCCAGCACTTGGTCTTGTTCAACCTCATCCAATTGACCTCGACCAAGTCGATGTCATCTGCAGTCCTTCCGAGGGTGCACTCCATCCTCTTGTGCAGATCATCAGTAAAGTCATTAAACAGGACCAGCCCCAGCTTCGACCCCTGGGGATCACCATTCATGTCTGGCTGCCAGCTGGATTGAGCTCCATTAAAATATATGTAGGATGCTTAGCTCTGCTTTATATCCATGCAAGTCTCATCTATGGCACTGTTTCCTTTCATCTTCCCTCAGAACAGATATTTCAGACCCACTGGAGGGCCCTGACTGGAACCTGGAGGGGCTGCAGCTGCTGCTGAGGAGCCAGCAGTATGGCCTGGAGCCTGCTGGCCTTCTGGATGTGAGTGCAGCCTTGGGCAGCAGTGTGGGGCAGTGGGGAGGGATCCGGTGGGACTGTGGGACTATGGGATGGATGGGGCTGTGGGATGGATGGGGCTGTGGGGTGGATGGGGCTGTGGGGTGGACAAACTGTGGTGCTTGTTCTCAAGTAGCCCTCTGCCACTGGCTCAGATGGTTTCTGTTTCCTATGTCTTGTTAGGAGGTGTTTTCCTGTTACTGACACACTTTTCTCTCTCAGTGCAACTGAGAATAAATTGTAGAACTGTACCCCCAGATCACAGCTCCCTTCCCCAATTGCTCAAACTTCTGCAAAATTGATGTGTGTTCCATGCCCTCATAGTGTATCTTTCCAAACAGGTCTTCAATCCCAACTTGGCAATGAGTGAGTGCAATCTGGCTGAAATGGAAGCTGGTCTGTCCTCGGTAAGAGATGGGTTTCTGAGATAACTATGATGTAAACATGTGGCAGAATTTCCTGTAGGCAGAGCTTGGACCTAGCTGAAGAAATGCTGTGGTGTAGCCAGAACAGAGACTGTGGTAATACACGCACACAGAAGAAATGAGGAGAAATTTAGTTTGGTGTTATTTGTTATTTGTTGATTTGATGCAGAGATTCCTAAAGTGAATATGGTGATTAAGTAAAAAGGGAAGGAGGTGTGAGGTTCCTGACTGCTTTTCTGCCCTGCTTGACTAGGGTTGGTTTCTCAGAGCTCTCCCTGCCAGCTGGGTGGGATAAAGATTGGGTGTTTCTGCCACGTCTGTGGACATGCAAAGCACAATCTATTCTAATGAAACACCAGAAGTCTCTAAACCTCCATTGTGATATCACTTGCCCTTATAGGTTTGGGTTCAATAATTCAGAACTTACTAGGTAATCCCATTCCTGAGGGTCTCTGCAGAGACAGGTAGGATTTGCAAGTCTTGGCAGCAAGGGGGAGGTCTCTTAAAATGGATTGCTGAGAGGAAGCTGCAGTACTCTGCTTCAGTCCTCACGTCTGCTGAATTTCACAGCAGCTAAGGGTGCAGCCTTCCCTCAGCCTTGTGAGTCCTGCAGAAAACTATGAATGTACCAGAACCTGTGATTACTGTCTGCAGCACGTCGCACCTCAAAGCATAGTACAGCTGAAAGCTGTTTTTACTTAAGGATAACCACAAGCAAATGGAAAGAAAAAATATTTTTGTGTTTGTTGCTGGCTGCAGAAGATTGTGGGCTTTTTTCTTGTAGCAGCCCAGTGAGTGTAGCCACAGCAGCTCCAGTCTGGCCTCCTCATGTGACATAAGCTTCAGTGCTAACAGGGGATTGCATCTCTCAGCAGATGATTTTGGAAGAGGCAGGGTGGGGAGCACAGCACATGTTGCTGGCAGATGGTACACAGAATGAAGTGCTGATTGTCAGAAGTGGCCTAGTTCTAACAAGCTGTCCTGTCCTTGTATAATTGTACATTGTAGTTTGTATTTTTGCATCAAGATGCAGCGACTCACAGCAGATCTGGAGAAGAACGCAACTGAGCTGAACTCAAAAGTGTTTAACCCATCATTCAGCAGTGACTGCCCAGGTAGGAACACTGGCAACTCTTGCAGACTTGGGAATGGGGTTGTAATGAAGGTGCTGAGACCAGCACTAACCATGTGCCACCTGGAGTGTCATTTCATTTTCATGATTGCCATCAGCAACAACTACTGACAGTTTCTGAGAAGAGGCAAGAAATAAATTGAGGTTAAATGTAACCAAATGACCTCTGTTCCTGCTTGGGTCCATATCAAATCTGTCATTAGCTATGCACTGTTCTCTCCTGCCTGTTCCTTACCACCTGGGAGCAACATGGCAATCTAAGCGAACTGTAGGGGTGGAAAGAGTTGCATGGGCCGTGTTTCCTCTGGCTTCTGCTCCAGGGGTGATCCCATAGCTACCAGCAACATCTCTCTGTTCCACCAGACTCTTTTACTGCTTCTCAAGGGAAATGTTCATCTGAACATGCCATCCCCCCTTAGCAATTCTGAAAAGGTGTGTCATTGACTTTTGGTAAGAATCCAGAAGTGCTTTCTTGGCCTTGGAATATTGATCTGTTATGATTTCCATGTGTATTTATCTGAACTAGTCCTGAAAGAAAGCTCTGTTAGCTTTGTTCAGGTGCCATTGCTACCTGCTCCAACTACTGCAGGGTTTTGATGTGTAGTTCAGAGTCTTCCAGCCTCCACCTTAAGCTCTGCATCTTTCATGACCAACAAAGGTATTAATGCCCAGTATCACTGGAGAGAATTACTCAGCAGGCTGGGACTGAACAGCACAGGGGGATCATCTCCTGTCTCCAAAGCCTTTCTTGTCCACGCAGGGTGCTGATGCTGGAATAATGAGGCAATTGGCGGAGGTCTCTTACTGCAAAAACAAGGAAAATGGACAGTTCTTGAGTGAAGAAGTTTCTCCTGCCTGCTTCTCATTGTCTCCTGGAAGGCATCTCAGTATTCAGGCAGAAGCCAGCAGGCAACCTGGAAAGACTTCCACAGATTTTAATGGGCTTTTGAGTGAGCCCATTGACTCAAGTGTTTCCAAGCACTTTTTGCTTTGATCAAGATCCTTCCCCTCCCAGTGCAGCAGAAATTTGCCCCTTTACAATGCTTCTTCCATAAGTGCTGTAATGTGCCTTCCAGAGACTGAGTTTTCTGTCATCTGTTTGCGTTTCCAGGGAAAGATGTCCTTCTTGAAAGCAACCAGCAGTTCCTCGCTGGCCATCAGTCAGTCTTCGGAAACGACATCATCAACTTACCTGAAAGTTCATCCCTGTATGTTCCATCTGAAAACATGGCTTCCTATCTGTCCTCTGTGGGTGTCCATGGGGATATCCCCTTAAACCTGAGCTCTTCAACTGATAACAACCAGTGATATCGCTAACAAGGTATCATCTCCCTTCCACCCACCCAAGCGTCCACAGGTTTGAATGTAAAGAAACAAAAGTGACTCAGAAACCTACAGGAGAATTGTTGTGCCCTTTCTTTTTGAGTAGATAGGAACGGCTGTTGCACTGCCCACCCTGCCCCTGGCTTTCAGTGTTTGCCCAGGATAACAGTTTCAGAACAAAATGCTGCTTCTGGTGCTTGTTCCTACATGGAGCAGGAAGGTGGTGGGAGCTGTTTTTCTTGAAAATGCTTTTACAAGTTTCAAGTTTTTTAAGAAAATTGGGGAGTGAAAAGTAGCTTGAAAGTTCATCAAGGACCTCATAGAACAAAGCAATCCCAGCTGGTGTCTGCGACAGCAAACTGTTGGATTTTAGTAGGGTGGCACAGGTCAGCTGATGCATTACCCTCTGAATGCCATTTTTTCAGTAGAAAATTAGTTTTATGTGCCAGACCAGTGCTCTAAAAATATTCTTTTATTACCTATTTTTTGTTTCTGGTGGGATGTATTTCTGCCTCTCCCTAATCTTCCCAGGATGAACAGGAACATGAAGGTCCCTCAGGGTGTGCTGAAGATAGTTTCCTGAGTGATCACTCCAAGAAGTTGAGTGATCACCCTACAACATCCCATCCCGAGTTGAAAGGGTTGTTGGTTGTTTTTTCCCTGTTTTATCTTCTATGACATAAAGGCAGGGCACTCCATGCTTTAATTCTTATAGTAAGGGATGGAGTCTCCTGCACACAGTTTTTTATTTTCAAAGAAGACTGGTGCACTCCTGGGAGAAGTAGTTCATGTCCAGTCCAGTGGGATTTCTCCTTGGCCTTGACCTGCTCTATTTCCCCTGAAGATGTGCCTGTAGGTTTATTAATGTATGAAATCTGATGAACCAGTTTAATTGATTGGAGCCCCTTTTTAGGACTCTCAGCTTCAGGTACCTTCTCAGTGTCAAACTGATGCAGAAGAGTTACTCCACCGTGTCCCAGTGACTTTCCTTCTGCCCTTTGTTCCTCTGAAACCAGCCCCTACAGGCCAATTTAAGCTTCTTTCATGTGGTTTCTGATGGCTGAGTTTCTCAACAAAGCAGAGCTTTGGTTTTTTATGCTGTAGCACTAATGAGAACATATTATTTATCTCAGTATCCTCTAGTTGAATTGCTTTTCCTTAAGGAGACTACCCAAATGCAGTGGGACAGACCCAGGAGATCCACCTCAGGCCTTCCAAGGGCTTAGACAGGGAGCTATAAGCCATGCCAACACCATCTGAAGAACTGCCTTGCCAACTTTCATTACAGCGATGATTCTTGGTACTATATCATATTCCTGAGCATCTAGAGTGGTCAAGCAGCATCCACCCAAAAACAGAGTTGATCAGGTGAATGCGGGCTAAAAATATCCTAAATTAGACATGCATGTTTTAAATGTACTTTCCTCTCACTGCCCTTTGCTCCATCCATTTGTCAGTGTGTGAACTGATGAGAACAATTCAGACACTCATTTTCGCCAGCTAGCTGCTGTGAGGGGCCGTCACTGCCCTGGAGGCACTGTCTTGGCAGAGTGATGAATTCAGAACTTCTGAATTAATTTCATCCACTGTTTGTCCATTCAGGGCTGAGGGAAAAACCTGGCAGCCCCCACTGGCCTGGTATTTAGATCGTGTTCTTGAGCGTAGCATGGACAAAGTTTCTTTTTTGGCAGATCTGTGCTTAGAGGGTTTGTCTAGATCAGCTCACTTCCCACCGTACTCCATCACTTCCAGCAATGGAGAGCTGTGGAGTTGCAGTCTGCTTGCTTCCTTTCTCCTGGGAAGCTGTGTCTTCTCACTCTCTTCTCACCTGACAGAATATGTCATCCTCGTTCAAGTTTTACATCTTGGAACCTTGACATCCTCAGTTCCTTCATGTTAGCACTGATTGTACATGGATCCAGTAGGGATCGTGACTTCAAACTTCTCAGTAGTTTTCCTTATTTTTATGAAGTCTGTCACATGCCTGAAGTCAGACACATGCTTGGATGCCTTACGGCACGAATGTCCAGTTGTGTTTGAAACACCAACCACCTCAGGAGAACTACTTGCAAGGAGGTGCAGACCGGGAGGGGCCTGGCACCGCCTGCAGCACGCAGCACTTCTCTGTGCTGCTCAGTGGCAGACTGCACACGCTGCACGCAGCCGCTCCTGACTGGTGCCTGGGCTTTTCTTTAGGCTGTTGGCTCTACTGTCAACATGAGCTTGGATCTTGATGGAGGGAGGGTAACTTCCAGGAGAGCGATGAGAGCCACTCCTGAAGAAGCAGGCTGGTGTACTTTGACTTTTTACATTGTTGAGTTTACCTGAAGGTGATGTGCTAAGACTGCATGTTTGTTTGTTTTGCACTATGCTGTACATTTGTAAAGTGTTACAGAAAACAATAATTAAATTGTTCTCTTTTTCTCATTTAGTCTTGTTCTGGCATTTTCTCACAATTTCCACTTTACCCCTTACTCTTCTCCCCCTTTCCATCTGAAGGGACTGGCAAGTGATGATAACTTTCTGAAATTTAACAGTGAACCTTGTGAGATGTTGCACTGGCGGACCCACTGATGGATTGTGATCATCTGTGTTGAAACTAATGTTGAACTTTGTAAGGAGAAGACTCCTGTAAGGCTGCTATAAGGCAGCCTGCTCTCCACAGGCACTTTGCTCACCCCTCGCCCTTCCTGAAGGCCAAAAAAGAGTTGAACAGCATGCCTTTGCTGATGGCAACTGGAAAATGCCTGAAGTTAAAGAAACCGTGCCACCATCCTTCATGTTCTGGCCGTGGTTGTGCTTTGTGGTTAGGAGCAGTGCTCTCACCACCAGATGGCACCGAAACCCTAATGGCTAACTGCATATATACGTCTTTTCAACGAAAGCATAGTGACTTTTCCTTGAAATGTGTGTGCCTATGAGGCCTGTACCATTCTATCTACAACAAACTGTCACAGATTTAAAGAAATATGAAACAAGATACTCAGCTGAACTTGGCCTAACAAAGTCACCTCGCTCCTCATGTTGCTGTTGTTGATTCAATCATAACGACAATGTCAGCTCGTGAAGGTGAGGCCACCTCCATTATCCTGCCACTAAGCAGTGTACAATAACCACTCTAATGCTAGGAAAATGTGAGCAATGAATGCCACGGCAGCAGAATTGGCCTGGAGTTGGCCATTTCTTCTAATTATTATTTATCGTTATTATTACTGTTATTATTGTAGTGTCACAGTGATCCTCACTTCCTTGAATTTTGTTCTCTACTTCAGTAGGAAAGTAAAAAACAAAAGGAGGGTGTTGTGGGGAAAGAGAACCCTGCAGGAGTTGCTTCCATTGCACTTTGGCACAAAACTACCACTGTGGAGTGAAAGAGAAGCTAGTGAACAAGGAATTGCTTTGGTCTGCTTTTTAATACCCAAATTATCTACCACTGACTGGCTGGTTATTTTCATTTCATTTCATTTCTTGTCAAGAGAAAAAAACATTAAAATGGCAGTCATCAGTAGATGCTTCACCAATATTACCTTCAAAGCTAAAATCATATTTTCCATGCTCAGACATTATTTCTACATTTGTTTTTCATAAACGATCACAATGTCTGTGAATATCTGATCCTTAAAATCTTGGTTTGTCATTAAAATCTACCCAGTGTAACATGTACTGGTAAGATGACAGGTTACTAGTAGAATATTTAGTTCAAATGACAGAAATGTGGTACAATATGGATTGAAACAACCTAAGTAAAACAAAACTGTAAGTTATATGAGAAACATTTCTAGAAGGATGCAGTGAAAAGGAAAGGACATGGCAAAGTGGAATTTAACCTTAACATACAAATGCCATGGCATTTATTAGTAGTACAGCTGGAAAGCTGCCCAAAAAGATGAGGGATTTCCAGCACCTTTGGAATGGGGAAATGAGGCACTCCTTACCTGCCCTGATAGTCATGTTTTAGAACCACATCAGCTCTGAATGAAACACTCAGTTGAAGGCAATGGGTTTTTATAATCAGTATTACGTCTGTTTTAATAAGCAGCCCTTTTGCTGAACTCTTTATCTTGAGAACAACTGTATGCAGTCAGCCAGGCACGATGCTCCAGATATGGTCTGTTCTATTGAAAGCAATCAATTTAATCCCCTCTTGCTGTCCATGTCATCATGGGGTTCAGCTAGCAACTGTACTTCTCCATCAGTACTGTTTCCTGTTAAAAGGCAAGTTAAAGGCAGGTGAAACTCACTGGTTATATCTAACACTGGAAATAGAAGTGCAGAGCCCAGTTTTTAAAAATCATTTAGATTAAACTCAGCAACGACTCCTGTGTGATAAAACAGAATGTTTTAATTTTAAATTGATTAGGATTCCTATGTAAAAAATAACAAGAGGTGATTGTTAAGTAATATGGTGGACTTGAAGTTTGTTTTAATTTTTTAAACTTTTTTTAACAAGAGCTAAACACATCCTTAAAGTTAGCATATATGTGCCACCCATTTTCCTCTGTGATTAATTGTATTGCTGTAATCTTACCAGGGCAAGCAGTGGTGACCTTACTGTCCCCTTCCCCTGGGCTGGGGTCATCTGGCTGATTGCAGGTCGATGACAATAGTAGGTTATCAGTAGGCTGGGTGATAATCTCCTGTATCAAGACTTTACAGGGGTCAGTGGTTTTGTCTTTTTCTGAATGAGAAGGCTCTGTAAAGAATTCTTTAATAAGGGGTCTAAAGCACTCCTTTTCTTGCTCTTTGTGGATCTTACGCACATTTGAAAAAATGGATATTTCAATGTCTCCTACTGAGTCCTCAGATGTGATTTTATTGTTTTCCTCTAATGCAGAATCACCATCGTTTGTTGTTTCAGAAATTATTTCAATCTTTGGGTGATATTCTTGCTGCAAAAGCAGAAAATATAATTGAAGATGTTATTGCGCTTGACGTAACAACAAAAATAGGTAAATATCTCTTGGATCCATACATGGATTACTAGTCTTGATGTGTTTTTGTCCCAAAATGTACAGAATATCTGCTTCACAGCCATAGCTCTGCTTTTTTGCAAACTGATCTTGGGTTAACTATGTCAGACATCAGCCACGAGCTGACCATAAACTACTAATCATTCATAAAAGAAAAAGATCATGCAGCAATTCAGCAATGTGTAGTGTCTAGAACTTCTTTCTTTACCAATTCATTGTTCCAAAATGAATATGTGCATTCTATTAAGAAGAAAACCCTCAGAGGATCCTAATTGACTAGAGCAGATGAGAATAGCATGGCCCTTTGATTTACACCATACTGGCTGGTACTGATCCAACCGGAACAGAAATTTCTTTTTCTATTAGACTGAATAAAAAAAAAGCAAACCCAAAAGCTCATACTTCAAGAGCAAGTCACTGACAAGGGCAAGAGGATTCATGGGCTTAGATCTATTATTTTGCCCTAATCACAACAATAACTTTGACACTTCCAATGCCCAGGAAATGACCTTAACTAAGAGGCTATGGGAATTCAAGGCTGGATTTCTGGTAAAGAATTTATTCTGAGGTGGAGGGTTTGGGCAGTAAAGCAGCAGGACCAAGACAGAGGTGTCTGCATTTCACCACTGTGAGCAACGCTTGCATGACTGACTTACACAATATACTGAACCTTGCCAGTTCTGCTTTTAAACTAGGACTTAACCAGACACTACCCAAACAGAGAGATCTGACATCTTTAACTGCATTTAAGAACCAAGCACCCGGGGGAGTATGAGAGGTGCAAACACATGCTTTATTAATCCTCTTTGTTCTCTGTTCTGTTTCTTCTCTTATCTTCTAATTGGAGGCTTTGTTGGCCAAGACATTTTGCAACATCGGCACAGCACGTGAACAGAAGAACAAATGAAACCCATGCCTTACACAAAATTTTACAAGTCCCTCCAACCAATTGCAGAACTGCATACTCTATCAGCCTATTTCCAGCATGGCAAGTATGAGCCACCACCAGCACAAGAATCAAAGCCGTGCTTTTCATCTTTATTGTTTTATTTTTCCTTTTTTGTTTCTGTCTATAGTCTTGCCTACCAGATTAGTCTGAACATGGCACAATGCTAATGAGGGCATGGACCAGGGGTGCTGGCACTGCATTGAGTCTCTCTAGTTTAACATGAAGCAAAAGAACTTTGACCTTTGTATTTTAAGTTGAAAGGTTTGCTTTTATTCAGCAGTAGGGCATCTGTACAACCTATTCAGTCCTTTGCAGCTTATTAGTACTAGTAAAGTGTATTTTATGAATAATCTTCATTAAAAAACTGTATAATGAGAAACTAATCTTATTTAACTGTCACATTACTTGAATTTAGGTTTTCATTCTCCAATTTTTACAATGCAAAAATAAAAATAAAAATAAAAATATATAATAAAGAGGATAATAAAGGATAAAGAAGATATGCCTGAACATCCATTTCAGTTTATAAGCACACTACTGATTACATCACTCAAAATAGCATTTCACAACTTAGATTACTTTCCTTATGCAAAACATTAGTGTGGCAAACTTCATCAGTGGGATTATTAAGGATCTTACCTTTTGAATAAAGCTGTCCTTCTCTGGAGGAAATTCATTTACAGCTATGTCTTCTAAATCAGGTAGTTCCTGAAGACAATCAAAAAGTTAGTGGGAAAAGTTAGCTCTAATGTAAAAAATATGACATTTTTATCTTCCTGAGAATATTTTTAATACAATGCTGTTCCAGGTAAAGGGGCACAACTGGAAAAACTGGACTGTCATGCTCTCCAAGATGACATCTTTCTCTGTTAATTGGAAACAGACAATTCATCTGTTTCCAGAAATAGTAAATGAGAAAGTGATAAACTTAATGTCAAGTGGCATGCTCTTTTCTACTGTTCTGTTTTACTATGAAAAATAAAAAGGAAAAAAGAAAAAAAGAGGAAGAAAAATGGATAGACAAGAAGACAGTAATAAGATTTTAAAAGGAAACGTGGTTTACATCTCTTGGCTGTCTCTTATCTATCAATAGACCTAGTCCTAACTCCAATTCATCTTTCTGGTAACAGCCAAAACAACATCTGGCTTTTTGAAACAGTTCATCAGTAAATTTTGTTAACCTGAATACAACTAATAAAACAGTGTTTTACTGTGAATGTCATGTGATTAAGGAAGTGGAACTGAAAACTGGCTGAGAAATGTTCTCCTGCGGACAGGATTAGTTCTTCCAGGTTTCCATTAGAAAACATTTTCTACATCACATGCCAGTTGCTAACAATGAAAGCAAAAAGAGAGGGTAGAAATACAAAATGTTCATAGATGTAGAATGTACTAAGTTCTTAGCAATTTCTCAGTGCAGCCTAATGCTGGTAAAAGCATCTCCTTTAGTAAGCTGTTTTAGAGCTGACTGGTTTTGTACAGCTATTTACTTGTCACGGCAGCATTGGGATCATCTGATCTGTGCAGACTTGTGTGTGAAGACTATTACAGAAATAAAACAAATGAAGCTTCTGTTTCCTGATTTGGCTGTGGCTAGTGTAGCATGTCCTGAGCTCACATGATTTTAAAATAAAATAATGAAAAATGTATGGATTAAGATTTGGAGGTGATTGCTTGTGAGTTTGGTGTCAGAAGGGAAACAGCTGTTAGTTCAAACACTGCCAAAGATTATGCATGAAAACCAGTTCATGCACGTTTGGCTTGTTCTCAACAGAGGGATATCAGATCCACTGCATTATAAATCCTCCCCCACCCTTCTCCCTTGTATTACTACTGAGACTGTCCACGGACTCCAGTATACGACTGAAGACTGCTTCAGAGATTCTAGTTTACAGCATCTTCACAGCCATCCCCACTATGTCAGTGCTAAATGTCTCTGGAAAATCTGCAATAGCGTAAGTATTGGAAGCTGCTGCCAGAAGCTCTTGACATTATTAGATATCGATTGTAGAACAGCATAGCAGAGAACACTGAAATGTGTGTTAGTATGTGGATTTTTTTTTGTTTGTTTTGTTTTTTCCTTCTGTAGAATTAGAATATTCCTACTTCTTATGTGTTGAAAGAAACTCCATGTAGGCATGCTGAAGCCTTTCTTTTATACTACATTACACAATGGTGCCATACAGCACCAAGAAATGAGCTTGTATTTCAGCCTTGCGGGATCTGCTTATGAAAATGATATTGTATATACTTGGAATTGCTGCCAGTTCTCTCCACTATCCTTGCTAAATCTATTATCAAAAACACCTGAATGGGAAGATGCAGCAATAAGCCCTCTACTGAAGCAATGAGTCGAGCCTTACAGTAATAGGATGGTTTTTTTTCCTGTGACTTTAAGAGCACAGAAGAGATATAACTGACTTTTCTAAAGCATTTCAGTAGGAATTTAGTTACCAATGTTGCTCAAGATATGTTAAGTGCTCTGGAAAATCATAAGCTCAAGATTTTGCTCTTGTGTCATAATCTGACACCGTCAGTTTAGCAGTAGGGTTGTAACTAGAATATAGCGAATAATACTTCTACTCAAACTGTGTTTTTCAGTGGTCACACTCATGTCCTCATGGCTAAATGTGATGTTTAAATGTTTGCATCATCAGATGAAAATCTTAGAAAACAGAAGAATGCATTAGAAATGCTAATCCCTTATTACCTACCTGAAAAATGCGTGCTCTACTTTTCTTGGAAATATGCTTCCAAGTTTTATTTTGAGAACCAATTATAATATCTAATATTGCTAGCTAACATTGACAATAACTGGGTGGCTCACTGTTCCTTGTGTTTTTGTTGGTTTTTTTTCCTGTGATTCTTTATCTTTTCAAATGAATATTTCATGGGAGTCTTCCTCATCAGGACACATTTATTCCCTGGATTCTTTCTACTGTGATTTCTCTTTTTCACATGAAAACCCTTGCTAACTCTCTCTACAGAGAAATCACAGATCTAGAAGCTCAACTTTGGGTGATCTATGGCCAAAGGATAAAAGAGACTTTGGTAATAGTGGTAAATTCTTTCCACTTTATTATTATTTTTCTTTGTTTTCCCCTACTTTTCCTAATAATGGGCCTTCCTTGGAAATCTGGCTGTATACATTATTTAGACAGAATGTTACATGAATTAATCTGGGAGTAGACAACAACCAAACCAAAATCTGAATCTAATACGTACACCAAGTTGAAGTTTCTCTGGTGTCTCATGTTCGATTTCAGCACATTCATCCAGTTCAGGAATCACAGCCCTTTCAGAAGCTCTCTTCTCCCTTGAAAGATCTAAGAAATAAAAATAGCTATTTGCAGAGAAATAACTGAATAAAAGACTTTGCATGTTGCAACAGTGAGCACTCTGGAAGCAAACAGCTGAACCCAGTGCTTCATCATAACCTTGGTCTCTTTTACATTTTATAAATATCTGTACTTTTCAATCAGGTATTATATATATTTATGTAAAAAAAATATTCTGTGTGTGAAGGCACAGAGCTGCCCCTGAGTGATGCCCAGCGTTTGCTGGGAAGAATACCACACAGTTTGTGGGAGCAAGGGAAGCCTGTAAGCTCTCCTAAATCTAGCACGTATGAGGTATATTCCATTTTTATGTATCAGAAGCTGCAGACTGGGCACTCAGAATAATTTTCTTTGTAGTGTTAAAATAATGATTTATCTAGAATTGCTTTCCAGCTCATTGATACAGAAATCTAATAGGATATTCTTAGCTATGAATCAGCTGTTTGGAATCACAGCAGAGGGGAGCTATACTGAGTCTGTTTGGTTTGATTCTCCACTGTGTACATTATCATCTATCTTCCTGTGAAAGTCTGAGCATTTGTAAGAATTTGATTCACATGCATGCTCTTGAAGTTCCAGTCAGTGTTATCTTCCCTGTCTGTTAGGGGTGTTATCACCATTATGAGCATCAAAACTTTCATTTCCAAATTTCTTTATCTTCTCTTGAGTTTCTTGCTGTTCTGATAGATTTGATATCTCTGATGTATTTCCATCATTGTTACCTGAATTTGCAGATGCTCCTATAGAAGAAATGAGTTCACTAGAACTGCTGAGTTAATCTGTTATTACTTATTCTAAATATCCAAACTGCTAATGTTCTTAATAGCATAGCCCAAAATATACATTAAAAGCTCCTAGTTTGCTTGAGCAGCTATTCACAAATCAGCAGTCTTCCTATCATTGGGGCACTCTTGTGGGCTTTCCCGTCTCAATTCCCCTGCATCTACAGTTCTCCAACAAAATCTCAGCGAGAGAGCACAATACAGTTAATAATTTTGCTATATTTATATTCAAATTTGAGAGGACTCACTACATTTAAATATATGCTTCTGTATTTTGATGGATCAGTATCAACTGCTGAAGGTGTCATTTTCTTTATGCGATCTACCAGCTTTTGAAAAACTCTGACTTGTTAGTCAACTGTGTCAGACTTCAGCGCCTGTAAAATGCCAGAATGTATCACACAAATATTTCTCTACACTGTAGTATCCCTTATCACTTGGCTTCAGTCTTGTTTATCCTGAAACATGCATAGTGTCCTTGAAAAGGTTAGGCTGCGGATTATCCGTGGTCATAAATTTATTCTTGAGTAATGTGACAGGAAAACTAGTGGCACAGAAAAGAGCAGTAAGTGAAACCTTAACTAATTAAATACCTTCCTCAAATTACCTGTGTTACCACTGCAGTGGATAGGTTCTAGGTTCACACACTTACTGTTAATGAAAGTAATATTACAGGGGTATCTGGACATGGACTTGTGGTCGATGCAGGGATGTGCTGGAGCACAGGTGCCTCAATCCAGCTCCATTCTGCATCTGAAGGAACTGGGGCTGTTTGGTCTGGGTAAGAGAAGGCTGAGGGGAGACCTTATTGATCTCTTCAAATATCTGAAAGGTAACAGCAGTCAGAGCAGGGTTGGTCTCTTCTCAATGGTGACAGGACAAAGGGAAATGGCCTCAAGTTGAGCCAGGGGAGGTTCAGGTTGGATATCAGGAAAGACTTCTTTACAGAAGGGGTTGTTAAGCACTGGACTAGGCTCCCCAGGGAAGTGGTTGAGTCACCATCTCTGAATGTGTTTAAAATCCATTTGAATGTGGTGCTCAGGGACATGATTTAGTGGAGGTTTGTTAGTTAGGGTGGTATGGTTAGTTTGTGGTTAGACTTGATGATCTTGCAGGTCTTTTACAACCTGAGCAATTCTATGATTCCATGATCTTGGTGAAATACAGTGTTTGGATTGCTACTTGCCTCCACTCATGAATACTTAGGGCAACCACTACGGCCCTGACTAGCACCTGCTTCCTCTGGCGTAGAGCACAACAGCTGGAAAAGCTGTGACAAACATCTGAAATATTAATCACAAACCTTCTATGCTGTCTTTTGCACCTTCACTTCCATGTTTTGTACCTGCATCTCTTTCTTCTGAATACTTCAGTGTTTTCTTTTCCTCTGCTTTTTGCCTGATTGCTGCTAAAGCATCAATGCTATCTTGGATTTTTTTTCGCTCTTTAGTTTCCCATTTTTCCCTTTCTGCCTTCTCAGCTTCAAGCCCTCCAACAGCCCAGGCTTCTGCACAGGCTCTATGGAAAAGAAAATAGCTCACTGTAATACAGCCAAAAAACTCATCGCTCTGACAGAAGAAAAATCTAAAATAGTTTGTAACAGCAATAGGTATCTTTAACAGAGAAAAGGAAGACAGCAATGGCAATCCCTTATGAAACAGGGTATCTTCTCTTGCAAGTTGAACAGCAACAAAAGAAACAAAATTCTCTAAGCACCACTGATTACAACACCAGAGATCAATCAGGAGTGGTGATCATGGCTCTGATTTTCCAGACACCTGCTCAGTTTCTGTTGAAATTAGGATTCCATTCTGCAGTCTGCATACTTTTTGTAGAGCAATTCTGTTCAATAATTAGTTATCCTTTTTTTTTTAGTTTTATTTTTGTTTTAAGGTATGTAGATCTCTGTAGTATAATTCTATTGTAATGAAAGTTACCTGCTCTCAATAAATTAAAACAGTCTTCCTTTCCTTCCATTTATAAAAAAAAAATAGTCAAAGATCATTGCAAAGCTTTACTGCTGTGCAAAGAAGATACCTATGTTTCTTACCTATCCTTTGGGAATACTGGTCTGTCATCCAGATACATTAGCTGTTTCAGTCGAACAGTAAGTGTTTTTCTATAATTAGTGATTTTCTTAATCACTTGATTTCCCATTAAATTCAGCACATGCTGGAGAAACAGGAAAATAATTTTTAAAGTTGAGCTGCAAACGATGTAGCAATCTAAGAAACAAAACCTATACAACCTGGATGCACAGTCTCTCCCTTTCAAAAGCAAATGGTGAATAAAACATCTTAGTCATTGTAGATAATCTACAAAAATGGCTAATAACGTTTAATAACAATTAATTTAGACGAAGACCAATGACACACTGGACTACCTGACAAAACAACCTCATGAGATTCACTCATATAATTAATCCATACCCTCAGCTGTATTCAGCTTACCAAATTAGGCATTGACTCCAGAATAATCACAATATTTGGATCACTTAAGTTGTTGTGGGAAAGATCGAGAACAGAAATACTTGGGCATTCTTGCAAGTGTTGTATGTCTTCCACTGTTTCTAACTTATTGTGAGCAATCTGCAGACTGTTCAGGACTTTTAGACAAGCTGTCAGACAAAAAGAACACAATGACAGGAAGGGTAAGAGTCACTGCTTCACAGAAGATTTTCTGGAGCAAGTAGAATTATAGCATCACTATACTGAAATGTGGGTAGCTTTTTCCTGAGTTTGCTGTTCTGCTTATACGTATCTTTTGGCTATGCCTCCAAAGGTGCTTTCTTCCCCACAAGAAGAATAGTTATTTATTTTAACACAGGCTGGTTGTTCTTCATGTTTCAAACTAGTCAGTTACACAAAAACAAATGCTTCTATTTTAGATTACTCTTAATATACATAAAACAAAGTGTGTCCTTTAACAGACACAAAAAATCTGGTATCACATCTGCAACGCCAAAGCACATTGTAACTGTATAGCAAATGGTAAAACACAGCTTGACAGCCTGTCTGCAAAACAGAGCACTGAGATGGTATTAAGAAGTGAAGAAATACTACACTGTTCTGTGCCTTTGTAATTACGTAGTTATTATGTTTTCTGTTTTCTCATATATTTCAACTGCAGAACTATTAAACTAAAACACATAGGTTTGACTCTTTGATAGCAGCCTTGTGAGCTTTGGTATTGGACACTGTGCAACACTTTAATATAAAGAGTAATAATTTAAAAACGAAACCGCTCTCAAATCTTATGCATGTGGGCTTCTTTAACTTAAAACATCTTTCACCAACAGTCCTTACAGAGATTCTCAATGGTCTTGACATAGTTGTTACTCAGATTGAGGGAATTCAGCTTTTGTAAAGATTCCAGGTTTTCAATTCTGTTAATTAAATTGAGCTGCAAGTAGAGGCAGCGCAACTCTGTCAGAGCCTCCAAATTCTCAATTTTTGTTAAGCCATTGCATTCCAGCCATAAACACCTCAATCCAGTATACTCTTCAAGATTCTCCAGGCGGACAAATCCTGCAGAAAAAAAAAAAGATGTTTCAAAGTTAAAATGCATTGGCTAAAATTAAGTAATTCAAAGCGTAAATTTCATTAAGTCAGTGCTGCTGATACAGCCTGTGAGAATACTTGCATTAAAACTGATGGTAAGACTTCTAGGAATCCAATTAGCACATTGAAGGGAGAAAAATGTACCTATGAGGTACCTATTCTGGTCTATATCTTGTGGAGCCCTTTAGATTCTCAAACACTAACAAAATAGCAAACATAAAGCCAAATGCTGAAGGTAAGTTTAGCATGTTGTGTTTATTTAAAACAATTCTTACACAATTCTGAATAACCATACAAAAAACTGCACAGATATGAGAAAAGGATGTTCTAGCAACCTTTTTTCTTTCAGAAGTATCTGAGAACATGCAGCACATGTTTACTGTTGTTTTCTCAGTACAAAAGTCCCAAAATTTGATAAACAACTTTTTTAGACAAACACATTTAAAAATAATACATATATGTATATACTTTTCCCTGAATACAAATTATGTCAGCGTTTTAAGACATCATTTCTCAGAGGCTGTTGTTTTCTAAAAATCAGCCTCATGATTCCCACTGAACTTTTGAATTAGTCTACAAAATGAATTACGTTTATAATCAGTTCACTTTTTTACCTTCATATTTGCTCATTTTGTTTCACAATTACATTATTATATCAAATTAAATTATGTTTCTCATTTAGAAGAATGTTTAAATACCTACTTTACTTCAGTGAGCCATAAGCCGGATTCCCAGTGAGAATACTGTTTAGAATGATAGCTCTATAGAATCTTATCCACAGCTTACCTTTATAATGTAAGTAAAGTGTATCATTTAAGGATGGAGTCAAGTATAATTTGTGCTGTTTACAAATGTCTTGCAGAATCTTTTTTGTCATTCTAAAACAGGAAGCAGAAACAAAGTACTTTAGTGCACGTGCTGCAGTCTTTTTTTTAAAACAAATTTCAATGCAAAATACAGTCCTTTATGCAAGAGAAATAGCTACGTCTTAGAAGACTATACTCCTCGAAGTGAGCAAGCTGAAGACTTTTAAGAGCTGCTTTCCATTCCTACCTGTCTGAAGTGTGTTACCAGGCCCTTCCTACTTCTGCTATAAAAAGAGAAAGTAGGTAGGGAATTAGGGAGTTCATCTTTTTGAAAATGAGCAGCATGATTTTTCGTATACTCTGGTTATTTCTTCTCTCATTCTTTCCTTCATTTATTGCTGCTTTGGTGCAGGGTCTTTGCTGGCATAGTCAATAAGCAACATCTAGGACCCTGAGTCACAATTTCAGGTTGATAACTACTGGTTTTCTAGTCTAACATTTTAATGAAAGACTGGCAGTCAAGAAAGTTTTTGTACACTACTTTAATTGGCTAGGAATGCCAGAGCAGAAAATGAGTAGCATCACTTAAATGGTAATTACTTAATACTCAGTTTCACTTCTGAGAGGATTTATGCAAATGAGAACCCAGAAAAGAAAACCAAGGGAAGGGAATTTTTCTTTTAGATACAGTCGTTTATCATACTGTAAACTTCAATAATGCCAAGGAACAAAACTCTAATGCAAGTCAACTGGCTAGTCCTTGGGGCAATATAGAAGATGATTGTCAGTCTCTTACTGCTCTATAGGCCAAACATGGCTGAAATATATCTCTGAAGGAATGAAGGATTTATAAACGTTTACCAAAATCTCTAAAACATGCGTGTCCAGGTATGTTTCTATACACTATGTACATGTACTGTATTATGCTGATTTTCATTGTGCTTTTAGAGTAGCATTTAATCAAATTATCAGCATCCTTAGGCAATTTACACAACCATAAAACATGTTCCATAAGAATACTAATTATCACGTGCAGTAGATGCACTCTGACATTGCTCTTCACAAGAATTTAATTTTTATGTGTACTGGCCTGATAGCCTGGGATAACCTATGCTCTGGTAACTTGGAGAGTCGGTCCCTTCACATACCTCTGCCAAAAATTGTCATGACAACTGTAATATTTACATTGAGATGAATTAATACTATGGATCCTTTGCATTCATACTGAGAATTGGTCAAATCTGCTCCCACAAGAGTTTGCACTCGTTTGTCCAAATCCATTAAATAGACTACATCATACATTCAAAGGGCAGTTTGCTAAATAAAAAAGAAATACCTATGCTGGAAACATCAAAAATTCCTGAGTTACTGATTAATCTGAAGTTCATCTTCAAAATCATTCTCCAGAGCTAGGGTTAACATGTAGAAAGTGAATATGTGAAACTCCTACTGATTTCAATGATGCCAAGGTTTAAATAAAAACTATCAATAAATGTTTTACCTTACACAGCACCCCTTTTCTTCTGTCTTTTGACTGAATGAGCTCGTTACTGACTTGTGATCACCAACCGATTTTTGCTCATTCCATTGATCTGTCCTGGACATACAGTTGATGGCTTTCTCTTCACTTTTAACATCTTGTAAGAAAACAAGTTGTAGTTCAGTATGGGTGGAGGAATATATGTGTCACATTTCCAACTACTTCAGAGAAATACTGAAAAGCACTTGAACGTGAATTTCAAGAAAAGCTCTGTTCTAACAGAACAGTTCTAACAAAGCTCTGTTCTAACATTTTTGCAGATCTTTTTAGTTGAAATAATTTAACTTTCTATAGAAGGCAGAACACAAAAATAACTAGTAACAAAACAAACTGCTGAAATATTGCAATTACATATGAAAGTTTGGCAGAACACACTAGTCTTAGGTATTATAATAATGTACAGCGATAATACAGTACTGGCACCAATGTTTTTATTATCTTGGACATCTACTGTATATTACATGTAATGAGCAACACTTAAAGAGTTTAACAAGATTTCTAAAGACTACATGCTAAGACTACTTAAACGTGTGAAGATAATGGAGTATCTAAGTCAACACAAAAACTATTTGTCTTGCACTTCCACAAATTTACCTTTCTGCATTTTTTGGAGGGTGGCTCCAACATAGCCAATGCTATAGTCATTCGAACTACCTTTACACTGCCTCTGGGTAATTGCATTTTTAATAGTTTTCACTTCAGATTCTTGATCAGAACCTACTAGTTTTGCTTCTAGTTCTGGCACTTAAGAAAGAGTCAGTGTAAACAAGATGATTGTACCAGGTCATTTAAATATGATCGTAATTAGTAGGAGATTAGACTGGATGTATGACTTCAATACAAAACATGTACTTCCAGAAAAAGAAAACTAAAGAAACAAGAAATGGTAGGAGGGAAGGGAAGGGCTGGTTGTAAGCCTCAGTAACAGCAAGATTTTCAGTAAATTCAGCGGGAGAAAGGTATAAATTCAACAACAGCCCTTATTTTTCAGTTGCAGGGACGCAGTTCAGTAACTCTTCCCCACACCCCCCAGCAGGACAGCTCACCCCGGCTGACAGGACTGTCTTCACTCTGTGCGTGGGCAGCTTCGTTTCCAGAGTTGCTCAGAGTTTCTCCCAACACCTCTGGTGCAATGTCTGCTCCTCCTCCTCTATCCAATTCTCTGCTGTGCGATTGCATTGTGAGATACAACACTTAGAAGAACCGCGTCAGGTCGGGGCGTGGCTTACAGCCAGACACCACGTCCGAAAGCCTTACAAAGACCTGTCAGAGACAAAGGAGACCGGAATGCGGGAATTATGAAGCGTGGGGCTGCTCCCTGGGGAGCACCCTGCCGATGTGGCCCACAGCAGACCTCGCTCAGCACAGAGCAGCGCTGCTCAGTGAGAAGGCCGTGGAGCTGAGCGAGGTGTTCCCGTCAGTGCCGGCGGCCGCGACGCTGCCCCAGCACAGCCCCACGCGGTGCCGGCCCGCAGCCCCTCGGACAGCCCTTCCGCGGAAGCCCGCATTCCCTGTACCTGCACCCGCAGATCGGCCTGGGCCGGAGCTGGGACAGGCCGGAGCTGGGACAGCCCGGGCAGACCCGAGCTCGTCGCTCCCGCCCCAACGGCCGCTACTGCCATGGCAACGCCGTGCGCGCCCATAAGGCCCCGCGGCCGCTGCCGGCGCTCTGGGGACGGCGTTGTTGTGCCGAGGCGGGGGATCAGTGCCGTAGTGAGGTAGGGCTGCGGCCGGGCCGAACTGCGGGCTGGAACGAATAAAACAGCGTATTTGCGTGGTTTCTTACCGTCACGGAATGGCTTATCTCGGAGGAGATCTTAAAGCTCTTTCAGTTCCCGCCCCCTGCCGTGGGCCGGGTGCCACCCCCCAGCTCAGGCTGCCCAGGGGCCCATCCGTGGCCTTGGGCTCCTCCACAGCTTCACCGGGCAGAAGTGCCAGGGCCTTCCTGCCCACTGAGTGAAGAATTTCCTTCTCACGTCTAATCTAAATCTCCAGTCTTTTAAAGCCATTCCCCTTTGTCCTATCACTATTTGTCCATATGGAAATTTGGTCTCCCTCCTGCTTATAAGCCCCCCTCAAGTGCTGGAAAGTCTCACCAAAGCTTTTTTTCTCTCCAGGCTGAACGAGCCCAGTGCTCTCAACTTGTCTTCACAGGAGAGATGCTCCAGCCTTCTAATCCAGCCTGCTCCAACAGCTCCATATCCCTCCTGTACTGGGATTCCCAGGCATGGGTGTATGGTAGTCCAGATGAGGCCTCACAAGGACAGAGTAGAAGGGCACAATCCCCTCCCTTGCCCTGCTGTCACCCCTCTGTTGATGCAGCCCAGAATGCTGTTGGCTTTAAAGGCTGCAAGCACACACTGCTGGCTCATGTCCTGTCTTTCATGTACTGGGATCCCCACATGCATTTCAGCAGAGCTGTTCTCAATGAGTTCTTCTCCTAGTCTGTAGACATACCTGGCATTGCCTCAGTCCAAGTGCAACACCTTGCAATTGGCCTTGCTGAACCTCATTAGTTTCTTGTGTGCCCCCTTTCTGTGCCCGTTCAAGCCCTCTGGACAGTACTGCTTCCTTCTATAGTGTCAGCTGTACTGCTCTTATTGGTGTCATTTGCAAACTTGCTGATGATGCACTTGATAGAATCAAATTCATCTTACTCTGTATCTGTATTTTGATTGTTGTTCACGTTCTTCATGGAAGCCTTGTCATATTTTTACATCTAGAGGATTTAATGTATTTTTTCTAATTATCAAGGGATTATGCAATTTATTTTTTTTTCTTCTAGAAAGTTCTGCAGACTGATTCATGGAGTTGTTCCACTTCTGTTATTCTTAATGTTGCATCATCCTTGCTGAGAATGCAGTGAAAACTTTTCCAGTTGCCACTCCCAGGTGTAGCACAATCGAAACTGCTAAATCTCAGAGGTTTGTAAAGGTTGGAGAGATTATAATTGCCTGTGTCTTTTTCCTTGAAGACTTCTGATCACCATGGCTGCAGTGGATCGCTTCAACCTGCTGTACAGAGAGATCAGTCGTTCCTGCAGTTTCTACGTTGAGGCCCTGGCTATAGTTGGAGCTTGGTACACAGTCAGAAAATGTGTGACTCTTGTGTTTGACGCTTACAGCATGCTCAGGCTGCATGCTATTCCAAAGCTGGTTGGTGAAATTGATATTGTCAAGCGGTATGGAAGATGGGCGGTGGTCACTGGTAAGGAATTGAACTGTATATTTGCTTATGTTTGTGTGATTTGCTAGATGAGCTGTATGTCACAAGCTAGGGTCTGTATTAAGTTAGGTCACAGCCACGTGGTGAAAACAAGTTAATTTGCCTGAGTAGTGATGCTTGTTCAGCACCTTAGTGAATGCAGTTCCCTGGGAGACAGGTGAACTCAGTGTGCTGACTGGGAAAGAATCCCAGACCAACATTTCTCAGAAATTGCAAGGTATGTCCTGAGCATGAGGATCTGTAAGCAACCATGGAGCTGACAGGCAGGCCTGGCTGACAGAGATACAACCTACTATTTTTGCTATGAGAGTTTCACATGCTACCTTGCTCAACTTTTCAACAAGGTTTAAGTTGCACACCTGACATCCTCTCCTTCTGATAAGCTCTTTTCTGTTGTCATAGACGGTATGAAACCTGTATTGATGTGGGATTGCAGAAGGTTGCTGCTGACATGATTATCTTTGGTGTTGTGGTTTTGAGATCAGCACAATCAGTGCCATGCCATCTTCAGAGAGGGGAATAAAGCTCCAATGAAAAGCACTGTTGAAACAGAAGGCTGGACTGTTTTTGACTTTTACCCGATACTTTCTTTTTCTATTAATTACAGGTAGCACGGATGGTATTGGGAAGGCTTATGCTGAGGAACTGGCCAAGCGTGGTGTTAATATCATCTTAATCAGCCGAAGCAAAGAGAAGCTGGAAGCTGTATCTAGAAGCATATCTGAAACGTATAAAGTGGAAACAGATTTCATAGTAGCTGACTTCAGTAAGGGGCGTGAGGCTTACCAAGCCATTAAGGAGGGCCTGAAAAATAGAGAAATTGGGATTTTGGTGAATAATGTAGGACTGTTTTATACCTACCCAGACTATTTTACTAACCTATCTGAGGATATGCTGTGGGACATGATCAACATAAATATTGCTTCTGCTAACATGATGGTGCATATCGTGTTGCCAGGCATGGTAGAGAAGAAGAAAGGTGCAATTGTGAATGTCTCATCTGCTTCCTGTTGTCAGCCAACACCGATGCTTACAATCTATGGAGCCTCTAAAGTAAGTCGGGGTGTGATGTGCTAATGGTATGCACCGAAGTGTAAAAACACTGTAGGCTGTGCGTTTCTTTTCTTGAAGCACATTTAGAAAAGGATATCAAAACTCTTGAAAGATTTCTCAGTGTTTTTTTCACATATCATATATTATGTTGTAAACTTTCCCTTACCAGTAATGTGCTTTGAATCAAAGTCTGCTATGTGGATTAAGTGTGAACTTCAGCGTAATAGTACTTCTAGGAGAAATGTCGTCTACTCTGGAGGAATGTATGAGACTAGTGGCAATTCTGTGACCCAATGAAAGGCTGAGGAATTTCTTCTCTCTTCTGTAGCTTAATTGTGCAGAGATATCTCCATGTGCTTGCAGACTGATTATTTGGTAGCAAGAGGGATTATACTTGTGCACTAGCCACCACTGCAACAAGAGCTATGGAAAACAAACAAACAAAGAAAACCAAATCCACAACAAACAAACAAACAAAACCAACCAACCAAAAACCCACCATAATGCTTCAGCTAATAACAAGCAGCTGGATGGAGCAGAAGGCTTCTTATGGTATTCTCTGTCCAATATCTGGGGAGGAATGAACAGGAACTTCCACACAATTATTCTTCCTCAGGAGAGCCAGCTAATAGGATGGGACAGCGAGGTGATGCTCAATTTGTGAATGTGCATAAGGATGCAGACTTAGGCAGGATAATTTGCTACTTAATCCACAGAAGCAAATGAGAGAGTGGAAAGATCTCTTCCAGGTCCAGCTGTCTTAACGCAGTGGTTATTTCTTTGGGCAGATGGTTGCTACCCTCTGCTGGAGCCCAACCCTTAAACAGCCTTGTTCCAAGTCTTGCTTGGAATGTAGGTGGTTTTACTCTGGGCAGAAGGAAGTACTTGAAAGTGACTCCTTGCAGATTTTTTTCAGGATAGAAACTGGCTTAAGATTCCTATCTCTCTGTTGCAGAACATATGTACCTTGGTTTTGCTAATTGTATGTAGACCTGAGCTGAATGGAAAAGAACAAAAACAAGAAGACTACTGAAATTTCTTATTATAGCTAGCATTAATCTAGACACTAGATCACCAAACCAGTTTAAAGTGTGGTCAATGAACAGATACGTATGCACTGAAAAGGGTACAAGCTGCTCTAGCACTCTAAGGTTCCTTGTGCATGAACAGCCCTGGTTGTTTGTAGTGGTTTATTTGCTTGGTTCTGTTATTGGTTGTTTTCCTAAAGTAGGTGTAAGAGCACTTGTAGAATATATTTTTCCAACAATGAGTTGGGGACAGTGCTTTTTAAAGACCATTTGGGAGCAGAAACCCCTTCACTCACAAGCACTACATTGTTTTCTCTGAGAAATGGCTGTGCAGCACGGCCCTAGCTTCAGCATGCCATCAGTGTTGTTCTCTGAATGAGACTGGGCCAAGCTGATTTCTCATTCTGACTCCCAGATATCAGGCTAGTGCTTTTCATGTTTCAAGTATGCTACAGCTTTTCTGTAGTTATATTAAAACTGCACTGGGACTTCATTGTAAAAACAAACAAACAAAAGAACTGAATATCTTTTTCTGCTTTTGTTTTTCTAGGCCTACTTGGACTATTTCAGCAGAGCACTGTATTATGAATATGCTTCAAAAGGAATTTTTGTCCAGAGTTTAACCCCATTTGTAATTGCTACAAAAATGGTATCATGCAGTAGTGTTACATCAAAGAGATCTTTCTTTTTTCCTTCTGCTGAGGAGTATGCAAGTCACGCTGTTTCTACCCTTGGGTTATCCAAAAGGACTCCTGGTTACTGGAAGCATTCAATAGAGGTAAAGGAATTAATCAAACTACTTAATGTTTGTCAGGAAAAAAAATAAGATGTTTCATTCCTTAGGAGTCTGAATGAAACTATGTAAATGTTCTGGAAAAGTACAGCACATACCATAGGACCTAAAGGCATTGTGCAGTTATCTCACTCATTCCACTTAAAAGAATATATACTCTGCTATGATTGTTTTCAGAATTAGAATACAGTTAGGAGTTGGATCCACTACAGACAAAACTAGCTTCTTACTCAGTTTATTGGGTGTATTTCTACTTTGGAGTAGGCAAGAAAAATGCAGTAATGCAGGAAAAAATGCATATTCTTAACCTTAGCTACATGGAAGCAGTTCTAGCATATGCTAGAATTTTAAGGAAGATGGTGGGCTCTGACCCTGTTTTATGACACTACTTAGTTGATAGAGCCAGAAGGCATATAAATGTGGATTACTCCAAAGTAAAGACAAGAAACAGGAAGGATTCAGGCAAGATTTTTGAATTAAAGAAAGCAGGCAGTATTGCTATTGAACAAAGCACTTCATTATTTATTTGCAGAACCTGACTGTTGTGCAAACTCCATACACGACTGTGTGAACACACTCCTTCCACAATGGCTAAATAACCTTACATTCAACCACTTAAAAGTTTTAGTTGCTTGTGTTTGAAGAGGTATTGTTGTTCAGTGGTGGTTTGAGGTACTATTTATTTATGGGAATATATCTTAATCTGCCTCTTCCTTTCTTCTTTCTCTCTTCCCTTGTCATCCTGTGCTTCTCCACAGTTCACATTGGGTGAACGTCTACCTGAATGGATCTGGGCATGGTTTGCACAGTACTTCTGCAGAATTATACGCAAGGAAGCTTTAACACAGAAAGTGAAATATCCAGATGTTAAGAATAAGTGAGTACTAGAATCTGATCAGAGTGCTACAAAACTGTCAAGTGAATCCTAGATTTACTGTAATTTATCCATATCTTGCTAAACAGTGTAACTAGTATTACTTGTAACCTAGACCTTAGAAGTCTTGATCCTGCATCTTTGTGCTAAGTAGATCCTTGTCTGCATTGTTCCAGGACAAAGAGTTGATCTTGCATATGTCAATCTCAGTTTATTTTGTCTTTAAGGTAATCGGGCAGGAGCAGATATAACTTTAATAGTAAATGACTGTCTTTTGCATAGTTCTATGTAATTTTGATTTGTAATGTTAACATAATTTGGGAATTCTCCAGCTCTGGTAATAATGGGCCCAAAACAAATCATCTTGTTTTAACAAGACAGTCCTAGTCAAATAATATGCAGTTTATGAGAGTCTTCTTTTCATGGTAGTTAATTGTATGTTTTAAGTGCAAATATTGTTGCTTTATCAAAAGATGTATCATAAAGTCATACTAATTTGGAGAGTGACAGAAAAAGTCTTACAGAACTGCAAAGGAGTTTGAAGATAACTTTTTATTCTTTCTTATCTAAATGAATGCTCTTCATTGCACTTTAAATATTCCTTCAGCAATCTGAAGCGTAGCTGAAGAAGTGAAACAGATTGTAAAAATACATTAACTAAAGAAAAATAACAAAGAAATAGTGTTCTAAGAACAATGGTTGGTTTCATACGACAATTAAAAAGAAGTTACTGAAGTCTTGATGCTGTATGATTGTTTTTATTTATATTAAAAATATGCACACATATATATTTACTAGATGTGAACTGGTATCACACTGTTTGTATTTCTTGTGGAGTCTAAATTTCACAGCTGTCCTTTCTTTGAACATATTTGCTACCTGGAACAAGATGTGACTTCAGATTCAGAACATTCTTTCTGTATTTTAGATAATCATTAGTACTGCTTCTATGATGTTACACCGAAATATCAAAATGATGAAAACAACTATGCAGTATTTTATGCACAGCACTATGTCTCTAGGACAGAGCTCCTGTCAGGTTGAGGCACCATCCCTAGTGCTGTTCAAGAAGCGTTTAGATGAGGTGCTAAGGGATTTGATTTAGTAGTTCAGTGGGTAGGGATGGTGTTAGGAGGATGGTTGGACTAGATGATCTTGTAGGTCCTTTCCTACCTAATGTACCTATGAACCTATGAACCACACACATACACACACAAAAAAAAAAACCCTTTTTTCATAGGTGCTATCATTAGCTGTCTATGTTTTCCATCAATGAACAAGAGCCTGCATGCTGTGCTTTTAACACCTACACTAGTGGAGGTGTCTACTGCTGAAATGCACTGCCCTACCTCTCACTGTGTTGCATACAGTGTTTGGTTGCCAGAAACATTCAGCAATCATCAGTGAATGTTGGTGCTTTTTTTTTTTTTCATGTGGAGGAATTCTGTTGCGTTCCTCTGCCTCATCCACACATCCATGTCAGACACCATTCTGTCAGACTGCCCCTCTGCTATCATCTGTCACATGGCAACAACAACATGTAATGGGATATTGGTGGGAAGGTTCAACCTCTACTGCCATACAACCATCATCTGCCTCTGACATTATCGGACAGTATGGACCCAGGGGAGGGTCAGGTTGGCTATTAGTAACAATTTATTCTCTAAAATAGAGTGAGGCACTGGCATGGGTGCTCAGGGAGGTGGGAGAGTCAGCATGCCTGGAGGTGTCCCAGAGCCACGGGGATGTGGCACTGAGGGACATGTGCAGTGTGCATGGTGAGAATGGGCTGGGGTTGGACCTGTGGATCTGAGGGGTCTTTTCCAGTCTTAATGGTTGTGTGATTCTTTATCACTTTTCGTAGTGCATTCCTGCAGCCCAGTACTCAGCTTTTTGGGGGAAGGAGGGTGTAGGGAGCAGGCTCAAATGGAAGAGGACTCCAGGCAGGGCCTCATTCTGTTGCAACTGACCCCGTTTTCAGCTGTTTCTTTCAACTGTATGTTGTTAGCAGCATGTAATACATCTGCAATGACTTACGTGTATTTGAAAATGGGACATAAAGAAGGGAGAGTGAAAAATACATGATTTTTTACCTATGACAAAAATACCGTTATGAAGCTGTATTCCTCGCGGGGCTTGCATTGTCACAAACAGGATATCCTAAAATTTCCTCACAGCCGTTAATCCCTATTCGTTCATGTGCTCAAACGTGACAACAAACAATGCTTTGATTTTATATTTATTTTCAGCACGCAGAAGGACACAAATTTTTCCCCTTTCGGTAGAAAACAAGACACCTATACAAACCCCACCCACCACCCTCGCACAGCCAGCGGCGCAGTGCGCATGCGCGCGGCCCTCACGTAGCGCTGCGCTTCTCGCGAGAGGACTGTGGTAAACATTGCACAAAATGGCGGCGGCGGGGCCGGGGGCGGCAGCGGCACGGTGAGCGTGGCGGGAGGGGAGCGGGAGCGGGAGCGGGAGCGGGAGCGGGAGCGGGAACGGGAACGGGAACGGGAGCGGGAGCGGCTCCGGCGCCGTTTCGTGCCCGGTGAGGCGATAACAGCCCTGGTAGCGGCAGGGACTTGCGATGTGGTCTCTCGCGCCGGGCACCGCGGCCAGCGAGAGTATGGGGCAGCTCGGGCAGAAGGGTTCTTCCCTCATCTTCTCACAGCTTGTGCACTGTTGCTGGTTCTGCGTTAAGATTGCATGGCAGTGTTTCTTGAACTCCACCTTGGAACACAAGAGGAAGAAGCTGCCGCTCCGTGTGAAAAACATTTTCCACGTTGTTCTTTAACTCACGCTGTTACATTTCAAACCCTGCCCGTGTTTTTTGTAACCCGTGTTATGGTAACCCGCGTTCCTGCTCGGGAAAGCCTGAAAGCCTCTTTTCGTAACGATGATCACCTTCAAGCGTAGGAACTAAAAATTAACTTTCCGTAGTGGTATTTCTTGTCCTTGCTAGCCACAGAAATAGATTCTCCTTGTGTCAAATTACATACCAGGGCATTATCTCCATAATCCATGTTAATGATTGGAGAAGAGCAGCCCACCACCATGCTTCTTGAAGTACCCATGGTGGCTTTCTGTCATACTTCATTTTGCTTTTATATGTTTTCTTTGCAATGGGCCTGGCATAGTGGTTTGTTCTTTTTACTATGCTTATGTGAAGGGCATGGGAGTTCAGTTGTCATTGTTATCTGCTCTATTGCCAAGTTAATACCTGAGAATCTCACAGGTGCCTGGTATGAACGAGGAAGAAACTGTAGTGTTCTTGTAAAGTTACTAAATGAAACACATGAACAACTTCATTATTTCTAATGCTAACTGCTGAAGGAATCTGTCTTTTATACTTTTTCAGGCTATATGTTTAAATAAACATGGATCTAACTATTTGCTGTGTTGCCTTGCAGGTCAGCTCGCAAACAACTTTGCTGATTTTTCTAGGGAGTTAACTTTGCTATCTGAAATGGAGTACAGGACTCAGCTACCATATCATGAGTGACTGAATCATTTAATACAAAATGGAGAAGAAACGTAGAAAGAAATGAGCCTGTTTATTAGGCTTTACCTCAAAAGACAATGAAATCTGTACTTGCTTTGGACACAGCTTTAAGAATATCCAGTTGGACGGCACAGTGAAATCAGCATTCACTAAAAAAAAATGAACTAGTTTATAAAGAAGAAAAGTGTGAATTGAATATATGGAATTCTTGAAATGAAACCATTTTCTTCTATGACCATGAAGTTTGCAAAAATTTGGTTTGTTCTGGTTGTTATTTTACTCTGTGGCAAAAAACACTTCAGTACCAGACTAGGAAATTCCTCTCATGAGTCTCACATATGTCCTGGATGTTCTCACCTGACTTTGAAAGTGGAATTCACTTCAACAGTCGTGGAGCATGGTAATAGAGTTGAGCGGTAAAAATAAATCCATGTGATATTCAAGTGCTTGTTTATGAATCATGGTGTTTGTGCAGTCATAATATTCAGAGGCACAGATAGACCTTCTAAATTATCTGCATTCAAATTGAGAAAGAATTTTATGAAGGTTCATGGGTTAACTGGATGCGAAATTTGAAGGACAAGAAAAGGGCGAAAGGGGGTAGCAAGGAGTATGTTAAAAGTGACAATAGGATGTGGAGGTTCAGGTGAGCCAGCATGGTCACTTAGGTGTATTTTAGTAGCTTTTTGTTTTTACCCACGCAGAGGAGTGAGAAGGGCAAGGTAGTATGTGTGTTTTTGGGTTTTATTTTTTCATTAAAAATGTTTGAAAGCAATAATATGTTTGTGGAAAAGTGGCAAAGTAAGTGCAGAGAAAGCAAATGAAAGGTGAGCTAAGGCTGGTATTGCTCCTGAAACAGCAAAGGATAACTGTGGAGAGGAGCAAATGCAGTTGGTGCCGAATTGGATGTGATCTGCAGTGCTGAACAGAGCTAGCTGATGAAGAGTAGAATTAAAAATAGATACTATTGTGTAGAGTGCAATCTGTAGTGGTGTGGCAGCTGTGTGTGTTCGGAAGTGTGGGATGAATGTAATGTAGGTATGGTGCATAAATGGCTAAGTATTGTGGAGGAAAATCAGCACTTACATTTATATTTCTTACAGAATGCACAGATGCCATTTTTTGACAACGTCTCTGCTGTATTTGAAACTAATTTCATGTAACAAACTAATTTGACTATATCAGAAGTCATTGTCTAAGTTGTCTTCAGTTTGTCATGGTACTGTTTCCATAGTGGAGCTGTGTGTGTACCTAAGGATTTACACACAAGATGTCAGTAATGGCTTGTTGTCCATGAGTTAAGCAGGGGGCTTGTTGAGGTGCTTATGGCAGTGTGTGCTGGGTCTCCAGTCTGCCCACAAGTTCCTAATCCAGTTTGAGGGCTGGACTCATGGGACCATCTGTGTTGTCTGTAATTTCCCTGAAACTCAATATTTTGTTCCCTCTTTCCTGCTCACCCCTGTAGTTTCACCTTTCTATGCTGTTACAGTTCTGCCTTTATTTCACAGACCTTTATCAGATTTTAAGCACTTCACCATGCAACAACTTTATGTGGTACAGAAATAAATTTCAGACCTGTAAAGCAAAAAGCAAAAAAGTGCCTCAAATTGTGATTTTTTACTCCGTATAAAGAAAAAGAAATATTCAGTGACTTGAGTGCATGACTAAGTTACTTTAAACATCAGTTCTTATAAACTGTGCTCTTGTTCCAGAGTATATTGTGGCTTTTAATGGATACTTCACAGCTAAAGCTAGAAGTAAGTTTATTTCAAGTGCACTAAAAAGCAGTGATATTGAGAACTGGAGGATTGTTCCTCGCAACAACCCAGCCAGCAACTATCCGAGTGATTTTGAAGTGATACAGATCAATGAGAAACAGAAGGATGGCGTAATGACGCTGGAAGATCATCCAAACATAAAGCGAGTAACTCCTCAGCGGAAGGTCTTCCGATCACTCAAATATTCAGACCGTAAGTCATTTTTAGGTGTTTGCATGAGATCTGCTTTGGAAAAGTTAAGACTAGCTTAGTGTTACACAAATGAAAAGCACCCTGCAGTTTTTCTTTAACTTAGAATAATCCATTCCTTTGCCTTTGAAATTATCAAGGTCTTGCTATACCTTTCTAGAAGTGTGGTGATGAATCCCTCTACAGTGTAGAGACATTTCTTCTGCAGTAGTCGGTTAACAAGAGTTTATTGGCCACTGTAGTAGGAAAAATTGAAGCTTTCACTGTTATTGAAGACATTACTATATCCGGAAAAAATGTCTATTTTTTTTTTCTGTGACAGTTATGATGTGGATACTTGCATAAAAATCTTTTGTGCTTTTCCTCATACTGTTTTTTTTTTTCCTCAATGTTAACTGCATGTAGCTGATCCTATGTTGCACTGCAATGAAACCAGATGGACTCAAAAGTGGCAGTCGTCTCGTCCCTTGAGAAGAGCAAGTCTTTCTCTAGGTTCTGGCTTCTGGCATGCAACGGGTCGGCATTCAAGCAGGCGTTTGTTGCGGGCTATCCCTCGCCAAGTTGCTCAGACTTTGCAGGCGGATGTCCTCTGGCAGATGGGTTACACAGGTATGCTGTGTTTTGTTGGCTTAGAATAATTACCTCTGAGAAACAAGCAAAGCATAAGGAAACACTACTTGGCTTACATGTACTAATCTCATTGGATGTTAGTTCTGTAAAGGTTGAGCAATACTTTGTTTTGAGGGCTCTGGAGTGTGTGTGCATGCTGTTCTCAAGAGGAAGTTGTTCTGTTTAGGATCTTTGGTTGACTTTCTGAAATGGAGCAGGAAGTTTGCTTTAGATTCACGTTAGTAAATTTGCAAAGTATATAGTACATTGAACATAAAAGTTTTCATTGGCTTGACTGAACACATTATTTATGAAGCTGAATAGAAAAATCAATCATTTATTGTCATAGGTGCTGGTGTAAGAGTAGCAGTGTTTGACACTGGATTGAGTGAGAAACATCCGCATTTCAAAAATGTAAAGGAAAGAACAAACTGGACTAATGAGAGAACCTTGGATGATGGTGAGTTACTGTGAGAGAGTTCCTCACAGTGTGCTGTTTCATACTGTAAAACCACTGTTGCTGATGGGGTGGCAGCACATCTGCTAACATTTATTGAAGCTGTGTATCTTGAGATTTTAAGCTAAATTTTGCAGTATCAGGGACGTTTTGTACTCTTTATCAAATTCAACAAATAATGTAATGACTGTAGGAGGATGTTGTTTGTGTCTCCCTTGAATCATTTTCGGCATCTCATTGTAGCTTTTGAAGAACGTAAGAGGAAGAAAACATGCATTTTGCAGTTTCACAACGTGTACGTGTTTCCACGCTTAGGAGGGAGAGTATTTTCTTTCTTTACTGTGCACTCCTAAGCTAATTTGAGTGTTGGGAGCTTTCTGTAACATTATTTCTTGTCAACATTAGTTCTCATCAACAAGTGCTGTGCTGACCTATGCCAGTCAACGTTAAAAAATTATTTTCTACAGTATATTTGCATTTGTTTTTCATGTGTCAACTGTAACTTGACCATATGCTTTCACAGATTATTAATTTCATATAGTCTTGGTCAGTGAGTAAGCTAGCAATTTAATGCATTTAAGTTCCCTGTATATGCATATCTTGCTTGGCCTTTAGTGTATCTCCATAGTTACATCACACATGGTGTTTCTTTGCATTGTGGTTGTGATTGCATTATTTTGTTTGTACGTTCTGGTAGTACTGTGCCTGCATGGTTATGGGCAGGCAAATTTTGAGCACATAAATATAGCAGAGGCAGTATCATAAAGCAAAAGGCATGTTATTTTTTGAGGAGAGTAAAGAATATGCTTTCTTCACCCTTAACAGAGTGTGATTGTTGCAGAGGCTAGATAACAAAAAGTTTTTTTAAGTTTCCATAAACCTGCATTGGCCTTGAATCTTTCATTTGCCAGAATTATCTTTTTCTCTCTTTATTGCCTTGCATGAGTCTTGATGTCATTGGTAGCAATTAGGAGAGAGTGTGTCACTCTGAGTTTCATCAGCTGGTTGTCTGGCTAAATATTGCTGGAAGTTCAGGCCTCTCTACAATCAGTACTAAAATTTGTTTCAGTAAGATGGGGATTCAGCCAAGTGTTTGCAGTTTGTTCTAAGTCTGTTGGATTGATTTTATTATAGGTGTTGCTTAACAATGAAAATGAGTAAAAATGAAATGGTTTGGCTTCTAACATCTCATTTTGTTTCCTTCTGTTTGACAGGTTTAGGCCATGGAACTTTTGTAGCAGGTGTGATAGCTAGCATGAGAGAATGCCAGGGGTTTGCTCCAAATGCAGAACTGCACATTTTTAGAGTGTTCACCAATAACCAGGTAGCTGTTATAAAGGTGTTTTAATTTATGTCAAGATAAATGCTGTTTAAATCCTTTTCTTGGAGAGTGCTGTGCTTGTAAATAGTGATGTCTTTTATACGTGTGATATATGCAATATATGTGCTGTTACTTTTTATTTAAAATAAGGTTACTACCAGATTTCTCAGAGTTTCAAAATCCTGTATTCTTCAGAAATTATGTGTGGAAGTCTCATCTGTATAGTGTTAAAACAGTCTCATGACTATACTAAGCACCATAAATGCTAGGAGACAAGTGTTTGTTTGTGCTTTATTTTTGTGTTGTTTCACCTCTCTCTCAAGCCTGTGCTGTCATGGAATAGCTAAATTTGCCAATGATAGTTTCTATTTTCTTCTTTCTTACGTAGGTCTCATATACATCTTGGTTTCTGGATGCCTTTAATTATGCAATTTTGAAGAAGATAGATGTGTTGAATCTAAGTATTGGTGGACCAGACTTCATGGATCATCCATTCGTTGACAAGGTTGGTATGAGGAAGAAGCTTCCATGGCCGTGTTGTTTGTATCCCTGGACTTGCAGAGCTGCTTGTTTACCACCACTCCTATTAAGTTCTTGCTCTGCAATCAGTCTTGAAGAGTGACATGTACATGAGAGAAATTCTGTACAGGTTTATAGGCTTTTAGGGAATAGGTAAAAAAGAAATCAACACAAACAAGTATTCACATTGCTGCAGAAACATGCCCTTGCAAAATGCTTTAGATACTGCCAGGAAGCGTGACTGACAAGCGAGCCACTAACTGGACCTTTAGTGGAAGAAACTTAACTGAAATCCGGCCCTGCTTTTTCAGTTCTCCATGTAATTAATTTATCTCACAGTAAAAATTGATTTAGCAGCAAATTGTTAAGAACAAATAAGTTAAAAGCACAGGTAGTCAATTTAGCTTTGTAATTAGAGATTTGTTTCAGGTTAAGATGGAATTAGGTATTTATCATTACTATATGGTTCCCTGAATTGTTGATATGTACTTAAAATCAGCAAGTGAATTATGTTAAAAGGACAAAATCTTTCTTTGAAAAAGGTCATAATGGTGCTGAAGCATATAAATTCTTCAGTTTTTTAATGAAAAGCTGTATTGGAATTTAATTTGACAGTGACTTCAGTACTTACCCTGAGTAATTTTTGCAGGGGGCTCGTAGTTTGTGCCTCTGAAGTGTGTTCTTACAGGCAATTAGAAAGCATCCTTTGATGCAGTCTGAATAAGTAAAGTTAAGCAGTGAAGCTGTGAGGGCCATTATTGATCATGTAATGTTAAGAACTGTTGGGACATAGTACTATATATATGCCAGTGAGGTGTATTTGTTTCATTAATACTCGGTAAGAAAGGGAGACTAATTGGTTGCTTACATCATGCCCCATGAAGTTTGTGTTTGTTCTCAAAGTCCTTTCTTTGGCAGCAGAACATTATTAAAAACGTTACTTTTTGTAGGTATGGGAACTGACAGCTAACAATGTGATCATGGTCTCTGCTATTGGCAATGATGGCCCTTTATATGGGTAAGTTTCAGAGATCACCTTAAAGAAAATTGAGTATGATGTTTTATGCTTTTGAAAGTAGTAGTGCTTGGACTGGAGGGTAATTTCTTCTTTTTGATGTAATTTGTTTATAGTAAGTTAAGCTGAGTTGGGCATCCTCCTCTGTCTCATCATTTACCTTAGAATAGATTTTTGAATTAGGTGACTATTTTTTATTCAGGCAGTGAAAATTTAGGAAAGGAATGACAGAACTTTGGCTGATACTGCTCCACTAGTGTGAGCAGACATCACTGAGTACACATAAAGCTTAAAGAACGTGGAATGCTCAAGCCAGAATGCTTTGTGGTGGATTTCTGAAATAAGTTCCTAAAATCAGATTTTGTCATGTCTGAAGAAAAGCGGTTTGGTAGTGTAAGTTCTGGAGTTACTAAGTGCTTGAAGAGTTGCTTTTAGTCATTGGACACAACAGTGTCAGGCAGGACCAAAATTTGTTTCTCTGAAAGAATGGCTGACAAAAAATTGATGATAATGTTTCTGTTTTCAGTATAAATTTATGGCTTTAATGTTCTTCATTTTTTTTGTCATTGTTGTCTTGTGAACTCCCAACTTGTAGGACTCTCAATAACCCTGCTGACCAGATGGATGTGATTGGAGTAGGTGGCATTGACTTTGAAGATAATATAGCTCGCTTTTCATCTAGGGGAATGACCACTTGGGTAAGATGCTTGAACATTGGCCAGCCACATATTTGTAGCTAGAATAAAGATTTTAAAAAGGGAGCCTTTTTCAGAGAGGTAATCTTTTGCAGCTGCTGTTTGTATTGTAAACAGTGACAAAAATTTTTATAGGATATCAGAACTGTAAGATATTGGTCAAAGACCTGAAACAAGAAACTCATCATTCATCATTAAAGTTGACCACCTTTGACATTCTTGATATATTTGTAAAATGCCTAATATTGTTCAAATTACAGTGCCCTGTATTGGCAGATCTCTGCTGTTCTCCTTCATTTAATAGAAAACTCTTAACCTTTCCAGATGCTATATGTAATGCTATGCCTATTTGATATCCTTTGAGTTTGCAGTTGACTACTGAACTGAAGTTCATGTACATACAATTTCATATGAGGTTGCATTGTGATCTTGATTGAAGACTGATTTTTTTATTTTTTCTTTGTGCTGCTTTTCATTAGCCAATAGCAGAGGGGTTATTGTTTTGTCAGTAGTTTCATACTTAACTTAGATAGTAGAGTGTTTGTTGACATAACCTTTCCTGGGTCGATATGCTGAGGAGTTGCTGTAAATGGTTTGAGTCCTTTTTTAGGTATTACTTGACGTTCTGTGATGCAGAACCCTAGCTGATTTAGTTGATCATTTTACTTCTGAATTGTTTGCATTAGTTAGTTTAAATACTCAAATGAAACAGCCAGTGTTCATTATGTATCAGGCCAGTTATTCATCCATTTTCTTTTACAGGAGCTGCCTGGAGGTTATGGTAGAGTGAAGCCTGATATTGTTACCTATGGCTCTGGAGTGAGAGGTTCTGGTATGAAGGGTGGATGCCGCTCTCTTTCTGGTACAAGTGTGGCATCTCCTGTAGTGGCGGGTGCTGTCACGTTATTAGTAAGGTAAGCCTCTAATAACAGCTCCTTAGAAGGTATGGATGCAGCAGGGCCACAAAAAACCTTAAGAAGACCCACCAAATTAAAACGAGTTGCATTTGCATGTAGGAAAACAAACTCAAGGGATGGAATTGGTGTTCTTCTACCCAAGACATTACCATGTCTGACTGGCTCTAACTTTCTTGGGAAAAAACATGAGGACTATTTTGAATAATTAGATATTTGAAAATATTGCCAGGGAGAACATTGTTCTAAATAATTTTTTAAATGTTTAATGATATTTAATTTCTTTTGTCACTTGTAGAAGAACAGCTGCTCAAAGTAGGCACCTGTAGTAGATAACTGTATGAATACCTTTATTATCGTATGTAGAGCTTTTATGGTTATTATCCAGTTGTGTAACTCACTTATGCACACGGAAGAGTTTGAAAGGAAAGTAGGAGTTACAAGTTTCTGCTTTGTGTTTGTCACTGTTGCTACTTAAGGCTCTGAAATTTTACTTGAAAAAAATCTGTCTGAAATCTGAAATGATCATATTTCTCTGTAAAATTGTGCAGTTTTCATTGGACAGCAAAGCTACCCTCCCTACCTCAAATGAGCTATGCAGCAAAAGATCGCAGCATGTTACAAGGTCTTGAATTTTCTGAATCTTACTTACTGTATAAAAATATTACCCTGTTAGTGACTACTGGTCATGGGGCATGCTTTGTGGAGAAAAGTACAACACTGGCTTTCAAGAGAAGTGTAACAAAATTGTCACTCCTTTTTTCATCTTCAGCTGTTGCAGGGAGAAATCAAGTAGAAGTTGTTCACAGTAACAGTTTTGTGTTTTCTTCAAATGAAACAGAGCCTTAAGGCAAAATGTAAACAAGACTAGCTAGAAATTAGAATGAAGACCACCTGAAGTGACCCATTGTTTCCCATTTCAGCACAGTTCAGAAGCGTGAAATGGTGAATCCAGCAAGTATGAAGCAGGCACTTATCGCATCAGCACGTAGGCTTCCTGGAGTCAACATGTTTGAACAAGGACATGGCAAGTTGGATCTTCTGAGAGCTTATCAGATCCTCAACAGCTATAAACCACAGGCCAGGTTAATTTTAATCCTCAATCAATAATACACTGTAATCTGCTATATTTAAGAGAGCAGATGATGTGCATGTAATACAGTTGAGCAATCTGTGCTTATGCAACAAAGTGAACTTGCATAGATCTTACATAATCATGAATTGTGAAAGGAGAGGCAATGAAAAATCACTGTATTTTCTACCCATGTTAGTGCAGTGTAGGGGCTTGAAGCCTCAGAGCTAAATTTACTTTCCTTTCTAGGCTCAGTTTAGACTCTGGTGTTGTGCATAATGCAAAATGGAAAAGCAGTTACATTTTAGATTTCTAGAAGAACATTTTAACTGCTGAAAAGTTTGTTTTGCTTTGGAGGGGAAACAAACAAACAAAAAACCAACTGCAAAACACTCTCAGATCTTAAAAAAAAGGTAGGGGGGAGAGGAAGATTTTGGGACACATTTGAGGAGCAAGATGAGCACTTGATAGAGTAGTTGTGACTGGAATGTTTTGTAAGTAATTTTTTCATATGTCAGTTTTGTGTAGTGGCTTGTACTTCTGATTGTTTGATGTTTTCTTTTGTTAATTTTTTCTCCTCTATCCTTCCTGTAGTTTGAGTCCAAGCTATATTGACTTGACGGAATGTCCCTACATGTGGCCTTATTGCTCTCAGCCCATATATTATGGAGGCATGCCAACCATTGTTAATGTTACTATTCTAAATGGTATGGGAGTCACTGGGAGAATTGTAGACAAGGTGAGACTAAACATTCTTCCAAGACCTGGCTATGTTCATAAAAGATTCCTAGAAAGGTCTGCATTAGCTAATAAATCAAATAGATACATATAGGCATTCTTAGTGGTGAGAACAGCAGATGCAGAATATTTGGTTTTAAAGGAGACAACCAGACTAGATTTCTCTCTGTGAGCTATCTGCAGGTTTTCCAGCAATGCACTGGTATCAGGAGTGTGTAGTGTTTTGTCTTTATGAAACCAGATTTGATTGACAGGTACTTAGAGATTTCTTTGTATTCTCTGCTAGCACTTGAGATCTTCTGGATAGACGTTCCTTATCGCTTTTATCTGAGCATTAGAAATCTCTGAAAAGGATCCTGATGTTATAAATCATGACTCTATACCTGGGTCAAAATGACCTAAATGTGTTGAATTCTCAAAGCCTGTTGCAAAATTTTGCTTTATGCCAGTAATGTTGGATTTCTTGATTGACTGGGGAAAATTTCTTTTTTTTCTTTTTTTTTTTTTTTAAGATTTAACATAGAACAGATACCTGTACTGGGAAAGCCTCCTGTCCCAAGGTTCTAGCCAGTGTAAATGAGCTTAATTTCCACATTTTCCAGTGAATCCTGAGGTCTGTTTTAGATTTAAACTTTTCTCTTAAGAATATCGAAGCTCTTATAAATAGTTGATGGTAATGCAGCCAGTGTAATCAGCCTGTGTCTCTTAGACCTGTGACCCTTTTTGTTACAGAAAGGAAATTACATGTCTTTGCCAATATTTTTTTTGCACAGGACCCCAAAATGTTAAACTG
Source organism: Cyrtonyx montezumae (assembly GCF_038088225.1). NCBI lineage: Eukaryota > Metazoa > Chordata > Aves > Galliformes > Odontophoridae > Cyrtonyx > Cyrtonyx montezumae. The sequence continues at coordinate 16,256,105 of NW_027071903.1, forward strand.
GGTGCATGTAGGATGCTTTTCATAGAGCTTCTTAGAGTCCTTCCTCTGGGAAGTCTATACTCTGGACCATTAAGGCTGTCATGATTGGGTTGTCACTGTCACAGCACGTATCTTTTGGGCTTTATGTACACTTTCAAATTTGACATAATCTTCAGAATAAGATTTGATGATTCTGACTGCAAATACTGCCTTACCAACGTTCAGTGTTCTTTCTTTCACAGCCAGACTGGCAACCCTATCTCCCACAAAATGGGGATAACATTGAAGTGGCTTTCTCCTATTCCCCTGTGTTATGGCCTTGGTCTGGATATTTGGCAATTTCTATCTCTGTAGCAAAGAAAGCAGCATCTTGGGAAGGCATTGCTCAAGGTCATGTTATGATCACCGTATCATCCCCTGCAGAAAATAAAGTTAGTTCTGCCTTTTTTTTAAGGGGCAGGAGGGGGGGAGGTGGTGGGGAAGTTGAGGGGGAAGGGAGGTGGGACACAGACAGTGGTTTTAATAATTAAAGTTGCTTCACAGCAAGCCCTTGTTTGTATGTGGCAACTCTGGTCTTGTTATGTGAAGCATAAATTATATTGCAGCCAAAACACTGGAAAGTACAAATAATAATCCTTATAACTAACTGAGTGAAAGATTAACCTTTGAATTGATTATGTTTTAGAATTAGAAATTCTGTCTCTGAGATTTGCATTTATTTATTATGAATTCTGAGTAATCTGTTTTGAAAAAGAGATAACTTAAATATCGTTTTTTCCCAGAACCCTAGCTAACTGTTCTTGAGAAGACTTTAAGATTTTGAACAGTTGAATCAAATGACAGTTATAACATATTTAAAGTATTTTATGTTCTGAGTGGAAATAAAAGCAGCCAAGTGCAGAAAACATAGTAGTGTAATTTAAGGAAAAAGTCTTCTGTTCTCCTTAGTTGGTGGTACTGGTGAGTAAAAGTACAGTAGATAGCTCCAGTTTTCCAGTCATTTTTCAGTCTTACAATCCACAGCTGATGAATGTTTTCTGCAGGGGAAAATAATTACACTGTGGTTTGTTCTGTCCTTCAGTCTAAGAATGGTGCAGAGCAGACTTCAACGGTGAAACTTCCAATAAAGGTGAAGATTATTCCTACTCCACCTCGTAGTAAGCGAGTCCTGTGGGATCAATACCATAATCTCCGTTATCCACCAGGATACTTCCCCAGGGATAATTTGAGGATGAAGAATGATCCATTAGATTGGTATTTATCTTAGGTTCTATTAAATCAGTCTTTCTTGATTGCATGTTAATGATATGTAATAACGTTACTGAGTGCCAGTGAGCCCTGGCATTATTTAGTGTGGCCTGGAGTTTTCTTCTCTAGTAAATCCACAACCCAACTCCTAGCTTCTGCACGCTTTTTCTTTTTGCAGTTATTTTTGTTACTGCTTTCCATGGCTTTGATTCATTTAAAATGAAAAGCTTTTGAAATGTTAGGCTGAAGTTTTTTTTTGCATTCCTGGTGTAAAGTTTTTTCCTTTATGCCCTTATTTCTCCCAGGGAATTGAGGGGAGTACTTAATTAGCCGCTTTGACATTCACTTAGCAAAAAAATGAGTGACTGACCTATAGTGTTTCATGGATGGAAAGGTAAAGCATCCAAATATATTAAAAAAATACAACTGTAGATTAAATAGATCAGTGTATGAGACTTGCTTTTGTAAAGCTGTTTGGAACATGGAGATAGGATAAGTGGTATGGACTTCCATCCTGAGTTCCAGTAATTACTGGTCATCCTGTGTCCTCTCTCCAGCTAGTAGTTAAAGCTGTTCTTACAGTCTTAGCAAGGAGGAAATCCTGTGAAAGATATCTGATTTTAATGCAGCAGTGTTCCTATGTGATGTGGTGCAAACATACAGAACTGTGCTTTTTAAGGGACATTCTTAGTCTCTAGCTTTGACTGTACTTATTACCTCTGTAGCACTTGGAATCACTGTTAGTCAGGAACAAAATAGCAAGAGGAGGAAACCACAGATTATCCCTTAAACAACAAAAAAGTCCTTTCAGAAAAGGATCTAGGAAATAATCTGTAATTAGAGGATTTAAGTCAAGTTTCTGCATGCCAAATTTGAATGTCTATAACAGTTTTCTTTTTATCTCAGGAATGGTGACCATATCCACACAAACTTCAGGGACATGTATCAGCATCTAAGAAGCATGGGTTACTTTGTTGAGGTTCTTGGTTCCCCAATTACATGCTTCGATGCAAGTCAATATGGTAAGCACGTGTTACTTATATGCTGAAGTTAATTAGTCAAAAGTATTGCTGCAGAGGCTTACTTGGGTGTCTAGTAGGATTAGTACAGTTCTCTGTCCTTATCTTGAAAAAATGAGGAAAGAAACCCCTGTTTTCAGATCTGTAGAGTCAGAACTTAATTTTCCAGACAAACTTTGTGTAGTCAAATAGATGCATGGGTGAACTGTAGACTCAAATTGAGCATGTCCATTCTGTTTTTTTGTTTGTTATTTTTTCTTAGCAGTGGTATTTTGAAACGTTAGTATTTGTGGATAGATAAAACAGTGGGGTAAGTATTACATTCATGCTAGCAGCCCAGTGCGGTTTGTTTCTTCTGTGTTTAAGTTTGGAGATGTGGTAGGTTTGCTAGGCAAGGGGCAAATAAAGCTGTCTGTGGTCTTTACTGCTCCCACGTGACCCTCTAGTTGGCCCTGACAAACTCTGAAAGGACCATCTTCTCTTCTGGGCTAGGGTGTTCTTCAATATATAGTGAAGTGAGGGTGCATTCTGCTGCTGACAGATTTTTAGTTCTGGAAATGTCCATAGTAGGCTTTCCTTTTTCTTGATTCTTTGATAAATATTGTAGTGTTGCTTTCTGACTTAGCAAATGCACAACTGGAGACAGAAATGGTAGCCTTGAAAAAGCATAACAAAGTAGTTTCTGTTCTGAGACTCCTGAATTGTTGATAGGGCACAGTAAGGGCAAGTTTGCTTTGCATGCGTAGATTAGTCAACCACAACTCACATTTCTCCTTAGGAGAATGGAGAAACTAGGAGACTAGAAGACTTGGCTTTTGGATTGCTAAAATAGACTGAGCTGGGAGATGAATGCTTTCTGCATCTGAAGAGTGTAAGTAGGTAGAGGTGAAGGAGGAAGCACGAAGGAGGGAACAGAACAGAAAAGTACGTGGAAGTGGAATAAATTTGTAAAATGAAATGAAGAAAACAGTGGAATAGAAGGCCTCTAACCACAACTCTGGTAAAACTGTGGTAAATCTTCAGTAGAAGCAGCAGGGGGCAAATAATGTAATTCAGAAATGTTCTTATTATGTTTATAAATAGCATTACTTCAGAGTTGTGCCTTCATGGGAATAGGCTTAATGAAGCAGAGAAATCTCTTCCAATCTTGCGATCCATGCAGATTGAGGCTTTGGAATTAGAAGAGGTAGCAGGACATTCTTTGAGACCCTGGCATTCACTGGCACCTCTGAACATGAATGATTTTATCTTCAGATTGTAGTTAGTATACAATGACAGTATAGTTAAGGCAGCAGTGACCAGCAGAGATTACTTAAGTTCATTCCTTCTGCACTCTGGCTTCTCATAGAATGGCTTGGATTGGAAGGGACCTAAAAGATCATCTTAATCCAACCCCCATCATCCAGATCCTTAACCAGCTGGGATTGACATTGTCCCTGAGAGTGGAAATTCCACCACCTCTCTGGGCAATCAAAGAGAAGAGATGAAATGGCTTGATATTTAGGAGTAATCTACTTTTTTGTTTGGTTTGTTTGTGTTTTTCTATCGTGCTGAAAAAAATGCAAAGCATTTGTATTAACTTTTGCATGGATTGCATTAATAGCAATCACATTAGCATGACCAGCCTTGTGAATGCTGTTTTTGCTTTTATATGCAGGGACTTTACTGATGGTGGACAGTGAGGAAGAATATTTTCCCGAAGAGATCACCAAGCTGAGGAGGGATGTTGATAACGGACTTTCACTTATCATGTTCAGTGACTGGTACAACACATCTGTGATGAGAAAGGTCAAGTTTTATGATGAAAACACAAGGTATCTATTTCTTTCATTTCTATGGGAAATAAATGTCAGAGAATTGCTATTTTGTGGATGTACTGTCCTAAAAATTCTGAATGTGATAAGTGTATTTGGCCACTGCACCGCTTCTTACGTTACTTCTAAGAAGTACCTCAAGAGGAACACTGACCTTAAGTTGCAAAGCTTGAGGAGAATACCTGCCTACTTTATCATGATTGTGAACCCCTCTCTTGGTAACGTAATCTTTTAAAGCCCAGGAAAATATTTACAATAGAAAAAATTAAGAAATTTGAGACTAGCAAAGGAAAATGGATACATTTTCACTTTGGAGAACAGAATAAAAAGCAAATACATCTTACAAACTGTATTACTGGACTGTGCACCCAGTCTGGAAATAATCCAGTATATTATATAAAAGGAAATCTAATAATCAGTGGTGAGAAAGACCCTCATAATTATTGTAGTTGTCACATTTCATGGTAAGCTTGAAAGATCTGTTCGTAGCCTGGGAGCAAATAACACTTCGCTTCATTAGAAATACTAGAAGGAAATCACTCAACTGTGATTTTTGCTTCATCATTGGATAGATTTTGCACCATTATTATTACTTCTGCTCAGAAGCATATGTGTCAAAGAGGGACAGCTACTTGTGTGCTCCTGTAGTTAAATGAGGCTTGAGATATGCTTCATTTTATAAGTGACTTGGAAAAAATTTATATGTGGGTGGGTTTTTTTGTAATAAAAACTCTGGGAGTATATTCTGTGTACTAATAATCTCTATTACCCTCTCTATTTGTAGACAGTGGTGGATGCCTGATACTGGAGGTGCTAATATACCTGCTCTAAATGATCTGCTTTCTGTCTGGAATATGGCCTTCAGCGATGGGCTGTATGAAGGTGATTTTACCATGGCAAGTCATGAAAGTGAGTACTGGAGTCCTTGTCTATTCAGACTGTGTGCAGTAGCTTGTTTGGAAAATAGTTTCTGTGAGGATCAGCTTGAATGAGAGTCAAGGGACCTGCTCTGAGACTGAGTTAAAAAAGTTTCATAAGTGTGCTTAAATAATTACTTCCTATACTGATACCTTTTCAGACGAGATAACGAGCATTTGGAGTTCATGGCTGAATTCCAGGTGCAGTTCTTTGAGTAGTTTTTTTTGGGTATTGTCTGTACCTGTCTGTACTATACACTGTAGTTGCCAAGATGAGGCCTTTGGTTTAGTTATGATTTTAGTTTTGTGGTTAAGTGAAAATTTGAAATTGTAGAGGAAGAAAATCAATGGGGAGACTTTCTTTGGAATATTCCAATTTAGGCATGTGTCTCAGCAGCCTGAGGTGCTTTTTAAATTCATATTCTTGTCTTTTGAATGGCAGTATCCTGAGGTTAGTACGCTTTACTGTTTTCTAGTTCACAGGGCACAAGCCCATGGCCTGATTGTTTTCAGACTTTCTAGGTCTAGCCAGTCTCTCTTTTTTTTTTTTTTCTGAGCAACTCACTTCATGTTTTCATGCTTTGTTTCTAAATCTCTGTCTTCTGACCAGTTCATTGAAATGTGTACGTGAGCAGAGAAGGCACCAGAACTGAGTGCTGTGTGCACTCTCCAGTATTGATGGAAGGAGTCAGGTTCTCTCTGTACATAGTGAATGTTAGTTTGAACTACTGTATTTCTTTTTGCAGCCAGTGAAGCTTTTCAGTGTAAAAAAGTTAGTGTCCTGAACAGAAGGGTTTGAAAAGCCCTACACTAAGGTGAACCTGTGCTTAGGAATGCCTAATCTGTGAATACACGTACAAAATACACAAATCCAACGAAAATTTCCTGGGAGTTCTTTTCTATTCCTGATTTGACAGCTGGCTGAGTTATGGTGGGAAGGTGTTGTTTTCAGTCTGTAAGTGCAATTTTGTGCTTTCAGTGAATTATGCATCAGGATGCAGCATCGCGAAGTTTCCAGAAGATGGCATTGTAATTGCACAGACTTTTAAGGATCAAGGTATGCGTTTTCTTCTCTTTTCTGTGTTTTAAGTAGTACACTGTAGTTGAAAGCGAAGTTACAAAGTCTGAAGGTGTAAGACTGTGGTTGAAAAATGCATTGAAAGGATAGGACTGGTTTGAGAATGTCTTGAAGGAGGGCTGGAGCACATCTTCTACAAAGACAGGCTGGGAGAGCTGGGCTTGTTCAGCCAGGAGAAGAGAGGGCTCCAGACCTCATTACAGCTTTTGAAGGGAGCTTATAAACAGGAGAGAGACTGAGTTTTTACATGGTATGACTAGGAGGAATGGCTTTAAACTAAAAGAGAGGAAATAAGGTGAATGTTAGGAAGAAATTTTTTACTAAGAGGATGGTGAGGCATTGGCACTGCTACCCATAGAAGATGTGGGTGCCCCATCCATAGAGGTGCACAAGGCCAGGCTGGATGGGGCTCTGGCAGCCTGAGCTGGTGGGAGGCACTGTGCCATGGAAGGGAGTTGGAGCTGGATGGGCTTCCAATCTAAGTAATTCTATGATTTGGTTATAGGAGTTTTTTTCATTTTGTCTTGAACATGTAGTTGGATATCTAACAGGAAGGTGCAATGCAACAGCATAAATTCTGTATATAATGTAATTTTTATACAGTACAACAGTATCCAAATGTATATATGCAATCTTTTATTATGTTTACTGTATGTAAACACATCTGCCCGGGTATGTGTTGTGTGTGTCTTCAGGTGGAAAGGATTGTTCCTTGTCCATGTTTCTCAGGAATTGTAAATGATACTGAGGTACATCCATATGCAGAGTTAATTACTGCCAAATTTGGTATGAGTGTTTGGGTAGCCATGATGATCTAAAGGTAGAGGTAAGGAGGATTCTGTTATAGACAAAGTTTCTCCTGCTGGTAAGGGAAACATTTTAGGCACATAGGAAGGCTGTGCTTTCAGACTGGTGGAATATGTTCTCTGTGTTTTATTGTATCATCTTACTTACGGGGTAGTAATTCAGAACTGTAACAGAAGCAGGCAATGTGAAAAAAAACAAATGCTTTTTGAGGGCTAATGGAGACGTTTTCTGGGACAGTAAGGAATTCATGTGAGTCTTCTGGAGAGCAGACAGTATCCCTGAAATGCTGTGTGGTAGTGACTTGGTTATCTTGGTATGAGAGAAAAAGAGACAGCATGTTTGGCCGCTAGCCTGCTGGACCTCTTTTTTCTCTATTGAATCCTTTTCATTCCAATTCATGAAACAAAAGATCTATTTTTGATTCTTCTCTCTGAAGACAGAGTAGAAAGTAAAGGCAATGTAAATACTTAGCATTTGAAATTGGTCGTCTTATTTTGGATTTTGAAATGGGTGTTAGAGGGGGGAAACCTTCATTTCATGAAGAAACTAAAATGGTTTTCCTCTTGCTGTTTATGGCAGCCTTCAGTTCACTGTAGACATAATACTTGTGAGATACAGAGGGCAATTTACAGCTGTGTGCCCTCTGGGTTTTGCTGCATGTACCCGTCCATACCTAGAGACCTTCCTTTGTTGTTTTTTTTTCATCTTTTCCATTCACTGATTACCTAAAGTTACAGTAATAAATATTTCACAAACACGTTTTAAGTTTTCAGTTCAGATATTTGCCATACTTTCAGAGGCAGACTTATTAATTATACTTCAAAAATTGCTGTCTGTGGTAGTGGTGCAGGTATTTCTGAAGAGGCTGATTGGGGCAGGACAGGGCAGTGGGCAGTGACAGCTGGCTCTGTCTTCTGGCTGCAAGAGTGCCTGGGGTGGGGAGCAGGTGCAGTTGGCCGAAGTGGGGGAAAGGGTGGGATAATTCATGTTTCTTTTGTTCTTTGGGAATATGTATCCTTACTAGACAGTACTTTCCTTTGTTCGTAAATTGAAAGGAGAACAGGCAAAGTGTAAGGGAAAGCAGTGCTGCAGAGCTGCTGAAATGCAGGCCCACCAGGCTTTAAGGCAGGCTACCTCTGAATTCAGTCAGAGCCCTCATCTCACAGCTGCTGTTAACAGACAGATGTCGTTCATGGAATGTCTCTGTTCTCTTTTTTTTTTGTTGCATAATAGATTTTCTCGTAGCAGTAGACAGACACGACAGCAAGTTAAGTTTGCGAAGAGCAGTATGCATTGTGATGGCTGATTTCTAACATACAGTGTGTGGCCTTCTTGTAGAAGGGCTAAAACAACATAAAGGGATTTTTAAGGCAGACCACTTTGATTTTAAGCTTTTTTTAAGGATTTTTTAATTCAAGAACATTGAAGGTAAGCCTTGATGCGAGTTCTTTTTTCAGTTCTCCACAGAAGTAAGAAAACACCAGTATCAGGAGAAAGCTTCATGGTCAGGCTCTTGAAGCAGTTTCATTTTTACTGTAACATAGCTTTTTTAAAAAACATTTTTCATAAATGTGTGACATGAAGAGTGGCATGACTGTATTTGTAAATTTGCTTTTTAGATTAGCTGGTGTTGCTTTTCAGGCAGTGAAATTTATTTGTGCTTTGCTGTAGGTCTTGAAGTTTTAAAACAGGAGACTGCTGTAATTGAAAATGTTCCTATTTTGGGACTTTACCAAGTTCCTTCTGAAGGTGGTGGCAGAATCGTTCTATATGGTGACTCTAATTGCTTGGATGACAGCCATCGACAGAAAGGTGTGTATGCTTTGGCATGCAGGAAGAAGTATTTTTCTTAAGCAGTCAGGTGTTCTCTGGGTTATTAACAGCTCCCACCAGAAATAGCTCTTTTCTAGGGAATATGTAAACAATTCCTGCTTGGTTATTCATCTTGTTTCTGTAGAACTGTGCTGAAAATGGTGTAAGGTGCAGTTGGAACAAAAAGAATGGTGCATGTTAAATAGACTTTTGATGAGTGGGAGCATTTTTCCCTATACATCTCTGACCTGTTTTTAAATTATGGATGATCTAGGTGTGGATTTTAATGTTTTCTGTTTGGTTTTGTGGTTTTTTTTCCTTGTTATTTTTGTTTCAGGAACTTTGAGCACATGCTTGAAGTGGTACAGAAACAACTATGGGACCTCTTCACTTTTTTCCCAGTTACATTTTCAGAATGTTACATAGCATTACGGATTTTGTTTTGTACTCTCTCATTCCTTTGCAGTGTTCCCTGCTGTAACACCACCATAGCAGTGCCTCCTCTGTGTGCTGTAGTTTATTGAGAGCACGTAGCCTAAGTGAAGATGTGGAGCTGTAATAGAGAATGGTGCTTTGTGACTTTCCTAATGCTGTTAAATTCAGTGTGACCTGTGAAGCAGGAAAAAGGGGAAGTCTCTCAAATCCTTCAAAGTTGGCTTTTAAGTTGTGAACCAGCTATGTCTCCTGTAGAGATATTGGTCACTTTAAATAAATTCCTCACATTTGTGAATATAAATCCTTAAAATCTGATTGACCTCTTTAACAATCAAAGGGGAAGTACATCAGGATTATGAAGATTAATTCCTATTACCAGCCAAGGGTTCCCTGGGAGGAGAGGTTCTGAGAAAAGTAGTTCACGGTCAGTGGAAATAGATGCTAAGATGTCACTGCACTTCTGAAATGGAATTTTCAGAGAATTGTGATGTTAACCAGGTGGAGTGCTTGTTCAGCAGGGGTGGCTCTGGATGGCAGTGGTATTTCAGGGGAGAATGCTGTTGAAGTGCAAAGGAAAGCTGTGATTAAGTGTACTGTGATGTTGATTCCTGGTTTGGTCTATCCCACAGCTGCTGTTCGTACTGTTTTTCCTTTAGCTGAGATGTAGCCAGAACCTCTTCCTTTCCTTTTTTATTTTATTTTTTCATAGTAAGCTTGAGAAATCAAAGAAATTACAACTTTCCACTGAAAACACTGCTTCATTCTTAATTTTCTTTGCAGGGTATCATTTTATCCTCTTAAAGGGTTGCTTCTCTTTTTCCCTCATAGAAATGATAACAGATGATAAAAGAAGCTTTCAGCTCCCTGTGTTTTCACACTGGAAAACTTCCTATTTTTTTCAGGAACTTGGATGGCCTTGCCCAAACTAGAATTCCCATATTTGAAACCTGATTTGGTACACAAGACAAGAAGATATTTTAAGAGTGAACAGATCATTTTCATGTCTTTGTATTGGTGGAGGAGGAGTGGTTGGAAGTTGCATCTTGCTGAAGTTAGACTTAGAACTTCAAAGGGAGAATAACAAGAATGAGAAACTAGCACTTATAAATGTCACGATACATTACTTAATAGTAAGATAACCCATTTGAAATGTAACTTAATGCATGTTTTGTTCTGGGGCTTGGGTCTATGACACCCGCAGACTGCTTTTGGCTCCTGGATTCCCTCCTGCAGTACACTTCCTATGGTGTGATGCCTCCAAGTCTCAGCCATTCTGAAAACAGACAGCGACCACCATCAGGAGAGGGTTATTCTCTCCCCGAGCGGATGGAAGGTGAGAGCTTTATTTGTGAGCAGAACCTGCAACTGATGGGATGGCAGAGTGGAACTTAGAAAGACCAAGGCAGGCCTTTGACAATGAGGTTAGCTCTGATGTTTTGCTGTTTTACTAGAAGAGAGCACCTTCACAAGCCTTGATCTGTAATGATACTGTCATGATTTGACTAAAGAAAATGTTATGCTTATGGGACTATTTTCAGTGCCCTCATTCTGCTAGGAGGTATTCTAGTTACTGCCTACAGAGTGTGCATAAAGTCTCATCTCACATGTTGGCCAGCAAAACTTAGCTTACTTTAGGTGCACAGTCTTACTGTTTTGTAAGGTACCCTTAACATTATTAATTAATTGTAGCTCTGAGATTTAGCTGTGAGTCATTACTGTAAAGAACTCCTGATTTTACAGCAGCTTCATTTATCTGGAGGCAAATGTTGGGAACTGTTTGTGACACGGTCTGCCACTGCTGTGAATTGCAGGTAACCATCTCCATCGATACTCAAAGGTGCTAGAGGCTCACTTGGGAGACCCTAAACCCCGTTCCCTTCCTGCTTGTCCTCATCTCTCCTGGGCCAAACCACAGCCTCTGAATGAAACTGCTCCCAGGTTAGTATATGTATACTAGTATAGTATGTATATATGTATACATGTATACAGTATACATGTATATATGTATACTGTGTGTGTATATATATATATATATATGTATATATATGTGTGTATATATACGTATATGTGTGTATATATATATATATATATGTATATGTATATATATATATATATACAGTATACATGTATATATGTATATATGTATACAGGTATAGTATATTCTGTAAGAAGTCAGGCTTCCAAGTTCAGCTTGAAAATTATTTGTTCCATCTGATTTTGAAAAAGACAGCTGGAATTCCTTTACTTAGAGAACCAGACTGTAAAGAGGAAGTAGTGATTAATGCCACTTCAGTGAATAATTTTCACTCACCTGATAGTTACGCTGTATTTTATGAAACAGAGGGATTTTAAAAAGAGCTTCACAAGTCAGTGCCTTTTTATGATTGAGTGATTCCAACTTAAAGTTCAAGGGCTTGCTTAAATCCATCATCAGTGCATGCCTTTGAAATAGTTTTCTGAAGCACTTCCTCGGATAGCTCACCTAATTCTGCCTTCCAGTGTTTTCTTTGTCAGTCACTTGGAGGTAAATGTGTCAGCACAAAGCCCATACTTGTCTGCAGAGCTCCTAATGGTAATGTCTGCATGCATGAGAGTTGCTAATAAATAGTTATTGATCTAACTGCATCCATGTGATATCTGAGTGGAAGTCAGAAGGCCTGTAGGCTGCAAAACCTAGGGAGCATATTATCTTTCAGGTCTGAGTTAGTGAGTAGCTGGTTGGTTTCAGCTGGCACTTTCTAGCACGTTTCTGTAAAATTCCTTACTTTGCTGAAGTAAGTGGTCATCTCTGTCTTTACATTTCTTCTAGCAACCTTTGGAAACATCAAAAGTTACTGTCAGTTGACCTTGATAAAGTGGCTCTGCCCAATTTTCGACAGAACCGACCCCAAGTGAGACCACTGTCCCCTGGAGAAAGTGGAGCATGGGACATTCCTGGAGGTATGTACTGAAAGATTTGAAAGATAGTATTTTAAGTCAGGGGAGGATACATTTTCTTTCAGTTGTGAAAATATGCAAATGTTAGCATGGTTGTGTTGTATAAGACTGACCAATGAAGTCCGAGATAAATATTTTTGCCTATGAATAGCTTACTTGAAAGGAGCCATGTGTGGCATACAGAGAGGAAGATTTTGGTGAGTGCTCTTTGGCCAACCCAGATATATTTTGGCACCAATAGTAGACAGCAGTAGTCCTTGGGAGCTGTGATGATACCTCCTGCTAATGAGAATTTGTCATGTGAGTACACAGGTGTAAAAGCAGAATCCAGAAGAATTTGTCTGAACAGTGCTTTGGGAAGAGTGTTGTACTAACCAACAGTGTAGAGCACTTGGAACAGCTCCTTACAAGCTCAGTGCTGCATGTCTACCTGGAAGCCTTTTTAAAGCCTCACACGTGTTCTTTTCCCAGTCTGAGCTGCAAGACAGATGATGCCTTTAAAAAGGAAGGGTTGTATATCTTCTCCTTGCCGTGTGCTAGAGCAGTTTCCAGACCAGCAGCAAAATCACTTCTCTTACAGCATGAGGAAATAAAGGTTTTGTTGTAAGGGTAATCTGGGTTATGTTCTCACGTTCCCAAGTAGGTCAAGGTGGAAATGCTGGTACTTTTCTGTGAAGTTAGTTAGCACCCTGTCTTATTTCTGCTAATCGGTCTGCAGTTGTTAATCTTCCTGTCTGAAATGTAATCTGGCTGTAACTCTTGTGGCCACAAACCTCTTTGCCTCTCTAGGTATAATGCCCGGACGGTACAACCAGGATGTAGGACAGACTATTCCAGTCTTTGCTTTTCTGGGTGCCATGGTGGTTCTGGCGTTCTTTGTGGTGCAGATCAACAAAGCAAAGAGCAGGCCAAAGAGACGGAAACCACGAGTGAAGCGGCTGCAGCTCATGCAACAGGTTCATCCACCAAAGACACCTTCTGTGTGAAAGCTCTTGTTGGCCAAAGATGACCTCCTTTTACTGGCTGCTTTCCTGGGTGGTAGATCACTCCCAGCAAAGGTGCAGCAAATGCAGTGATACTGGTGATATACATCTGACATCATCTCACAGTCTTTGGCTTCTGGAGATTAAAAAAGGACCTCAGCTGATCATCTGTACAGAAAACCAGAGCTTTAAGCAGCCAAACCCACCAAAGACTTGAATGCTGTTGAACAGGCTGCTTAGTCACAGGAATATGCATCCCACGATGGATAAAATTGACCTTTTTTTGTAAGCTGACCAAACTAAAATTTATTTGTTTAGAGGCTATTTTCTATATTTATTGTTGGGGAGGGCAGGGGGAAGAGTCACTTTAAGGACCTCTGCTATGGAAACGCAAGTGCATTTTTTGGATAGGATGCAATTTTCTAGAATGGTGTAACTCAATTCATCGAAGGAAGGGAGGGAGCAGGCACGACCAGTACAGATCAGTTTGACATAGTTCCGCAGTTTATTTTTATAAAGCCAACTACTATGATGTTTTGTAATTTTTGGTCATGATTTCACCATTGTTGGTGAAGCAGATTTTCAATAAATATGTTATCTATATGAAGCTGAGACAGTGTGCTGCATGGCTTGCTTTCTGCTGTAGGTCTGTGATAACAAGATGTTGAATTGTGACAATTTTCATTCATTCCCTTCTTCCCCCGTGTCTTTCTCCTTAAAACAAACATGCCTTAGGGTAATGGCGATTTAGACAGTCCAAAATAAGAGGATTTATTCACACTCTTGCATCTCAGATATGGAGGGCCCTCAGACAAAGGTAACTGCACTGTTCCTCATGGGTCAGTCCTGTTCAACATCTTCATCAGTGACCTTGATGAGGAGATAGAGTTCACCCTCAGCAAGTTTGCTGATGATAGAAAGCTGGGAGGAATGGCTGATATGTGGGAAGGCTGTGCTGCCATTCAGTGAGACCTGGACAGGCTGGAGAGTTGGGCAGAAAGGAACCAGATGAGGTCTAACAAGAGCAAGTGTAGAGTCTTGCACCTAGGGAGGAATAATTGCGTGCACAGGTACAGGTTGGGGGATGAGCTGCTGGAGAGGAGCTCTGAGGAGACGGACCTGGGTGTCCTGGTGGATGACAGGTTGGCCATGAGCAGTGTGCCCTGGTGGCCAAGAAGGACAATGGGATCCTGGGCTGCATCAAGAAGACGACTGTGGCTAGCGGGTTGAGGGAGGTGATCTTCCCCCTCTACTCTGCTGTGGTGAGGCCTCGTCTGGAGTGCTGTGTGCAGTTCTGGGCTCCCAGAAATGAAACAGGCTCCAGACTGTACAAAAAGGACTGGGATCTCCAGGAAAGAGTCCAGCAGAGGGCTACAAAGATGACAAAGGGCCTGGAACATCTCCCTTAGGAGGAAAGGCTGAGAGACCTGGGGCTGTTCAGCCTTGAGAAAAGAAGACTCAGATGGGATTTGTTCCACGTCTATAAATACCCAAGGAGCGGGAGGCAGAGGGACGAGGCCGGACTCTTCTCACAGTGTGTGGCCATAGGACAAGGGGAAATGTGCAAATGTGCGTGGGAACTTCTTGACAGTGCAGTGACAGAGCACGGTGCAGTGACAGGCTGCACAGAGAGGTGGTGGGGTCTCCTTCTCTGGAGACATTCAAGACCCTCCTGGACGCCTACCTGTGCAACCTGGGCTAGGGAACTCCTTTGGCAGGGGGTTGGACTCGATGATCTCTAGAGGACCCTTCCAACTCCTACAATTCTGTGATTCTGTGAAAAGACATAGACACATAGACAGGAGTTTTTCCATCAAATACATAGGAGGGCTACTGGAAAGAGGCCCAGCAGTGGGTGAAGCTGCCAGCCCAGCATATGGCTCACAGCCTGGGGGTTGGAGCGCTGCAGGAAATGGGGGAAGGGGGGGAAAATGCCAGCTAGGGAGCACCAAAGCCTGCAGAAACCTACACGGGGCTGCTGTGCTGGTGTGGGAGGTGGGCTGAATCTCTTTGATTTGCCAGGAGGAGGGAGCCTGGAAGGCTTTTATGCCTCCGCTTCAGCACTAATGAGGAGGCTTGCATCACCACGCTAATGAGAGATTACAGCCCCTGCACAGCCTTGAAACCAGAGTCAAGTTGTATCAAAGTGCCAGTCCAAATTAAGAGCCTTTCCCACTGGCTGGTATTTTACAGCCCAGTGGCCAATTTCTAGATCATAGGGGCCAATTATTCCCAAAACCTTTGGTGTGCAACTAATGAAGGTCTGGAAGACCCTTTTAAATGGTTCTAAGCCCCATAGGCAGCTGAGATGTAATGAAGGTGGCAGGCACAATTAGCCATCCCTAATTCCTCCTAGCAGCTGATTAAAGTCTCTTTATCCATCTTACTGAGATCAGAGGGCCACATACTTGGGAAATCAAAAATGCATTAGGGGCTGTCAGCTGGTGCTGGGGACCCTGTGCTTTGAGCCTGTGGCTGGTGACATGTGTCAATCTTGCAGGGGCATTTGCACCAAGCCAAGGCATATCCACCCCCTTCAGGGGATGGGCCCCTTGTCCCTGGGTCCCCAGACTGGGGATAATGCCCATTCCCTTGGGTGGTCTTGGGGGAGTCCCCCTGTAGTGCCTCCCTGCCATCCTTCATGGAGGCGGGGGTCAGAGCCCCGCTCCCGCCCCCATGGGGACTGCTAGAGTGGGACAGAGTGGAACATGTTTCTCTGACCCAGCCCAGTCCCCTCCAGGGCCACTAGGAGATGGAGGGAGGCGAGGGCCAACCACTGCTGGGGCTGCAGAACACGGACAGCGCTGGGCTCTCCTCTGCTGGCGCCGTCTTCATCATGCTCAAGTCTGCACTGGGTGCCGGGCTGCTCAGCTTCCCCTGGGCGTTCAGCAAGGCTGGGGGTGCCCTGCCTGCCATCCTGGTGGAGCTGGTAAGGGAATGGGGGATGCCCAAAGGGGTAGCTCCGGGATGGGGGTGGGAATGGGGATGGACAAGGGTGAGGGTTGGGATGGGGATGGGGAGAAGGATGGTAACAGGGATGAGGACAGGGAGGATGCAGTGTTGGTAGAGCCTGTTTGGGCATTCCCAGCTCTTCTGGGATCTTGGAAACGGTGCCCAAAAGGAAGCTGAGGTTGTGGCTGAAGCGGGATCCGGTTGACAGCAGGAGTTAAACTTCTCACAGCATGTTTGTCACCGCGGCTCCAGGGCCCTTCCTGCCACGAGGCGTGCAGACCCCATGCCAGGACAAAGGCTGCAAAAACCGCTACCACCCTTTGCACCTTTTACACTGAAGTCAACTTGTAGCTCGACCTAAAGCATGTTTTCATTGTTGGTCCCCTGCATACCCTGAAAACCCCAATCCAACCCCAAAGGACCGCAGAACTCTTTCTCCTCCTCCTTCCCCCTTCTCCCTGGGGCCACGGCCAGGAGGACGGGTTGGCACTGAGGCTGACCCACACATCCCCTGCGCGTCTCCGTGCGGGGCCGTGCCTCCCGCTGTGTCCCGCAGGGCTCGCTGGTGTTCCTGGTGAGCGGGCTGGTGGTGCTGGGCTACGCGGCGGCACTCAGCGCCCAGCCCACCTACCAAGGCGTGGTGCGGGAGTTGTGCGGCCCAGCGGCGGGGAGACTCTGCGAGCTCTGCTTCCTCCTCAACCTCTTCATGATCGCCGTGGCCCTGCTGCGGGTGGTGGGCGACCAGCTGGAGAAACGTGAGCTCCTGGGGGCTGAGGGGTGCTGAGGCGCTGCCCGTGCTGGGAGCAGCCGCCTCCTCCCCGCAGTGTGCGATTCGCTGTACCCGCCC
Source organism: Cyrtonyx montezumae (assembly GCF_038088225.1). Classification (NCBI taxonomy): domain Eukaryota; kingdom Metazoa; phylum Chordata; class Aves; order Galliformes; family Odontophoridae; genus Cyrtonyx; species Cyrtonyx montezumae. The sequence goes on from NW_027071903.1 coordinate 16,272,933, forward strand.
GGCGCGCTCGCCGAGGGCCCCCCGTGGTACGTGGATCAGCGCTTCACCCTCCCGGTGCTCTGCGGCTTGGTCATCTTCCCGCTGTCCGTGCCCCGGGAAATCGGCTTCCAAAAGCACTCCAGGTACGGCCCCATCTCCCCGCGCCCACAGCCGTCCTGCGCTGGGACGGCCGCCCGCAGCGCCCGTCCCGGGCCCTGATCCCCGCCCGCCCCCTGACGGCCGCGTCCCCGCAGCATCCTGGGCACGCTGGCCGCCTGCTACCTGACGCTGGTCATCGTGCTCAAGTACCGCCTGCAGGATGGGAGCCTGGGACCCCCGCAGGCCGCCCGTCCCCCCAGGTAACGCAGCGCCGTCGTCCCCCTGGCCCGCTCCAGCCGTGGCACAACAGAGGAAGCGGCCCCAGACGAGCAGGCGGGGGGTTCCGCGGGGGGAAGGCCGATGCCACCGGGACCTCGTCTTATTTTGCTCTTCCTCCTTGCTGTGTCACAGGGCCTCCTCCTGGGCTTCCATGTTCAGCGTCATCCCCACCATCTGTTTCGGGTTCCAGGTATGTCCCCATCCAAAGGGCGCTGTTGGGACGGGTTTCCTGTGGGAAGCTGCAGGGCAGAAGGTGTCCCTGGGAACACCGCCGTGGGCTGCTGCATGAGGGGAGCTGGCTGTGCTGTCCCCTTGCAGTGCCACGAGGCCTGTGTGGCCATCTACAGCAGCATGCGCAACCAGAGCTTCTCCCACTGGGTGGCCGTCTCTGTGCTCTCCATGCTCATCTGCCTTCTCATCTACTCCCTCACTGGTAACCCCAGTACCACCACTTCCTGGGGGTCTGTGGGTCCCTCCTTCCCGCCTCTGTACCCCATTTCTGCTGGTGGTATGGGGCGTTGTTATCCCCTCCCTGGTGACAGCCCATGGCCAACTCTCGGCTTGCAGGGCTCTATGGCTACCTGACCTTTGGTGAGGATGTGGCTCCCGACATCTTGATGTCCTACCCTGGGAACGACCCCGTTGTTATTGTTGCCCGCCTGCTGTTTGGTGTCTCCATTGTCACCATCTACCCCATTGTGGTGCTGCTGGGACGGTGAGTGGGCACTGCTGGGCCATCCCTATCCCCTCAGTCCCTCCCGTGCCCCTCCAGTACCTAAGCTGTCCTCACTGCCCAGGTCAGTGGTGCAGGACCTGTGGGCACACCCCAAGCTTGGGGCCACACTGGCATCTGAAGGGCATGAGTGGCAAAGCCGTGTGGCACTGACCATCTCATGGATGGCTGCCACACTCGCCATCGCCTTGTTCGTCCCTGACATTGGCAAGGTCATCGAGCTCATTGGTGGCATCAGTGCGTTCTTCATCTTCATCTTCCCAGGCAAGCATAGGGAGGGAGTGGGATGGGGAGCTGCAGGGCCCTTGTGGCCTTGTTCCTGGGGGCTCTCTAAACACGAGGTTGGAGCTGAGCATGTGTGCTTGTGGCAGGGCTGTGCCTGGTGTGCATGACGGGGACACAAGCCATTGGGGCGCCCAAAAAGTGAGTGCAGGCTTGGGGGTGGTACAGGGCATGGGGCACAGGGTCCTCCTGGTTGATGGCTGGGGCATGGGGTCCCTGTGGGAATATGCGTGATGGGGTGGGAGCCCCATGTGGAGGGAGGGATGGGATTTGGAGCAGCACTTAATGTGGGACATGAAGGCTCTGATGGGTTGGAGAAGTTGGTGTGGGGTCATTTCCCAGTATAGGGAGGGCATCATGGGTGCACTCAGGTATGAGGGATGTGCATGGGCATCGTGGGTGTGCCTGGGTGTCAGGGATGACAGTGTACCAGGGATATGCCCAGGTCTTGGAGAGGTGCCCACACAGTGGGAATGTGCTCAGATATCAGAGATGCGTCCAGGCATCAGAGTACCACAGATGTGCCCACACACTAGGGAGGTGCCCAATAGTCAGGGGTGTGTCCATACATCAGGGTTGTGATGGTTTCGGGGAGAAGCCCAGGTTATCAGGGGATGTCCCACGTGCCAGGGATATGCCTGCAGGGGACTGCAGCCCTGGGATTTGGGTTTGAGATGCTGGGGGGCCAGAGAGGCTAGGTATTTAGTGAAGGGTGGCCCTTGGGTGCTTCCTAGGCATTGTGTCCCCATTGCTATGCCTGGGTAGTGTCTGGGGCAGTTTGGGGAGGTGACCCCCACCCCTTTCTGTGCTCCTCGCCCACCCGGCGCTGGTGACCCCATGATGGAGCAGCAGCACAGCTTGGGGGTAAGTGTCACACCTGGGGGGCTCAGGTTGGCCCTGGTAGCCACTGTGAGTCTGCTGCAGTGGCAGTGAGGACAATGAGGACATCTTAGGGGGTGGCTGCCAGGCTTCTGACCAGGTGTTGTTTGTCATTGCACAGGAGCTGGAGCAGCACGGGACACTGCGGAGACCCATAGCTGAAGCAGGGGCCTTGTCCCACTGCTCTCCCTGTTGTCTCCACAGGGCTGTGCTCATCACCTGGGGTGTCCTCTCTGTGCTGGGGGGCACCTTCGTGTGTGGGCAGAGCGCTGCCCTGGCCGTGATGGGTCTGCTGCGTTGAGGGGATGTGCACCCCTGTGTCCTCCCATGTCCCCCACCACCCTATCCCAGACACAGCCACACTGCAACTGGCTTCCATCATGGTTTATTCAGAATCTTCAGTTCTGTTGTTCTATTATTAATAAATGCTTAGGTAGAGGGGGGTCAACTTGCAAGGCCCTCACATTCCCACACGAGGCTGGGCAGGATGGGGCAGGATGTGCAGACAGGCAGACAGACCGACAGGCACACATGGATTTACAGACCCTGGGGCTGGGGGAGCAGCCCCCCCCAGGCTTGCAAGGCACCTGCCTCCACCCTACTGCGGCCCCATGTCCCCCTCACATCTCCATCCCTTCTCCATCCCATGTGCCAGTTCTACCCACCAAAGTCCCCTCCTGCACACCGAGGGGTCTGCTCCTACCATATCCACCTCATCACCACCCCCTCCTGGGCCCCAAAGAGCTCACCCCATGTAGGGAGAGGTGCCCCAGGAGGGGGGCAGCTGAGGGTAAGGTGCTGCTGACAGGAGACAAGGGGGGTTCCTTTGCTGCAGACAGGTGACAATCTCACCTCCCTTCAGCCAACACAATAGGGGGGGGACAGTGCCTGGCAGGGGGTTGGGGGCACAGCCAGGTCCCCACACTGTCAGTCTTGGCTCAGGGTGCACCAGGCGGCTGCAGGAAGAAATCATCTGGAATCACCCAATGTCAGCCCAGCATGCATCCCCTCAGCTCCACCAACTGTGCTCCCCACTGCCCAGGGGCTGCTTGTGCCCCCACCCGGGGTCCTGCCCCCACCCTAGGTCCTACCTGGCACAGCCACGCTAGAAACGGCCTCGGGCTGGCTCAGTGCATCCACCTTGACGTGCTGGAAGCCCTTGTAGGTGGCACTCTGCAGGTGCCTGCGGTGTGTCACAGCCCAGAGTTACCATCTTGACCCCCCAGATCATCCCACACAGCTTCCTCTGAGGGAAAGAAGGCGGACCTCTCCTCCCTGTGCCCTCCCCCTGAGCATCCCCATTCTCCCCCATCCCATGACCACCCAACCCCACTTATCCATCTGGACTGCCTGAACCCTGCAGACACATCCCTGGGACCCCCACTCCTGCCACCAGGAAGTGGACAGCAGACCCCCCCCACATGCCCAAGGCACTGGCTCAGCCAAGCCCTGCTCCCACCCCTCAAAGCTTTTCCAACCCCCTCAACTGGCAGCTACCCACTCATCCCTCTCTACCTCTTCCAGTCCTCCTCGGTCTCCCAAAACTCATAGACAATGAAGGTGACTCCGTCGGGCAGCTTGACCGCAGTGACGCTGGCAGTGGTGGGGGTAGGGTGAACTGTTGGGGGAACACCCACAGCCTCCCCATGGGGGCACCCCCAGCTGCTGTCCTTGCAGCCACTGAGGGCGCCCCCAGCTCCCAGCACCTCAACCTCCCACTGACCCCATCCCCCGGTGCCTCCCCTGGGTACCCACTGGAAGCAGTCCCTCTTCCCGGCCACGCTCTTCAGGTACTGCTTCAGGGAGCTGCAGAACTCGCCCAGGTGCTTGTGTGACACTGTCATCTCATCCCGCACCAGGAGGAGGTACTGGGAGAGGGGTCAGAGCAACATGTGAGACCCAATGTGTACAGCATCCCCCCCCCAGGGACACCATGGGGTGATGAGGGTGGGACAGCCACATGCTCACCGCACAAGCTGTGCTCTCGCTGTCCGACAGCCGCTGGTGCAGGTCAAACCAGAGAGTCTGCAAAGGGGAAAGGGAGGATGAGGCAGTGTGTGCCTTTGCTGTCCACTGCTTGGGAGCAGCCACTGAAGGAGCCCTGGTGCAGGAGGAGCATTACAATGGTTTGGGGGCAGCAGTGCCCCATAAGAGAGGAGGGGAATGGAAGTCACTTCCTGCCCTGGGAACACTAGGATGCTTGGAAGAGCCCAGCCTGGTGCCCATGGGAATCACCAGGTGAGAGTTGGCATCTGAAGGCACATGGCACAATGGAGACCTTGGTGAGGTCTAGGCCAGGGACCTGGCACATGGCTCCACATCACCACGTCAGCCCTAGAATGGCCCCAAATTGCCAACCCATTTCTCCCAAGGGAAATCACTGTCCCATACCCTTCTGCTCTGAAAGCGTTGGGTAAACCTCGAGGGTTTCAGAAACATCTGGCACCTTGGTATTCCCTCTGCCTGTCCCTAGATGGAGTAAGACTGCCTCTGCAAGAGGCTTCACCTCCATGGCACTCTTGCCAATGGTGGAGGTGGCTGGGGCAATGCCGAGCAAGCACAGTCCCTACCTTGTCCTCCAGCCTGCTGATGAGCGCAGCCAGCCTGCCGATCTGCCCCTCCAGCCCATCCTGCCTGGGCTCAGGGGCACCTGTGGGGACACACAGCAAGAGGTGCCTGTGGGCATCCACCCAACACCTGGGAATGTGCTGCTGCAGGCTGCTGGGGCAGTGGAAGGTATGTCCACTCACCACTCTGGCTGCTCTTCCTGTGGCCCCGGGGCACAATCTGGCTGGTGGGTGTGTAGCTAGGCACAGGACTGTCGTGCCAGGGCTCCATCAATGTGAGGCCAGCTGGGCCAGGGCACTGCCTGCAAGGGAGTGGGTGCTGGAGATGGGCCGGGCACTGCCAGGCTGGTGTTTCACAGCCCTCTGGTCAAGGTCTGGAGCCTTCCACAATGGGGAGATGAAACCAATGGACACCCGGTGCACTCCACTCAGTACAGCCCAGGGACACCCCAGCACCTCTAGCCCTCTTGGTCTGGGCATGGCAGAGCCACTTGATAGTGCCCCCAGATGGGGCTGTTTGGGCAGTGCTGCAGATATCTCTCAGTATTTCAGCCCTGGCTAAGATTAATCTCAAAGCAAGTCTCTTCCACCTTCCCCAGGTTCTCTCCTGTGGTAGGTCAGGGATGGGGGTGGGGATGAACAGTGATATGACGGGGGAGAGAGTGGGAATGGGATGGAATGGAGATGAGGATGGAGACATCATGGACTGTCCCAGCACACCCCAGACACAGCCAGCAGGTCCCAGAGGTGGCTTTGCTCAGAGGAAAGCACCAAGAGCTCCTGGGGAAGCTGCTCCACCAGGTTCTTTGTCCCATCACCCCCTCAAGGGGTGTTTATATGACCCTATAAAAGCCCCTCATAATGAGACCAGCAGAGAAGCAAGGATGGAGGGGACGGGGCAGCGGCCGACCTGGAGGGGTTGGTCTGCTCATCAATGGCATCCACGGCGCTCTCTACGGAGCTCAGCAGTGACTGGGTCTGGTTGGCCGTCTCCTTCAGCAGGAAGCGGGTGACAAACTGGTCCACATTGCTGCCACTCTCATACACCTGTGGGCAGGGACAGCACGGTGACACTCAGCTCAGTCTGGTGGTAGTCACTGATAAATTAACTCAAATGAGGCAGTGAAACTACCTTTACTTCATCCCAGCTCCAAACAGTTCCGTCTCGCCTTGTTCAGCCTCAAAGAGGTTTTCTAAGAGATTTGTCTCTGTTGGTTTAAATTGAGCAAATTGCATCTTTTTTTCTTTTTTCTTTCCTTTTTTTTGGTACTTCTATGTGCTAGGGACTCCCCCAGTAATCCAAACCCTCTAGAGAGGGGAAATAATTAAACAAAGTTTTCCTGGCACAACTGATATTCTTAAAGCACTTGGAGTCTCTTCACCAGCACAGCCCTCCTGCTGCTCTGCCATGTTCTCCTCCCACCTCCCATGGGCCATGAGCACAACTCTACCAACACCAGCCCAAGCAGACTGAAACCAACACAGCCAGACTGACCCAAACCCAACCAGACTGACACCAGCCCAGCCAGTCCAACAGCAGTCCAACTGGTCTCACCCCAGCCTAGCTGCTCCAACATCAGCCCAAGAAAGCCACACCACATGATGTTCACCACCCATCAGTGTTTGGTGAACAACTGTCAGCAGAAAAGAAAGGCTGAGTGGGGTGCTGGGGCCATACCTATAGAGCCCACCTGGTGTAAGTGGGTAGGACAGGAAGAGCAATGGCAAAATCCTGTGCCAGCCTGGGCTGCCCAGTTTGTGAGAACAGCCCAGCAAAAACATCCAGAAGAATCCCAGTTGCTCATCTATGCTGCTGTGAAAAGGAGCAGGTGTCCCCAGAGAGGGCTTCAGTGGGGGAAATTAAATGGTTTTCACTGGGAGGCCCAAGGACATGGTGTGGGAACATTTGCTGAGCATTTGGAGGGGGGCTTGGGGCGGGGGAAGGATAGATTCAGCATTCCCGAATGTTCCTGAATTTCTGAACGATCTCCCACTTCATACACTCATGCTAAGGAGGGGTATTAAACTGACAAATCTCCTCGGCAAAAACATATAATTGCATTTGGGATCTGAACCCAATTCTTCATCATTTCCCGCTCACTGCTGATTCTTCCCTAGGGCCTTGCACATGGGAGCCTGTTAAAACCAAGGCATAAATACATTAATCAGGCACGGCTAAAATTACAGACGAATTCTGATTAAGCCCCAGCAACCAGCCCTGCTCTGATTGCAGGTGCTGGGGTGTCACTGGGGCAGTGATGAGCCCCTCTGCAGTTTTCCCCAGCTGAAAGCAAAGCCTGAGCTGTGCACAGTCTCTGTTACAAGGCTGGAAATGAATTGATCAAACAAACCAAGAGCTGTGCTGCAAATTGCCCCCAATTTCCTGCTGCCCTCCAGGACCCCACTGCTTGCATCCTACTAGCACCACCTAACAATTTCTCATCAAGTCAGGCACATAAGCCTGCTCCTTTTGGAAAATAGAAGGTTTTAAGAAGGCATGGACTATACACACACTTTATCTCTGCCTTGCTGTTCTCTGCCCTGGGACACCAGATGACCTATTGCCCAATGAAGAAGTAGAAAAGTAATGGTCAGCTCTTAATGAGCCACAGATCTTCTCACCGTGGTGTTTCCAAAGGTTTTGCTTGTGCCAGCGTTCATCCTGAGAAGTTTATCTGTCCTCTCCTGTGAGCCACTGGTTTGATATGGTGGTCAGTGAAAACCCACAGCACCGAGATGCTGCTGTCTCCACAGGAGGAACCAGAAGAACCATATCTTTGTGGTACAGATAAGCCATCAGGTTAGACACGAGGGAACTCAAAAAGCAGCTGCTTGCTGCTGATGTAAACATCTGTTTGCAGAGCTATTAGAATCCTGGTGTGTTATAAATGATTTCAGGATGACTTTCTTAACTGTGCTTTTGAAAACCTGAACAGCTATAAAGCTGCAGGTACAGGGAATGGGCCAAGAAGCTCAGAAGGCAGAGCTGGCATCCCAGGAAGTGCTCCCTCATGGCCACCCTTGTTTCCCCCCTAACACCAGTTCTTTACTTCCACTAACACCTCGGTGCTTTTGAGGCCTCTACAAATATGAGGTGTCCCACATGGGTCTGAGACCAATAGCTCTGAAATGAAAATTGATGATTTTTTTCTCTTTTTCCCCCCATTTAATGGACAACTGTGTCTGCCAGCCCAGCTGTGACATATGTACTCAGGAGTGTGTTCAGAGCTCCTAGGCAATCTCTCTGGCTGTGTTGGAGCAAATGACCCCTTCTGTGTTGTGAAAACAAGTCATTAAGGTGACCAGCTCCAGAGGAATCCTTCCCATGGTCTTATTAAAACATTTGTTAACTTGTCCTAGGGAGATGTAATGAAGTTTAGTCTTATTAATTCCACCCCAAAGAGATATTTCCTTCTTCTTTTGCCTGGAAATTTATAATATTTATGGGGATAATACAATAATTGCTGCTTTGTGACAGGAGACCCTGGAGGGATGTATCTCAGAAGGCTTCTTTTTTCATCCAGCTGGATCATTAGTTCAATGCTAGAAAGGCTTTGGCACCAGAGATGCTGCCCTACTGCACAGTATTGTGCTAGCAAGCCTGGTCTGACGGTGCTAATTAGCAACAGATCTGTGTTTGTATTAGAGGAAAGAATTGTAGAGGCAGAAGTCTGACAGGAGATGCTGAACCCCACTTCATGCTATGCTGGGCTTCAGTCTCCCCTGAGACTACATAAGAGTACATTTTCTCTGCAGCCTGAAATTCTGGAACAGATGAAAGCACCTTGCCTCCTGCCTGTGGAACCCCAGGCTGTGATTTTGGTGCCTTGAGCTGCTAACACTGTGGAGCCAAACCTCCCTCACTGGTGTTGCAAACTGGTCCCCAAAATAGAGCTCCTGTAACCATATTCCTGCAGTTATCAAATTGCTGAAAAATGAGATTGTCCATGTAGTTAAATATCTCAAAGCTTCCATGCTGGCATTTCTAAAGGTCACTGTTCAGCTCATTAAGATTCCAGAATGTGAAATATAAATGATGCTCACGGGTGCTGAGAGCCCCACTGCAGCTCTTGGCCTTGCAGAGCATCAGCACTGAGTCCCAGCATTCCCAGCACTGCCTTTGGGTGACAATGGCCAAACTGGGTGCCATTTGCTGGGCTTGGGGACCTGGCAGCCTCTCCAGTTGCTAAGAACACCGACCCAAGCCGAAGCACACCAATAGAGCCAAGCACTGAACTGATGAGGCTGCTTGAGTAAGACCAAAGCCAATTCCTTTCCTCCGTTTCTTAACAAAAAAAGAAAAAAAAAGACAAAAAAAAAAAAAAAAGGCAATTCAACAGCAAAACCCAGCAAAACCTATTGGCATGGCCATGAGGCACCTCTGCCCAACCTCCCCCTAGGTGACAGCAGGATTATCTCCTACCCATCCAACACTTCACAAATCAGCTGTGAAGAGCAATGCTGCCTCAGAACAATGATTCTAATTCCTTGCTTATAATTGCCTGTTTTCTTCCAAGATATTTTTTTCTTGTAATAACAATAACACTGAGACCTTTCTCTTGCTCCTTCCCTGCTCCATACTCTTAACTCCCTTCAGAAGCAGAGGCCAAGAGCTGACTGCCTGACATGTAATCAGTAGCAGAAACCTGAGGAGAAAAGACACTTAAATATTTCATAAATGAGAACATTACCATATGAAAGACTCTCAGCCTTCCTGAAACAGGGGGGAAACCAAATGAGGCAACTGTTCAGATAAAAAGAACTATGAAACTGCATAGATTTTAAAAAATATGATTAAAAATTTCTCCTTTATAAATCCCATCACACTGTGCTGTTCAGGACCTCTTCCAGACTGCACAGGTTCCCCTCTCCTGCTCTGTTTTGAGGCTGGGTCTGGGGGAAGACAGAACCCAGTGATGACAGCTCTGTGTCACTCCTCTTGATCTGAGTCCTGCCTCCTCCTGCAGTGCTTTTCCTGAGCAATTTACTGCAGAACGTCTTCTCCTTTTTTATTAGAGGAACTTCCCATATACAGCACACACATCTTGATCCATAGGATGCTATAGAATAGCATTTTTACACCTTATCCATGTAGTTGTGCTCTGACCACACAACTTATTTGACCCCAGGAGCAATAGCCTTCAGGTTGGGAGGGGAGGTAAAGGGAATCATAGAACCATAGAATGGCTTTGTTTGGAGGTGACCTTAAGGATCTTCTAGTTCAAACCCCTGCTGTGGGCTGAGTGCCCCCACCAGCTCAGTCTGACCAGGGCCCCATCCAACCTGGCCCTGAGCACCTCCAGGGATGGGGCACCCACAGCTCCCTGGGCAGCTGTGCCAGGGCCTCACTGCCCTCTGAGTAAAGAATTTCTTAATAAACCTAACTTATATTTCCCCTATTTTAGTTTAAAGTCATTTCCTCTTGTCCGGTCACTATACACCAGTGTAACCTGTTGATTTCCTTCCTGCTTATATGCTCCCTTCAAGTACTGGAGGATCACAGTGAGGTCTCTCCAGACCCTTCTCTTCTCAAGACTGATCAAGCCCACCTCTCTCAGCCTTTTTTCACAGGAGAGCTGCTCCAGCCCCCTGACCATCTTCATGGCCTCCTCCAAACTCACTCCAACAGCTCTGCCCCTCTTGCACTGGAGGTCCCAGGCCCATACACAGTATTCCAGATGGGGCCATACAAGGGCAGAGTAGAGGGGTACAACCCCCTCCCTCACCCTGCTGCCATCCCTCTGTTGATGCAGCCCAGGATGTTCATAGCCTGGGCTACAAGTGCACACTGTTGTCTCACGTCCAGCTTTTCATCTTCTAAAATCCCCATGTTCTTCTCAGAAGAGTTCTTCTTCCAGTCTATATTAATATCTGAGATGGCCCTGACCCAAGTGCAATACCTTGTTGAACCTCATCGAGTTCTCCTGTGCCAACTTCTGAGCCAGTACAGTTCCCTCCGGATGGCATCTCTTCCTTCTATGGTGTCAAGCACACCACTTAGCTTGGAGTAACCTGCAATCTTGCTGAAGGAAGACCCTACTCTACAAGAAGCTGGTCAGCACAATCTCCAGAAAAGATGCTCTTCTCTCTTACAGTGAGAAGGGGAACATGAATTTTGCAGTGACAGAGATGAAAGAGTAATACATAAACATAATAGTTTAAAAATAAGCTCCAAGAGAGCCCTTCTCAAGCTGCATCTCCCTGCTGAGCTTGGCAGCCTGGCTGAATGTGGCACACAGCCCCATGATCTGGCAAGGAGCGTGCTCAGAATGGCACTGCATGGAGTATTGATTTCTGCTTTTGGAGCCCAAGCAGGAAAGCTGGGGAAAATTCAGTTCCTGCAGAAGTTAAATACCCCCCTTCTGCCAGGATTTCTGGTGAAACCTGTTTTGAAATTCACTTTGGAAATGCCTTCTGGGAGGCTGAATGTACGCTCTTAGATTATTCCTGGAAAACACATCTGCACGACTTTTACAGAAATACACATCATTTAATTATCTTGCTATAAAAATAGATATTTAAATCATTCAGTATTTCTGAACAAAATTATTTCATTCAGATTACATGGACAGGTCATTGGCTCTCACCAACCCATTCACCACGTGTCACTGTCAGGCCATGCCTTACATAGAAAGGGAAAACAGGTTTTGGTTAACGTACAGCAGTGCCTGAGAAACCATATCAGGTAAAACCCTCTTCTGAAAGGAGAGTAGGAGGGAAAGGATCGTTTTAAGGAATATTTCTACTGACTGCTTGATTTGAGATGTCATCACTGAAAAAATAAGCATCATATCTGTTAATTTTGGCAGGTAAGAGTACAAACAAGAGCACAATATGTTGATGCTCTGGACTGCACAATGAAACAAAACAAATCCCACATCCCTCCTTTTTAGCTCCCATGTACACCAGCAGGTGGTGCACGGTGCTGGCTGTACCTTTGCAGGCACTGCTGCTGGAGAAGGTTATGGGCAAGCCACAACAGTGCCTAGTACTGTTTTATTTCTAGAAGTTAACTGCAAGGCATGAGGAGGCATTATCTGGCTCTGAACCTGCTGGTTTTGGAGGTGGCTCTTGGTGGTGAGATCAGCTACTGTGTTGGCCTTCTGTGCTGGGTGAGAGCTGCAGGAGGGCTCACAGACCCTGAGGGAAATCAGGCACACGGTTATTTCCTCAACAATGGAAAGGATACATGACAGAAATTGGATGCTGTAATGCATTACATTTGCATAAATTAACATAACATATCTAAGTTCTGTTTGGCTGTCTCTGTGTTACAGTAAGTTGTTGGTGAATCAGCTTTTGTCCGTTTAGAGAAAGCAGACCTTTAGGATCTGCAAGTTCTCCTACCAAAACAAAGGATCTTGTAGTAAAGGTGGTATAGGTGCAATGCTTGCTCACAAAACACCACTCTGTTAAGAGGGATGTGTGGTGTATCAACTCTCAGGTTTTCCAGTGACCGAGCTGGAGGCACAGCATGGCTCCAGCAGTGATGCCTTGCTCCATACAACCCAGTCCCTTTGGCTCTGGCATTTGCCCACCATGCCATGAAGCATCCTCTGAGGGTTACACAGAAACATATAACATATGTTGGCTTTTTTAGATCTCAGAATTTCCCTTCTTTCCAATTCAACTTTGCATTTTACACAGTCATTGGCAGTCATTGAAGGCAGCATGGTCATCTCCGTATCAGAAAATAATTACAATAACAGATCTTGTTTTGCCATATGAGACCTTCCACTGCTGCATCTAACCTCTGCTGATATTTTATGAGCTTCTCCAGCATGAGAGAATTGCTCCTTTCTCATCTTATGAACAAGAAATAATCAGCTGTCTTTTAAGGTGAGGAATACAAACAGCAATTAAATGCCATGGTTATTGACTCCTCTGAGGGCATAAGGCATCTCTCATGAGAAGTGTGGCACAAAGGAAGTCAGGCTCTGTCTACTGTTTGCAGAGTACTGTTATTAACAGAGGAGGGAGGGAGGGAATCAGAAATATTTCCAACTGCCCCCATTGGGCACCAACACCTCTCTGGGCACAGCTGCAGTGCACTGCTGTTCATGCTGTGAGTCTGTGTGATTAACAAACCTGTGGCCAAAGGATTGCACAAGGCAAGTGTCACAAACTCTGTAATCCTGAGCATTTCTATGAACACATGTCCAGAGTTAAGGCATTGCTACACATAATTAAAGTTGCCAGGACACTCTGATGCTGCCTGGAAGCCTCTGCCACCTAAATACTGAAGATGAGTTTTCTCTCCCATCTAAACTAGCTTATTTTCCATCTTTTCTTTCTGTCTTTATTTTTTTTCCCCTCAGTTCAAGTTTCCTTGAACAAAGTGCATTTTTTTTGAATAATTCATTCATTAGGTTTGTACCACTTTGTTCACAAAATCACTGCAGGGGATGATGCTTTTCACGAAATCCTAATTTGACAGCTCCTTGCTTGACTGCCCAAAGCAGCGAGGAACAGCACAGGTTGGTTGACAAAAGGTAACAGAGAAGTGCTGGGGCTGCTGTCCTCCTGCCTCGTTTTAGACATCTGTCCTCCTGCCCACAAAGGGGCCTCACAACCTCCAGTGAGTCAAAGCCCATGTGCATAACGCTCTGCATCCCCCCCATCCTTCTCCACCGATCTCTAAGGCCATAACACGTCAGGGTTAGGCAGATGACCTTCAGATTTTTCAATTAGGGTAGGTGAATCGTGCCCCAGGTTATTCAATCAAGGGGGGCAAACAGGGTTCTGATGAAGGCAGTGAATTGAGATGATGAATAATGTTCTGCAACAGATCTTTTGTGCAAGTAGATACCCTCATGCTCACATTTTTAATTTACAAGCAGGGGATGAGACATCCTTTTCTTTCAACGTGCAGGAAAGTATTAGTCATATATATTGAACTTTCATTCAGAAGCAATGGTAGAAGGCAGTACAAACAGAAAGTTGCATTACTGAGATTTCTGTTAGCATGGTAATATGTATTTGAAGCATTGCTGGCAGATCTGACTGCCAGAAAATTTACTAATAATGAATGTAAATGAAGCATGAGCAGAGCTAGCAACTTAATTAGGAAATAAACTATTGCAGGTTTTGGTTTTTTTTCTTCTTCTCATGATGTCTGGTAAAAATTTGCAATCAATTCAGATGGATCAATGTCTGGTCAAAAGTTTTTGCCTTTTGTTTATTATGGAAAGACATTAATGAATGTAGATCTGCCCTTCCCACACGGCCTGCCTCACAAACAGCCACAGGGATGGATTACAAAAAGCAAGAAAATCAGGCTCTTCTAAATGGGAAACTGCAAATTTTATGAAGACATGGTCTTTGGAGTATACAAAACACATCCTAAATACATCATGGTATCTCTGATTTTGTGCTGCAATGTATAAGCAGTTCTCTTTCTTTAACCTCTGACCCTCAAAACACACCATGCTGTAGCTTCTAACCCAGGCCATGTGTGAACACTGCCCTTCCAAAGGGCACTCACCCGCTTGGTGTAGTCCATTGCCTTCAGGATGGAGAGATTCAGAGACTCCAGCGAGGCCAGGACATCTTCATAGTCTCCCATGTGATCAGCAAAGTAGTCTGGGGAAAGAGGACATGATTGAAAGAACAGAGGTACCTTAAATTTGAAGCTACATGACACAACGTTGTCTATTTATTGATGGAAAGGAAAACCAGAGGGTGATTACAGAAGTGTTTTCACTCCCTAGGCCCTGATCATAAGACACAACTTGCCCTGGAGGGATAAGAAGGGTTCCTTTGAAGGTTGGGTCACGGTAAAACAGAGCTGTAAGGCAGAGCAGCTGCCATCAAAAAGGACACTTCATTTATTTCTCCACTCCTGCATTGGACCACATTTTGTTTTTGTTCCTCTTGTTTCCAACAGAGAGAGAGATCTCAAGGAAAATTCCATTGACAGCTGTCATGGTTTTATCCAAAATGGTTTTATGCTGTCATGGTTTTATCCAAAAGTATCCAAAATATGAGAAATCTTAGGGTAGTAAAACTGCATGGGAAGCACATGCACTTCGCCTCTGGCAGCCCGAGAGAAAGTGCACAGGGAGAGCTGCAGGTGTCCGCTCCACAGCTCTGCCCCTCTTCTGCTCCCTGCCAGAGCATTCCCTCTTTAACTCCCAACATGATGTGGAATTGACTCCCAACATTGATGTGGAATACCAGCATCAAAACCACAATAGCCAAAGCATCCAAATGACAACCAGATTTGTCCCACTGAGGACCTGGCTGCACATCCTCTCCCTGGATTCTCATCTCAGTCACAGCCCACATCACAGCTACACAGTGTGACCCCCCACAGCCAATAGCTCCACCACTGCTAACCACAGTGTGGTTTTGTTTGTGAGTTACAGAGTCCCAAAAGCAAATGTTTGCAATGACAGCAGTGTGGGGTTGGTTGGCAGCACAGGCACCAGATGAACCCCTTTGGGTGCAACTGACACGTGGCAGCTGAAAGCTATTCCTTGGTACCAACAGTGCTGCTCCCGAGCTCTCAGACTGAGACTATGTGACACCTCTACTGAATGCAACAAGAAATATCTTCCAGGAAACAGTCCCACTAATTAGGTTCTCTTTGCTTAATTAGTCGTGCCTATAGCTGTTTACAGACCTCCACATATCCAAGGAGAAGAAGATATTGGCACAGATAGGAATGTCACAATGTAATTGACAGCAGCTGTTTGCTGCTCTGCTCTGAGCCAAGCAGCTTGTTCTCACGGCAGCATGCTTATTTTTGTTGTTCCTCTTGTTATTAGCCTCCTTGGGGAAAAATAAAAATAAATAAAATAAAATAAAATAAAATGTAAATTGTGTACATTTTTAAAGGCAGAGGAAAACTCTTCTTATAAATCCTGAAATAAAAAAATACTTTTCAGGAGAGACGAGCTTCTGTGGGCAGAGTGTGGCTCTTCATAGCACTAATAATATGGAAGGGGAAGTGCTGATTTTTGCAGCCTCCAGCTATGCACTTCCACAGCTTTGGCTTTATTCATTCATGGAACAGCTGGAGGCAGCTCTTTCTGACCTGCATAGCACTGCTCCTGGTCCCACACGTCTGGGATGCTGCTGGGATGCACATTGCCCACCACAGGATGACATACATCTCCCCTCCCAGAGGACAGCTCGTGTTGTTGGCTCTGTTTGCTGCTGCAATGTCAGTGCATTTTAAATTGGAGGTGCTTATACAATTGGGTGACTCTACCTTTGTGTTCAAGGTGTGCTCAGCTCTGCAAGCTGCCCTGTCACTGGGAGCTCTCCTGGGTCAGGAAGCTCCACAAGCTTCCCAACCTGCCACCAAGAGACATCGTAACTTCCATTGTTGCCAGACCGAGTCCTTATAATTAAAATAATTACTGGAAGAGCAGCAAGAGCACCAGAAACGGTGGGCAGTGGTTGGTATGCAGTAGAAAATGGGCCTAGGCTGGACCTTGATCCTTCCTCCTGCTTCCTGCAGGAGCTGATGGTTCATCTCCCTCCTTTTCTGGCAGCTTCTTCTCCTGCAGAGATGTGGAACAAGTGTTTCTTTTTGCTCTTTAATTTGTGATTCAAAGGATGTGCACCAAGAAGCACCTTGGGCAGCCTGTTATAAGACACAGAGTTTTTCCCAGTTACAAACACATTATTGCTATTATACACCACACTCTTGATTTTTCCTCCAGTCTAAGAGGGAACTGGCACAGGTTGCCCATGGATATGGTGAAGCCAGCATCCCTGGAGATGTTCAAGAAAAGGGCAGATGTTGCACTGAGTGATGTCTAGTGGTATGGCACTGGTGGGTCGATGACTGAACTAGATGATCTTTCCAACCTTAATGATTCTATGGCAAGAATTGATGTTAGCTTTTAAGAGTTTTCATGCACTCTTCCAAAGTGCCATATGTAGGGCTATACTCACCACACAGCTCCTTTGTGTCCACATTGCTGGAAGAGGGGAGGACAGCCAGGAAAGGGAGAAGGAAAAAAAAAGAAAAAGAAAAAAGAATTTAATGTACAAGAGGAGAGAGATTCACTCAGGTTTCTTTTGGGGTCAGCACAGAAATGGATCGTGTATCCTGGCCCCAGGAACTACCTGCTGAAACCAAAGCCATTAGTAGCACAACTCCTCCTGTGGTCCTACTTGCTTCAAATTAAAATTTTCTAATGTTACTTTTCCAAATGATCATCTCCCCCTGACTGTACAGCGTTCATCCAGGTCCTCCTCCAAACGAAACTGCACAGTTTCTTAACATCTGAACGTTTACTTAATGACACAGACAACAGACAACCCTGGGAAATAAGGATTAGTGGCAAGCTCTTCACAGCTGTGCTCCCCACACAATTATTTACACAGTTCAGGCTGGAGAGGTGCCTGGAATGAACTTCTAATAGAATTATATTCTATCAATCCATTAATGTTCTGGGAAGTCAGCTCCTTTACTCAGCCCTGCTCTGACCTGTCAACATAAGTGGCTTATGGAAAGAGATGCTCTAAATCCTGGTCTTGTTGGCAGCAGCCTCCCCAGACTGTCTTGGAGCAATGTGTTCAGGTTCTTCCCGCCCTCCATAGGCTAAAGTTCTTTATCAAACTGTGCATCTCAAACTGGAGCACATTACTGAGAAAAACCCATCATTTTATCCATCATCCCTGGGGTTTTGCACTGCAATAATTATCTCTTTCTTCCAAAAATAATCTTTTACTTCATTGTCTCTTCCTATCACATTATTTAACTTAATTGTGCTTGAATTTAAGTTGGTCGAGAAGCTGCTTTTAATTTTAAGCAATCTTACATTAAGAAGCCTAATTAAAGAAATTACCAAAGTCACATTCAGACTTAAAAAAATACACTCAGAGAAATCAATACATACATGAGGATGGCCCTTGGCATTTCCCAGGATGTTCCCATCCTGTAAGAGCATATTTATCAGGGTTGTTGCATCCTCATCAGGTCACTGCTGGGATTTATTGTCAACATCAGTCCTGCACAGAGGCACAGCTCCAGAATGGTTTACAAGGTGCTCCCATAGGTCACTGACTCAGTAATGAACTCGGCTACCTGGATTTCTGCAAGGCATGTGACATGGTTCCACACAACATCCTTATCTCTAAACTGGAGATATGGGTTTGAAGGCTGGACTATTCAGTGGATAAGCAATTGGCTGAAGGATTGCAGCCAACGGGTTGTTGACAGCAGCTCTGTGCCCAGGTAGAGGCTGGACGTGGTTTTTTTCCCCATACTGGAGGTCACCTCTACCTGGTTCCTTTGCAAAACAGAAGTTTTTCTTTAATTGAAACAGAAAATAAGTTAAATCTACGTATTTTTGGTTTCAGGCATTTGCCTCTGTTTTCCAAGTGGTGAGGCTGCACCAGGGGGGCAGAATGGCCTTGCATCACCACGCTTGCAGGGATGTCTGCCCTTTGAAATCTCTTTCCAAATCAAAGCTGTACCTGGGAAAACCTCTGTGTCCCAAGGATCTAATTAGGAGCCAAATGTGAGAGCTCAGCTCACAGCCTCCAGCACCTTTGCTGAACAGTCCAAGCCATGAACTCATTTGGTCACCAAAGGGAGTGTTTTTTGCTCACTGTTTATGGCTCCCTGCCACGTGAAAACATGCTGTGATAATTCAAACAGATAAATGTATTGGCAACAAGGAAACAGTTTTCCCTGTTGGTTTAAATCCTTTCCACAGAAAAAGAAGTCACCAAAGTGTGATACCCCACCTTCCTTGGTTTCATCTCAACCAACAGAGATGCTGCAGGCATCCAAAACCAAAAACAAAAGTGGGAATTCAGAAGTTGTAAATACATCAAATTCTCACCTTCACAGCACATTTCTCATGCAAATAGCTGCTGGAAGGGCTGCTCAAGCACCATTCAACAACTGAGTCGCTTCTGCTGCAGATAAAAACCCCTTTGCTGGGGCAGATGAAAGGGTTGCGTCAGCAGCTGCATGGCTTGGTTGTTCAGTGGCACAGAAAACTGAGATTTTCTGAAATAATGGGCTCTTTCATTTCTGTCTCCAATTCGCAGCTTTGGGTTCCTGTGAAGCTTCAAACGAGCATGGAAAAAAAAATCCTCTAGTGTTAATCACCTTCAAATCTGATTCTCGTTTAGGAGAGACTAAAGAACAACATGTGCAGTTGAGAAGCACAGCTACACCTGATGATGCACCTCCAGTCCCAGCAGGGACAGCACTTGACAGTCTCCACACCTCAGAAAAAGAAAATACACATCCAGATGCCTCATAATGGGTCAGAGGTGGTCACCCTTGGCAATGGGCAAACAGCTGTGGGTGTTAATACTGTCTCTCTAGGGATGGCCATCTCCCCACTACAGGAAAGACAAGGAGGCTCTGGAGTGTGTCCAAAGAAAAGCAACGATGTGAAGGGACTGGAACACAGTTCTATGGGAGTGGCCGAGGAAATGGGATGGGTCTGTTGGAGGAGCTCAGGGGAGACCTCATGGCTCTGCAACCCCTGAAAGGAGATTGTGACAAGGGGTAGTCAGCCTCTGCTCCCCAGGTAACAGCAATAGGACGAGAGGTGGTGGTCTCATGGTCAAAGGAGGTTCATGTTGGACATTACAGACAATTTCTGCAGAAAGAACAGTGAGGCAGTGGCATAGGTGCCCAGGAAAGTGGGGGAGTCACTGTCCCCTGAGCTCCTCTTCTCCAGACCAACATATCCCATTCCCCACAGCACTGTGCTCAGACCCCTCACAGTTCTGCTCCCTTCTCTGGACGTGTTCCAGGGCCTCCACATCTTTCCTGTGGTAAGGGGCCCAAATTTGAACATAGCACTTGAGATGTGACCTCATCAGTACCAAATACAGAGGGAAACACGTAACGCTCTAACTGTTCCTGATTGATACATAAGCATGTACTCAACTGATATGATTTCTTAAGATGAACTGCTCTCTTTACCTAACGCAGTGCCACCCACCACATGCCAGCAGTGTAATCCTCTGCACCCAGCCTTCTCCACTCAGCTGTCTGCAGTCTTATGCTGGCGATATAATGCAATTTTCCTTGCCTTTTCAAATATTTCCCTTCATCAAAACCATGGCTGCAAGAGAAAGGACTCTGAGCAGAGAGGCAGGCTGGGATCCGTGGCATACAGTTTTCAGGGAGCCAGCAGGAGAGCAAAGCAAGCTGGCTTGTTAAAAAGAAATCTTTGTTTCTCATGTGTTTCTTCTCCTGACACTTAAAAAGATGATGTAAAGATCCACTCCCCTGGTTCAGCCTTTGGGCCACTGGTGCTCCCACTGCAGCAGCCAGACTCCCTCACTCCTCTGAAGAAAGCACATGAGTAAATACACAAGGCTGGAGCTTGAACCAAAAAGCTGCAGTCTCTCAGAATGCTTTCATGACTCAAACACAAGCAGCTGGTTAGAACCAGATATCTTAGTCACTTCTGTTTTTAAGGCAAGATCATGGTGTTTTTTTATTATCTGGAAAAGGAAACCTCTGATGCAGAGCAGCCCCACAAAATCTGAAAAATACAAAGCTCCAGTTCCAGCTGAGGAACTCTGGTTGGTGACACTGCTTGTGATGTTGGCACAGCAAAGCCTGCCCACAGCCCTCATGATGCTGCTGAGTCAGCTGGAGTCAGTCATGCAGAGGCTGCTTGGAAATGCCTGGAGGTAGCATTAGAGATAGCAACATACTCTCAAATGTCTTCTCAGATGACCTCCTGTGCTATTTTTCCAGCTTTATGTTCCTCTTGAGGACCTTCCCAGTGAGCTGAGCATCAGTTCAAGGAACATTTGGATGTTGTGCTGAGGGACATGGTTTAGTGGGAGCTTTCGGTGATAGGTGAACAGTTGGACTGGATGATCTTTTAGGTCTTTTCCAACCTTGGTGATTGTATGATTCGATGAATGTTGGTACCAAGCGTTCCTTCACTCCAAGGGGAAGTTCAGCACAGTGTGGACCAAGCAAGAAATATGTAGTCACAGAGTGTGGCCTAGAGCTCAGAAACATCTTGCACAAAGCCCACCAAACGCCCAGGCTGATGAGAGCCAGAAATTAGAGCCAGACATATAATTTTCATGCAATCATTTCGTCCTTTTCTAAAGGAGCTGGAACTCTCTTGAATAGACTGTGTGATTATGTGAGCTGTGGTTTGTTTCCCAGAGAGCTAATTGAGAACATTCAATACACAGAAATTAAGTTGGTTTCAGTGACTACAGCTATCTCTGCAAGCGTGGACTTTAGCTCCCAGACAAAATCAGCACTGCACTGAATTAGGTTTGCAATGCAAACATCCAAGATTAGGGAAGGAAAAACAGGAAAAAACAGTCAGTATCAACATTCCTTGACCCCAAAGCAGAAATGTTTTCTGTTCAGGTCTGGGAGGACAGTTCAGTCAGCCTCTCTGCCTCAGTGCCCCCTCATCAGATAGACACAGACCACATGCATGTCTGGGGAAGGCAGAATGAGGGTGGTAACAGAACCGAGAAACACAATTCCAGGAGCAGGAATAACCCAGGCTGCTGCAGAATGAGAGGCACTGGAGCTGTCAAGGGGCTGGCCAGGCAGTGTGCTTGTCAGAAACCTTGTGTTCTTATGTGGATGGTCCTTGTGATGATGCCAAGATCCATTTCTGCCCAGGTTATCCTTCAGTGGAACCAAAAAGCACATCTTTAGTTTGCACACATCAAGCTTCCTTGCAAGCTGTTCCCTGATGAATATTCGGGAACATGTTTTGAACTCCTCTGCCTTCGTCTCCATCCTCAACAGGATGCCTTATTTCTCATATTTCTCATCCCCAGATCAGGAGACACTCCTCTCTAGGAGACAAGCAGCAGCCCAAATCCCCAGCAGTGCTTTATCCCCCTCAGTCTGGATTGTTCTTGGATTATTGTAGAACACAGAGCTTCACAGTCCTATGGCCTTGCACAGACTCCAACTTAAAACCATTTTGATCTTTGATTATCAACACAATAAACTATCAGGGAAGCAGAATTTATCAACACAAGCAATTATCCTGGCTTGGGGAGCTTTCTGGCTGCACACAGCCACAGTAATTACCTCCATGCACAGATCTTCCACCAGCGAGTCACATCCACACATGGCATCTCACTTCTGCTCATTAGCACTGACACCATCTTCACAGCTTCTGCACAATTAATAGTGAGCAAAATACAGATGTGTCCCATCTTGTTTACTCTGCTGCAAGCAGCCTGCAAGCAGCTGTAGAGCTATTGTGCCCAATGGGGCTGGGCATAACTCAGGGGGCTTTGGCACAGCCCTGCACCATGCACAAGGCTGCATGCAGCAGGATTCAGTGTAGGCAAAGCCCATTGGTCTTGCATTCGTTAACAGCCCTCCAGCAAAAAAGTGGAAGACTGGGGAAGTTGCTGAAGGCTTCTGAGAAGTGGTATTGCTTCTGTTAATTATACTGCATGCACGCTCCCATCTTTTCTAGTGCTTACCACTGGAGAGAAGAGCTCATTTAGAAAGGGCAGGGGGTGGGGGGAGGAGAGGTTAAAGCAATTAAAATAATAGCTGTAAGCCTAGCTAGGAGATAATGAATGGCAGTGCAGCAGAACGCTAATGCTGTTTTCTGCCTCCCTGTGAATGGACATGTGCAGCTCATCAGAGGAGTCCTGCTCAAGTGCACACACACCTCTTCCCAAAGCCTCTCCCCTGCAGCTATGAAAAATGTATATGATATAAAAGGATTCTTCAAAATCCCCTGCTATGGCTAAATTAGTTTGTTTAACAACCACACGTGACCTCCCCTCTTCTGCCACTAGGGATGAGCACCTCTGTGGGGATGCAGCCCTGCTGATGGAAGTCCATGGAGCGCTGGGCCAAGCCCCCACGTCTCCCCCTGTAGGAGAGCTACAGGCTGTCTTCGTGACATGGTGGTATCTTCAGAAGATCTGGTATCAGAGGAACTCTGTGCTGAATGAACTCACTCCCAGTGCCTGGGAACCTGCCTGGCTTGCACAGCTGTTGTGCCCTACAGTTGCCCTGCAGCTCAGGGAGCACCAAGAGGTGTAAACAACTGCAAATAGAGCAGCATTTCCCAGGAGAGAATGATTTCTAAAGCCTTGTTCTGCCACTAATCATACGTTTATACATAAATATAAATATGTGTGTGCGTATATGTTTGTGCAATATACACATAATTTGTGCATTTCTGGTGGGACTGACATCAATAGCAATGTATCATTACCACCCCTTTAGTTGTTATGCAGTTCCCCATAAGGCACTGCCAAAGCCTGGGGTGAGTGGCCAACACCACAGTGACTGATGGCAGTGTCTTGCTTTGTCTCCTGCTTTGGCTGGTTAGGGGGAAAGTGGAAGGGAGTGTTCACTGTGGAGAGGAAAACACCAGTTGATCATCTCTTTTCAGCAAGAACAGGATTTTGAATATGAGTTGCCAAAAGCAATTGGAGTATGTGACAAACTGTTCCTGCTGTTCCTGCTGCCAGATGCAATAACCAGTATGGATGGGGATAGCAGGAGGGCTCTGCTGCAGATAGAGGATTTTTCTCCCTCTGCCAACACCAAAACTTTTAAATGGAGTGGAAAAGCAAAAGAGATGTTTAAATGTCCTCACAGATATCACTAACCATCACTTCAGACATTATAAAGATCAAATTGCATGAAAGAAAACAGACTGGAAAAAAACAAAATAATAATAATAATAAAACCACCAAGGAAAAAGGGGCACAGGAGCCACCATGACAAAACATGGACCCAGCAGAAATGAAGACTTCACAATGTTTGGCAAAAGAGACTGAATGCCTTCAGCCCTTAGGGGCCACCCAAACAGTGTGCCCTCAGCTCTGTGGGATGGCAGGAACTTACTTTGTGTTGTCTGAGTCGATGGTGTGGAAGAGCTTCTCAAGTTCCTCCTCGTTGAGTGTCCCATCAGAAAAGAAGGCCTGGAACTCTTCCAGGGATAGCTTCCCATCATCTGTAAACAGCAAAATAGAGTGTGAGGAAGGTGCAAAATGATGTGAAACTGAGAGCTGTTTCCACACAGGATCCCAGAGGATCTCCAGGTGGTTCTCCAAGGACCTGCCCTGCAGTCAGAGCCCATACACAACACGGGGAGATCTGCTACCTCCAGCATCACCAGAGACAGCTGCATTGCTTCTGAGTGCAGAGGCACAGGCTGTTACCATCTAATTTGGTTCATTAACCCAAAACAAGCCCAAAGAGGAAAAGCTTACAAGCTTAATCCTAAAACTTAATTACATAAAATAAATGGAGGAGCATTTTGCCTTCCATATGTTCAGGATGCTCACTAAGGGATGTTTAACACACACAGAATAGTCCTGGGCTGGGCTTAGTGACAGACCTCACAGGACCATCTCCATCTCCATCTTCTCCAACACTGTGCATGTCCCAGTGTCAAACAGAAATGAAAAACAGCAGCTAACAAACATAACATGGCACATTTTGCTTCAACTGCCAACTGTTTAAACACATGAGGGCTGTGTAACCTTAATGCTGTGTCTTTGCTTTGGAAAGGAGGTGGTGACATATGGGATCCATCTGTCTGGCCATATGGGACAGATCACAATGCCTGCTGCCAGAGCTGCTGCACACAAAGGAATCATGGAATCATAGAATAAGGTTGGAAGGACCACTGAGACCATCAAGTCCAACCACCAACACATCCCCACCATACCACTGAATCACGTCACTCAGTGTGACATCTCCATGTTTCTTAAACACCTCCAAGGATGGTGACTCCACCACCTTCCTGGACAGCTGCACCAGTACCTCACTAGGTATTATTTTCCCCCTAATATACAACCTGAAACCTAAAACCATCAACTCTGGTCCTATTGAAGGAGTTATGAGGCTGTGGTTTAGCAGTGCTCTCCTTTGCACCAAGAGCTGGACTTGCAGCAAGCCCACTGGCAAATTCCTCACAGGTTTGCGTTGGTGCCCCCTCCAGCCATGTGTACTGGGGTACATGTGGGGTGGCCCTGAAGATGGCCACTGACTGTGGGAAAGGTGCTCTGCTCCCCCCTTCGATCAAAAACTAACCTCCAGCTGTGAAGCTGGCCATGTGCTGACTACTGCCAAGAACTTGGCCATTCACAGCCATGGAAGTTCATACACAGGAAATGTCGACAACTTTGCAGAAAGAGAGGGTATCATTTATTATTTAATCCAACCAGCTATAAACTCTGTTGCTGCTTTTTCACAAAATGATACTCAAGGACAAAACTAGCCAGCTTACCACATATACCTCAATAATTCTTCTCTGAACTAAATAAGTCTGCTTCTCCTAAAATATATTTGCATTGTCAAATGCTAACCCACTTTCACCTGCCTGACACAGATGAAGTTAGAGTGGTGATGAATTGACTCTCGTGTATCTGTTTAATTGGCAATTACAAAAGGAACACAGCAGGAGAACAAAATCTCAAACAACCATGATGAAAAGGGTATAGTTTTCTGAGTAGCACAGTGTCTATAGAGAACCCTCAGCTGCTCACATTGTTTTTCAGTGTTCCTTCCCCAAAACATGAACTCATTTCTGCAGAAAGGTTGCAGGACAATGGTGCACCATCCCCTAATACATTCCATGGGATCAGGGCTTACTGCCCAATGAAGTTCTATCCGAGAGCACTGGGTACTCAGGCACTGCGGGCTTCATTCCAGCTTTGGGATGGATCATAGAGTATCCTGAGTTGGAAGAGACCCTCAAAGATCATCAAGTCCAACTCTTGGCTCCAAGGAACCACCCAAAATTCAAATCCTATCTCTGAGAACACTGTCTAAACAACCCTTGAAGTCTGGCAGAACAGGGCCATGCCCACTGCCTGTTCCAGGGCCCCACCGTCTCTGATGAAGAACCTGTTCTGCACCTTTGCTGCAAACCTGAATTCAGCACTTGCTCCCCTCAGAGCTATGCTTCCTCATGAAGGGCAGTAAGAGTTAATATCCTAGGAAATTCTTTTCATCAACTTACTAGGAAAGAGAAACTGTCAAATCAAGTGACTTTTTCCAGTAAAATGCTTTAATCTGAGTTTACAGCCCACTTCCCTACAAAAGACAAAGTAAAAGGTGTTGGGAAGATTCATGAAAAAGCATTTTCCTTTACCTGGTTCCTCTCTTATAACTTGTCCCTTTCACTTGACTCCTGCTTAGCTTTTCTGAGGTTTATCTATCTGGTTGCAACAGTCCATCAGTGAGCAGCAGCCCCACAGCAGCCTGAAGCTCCAGCAGTGCAGGGCAGCAACATTATGGTGATGCACTGCAACAGAAACACAGCACAGATCTGCATGCCATAGGCTTGCTGCTGCACCCAGTGTGGGAATGGCCCTGTGGCATTTAAGCACACAGAGCAATGATGGGTGAGTGAAGGACCTAGGCAAAGAAGGAGGTGACAGCAAATTTCTTTTTTTTTTTTTTTGAAGACTCCACAGAACTTGAATAGGGAAATGTGTAATTTTTACTGGCAAACAGTATTAGAGACATTCTTTCCCCAATAGATAACACCACTAGCAGCAGCCAGCTTAAAGCAGCAGCCAGCTTAAAGCTGATTGTTCTATAGTGTAGCTTAAATACCTGTCTGCAAACACAGAAGATAAAAGCATGGCAGAGTAACAAGGTCATTCTGGGGCTGCAAATCTATAATTGCAACATGGGCTGGGAGCAGTATGCTGCTGGAGACAGCAGACAATTTTGGGGAGCTCGAGCGATAAGAAGAAGCAAGGGGCTGGGTTGTGGGAGGTCAGATAGAAATGCTGAAAAATCCTGTACAGGGAGAATGGTGCCCACGACACTATGGATGTGCGTGCATGCGATAAGAGCCAAAGGAGATGCTGTGCTTCAGGAGCAGCCTTATCGACAGAGTCACAGCACAGCAAGGTTGTCCTGACTGCAGCTCTGTCTGCTCTCACTGAGGGTGGATAAGTTTCAGGAACCTGCTTTTCCTGAAAGCTGTTATCTGTGAGATCAGAACTCTCCAGTTGGATGGAATGTCATGTCTTACCAAGCGTTCCCACACAGCCTACCTACAGGAGCTCCCATTTCAGCCTTTAAAACCCACTTCTGGTTTGGGTAAGAAGGGTAATAGAAAAATTGAGACTCTGCACCAATCTCATTAAACAAGGCCTCTATTTGTAAGACACAGAGAAACCATGTCCACTTTTTAATGTGGGCAAGCCTACTAAAGGCAGGCAGCTTGCTCCACCTGCTCACTGCAAACTTCAAGGGGCTAGAGCCAGTCCTTAGGGTCAGAACCTGGGCTGGCAGCTAGGGCAAATGTAGCCAGACAGAAATTGTGTGGTCAGGCACAGAGTGACTAAGGAAAGAGACAATCAAATGGCAGCTGTTCCACAATCATTCCTTCTGGAGAGCACCATCTTCTTTGCACTTCAGCTTCTCAAAATATTTCAAACAGGTGAAGGCCAAAGTGAACTTCCAGTCACACAGAGCCATCCAAGTTAAACCTAACTAAGGAGAGGAGGGTGTGATGGAGATCATTGGGCAGCCCTCCTGGGGATTTTACCATTGCTCCATTTGTCATTGTAACAACCTGATGAGTCTGGGAGTGGCTTTGGCTCTTTCTAACCCATGCAATCAGGCTGTTCCCACCCACTGATGCAACAGGGGGAAATGAAGCCAGAGTCATAAATTATCCAAAATACCGGAAATGTGTTGATTGAGTATTTGGAAATCCACTTGGCAATACTTCAAGTGACTGCAAAGTAAGATTCTGTTTGCTAAGTCCATTTGGAGTTATATCAGGTTGGAACTGCTCATATATTAATTAGCAATATTAGAAATACATTTTATTCATTATTTTTATTACTGTATGGTCACTAAAGTGCTTTAGCCCTGATTAGTGTCCAAGCACCAACAGAACTATGGGTAAGCAAATCACATTAGTGTGCTCTGTGAACTACTCCTTTTTTTTCTTTCTCTGGGTTATGTGTAGGTACAGAGGCCAGCAAAGACATGGCCTGGCTTTAGAACAGACCCTTCATCCACTTGAGGTCAACAGGAGGAAGAAGGAAACTGCTAGGATTATAGTAATTTCCCAGTGAAAAGAATGCTTTAAATGACTCCCAAATCACCTTTTTGTTCATGGTATCCAGCCCAGATATTTTACCAAAGGATAACACCAGGCTGAGTGGTGCCCACAGATGACCTGGGGTCAGATTGGTGTTCCCACCACCACCGAGTTCTGTTTGAAGCACTTCTGTATGTTTCCTAATGCTGGCTGTAGCTGCAGATAGGAGTAATAAGTTGTTGCCATACAATTTCCCACATTTGGGAATTTTTATCTCCCATTTCTCTCTACACTCAGTGCAGTCCATAGAGAGACATAATTCAGAAAATAGCAAAGGACATCCCACAAACAGCCCATTCAATCTCGAGTTATTTACCCCAGCTACAAAGACCATCTCTCCTTCAGAAATTTGAGGTATTCCCCTCCATGTCAAAACAGAGTTCATCACAAAACCTCAGTCAGTTTTGTGGTTTTAGTCAGTTTTGTTCTTTCACTTTCTGCTCTGCAGCAGACCATAGAAACAGAATCACAGAATTATAAGATGGCTTGAGTTGAATGGGACCTTAAAAACTAGAGTTCCAATCCCTCAGCTGTGGGCTGGGTGCCCCCACCACCTCAGGGTGCTTAGGGCCCCATCCATGGCCTTGGGCACCTCCAGGCATGGAGCACCCACAGCTCTCTGGGCAGCTGTGCCAGGGCCTCACTGCCCACTGAGTAAAAAAAATTCCACTTAATGTCTAATTTGAATCTAAACCCTTCATGTCCTATCACTATCAGACCATGAACAAAGTCTTAACCTCCTTAATGATCCCTGCATTGGTGAGCACAGGTCTAATAATGTTTCATGGCTTGGTCTGTCCAAAACCTGGATCAGAAAGTTATCGTCAAGACTCAAGGAGTCTCCAGGATTGCTTGAAGCTCACTGTGTTGTTTTCCCAGTGGATATCCAAATGGTCAAAATCCCCCATCAGGATGAGAGGCTGTAAGTGCAATGCAAGAAGGCCTCATTGACTGGCTCCCTTTGACCAGGCAGCCCCAACCCACCAGATTAACATTATTTGTCTGGTCCCTAATTTTAACTCACTAACTCTCAACCTGTTGGTGACTGTTTTTTAGCTCTTCAGTTTATCTACTTCTTAATATAGAAGACAACTCTCCCACTACTCCTCCCCTTCCTAGGTCTTCTGTAAAGCGTGTAGCTCTAGATTGTAGTGTTCCAGTTGTATGATTTGTCACACCACGTTTCTTTGATAGCAATTAGATCATAGCTTCCTAATTGCACTTTGGCTTCCCATTCCCCCCTCATTTCTCATGCTCTATGTTTGGTGCAGTGGCACTTCAGCTGGGCTATCAGCTGTATTACTTTCTTGGAGGAGTTATCACAAATTCCTTTGGGACAAATCTGAGGTTTTCCCCTGCTGCTTCAAAAAGTGACAGCATTCCTTGACCCTCCTCTGTTACTTTAAAGTCCATTCCCCTCCTTCATTGAGCCTAGTTTAAAGCTCTGATGTTTAGCCAAGCCAGCTTGCAGCCCAGAACATTCTTGTTTCTCCTGGTCAGTTGTGTCTCATCTGATGTCAACATGTCTGGTCTATCAAAGGACCAAAACTGTGTCCAAGGTTATAGTTCCCAAAACTGTGTCCAAGGTTATAGTTCCCAAAACCCTGAGCATGACAGCATCCTCTCAGCCATTCATTCAACTAGTCTGTTTTCCTCCCAGTCACTAACCAGGAGGATAGAGAAGAAAACTGCTTGTATTCCCAATCCCTTCAACATCTTCTCATGGGACTCTTTTAATGTTTTATTTTTTTTATTTATAGTCTCTTAATATTTTGTAATTTCTTTGTTGCAGCATACTGTGACCAAACGTGAATGAGCAGAAGAAGCAGATAGTAGTCCTCTCTCACTTTATCATATCGAGTAGCTTCTTCTTGAAGTCACAGATGTGGGCCCCTGACAGGCAGCAATCCTCTCTGGAGAGATTATCCGAGGGGCAAACAGGAGCCTCAGTGCCTTGCAGAGAAGAGTCCCCAGTCACTAACATCCTTCTCCTTTCTTTGAGTCACAGAATCATAGAATTGTAGGGGTTGGAAGGGTCCTCTAGAGATCATCGAGTCCAACCCCCTGCCACAGCAGCTCCCTAGCCCAGGTTGCACAGGTAGGCGTCCAGGTGGGTCTTGAATGTCTCCAGAGAAGGAGACTCCACCACCTCTCTGTGCAGCTGTGCCAGTGCTCTGTCATTGCATTGTGAAGAAGTTCCCACACACATTTGTGCAGTACTTCCTATGCTTCAGTTTGTGGCGATCTCCCCTTGTCCTATGGCCACACACTGCAGAGAAGAGTCCAGCCTTGTCCCTTTGCTTCCAGCTCCTTAGATTTTATAGATGTGGATCAGATCCCCACTGAGTCTTCTTTTCTCAAGGCTGAACAGCCCCAGGTCTCTCAGCCTTTCCTCATAAGGGAGGTGTTTCAGGCCCTTTATCATCTTTGTAGCCCTCTGCTGGACTCTTTCCTGGAGATCCCGGTCTTTTTTGTACCAGGGAGCCCAGAACTGTATGCAGCACTCCAGATGAGGCCTCACCATGGCAGAGTAGAGGGGGAGGATCACCTCCCTCAACCCGCTAGCCACAGTCGTCTTCTTGATGCAGCCCAGGATCCCATTGTCCTTCTTGGCCACCAGGGCACACTGCTCATGGCCAACCTGTCATCCACCAGGACACCCAGGTCCATCTCCTCAGAGCTCCTCTCCAGCAGCTCATCCCCCAACCTGTACCGGTGCACGCAATTATTCCTCCCTAGGTGCAAGACTCTACACTTGCTTTTGTTAAACCTCATCTTGTTTAAAACCTCATCTGGTTTTTAAATCATTAGTCCTTGGTTGGACAAATTTAACTGTTCCTAGGTCTAAGCCATTATCCTCATCTTGTCTTCTTTCCATACCCAGGGCCCTATATTTGTTGCTCAGGGGCACTCTGGGGGCAAGGGGAAGACTCCTCCCTTTTGCTCTGAGAAGAAATGAGGGTCCATTTTCCCTTGTCTTACATGCTTCTGTGGTCTTTTTCTTCAAGGTTTGAAACTGTTTTACTTCCTTCCCTTACACACACAACAGTGTGGCTGGCAGTCTTCCCTTTGGGACGTGGCCTGGCGAGAAATGGAGATTTCTGTTGTGTTCAGACAGCTGGACCTCATTCACCAGCACCCAGCAGTGTCCATTAGCACATCAACTCTGTCACCAAGCTGTTCAGCCTTTATCTTCAAATAAAGCCTTTTGTTGTCCCAGAATTAGAAGTAATTTTGAAATTAGTTTTAATGGGAGCTATAGATAGAAATGAATGTAGGCTGGTAGGCAAGAGACATGCAGAAGGGATGCAGCACATGGTTTCCTGCTGCCTTTTGTTAAAGTTTTACTCCTTTTGATTTTCTAGATAACCCTTGCCCTGATGTAATGAGCTAGTTTAAATGTGTGGTTTTTTTTTATCCTGCTCTCACTCCATATATTGGCTTTGGATATCACACTGTCATTTTCCTGAACATCTTTCACAGAAATTCTCACTCTTTCATTAATTAAATGCTGGGATCAGACTTTGCCAGGGTACAAACTTCCTGGCCATGGTCAGTGCAATTGCTGCTTGGTAGAGCAGTAGTAGTCTACAGAGAAAAACAGGAGAAAAAGTAACTCAGGCATGTCAGTAACTGAGCCTGCAGCAGCAATCACAACTGCATGTTCTGACCTCAAATCTCCCTGCTTTCATTGAAGGTAACATTCTCCCAATAAAACCTTGCCAAAAAAGAACAGAACCTGTCTCCTGCAGCACCTTAAAGCTAACTGTTCTGCAGGGAGAGTTCACTAATTGTGGAAAATATGCTAACAGTCCGTAATGGGAGAAAAACTAATATTTGAACTGGTATGTTAGAATATTAAGTACCATAGCTGTTAGCTACCTGTTCAACAAATAGTTTATTTTTTGCATTAGCAAACCACTATCCTCCTCATTAACTGCTGTTCTTTCCCTTCTTGAATGTGCAGATGAAGCCCAAGAGCTGTTGGCTGTTGACAAAATCCTCTGTAGAGGATTATGGAGCTACAGACTCCTTGCTTTCCGCAGCCCCATGGAGCAATAACCAGATTGCATCGGCAGTACTGCTGATTTTCCATCCAGCTAACAATCTGCACAGGGATGAAGGCAATGAATTAAACTAATCTGGAAAGCAGATCTCCCATTTGCATTCTCAGAAAGCAGGAGTTGTCCTCATGCAGTGACACCTGCAGCAGACAGGACACCCAGCTCCTTGAGCTCTTGAAAGCCAATGGTCCCCAAACTCTCACTACAATAGTCACAGGCTCTAAAACAAACTGCTGCTTCTGACCAATGGTCCCTCTCCCATTGGTTCCTTTGTCCATGGCCAAACCTCCTCCAGACACATCTGTTTGGAGGTTTCCCTTCCTCCATGACTCAGCAGAGCCTCTGAGTCCCATGGGTTTGCAGGGCACTTGCTCTTAAATTTATGCTCTCCCTTAATAAAGCTTCTGCCCCTCTCAGATATTCTCACAGCTTAATGTCTGCCCTATGCCCAGCACCAGCCTAACATCAGCCCCATGCCTAGCTCTAGCCCTACGCTGAATTCCCACCACATTCTCAGCACCAGCCCTATCTATGATAGACACCAGTGCAATTCTCAGTGCCAGACCCATGCTCATCATCAGCCCTTTGCCAAGCTCCAGCCCTATGCTGAGTTCCATCTCTATGCTCAGCACCAGCCCCATCCTTAGCATCCCCTGCAACTCAGCCTGTGCAGGATAGGAGCCCCAGCTCTGCCAGAAGCATTTAATGTCTCTAAGCCAACAGACCTTTCCAGGCTCTTTCATCTGTTTGCTTTGCAAAGCAGCTGAGCACCACAGAAGTAGAGCATCCCTGCAGGGAAGGCAAATCTGCTCTGGAAAGGTTGCAAAGAGAAACACAACAAAACAAATATTAATTCCTGCTCCAGCAAATTTAACAAGCATGTCTTTAATCACATTCTTTCTCAACTAGCTTTTAACAAAACTGCAGCATTCATATATTTTCTGCTTATTTTTTTACCAGTGGATCATTTCAAATTGGGAAAAAAAAATGTAGGACTGTTATCAGGCTTTCTAATTTTAAGCAAGTGGAAGTGGAAAGATGTTTCAATGCATTTCCCCCAGTTACACATAAAACAGCATTCCATGGTGAGGAGCACCAAACTGCACCAGGAGAGCCCCTGATCCTCACAGCTTGGCACTGCCAACTGCAAAGAAAATGCAAAAACAATACCACAGAAATTCACCTCCTGTAATTTCTCACAGCAAACTGAGAACCATGGATGCAAACACTGAACACAACTGCCCTACTACTGACTTGCTTCTGCCCTGCTCTTTGGAGTATTCATGTTTGCCGCTGCTTGTTAAAATTCTCCTCGTGAAGAGTGGGCTTCAGTGCAGTCTTTGTGAATTTTTAATGTCCTGTTATACTCAGCTTTTGCTGAATCCATGTTTTTTCCACAGAGCAGTGCTTCCACATGTCTTGCCCGCACCTCCCAGCACTGCTCTGTCCTCGGGCTGGACACAGGGAATGCTGCTCCCTTCTCTTCCTCCTTCTTTGCCATTTCCCCTTGTTTTATCACCGCTAAAGAGCCTTTCCCCTTCTTTCTTACAGCCCCTTTAGATACTCAAGGCCACTCTCACTCTCCCCGCAGCCTTCCCTTCTCCATGTTGCACAGCCCAGCTCTCAGCCTGTCCTCATCCTTCAGATCACTTCTGTGGCCCTCTTCTGGACGCACTCCAATCCCAAACTGAGGACTCCCCATGTGGACACAGCACTTCAGGTGAGGTCTCACAGAACAGAGTCAGATCCCCCCTGCCCTTCTGGCCGTGCTGCTTTGGATGCAGCCTGGGACACAGTTGGCTTTCTGGATGGGAAGGCACACTGCTGTTTCATGTCCAGATGCCACCCACCAGTACCCCAGGTCCTTTTCAGCAGAGCTGCGCTCCGTTCTTTCATCCCCCAACTTCTCTGGTATTGAGGGTTGCTATGCCCCAGCTGCAGACCTTCCACTTGTCACTGTTGAACCTCATGAGGTTCTCCTGGACTCACTGCTCAGCACTGTGATACTCTGGAGCTTACAACATGAGCCATGCTCCTTTGAACTTTCCTCTCCTTCCTGCAGCTCTGGTTAGAGAATCATTAAACCATTTGTACTTAAAAAATTGAAACTTAAAAAGGCAAACAGACAAGAATGGAAAACCTGGCAGCATCCCAACTTCACAAAAGCTTTATTGCAGGACCTTTAGGCAGAGGCCATGAATGAATCAACCTAAAAGCAAACACACCCAATTGCAAAGAGAGGGCATTTCCTTTACAACACCTCCACCATTGCTGAGGGTCACAGTGTTGCACAAATCATCTGCAGAACACAAGTAGGGGTTTTCAGTGTCTGGGCACACCAATGTGTCCATGTTGTGCTCTGTGGATACACTTTGAACCTTCCTGTGTTTCCAAGCCATCACCAAACACTGCATCTCCAGACTGGCTCAGTGCACAGTGGGGCAGGTGACCTTATCAGAACTGGTGAGCTGCTCAGCCACCTATCTGTATACACCTGAGCTTTACATACATGTGTCTTTTTCATCTACAAAGAAAAGGACCCAAGGATGATGTGGGGTACAGCAAATACAATGTAATCTCTTCAAAACCATTGTTGCTGCAGAGGGTCTTCGTGCTGTACAGAATTCCTGCGAGACCTGAAGCATAGAGATGGCTGAGGGGACTTTGGGTGCTTTGTCCTGGCAAGACCCCATTGAGCACTATGAGGATACTTTGTGATGCTGTTCCCTTCTGGGGAAACCCCAGCAAACCTCCTGAGCAGGCTGAGTGGTGGGGGGCACAGAACTTGGTACCACTCCTTCATAGGAAAGCTCCGATTTTACCACGGGAGATAACATATTTCAACCCTAATTAAGGAGAAGGGTCTTCTCCTGGAGCACACTGGCATGCTTCTGCAGAAAGAAGCTCACCCAGACCCAGTTTCCTGCCTGCCAGCCCCTGCACCAACCAGTACTGTGCCGGACTGTGAGGAGCATTTAATCCCCATTCCTGTATAAAATGATCAAAATGCACAACAAGTTCATAACTCAAAGGTTCAGCCATCCAGCCTCCACATATCAGAACAAAAAATACACACTGTGGTCTTGAAACTGGAGCATTAGAACTGCAGAAGGTAGGAGGCAAAAGGCTCATACAACACCACTAGGGACCAGTGCTGTTCTGTAGTGTTATAATATAAGAAAGCTGTTCGCTTTCATGTTGCCGTGGTTATTCAGCCACTCTCTGCATGAATATGTTTGCTCTTGTTCAGTGAGCAGCTCAGAGAAAGCACATGGGAAGGAAGAGATCAGCTCCAGGATGCGTATCTGGTTTGTGATCTCTTAAAACAAGGCACACCTCTTTGTTGAGCTGATTCCTGCAGTAAAGAGCCCAGCCTGTGGCCAAGGGAGGACTCAGCCGGAGTGGGTTGGATCCCCTCACCTTGCTATGGTCCTTGCTATAAATGCTTTTTTTTTAATCCCTGCTATGCACAGTCCTACGTTTATAACTTCTCCCTTCTTCAAGTTAAGTGTTTCCCCCTATGGTTTCCAACTTGGAAATTCCTTTTTCAAAACTTGTGCTCTGCTGTTCTCCACTTACTGGATTAGAGGATGCAGGGAACAAGCCTGGCTCCTCCCTCTGCACACTATCAATATTTCATCCTGGTTTCCATCTTG
Organism: Cyrtonyx montezumae; assembly: GCF_038088225.1. Taxonomy (NCBI): domain Eukaryota; kingdom Metazoa; phylum Chordata; class Aves; order Galliformes; family Odontophoridae; genus Cyrtonyx; species Cyrtonyx montezumae. Next base: position 16,308,516 of record NW_027071903.1, read on the forward strand.
TGCAAATGAGCACTTTCCATTACAGCACACACCTTCCCACCACTGCTTAACAAGTATCAAACACATTAATTAAAGCTGCTACCACTCCTACTAAAAAAATACAAGAAAAACCCTTTTGCAAGAGGCTACGTTTGCATTGAACAGAGTCCAGCACAGACACATTTCCAGGTCCTGTTCCCCATCTCTGCGAACAAAGCACAGAATGCCATCAGTTATTCATTCCTAACAGCCGACTGGTGCACAACAAAAAAGGGCCTGTTAGGGTGAGTACTCTGATTATGGTTAATCCAGGGCTGTTTGCTGAAATAAACTCAGCCTAAAAAGGAAAGAAAATCAGCCCTGCTTAATGGAGTGTGACATGCTTGAGAGCCAGCAAAACAGCCAGCTGGAAAGGAGGTAACCTCTCACATTGAGCAGAAAACCGTATAGAAAGGAAAATACTTATTTTCAGAGTGTGTCTGCTGGACAACCAGGTGCCAAGCTGCAGCTGTGTGACAAAGGGCATCATCTCCCTCCCCATCGTGTGCCAGCAAGACGGTTATTCCTCTCTGGTTTATATTATCTGGGAAAGAAAGAGCGAGAAAGATAATAGGAAGAAAGAGATCCCTGCTCCTGGACGATAACCCAAATGTAGGTGGCCAGAACATATTTTGCACAATTGTATGGCAAAAAAACTGATAGGGAATTGTAAGGATTATTTGTAGCAGCTCTGGATTCAATTTTTGCCTTATTTAATTTTAACAGCTCTAACGAACCACCTTCAATAAGGTTCATTATGTTCTGGTTGCAGCAGAACATTATTAGAGGCGAAGCAAAGCCCCCACCCTGCGTGGAAATGGGGCGGGCAGTGGGAGGGTAGCACGGTGATATTTCTTCACCCAGGGCTCAAGCCAAAAGGCAGAGAAGAGCCCCACTGCCAGGAGAAGGAAAAAGCACTCAATCTACACAGCAATTCCAAGGGAAATCCATTGCTTGCAGAGGTTGTTCAGACTAATCTGTGAAACTGGATGCCATGAGGTTTTAATAAAGAGCCCTAAAAAATGACTACCTTAAGCTGTGAAGCATGAAAAGGCAGGAAGCTCTATGGCTCTCCTGTATGATAGATGAGTACACTGCTTGCCCCTGGAGCGTTTAGAGAAGGGTACCAAACATGTGAGGAGTCTGAGTACAGTCCTATGGGAGCAGCTGAGGAAATAGGAAGGGTCAGTCTGGAGAACAGGAGTTCAGAGGAGAGACCTTGTGGCTCTCTGCTACCCCTGACAGGAGGTTGCAGTAAGGGGGAGGTCGACCTCTGCTCCCAGGTATCAGTGATGGGACAAGAGGTGATGGCCTTAAATTTCTCCAGGGGAGGTCAGGTTGAATATTAGGAACAATTTATTCTACAAAAGAGCAGTGAGGCACTGGCACAGCTGCTCAGGGAGGTGGGAGAGTCACCATCCCTGGAGGTATTCCAGAGCCGTGGGGATGTGGGCAATGAGATGTGGGTGTGAGATGTGGCACTAAGGATCATAGTTTAGTAGGCAACACTGGTGCTATGTGCATAGTTGGACAAAATTATCTTAGAGGCCTTTTCCAATCTTAATGATGCTATGATTCTGTGATTCTAAGTTACTCAAATTGGCCCCATGCTTGGCAGTGTTTGGCTAAATCACAACAAATACAAATGTACCCTAGTAGCTTGGCCCTGTGAACCATCCAGCCCCTCCATAGCAGTGTCTGCTGGGCATGGCCACACATTAATTGAGTTACCCAGACCTCCCATTCCTTTGCCCAACCACTACAGCCATCCATGTTAGAAAAGTCCTTTCCAGGCGTTTTAAAATTTCATCCCTGCTAAATCAAACCAACCAAATTAAAAACAGCCATGAAGAATTTAGCAGGAGGAATATTGATTTGCTAGATCTACCTTGAAAAGTTTCCTGATACAGCAACATGTGACACTAATGAGATGGATGGGACAGTGCCAAAAGTGTTTGAGATGCCAGCACTCATCACAGCCCTTGCCCTGTCTTGTGCTGCCATTTCCAGGTAGAGGAGATGGAGTATGTGGATGCCCTCCTCCTGCAGCAGAGTAGGGTCTTGTATCACCAACCCAACACTGAGAGATGACAACTGTGCACAAATACAAATCTGCAAGGGAAGTGCATTAATATAGCAAATATTAGGAGAGTTTGCAGGTCTCCAGGCCAGCTGGGAGCATCCAGAGATGTCCACGATCCACAGAAACCAGTGCAAAACCCACTACTTTTGAGCCACTGATGACAAAGCTCATGTATTTTTGGCCAGAGATCTCAAGGAGCTCTGTAAATGTCTCACAGTGCCCTTTGTGAGCTGTCATCATGCTGCATAGACACATCTGTTATGCAGTATCCAATTAAATTTCTCAACTTTGGCTCCAGAACAAAAATTTCTTTTGAAAGTCCCCCTGACTAATTGAGCAGCTTTTCAAAGCCTCGTTGGGAAACCATGATACCTTATCCCCAACTTGTAACACAGCCATTAAATCATAGAACCGTTTGCTTCTTTTCAGCCTGAGGTATATAATGAGGGTAACAGAAGAAAGCCCACATCTCCCAGCACAGGGAGAAAAGAAAATAAAGACCATTGCCTTTGGGTTTCATACCTTAATTGGTGTGCTTGAAAGCAGACTGGATCAAATATTCTGAAATAGGGCAGGCAGAAGCAGTAACCCCTGTTCCATGTCCTCAATATCCTTGACCCAAATGCTGTTGTTTATCTCTCTTTGTGTGTCAGAGGCACTGAAGGAGGCTGGATGGATGGCTGGGCACTGATGGATTGCTCCGAACCCAAAAGTCAGGCCAGATACCTCTGTCCTTATTTTACAGGTGTGCTTAGGATGTGTCTGGGGAAGTGGGCTTCATTCATGAAGTTCATTCCTTAAAAGATATGCTCAGTGAGTGAAAGTCCAGCAGAAGCCACTGCCAAATTCTTCTAGCAATCTCCCATTAAGCCTGCCTGGGAATGAGCAGCAAGCTCTCAGCTGATTACTTGAATAATGAGGATGGGCATTCTGCATGGCACCAATTAGGCACTCAGGCCATCAGGTACTAACCAAAGTGTCAACAAGATAGCTGCCTAGAAGGCCAGGTGCTCTGCTTAAATAGAGCAATGTTTGCTTTGCAAGTTTTCATGGTACCTTCTGTTTTCATCTTGGTGGGAAAAGCTTTAGGCGCAGGTCAGGAGTAACAATTTTAGGGAGTGATGGGCTGTAAACTTTGCTCTGTGGAAATAGGCAGGAAATGAACAGTTCTGTTGCGAAAATCAAAATCTGTGTGCTGGCCACATCAGTGGCTTCAGTTCATGGGAGGATTTTGGGGCTGCATCCAACCTTGTACCAGATAAACCACACACTGGGCCCTGGTTAAAGCTGGACTGCTGGCAGCCCACAGTGCAAGAAGATACAGTGCTTTATGTAGCCTGTAGTCCTGACCCTATGTAACCAATGGTAAGATCCATCCACATCACAAATTGAAGGAGGCCCAGCTCAATAAAGTATAAAAACTTTGGTTCTAACATATGTCTGCTAATGATGAGAGAAGAGAAGCGAGTCCTGAAATTACCTCAGCTCTTCACCACTGCAAGACAGTGGGCACTAAATATCCTCATAACTGCACTGAAAGAAAAAAGCATCCCTGGAAGGGCTTAGTGGCACAAACATTGGGAAGTTACCATCACCAAGCTGGTCAACGGCAGAAATTAAATTCTGATTCAGTACACTAATCTCAAGGGTTTAAAGTGTAGGAAGAAGTACAGGACACATCTTATGACAGCTTGTAGGGAAGGCCAGAAACCATCTTTCGTAAGTTTTGCATTAGCTCAAAATTCATCTGACTGATAGGTTCATTTATCACATTGAGAAAAGTGTGTCCTGATTTAAACAGGTGTCATCTCTTCAAAGCTACATGTGATGAACTCAGCAAGGACTTGGAAGGATAGCTAAATTTGCAGCGAAGAGAACTAGAAAACTTTTATTTTATACAGAAGTAAGTCTGAATAACTAAAAGCAGATCAAAACTTTCCCCTTACAAATAAACATTGTTATGCAGTTTTATAAGGTGCTTCTTGTTTGCCACGTAAAATTTAGACTATCAAAATGCAAGGTGCTGATTGGTATTGTTTATTTTTAAGCAAGAAAAGTAAATTCAGGCTGGCTGCTGGGTCATGGAAGAACCCAACAGTTTTTGCCATACTTTAAAAACCTAATTCATCACTGCATTTTTCCACTTCAACATGGTGTCTGCTAATACTGTTTTTATTATGCAAAAATTATAAATAATCTTACTTAAAACTAATGAATTAATTTCAATGCACCAGCCAAATACGAATAGCTCAAGGTTTTCCCTGAGTGTGAGAGGCACTAGACAAGCAGCAGGTAATTAGACTGATCTGGAAGATAAGTGGTTTTTGATGAGTATCTCATTAGAAGCAGGGACCACAATGCTCTGAGAGCTCATACTCAGAGGACAGATTGCAAAACAGGAATACAGCTGTGGCTGTGGGAAGAAGAGCTGCATGCAATAGGAGGGTTATTAGGTGCAGGTGGTCTTCTATCGTGATATGTAACATGGGGTGTTGCAGCTCTAGCCTGGCATCTTCTTAAGATGTGATAAAAACAACCAAAATCAAAGCTGCAAAGTCTTCAGTCTTACTGTGCCTTGGGTGCTGTATTGCTGAGATCCCGGCTGGTTACCACCATTACAGCTCTTCACTAATGCATTCCCCAGAAGGGTTTTAAGTTGATGGGGAGGATGTGGAGATAAGTACTCCAAGTCCTTTAATAACTATGAGGAAAATTACCATGCTGAATTCCAAACAAGTTGCCTTCTAAAATTGTTTCAATAAATTAAGACGGTAATTAATAATTGATGCTTGCTATTTTAAAACTCCAAACAACTTCAAAAAACATTTTTGCTCAGAAGTTAGATGCCATAAAAAGAGATAGGTCCATGTAGGGTGAGCAAACTTCTTAGGTTTCCAGAATAAAGAAAGGACTAAGGTACAGCTGCACAGCAAGAAGGGCATCAAGCAAACAGTGCAGTGCTGCCCTGGGACCTCCATCACATTCTCCTTACCCAGAATCCCTCCTCTAAGGTGATATTATGACATACTTCAGTTTCATGGATTAAGAGGACAGCATTGGCACCGGGCACTACTGGCACATCAGGAAGCCATCAGCTGAGCAGTGCTGGTGGTTACAGGTGGGAGGATGAGCTGGCACCATCCTGCTGCCATCTGACAGGGCTCCATCTTCAATTTGGTGTCCAAAGCTCTTTATGTTCCCTGCTCGTGAGCAGCAGACATACCCCCATCAATAGCGCAAATTTGCCACACTGGGATATGCTTTGCAAGTAAAGGTATAAATCTCCTTTAAGGAGCTCCTAAGTGCCTCTAGTGAATAGCTGTGGGCAACTATTTAAAGGATGGTCCTCCTGGGATGGGAATGGGCACTACTCCACCACCCTCAGAGGCTCTTAATCAAGGAGCACTTTCCATCCACCTGATGCTGCTGGGCTCCAGCTCTTTCTTTACAGCTCTGCTGCATCCTCAACAGGCTCTGAGCTGAAGGTCAGATCAATAGAAGTCTGACAACTTCCTCTATGTTCAACCAATGAATTTTTTTTTAATTTTAAGCTCAGATTTCTTTGTATTTCATCTCTAAGAATAGTTTAAGGTATCCAAGAGAGTCCAGACTGAATGGCTTTGCTCCCATCCATATCTTCAAACACACATCTGAGTACACTCCAGTGGATCATTTCTTTACAACCAAGAGCAGCAGGGTGGAGGTAGTAACCTTACCTATCACTGCAGTGAATTAATGGTATGATACAGTTATGTCCCTAAAATGCCATTGCCATTTTCAGTCACACTCATGCTGCCCTATCCCATAGCAGGGCCAGTATCTAAGCCATTTTCCAAGATAGTGGTTGCAGATAATTATAAAGATAATAGGTACAAAACAGGTAAAGATGCCCTTTAGAAAATAACTTGATGATTCCTGGCATCAGCTTTAGCAAATTATATGCTCTGGAAACAACTGATTGCACACTCTGAGGAAAAGGTGCTTTCCAGAGCTCCTGGGGACAGGATCTGTTTGCTAATGGTGACAAAGCCTGGTGTTATTTGCAGCAAAGAGCCCAGTCAGCTCACTGGCCAGCTGCTCACATTACAGCAGCTAATGGCAGCACCTCACATTGATAGCATGATGCTAACAAGATGCCCAGCCATGGGAGCCCCTGCTGCAGGGACTGGAGATTTGAGATACAAGTTCTGTTTCCATCGAGAAACATTTTATAACAGATCATTTGAAATTAGGCGGTTCTATCAAAATCAAAACATCTTAATCTTTCTGAGTGAATGCTGGGCTATTTATCTTGTAATTGACTAACAGCTTTCAAAAGAGAGTAGGGAAGTACCCAATAGATAACTCAGATGATGGACAGTTCTGCTTTGTGAGCCCACAGCAAGATGCCTCCATTTTCCTAACACATACCAATTAAATGATTAGGTATTGTTTACCAGGACATGGCAGTAGGTGAGTTTATTAGCAGAGAAGGAAAAATACTCCTACACAAGAGGAAAACATCATTCTGAGTGACTGACAGCCATGCCCCTCAGAGCATGACTGTAAATAGCTGAATTATTCCGTCAGGTCATGGCCCAGTCCTTTGCCCTTTTCTCAGCCCATTTGCCAGTTTCTCCAGACACTTCCAATGCATTCAACATATCAAGGTTTGCTACACAGTCTGTTGCAACAAATGCAGCTGTTGTTATTGGGAAAGAACTCAAACTGGTCACAGAACCTCAGTGCCTGCCTCCCCCCCCCCAAGGGGAGGAGACCAAGGCATCCTTCAATGAGCAAGAACCCTCACCCTCACCTTAAAGTACCTTAGCACTGAGTGAAATCACCTGTAGGCAAAAACCTCAGCATGGCAAGAAATGTGGAAACACCTTTTCACTGTAGGGAAGATGGTCTAGATGGCCTTAAAGAGTTCCTTCATGCTCAAATGTTTCTATGATGATGTGCTATATAATCTAACTCTATTGTACAGGAATTAATAATTTATGTTGAGGAGCTTTGGAAGAAAGGAGTGGGAGAAGCTCTGAAATCCCTATGGCCATGCTCCATAGTAATGACACCTGAACTGGCTCTGCTGTGTTCAACAACACACTGCTTTACAGGCCTGGGAGTAACCAAGACACTGGAAAGAATTCTACATGTAAGAGCTCTGGGCTGTAGGAATCTGCACTTTAAATAGGAAACCTCTTTAAGCTTATAGTGGAAGAAGTAGCATGGGAACTTGCATATCACAGTTTCGACTGGTGACTCAGACATGGAAATCACTCAACAGCACAGCTGATCACCCAAGTCTGCTGGGAACAGCAGATGTGCATGAGCAGGACAGAGCTCTGCAAAGACCCTTACATGAGGACACCACAGCAACCTGCACCCACATTTTTATTCATTTATTTCTTTATTTCAGGGACTGTGTGGCAAATATGTCACAGGAGATACACAATTATTTAATACTTTGTGACCTAGACTCTCCACTTCTGAGCTATGCAGACACCCCTATCTGATGCTAAAAGAGCAGGCAGGGCAGCACTGTGGTGCTGGACAGGTTCAGGTTGGATATCAGGAAAAAATCCTTCTCTGGAAGAGCAGTGAGGCAGTGGCACAGCTTCCCAGGGAGGTGTGAGAGTGGCTGTCCCTGGAGGTGCTCCAGAACCAGGATGTGGCACTGAGGAATGTGGGCAGTGGGCATGGTGGGGGTGGGCTGAGGTTGGGCTTGACGGTCTTAGTAGTCTTTTCCAATCTTCATGATTCTATGGTTCTATGAAAGGGAGGACCACCTAGGTACCTTGTACTTCACATGGGCACAACAGCCCAGATAAAATGCTTTTTTAAATTGAATTGTGACTAAAACAAAAACACATCACTTAGTTGAATTTGAAAATCAGCCACTGGAAGCACCTGTATCAAGGCCAGTAGATTAAGACACGTCCTTTTAAGCTGTGTTCTGCAACATGACTTTTGTTATTGTAAGCATCAGTTGTTTACATGCCAGTAGCAAGGATGGTACTTACCATCTCTTTTAGAGATCACGTATGATTTAAATCTTGTAGAAAACAAACCCATCTTTCCTCTATGCTCCCACTCACCCCTCTGCAAACACACGTTTTTTCTGTATATCTGATTTCCTTGTTGTACAACAGGGAAAGAACAGAGATGAGCTCCTGGCATTGTAGCTAGGAGCTGAAATGAAGTTGATTTTCACTGTGGGATGGGACCCCACTGCCTTTTTTTTCTCTGCAATGGCATTCTCTTGCCACAGAGCAGCTCTCTCCTTTCAGGATCCCAGCACATTCAGTGAGGATACTCTGTGCTGCTTCTCTCTGAAGGCAAGGCATTGTTTTAGTGAAGCCGTTGAGCTTTCAGCATATAAAAACCAGAAATATAGACAGGTATATGGTGTCCCTGATGTGTGTGCCCAGATCATCCAGAACCAGGCTACAGATATTCACAGTGCAGGTTAATTTTGCAAAGCTGCTCCAACATGACAAAGAGCTGGACCTTCATATATTACTTGACCGAGGTAAAAAAATAAAAAATAAAAAAAAAAGTTGTTTTGAGGTTTTTAAATTTGTCCCAAATTTGGCAAATATTGCCATGCAGACTTGCACGTGAGTGTCACATCTGCTCTAAGAATACCTCAGCCAAAGAAATGACAAAACCTATTCCAATGCTTAAACACCTCCAGTGTCAGCCCCAGGAAGATGGATGGCATTCAAACACTTACCATCTGGGAAAAAAGAACAGCAATGCTGACAAAACTTCAATGACTAAAAGGTGAAACATGAATGTCCAGACTTACCATTTTTGTCAGCTCTTCTAAAAATCTGGAATTGAAAGAGAGAGAGAGAGAGATGAATTACTCAGCATTTTGGTTGCAGCCACTCAAGCATCTATATGCTTCTCCCAAAACATCCTATCCCACTCCACCCAATCCCAGCCCCTACCCCAGTGCAAAGGGCAAAGACTCCCTGGGAAGCATCAGTGCTTTGGCTCTGGAAGTAACTTATGGGTCTGGTGATAAGAGAAGTCTGCTAGCACAAGGAAAATAATAGCAGAACCCTTGTGCAAGGGCTGGAGTCTTACAGGCTGCTGACAGGAATGGCTGTTAGCATAGATTTGGCCATAAATTACTGAAAAATTAAAATGCTCATAAACTGATCAGAAAAAGGGACAACATTATCATCATCTCTTCAGATCTGACTCTATTAATTTGAGCCAGAGCAGAGATTTTGGCTGTTCAAAGGCTTTTCCCTGCAGAGGGAATAAAAGCACCAGCAGGACAGATCAGAGGCAGCCAGAAAAATGCAATCTCTTCTTTTCTGGGTCATAAAATCATTACAGTTAAAAAAAAAAAAAGTAAAAGAAGAAACTGCTGTACACAAGAAACTCAAAAGACAAATTGCATTGCAGAATATGCTATCTAAATGCATATGGTTTAATTAAGCAACATTAATCATTCTTCTGCTGGAAGTGCTTCCTAGGTTGCATGGAGCAAAGTCAAAGCTGCACGTTCTGGCATACTTGGGCAGAAGCAAGCACTCTCCCCTTCAGCCAAGTGTGGAAACAGCCACATCCCAACCTTCAAGAGACACAGAAGCCCTACAAGCTTTAGAGCTTGCCACCACACTTCTTGGGCTGACCATTTCTGAGAACAACCGTAAGTGTGGAGGGAAATCCCATATGTCCGTATGCTCATGGACCTCACTGAGAATGTGGGTTTTGAAGGAGCAAGAGTTGTTTTCTGTGGGATGGAAGAATTAATGGGCCAGTGGGACCTTAGGCAACCCCAAGGCTTCTGCACACATCACTCAGCCACGAGTATCATGCTCGTGGAAATATTTGTATTCCTGACTTGAACACCCCATGTCTTCTCCTTATTCTACAGGACCAAGCTACTTAGCATTGCTGTTAAGTGAGGAAGTTCTTAATTGAACCACCAAAATTTTGCACACGAAAATGTTAAAACAGGACACCAGAAGAGAATTATTCAAGATACAGCCACCTGTTAGCATGGGCAGGCTGCAGCATAGCATGAATGAGCATCAGGAGGCTGATGGAGACATAATTTACTCTGTGTTGGCTTGTCAGTGCTTCCAAAAACACTGCTCCTGCAAGGAATCAGGATCTACTGCACCAGCCACCCAGGTGACCCCACTGGTGCTACTTTCACAGATGGTAAAAAGAAATTATCCAGCCCCAAATGTACTGCACTGAGCTTCTCCTCACTGGCTATGTTACAAAGCTATTATAGATCTATTATAGATCCTGGTGCAGGATCTACTGCACCAGCCACCCAGGTGACCCCACTGGTGCTACTTTCACAGATGGTAAAAAGAAATTATCCAGCCCCAAATGTACTGCACTGAGCTTCTCCTCACTGGCTATGTTACAAAGCTATTATAGAAACTTCTGAAGCACGAGCCAAATTGCATGGTAAGGATTCCCACAGCATGGGCCAAATTAACCCGTGTTATGGGATATATTCTTGAAGTGCATGCAGTTCCCTGCCTGAACATACTTTAATCATAAAGATTGGAAAGGATTTCTAAGATCACAGGTCCAACCTTCCACCCATCTTCAGTTTGTGCACAAACCATAGTTTGTGCTGCACCCCCATGGCTCTTGAACAGCTCCATGGATGGGGACTCCCCCACCTCGCTGGGCAGATGTGGCAGTGTTGGACCACTCTTAAAAAAGAATTTTTTCCTAATAACCAACTTGAACCTTCTGTCCTGCAACTTAAGTCCACTATCTCTCATCCTATCTTGTTCCATTTCCCAGGTGGTTAGATGCACATAATCTCTATCATATTCTGAGCCAGCAACACCTTTCAAGAGATCCAATGGCTTTCTCAAAAATGTACATTTTTTTGTGGTGCTCTCAGATGGCTACTGCAGTAATTTGGCAGAAGAAAGCAATTCAAAATGGTGGTGGTAATAAAGTTTAAGTAGAATCGATGGTTTCAAATTTAAACATTCAGCTTTGATGAGAAACAGCTACACCGGAGGCTATTTGAGGGAGATTTTCTTGTCAATTTCATTAAACTGACACAATCATTCCCCTAACAAGCCTAGGAATTATTGCAGGGTTTGTAGAGTTTATTATTCTTTCAGCAGGTTAGCATGATTGTGATTTAAAATATTGTCCAGCTGAGCCAGAATTCTGCATTCTTGCTGATCTCAGCACAGAATCAAAGACAAACAAGATCCATCCTCCTGGGTGAGGGGAGCCTGTGGGTGAGAGAAAATTGTCCAGGGAGACAAAAAACCTGGTGAATCTGCTTAAGGTGTTCCCTCATCCCTGCTCTTCTGTTCTGTTCCTTTCCCTTTGTCCTAATTTGGAGCTGAGACAAGGCTTTATGATCTCCTACAAGGAAAATAATCTCCAGCAAATTCTGTGTTATTCTTTCTGGTGCTTATGTCAGAAAATAATGTCTCGAAGCATTAATGCTTTGGACTACATAATTATAGGTCACCCTGCAATGCCTTTCCCCATGCAGAGCAAAGGCTTGACTGGGTGTTTCAGTAGGAAATACACTGTTGGTATGGAAACGTGATCCCAGTCAGAGTGCCCCTAACAAAGCTTCAGAGCAGCAGGGCTCAAAGCACATACTCCCAGAGAGGAGCAGCTGATACCATGTCCTTGCCTTTCACTTGCTATGCTTTTTACTGCCTATCTCTCAGAAATCAAGGCTGAAAGAGAGGGGCAGAGGTTGCAGCTGATGATATTGTATTTACAGTGCTGGTAGTTCTGTGAGCACCAGCCAGTGCACCAGTGCAGCTCCATCATGGATGGAGCAAGGATGGCAGAGATGAGTTAGTCCTCAGCGAAAGACAGAGCAGGTCAAACTAAAAGCTTAATTTGACATGAATACAAGGGCACTGCTTTTGGCAGGAGCTTTCAAACTAAGACCAAAAGGAGTGGGACATGAGGCACACAGCCACTGTTGGCCAAACCAGGGGCTGTGCACCCTCCCAGCAGATTCTCCCTAAAAGGAGCCAAAAGGGCAGCATGGCTACTGGTCCTCAGCACTTGCATACAACGTACTTCCCACTTCAGAGGTGGTCAGAGGTAGTATGCACAGTGAGGGGATGAGTAAGAGCAGTCTATAACTAAGAACTGAAGTTCTCCCAGACCTGTCTAGACATTTTCCACATCTGGGGAGCCAATAATCCCAGATCTGTATTACATGTATATTCAGTCACATACAACAAATACCACCTGATACAGTTTTTTTTTTCCCAAACTCCCCACTCCTATTTTCCCTTCTATAAGTTTTATGATAATTGTGGATTGCTTTGAACTGGAAATGTCACTGTGACCAAGGTGGTTTGTAGGTACACTGTGCCAATTTCAACTTCCTTTCAAAATGGCTTTCATCCTCCTGGCTGCAGGCAGAAACTCAGAGCCCACAAAGGGCAACTCAAGCAGCCCAGGAAGCAGATGGAGACCAAAATCAAATCTCCTTCTATGACCAAGTGTCCTACCTGGTGGATGAGGGAAAGGCTGTAGATGTAGTCTACCTGGCCTTTAGTAAAGCCTTTATCTCTGTCTCCCAGTTTCCCTGCAGAAGATGACAGCCTATGACTTGGACAGGCATGCTCCACACTTGTTAAAAAACAGCCTGGATGTCCGGGCCCAGAGTGCTGGTAAAGTTACATCCAGCTGGCAACCAGTCACGCGTGGTACTCCCGAGGGGTCAGTACTGAGGTCAACCCTGTATAATAACTTCAGTGATGATCTGGATGAGGGGATTGAGAACACCTTCAATAATTCTGCAGCTGGGGGGGAGTGTTGGTCTGTCTGACGGCAGGAAGGCACTGGGATCTGGATAGGCTGGATCGATGGGCTAAGGCCAAGTGTATGAGCTTTCATAATGCCAGGTGCCAAGTGATGCTGAGTCTAAAGAAAGACAGAACAGCTGAGGAAAAAGTGACTGCATATCATTAGAATCAGAGCCACCTTACGCAATTCATAACCAAACCAAGCTTAGTCCTCATCTCAACTTATGAGAATGTTATTTAAAGACAGAATCTGCCAGAGCTCTTCCTCCATCCCTTGAGGAGCCACAGTGCCTGGAGCTGGAACCACTGCTTCCCAGATGCACACACAGCGTGGAAGCTGCATACCTGAGGATTACAGTGGAATCTTCGTTATCTTTTGTTACCTTGTGAAAATTAACCCAAATGCACATTTTCCCAGTTGTTAAAGCTGGCTTTCACAATGCTCTTGAAGCAGCCAGTAATAGTAAAGTCACAACTTATACTGAAGTTTCTATTGTAGCTGGAGGAAAGGAAGAAGCATGTTCTAAATGAGGAGAAAAACAAAACAAAACAAATGAAAAAAAAAAAAAACAAACAAACCACAAACTCTCAAACTTCGCATTTCCAGAATCCATCTCTTTTTTCAGCAGGTTAGAAAGGGCTCCAGTCCCTTTGTGAAGGGGGAAATGGGCTGAGGAGCTGCGTGTTCAGCACTGCTGTAGGTCTCAATGGCTGAATAATTCTAAAAGCTGAGGGCTCATTTTCTCAGCTTGAAGTGAAATAAAAAATCCACTTAAAGAAAGTGAACAGATAAGATACTGTTTTTCTGGGAACAAAACCCTAATTCAAAAATCCCTAGGTATCCAATCAACATTGCTCCCCCATTGCACTTACACTCTGAAGCCCATACTGCTGTAAGATTTCAGCAAAGCAGGAAAAAAAAAAGAAAAAAAAGAAAAAAATTAACATAAAAAGCCATGAGGGCATTCCATTTCTCATTTTAGGTTCTCTAGACATGACCATCCATCAGTGTTCTGCTCTCTTCTCTGCTTTTAGCTGCCCAATAGATACAGCTGAGTTGGTTCATCCTGGAAACTGGAATGCCTAGCAGCACATGCTAGGATATATATGACATGTTTCAGACTCACCAGCCCATGCCAGTACTTATAAATTGCTTAAAAAACTCAAGAGCTTGTCTGGAAGAGCTCTGGCTGCCTGATGCTGAAGGGGCCAAGAGACCACGAGTTATCCTTCACTACTGCCAGCGCCTCTGGAGCTTATTTTTGCATTCACTACATTTTATTTTTAAAGCTAGGAGATAGCAGAGCTGAAGATGCACATGTTTAATTACTAGATGCTGCAGCCAGAAAAGCTGTCTAATTACACCATTTGCATGACAGTTAGCCCCATCCTCCTAATTCGTTTAAATGCAAATAACCTCCCCAGCCCCCTAATCAGGAAGCCTGTAAATACCTAAGTGGAGGCAGCAGGCACATTCCTGTGTGTGCTCCCAAACCCCGGTAGGGGAGCCCGGGGTGCGATGCACCCACAGGCAGACAAGTACCATGCTGCAGCCCTGTCAGGTATTGGGGTGCAGGAGCCACGGTGAACCTCAAAGCCTATGGAGTCTGGGGGACCCTCCTGCTGGAGCGATTTGTGTGATTTGGAGTCTTGCATCCCCATCAAGTTGAGCTGATGCCAGGATTAAGGACCCAGGGTACATTCCCATTCCCAGGCGGTGATGTGGTCTGGGAGCTGCATGTCTTGGGAAAGGGGGTGCAGGACCCAGGGTGTACTCCCATGCTCAGACAGTCCAGAGGATGCCAGCCTGGGGAATGAGCAGCAAGAGCATACAGGATTTGAGCTGCATCTGCATTCCCAGCGAGCTCATGGGGTGCAGGACCCAGGGAATAATCCCCATCTTAAATTACTCCCACTGTGCAGGACCCCGAATCCAGCCAGAATAGGGGTGCAGAGCCCAGACAAGAGGAGGCAGGGTCTGGGCTGCAAGCCTCTTCTGACAGGGTCTGGGAGACGCGGGACTAAGATGCACCCCATTCCTACATGCCTCGGGGGTGGACGTGGCAAAGGGATGCGGGAACCGGGCTGCACCCATCCGCAGCCAGCCGGGGATGCAGGACCGGGAAACAGCCCCGTGCCACGCCGGTCGCGGGGTGCGGGATGCAGCAGGAGGGCTGCAGGAATGCCTGTGCGCTCCCGTGGGCTCGGAGGACCCGCGGTAAGGGGATGCCCGACCCTGAGCTGAAGGACCACTCACATCGAGGATGACGGAAGTGCCCTTCCTCTGCGCGGAGGCTCCCGAAGTGAGCAGCTCCCCGTCGGCGACGCCCTTGTCGCTCATCCTGGCCCCGATCCAGCGCAGCAGCCCGTCCAGCCCTCGCAGTGCCGGTGCCGGCTTCCGCAGCAGCCTGTGCACGCCGGCCCGGCAGTACCGCGCCGCCTGCTCGCACATCGCTCCGCCCGGCCTCGTGCCGAAGCCGGGGCTCCCTCCTCCTCCTCCTCTTCCCCCCCCCCTCCTCCTCCTCCGCATCGCGGCCGGAGGCGGGCTCCTTGCTCCTCACTCTGCCCTGCCGGCAGATTTTGGGGTGTGGGTCCCAGCACAGACTTCAGCTCCCTTCCAGAGAAGCAGTTCACGCGCTTTTTGTTCTGAACCCACAGACCAGAAACCCCCCCAGAAGAACAGCCAGGGATGTTTGCCGGGGCAATGCAGAATCTGTGGCTGCAGAATTAAGTGTGGTGTTTAGTCAAAGATTCCTAATCACATAGTTCTGTTATTACAAAGATATTCACTGTTGGTATACTTGTGTTCACCTGCACAAGCCTCGATTTTCCTGTGGATACATCCTGCACACCTAAGATCGTAGAATAATAGAATAAGAGTCATTAATGTTGGAAAAGGCTTCTCAGATTCCCAAGTCCAGCCCCAGTCATGATGAGGGTGCCACCATGCCCACTGCCCACATCTCTCAGTGCCACATCCTCACGGCTCCGGAGCACCTTCAGGGACAGTGACTCCATCATCTCCTTGGGCAGCTGTGCCCACGTGAGCTCAGACACAGGGATGCACTGGGATGGGGAGGCTTGGAACCCTCACTGTGGTCCCCACGGACTCACGGGGACTTGGTGCCAGCCCAGCCCTTGTGAGCACAGCATTTCGACACTGAGCCCCATGCCTGCTCCCAAAAGAAGGGACAGCAAAACGCTGGCACCACTCAGACCCGCTCCACACCTCCCAGCATAGATAATCCAAGGCATAGCATGCCTTGGTGTGCCCATGCATCAGTTACTGGTGGTGATCTGTCCATACCCTCATGCCCCAAGTGACAGCAGCCTTTCTATATTTTTGCAATCCCCTTATTATCCAATGTTTCTTTCTCCTTTAGGCATTTGTCCACTAAATGGGTCAATCAGGCAGCACTAATCACACCCAGCCTAGCACTGCTTTATGCTCTTCACTGCATAATTTCATAAGCAAAGTTAGTCATATTTTCCTTTCTTTCCATCTGCTCTGAAACCCTAATGCTCACATTACTGTTTGGAAGTCTGAAGCTATTTCTCTTCTTTTGTACAAATCTTTTCCTGTTAACGTCAAAGCCAGCTTCACCTCATTTAAATACTCATTTTTCTTCCTAAGTGAATCTAAATTGGAAAAATTTCAGTCACTCAAATAGAAGTGGACACAAATGTTTATTATGAGCTGGGAGATCAAGATGCAGGCTCAGCTCCAGGTGTAATGCCAGAGGTTTCCAGACTCCTACCACAGCCAAGGCAGAGCAGAAGACAGTATCTGCGTGTGCTCCGAGTGCTGCCCTCCCGATGCTTTCTGCACCACAGGGGTTTGAGCTAATGAAAACCTTCCAGCAAAATGTCAGCTATGGCATGCTGATGCTTGCTAATGGCTGCTGAGATTGATCTGGCTGCTCAGGAGGTGGGAGGAAGAATCAGTGACCCCACTAAGAGGGGGAATCTGGTAGAGCAGAACTGATGTGCTACACAGGTGAATGAGTGAAGCTGGAGCCTGCAGTGCCCTGATAGCCCCTGCACTGCTCTGTGGCTATTGCAAAGCAATGTCAGGATTGTAGGGCCACTGAAAGGTGAGCGTTTCACAAATTATGCTACAACATAGGCTGGTTTGTTTAGCAATAGGGATCAATATATTAATTTAAGGACCAACATATTAGTTTAGCAAAGGAATCAATCAGTTCTAGTTCTTAAACTTTCCATTTAAGATTTGCTTGGTGTGTGAACAGTCTCATTTTTCTCAATGATTCTGCTTCACAAGCTAAGTGAATTGAGGAAGTGAATTGAGGTGCTAAGGGATTTGATTTAGCAGTTGGGTAGGGATAGTGATAGGAGGATGGTTGGACTAGATGATCTTCTAGGTCCTTTCCAACCTCATGAACCTATGAATAAGAAGCACTGGAGTCATAATAGACTGCTTCTATCTTTGCATCCATGAGGTGCATGGACTTTTTCCTTGGATTTCACAGATACTATTTTGGAAATTGCTCATTGTGGCCTAATAAGCAATGGAAGCTTGCAAAGTTGGGGGAAAATAGCTAGAGGTCAGCCAAAAGTCTCTATGATTAAGCTGGTGGTGAAAACCAGGAAGAAAGTAAGTGGATGTAGGACTGCCTTAGATACAGCTGTGCACCCATGGAGAGACATTAACATATAGTAATGAGTTCCTGGGAAAGAACAAATATGGATGCCAATGTACTGCACATGTATATCTTAACTGTTATGTGGAAACTGAACTCTGAGAGAGTGTACTTGATTTGTCAAGTTTTCTGGTATGTATCGTGAGGAATAAAGGACTGCTGCTTTCTAACACTGCATCAGAGTTAGTGATGTTTCTTTCCGGATTTCAGATGACAGCTACAACCCAACTACCAAATAAACACTCATGAAGCACTCAGCTCTTACTTAGTTATCACCTCCTGCAAACAGAGTAAATGCAACAGCAGAGACAGAAAACAACCAGGTCACCCCAAGAGCTGAGGTGACCCCAAAAAGGGTTTGAGAATGTCTCAGCCCACTGAAGACCCAGTTGCTGCAAGTGGGAGCTCAGGTTGTGCTTGGTGCAAATCACATGCATCTGGGGAGCTTCAGAAGTTGTATAAGACCCATATAACAGAAAGCACACGGGCCAACCTCACTGCTGAATAAAATCTCTGCAGTACCCTCATAGCCTAATACATGTAAAAATCACTATGTTGTTTGTATTTCAGATGTATTTTTATATTATATTTTGAAATGCATTGTAATTTTTCCTATTTTGTGGTGCAGATGAGGGGAAATAAAATAGATTTTCTAGCAGGAAGGCAAAAAGCCTGGGGCTGAGTGCTTTGGGAAGCCCTTCTGCTGGGACTGTGAAAGAAATTGAATATTAAATATTATTTTTATTTAATTTCATTTTTGACTGCTTTGTTTGAGTATTAAGGGAGCATTACACAGCTTTGTTTTTCTGAAAGTTGAGACAATTAGCAAACCTAATTGTCCTTGCATAGATTTGCAGGTCATTGACTTGGCTAGAACTTGCAACTCTGTAGTTACAGGAAACAAACATTTGGCATTATTCTTGAATGTTTAGTACCTACAAAAACATTCACATAAAGCAATGTATTTTCCCTCCAATATTATGATTTAGTTTAGAAAAATTTTAAATCCCTGGAAAAAGTAAATCAATTTCTGATGATCTTTCATCATCACTCTGCTTCTCATGCCTGTAACCCCATAGCTCAAATGGGAGAGTATACAACAGCATAAAAAGCAGAGTAACAAGGAAACCTGGACTTCACATCCATAGATTTACATAAGTATATGGGCCACTTTAAAAACCAGCTAAGCTACTGCACCTAAAAAAAAATGATTACCACTTTATAACTGACCTCATGAGTTTTCCAGCCTTCCCTAACTGCTATATAACACTGTATACACTGTTCTAATGTGCAAAATGGGTTTGTACTGAAATCAGCTGTAACAAGCTGCTTCATAGCAAAAAGAGATGCAGGGATGGGCATATTGCTCGTGCTCCTCAGCATCAATTCCCAAAGCTTCTCCTCTTTGTGTTTATGGGATTCCAGTTCTCAAGACCCGGGTTTCCAGGATGTGAAGCTGTAAAATGGTCCTGTGTTTGCAGCTTTGGGATAAAAATAATGTAATTTAATGTGTCTTCCAAGATAAAAGCAGGACTGTGAGGCAGCTATTGATACCCCACCCTGAAGCTCTTAAGATATTCAGCGGTAACCCCATTCAGTGGGCCTCAATTCCCATCAGGAAACCCTTTGCCCTGTTGGTTTGTAGCACCACAAGGACATCTAGTGCCTAACGCTGATGCTGCACAGACACAATGAGTTATAGCAAAGCATCTTTTTCTGATGGTTTAACTCCATGGAACAACAGAAGGACCCATTGGGGCAGCTCTTGGCTGTTCTTGCATCCAGGCATCGGCTCAGCTCATGCAGCAATGCTGCAGGGTGGGTTGCAATGGGGGCTTTGTGTCTTCATCTGCCCACAGCACCCATGTTCTTTTTCCACCCTGGAGCTATCTGGGGATCAGCCTGGTGCTTGACACAACCACAGCAGCAGCTAATGGTGCCTTCTGGGGATGTAGAGCGTGACCTCAGCTGGCTGCCATCCTGGCTGTCCACTTGGAGAAGGCAAGCAGGGCTACTCCTGAGAAATAAACTATTTCTGAGGATAATGTGGGACATCTGCAGTTGGGAAAAGTGTGCAATAAGGAATTCAAAACTGTCTCACATGGATAAAAAGAGCATCAGCAATTGGCATCTGCGTACATCAGCAATCCTGGCACACTCCAATTTTGATAAAATGCTCATCTGGGTGTTGAAGCATACTACAGTCATGAGAGGGAGCTATGCTCCTGCAGAGCTGTTTGTGCCCTGCAGTGCCAGACAGATCCACGGATGGAAGTCACAGTGCAGAGCTTGTCCAATACACAGAAACAAAGCTCCGCGGCTCCAAGCACTCCCGGTGTTCTAGGAGCAAGAACCTACTTTTTAGCTTAGGGAGGGGTTGAAACCAGCATCATCAATAAAAAGTTTGACTAGGAGGAAAAACAAGGTGAAAATGTATAAGCGAGTGTTGGGGGGAGGACAGATGGAAAACCCAGTGCTTTCAGTTTTTACAGAAAAAAGCCTTGCTTCTCTTTGCAGATTAGGTCTGCTCTAAACATTCCTTGGGTTTCTAACTGAGGGCAGGTGTGATTTTTCAAAAGGAAAAGATAAAATACTCGTTAAAAATCATTTAAAATGCTTGTCTTTCCAAAATAAAATGTTGATTCAAGGAGGCCTTAATTTAAATGTGTTAATATTTTAAAAGTTGTCTTTCCCTTTCTTTTTGGAAAGATAAAAAAAACTATTTTGTCAATACCTTACAAGTTTATGATTAAATTTGGGCCTCCCTAAAACAATTTTCTCCACTGTTACCTGCCCCATACTACTGCTGCCACTGCCATTGGCCAGAATGCACAATCCTGTTCTGACCTTCCCATTGCCAACTGCACCCTGTCCCATACTGTAGGGTGGATAACCCAAAAGAATAATACTGACAGAAAATAATAAGGTGGGTAGTGTGTATATACATATATATATGCATATATATATATATATATATATATATATATATTATATATAGTAGCCAAACATAAATTGTAAGGCTTATCTGGGTGGTATAAAGACAAACAGTAAATAGAGAAAGGCTCACCTGTTGCAGATGGTCAAAGCTCACCCAGGACTCCACAGGGGAGGAATCTCCAACAAGAGCTCCTTCCCCAGTGCTGGTCAGCCCTTACATGGGGTCTGGGAGAGGTGGAGCTAGACTCCACCCCTTCTGGTCACACAGGTACACTGCCTTTACCTGTGCTCCTGTGGCTGACTCAAGTGCCCGCCTCAGGTGATCCATCAGTGGTTCAGGCTGTGATTCAACAGTTCCCATACATACAGGTTTTTGCTTTTAATTAGGGCCTGAATCATGTCCTCAGAAGACCCAAACTTTTTCCCAGCAAAAACCTGTCCCAGCAACTTCACTCTGTTCAAGTCTAGATTGGTGCCTTGGATTTTGTAAGACAGCAAATAATCTCCCTGAAGACATGTCTGAGTAGTCTGGGTCCAGGTAGCTGCATCACTCAGTGTCCAAAAACCCCAATGGAGATCTTCCCATCATCTCCACACAAATGCAGCACGCATCTTCAGCTGCTGGGACTCTGAATAGAATCATCAATCCAGCAAAGTTTCTGGCAGATCACTGAAAAAGACTCAAAACCAACCACAAAAACCTTATCATAATGGCTTTCTAATTATCTTTTTTTTTTTTTCTTGGTGCATCTGATGCTCCATAGATTTGAGTAGGAGGCAAAACTGTGACACACATGGGTGAAAATACAAAGCTAATTACTTACAAGGCTTTTCCCATCAAAATGGCAGAAACAGATCTATCACATGAAACCTTGCTACTCTTAAAACCCTGAAGGGCTCCTGTGCCACCTAGATTGTCTGAACTCATTGCAGCAGTCTATCTGAAAAGAAGCCTCTTTCTCAGATTCCTTTCCCACTTCTCATGACGGACTGTGCAGGGCTCCAGCTGACAACCCACCATCACTTTTCTTCAAGTGTCCCTTCAGGTTTGCAAAGGGTGGTTACAGCAAATAGCAGCACAAAGCCCACACCCACATCTATCTTAAATCACGGGCACCCCGCGCATGCTCTGAGCATATCTGTGCTCCTGGAAGCACCACCGAGAGGGAGAGAGTGATAGGATGGGTGGGGCCGGGATGCTCCGCTCTGCTCCCTCAGATCATCATTCACTGCTTCAGGCTGTGATTAGGCAATCCCACTGCAACCACCGTGCCACAGCTGCCAACACTTCTGCAGGCAGTGGAAAGCTCTGGGTGTTCAATACATACAACAAAATAGAAAAACAAAATAGCCCACTGTGTTTCTGGGTCCACCAGTCAAGTGGGGGCTCTCCTGGTGAGCTCTGGGGATACAGATGTAACGTGGTCATGCATCTATCTTCCTTCTGAAAGCCTGTCTATCTATGCTCGATCTTGTGAAGTTTCACATGCCGTGGTACCTCTCCCAGTTCAATGCTTTTAGGTAATGCTCTGGCCCAATACCTGTAGTAACATTTCTAGAAGTAGGGCTTTAACTCTTTTTCAGACTTGCTCCTCCATCTTTCTGAAAAACATTTATGTAAATATTTATATTTTCAGGAACAGGAGCTCACTTCTGAACACAAATCAGCCCATCCTCTGCTATCACAGCCAGTTAGGTGCTTCCAGGAGGGTGTGCTTGGGCAGTTCCTTCAACCTATGAACAGTGGTTTCATTTAATATGCATTGAAATAAAAGCATGAGCTTGCATCAGGAAGTTTTGTTTGTTTGTTTACATTTTTGCTAGAGGTAAGCCAGGAGGACACCTGGTGCCCATTTTCAAAAGAAGCAGAGCCATTTCCCAGCTCATTTGGTCCAGGCTTGTCCTCTTTGGGCCCTTGCCACTTATGCTGCCATGCCAAAGGCCGTCCTTCAGCTGCCCTTACAGGAGCCTCCTGTTTGTGGAGACATTGCTTAGCTCCTTGTCACCAGGTGGGGTGACTGCTGCCTCCTGCTGCTACATGTCAAAGCCAATCCCAGCCAGCAGCCAGATTCCCAAGGGTGGACTGTTGATTGAAAATGTAATTTCTATTTTTTATTTTATGAGAAATCAGACAAGAAAAAAAGAAAATACATTCAGATGGTGGTTTCAGAGTGTGACCAAATGTTTCAAGAAAATTCACCTACCTGGGAGATGGTAAGGGGAGATACTTCGTTCAGACTAAAAACTGTTAAAAGCTGCAACTGAGGACAATAGCTCAGTTCCTCGTGGAAGTGGGTGAGAAAGAAAAGGATTCAAGCTGACAAATGATGTTGACAAAGTGATCCTGTTAAAGGAGATGAGATTGTTCAGCCCAGAGGAGAGAAAGCTGCACGGAGACCACATTACAGCCTTTCAGTATTTAAAGGGAGATTATAAACAGGAGGGAAATCAACTTTTTACATCTGTAGATAGTGATAGGACAAGGGGGAATGGTTTTAAACTAAAGGAGGGAAGATTTAGATTGGATGTCAGGGGGAAGTGAGTTGGTGAAGTGCTGGAAAAGGCTGCCCACAGAGGTTGTGGATGTCCTGTCCCTGGAGGCCAGGTTGGGTAGGGCCTGGGCAATCTGATCTGATTATATTACCTACCAGTTGGCAACTCTATCTGGTGGAGTGGGGCTGGAAGGTGATGATCCTTGAGCTCCCTTCTAAGCTAAGCTGTTCTAAGATTCTATGACTACTGTTCTATGATTCTACCACTGTTATCTGCTTGCGTAGCCTGGTTCAGATTTGTTAAATTAAAGGCTGTCAGCATGAGGTTACCAGAGCCAGTAAACTACAGTTCTGTGCATGAACAGCTATGCTCTGATCTCAAACCTAGATGATACTGAATTTCCATCTGCAAAAGACTGAAGCTACCCATTATGAAATGGAAGAGCCTCATCACGTGATTTTCAAGACCCACCCCATCAGAGAGTCAGAGAATCAGAGAAAGCTTTGGTTTGGAAGGGAACTTACAGCATCCAACAGGATGGTTGGACTAGATGATCTTGTAGGTCCTTTCCAACCTTATGAGCCTATGAACCTATCCTCCAGCCCCACCCCTTGCCACGGGCTGGTTGCCTCTCACCAGATTGGGCTGCCCAGAGCCCCATCCAGCCTGGATCTCCAGGGATGGGACACTCACAACTTTTATGGGCAATCTGTGCCAGGGCCTCACTACACTCTTGAATAGAGATTTTCCTTCTAACATTTAACCTAAATCTCCCCTTTTTTAGTTTAAAACCATTCCCCACTTCCCTATCTCTACATGCCCTGATACAGAGCTCCCTTCATGCGCTGTCTGGAACCTGTTGTGGTCTGTGGGGACTAAGACTATCTCTGTGCTATGCTTTGGAATCAGAAGTGTGTCTGTAGAGCAAAGAGCCCTAAAAGAACAAGTGATACATTAGAGATTAAAAAAATGAAATACATCTTCTTACCTAAAGTAATAGAAAAATTCCATCTCAACTGTGGTATTCCCATTCACCTCTTCCATGTGTTTACTGGGGTACACACCTCTAGTCACCATCACTCTTGCTGAGATTTTTCCACCAACCCCGAAGAAGTCAATAATTCATGAACTATCATTCAGTCTTAAGGGATCAGAAGAAGACAGAAATTGTATTTCTGCACAGGAAACACTTAATACTTGTTCTTTCACCAGGCAAGAGCCTCCTTCCAATCCTGGAAAGGGAATTTCAGTTGCAGAAAACACTGGGACTACTCACAAAATGATAGGGGGAAAGACAGTTCATCCCTTCTCATATTTGACCGGAGTAAGGATGTACTGCAGATCCGAGAGCCCCCTTGGTTCTGTCCCAGGGTTGCAGCAGGAGCTGCCCTGCAGATCTGTGGTATTTTCTTGCCACATCTGCAACACGGATGGAGGGGAATCCATCACATTGTTTAAAGGCAAGGGCAAAAAAAAACACACAAAAAAACTTGTTGGAAATGGATGTAACAGAGTGAGGAAGGTCACAAGGGCATGGCAGCCTGGGAACGAGCTGCTTCCACAGGCGATCTGCTTGCTTTTGTTATGGGGTGAGAATGATTCAAGTGGCCTGCCCTCATCCAGCTCTGTAGTGATGTCACATCCACACTGCTCAGTGGAGGAGATGCTTGGAGGATTACTTCAGACAGCGTTTGTTTATAGGGCTTTATCTTTTTCTCAGACTTGCTCCTCCATCTTTCTGAGAAACATTTATGTAAATATTTATATTTTCAGGAACAGGAGCTCACTTCTGAACACAAATCAGCCCAGCCACTCCATAGCATGTCTGCCTGAGCTCTTCTGCATGCCTGCTGCTGTCCTGAGCCCTGCCTGGGGTCTCTGGCTGAGATGAGCACACACAGTAAGTGCTGCAGGCCCACATTACTACCTGCATTTCTGGACTACTCTGGTCTCTGCCACTGGTACAGATTGTTAAAAACACAGCATACAGGCTCTTGTTCATTAGTGGAAGAAAATGCACAGCTAATGGTGACTACCATGTTGAAAGATAAATTTTATTTTTGTAGCTGAGAATTTGCTCTACCAAGCAGTGTTATTGTCTTCTTTCTATCTGTTGTAGTTTCCATTGAAAAAAATAGGAGGCATTGATTCTGGAGCAAGTCAAACAACTTTGGGACTTCAGTTTTGCCGTGGGGACAATGCCAGCCAGACCTTGGGAAGTTTGCCAGGCTGTTTCTTTTCTTATCCTGATGCTGGGCTGAGAAGGTAGCCAAAAGCTGTCTTCTGAAAAGGGGAAATGGATATGTTTAAAGAGGCAGCAGCCCCATCATGGCTCTGCAGCTCTCACGGCCATCCACTGCCTGTGTGCCCCTGGAGGGTTAGCACTTATAGCTGCTGCTAGGGGATTTCCTCTGCTTCATAAGAGCATGGGATCATCCAAACCAGAACTGTGCAGGGCAAGAAGCTGATTTTTGTGGAATGCGAATCTGGAAGGGGAAATGCTGGCTGGAAAAGGGAACCAAAAATCCACTTAAAAATCCCAGAGATCTCGTCATTTCCCACAACAGAGCACTGTGTGAGTCCCTGGCATAAATCCCCAACCTTGCTTTGCTGCCTCTGCTTCTAATGGAAAATTTCTGAAAGTTCTTACTTCCACCTCTGTGTGTGACAGTGGGAGAATTTGAAAGCTGGCATTTTCTGGGGAGGAAAGCTCTGAGCTGCACTTCTCTCTGTAATGCACTTATTCAGGTTGCTGTACTGTTTAAACATGCTGCCTACATTCAGCCATCTGAACCAACTCAGGTGTGTTCCAGCTGGTAAAGTGCTGCCAAGTTGGTCTCTCTCCTGAGAATTCCCTTTTGCTCAAAATTTGCTTGTTTTGCACTCAGGTCACTCGGGATGATGTGAATCACGTGTAATCCATTCATACCAACTAGCTCCCCCAGCTCCTGTGCCCCATGACTCACTCATTGCCTTCATTCCCTGGGCAGCTGCCAGCTGTGCTGTGCTGAGAGCAATGCTTACAGGAAACTCCTGTGAAAAGGAGTTTCAAACACAGGTGCTGGAAAGGTCTCAAGGAAAATTTTGATTGCAACATTTGGTATTGCAGCAGGGAGAAGCTTGAAGATACTGGGTATTTCTAAGCAACCTTGTGCTGAAGGCTGTGCACAAATGTTGAGCTCCATGGTAACTGTGCGAGGTCAGCCCCAAAGGGATGGCACTGGGATAGGCAGTGCTCACAGAGCTGCACAGAGCCATCTCCTGAGCATGGCCATACACATCATAGAGGTCCTGCCCTTCTGCATTCCTGGAGCACAGCCAGGAGTTTTGCAGCCCAAAGTAGTGTGACAGCTGCCTGGCACCTGCGGAGCCTTTAGACAAGCCCTGTCCGGAAGGCTGCCAGCCCCAAAGAAGTAGGGCAGCTGCTGCATCTGCCTTTTCCCCCAATTTCCAAAGGCTGCAATGTGGCATGAGCAGATCGTTACTGCCTGGTGCAGCCAAAAGTCACAGCAGCATGGGAGAACAAACCTTTCCCCTTCTCCATTACCTCTCTTTGCACTCTTGTAATACCCATCCTGTCTTGTCCCTTTCTCCTTGCTGGATGAGGGAGCATAGCTTATGTATCCCTTTTTGCTTTCAAGACAGGATGGTTCTGGAAGGGTAATGTGATGTTTTTCTGGGGTAAGAAATGGACTTTACAATTCAGACCTTAGGCCTACCAAGCAATCTCCGGGGCAGAGGCTGAATGAAGATGGCTCCTCAGCTGCAGTTCTGAGGGGGACAGGCTCCCCATGTGTTTGAATTGTAAAGTCCATTTCTTACACCATGAAAACACACAGAGTTATTTATTTATTTAATTAATTTTATTTATTTTTATTGTATGTTATTATATATGTATATTTACTTACAACTTCCTAGTTCTCATTTGAAAGATAAATTGATGATTTTCTGTGCTCTGAAAGTGATCCTTCCTCTGAGACCTCTGTTTACACCAAGTAACAGTAATGCTGGATAACTTGGGTAATTAATGCCAAGCTGCAAATGAGGTTTGCTCTGCTGGGGCAGCTCTCAAACAGAAATGAGTGTTTCAGGCCCAAAATTGTGTCTGTAGTCTCATAAAAAAGCAGAGCTGTCCTAGTTCACCAGTTTTCTCTTTTGTTGCTATTAAGAGAATGATCTCATCCTGCCCTTTGTTTGCCCTCTGGTCAAGTTTTCCTCTCTGGTAAAATGTTCATCAGGCTGTCAGAGTGCAGCTCAGATTTGGAAACTCCATTGTAACACCAAATCCCCAGCTGATCACCAGCGGTTCCCTTACTCATTCACAACCACTTTCCAGCCCTGCTGCATCTCCTTGCCATCCCTAGCTCACATTTAATGACTGTTCCAGCCATCAGCTACCCTGCCTGGCTCTGCTCTGACAGCAGTCAAACCCAAACCAGCTCTGTTTACCTGTACTCAGGATGCAACCAAGTGCTCCACCTGTGTCCCAATTCCTGCAGTCATTTCCCCAGCCCCTTTGCTTCCAGCAAGTCTGTGATGTGGAAATTCACTCTGTGGGGTAAACCTTCAATGAGCAGTGCTGCTGCCTGCCATGCAGGGATTTCCAGCTGGCGATGATGCTGGCATGAGCAGGGTAACACTGCCTGCACATGTGAGATTCCCTCTTTGCTATCCTGATGCAATGTGGTCCTAACACCAGTCATCAGCTGCACTTCCAAGAAGTGAATGCAACCAGCAGAAATTGGGCTGGAAAATGACATTCAGGCTGCTTCGTTTGCAGAAAGATCAGGGAAGCTGCCTGCGTTGTGCATCTGTAAATGGAGATACAAGCAGTTCTCGGAGCCAGCCATCAAATGGGTTTACATCATGGAGCTTGCAGCGTATCAGGATGCTTTGTGGGCCTTATGAGCAGAGCTGTCTGGCCAGGTCTGGGTTGGATTTAGCCCTGTGCTCAAAGATACACAGATGTGCAGATAAAAAGTGCACTAAACAACCAAAGGTGTCCCCAGAGCTACTGAAATGAGTTGATATCTTATTTTTAACAAAGGTCATGGTGAACGTGCTCCAACATCCCCTGAGTCTTTCAGCAAAGCCAAAAGCAGAGGCAGCACATCTGTGAGCACGAAGTAAATTGCATAACACAAGGTACCTGAGTTGAGACTTGTACAGTCATTAAACCACACCTGTAAGTGTATTTGTTTAAAACATATCAGCCCTGACTATGAAGACTCATCAGTACAAGAAAAAATAAAAACAATAACATACAGTGCTCTTCTTTACTGTGTTGAACTTTAACTCCTTGTTGTTCTGGCAGTAGAGGTTTCCAGTATTCCTGGGTAATGCCAAGAATCTCAGGATGGTGGTGTGTGGAATGCTTAGGAGGGGACTGACAATGTCCCTGTGCCTGTCACATGTTGTAGGCCAAGGTTAGCAGTGGGGTGAGTCCCACACATAACAACGCAGCCATCTACTGACTCCATGGCTGCTTTGGAACAAGACTTTGTAATTTTCATCCTGGATATGAAGGGCTGAGTGAGCCCTGGGTCAGCACCATGTGGCCTGGCCCTGAAGGCATCTTTCTGTTGATGAGCAAAGCACTGCTTTGCTCCCCTGCCCATCTGATATCCCCCTGTGCAGAACACAGGGTAATTCCGAAGCACCAGCCATGAAAACCCCTTTGCAGTCCTACACAGGGCAGTCAATTGGCTCACCCATCCAGCGCAGAGGAGTCAGTTATTTGCAGCACAGCAAAACACGTCCCTGAAGCAGGCAGCTATCCTAGGTAGGAGCTCCCCGGTGAACGGCAAAGTAGATGATAGTGACACAATATGGGATAGAGGAACTGATCAGTGCAAATGCCGTGACTTTGACTCCAGTGATGGGAAGAGCAACTTTTCCTTCCACACCACTCCTATCTCCCATATTCCCAACATCCTCAGTGCTTCCAGGATTGTTTTAATTTGTTTGTTCATTTGTTTTTGTTTTAAGCTGCCCTTTGGCTTTTGTTCTCTGGCTCATTTATTTCTGATGCGGGAATTTGATAGCTGATTAAAAAAAAACACCTGTTTTTAGAAAGGTAAATATTGATCATTTGTTGATTTTTCATTTTGTAGCAAAGGTCAGCTGCTGAGAAAGAGCAGCACAGAGCTGGAAACCCACAGGGTGTCTGCTTTGTAAAGGACAAGTCACAAAGCTAGGAAGTCAGATAGCCTCCCACATGGCTCAGGAAGGGGCAAAGGCATTTCTCCTTCAACTGTAGTGGAATGAGGCAGTTAGATTAGCACCATTAAATATAGAATCATAGAATGGCTTGGATTGGAAGGGACCTTAGAGATAATTGAACTCCACAACTCTGCTGTGGGCTGGGTGCTCCCACCAGCTCAGACTGCCCAGGGCCCCATCCAGCCTGGCCTTGGGCATCTCCAGGGATGGGGTTCTTACAGCTCTCTGGGCAGCAGTGTCAGGGCCTCACTGCCCTCTGAATAAAGAGTTCCTTCCTAACATACAACCTAAGCTTCCCTTATTTTAGTTTAAAGCCATTCCCCCATTATTCTATCACTATCAGGCCATATCAAAAGTTGCTTCCCTTCCTACTTATAAGGAATCTCACAACTTAGAGGAATAGACCATGATTTGAAATCCCTCTAAATAAGAGGTAACAACAGGTAAGAATTCAAACATCTCCCAGGCAAGAATAAAGTGCTTGCTTGGCAAGTAGCTTGGTTTTGTAATGTGGCACAGCTTCACAGAAGGAAGAAGGTATTTTAGGAAGGTGCTTACAAAGACACAGGAAAAGCTGGTGTTGGGCTGATGCAGAAGAGAACAAGGCAGGGTTCAACACACATCAGACTACATCCTAGTGTTTGCAAGGAAGCTGATGATCTTGACTTGATCAGAGATTTAAAGTCAGAGTTAAAAGCAAGGAAACTGAGAATAAGTCCAAAATAACTTTACTGAAAAAATATTTCATAGAAGTCAGTGGCAAAGGCATCCAGGTGTAATACAACAACACTGCAGGAAGGCTCCTACACATCTCCCTGCAAAACTGGAGGTGCATTCACTTCAGAACAGCCACTCTCTCCACATGTACAAGTTTCCAGTGCCTTGTGAAACAACCTGCCACATCAGTGAGCTTCAGTACAGTGCAGGGAACAGAGTGCCTTTATTTTAATAACATCAGCTTTAACTCCCATTTTTTCCTAAGGGAGCTACAAGAGGCCTTGCAGCTCTGTTAGAAATGGTCTTGGTAACAAAAGGCATTATTCCCAATCATTCCAATAAATAAATAAATAACTAATCCCTGATTGACTGAAAGCATGTAGCAAAATGCATTGTCAATTCAAAAATATCTTTAAGAAAACCTGTATAAAAACCCCACACTATTTTACCATAAACAATCAAAAAAGTGACTGTCTCATGTCCCCTTAATACACCATTATTATTAGGTAACATTATATGTGAAATTCACTCTACAGCACATGACATATTGCTTTTCTCTGAAGCACTCTGCAGCAGAAGCACCACTTAGTACCTGGGCAGAGCTATAAGGCAGACCAGAAGCTCCCATTTAGCTCTGCTGTCAAGAACTTGGTCATAGCTGTTCAGGAATTAACAGAAAGCTGAAAGATGGCAAAACAGGTGTTTGTAAAATCAGTATCACCACTTCCCAGAAGGAGAAAAAACATTACAGAGAATGTTTTGAATAAAAAAATATGTATTACATGTTGCTGTTGTAATCAGTGAGGCAGTACATTTTTGGCTGTGCTTCTGTGTCAGTTTATTTGCACTTCTTCCAGTGAACTCTCATCTAATAAGAACATACAGCTCAGTGACAGGAGCAAGCAAAAAAATCACATTGGCTTATTTTGCTTCATCACAAACACTGGAAGACTGACAGACACAGTGTTGTCAGCCTGCTGTCTGGAAGTAATTGACATTGATTCTTCCTCAATTCAATTTTCAGAAACCTGGGAGGTGTTAACACAGAAGAGCAACAGCTAGGTTGCCCAGGAGGAAGGTTCAATACCTCTGCTGCCTACATACACCACTATGTAGGAAAGGAGCAGAATATATGAGAAATGAAGTTACTGCCATGAATGAAATTCACTGTTCGGTGATGTAAACTTTCCAGATAACTCAGTGAGAACCTAGGAACTCTGCATAACCTTGGAGAATGGCAAGAATGGGCTTCTCATTTAAGGAAGTACATAACAGTTCTCTGTGACAACAGCAGTAACCCATTCAGACATTGTTAGCATAGGTGGCCTTTTTTGTTATGGAGGATTTTTGTTTGCTTTCTTTAAGAGAGAGCTGGCAGCAGCCAGAGCCCCACCCTGCACAAAGCGTACAAAGTTATCTCCAGCTAGAGGTCCTAAAGCATAAAGCCCTTTCTCCTGAATACACTCATAAGTGAATGGGTCAATATCTATGGGATTCCTCTTGGGATTGACTGGTTGGTCGCTGTCTACTGCCAAGTCAGTGCCATTATTTGGTAGAAAGGAGAGGTTGGGATTTGAACCAGTTAGAACAAGAGCCATGGAAATTTTATAAGCTTTCTGGCAGCCATTCTTGTCTTGAAGGACACATTTCTTGTCCTTGCCAAAAGATAGTACATGATGCTCAGGTAGGCTAACATAACACTCATAGGGCCCAGCACAAGCAGCTGACTGTTCTTTCATCATCTGATGGACTTTGTGGTACTCAGGGTACATCATTTTGGGTAGCTGGTTAAAAATAAGACCTGGATCACTGACTCGTCTCCGAAAAACATGAATTACTGGAATACTGCAGTGGTGAGCAAAGAGAATCGCATCAGCAGCTGTCAAACCAGCACCTACAATCAAGACTGGATCTGATGTGATACCAATACTGTTGTTCTTCACTGCTTCCTCTAGGACAGAGAGCTGGTGGTGGACGTAGGAAAGGTTCTCTCCCTTGACCCCAAGCCAAGTGGGACTATCATATGTTCCCGTAGCTAAGACTACATTCTCTGCATAGACACTGAAGGGCTCCTTATCACCTTTGACAGTTTTGATAAATCCATCCACCTGAAAGATCTCCATACTCTCCTGTCTTAAGTTGCAGAACGAGTCACTCTTCTGTGCGTGGTTGAAGATGCTCTTTGCACTCACTTTCCTCACAGAGGTTACAACAGTCCCACATCTGAAGTTCTTCTGCAGTCCTTTCTTCATCACATAATGTTGGTAGTATTGAGCAATGTCTTCTGCTGTGGCTCTATGGTTTCTAAGGCCCCTGCAAAATATTGCAAAGGTCAAGCAGCAGTTAAGTAGGAGCCTGTAACTTCTCACTTCTTCCACTTAATATATCTTAGAGCCAACTAACCTGTCACTACTACAGGATCCTTATCTATTTTCTCCTGACTTCAGCTAAGTTATTCCCAGTACATAGAGCTAATAATCAGATCTGGAGACTGTTGGGCAGAGGCAAATTTTTAATACAAATCCCAGCCCTAAGAACACAGCTACTAATTCATGCTTTCCTCTCATATCTCACTTCTATTCCACTTTCAATTCCTAGACTCTAGGGTTTCAACCATCACAAACAGACGAGAAGCATCTGAGACACTGTGGAGTAACTCAGATGATTATTATTTATTACCACAGACAGTAGTAGTAAGTAGCCATAGAAGTCAGACAGTTTAGAACTCATACTCTGAACATGCCCAATGTGTGCTTAGAAGGACGTGTTGCAACCAGCACTCCAACTTCAACCATAATCACTTAATGTAGGATGGACTTTTGATAGTGAGTGCAATCTTTCTTTCCACAGAATCATCCACTGCAGATAGGGAGCCACATTCAAGAAGTCCAGCCCACTCTAAGGTCCCAAATAGCCTCTGGATGCTTGTAAATAATCAGACCACAAGTATCTCACCTTTTCTTTTGCTTTAGCCAGTCTTTGAACTGGAGATCTGGAAGTCCCATCCATTCCCCTCTGCTCAGGGTAATCATAGAGCCCTCAATAGACTGGAACAAAAAACATTTAAAGGACTCCCAGTTATTTAGTATAAGAAGTGAAGTGTAGCTTAAGTTTCAGTATATCTCACAAATACGAGAAGCCAATGATTTCATCTGATGCACTGGCATAGTTGCAACCATACATTTTATCCAAAAAACAATTAACTGGGAATATAAATCATATAAATATAAAATCCTGTTCACTCCTTTTAAGCTGTTTCACCTCTTTGTACAGGCAAAATCAAGCACGGGTGAGCAGGACACCGGAGCACCTTTGACTTTCCAGTCAATGCACTTGGCTATTTTATAACAATCAGACCTAAGCAGTTAGGCTTTGGTTCACATACATGCCAGGCACCTCCTGGAGGGTTCTTGCCAAGGACCAGGTGGGGGATGGCTCTGTCACTTTCATGCCACCAAGTGAGCACAGATTCTGCAGTCACACCAAAGTCTGTATCAGGTCGCAGAAGGGTATCAAACAGAAGAGCCACAGGGCTGTTGGATCGTCCCTCTAAACCTTCAGACAGATACTCCAGATCCTAAAGAGAGAGAGAGAGATCAGATGCTCAAAGTGCATGTCCTTTCAGGCAGCAAGTTGTTTATAATTACTGTACTTCCAGATAGTGTTTTTGGAGTTTTGTGAAGTTCATTTAATTGCACACAGCCTCTGTTACTGTCTGAGAACTTTCTTGAGAATCTTAGCAATGTTGGAACTTCACAAGGGAAATCTGGACAACTGGAATATTTTGCTTAAGACTCATTCTAAGTACTTCTACATAGTCTGAAAATTCAGATGAATTCATCACTTACAATAAACCCAGAGCACTTCACTATGATGAAAAAATAACAAATTCCACTAAGAAAGTAATTTGTCTTTACACAGACCTGGTTCAAAATGGACACATGCGGTGCCTCTTGTAGCTTACTCTGAAGAATGGGATGAGGATGAAGAGAGTGTCTTTTGAAGTAAGGGGTGTAGCCTGACAGCAAATATGAGAGACAGATTCCAGAAGGTCCATTCCCTGAAGAGACACAATGGAGTTTTTACTCCTGCAGACAACCCTTTAAGAAGAGTCTTAAGTATCCAGACCAAACCAAAAAAGGTTGAGACACAACTGTAGAAACAGGAGGGGACTTTGTATTGTCAAGCTACCAGGAACCTATTGGACACAGCTGGGGAAGTCTTTCTGCCCTCGTGCCCCCTTCTGCACTCCAGCCCCATCTGAAGCTTGAAGTCTCTGCTGACAGTCACTGCTCATCAGCTTTAAAGATCTGGAAACTGTTCTCTTACTGGAATCAGCCCGTCTGTATTGCAGGAGGTACATAAAGGAAAAAAGTCTGCTATGCCAAGGGTGCCTCAGAATACAACACTTCTGACTGATTGCTGGATAGCTGACCTCCTTCTGCAGACAGTGGAAAGACTGCAACTGCAGAACCCAGCAAGAACAGCCTGTGGAAACTTTTCACATGGCCATTCTCCAGCACGTTTAATATTTCACAGTGCCTGCATGATGAGCTCTGGCTCACAGCTGCTCACTACGATGTGACTAACCAGCATTACATAATGCAGTGATGATGGAGGGGAGGGGAGCTGAAGTGACACAGCAGCCTGCAGCAGGTCATGTTGACACAGTGCCTGTGCTGTGCATGTGAACCACTTGAGCAAAGTGCACTTCTCCAGGCACTGGAGACAAGGGGAGGCTTGGGCTAACAGCAAGCTGAGCTATGTGAAGGGCAGTGCCTGCCACAACTGGGGCCAAAGTCTGCTGTGGGTCAGTGTCTGGAATATTCCACTCCCAGGAAAGTTATCCAGAAATTAAAAGCAAACTAAACTATGTTATCCTGATCAATTCCATATAAAATCAGTATACATCCCAAGAGATTCATCATGCATTAAAAAAAAAATCTTTGAAAAAAAAAGAAAAAACTTTAGCAGCATTTGGAGTACTTCCTAAGCAAATGATGGGAAAAATACAAACCACCCACTCATCTCCTAAATCAAGCACTACTAATCACCTTTCTGTGAAATAATTATCTCACAATGCAATGGCCCCAAACACTTAACAGAACAGCAGACCCAAATAAACACAAGTCCAAAATTATTTTCATTATGTTCTTATTAAGAATTTTATAAAGTGCTATTGAATACCTGGTTCCCTAATTCTTACCACTCAGATTTGGTTCTGCAGAAAGGCTGGCTGTCAGGGAAAAGAGTCAGAAATGATGGCCAGGGATTTCTGGTTTGAGTACCAATACATGGACAAGTCAAAGTTGTAATGGCACTGGAGAACATGAGAAAGGGAAAGCTTACCTATGATCACCACAGGAATTGGTTTGAACCCACTCTTGTTTTGGTGCCTGCTCAATGCTGAATACATCTCCCTGTCTGGAAGCATTTAGGCCCAAGGAAGCAACCTGTTAAAACAAAAGAGTTCTGAAGCATTTCTGTTTGACAAAAAACAAAAAAAAACATGACTATCTCTAGACCACAGCAGAGAGCTGACCCCAAGAGTTATCTTTGCACCACTCACCATCACGATGTGCCCCCACCCTCAGGACAGGCCTACTTATCTTTTCCCCTTCTTAGAAAAGAAAGAACGATTCCCAGATTATATCACAGGGAAAGGAGAGGACTTATCTTTCTCTCCCACATGGCTTTCAGTCCCTTGAGGACAGCCAGCAACATCCATAACCCTCTGAGCATAGTACCTGACATGTTGCAACCCATCAATGAGAATTTCATTTCTGCCTCTGCTATGTGGAAAAGGACTTATCACAATCCCCATTCATCACCAGTGCTTTTTTCTTCTTAAAGTAGCACATGTATTTACAAAGAAGTCCCTTGTCTGCAGTTTCAAACATGAGCCACATCATTGCTAAAGGATATTTTGAGAAGTGCTACTTGGTTCCTGAAACTGTGGATACCCTCTTAATTCATTTTCCAGAAAAGAGAGTTCTAGGTTTGAGAAATTTGTGAAGTTTAAACAAAATATGCAGCAATATTACCTTGGAGGCTAAGCTGTCACGAGAGTGGAATGTGCAAAACATCTGATTTTGTTATGAAAATACTCACTGAAAACCAAATCAAAGGTTTGTTTTCATACTTTTTTTTGCCACTTTTGCAGGGATCCCACCGTGTTAAATAACCACATTTAAACTATACTGTCTCTAGTCCAGGAAAGAGAAAGGGTACTTTTACCACAGTAAAATGGAGAATTTCAAAGTTCAGCAAAATCTTGTGTTATCCTACAAAGGGGTACAACCTTTAAAAACATTACTCTCACTTGGAAAGTTAAGACAAAATCCACTGAACAGCAGGGCATGCTCTCCAAGCACAGCAAGATTTCTGGCAAGAGCACTGCATGCTCCCATAAGGCCTGGCACATCACTGCCTTTGACATAAGAACTGCAGCAGATGCCATCCTACAAGTGCAACGATCCCCTTTAAGCCTGATATTTACGTCACCAGCAACTACATGAATGCAGTAAGGCCCCAGTGACAGAATGAGCAGCCTGCCCCTGGGCTACAGCAAGAGCTATTCCAAGAGTATTGGCTTCATCCAAGTACGGAGAGGAATGCAGAATTAGCAGCTTTGTCTGAAGTTCAGCATCACAGCTTAATAACACCTACTTGTTGCCTACTACCACCTCATTGTTAATTTAAGACATTCTCATGCATATTACCTGAACCACATAAAAGACATAATTAGTCAAGTAACTTCTAGCTTTGAAGAAAGTTGGAAACTCCAGTTCTCAGCTTAGATGTGACCAAAAGGTAGACATTTATACTACAAAAGATTAATATTTCCATATGTCACATCCATATGGAGTATGCATCCATCCCTTGAGGCATACCTACCCCCACTCCAGGAGCACACCTGGCTGGCCCAGTATTTCTCCAGCCTTTTGGATAGGGTCTGTCCCATGAACCAAAACCTGCATTACCACTGCTCTGTAAATATACCCCCAGATAATTCCCTACCACAAAGTTCCAGATTCAAAACTGGGAGAAGCCAGCACCCAAGATGGCCTGAGACATTGGAGGGATAGGACACTGGTGCAACCAGTAAGATGCTCACTCAAATCAGCCTAAAAATCACAGGATCTATCTGCCAGAGGTTTGTTTCTTCTGTGGTAAGAACTAATTCCCTCTCCATAGCTGCACTATATAGGAAAAAAATCAGAACTTGTCTTAACATCTTTTCTCTCTGTGAAACTACTGGGAATCTGAAAGTGTGGAGCAAGAGCTCTGGAAGGTTTCAGCAGCATGGGAAGATTGTGTGCACTCTGCACCCAGTGACAATCCATCAACATATGTGAGATTTTCGTTGGAAGTGAGGCTGCTGAACCAACCCTGCTCAGTACACAGCGACGATGCCAGGCAGGAGTTGGAAGGAGCCCAATAGGTTTGTTCTGCTGCTCGGTGCCAGAGCTTTTCTGGGGGAGCCTGAACAGGACAAAAAAGGCACAAGATGTTGGTCTGCCAGCCTTGTTTGCTGTAGAGGAAAGTTGCTTGGCTCCCAGCCACTGATCAGTGCCACTCTACCCTACCCCGAACAAAACACAAAGCCAGCATGTGGTGATAACTCCTCACATCACCCTCCTCTAATGTGCCTGTCTTTTGGGCACATAAAAAAGAAGCTCTTGTTGAAGTTGAACTAAACTTTAACAGCTAAATGAGCACAGATGTTATTCTGATGAAATTCCTAGATGCATCCACACGCATGACCATTTTCAGGCATGGATTTATTCAAGATTTGGATTCACAAAATTCCATTATGACCACTGTAGTGTGACATGTTCTGTTGCCTGAAGTTTTTACACTGGACAATTCTATCAGCACAAGACTAACGATCAGATTTGCTTCTGTGTATCCTACCATTTAGAAATGTCCCATCCACATCATATAGCTGCCATTTCTCTAATTTATAGTTAATAAATCTACTCAGTGCAAAATGAACCAGCTGCTAAACCTGTTTACAGCAACTCTCATCCTATAGAATGTATGCTTGACTTCTGGGGGCAAAACTGCCAAGAGCACCACAGACATTTCAGTTTCAGGGCAAAAGTTGCTTGTAATGACATAAAAAGTTAAAGGTTAGGTTTTTTTAATAATTATTTTATGCACAGTTCCATGGTTATGGGACTACATATACACCTCATCAGTGCAACAGATGAAAGGCTTTTCTTGCAGGAAAGCACACAGGGCACTGAAGTTCATCTGAAACCTATACAAAGCTTGAGCTGCATGGGAGCCAAGACTCTAGCTTCTTTTGCATAGAGCAGGCACTCACATTCAGTCAGCTGCAGCTCCTGCTGCAGGCTTCATACTTTAAATGAGTGTGTTTCCTCACCACCATTTGGGAGAATACTGCAAGCTCCACAGCTCATCTCCTTGCTGCTTCCAAAGCATTCCAGCGTTGATGTGATGTTACATAATTGCTCTGACTTGGGAAAGCATCCAGCTGATCCTGGACCAAACTCTGCATACCTTCCTGACACAGACTTGAGCCTAGAGGGACTGAACTCAGGAGTGCAGCCCCTGGTAGTTCCAGGCTGCACAACTAAACAGACTTAAAGTGAGCAAAAGGAAAAGCAAAGGTATTGGAACTAAGACTTCTTTAACAGAAATAAAAGGTCAAGTTGAATCAGATAATTGCAAGCAGATCTCCTTATAGCATCAGTGGAACTTATGCTTAACTAAGGACCACAAAGCACAGCCTGTACAGCACACAGGGAAAGTTTGAAAGAACAATGCAGTCAATACACAAACAACGGAAGAGATGAGAAGCACTGCTGTAACACTCAGGTTGAAACAAGAACAGGGCTATCACAGAATTCCAACAGCTTCCTTCAGCTTGATTTCTTCATCAACACATCCATTTCATCAGCAGCTGTTTAAGTTCTTCAGTGCTTTTAAGAAGCAGAAATTGTAATGCTTTCTGCATTTTGTGCTTTCCCAGTAACTTTTAAGTTTTACACTTTCCCACAACTTTCATGAGTTCTTTCCCCCACTTATACTCTCACTCCAGCACAGAAGGCCAGTTATCTCACAAACACAATGGAAGCCCTTAGAAAGAATCTACTTTATAACACACAAAAATAGCACATCTTTCTAGAAAAACTCCTGTGATAGTCAGAAAGCAGCAGTACAATAGGCATGGCACTTACAGCCTTCTTACCTTGATCTACAGCTCTGGTGAGAAACAAGCTCTAGATGAAAATGCCTGTAGAGCTAGAAGGCCAACCAAAGTACAAGCCTTAATACTGCCTCTGCCCTCGGACAGCTGTTTAAATATAGTAGGCTATCGGCACTAAATGAGAGGTGGAGCTGCAATGAATGGAGGCGGAGCAAGGAAAATACATATAAGCATGAGTCAGCAGGAATATTGCCCTTCCCAGCTTGTGAATGAATGATTGTAGGTAACTTTCCTTTCTTTAGTGATGGTCAGCTGACTATGACTTCAGCAAAGGCAGGTTTAAAGGAGCCATGCATGGCAGAAGTCTTGCCTTGTGGAAATTGCTCATTTTTAATCCTCAGGGCAAATTAAAACTTGATGTGCCAAAAAAAAAAAAAAAAAAAAAAAGCTACTGGTGGGAATTAGATAGAATACCACTGTATGCTTTAGAACTGATGATCTTCTTGGCCACAAATGGAGAGCGAACTTTTGACGACTTTATTCCTACTTTGGACAGTATTTGTGGTTTCACTTTCACCTTATGTTAAAAAACAGTTTATACACATGGATACAACATGCGTGAGAACTGCTGAGTGCTCTGTCAGGCAGGATCTCACTATGTATGGGAAGTGTCAAGTCACCCAGAGCCACCAGCACTGCAATATCGATTCACGTGAATCAAGTTCAAGAGGGTTGAATCACACAGTATTCAAATGCCTTGCTCAGCTTCTTCTACTTTCCCTTTTTTTCTCTAGTGTTAAATGTTATGACACACTTTCTCTATCAGACAGTTCCCAAGGAGCAGCTGTCCTCCTTGTCAGGTTTGTGGTGGAAGTATCCTGTACAAGGATACTATATCTGTAACCAGATAGTTTCTCACAGCACTGTTGGTCTTTTGCTCTGAATTCCATGGGAGGAAGAAAGACAGATGCTGACAGGGCCCCTGCTCATCAGTGGCTCTCAAAATCAGGAATCACTGCTTAGCTCTACGCACTATTAAGACTGTATCACTTTGTAGAATTCAAAATTCAATCTGCATTTAACATATACTGAGCTTGGTACTAATCAAGTACAGGCATATGAGAGTTTATTCAACAGAAGAATATCTCCTATTCTCACTTCTCCTACTATGCAGAAATCCCTAATCTGAATTTTAATTTTTGATGTAACCATTTAAATTCAACTCCTTACTTCTAAGACATTTTTCTTTCAACAATGTAATATAAAAGTTGAAAACAACTCTTGAGCAAATTCTACACTTTTAGGACCTATATCAAAGTGTGATTCTGTGTAACATATTTTAATTACACCAGCATCACATTTGTAACAAATGCAAATCCATTGTTCCATATCAATCTAATGCTGATTCTTCTCATAATCTAACTGTAAATAAGTATGTCAGACTGAGGATATTTTGTTTCTTTTTCCATTAGGTCTTTTCATGTTGTCTGGGCCTTTCTCCAAGGTAGTATTTGCACATTACTATTATGTAACTCATACTGATATTTTTTTACATGAACATAGGCTTTTATATACATAACCCAGGAATATATTTATTGGCAGGTAACAAATGTGATCAGTATCTGTCAATACAAATTAAACTGCCAGAGAAGTCTACAGGTACAGGTTGGGGGATGACCTGCAGGAGAGGAGCTCTGAGGAGAGGGGCCTGGTGGATAACAGGCTGGCCATGAGCAGTGTGCCCTGGTGACCAGGAAGGCCTGAGGTGCATTAAGAAGAGTTTGGCTAGCAGGTCGAGGGAGGTGATCCTTCCCCACTACTCTGCCGTGGTGTGGCCTCACCTGGAGTATTGTATCCAGTTCTGGGCTCCCCCATACGGAAAAGAGTGGGATCTCCTGGAAAGAGTCCCATGGAAGGCTACAGAGATAATAAAGGGCATGGAATACCTCCCTTATGAGGAAAGGCTGAGAGACACAGGGCTGTTCAGCCTTGAGAAAAGATGACTCAGAGGGGATCTGATCAATGTCTACAAATATTTAAGGAGCAGGAGGCAAAGGGATGAGGCAGGACTGTTCTCAGCAGTGAGTGGCGACAGGACAAGGGGAAATGGCCACAAACTGAAGCATAGGAAGTTCTGCACAAATGTGCGTGGGAACGTCTTCACGGTGCAGTGATGGAGCACTGGAGCTGCACAGATAGCTAGTGGGGTCTCCTTCTCTGGGGACATTCAAGACTCTCCTGGATGCCTACCTGTGCGAACTGGTGTAGGGAACTGCTTTGGCAGGGTGGCAGGACTCAATGACCTCTGGAGGTCCCTTCCAACCCCTACAATTCCATGATTCTGTGAATAAGTGCCAGGGAAGGAAGTTCATATGTAGGTCTCTAGCATGACTCTGCATTACCTCTGTCTATAGCTGTCTACGAGCATGCTTTCAGCAACTAGTACCATCTCCCTTATTTGTACAAACTCACAAACACCAATGCATGAGTTTAAAGTTCTTTAGAGGGCTTCAGATTTTTCCAGGTTGAAGCCCTTCCTGCATTGAAGTGGATGGCACTATGCTCAGCTCAACGCTAAGGAGTCCACATCTTCGTGTCACGTTGAACAAGTAGATTTATCCAGAAAATAGAAGCTCAAAGCTAATTTTGTATGGGCTTCTCATTCTCCCTCTTCCAAAAATAACAGTTAACTTGTAGGCTCTAACAAACAATCCAGAAAATATACTAATCCAGATTAAAATAAGAAATGACCTGGCCAAAGCAATATAATGTTTATGTTACAGTTTGTGAAAAGTTTCTTAAAAGACAGTTGTTTTTTGAAACATAACTTACCAACTGCCTTCAGATAACAAAAAGAGTCAATGTTATCTTCATTTGTTCAGGCAGAAACACAGAGGTAGAGGGCTACACTGGCTTCCACATCAACAAGCCTTCCACATACTGCAGCAGTAGGCAGACTATTCCCTATCAATATGCAGAGGGGAATTCAAGACACACTGCATTACGCAGCGGTCCCAGCCTGAGAAGCTCTGGGGTTATGAAAAGGGACAGCCTTCAGTGGGAGCTGCTCACTTCACCTTCAAGTCATACCCTACAGTTCACAGTACTGCTAATCCTGGGTGCCATTGTTACCAAGGTCTGTTTGTTTTCCTTTTGGGCAGCCATGATACAGTTCCCAGAACTTAAAGTCAGTATCACCTTATAACAAGGTGAAATCTGAAGAATATGCCAAAAAGCATGGGCAGACCTGTAACACTGTTCTTTTTGGGCCTGTTGCACAGTATTTCCTTGTTATCAAGTGACTTAACATCTCACGTCACCAACAAGCTGTAGCCACCCATACTCAAAAGGTGAAACCTGTCAAATAGCTCTGTTTTTGCTGCCTTCTGCTTCAGGGGAGCAGAAGGAACAATGTCCGAATGTGTTGCTCATCCCTCTGATCCTGAGAACTGGTGGCAGGACACGTCTCAGAACCTCTTGCACCACCCTCCCCTCTGGCCAAATGTAAGGTGCCAGATTATCACAGCTCACTGCATTGTTTCGTGCATTAGAGCTTCATGTTCTGCTTGTT
Source organism: Cyrtonyx montezumae (assembly GCF_038088225.1). Taxonomy (NCBI): domain Eukaryota; kingdom Metazoa; phylum Chordata; class Aves; order Galliformes; family Odontophoridae; genus Cyrtonyx; species Cyrtonyx montezumae. Next base: position 16,351,174 of record NW_027071903.1, read on the forward strand.
TTAGGATCACTCCCAGTGTGATGCTGATGGTCACAACAGTGCTTTGATGCTTTAATATTTCTTTTACTTAGGGTAACAAACATCAAATTCTTCATGTCCTCTGTTTAGGGGAACTTTCCAAGCACTTCAGTACTTCCTACCAGCCTCTCCATTGCAGATGAGGCAAAGTCTTGCACAAATATTAAAATATTTGAACAAGTGTTTCAGTTCTATATTATCAACAGTCAGTACCTGCAACCCAGGATAATTCCTGCTGCCAAAATAATCTCCACCTTTTTACACAGGAAAATTTCCTCCTTCAGAACTCTACATTAACTTACTTGCCAAAACTAAAACCTACATATTTATTGATAATAAATGGTTTGACATTGATAATCAAACCTTTGACATGATTTTTTTTTTACATTCAGCCAAACAAAAACCACATTTCACACCAACACCACAATCTGGACCTGATTTTTCAAGTTAAAAAAAAAAATCCAGCAGGATGTTCCCTGAAGATGTCCTGGCAATCTCCAACCAGAAGGGGCAGGCTGTGGCTATACCGCCTCAGACAACAGCTGCATCTCTGAAGTGCACTGTTTTGCTAGATGTCTTGGGTGAGGAAGCCATGGGGAAGCCAGAGGATTGCTGGGATTGACAAAAAACAGCATAGGCAACTTTGCAAGAGGAGAGTCAGTTCTGCTCATGACTTCTGACATGTGTTTGTGCATTCACATGGCTTTCTCTGAAGAAAAAATGTGACCCAAAGCTTGTGTCCTATTTTCCCGTGCCCCTGCCAAGGCCATGTCTGTCCTGTGTGCGTTTTTTTTTCTTCAATATTTAGGTAGCTGGGTCCAAGAGAAGTAAAGCTTTGCCCCATTCACCTGTTATTCAAAAGGACACTGACCTCCCAGTCAGATAAATGATTGAAAAGGTTCTGTCTAGTGCTCTTGAAAATTGTTTGAGGAAAATAAAGAGCAAAACCTTGTATTTTGCTGGAACTATTCAAATAATAATGATTTTTTGTAGTTGTTTTTTTTTTTCCCTGCCTTCAGCTTGAAGTCATTATCTCCCTGTCTGTTCTCAGAAGGTGGTCTTCCTCAAACTATGAGGGCAAGTCCAGAGGTCTCTGCCACTTCTACCAATGCCTCTTGAAAACATCTGTGAAGAAATAAACTTGGGGAAGTGAGAATCAATCATACCACCCGGACGGGCTATGGAGCTTCACTGTCTGCATTCACACAGCTGTACCTTCAGCAACTCTGCAGTCAAACCTTGTATGGGCATCCTAGTGCTCACTGAGATCATCTCCGTGGGACAACTTCTCAAGCCAAGCTAACTAAGGTAGCAATAATAGAGAATGTTAGCAGAGATCTAGCTATGCTATACAAACTCCCTGAGAAAGATGTTACTAGCCCACTGTACTGTGAAATAGCTCACAGAAATAGAGTCCATATTCAGAAGCAATGTGCTGGGTAGCTAATCATGCATTTCCCCTAGCCAAGCTTTAAAGAGAGGCCAATATCATTGTCTTCTTCCCAGATCACAGTGTATGGCGCCACCAACCAAATCCAGTATGGATTGTACCTCCCAGCACACAGCCTACCTTTCAAAAAACTTAGGATGCGAGGAGGCACAGTCCTTTGGCTTAAGGGATGTGGCCATGCGTGCTTGCTGGGACCTGGCCTGTACAGAATCATTGTTCCTCAGTACAACAAGCAGAGGAAAGCTCAGCTCACATGCACTGTACTCAGAATTCTGATGATCTCAAGATGGACGAGGTTTGGGGAAAAGGTAAACATGTGCACTTTCACTCCAAACAAACAGCAGCTATGACCTGGTCAAAGATTAAATTGCAAATGAAGCCAGTAGGAAATTTTTCTCTTATCTTAACGTCAATATATTCATAAACATTTACAGGAGTGCAGGATAAGAGGATGGGCTGAAGACATCCTTTAATTAGTGCTGTGCTATAGTCAGTGTTCAGTGATGTGCTTTCTATCTATACTGGCATTTGGCAGCAAATAGCTGAGTATAATTGCTGTTGCATTACATTATGATGTGCCAGACTGAGCAGCCTGGAAGGCATATGCCCCAAAGCACAAAATATCCCACAGAAGGTAACATCCCTGCTTTCCTAACAAGAAAAATTAACAAAGAACCCTTGAAATAAGAGCCTGTGAGCACTGGACATCTTCTCCGTATGTTTTCTCTCAAGGCAAAAACAATGAATATCAACACAAATGGGCGATTCTAAACTGGAAAAGGAATAAGTAGTACAAGGAGCTTGTTTAGCTCTGCTACATGTAAATTCATAAACAAGGCTGTAGAAAGCCTTCAGAGGTACATGGGTTTGCTTTCTGGCCACAGCTTAAGCTGTTCTGCCTGCCCTTAAAAGATTTCTTTACATCACTTTATCAAGGTCAAGAATTACTTGATCAAGATGAAGAGTTTAGTAGCTTTTCAGGAAGGCTTAGAAATACACCTAGCTAAGGGTATCCAGGGCTGAAATAATCAACACTGTAGACTTACTCAAAGAAAAACAAGCATTTCTGCAGCAGAACACACCAGTTTTGTCTGTGGGGGTATCAGCAAGGGACCATGCTAGTTATCCTACTACTGCTTAGCTGCAGGGCTGATGTTCATCACCCACAGAACAGCTGATACCAGCTATGAGAGGTGGATGCTAGTCAGATCCAGTTCACTAATTCTGATGTACCTGATTGCAGCATGTAACATTTTAAAAGTCTGTAGGAATTCTAAGATACTTGAGCAGCAAGTCCCTTCCTTTAAACAGGGCTCTAAGGTCAGCTGAAGCAATACTTTCAAATTAAGTTTCTTAGAGTCCAATTTCCTTCTCACAAGTGCACTACTTGCAGTGTTGACTGCTAGGTGTAGAAGTTAAAAGTCCATTGGAACTGCTCTGGATAAAACCAGGCAAACCAGTATCTTTTCCAGAGAGAATCTTATCACTTAGTCACAGTATAACAGTAATGCATTAAAGTGTAACAAAAATATTTCATAGGTCAAGGCTTCCTATCTGTAACTGTCAGCTCTGTCCCTAGACTCATTTAAGGAGGCTGGAACATGAAAGGAGCTGCCCTCTGCAGTAAGATAGCATGTACTGTTTTGCAGTACCTGCATGAATTCTGGAGTCACTTTGAATGTGAAAATATATTCTCTGTGAACTCTGAATCGGCACAGTGCAGGAAAAAGGCAGGATTACTGCACAAGAATAAAGCTAATGATTCATTTCCCCAACCCATTTGGGTTAGAAATGCCTGGTTGTCTGTGGAATTCCACATTTATCTGTTAGTTGTCCATTTTCACACTCAGCAAAGCTCAAAACTGAGCATGGGTCAATGAAAAGCAATAATGCAGTGCTACTGTGGCAAGAATTACCTATACGTGTTCAGCACCTAGAATAAGAACCACAATCCCCTGAAAATCTCATTCAAGTCGATCTCTTAGGAATGTCAATAAAGGTGCTCTCCTTGCTCTTCCTCCAAAGCTATTTCACTAAAATTTATTGTTCCTGCTTCACGTGCAGTTTTCACTCTTGGTCTGCTTTTTATGAGTCTTGCCTTTGTAAATCAAATAGCTATTTCTAGACTAGCAATGAGAGACTTCAGATTACTCCTACACCCTTACCAATAATGATTAGACAGAAATAACTCCTTTATGACTCACTTGTGTTTTTGGCAGCTGCCAGACTGGTTGCAGCATGCCCCAGTTTTTCTGCTGGTCTAAAGAGAAATTGCAGGCATGAGAAGGAGGATGTAGTTCTGATTCTCAGAAGTCAATACTTAGCTGGATTGAGAAAGCTGAATTTGAATGATTGAGTAAAACCACTATGAAAGAGTATGACTGCATGGGTATTCAACCTTTGGATTGCCTGGGCTGCACTGAGTGAAGAGGAATTGTCTTGGGCTGCATCTAAAATATATAATAGAGCTAATCCCAATAAGTAACAAACTTTTGGTTTTTTTTTTTCCTTCAGATAAAAACAATAAAAATTAAAAAAAAAAAAGGAAGTGCAACAAACACAAAACTTGTGGGCTATTTGACCTTGTTTTTGTTAAACTAATGCATCAGTCTGGTTTGATGGAAGCACTTGCAATTTTTGGTGAGTTCTGAAGGTGCTCGTTATTGATCTAATTTTTATCTTCCTGAGCTTCATCCTTGAAAACAGCTGTTCACAAATGTATACATTGCCAAAAAGCAGTGGGATGAATAAGATGGGATTGTGAAGCAAGGCAGATTCCTCTCTGGTAAGATAGGTCTTATGAAAGTCTAGCAGAGAGACATGATCACATTTTTCTTTGAGTTGAATGTCTGATTGCAACTCTATTCATTTCATTTGAAAATCTGCAGTTAATACATTTATACTGACTGAAAATGGAGGTGCAAATACACTTTTTTTTTTTTTTTTAGATCTTGAAACCTATGCTCAAATTCCTTTATCAAAGTGGAAAGCATGGCTGTATATTTCTCATTTTCCACAGGACTATACTTAACCAGTGTATCAAAATGTGTAAAATTATTTGCCATAACTTGAGCTTACCAAAATTTAAGCTTAATTTCAAATGTGGTTTGACACATATCACAGATGAGTTAATTTTCATGCTGAAGATGCATGTTTAACTCATTTAAATGAGTGGCCAAATCCAACAAAGATGCTATATCACTCATTCATCTTCAAATTCATCCTTTTGATTCCATCCATGTCTTTATTTCATTTTGCAAATCATAAAATATTTTTTAGCATTTTATTCTGACTTAGATCACCTTAGTTCAGAAAAGTAGATGATATCTTCCTAATCAGCATTCATTCTTCTAAGAAAGTCCTGGAATTGGCTATGATTTGATCCCTTGGACTTGATGAAATTCACGGTTTTGATGAAGATTTGCAAAACATGATCCATTTTTAAAGCTTCCACATCTTCTTGATGTACAACACAGTGTTATTTCTCCAATGTGAGTTGCCAATGGCAATTGCATCATCTTCTATTACTTTTAGAAATCCTTATTTTTTGTTTAACAAACATAACTGAGGAGCCATCGAGAGCTGTAATAGCTATGTTCATAGGATCATAGAATGGCTTGGGTTGGAAGGGATCTTATAAATCATCAAGCTCCAACTCTCTGCATTGGGCTGCTTTCCCTCCAGAAGTTCAGGCTGCCCAGGGCCCCACCCAGCCTGGCCTTGGGCATCTTCAGGGATGGGGCATCTACAACCTTTGCAGGTAGCCTGTGCCAGCCCCTCACTACCCTCTGAGTAAATAATTTCTCCCCCTCATTTAGTTTAAAGCCATTTCCACTTGTTTATCACTCAGAATATGTAAAAAATTGCTCCCCTTCCTGTTTATAAACTCCCTTCAAGTACTGAGAGGCTGCAATGAAGTCTTCCCTGAGCCTTCTCTTCTCCAGGCTGAACAAGCCCATCTACTTTAGCTTGTCTTCATATAAGAGGTGCTCCAGTCCTCTGAGCATCTTTGTGAGCCTCTTTTGGATCTGTTTCAAAAACACCACATCTTTGCCCAGCTGAGGACCCTAGGTCTGGATGCTGTACTCCAGATATTGACAAAAGAGCTTATGTCCCTGTCTCTGCCACCTGAACTAGCTGCTACTGAATGCAAGTTGTCACCAGGTACCTAGAGCTCACTGCCTGAAGGACACAAATAGGATGGGCCAAACTGACTGGAAGGTTTAGGCTGGCATCCCACCTTTAGCACTAGGCATTAGCTGCCAATCACTGAAGGTAAAGAACACGTGATGCGTGTCTTGTATCTTCCCTTGCCTCCAACTATTTTCAGCTGGGACAACTGGCTAGAACCTGATGAGGTTTGTTCACTTGCTAGCCCCTTCCTTCAGGTTATTTTCATCTGGATTCTGGTAATTTCACATGGCCTTTGTACTGCAGGGGAGATTATAAAACTGATCACAAGCCAGCTCTACCACAGAATCTCAGAATCATAGGGGTTGGAAGGGACCTCTAGAGATCATCAAGTTCAACCCCCCTGCCAAAGCAGGTTCCCTACACCAGGTCACACAGGTAGGCATCCAGGCAGGTCTTGAATATCTCCAGAGAAAGAGACTCCACAACCCCCCTGTGCAGCCTGTGCCAGTGCTCCGTCACCCTCACCGTAAAGAAGTTCTTGCACACACTCATGCAGAACCTCCTGTGCTGCAGTTTCTGTCCGTTCCCCCTTGTCCTGTCTCCACACACTGCTGAAAAGAGTCTGGCCTCACCACTTTGTCCCCCACACCTCAGATATTTATATACCTGGATCAGGTCCCCTCTCAGTCTTCTTTTCTCAAGGCTAAACAGACCCAGTTCACTTAGCCTTTCTTCATAGGGGAGATCCTCCAGGCCCTTCACCATCTTTGTGGCCCTGCGCTGGACTCTTTCCAAGAGATTCCTGTCTTTTTTGTACTGGGGAGCCCAGAACTGGACACACTACTCCAGATGAGGCCTCACCAGGGCAGAGTAGAGGGGGAGGATCACCTCCCTTGACCTGCTGGCCACGCTCTTTTTAATGCATCCCAGAATGCCATTGACCCTCTTGGCCATGAGGGCACACTGCTGGCTCATGGTCAGCCCGTCGTCCACCAGGACACCCAGGTCCCTCTTTACAGAGTTCCTCTCCAGCAGCTCATCCCCCAGCCTGTACTGGTGCATGCAAATATTCCTCTCTAGGTGTAAGACTCTACACTTGCTTTTGTTAAACCTCATCCAGTTTCCCACTGCCCAGCTCTCCAGCCTGTCCAGGTCTTGCTGAATGGCAGCACAGCCTTCAGGCGTGTCAGCCAATCCTCCCAACTTCGTATCATCAGCAAACTTGCTGAGGGTGGCCACCATCCCCTCATCAAGGGCACTGATGAAGATGTTGAACAAGACTGGACCCAGCACGGACCCCTGGGGGACACCGTTGGTCACAGGCCTCCAACCAGGCTCTGCACTGCCAGCGACAACCCTCTGAGCTCTGTCAGTCAGCCAGTTCTCAACCTACTTCACTGTCCACTCATCTATCCCACACTTCCTTAGCTTTGTTATAAGGATGTCGTGGGAGACAGTATCAAATGCCTTGCTGAAATCAAGGTAGACTACATCCACTGCCCTCCCCCTATCCACCCAGCCAGTGACAGCATCATAGAAGGCTCAGCCAGGTTGGTTGAGCATGACCTCCCCTTGGTGAACCCATGCTAGCTACTCTATCAACTTCTTTTATATTCCACTCAGTTTTCTGAATTATTCCCAAGACATAAACTACTCCATACTTTCTGTCAACCTGGTTTGTCTCCTCTAGACCTCCTCTAGACCTCTCTCTTTTCTCATATCATGACACTGAGAGAAAGAACGCAGCATAGAGTACTTTATGCACGGATGAGCTATGCAGCAGCTTTCTGGTTTGGCCCCCATCCTTTCCTAGCACTGGATTTACTTTGCTGCTAGCAAGCACTGAGCTGATGCTTTCACAGGACTATCTGTGATGACCTTGGATTCAAGTTCAAGCTAGTTTTGGCTGAGCTTCCTCACCTGGACTTGTGCATAGTGTGAGACAACACATAGGTATTGGCCGAAAGTGTGAACTTATAGGATGGTGCAGAAGCATTGCAGTTTGTTTTTCAAACCAATGCAGTCACCCATGTACCTGATAAAAAAGCTGAGTGGAAAGCCTTGGAGACTTTCTGAATACTTGTTCACAAAGAAACCTCAGTAAAATGGAAGGGCGAGTGTGTGGGAGGAAACATTTTCTCACCTTGTACAGGTGACCTTCAGTAAACACAGCAGGGAAGCACAGAGACCTCATACTGCTCTCCATACCCTGGTCTGATCTCCATCTGCTCTTACTCTCTCACTTGGAAAAAAGTATATACAAGAAGAGCTTATGCAAGGTCAGTCCTGGTTTTGCATCAGGAGTGGCTGCTATTTATGCACAGCTGAAAGAGATGGAGTACATACACAGCTCATGAACGGACTGAACCCTGAGCTGATCTGGAAAAGACACAGTGGATTTTAAGCAACAGTTAGGTATCACAGGAACCCTGAAGTACTCCCCACCATTATTACAACCAGTAAACAGCCAAGGTTGTTGAGCCTGGGAGAGCCAAATGTTAAGTGTGTCTGCTGCAACACTGCAGTGTTAAAAACACTGCATGCAGGCTTCCTAGAGAGCAGCCCTTCCCGATGATCTTTCTTTTTAATTTTACTTCTCCATTTCAGGCTAACAATGCCAACTAAGCCACTATGGTACTACTTCACCCTCCATCAATTTTCTCTTAGCCAACCTTCCCTAGTTGTCTATATTATATCTGCATTCTTCTTCCCAACAGTGTCTCCCCACATTCTTCTCAACCCTGTAAAGCCCACTGAGCTACATTAAAAGCTTTTCTGCTTATGACCATGGAAAAACGGTCAGAAAACATATAGATATAAACCTCTCTGCAACAAAAATGAGCCACATGGCATAAGCACATCGCGACGCTTACATAATTTCCCATCACGATGTATATCAGTGTAATCTGGATTGAGTGATGATCGGCATATGGCTCGTGTTCTTCCTTGGGCCACTGCTTGGTGGTGTTCACTGGAAGCATGTGGTCAACGTGATGCAGGTCCACCAGTCCCAGGCAGACCATCACTGGATGCTGCACATGATCTTATAGCAACTCCGTAATGCTTCAGCAGTATTTTGTTCCTTTCTTCGATTTTGAAAACTTAAGACTCATGAGGAGTAACACAGGTGTTTCAAGGGTACCAAGAGAGGAAGATCCACCCTCCAGGGCAAGATACAGGCTGTATTCCTATCTTGGGTCAACACTTCAGTTTGTATAGGGGCATGCCCTGGCCGCCTGTACCAAACCTTATGGTCAGATGTCTGTGGCTGCACAACTATGTCAGGTACCAAACGGGGTGTCCTGATCTGCCATAGAGACATGACAGGGGTCCCTTTAGCAATAAAGACTGGAGTGCTGACCACAATATCAGCAGGCCATGTACCACTTACCAGAGAGACTAGTGAACCTCCCACCTCCAACAATCTCCCCCAAGGTGCAAGTAGGCCACAACACCATGGTCCTACCTACACCTTCCAAGGCCATTTTATTCTACTGATGCCTGGTTTTAGGTTCTCAGGGGCAGGGAGCAGAAGACTGTTCTCATTGCCAATCTGAGGTCTTACCTGGTTATTGGTACCCATAATTTGGATCCTAAGTGGGAAGGCTTATGTTGTTTGTAACATTTTCAAGACACTGGGTCTGCCGTCTCTAGGTCTTTCATTTAGGTCCAGCAGGGTTTCATGGAGTCTCTTTGTTCACCGCTGCAGAGTGTCTTCGAGGTAGCCTTATCTGACAGGCGGAATCGCCAATCAATGTTGTTTTCTTCTGCCCAGCATTGTATCATTGCACCCGTAAAGTGAGTCCTTTGGTCGCTCTCAATGACTTGTAGTGTCCCATAGGCAGCCATCAATCTTATGAGTGCTTTTATGGTATATGCCTGGTGCGCTTTTGGTACTGGATAGGCCTGCAGTACTCCACTTGTGGTGTCAACGCAAGTTAGGGCATATCTCGCCCCCACAGATTGAGAGAGAGGCCCAATGTAATCAACCTGCAAAACCTGTAGAGGATTGTGTCCTCTAGCAACATGGGTTGTTGTTCCAGGCAAAAATCTTGGTCTCATCTTGGAGCAAGTGTCACAGTCTCGGCATGCTTGAGCGATGTCAGATAGTTGTACAGGCAGTCCCCATATTTTATCAGCTGCCCACATGGTCTTCTGTCCAGCATGCTGCAGCTTTTGGTGTAACCAGCAGGAGATGTTCTCAGATGGTGAATTCTCAACCCATCTAACTCAGGCCAGTGTGTCAGCTTCATCATTTCCTGGTGACTATAGGGGGCTGGTGACCAGAAACGTGGTAGACACATACAGTCCTGTGTTTAACTGTATACCATATGTCTAACCACATATCTTTGCCTCAGATTGGTCAGGCATGGATAGTCCAGTCCTGGGTAGCCCACTGCACAATCCTAAGAGTGAGCCCCTGGTACACAGCCCAAATACCTGTGCAAATATTCAGGACACTATCACCAGGTTCCTTGGTTATAACCATCCACATATGCATATTTTTTCAATATGTATTTATTTCCCAGTATACACATGGATAAATAAATAGAGCAGTCTATTGTTTTTGTTTTTCTAGTTCAAACTAGTTGTTTGAACTTAATGTTAAAACTATTTGCACTCTGCATTTAAACTAGAGGCATGTTTGTCCCACTGGCTCTGATCTTATCTTCACCCTGTACCAAGAAATGACTTCTATGAACTTTTGTAGGTCATCCTGTTAAATATCTATCCGCTCTCTCCCACTTTTCCTAATCATCTGGAAACAATAATTAACTGAACGTGCTGGAAAGTGGGTGGAGTGGTGACTTTACTATCCAATTCTTGCTATAGATTTCTGTTGACTTATACATTACAACTATGCTAGGTTTTTTTTTTTCTACTATGGAAGTCCCTACTCAGACTTACCATATTATTTTTTTACAGTTCTTTATTTCTTCAGTAGAGAAGCAATATATATTATTAAATTTCTAAAAACAGGATTTGTACCCTTGTGTGTAGGTGTGACCCCATCAAAAGCAGCATGTCATAAAGCAGAGAGCTTGCATGTGTGCATCAGCAGGAAATAGAACAACTGACTCAGACAGAACTCCACGCCAGACCTCTTCTTCATATTCACATAAATCCTTTAAAGATTCTGCCAAAGTCTTTGGAAGTCAGTTGCCCAATAACATACTTCGGGAATAGAATTGGTATATTCAGTGGAGCAGAAAAGATATTCCAAGTATCTTGCAACGAAGTGTTCTGCAATGTAAGAACATGTCTAGCACAGGGAGGTATGTTCACTGGTTATAGCTTCCAGAAGCAGAAAAGGAGCCCTTAAGGGAAGTAAAACTAACTCCTGTTGATCAGATGCAGCAGCTCTTTGGAGGAAACTTACTGGCTTCAGCTGCAACCAGCTTCAGCTGGCAGAGAGGTGTCACACCACACATCCTTTCCTGCTAGGCACTGGTCACTACAGAACCTCTCTAGAAGACTGGGAAAATAGATCACAGTGTATTGGTTTGGATGAAGTTACCTCTTTAGATGTTAGCAGATTTCCCCCTTCCAGTTTGAAACAAAACCTAGCAGCTTTGTTTATTTAAATGCCTCAGGTTGTTTTGAAAGAGGCTCAAAGCCCACATGAAGACTAACACGTTAAAACAAGCCTGAAAGAGTTTAAGAGTTTCATTATAACAAGGCTACTATTAGGTATCAAGAAGGAGGGAGTTCTTTCTGGCTGAGTAGTCAAGTAGTGAGGGATGGAAGTAAGTTCTGCAGCTGTAATACTAAATGATAAATGTCAAGATTGCACACAACCATAGCCAGTTAGTCACTTCCCTCAATAAGTACAGTTTTCATGAAAACTAGGAAGGTTTTCCTCTTTACTCCATCCTGAAGACTGAGCAAGGGGTTATTACTCAGGGAATAAACCGAACATTTTTTCAGCTTGTAAATACAGATCATACGTGTTATTTACCCAGCTCAGACTCCTCATCTGAAACACCAAGATGAATGAGGCTGATGGTGGGAGAAGGTGCCTGCCAGCATTTCTGAAAACTTACTTGTGGAACATCTTCTGTTTTGTTTTTAAGGGAGGTCTGGATCAAACTATGTTACATTAAATGGAAAGGCCTAATGAAGCAAAGGTAAGCATCCCAGTTAATTTCAAGGGCATTTGGAACAGTCTTTCTACGTAATAATTCAATAATTCTTTTATTTTGATGTTTGTACTATAGAAAAAGACACCAAGAAAATAATCAGAAGGGCTCTGGAAGAAAACTGGCAAAGAGGAAGTCAATCAAACTAGGATCAGATTACTCACTTTCTAGTTGGTCTTCATATTTTCCTAGACTACATTTGCTTTTAAGTGTGGAAAAATACAATGAACACTAAATTATTAGTGAGCATGTAAGTGTTTTCTGGAGCTCTGAGGCCTTATCTCCTTTCATTACACTTCTAACAAGGGAAAGCCCATAAGCTTGTACTCCAGTGTAGATAAAACATAATTAACACTGATTTCTAAGAAAAGAAGTACAGCCTATTGCTCTGGGGGCTGCACATCTTGCTCCATTTCTTTGGAATGTGTTTGTTTCTGGGCCAGCCACTACAAAGGCATTTACTGAGACAATTGAAAGGAGATGCATAACTACTCAGACAGTAAATACCCAATCCTATTGGACACAATTAATCTCTGAGTATTAAGCGTTTGCGCAAAACATTGAGTTAATAATTGTAAACAGATTCTAGAAACCATAACTTGCCTCTAGTTTTATTTGTGGCAGCTGCCTTTCTCATTGATACCTGCAGGGCAGGCAGCTCCTGAAGTGCAGGGAGAATTATAAGTTCGTGTTATCCTTTCAGCTCCAGGGCTTTAGATCACTCTCACTCATGCTGACAAAGTCAGTGTGCTGCTCTTACCCACAGTGAGGAGGCCATCTCGCCTGTCTCACTTCTTCCTTCCTGACTCATCTTAATAGTCCACCACCAACTGCATCTCATACACAGTGATCAAACATGGAGTGTGCAGATGGAAATCTCATTGCCATGGGTAAGTGACAACCAGCTGTTTTTGACAATTCACTTTTCAAAACTTATTCAAGATGACTCTCCTAGGAAGCTCAGCTGCAAGTACAGAACTCAGACAATAGCACCCACAGCTTCACAGCAAGTTCTATAGTAAACAATGAGTTCCAAAGAGGATGAAAAATGCTTTCACTCTTGTCATGGATGAATTCAGTTGCATACCTTGTTTATAGCTCCCTATATATATATATATATTAATATTAATATATATTAATATCAGAATATAAATTGAACATATCCCAGTATTACATTTCCATGGTTTCCTGAGGGCTTTTTAAGCTATGAACAGTTACATTTGTGACCTGTGGAACAACACTTGGACTTGCAAAAAGTCAGAAGGAAGGCAGTTTATTAGTTTAAGGTGCACACCGACACTGCTGCAATTGTGCAACTAGTGGCTCCTAAGCAGGCATATTTATAACACACAAAACACACAATCATGATTCTGCAAAGGGAGAAAAGCTAACTCATTCTAGACAATGGGTCGTCCTATGCTAACTAATTCCATGAATGTCTTCTTGCTCTCCACTCCTTGGACATGCACTGTGTATAGGCAAATCTTTTTGAATATGACATCCCCTGTAGTGGTTGGTCCAGTTTCTTATCTGAGAGCTTCAGACCTGGAATTCAAGGAATCTACCACCTTGCAATGTGCCATCAACAAGCAAAAGCCTTTCCCCATTTCTAGCAGACTCCTCCCCAGTCCTGCCTATTCCTAGTAAACCACTCTTCAGACTCCACCTCTGGAGTGAGTGTTCCTCCCCTTGGCTAATTACGTTAAATTCAAGCAAGCCCCCCCCCACTTGTACATGCACAGGGGGTCCCTCTGTACAACCTCCTGTACAACCCCCTTGTACAGGGCTATCCCAGGGTCTCTATCTCCACTTATTTGTATTGAATCAATAAGATTTGTTACTCTACATAAAAATACTGCCTATACTTTCTGTGGGCATTTCATGGTCATCTCTGAACCAAGCATAGTTCTTGTGAACTCCAGCTGAGACACTCAGAAAACTTCTGGATACAGATCTGTATTAAGTGGCCCACAGCCATACCTCCTAAAGTTTTACAGCAGGACTGACCCATCAAATTTAGATGAAGATGTCCAAGGAAAACAGCTGAATAAGCGTTAAGGTGAAGAAGGATGGTCTGAATGAAAGTACACAATGTGACTGCCCTCAGAGGGTCTGTTCCCAGAGATACAGGGCTCTGTTCTGATTCTAGTCTGAAGACACCGAAAAAAAAAACATCACAGGCAGCATGTTATATGTAATGTAGTGTGCTTTCCTGGACATTAGTACTGAGCAGATTGCATCAGGATGCTGAAGTGCCATCTTGAGGAAGGGCAGCTATTGAGCAACAGCAGCAGCTGAACAAGGAGTTCATACAGAGGTGGCTCTAAACATGTAAGAAGTACTTTCCAGATGCAAAGTACTAAATAGGTTTTGCTTTTTAAATAACATAGCTTTAAGTAACAAAGATGGAATGAACCCTATTCCAACACTCCCCCATCACTACATTTACAAGAGAATAACAGTGCAGGTTTTGGCTCTCTAACTACAAGATATTATAGTCAACTCCAGACCACATAGCAAAAGCTAAGAAGAATTAGGATAAAATCTGCCTAACAAAATTCTGAGTCGCTCTTTTTCCAATATAGACTTATACCAAGTTTTTATTTAATTTTTACAGTATCCAAACACACGTCATTATGATGTACTGAATTGGCATTTTGTGGAGAACTGGCTTGGGAAAGGAGGTTGTGTGTGCTTATCCTTGTAGCAGTGCGAACAAAACAGCATGTTCAGATCACTGAATTTTGAGAAGTAGTGCACCGTTGACCAGGCAACGATGAGGGAGTAAGTTTGTGGTGGAACCAGATGGCCCTGGTATGTGTGGGAAAAGAAGAACTAATTGGACACTACTTATCTTGCAAGGACAGAGCAAGAACCACTGCTTAACAATTATTCTAAAAATAGCATATGTTCAAGGGGTATAAAAGTATGTAACCTGCGCAATAAAGTGGGCTCAGCTGCATAATCACATTGATGTCTCTCTGAGTCCTTGCATCGGCATCTTCAGAAGATCGTTCCGGCGCGGCCGTGGTTCATCCTCCTGGGGTCACCGCAACATCTGGCGCCCGAACAGGGACCCTGAAGCCACTGCCGAGCTTGGGACGTGAGGAAGGTGACCGGTGCTTCACAGACGGTTGGCACTGCAGCATTGTAAACGATGTAAGTGTTGCGGTAGCTGGAAGCGGGGTCGCGACCTGCCCTCTGTGCCACCATGGAGTGGGAAGCTGTGGAGAAACTGCTTCTATGTATTCTCTCTAAGGGAGGCAAGCAGGCATCTCCAAAAGGCATTTCGGAGCTGATAAAATGGGCCCGAAAAAATGGACATTTATCAGAGGTTGCACTGATATTCAGTGTCTCTGAGTGGCGTGAGATTGGAAATTATATGTGGAACGCAGTTACAGAAGATAAAAAGGAGGGAAAACAATTAGTATCGCTAGGCCCAACCTGGCGGGCCATTATCAATAGCTTGAACCATATGCAGGCAGAGCGTCAGATTGCAGCAGCGGCTGTCCAAGCCCTGTCTGCTCCCTCCACTCCAACTACATCTCCAACAACTACGATAAACCTGTTAGACTTTCCATCACCAGGCACAGGGCACCCTGTTTGTTCAACAGCAGCCCAAGTAAAAGCGGCATTGGAATCTTCCTCTGTAGAGGGCAGAGAGGGGGCTCAGTCTGCTGAAATGACTGGTACTGAACGAGTAAAGGAGCAGGATAGCCCTGATTCGGAAGCGCTCAAACTAACTCGACGGGAAAGGACAAATTCTTCTGACTGTTCCCCATGCCCCCCCCCTCCACCCCCGCCGCCGCCCCTTAGCACGGAAAGCAGCTCCTGCCGGGACTCAATCTCGGATTCCAACCTCATCCCCGCCCGGGTAGCAGGGAACTCGACACGTTTTGCTGCACCCCTGCCTCCTTCCCCCCCCTCCACCCTGCGCCGTAGCCGCTCGCCGTCTCCTCCCCCCCCCTCCGCCCCGCGCCGTTGCCGCTCGTCGCTCCCCCCCACCCTCCCCCCGCAAGCTGCCCCTCTCCGCACCCCCCCCCCTCCGCAAGTCGCTATCATGCCACCCTCGGAAACTGAGCCTGACGGAGAGACTCATACAGATCTGGCGCAGTTAGAAAAGGAGATGAAATCCCTAACAGAACGACTTCGGCAACTGGAGCTTAAGATTGCAACACCTGCAGCGCCGGGGTCTCAGATGGCCATTCCATCCGCTCCACTATTGCCGATACCACCGGCAGGGCCCCGGCCAGCAGTTTCTCGTAGGTCTGGAGTTATACGGGACGCAATATTAGACGGGGAATGGCAAGCAGCTTCTCGTGTACTGTGTCCAGTCATCTATGATCAGGCTGGTACGGCTCGATGGGAGTCGCACGACTGGAAGCTATTGCAGCAGGCAAGAAAGACTGTTACTGAATATGGTTTAAAATCTGAGGCGTCTAAACAAATTATTCAGTGGATTTTTACTGCAGATGTTTTGTTACCACTTGATATCAAAAATATTGCGCGTTTGCTACTAACCCCTTCTGAACTGCTTCTATTCAATCAGGAATGGGCAGATCGGGCAGGTAAAGTCACGGCGACAACTCGTCAGCCCAACGATCCCCTTTATGGTCTTACCACTGATATGCTGATAGGTGCTGGGCAGTACAGTAGTGGGGAGGTTCAGCTCACATTCCCAAGGAATTTCCATCAGTTATCTGCCCAACTAGCCCTAGAAGCTATTTTTGCTATACCAGCTGGAAAGAGAGAGCCAGCTTTCGCTTCTGTGCGCCAAGGGGTAACTGAGCCTTTTACACGTTTTGTTGATCGTATGTGGATTGCGATTCGTGATAGTGAATTACCAGAGGAGACAAAACAGCAATTATTTCGAGTAATGGTTCATGATAATGCTAATGCGGCTACCAAGTCAATTCTTGCGACCCTTCCACAAGGTGTGTCGGTAGAGGTCATGTTACAACGCATAGCGAGAACAGAACAGAGACAACAAGCATTACATATTGCCGCTGCTGTGCAAGCAGCAATAGGCAAAGGTGGGAAAGAATCACGAATTTGGGAAAACATTAAATGCTATAAGTGCGGATCGCTTGGACATATGAGGCGTCAGTGTACAAAACAGGTGTGGTGTGATAAATGTAACCAACCTACACACGATTCCAAAACCTGTAGGAAGCAGGGAAACAGGAAGCGCAGCGCGAAACCCCGTCACGCAGGGACACAAATATCAGGGTCAAGGGAACAGGATATCTCGATATCCACCATCCACAAACCCGAGGAAGCCTTGGAGTGGATGTGGCAATAGCAGTAGATGTTCATATAACAGATACACAGATGCAAAAAGTTTTATTTGATGCTGTGGGACCACTATCTACCACTTGTAAACTACATGCGATACTAATGGGACGGTCCTCTCTCGGAGTATCACATGTAGTTCTAATACCAGGGGTAATTGATGCTGATTATAAAGGGGTGATTAATGCTATGGTTTTTACAGTTAATGCTCCAGTCTTTATCCCTAAAGGGACTCGAATTGGGCAACTTATCTCCATTCCGGCCACTCCTCAGAATCCTGGAATGGACTGTGAGTGGTCAGGTGCTTTCGGTTCCACAGGGGCAACGGTCTGCTTAGTCACTGATCTAGGGTAGCGACCTACCATCAGTGTCACGTTATGCTATCAAAACAGATTCAGGTAACAGCATTGCTCAATTCTGGGGCTGACATTTCGATTGTGGCAACAGACAAGTGGCCCTTGGATTGGCCGATAAAGGTAGTAGCTGGAGTTAGCGGGGTGGGCGGTGCAGCTGAAACTAAACAGGCTGTTAACCCTGTAACAGTAAAAATAGTACATGAGAGACCAGTGCCATGCTTGGTGCATGTAGCCCCTCTGCCTGGAGGATTACAAATGTTGGTTGGACGAGACATACTCAGTCAATTGGGTGTGCAACTAACAAATCAAAATTTAGGATAGTGGCCACTGTTGCGCCGCCACCAATTCCTCTTAGTTGGAAAACTAACAAGCCAGTACAGGTGGAACAGCGGCCTATGACAAAAGAGCGCATTGAAATAACATGACAATTGGTTCAAGAACAAAAGATGGCAGGGCATATTCATCCCTCTACAAGCCCCTGGAATACTCCAATCTTTGTAATCCTTAAAAAAAACTGGAAAATGGTGTTTACTACATGATCTCCGAAAAATTAATGATCAGATGGAGACTATGGGAACCTTACAACCTGGTATGCCATCCCTATGTATGTTGCCCAGAAACTGGCATATACTGACCATAGACCTTAAGGATTGCTTTTTTACGATTCCTATAGCAGAGCAAGATTGTAAACGTTTTGCCTTCTCAGTACCTGCCATAAACAAAATGCAACCTGCACAGAGATACGAATGGGTTGTTTTACCGCAAAGCATGAAAAATTCTCCAACGCTGTGTCAACTTTTTGTAGCTACGGCGTTGGTGCCAATCAGGCAGCAAAATCCCAATACTATTATCTACCATTATATGGATGATATCCTTTTTTGCCAGCAGGAATCATTACAAAACAATGGGAAAAAAATCATTGTTGAACATCTTAAGGAATTTGGCCTTAAGGTAGCTCTTGAGAAGGTTCAACGGTGAAGTCCTTATTTGTATCTTGGTTGGTCTTTGTCTGACGCAATGATTCGACTGCAAGTTACACAGCTTGGTGTGAATGTGCACAATGTAACTGATTTACAAACAGTTCTGGGCCATATACAGTGGTTACGACCTACAATAGGGATTACGAATCGTCACTTAGAACCATTGGTACAATTACTTAGGATAAAACGGTCCGCCAATACTAAAATTACCTTGACTAAGGAAGCTACTGATACATTGCAGGAAATCAGCAAAATAATCAAAGCAGGAATAACTTATAGGTATTGTCCAGACCTTAGGTTATCGGTTGTTATCTATGTCCAAAGTACTCATGCCTTTGCAGTTGTTCGTCAATGGCAAAAAGAAAAGGGGGATGTGGGGGATATTAGGCAGCAATGTCTACAATGTCCAAGAAGGATGCCATTGACAAACAAAGAGAAAGGCAATGACAGATTACCTATATCTAATAAGCTGAGAGAATATCATTCACCACAAAGGATTGCAGTGGCAGTTTCATATCAGTCAAGCTGATGCAAGACTGTTTGTACAAACATGTCCACAATGCAGTCATCATAATGGAGGTCTTGGTATAGGGATCCAACAACAGGAGAATGGTCTGGACCAGCCACACTAATCTTCTCCAGTAGGGTTTATTCTTGTGTCTCTACAGATCAGAATGGACCAATTTGGATTCCTGCTCACTGTGTTCGCCCTTGGCATGACCAGAAATAACTACATCGCATGGATCAACGGGAAAACATGAGTACCTTACATGGATTCCGGCCTGATACCATTTGGCCTTATCTCAAGGCAGAAAATAGCATCCAACCCTCATAAGGACTGGGGTTGTGTGTTTCTTTCTTATTGTCTTTTTCTTTTTGCAAATTGTTGTACTTTTTGATAACTTATGTATGCCATAGTATGTGATGAAGAACAGCTGGATTAGCCATTGAATGGTATCTCACTAATAACACTGATCATGGTATGACAAAAATGGGTGATTTTTCTGTGTTACCAATATAGCCTTAAGAATCAGAATTATTAGGCATTATCTAGGTTGCTGTGTGCTTTTTCTATTTTAGTAGTGAATCGAGTGTGAATTAGATAGGATTTGATGTTACTAATATTGTAATCTATGGAAATAGCACTTTTAATGTATTTAGAACACACAGTTATGTTGTTAGCCTATCAATTAGCTCTTTTCTAGTTTGTTAAAGCAAACCTGAAAAAGAATCCCAGGCAAAGGAATGATCTTGGGAAGGAACAAAGTATTCTGATAGCATCAGGACAATTGATATTTATGACTGTAAATATTTTTAGATAGAGCTAATCTTGATAGTTTATTCTGCTTTGCAAGCAGGTGTTCCTTTTGGATTCTGCATCATGCACTGGCCACGCATATGCAGTGTACAAATGGAAAAAACTTTGCAAACTCTGAGAAGAATTAAAATTGGAGGGAATCTGTGGTGGGTGAGAGAGGAAAAGTGCACCTTGAAGGCGTCCCGCCTTGCTAGCACTGCCTTTCGCATCCACCGCTGGTATGTTCCTTTTCTCTATTCTTTCTGGTGATCTGTCATTTCTTAAGGATTAATAGCTAAAAATACACCTTTTTAAGGAGTTTCTGCTTCGTGCTTGCTCCCATCTGAAAATAAATGTCTGCATGTGTCTGAGTGTATGTTGACTTAAACTTTAACCCTTTGTGCTACTCTGAATGTGCAGTTTGCTTGCTCCTGTTCTTGAGATGTCCTGTTTCTCAGATCCAGCATATCCTGAAACAGCACCACTCGAGTTTTAATCACAGTCACCAAGTTAGGATGTTAGCTAGCAAAGGAAAATTATACCACCAGTGATGCTCTAGCAGGTTTACCCACTGATATTGATTCTGTCTGACAGGCAACTTAACAAAGTTGTGCCACCACTGATCTTCCATAATGAACCAAAGGTATGATGGTGAAGATTTTAAGGGCTCGTGTTATATGAATCTTAGGGAACATTAGAAAACCACTATATCAAAGTATATAAAAATTAAAAGATTCTTCCTAATCAATTACTGAGTCACATAGAATGATACCCTCAGGGACTCTTTTTCAGGTTGCAGGAACTTAAGCTGTAGGTAGAATATATGTTTGTTCTTTTGTTAATAAGTTTAATAGTATTTCTTGTCATTATGATATGATTGCCTTGTATCTTTTCTTACATTCAGCGTGTTAACTATTGAAACCTTGACTAAGTTGTGATAGCCTAAATGAACCTTTCAATGCTGTTACAAAGTTTTACACAAAACGAAGAGAGCTGAAGGTCAGGTGATTGGGATGCTGTGTACAAGGTGTAGTTATGTTACTAATGCGGTTTGTGATTTTGCAGTAAATTTATACTTGACATTGTAAAACACTTACTGTCCAAACTACTTTCTGCTGTTTTGTTAGCGCAAAAAGAAAAAGGGGGAATTGTGGAGAACTGGCTTGGGAAAGGAGGTTGTGTGTGCTTATCCTTGTAGCAGTGCGAACAAAACAGCATGTTCAGATCACTGAATTTTGAGAAGTAGTGCACCATTGACCGGGCAACGATGAGGGAGTAAGTTTGCGGTGGAATCAGATGGCCCTGGTATGTGTGGGAAAAGAAGAACTAATTGGACACTACTTATCTTGCAAGGACAGAGCAAGAACCACTGCTTAACAATTATTCTAAAAATAGCATATGTTCAAGGGGTATAAAAGTATGTAACCTGCGCAATAAAGTGGGCTCAGCTGCATAATCACATTGATGTCTCTCTGAGTCCTTGCATCGGCATCTTCAGAAGATCGTTCCGGCGCGGCCGTGGTTCATCCTCCTGGGGTCACCGCAACAGCATTTGGGTCAGAAGTTTTCATTTAGGTATGTTGTAGGTAAGTTCTCTGCTGAGACCCTCAAGTGCACATGCCTCTTCCCATATGTGAAGTGCAAATCCATATTTTGAGGTTAAGTACTTTCTTTTTGGAAGGCAACAAAACAGGATAGAACCCCAACAAACTCTTGGTGGCACGGCACACCGTACTGCCAACATTGGCTGCAGCAGTTCCTGCAAAAGACAGAGAGGAAGGCACACTATTACTGCACAACTGAAGAATACCAGCATGCATTGTGTAGCAGAAACATCATCTGAGCTTAGACTCTCGTACATTTAATAAGACGTGCTTTAAGATAAGGGGAAAACCCCTAACTACTCCTGTCTCGGGTACACACAATTAAAAGCTACAGATTGCAAAGAAGATAAGAATGTTCCAGAAAAAAAGTATTTTTCCATTTTACTTACATCATTTACTTTTCCCTACTACAAGACATAGCTAACAAAAAACTTGTAACATTCCAGTTCAAATCTAAAAACTGTACATTTAGCTGATATCAGCACTCTTTACACATAATGATAAGGCATACTGAATTGCTTATACTTTAAGCTTTTAATAGTTATTATGTATGTACATACATATATTCACATGAAATGACTAACACCTAACTTAGGCTCTCCAGCCCTTACTGGAGAGCCAGTGAAATCAGCAGAAGTCTTTTCACTCAGTTCAACAGTGTCTCATGCCTCTGTATACTAAAAGAGGCTAAACTGAAGAAATGGAAGAATAGCAGGAGTTATTAAAGGGATTAACTGCAACAGGGAATAAAGCAGCCTTCAGCAACAACTTCTGATTTTTAGCATTTTATTCAGACAAACCAGATGGAACTGCCCCCAGAGCAGCTCTGAATCTCATGGAAAAATTTTGACCATGACAGTAAACACAAAGACAGTTTATCCCATGTTCACCTCATGTCACTTACAGCCAGTTTTCCTTTGGATGGAAAAGAATCACAGAATCATAGAATCATTAAGGCTGAAGAAACAACTAGGATCCCCACATTCAACCCCAGCCTACCCCCACCATGCCCACTGACAACATCCGTCAATGCCACATCTCCACAGGTCTTGGACAGCTCCTTGCTCACATTTGCTGTAAACAGGGTAGCATTCACTACTTCACCACATCACACTCCTAATATGAAAGCAGAATACTAGCCTCTTATTGCAGGGCATTTTATCTTTCTCTGGTCAAGGGGAGCCTGAATTTAGTTGTATAGCCTCCTGGAATAAAACACTTAAGGTTTCCATGAGTTTCTCACTGATGTATCATCCAGGCAAAGCAGTTCCAGAGAGCACATGACAAACACTCACACCTCTGTTATTCTCAAGAGAGAGAAAATGCCTCAAGCCTCACACAAGCGTGAGCTTATCCCCATCCACTTGGCTGACCCTTTGCACCCTTTCTGTCACCATGAATTCCTCTGGTTCCATTATCTCATTGACACCTTCAGTAGTCCCTCTTCTTCCAGTGACAATACACATGGAATGAAAATTAGCAGTGGTAGCAGTAGTGATGTTCAGGGAGATGCTACCCGAGTACCATTGGAAGCAAACTGTGAGCAGTGGCTTGCAGAGCTTGGAGTCTCAGAGTAAAGTTTTCTTACAGACTTTGACACTGATACCCAAGCATTTCAAAATGTTCCTAATTAACATATGTTCCTTCTGGGGCTTTTCTGTCAAATTAAACTGTCTTTTGCTCTTCTGAGCCTTTAAATAAGCTGTAAATCTGTCTCAAAGTGACAACTTTGACTATTGGCAGAGACACATAGTGTAACTTTATAGTTCTCTGCTCTCACCTGTGCAATATAATCTCAAGGTAAACACTCCTCTAACTCCACCAGAACATCCTTACGAGATCTGCCTACCTCTGAAGAAGAAATGGAAGACTACAAGAAAGCCCACATTCCCAGAGAGCCCAAAGACTATATTAATTTGTATTTTATCAGGAGATAGAAAATGTTCATTAATCAAGATTGATATATTCACTTTATCTCATTAGAGAGAAACACGATGTTTCACTCTGTGCTGGTGAGACCCCAGCTGGAGCACTGTGTGCAGATGTGGAGTCCACAGTACAGAAGAGATGTGGACCTGTTGGAGTGCATCCAGAAGAGGGCCACAAAAATGACCAGAGGGATGAAACACCTCCCTGCAGGGACAGGCTGAGAGCTGGGGCTGTACAGCCTGGAGAAGGGAAGGCTGTGGGGAGACTTGTCACTATCCAAAGGGGCTGGAAGGGGATAGACTTTATCAGAGACTGCTGTGGCAGGACAAGGGGAAACTGTTTCAATTTAAAACAGGATATTTAGATTGGATATTTTTACAATAAGGGCAGTGAGGCAGTGCACAGACTGCCTAGAGAGGTGGTGGACAGCGGACAGCCAAGGTCAGGGAACAGGGAGCTGATGGAGCTGTGGGTGTCCCTGCTCATTCCAGGGAGTGGAACCAGATGTCCTTCAAGTGTCCCTCGAACTCAAATAATCATTTACATCTAAGTGCAAGTGTGAAAGGCTGGAAGGCCTTTAACAGATAACTTACTTGGATTTTTCAGCAGTGATTCATGTGACAGTACTGCTACCAGGCCCGTGTTTTAAAGAAATGGAAAACAAGCCAGCCTGTGAATGGCTGTGTCTGTTCTGGGTTCCAATGAGTTTAAGTGACTTTATCTTGTCTTATGGTTTCTGTGTCTCATAAAACTGTTTCCATCAATGACTCCAAGAATCCTCAGCACCATCCAATGGTTCCTCCTTTAGGTCTGGTCAACTGGCATAGACAGTCTCCAAGCAGTCACACTGCTGGATCAGAGGTAGCACCATGTCGGTGTTCTGGGTGTTCAGCAAATTACTTCCTTCTGTTCTGTTCCAAATCCTCTCTGATTAGTTGAGCTTTCTGTTGAGAAAATTGATAACCGTTTAATCCAAGAAAATTCAGCAGAATCACAGTCCACTGTACACAGTCCTCTTTTGTTAATGTGGCATCTACATACTGAATTCCACCTTGGGATGGAGGATCCCAAATCTCAAGTTCATAAACTGACTGGTTCTCAAAAATCAAGGGCTGCTCTCAACAACCCTCGGTAACACTGTCCGTGTTAACTGAGTCTTCTCTCCCCACACTGGGGTTTTCCAATTCAAAGGCAAATTACTTTCGACTTTCCCAGGCAAAAAAGGCATACTTCAACTCCAGAATGGTAAACCCCACCTGCTCATTCCTTAACTTGGTTAATAAAGTACATGGATTTATTTCTATTAACCTCAAATTTTATACCAAATGGTAGCTCTTGCCATCCACCGGCAAGATAGGAGTGTTGCATTTAGATTCACATTCCATTAATAACTGAACTCCAAAAAGTTACCTATTATTTCTTTTATCCCTTTACAATCTTGTACCCTAAAGGGGTACTGCTTTTACCCTGTCTGAGCTGGCTCCTGCTCTTAACTCCTATTAGGCTGCATTTGGTTCTTCCAGGAGTCCTGATGACCACATTCCTGGGTATATCTAATTCAAGATTTCTTTAACTTCTGGGGATACAACTTTGTTTCTCCCAGTATGGATTAAAGCCAGTCTTAAAATTTCAATCAGTTGGTCTTCCTTGATCCTTAGGCTCCAATTTTCTTTACTGAATTTAGTCTCTGCATCCATTTGTTCTAATAAGTCTCACTCAAGTAATGGTTTCAGTGAAACTGACATGTACAGGAATTTATGTATTCCTACAGTGCTGGTGCATGTTTGCCTCGGTAGGTGCAGGTTACAAGCTCTAAGGTCTCAAACTCACTGTTTTACTTCAACTCTTGCAGGGTTCTTTTTTTTTCCCCACAATTCCACAATTTGTATCCTCAAGTACACTTCCAGCAATTAATACTTCCATATATCATCAATAATTACACTGCTATACACCAGTTTGTCCCACTCCTTTCAAAACCCATGAGTCTAACAATACAGTTCTTCAGCTTTCACACGCCCAATACTTAGTCTCGTGATTAGAATATTCAGTTATAAAAACTGGTCCTTTTACTTCATTTATGTTCCCAATTTCTTATTCAGTGTTTTTCCTGGCTCACCAGGGGAGTCTTTTCAGTGAGACAAGGTATAATACAGAGGGGTCCCTTTTTTTTTTTTTTTCCCCTCTCTTGTCTGGTCTTAAGTTTTGAGTGAAAATCTTACTAGGTGATAATCTTTTGTGTTTTTACTGGGTAATGGAGTCTGCTTGCTTCCCCAGGGCATGGGAACACCAAATTCCCCAGACAAGAGCCATAACCAACGTCCCCCAACAAGACAGGAGTATTAAAACAGGGAATGGAATTTCACAAGTATCACTTTTATAATACAAACACTTCATAGTCACACAGACAGTGACAATAACTAAAACAGCTCCTATAAACTGGAAGAAGAGAGCCAATTCAGACATTTAATCCTTCCACTTATCACTTTCCCACCAAGCCCCTCCTGGCAGAACAATGTTACAGTGACCATATTATCCCAAACTGTAAATGTCCTACACGATGGCTACTGTGCCTGGGCCTAATCCCCATTAACTTTCAGGCAGATTCAAGGTTTCTGTTCCATGCCAAACCAGTTCAGTGCCCTCAGGGCTGATACACAGTCTCACTGCCAGGCACCCTGCGCTGCACAACCCGACTTACCAGAGCCTTTCTCCCAGGCCTTTACCAATGAAAAGAAACAGAGAAGGAAAGAGAATAGAAAGAAAGAGAATCCAAATTTAGGGAATACCTTTGTCTAGAGGATCTTGTCTGCTTCTGCCGTGATCCACCTGAGAGTTGGAGTCCCTTGTGGACAAGCTGCCGGTGGGCCCTGGCAGTCCTTCTCTCAGTGGGTCCCACAGCTGAGCAGAGGTTCTCGTGGCTAGCTTACCAATTGAAGCCATGAAATCTGACAAAGTAACTTGACATGCCAATGAGTTATGTCAAGCAGGTATTCCCTTCATTACAGTGCTGGCTGTATGGGCATCACTCCATCAAACATGCACACTGAAGAGAGAAACAACTGCACATTTAAAGGCACAGTGCATAAATTCATCACATTCCAAGGACATGGACAGAAATTCCAAAAGTGATTGACATCTCCATTGATCATGGGATTAAATTTCCAACTGTTAAGGGGATTGCATAATGTAACAACAGCAAATCTGCATCCTTATATTCACGGGACTCCCCCACTGAGTTGCAAACAGCAACTCCACTTATCTTCTCTGTACCCTCCAGTGTGTTGTAAACAACCACCCTACCCACAATTGTGTTGTCCTTATCTTCATGGATCACCCCTGTACTGAGTTGCAAACAGCAGTTCTCTTCATCAGTTCGTGCATGGCCTAGTTTAGATTCAATCCAATTCAATTCCTTGATTCAACGCAAACATTTAAATAACTTCAACTGAAATTTCTGTCTTTGCTCAGATTGGCTCCTTTAACTTTGCAGCCCAGAACGCCAACTATATCCTGGGCTGCATTAGAAAAGGGGTGACCAGCAAGGAGAAGGAGGTGATTGCTCCCCTGCACTCAAATCTTGTGAGGCCACATCTGCACTGTGTCTAGGCCTTGGGCCCCAGCACAAGAAGGACACAGAGCTCTTGGAACAGGTACAGAGGAGGGCCACTGAAATGAGCAGAGGGCTGGAGCACCTCTCCTATGAGGAAAGGTTGAGGGAACTGGGTTTGCTTAGCTTGGAGAAGAGAAGGCGCTGGGGAAACTTCATTGTTGCCTTCCAGTACTTGAAGGGAGAGTATCAACAGGAGGGGAAGCGACTGTTTACGTGGGTTGATAGTGACAGGACAAGGGGGAATGGTTTAAAACTAAAATTGGAGATTTAGGTGGGATGTTAGGAGGGTGTTTTTCACTCAGATGGTGGTGATGCGCTGGAACAGGTTGCCCAGAAAGGTTGTGGATGCCCCATCCCTGAAGGCATTCACGGCAAGGCTAGATGTGGATCTGGGCATCCTGGTCTAGTGGTTGGTGTCTGGTTGAAACTAAATGATCTTTGAGGTCCTTTACAACCCAGGCCATTCTGTGATTCTATCTTTTTCCATCCTTCTCTAAGCCAAACATTTATTTCTTTAAGAATTTTATTTACTGTCTAATAAATATTTACTGTACACCCAGATTAGTGTGATTTAAACAACATCCAGTGTCCTCATGGAGCAGTGTCGAAATACAAGTGCTGCAGAATTACATGGAAGACATACTAATAACAACGTAGTTATGTAGAAGTACATAAAAAGGAGAAAAATTGTACTGCAGAAATTTAAATAACAAAAAAGGTA
Source organism: Cyrtonyx montezumae (assembly GCF_038088225.1). Classification (NCBI taxonomy): domain Eukaryota; kingdom Metazoa; phylum Chordata; class Aves; order Galliformes; family Odontophoridae; genus Cyrtonyx; species Cyrtonyx montezumae. The sequence goes on from NW_027071903.1 coordinate 16,378,705, forward strand.
ACTTAAGTCTGCCTTTCCAAGACAGTGTTAGATAACTGGAGGCAAGGGGGTGGAAGGAAGGGAAAAAAAACCAACACATAGTTTTCTTTTTCTAAGTCATTCCAAAACTACACATTCTTGAAACAGTGTGAATAACAAATCCCCTTTGTACAAATTTTTTCTGGCATCTTGGTCCAGATCTGCTTCTACTCTCTCAGCTATGATCAACAAGCTCTCTCACAACTTATATTCTTCTAACCTCTCACATTACTAAAAGTCTGACTCCCATCTACAAAAGCAAAATCTTATTTGTCCAAGTTTTTTCTAATTGCTGGAATGTGTCAGATGCTGAGAATGCCAATATGCCCTAACTGCCCTCCATCAACTTCACTAGCAGCCTCCACCCCAAATCACCATTCCCCTGGCCCAGGGACTACAGCTAAGCTCCCAGACTTGGACTTCATCTGAAGTGAGTTCACCATAGTGCCACATTGGTTCTGTCCTGGTCTCAGCCCTACTCACTCCTGACGAGTGGCTAAGGATTCCCTCAGATGGGATGAGTCAGTCTGGAGAAGAGGAGCTAGGGGAGATCTCATAGTTCTCTGCAACCCCTGAAAGGAGGTTGTGGTGGTGGGAGGGGGGGGAGGGTTGGCCTCTGCTCCCAGGTAACAGGTATGGGATGAGAAGTGATGACCTCAAGTTTCTCCGGGAGAGGATCATGTTGGATATTAGGAATAATTTATTCTCTGAAAGAGCAGTGAGGCATTGGAACAGCTGTCTAGGGAGGTGGGGGAGTCACCATCCCTGGAGGTTTTCAAGAACTGTGGAGATGCGGCACTGAGTGATATGGGCTGTGGGCTTGGTGGAGGTGGGCTGCAGTTGGACCTCTGGGGATCTGAAGAGGTCTTTTCCAACCTTAATGATTCTATGATTCGCTGCCTGGGACTTGAGTGATGATCATCCAGACCTGCTATGCTCCTCTTGTTCAGGTACTGTAGGACTACAGCCTTTGCTAATGAAGACACTGCTGCTGCCTTATCATTGTCCCTGGCACAGCATCCCACTCTTGTTTCTCCATGGCAGCAAGCTTGTTAAATAAACTATAAGCAACACAAGTTGGTCTTCAGGGGATGAGCTAGAAAATAACAGAAGTCTCTCAAAGGAAAGGGAGTTGATGAAAACTATCCTCAAATCTTTCTAAGAAACTCAAGCAAAGAAAGCAGGAAGAACCTACCCAGCATCACCAATTCGTTAACTGGTGGAGTTGAATGCAGAGGTCTGATGTCCTTCAGTGGGCTCTGCTCTGTATCATCACACTTCTAGACATCCAAGGCACTTACCTGCTGGTGAATTATGAGAGAAACTTGGCTAATAAATAAGCTAAATCTGAACACTAGACTGGAGTTTCTAGGTTCTTTTCCACTAAAGCAAAAGTAAATTGTAGTGTGTTCCCCCTTCCCCCCACCCAGCATCACTGAACGTTCTTATCTGTAATAGCTCAGGACGTAGACTGTTAGTTCCATATGCATGTGCAAAATGTCACTTAAAAACCCAAAAGATGAAATCTTTCACTGTATGTATTGTTCTTTAACTGTCACCCCTTTAAGCACTCCCAAAGCTCACCTTCTAGCTCTTAAGCTTTATCACCAGAATTCATTGCTTCCTGCAAGCCAGGATATAAAGAGATATTGTCTGTAATTCCAAACAATTCTGACATCCTGCTATTTGGTCCAGAAAAAGAGATGCCATAGCCTTATAAATATACATATGAATATACACAGAAGTTGTGATTTTAAAAAGTAAAAATCCTTCCGGTTTATATTTGAGGTATGTATAATCTTGCAGACAACAGGTGAACTAAAACACTGTCCAAAGTAGCTTAAATAAGGCTGCCCATAGATGCACTTTGTTACTATTTCTTCTAGAATCATAGGATCACCAAGGTTTGAAAGGACCTCCATGACCACCCAGTCCAACCACCATTATTTCCCAACTAAACCATGTCCCTCACTATAACATCTGAGTATTTCTTGAACATCTCCATGGACAGTGACTCCACCACCTCCCTGTGAAGCCCATTCCAGTGCCTAACCACCCTTCTGCAGAAGAAATTGTTCCCAGCCTGAACCCTGACGCAACTTGAGGACGTTTACTCTAATCCTACTGCTAGTTCTAGCTCAGGGCACAAATTTAGCATGTTAAATACACACTTGATCTTAATCTTAATGCCACTGTAGACATTTTCCACCTGGTATAATATGCACAGGATACAAAAAAGACTTGAGTATGTGCTGTTTTCAAAGCATAAGATCAATAAAAATGTCAATTCTGCAGCCAATTTTGTGCTAAATATCATCACCAACTTGCATAGGCACAGTATAATTACTGCATATTGAAAAATAATATGAGTTATCCAGCTTCACTCCAAGACCTCTGTAGCATAATTTCTTATGGTTTCTGTAAGTTGCCTTCAGATCCTACCCAAAATCTACTCAGAAACCAGAAAAGAAATCAAACAGTGATTCATTTCCAGTTCCAAGAACCAACCCACATACTATTTCTAGGTAATTAATATACAGAAAATAGCGCAGTCCATGGAAAAGAAGAGAAACTGAACTCCACACAAAGACTGAAAGAATTAAGATTGTTCATTCTAGAAAGGAAGGTGTTTAGGCATGACAGTGAATTTAAAAACATAAAAGTCTGCTTGCAGAGTTCTGCACTACAGGATGTAGTGCTGTACCATTACCACAAAGCTCTAAACAGGGCATGTGGGAAAACTTCCTCAGCAGAGTGAACCCATGCAATAGATGATCTGGAACAAACTGCCTTAGGAGGTTTTGGAGTCCCTGCCACAGGATTTCTGAAAACAGTCTGTACTCAGAAACACTCAGATTTACTTATCAGTTTTCCTGTATCTACTGATGTGTCCTGGACCATGTGAATGGATCAACTTTCAGATTTTTGCTCTAAAACAATCTTTAGGGGGCTGGGATGAACATGTGGTGCCAAGATCAAATAATGAGGAACACGTATGTTCTACTGATTCTGCTCTGACTATACTGCTACTTCTAAAAGCAAACTTGCTTCTCAGAATTTCTCTGACTTGCAGTTGAGGTATTGTCCTATACATTGGTGACAGTGGCAGCAGTAGCATAGTCTCTTTAGACCTCAACTATTCTGCTCAGTCACTCATCTGAACACAATTGAACACAGTACTAAATTATCCACAAGTAAGTATGAGCCTGGCTCCCATCTGGATAGAAGTCCAAAGTAAAGATGGAGACTTATTCCTCAGCAAATGATGGTGGATAATTCTGTACATGATAAAAACAAAAAAAATGTAACAGAAAATAGAGATGTTTTGGTCTCCCACATACAGAAATCCAGAGAGAGAATTTAGAAGAGCTTCAGAATCATCAGAAGGACAATGGACAATCAGGAGCAGGAGGAATTATCAGAAGGACAATGGACAATCAGGAGCAGGAGGTTTCAAAACAGTGTGTCAGCCTAGTTGGAAATCTTGAGGATGAAGTACCACTCTTGACCAAGTTTTCATTGCAGACTTTGGCAACTACTAGTAGTTGCAACTACTCACTGTGGAAATAGCTCACATTTTTTTGCCTTACTTAATCAGTCATTAAAATATTAAAACAATGGCTTTCTTTTACAGTGATATTCTTTTACAGCTCAAGTTACTCTTACATGCAAGTTTCTGAGTAAAGTGTCTGACGACACATAAGCCACTTGGATGCTTCCCAGAAGTGCATCTCTCCATAGCTCCGCACTGTCAGTGCAGCAGACAGCTGAACACTTAATCTGCTCCAGACTCTTCTGGCTGACAGAAACCACAACTGCAGTGTATCTGGTGTAACTCACTTGAAAACAAAAGCAGGTTTTTCCATTTTTTTTCCATTCCTGACTAAATCTCATTCCATTAGTGCTGCTGTCCAGCCTGTGCTGTTAAAGGTTTGCTTTGTAACTGAAAGATGGTTATGTAAAGAATTCCACAACTCTTCCCTGATAGCATCACGTGGAAGTTTATCTAAGGTGTGCAGTTTCTGAAATAATTAGGAACAGAATAGACTATAACAGAACAATAGAAAGGACTTTTAATGCCAGGGATAAGTGCCAAAACCCCTCGAGAATATAAAGAGTGCTCATGTTAAGATTTCATGGGACAGTATGGTTTTATTTATTAACTGTAGGATTTTTTTCTTTGAGCCAACACTGATGTGTGCTGATAATATTAAAAAAAAATCTACATGCTAAATTCTTCCTGGGAAAGAGTTCTACAAGCTTCACGTATAAAGTTCTTATTGATGGAATCAATCTTCAGTCCTGTTTAAAAATGTTCAGCTGGCACTGAGTTCAGTAGGATCTGGAGTGATGGGTGATTTAGTCTCAGTATCCATTGCAGAACTGGTTTTAAATCCTTTTCACATTGTTTTCTAAGAACAAAAGAGGGTAACAAAACACTTTATTTGCACCTGTGTTCTGCTTTTGCTTTTTTTTCAGGTTGCTGGAGTCTTGCACTGCTCCCCACCTTGCTCTCTCTCATAGGTCTATTGACCTTGACTGACCTCACAAAATCATAATCACCCTGTTCTTCTTTCATTACTTACCCCTTGACCATTGTTCTTACAAGATTATGTCTGGGAACAGAGAGATCTGGTTCTGTGCTTTTGTTACTGTTCCTTCTAATGGATAAAGGTCCTTCATTACACTTTCCTACAGAGGAAGATCACCACATTTCCAAACACTTTCTAAAACCAGTACTAAACTGATTAACAACCCTGATAATAGTCCAAAATTACCAAAGCACAAAGGATTCACTTTTTTTTTTTAGTATAAAAATATTGATTTACAGACTTGAATCTAAAGTTACTAACAAATCTATTTAAATAAGAAAAAAGAAGTCCAGACAGAATGTCATGTTTCTTCACTGTTTCCTAGTCTCAATGAGTGAAATTATTTCTCATCTTGACAAACATTGAGTCCATATCACCACATCTGACCCCACATCTTGGACTTGTTCTGTGTTTGAATCACTGAAGAATCGTGCTGAAACACTGCAAGGGATCTATGAGGTGATCAGTGCTGTGGAATGGGTAAACACCCCAAAAAGGTGTAATGTGTAGGGAGTAAACTGAATGGCAAATTTACAGCATCTTTGCTGACAGGTTTGAGTAACTCTGGCATGGAACTGGCAGCTTGAGCCTTTTGAGTGTACTGTTTCCAATGAGACACATTAACCTGGGCTGACTTCTCTGTAAAATCAGTTCTGGTCAACTCTGTGGGTGTTAAGAGGGAAAGACACAACGAGTAAAAACTCCATGTATTGTATCTCTGTGAGTTTCAATGTCAATACTAATTTTTCCCACTATTCTGGTGTTGCTTGGAGTACAAACTGTGTGTACATATGTAGCTCATGTAGTGCATTTTCCCCATTTCCAAGGGAAAAAAAATAAGGAAAATGTTTATTTGCTTGAAATCTCAGTAATTCTTGTGAATGAGAAATTCTTTTGTTGAGACCTACTGTATGAGAACTGTTGAATCAGCCTGAAGCACTGATTGATCACTGACTGAGCACTGAGTCAGCCGCAGGAGCACAGGTGAAAGCAATTCACCTGTGTGACCAGAAGGGGTGGGGTCTGGCTCCACCTCTCCCAGACCCCATTTAAGGGCTGACCACCACTGGAGAAGGATCTCTTGTTGGAGATCCCTCTCCTGTGGAGTTGATGGCAAGACTCAACCATGAGCCTTTCTTTATTTACTGGTTGCCTGCTTACCATCCAGATAAGCCAAGCAAAATATACCAACCTCCTCATTATTTTCTGTGAATACTATTCTTTTTGGTTATTCACCCTACACCTACTAAGCTCTGGGTAACAAACACCAATCTCAGTGATATGCCAGTGATCTGTGTTGTACAGTTGACTGTGTTTTGTATTCTGGTAATTTAAACTTGCTGTTCTTCTTATCTTACAAATAAGTGAAAGAAACAAATCATTCAAAAGTAAGTACTTTTGCTTCAAGATGAGAGCATTCCTCTTGATACTAATGGAGAGGCTTCAAGCCGCAGAAGAGTGTTTTTGAAGTTACTGGTGTGAATATCTCATCATAAAACATTGCAGTCTGACTGTTAAGGAAGCTGAGGCCTATGCCACTGTGTGATGTAACTCCAGTCACACCCCAGAGCAACGGCTTAGGGACCAAGGCTGGTGGAACTTGCGATTTTGTGCCCCATTCTTTACCCACAAGGCCATGCCACCCTGTCTGGTGCAGCACAAGCAGATCACCAACCAGCAATAAAAGGCACGTCTTATGCCTGTACACCTGTCTCCATGCCATCCGTACGACAAAGTGGTAAAAAGCCGGGATGCTGGTTTTTGGTTCTTGAAGCTACTTGCTCATCTGCAAGCTCACAGCCCAGGAAACAGAGACACACTTGCGTTGATCTTACTGCAGCACTGCACAGCCATTCGTTCTGCTGCACCAACAGCAGCCACGAGTAAAAACGTCTGTCCTTCCCCCTCTGATTCCTCTCCCTCCGCGGGGTCCTGTGCCTCACGCCCGAGGAACCGAGCTCAGGCTGTGGCAGCGGCCCGCTGCTAACGCGCGGTGCAAGGGCGGGCCTCTGCGATCCCACACTGCCGCACCGTGGTGGAAAGGGGCCGCCGCAGCAGCAAACCCACAGTCCCTCCACCATGAGGACGGTGCTGTGAGGAGCACGGAGCTGATCGCCTTGACTGCAGTCACCCAGCAGGTGCGGGACAGCCAGGGGATCAGGCCCAGCCAGCATGAGTTCGTGAAAGGCAGGTCCTGCCTGAGCAACCTCATCTCCTTCTATGAACAGGTGACGGTACAGGCTGTGTATGTGTAGTCAACGTGTACTTCAGTAAAGCCTTCGATTGCCTCCCACAGTGTTCTCCTGCAGGAGCTGCAGTACGTGGCTCAGACAGGTACATGCTTTGCTGGGTAGAAGGCTGACTGGGGGGCTGGGTCCACAGAGTCCAGGGCGTGGTGGTTGTGGAGTGTGTTGTTAAATCTGAGTAGGAGCCACTGGTGCCCCTCAGGGGTCAGCACTGGATCTTGTACTGTTTAATATCTTTATTGATTATTTGGATAAGGGAATTGGGTACACTCTCAGTCATTTTGCCAATGAAACCAAGTTGGGAGGAAGTGTGGATCTGCCTGAAGGTAGGAAGGCCCTACAAGAAGGATCTGGACAGGCTGGATTGCTGAGCTGAGGCCAACAATATGAGCTTCAACGGGATCAAGTGCTGATCCTGCATTTCAGTCACAGAGATCCTAAACATCACTACAGTCTTGGAGCAGAGTGGCTGTAGGGCTGTGCAGAGGCAAAGGATCTGGTGTGTTAATTGACAGCCAGCTAAACAAATCTATGATTCTAAGTCATTACTTGTTTGCCACTGCTAGTGACTTCAATTCAGCTGATAACAGCAGGAGTAAAAGGATTCTTAATAAATAGAGTAAGTAATTTTAAAAAGTGCAGTGAAGTTGAATTTCAGTCTTAACTGCAGGGACAGCAAGCAGATGTGGCATGTTGGTTGGCCAAAAGTATCAGTGGAACATGGAAGGCAGCTGTGGGTTAACACTGCAGCTATGGGTCTCCTCACATAAGCATTGTAGGGTAGGATTTACAAGTCTGGAGGGCTCAGACCTCTAAAATGTGACTATAACTATGATTTCATATATACATATAGATCAGGAAACTACAGAAATAAAGGTTTTTTTTAATTTTTTTTTACCATTTTTTAAGAATGTAAAATGTTCTCTTGAGAAGAATGTGACAAATTCAAATTATTTTTTTCTCATTTTTTTAATTTATTTTCACGTAAAATGGCTCATCAACTTCATCTGTGCTCACTGTTAGTAAAATATGTTTTATTTTGTAAAAAATTTTTTATTTTAAATGTCTTGGCAGACTAAAACTCTTCAGAAAAGAGTTATATTTGTGTTACATCTGTGCAGCTGTCCCCTAACTTGCAATCAAAAGAATTAAGTTAATTTTCTCAGGAATAAATATTTCCCATCAGAATGTTCACTGCCAATATATTCTGATTCTTTCTCAGCTGAATCTTTTCCATACCTTCCTATGGCTTCACTCAGAGCTTCTATTAAATTCATTTGCAGTTACATCCTTGTTTGTTCTTTATATTCTGGCACAAATACCAAGACCTTTCTGGTTTCACAAAATTCTGCAAACATCTAATGCCTGCAAAATATTTCATGTTTGAGCCAAGTAATATAATCCAAATTATTTTAGAATAATTTGTACTTCTGCCATCTTAGCACCGATGTTTGTAACATGCTTCTAAGCTAAGTATAAAAATATCCCAGAATGTGGGATAAACAGATTATCTTATGAATACCAAGCAAATGTACTCTGTACATAAGTACATATATTTACTGAGCATTCCTGAAAGTTTTCTTTTTAAATTAATTTCACAAGTGCCTATGAAGCTCACTGGATCTATAGAGTAGTCACATAGTGACAGTGTGGTGATTATAGCACCGTTACATCATCCCTCCTGCAGGAGTGATACGTACATTGGTAGGTTTTCAACTTATTTTAGCTTTCATCTTTCCAGTTGACATTTTGAAACAAAAATATATATTTAAATCTTTCTGGAGAAAGAACAGATAACAGCAGTTCTGTAAGGCCTGGCAAGACCCAAGTATCTGTGGACAAGTGATCTTTTCAGCTGCTTTTTTAGGTTCCAGATTCTCAAAATGAAAGTGGATATTTTGCAAGCCTGGTAATTTACCAGAAAATTCCACTGATGAAACAACAGGAAAAAGATTTAACCACATTTTTCACAACATTGAAAGAATGAGAGAAAGAAGTAGTGGTAATGTGGTGTGCCTGGACAAAATGTAATTATGTTGGGGTGCAAGAAAGCAAAATAGAAACTCCATCCCTGGAGGTTTTCAAGAAAAAATGTAGATGTCATACTGAGGGATGTGGTCTAGAGTGGTCCCAGGCATGGGTTAATGATTGGAGTCAGTAATCTTAGTGGTCTTTCCAGCCTTAATGATTCTATGACTCCATGATTCTTGTGGATATAGCACTATAAATTTAGTTCATTTAAAGATAAGCTAATTTTTAATTCCCAGAAGCTGCAAAGGGAGCTTCCTGGACTTTCCTCCATCTTCTAAGCAGCACAGTGCCCTGAGGACAGCTTTCATAGGAAGTCACCTACAGTGTTGTCTGAGCACTGTGCTAATATAAAATCCAATTATTCTTATCCCTGCCATGATTTTACATAATGATCAGAGCTACTGTCACATAAGAACAAAGCCTACGTCTCTGTGCGTCTTCGCAGACTGCAATGCATTAACTGCTAGTTTTGGAAGATGATAACTCGTACGAAGCCTGCTAGAAACCATTTAGAGAAGCCTCTATTTTTCAGATTCTTCCCTCACAGCTTTTCACATGATGAAGAAGTTCCTCTAAATATATTAAGATTGTGTCCTCTAGGAGGATGTCACAGACATGAAACTTGCAGTGTCTGTAAAACAGTTCCTGCTAGGAGAAAAAAAACAACAAAAAACAACTTTTCCACAAATGTGTCATAATTTGTTTATTTGAGTTTCACCAAAAGAATGAAGATACTTTGAGCATTAACATCAGAGACAACAGGCTGACAGGCTCATTTTACCTCTTTGGTATAGTTTCATGATACAAGCTATTATATGGAATTTAAAATGTAGACATTTAAAATCTGACCAAGTTAAAGTTTAGCTGAAAATTTCCTTGCTGGCTCTCTTTATCTTGCCCTGTAGCCTGGAGAGAAGAGGCACACAAAGGCATGTACCTCTGTTCTAGACAACACCATAGTTTTACAAACTCATGAGCACAAGACTAGGTAGACTTGAAGATGCTAGTGTAATAAATACATATGTTCATAACAATGTACAGTACTCATTATATGATATCTTATTATGAGTGTGGTCTTTTTGGTATGAAGAAAGCTAGCTGCTAGTGATGCAAGTGCATGTACAGATCTGAGCAAACTATGGAAATACCCATTGTAGATAGCATTTTAGATTATCTTTAGAATCATGATTAGAAAGTTATTCTTATACAAGAACTTAGCTGCTCAACCATGAATATACTCATGTTTTTGGGTTTTTTTTTTCATTATTCTTATTATATTGTTGTGTGTATCATTTCTTAATCAGGAGGTAACAACAGACAAATCTGGAAACAAACAGCCTGAGCAAAAAAGCAAACAATTCAGACAATCATACTTTTGTTATTATTTGAATACTATAAGTATGATAAACTTTAGTCTCCTTTATGCCTCTTGAGTTAGATTTCATCTCCAATGACTTTCTTACCTGAATGTGTAGGTAGCTGAACAGACTCACCCTGAGCCCCTCATTTATATAATAATATCCACCGGATTTCTAAGTTTCTAAAACTTAGATTTCTAAGTTTCTAAGTGCAGCCAGTGGGAGTAGGGAAGTGATTGTCCCTCTATACTCAGCACTGGTGAGGCTGCACCTCAGTGCTGTGTTTAGTTTTGGGCCCGTCACTACAAGAAAGGCATTGATGTCCTGAAGCACATTCAGAGAAGGGCAGCAAAGTTCTGAAGGATCTGGAACACAAGCCTTATGAGGAGTAGCTTAGGGAGCTGGGATTGTTCAGTCTGGAGAAGAGGAGATCCCATTGCTCTCTATAACCCCAAACAAGAGGTTGTGTTGAGGTGGGATTTGGCTAATGCTTTTACAGGAGTTAATGTCAGGAAGAACTGTTCATGCTCAGTATAGGGTAAGAAACAAAGTAAATAATACCAAATGGTATTGCCAGTCAAGATAGATGGTGTAATTTAGAAAGATCATCCAGATGGCAAAGAGACAATCAGTAATAAGGAAAATAGTCATCTCCAAAGATCAAGACTCACAGGAAGGATCTCCAACAAGAGATCCTTTTCCAGTGGTGATCAGCCCTTAAATGGGGTCTGGAAGAGGTGGAGTCATATTCCACCCCTTCCGGTCACACAGGTAAATTGTCTTCACCTGTGCTCCCACAGCTGACTCAGTGCTCTCCTATGGTGATCCATCAGTTTATGATTCAACAGTTTCCATACACTCAGATAAAAAATGAAGCTTTTAGGTCAGTGGTATCTCACTGAGAAGGTTCTACGGAATCTGGTGAAATAATCTACTGAGTCTTTCAATCATTATTCTAACTTTAGGGATTTATACAAAGGAGGAAGTCACATGTCACAGTTTTGGAACTGTAAGATACTTCTAGCTGCCTCAGTAAGAGACAAGTTTAAATTGCAACTAATGTCTCTACAGATGTGTATCTTTATAACCAGCTTATACAGAGCCTATGCTCTAACACTATAGGTAACTTTTAAGTAGGACACTCTTGTCTCACAGTTTTTATGGAAGCAACAAATTAAACTTCTTCCTTACTGCCACAGAGTCATGCGCTGAGTTGAGCAGTATACACACTTGAGATCTATAAATTATGTGACTCATCTGCAGTTTTTCATAAACACTAGATTTTTGCATAAGCAGGAGTGGAGGTTTATCTTCATTCATTTCCAACTTGTAATTCTTATTTAATTTTAATGCTTAGATAAAACTCAGTGCGTGAGATATATGTCTTGACAGTATTGCAGTAAAGAAAACAAAGGATCATGTGTGAAATAATGCTTAGCTGCATGTATACATGTGCATCCATGTTACATTAATGTTTTCCTAGATATCTGGCAGAAGAGGAAGTTTTTTTATACTATGTGGTTCAGCATTATAGTGAGATACATGTATGTAGTTGTTTATCTTAGAATTGCTTATCCCCTTCAGGTTGCTTTGCTTCCAACTTATCTGTAGTCTGCTTTCTGCTTTCCACTAGGTTTCTTGCTTCTGCCTCTAATCTTGAGACAGAGGAGTTTTTATCACATAACTGTGTTTTAAATCATTTGAGTTGTAGATTATACACATAGATTGTATATAATCTGTAATACTTCATAGGACGTTAGAAAAGCAAAAAAAAAAAAAAAAATACTTGGAGATCCAGGAAAATTTGCTGGAAGAAAACAAACACAGTGGGTCAGAATCAAGTTTTTGATAGGTTAAATGACTGATATGCTATGAGTACATAATGTAATGTCCAGCTTTCTCAGTTGCTATTTAAATTACTTGAAAACAAAGCAAAAATGATGGAGAAAGGAGAACATAATGTTCTGAAGTTCACAATAGCAGTTGTAGTCAACAACTTAAAAAATTTAATAATTAGTTAATCCTATTTAATTAACATCTAACTGATTTATTGTTTTATAAGAGCTGTTCAGTTGAAAGCCAAAGCTTAATAATGCAGGAGAAAGGAGCTCTTCAGATTAAGAATGATTTGGATAGGTTTAGGAAAACTCCTTTCTTAAATCAATAAATGTACTTTTTGAAATCATGGGAGCATAAATATTGATTCCAATCTAATTAATATGTTTGTTTGTTTGCTTTTAGTTTCGGTGTACTGTGCTGGGAGGGTCTAAGCAGACAGAAACCCTTTGAAGGTATTTTTCTATTGCTTACGTCTGATTTTGTTGCACTGTCATTTTCTACAAATTCCTTTATTGTAGAGAAATGATGACACAAACAGCATCGTCTGTTCAAACATCCCTCTGCCTTCTGTTATAGTTAGAACACAGTTTGTATAAAGCATGATGTAATAATTGCCACAGTCTAATAATGACCTCCAGTTTGTAGTGGTGGGCATCAAATAAAGACTTGTTTGCTATAGGTTTAGTTGTGTATGGCAAAGCTGATGGAAGGACTCCTGCATTTTGGAGGCTGAGAAGTGTTGTAAAAATACTGAGTATGGTGCTATTCACACAGCTTTCACCTGTCACTGCCATCTCGTGGCTGAACATGGTAACCTCTTCTTAGGACTGGTAAAAATTGCAAGGCTTAGTACATGACTGTGTGCTTACAATATAATAAATACAGGTACATCTGAGGTATTCATTTGATTTAATATTTAGACAGTGCTCTTTATCCTGAAGTGGCCTGTTGCAGTAGGTGGCTTCAGTCACTGTTAAACACTTAACACATCTAACAAGAGTGTAAATATATTTTTACTTTTGCTTATAAAAACAGTCTTTGTTCTAACACATGCAATAACTTATGCTAAATATTGTTTTAAGAGTTTCAGGATCTTTGGTATTCATTACAGGGACATTTTCCTATACTGTAGGTCAAACAACCCTACAGGGATCTGTAACAGCTTGCAGCCTGGCAATTCAGAGAAGTTTATACCAAGCAATTTGCCCAAGAGGGGTAGGTGTAGGAGTGAAGTGGTGTGGCCTACTTACGCCTTTGGGGTGATTATTGGAGGTGGGAGTTTCTGTAGTCTCTTCAGTAATTGGTACGTAGTCTACTGACGTTGTCAACACTCCAGTCTTCATTGCTGAGAGGACCCTCATCATGTCCTTGTGGCAGATCAGAACACCCCCCACCCCCCCCTTTGGTGCCTGATATAGTTACAGTCACAGATATCTGGCCAAAGGGTGTGGTACAGACAGCCAGGACTTGCCCCAGTGCAAACTGAAGAGTTGACCCAGGACAGGAATACAGCCTGTATTTTGCCTTGGAGGGCAGACCTCCTGCTCTTAGTACCTCTACTTCCCATGCGTTTTTGGAGTATCTAGGATCACTAGGAGGAGGAAAATGTCATTGAAGCACTCCAGTGTTATCGTGAGATTGAGAACGACACCTGGTGATGGCCTGTGTGGACTGGTGGAATATAAGATGGACCTGCACCTAACAACTGCATGCCTCCAATAGCATTATCAAGCACTGGCTCATGAGAGAACATGAACATCAACCACAAACTGCTCATCAATCATATTACATTATGTCAACCTGTATCGCAACAGGCAGACTGTATGAACGTTGCAATGCACTGGAACTCTGTACTAGGAAAGGCTCACCCTCTGGTTGGCTCAATCATTGGTTCATACTGTGAAGGGGTGGAGTGCATGGGAACTACTAAGTCACAGCCTGAACCACTGAATGGACACCTGAAGGGAAGATCTGATCAGCCCTGGGAGCACAGAGGAAGGTGATTCACCTGTGTGACTGGAAGGAGTGGAGCCAGTCTCCACCCCTCTTAGATCTCATTTAAGGGCTGACTGCCACTGAGGTAATAAATAAATTTGTGGAATTTATTCCCTGTGAACTTAGATCTTTGGAGATGGACAAGCATACATTTTCCTTCTTTTCTAATACCTTGTTTGCACTGGTCTCTTTGCTTTTATGACCTTCACAGCCACAAATGCATCTATTAAACTTGGATAGACATAGTGAGGAAACTACAATGGCATGTTTCAGCCCTTGAACAAGTATTCTGACTCTGTTTGAACTTAAAAAAAAAAACCTTTCTGTGTGGTTGGTTTTGTTGCTGTGCTTATGTGAGCTACCTAAGTAAAGGCACACCAGATTATGTTTACATGTTGCAATCATATTCTGCAATTATAAAATAGATTTGATCAATGATTTAATAGCTGGCATAGTTATGGTCCAAGTCATTTTATTACTAGTGAAGCTTACAGAATATTTGACAATGCCTCCCTAAATAATTTAACACTACAGTCTGCCTTGAGGAAGGTATTATTTTTCTATTTGCTAAATCAACAACAATCACTATTATTGTTTAAATAACTGGATAGATAGTATGTCCAAAATGACTGAAAAAGCTACCAGAGACTTTTTAAAATGGATTAATTTGTAAGTGCTGAAGGGTAAAGATTTGAACAAATTTGCTGCGTATGTACAAACATAATAAACATGGGATGCTCCTGCCATATGGATACTTGAAGGATGTGTTATAGCTAGCCCAATACACGTATCTCAGTTTAGGGCTATTCTCACCCTTTAGTGCATAACCAAAAACTGGATTTAAAATTAGAAATGAGAGAAGCGGTGACAGAGTAAAGTCAGATTCTACACCCACTTATGCGCTACAATGCAAAGTTGCTTCTGAATTGCTCTGTGTGGTTTACTATTGCTGTGCATCAGTATGCCCAACACTATAACATACACTGTCCCTGTAAATTGTCAATATAAGTTCTTGCTCCTTACAGCTGTGAATTGAGCAAACATTCTGTATCCTTACTTCTGTTCCTGTGCTATTCTTTCCTAGGAGATGGCAATTAATGCATGCAAAGGTTCAGAAATATACACATCGTGGACAGGCATACAGAACTCAGAGGTGAGTACATGGCATTCATTTGAGAGTCTTACAAGAGTCCTTATAAAGCTTCCTGCCTCTCCTACCAGTGCTGACACTGCATAATAAAAATACTGTAGGGCAAAGGACAGCTACAACTGGTTAAGCAACAAAACTGATTTACTCTCCTACAAGCAGGAGACTGTTGCCTTTGCAAAAAGACTCACCACTTAAAAGTCACTTTGAACCTCTCCTTCTTGAGGAGGTCCCAGTGAAATGGCAAAAACCTTGCCCTTCTTGTGATGTTTTCAGAATACCAGATGGGAACAAAACCCCAAAATGCTTGAATTCTAGCATCTGCAACTCATGTTCTTAAAGGGTAAGGACAACTGCTTTGTGATCACTCTGCAACATACCACTAACACCCATTTTCAAAGTGATATTAGCACTTGTTGCAGGCCTGCCAATACCAAAGCTCATGTGCCTGGATAAGAGCTAACTCTAGCTAGACAATTCTAGCTAATTTAGCTAGAAAATTCTGTGAATTTTCATGACTGCTGGCAGCACAGGCTGCAGAAGCAGTTTAGGATAGCCATAACATCTAGGACAAGTAGCCCAATGGTCTGTGGTGGCACAGCAACCTAGGCAACTATCTGAAGTTGAATTAGTATGTCTACAGGCTAAACAACTGCATACCCACCCTTCCTAGAACTGTGATACATCCTTAAATTCCAAGAAAAAACTGCTTGCAAAAGGTTTTCATATAAACTTTCCAAGATAATTCTCCATTTTTATCTTTTTCAGGTCGTCTGTCAGCAAAAACTCAGCCAAGTAATGAGCAAGAAAATCCCTCCTGTAGTACCAAGTTTGTCACCTATTCTACTTGGTAGCAGTACAAGTATTTTGGGAAGTGAAAATGTTCTTGAGGCTGATCTGACAGATCCTATCCCACAGGACTCAACAGAGAAAGGTCTCTACCTTGAAACTTACTCAGCTCCAACTATTCCAAGGAAAATTATCACTATTTGTTCCATGTACACATGTATTTTTCAAGTACAGTTGTCCATTTTTAGAGCTTTGCACTCTGCTGATATCATTCAAAGCATGAGCTTACTGCAGAAGTGCTTTTTCTGTATTCCTCATACCTTTGGAAACAGAAGTTGAGCCACAGGAAGTCAATTCACTTATAATAACATCTGCATTTTCAAGCATTTTACTTCTAATCAATAGCTGTCAGACTTAGAATAGAATTTTCTGTAGCATAAACAAATTCCTACAGAATCCTGAAAAACACAGAAGCATGTATATGCCAAAATCTCCCCAGGAATAGTGACGTATTACAAAGTGCCCAAAGAACAGCTAGGAATAAGAAGGTGCTCTCAGTTTAGTCAGATGATACATGTTATGTTCTGTTGCTGTTCAATTTAAGGGCCTCATCCTGTTCATTTTAAACTTTTTTTATTACCCATACTCTGACAGAAGAAAACCTTTTTGTACTCTTCCCTTATCTGGTCCAACTGCAGGCAGAGAAAACTGTCAGCATAAGGATCCACCATTGATGTTTAAGCACAGTCCACAAACTCTGCACCCTGAACGACCTGTGAAAGGTAAGACTCCTCTTCCAGTTTGAGAGGGCAGTATTTTCCTAGATCTGGTCTTATTCAGTGATTATGTTGTTTAGAGATTTATATAAATAATCTTTTTCTGAATTATCTGGCACATATTCAGTTGTTTATTGAAGTAACTCTTCAAAAATGCTACATTGCTATAGTCTGTTGTTGTATGGCTCCTATTTTTCCAGAAGTCTGGGCACTGTCCATTGAGAACACTGGCTTGTTCTTTCCCTGGATCACATGCAGGTTGAGAACAAGCCTGAAAAGACAGAAATTGTATCACATCATTAAATGTTTATTAAAGTATAGGCATTTTTTTATTTTGTAGTTTTAGGCTGAGTATTTCATACAGTTACAAAAGTGCTACTGACTATAGAAAAGGGTGGAGAAGGGGATAACCATTTATTTCTTTCCTTATGCGGTCTCAGATTTTCCTGCTGAGCTGGAAACTGATAAGTAGGAAAGCTTCTGACTTGTGAAGCCTGCCTCTACCTCCAAGTGTAAAGCTCAGTTTCTTGCTTTGTTTGGTTGATTGTTTCAGATTGATCAATTCCCACATTTGGTTGGTCCTTTATTTAATTTTACTACAAAGTGTTGGCATAACTTCAGGATAAAGCAGTAGACTAGCATGTGCAGGAAGTATTCATCTCAGAGCTCTACTGTCAACACTGAAATCAGAATGAGAGAGGCACTTTCTCCAGAATAATGATTGTCTTTGGTTATTGGTTTTCTCTTGTTTTACAGTACTTACTGTACACTAATGTGAGCACTAAATATTCTGACAGGCACAAGCCTCATCAGTTAGTGAAGAGGTAGAACCCAGTGCTCTTGATCATTTTTGCCAGAAGTATTAGTTTTGCTATTAGTTTGGCTTTGACATGTATACACGTTCCTGGTTTTGCAACACATTTCAAACAGACATACCATCCTGGACTACCTGTTAGCTACTCTTACATGTTCTGCAGAACAACATTTTCTCATTCACGCAGAGCCAAAGTGCACAAGATTTGTTCATGCAAGGATGAATGGGGCCAGACCTTAAAATATTCCCTTACACAATCCAAACAGTCTTTAGAAACATTGATTTTCTGAAACAGAATCCTCATGATTTTCAAACAAAAGATGGAAATGCATTGTACTGTTTATGAACAAAGAACACAATCTAGCTCTTCCTTTCTTCTTTCTCTACTGAGATTAAATCTCTGGAAGAAAGTCATCAGTGTTGGTGCTATCACTTGCTAACAACCTCTGGAAGAAAAGAGCATTTAGTTTATCTTGTTATGTTTCCTTTTTTACCCAAGGTCCTTGCTGCGAAGGAAATTGCAGTCAAATACTGTCCTGCCAGAGAGGAACCATCCTGAGCTGCATGACAGAAGGACGCCTCAACCACATCCTTGATGTCCTTCGCTCACAGCAGATGCTGTCCCGAATAGATTATGAAACAATCATTTCTTACCCCACAGTGACCAGCCGTGCTCGGGCACTGCTGGATATCTGCCTGTGCCTTGGAGAGAAGGCAGCAGAGGTTGTAGTGACCGTTCTGACAGTAAACAAATGCAGTCCTCTGGCACGAGGTAGTCATCACACAGGCTGTACTGAGACAAACAGGCTGCTTCTGTGACATAATTTTGATGTCTGCTACGTGGACCAGGGCACTGGTAATTTGGCATGGCAGTGATTCACATTCATTCCTCAAAAAGCATTGAAATCAGTTCCTCCTTGATCGTGATATCTCCTCGAATTCAGAAGTTAGAAAAATGGATTATGAGGTTTTGGAGATCACTCTAAGGAAGACCAACAGAAAAACAGTTATTAAATCCTTCCAACTAAGGGCAGTGAAGAACATTGTGCTGTATGAGTAGAAGAAAAGGTACTGCCTTACACTGAGCTCAGCACTGAGCCAGCTGTCACTGTATTGGTAAATAGAAAAGCACTGATACCTTATATTCGTGTCATTCTGAGTGTGTCTGCAGTTCAAATGTAAAAGTAAACCAGGAAGTGGAGGTGGCAAGCTGATCATTTTTGGAATGGTGGTTCTGTGGAATTGTAGGGAAAAGAGTACCAAGATTAAAAGTGCCGGTTTTTGAAGGCAGAGTGAGATTCCTTCAAGCTGCAAAGCACTGAATTAACATGAGCAAACTTGTTATATTTCAGGTACAAAACTATGCAATTCCACTTCCATTGCATTTGTTCTCTGCAGTTTCATACTGTCTATCTAATTCAGTAGTTTGACAGGCTGTAAAATTAAATAATAACATGTTTTCTAGACACAGTTAGGAAAAGAGATTTATTTAATGTACTACAGTATTGCTGGAACTTAATCTAGAAGTTATTTTTATATACATCCATTAAGCTTTAAGATTGACTTGAAATTACAAATCAATATAATTAAAATCAGTGTCTGTAAGAATGTGTTCAAAATGGTTTTGCTTGTGAAGGGAACTAACACTGACTTCACCACTGAAGCAAAGACCAGATTAGCTTTTCTTAGGAAAGGATATCTTCATTCATGAGGAGAACTCCTGTCATGGAGTTTTGCTCGTGTAGAAGGTATAATCAGGTAAAACAGAAAATCATGCATTTGTAGGAATTATTTACAGACTTTTAAGAGGGAAACTAGCAATATTATTGAAACTTAATTATCAACGTTCAGTAATTATTCTATTCAGTTCTTCTGCAAGACATTTTTATCATTCTGATAGATGTGTCAGCTGGTGGATTATGTTAATTTGTGGGCTTTTTATTGTTTGTTGATTAGTTTTGTTTTTTCTTTTTTTGTTTTTATGTAGGAACAGTTTTGGATCTCACTTTTCATGAAACAGTTTCCTATATGAGAATTTTATTTGAAGCCAGATTTAATTGGTAATTGGAGAAGCGTCATGAAACGGGTAGGAGCAGATGTTAACTGTTTTTGGGCAGATTTTTTTCTTATATTTGGCTCTCCAATTTAAGCTATCTGTAAATAGGGTGTGACCTTTCAGAGTTACCATTGTGTTTACCCAGATTTTTGTCAAGATAATCCAGAAAATAGTTGTAACCAATTACAGAACAGAGGAAAACCTATTCATTCATGTTCAAATGAGCCCAAATGGAATTTAAGTATGTTGATTTTTTTTTTTTTTGTCATGTACTCACTGCAGGAGTTTTGCAAGCAGGTGTTCCACTTGGGCTCTGTATCACGCACTGGCCACGTGGATGCGGTGTACAAATGGAAATAACTCTGCTGACCCTGAAAAGAGTAAAAGCAGGAGAGAATCTGTGATGGGTGAGAGAGGAAAAGTGCACTTTGAAGCAGGGGATGCCCTGCTGGCACTGCTTATCGCATCCACCACCAGCATGTTCCTTCTCTCTCTCCTTTCTGATGGTTTGTCATTTCTCAAGGTTCAGTAGGTAATAATGCACTTGCTTAGGGAGTTTCTGCTTCCCACTTACATTTATCTAAAATGGTTGCCTATGTGTGTGTGTGTTTGCCTATGTTGACTAAAACTCTAACCCTCTGTATTGCTCTGAATGCATAGTATGCTTGCCTCTGCTCCTGAGACATCCTGTCTCTGAGATCCAAACATACCCTGAAACAAACCTGCTCACGCTTTAGCCACACTCACCAAGTCAGGATGTTAGCTGGCAAAGGAAAGCAACTCCACTAGTGATGCTCTAGCAGGCTTGCCCACTGATTTGGTTCTATGTGACATGCAACTTCACAAAGTCATGCCACCATCCATTTTCTATTATTAACCAAAGGTATGATTGTGAGGTACACACTGAAGGGTACACACTGAATTTTGTTTGAATCTTAAATATTAAAAATCACTATATCAGAGTATAAAAAAATTGAAGATTCTTTCTAATCAATTACTGATACGCACAGAGTGGGACCCTCAGGGATTCTTTCCCAGGTTGCTGGAACTTAAACCATAGATGAAGCATATGTTTGTTCTCTTCTTAGTAAGTTTAATAGTATTTCTTGTCCTTACATTCAGCATGTTATCAATTGAATCCTCGATTAAATTGTGATAACCTAAATGCATTCAGCAATACTATTAGAAAGTTTTATTAATTTTAGTATATTAATAGTTTGCTAATAAATAAGGGGGAATTGTGGGAATACAAGAAAGTATATTTTGAGCTGCATCTGTGGAATGGGATAAACAGCATGAGATAGGAGCACTGAGAACCAAGGACACTCCAGAAGAAAAGGAAAACAAGTTCAAGTAAGCTGTGTGATGGCAGACTCCAACTGGAAGGAGTGTGTGTGGCTTGGAAAGACACAAGATTGGGTGAACACCTGTATGCACGGTTAAGGACTGCTTTGGGAAGTTATACTGTTGTTATGTTAGGGTGGGTGGGAAAGTTACAAGAGAAAACTTGTGAAAGTATGTAAGGGATGTTGAAGCCTGTAATAAATGATTTGGATCATTCACATCCAAGTCTGTGCCTCAGATGCTGCAGTTGATCCAGCCAGTGTGCATGCTTGTCAGAGAACCAGGCCAAACCACGACAGTTATGATAGAATCACAGAAAGGTTTGGGTTGGAAGACCTTTAAGACCACCTAGTTCCAACTCCTGCTACATTCAGGGATACCTCCCTCTAGACCAGGTTGCTCAAAGCCCCATCCAGTCAGGCCTTGAATGCTTCCAGCAAGGGAACATTCACAATCTCACAATGGTGGCCAGATTAAATTCTTGCTGAGCTTTTGCCTATCTCATTTTCCCTCTACATACCTTTGTGATGTCCTTGTTTTCTTCCTGAGTTTCCCAACCCTTCTTCCAACGATTGTGTACTCTTATTGCCCTGGAATCTCAGCAAAAGCTCCCTGTTCAGCCTGACTATTCTACTTTCCCTGTTCCAGCACAGGAAGGCAGCTTGTTCCTGCACCTTTGCCAGTCAGGACTGACTTTCAATGGATTCTCGCAGCCAACTTTCTAACCAGTTTGAAGTCCGCACTCTGGAAATCCAGAGTAGTAGATTTGCTGACCACTCTCCTGACATCACTAAGAATAGAGAACTGAACCATTTCATAACCTTCTCTGTAAGGTGTTGGTTTAAAGGGGCACTTCCCTTGGCAGATTCTCTTACCAGATATATAAAGAAGCTGTCTGCTGTATTATATTTCCAGCAATTGTTAGGTAAGTTGAGAACGATGACTAGTGATTGCATGATGTCTGTCAGCTGCTTATAGAATGCATTTATCTCTTACCCTGATTGGGTGGTCTATAGCAGTCTCCCACCAGGATGTCAGCCTCCTTGGGCCCTTGATCTTCACCCATTTTGATGCAGCGTTATCATTCCGCACGCTAAGCTCTACAGAATACCATCTGTATTCTGAAAGAGAGCCACACCCCCACCTATCCTTCCCAAAGAACTTATACCCTCCATTGCAGGACTCTAGTCATGAGAATGGTCCCAACATTGTTTCATTGATGGTGACTAAGCCACAGTTTTCCTGTTGCACAGTGGCTCCTCCTGTTTGTTGCCCTTGCTGTGTGCACTGGTGTAGATATACTTCAGCTGGGCTGCCAGTCTCACCCCAACCTTGCAGTGCTGCCCCTAGCCTCATCTCTAGTGAGACTGGTTCATCCCCTTTCTCTTCAAGCGTAGTTTAAAGCCAATGGAGCCTGACAAATCCTGGCCTAGTATTCTTTTCCTCTTCTGATCCAAGAGGATTCCACCTGTTACCAACAGACTTGGTGCTTCATAAACCACAGTCAATAAAAAAATTCCTCTGATGGGACCTGCCTCTTAGCCATGTGCTGATCAGGTGGGTCTTCCTGCTCCTCCCAGTATCTTCTTCAGAAGGGATGAAGGAAAACACCACCTAAGCTCCCACTCCATAAACAAACTGCCCCAGTGTGCTGAAGTCCCTCTTGATAGCTGCTCCTAGCAATCTCATATCTGAAATACCAAGAGCAGGTAATAATCTGAGGACACCCCTGACCAGGCAACTTCTATGTGATGTCCCTGACTCAGGCTTCAGGGAGGCAGCAGTCTTCACTGGTTGGCATATTAGGCGTTCAGTTCCCCACTGAAGGGAGTCTGCTGTGACAATCACCCTTCTTTTGTCCTTGACAGAGCCTGTCTTGAGGCACTGAGATGACTGCCACACCATAGACAGCCCTCTGAAGGAACTTCCTTTAGTTTCTTCACTTACCTGTCCTTCATGTCCTGGGGCTTAATACCTGCTAGGCAAAGGCACCTGGGTAGGTGAGATAGGCTGGAAGTAGGGGCAACCTGCTGCCCCAAGCAGGAACTTGTTTCCATTCCCCCTTGCCTACGAAGTCCCCTCCTTCTGCCTGGCTTTGAAGGGACTCTCTACTAACAGAATGCCCCCCAGTATCAGCCTGGTAGAAATGTCAGGTTATCCACCAATCTATCTCCCACCATATACTACTTACATGCCATGCCCCATTTGCCCAGCCTGCTCACTATGCTCTGGGTTGCTATACTGCCTTTGTGTGCATGAGGACTTTGTTGCTGGTCCAAAATAAAAAACTCATCAGAACCATTGGTGACTGTATGGGAACTGCTGAACCACCGATTGATCACCTGAGGTGAGCATTGAGTCAACTGTAGGAGCACAGGTGAAGGCAACTCACCTTGTGACCAGAAGGGGTGGCGTCTGGCTCCACCTCTCCCAGACCCCATTTAAGGACTGACCACCACTGGGGGAAGGATCTCTTGTTGGAGATCCCTCCCCTGTGGAGTTTTGGATGAGCCTTGATCATCAGCAACTGATGAGCCGCTCCTTATTTGCTGGTTGTCTTTATGCCATCTGGATAAACCATACAAAATACACCATCCACCTCCATTCTTTTGGGTGCATACTATTCTTTCAGGTTATTCACCCTACAATTGGAGGAAGGAAAAAATAGTCATAAATAGATATCTTTCATTTGGAGTATCTTTAAATGGGGTAGGGGGGAGAACGTTACCCCCCTAGAACAAATGTTCCCAGGTCAAATCCTGGGATTTATAGGGTCACTCTATTATGGCTTAGCCACTATTGCTGAAAAATAATGGAGACTGCTATGGGTACAGGGACTGTTTCTCCTTCTCCAACCCATTTAATGGATTATTTCCAGGGTTTAGATAAGGGTGTACTTATTACCAAGGAGTGCCAGCTTGCTGCATCTGGTGTGACTTGGCCCTTGGTAATGGTGTTACACCAACTGAAAGTAACAAATAACAACATAGAATGTAAGAACTAAGTATTAAGAGACCATTTTGAGAAATTAGAGCAGCAATTGGGCACGTTAACAAACAAAAAAACAGGACTAAATGCCCCAAAAAAGCAAATATGTAGCATTTCAGTTGTGGACACTCAGGTCCCTAAGGTAATGGGCCTGATTACCTCAGAGGACGAGGCCTTTAAATCAGATCTCAAAGCTCCATCTATGATGGATCCCATTGATATCTGCCCAATTATAACTCAGAAAACAAAGAAAGTACAAAATGGACCAGCAGGGATGCCTCCTGACCTGCTGAAACATACTTGCATGTAACAGCTCTCCCATGTGTGGCAAATGAGTTGATGGACCTAGTACAATCCATCAAAAGCCTAGGGAAAGCATGCCATCATGGCTACTAAGAGTATGGGATACAGGAGCTGAAAGTGTATTAGTTAATAGGACAGAAATGTCCAAGCTAGCATCTATAACTGTACAAGTCCTGAGGCAAAGATTATATGCCGCCATCCAGTGTAATAATGAAAACCACTCTATTGTAGACTGCAGCATGCCATCTAACATGGCTGATTAAAACAGACGTACTGCTGGTTTATGGTCCTCTATGGAGGCCCTCCAAACATACATTCAAGGATTGGGTATTGTTATAAATAGATCCAACGGACTAGGAATCAAAAATTCAACTATTGAATTTTATTAATCAAATTGAGCAAAGAGCAAAGAGGCAATGCAGCGCTGGGCGACAGGGGACTCTGCATTCCACCAACTGTCGCAACAATTGAACCAATACCCGATCCTTTTATACAGTCCGTCTTCCGTATATGTGTCCTTGATCCAGTTGTTGTTAGGGGGTCTTCTTCTGCCTCCCGGTGGTCGTATGGGTTGAAGTAAGTATTCTTCCTCCATATCTTCCTCTTGACCTTGTCTGGTGTTTTTTCCTTCTCTGGTATGTTATTCATATGAACAAATCTCATTGGTTAATTGCATAATCACTAGTCCTTGAGCACTTGAGCGTGTTTAGGCTAGCTCCCGGTTTTTGTGCAAGTTTTGTGTTTTCGCAAGCTAGGCTTCTTTATACGTTACATGCTAAATCACAAACTACAGTTACTTATTTACAGGTTCCTTCCCTCTTACCACGAACAAAAAGATTACTTTCTCACAATTCCCTCCTTTTTCTTTTATTACTATTTTTGTTCGTGGTATCCCTGTACCTCTCTTTCATTAAGCTCCAGATAATCCCCTGTCCTTGTTTCATGGAGGGGCTCATATTTGGCCCTCAAGAGCATCAAATGGAAAGCCTCTAATCTCCTTTTCACTATAGAGATTAGTTTATTGAAAATACAAGGCCCAAAGGTTAACACTAGGATCAGTAGTATTAAAGGACCCGCTATAGTGGACAAAAGGGTTGTCATCCATGGGGAGCGATTGAACCAAGATTCATACCAACTTTGTTGCTCTTCTCGTTCCCTTCTCCTCTGTTCTAGTTGTTTTCGTAACTCTGTCATGGTGTCAATTACTACCCCAGTATGATCTGCATAAGTGCAACATTCTTCCCTTAGAGCTACACACAGTCCTCCTTGTTGTAAGAATAGAAGATCCAGTCCTCTTCGATTTTGGAGTACTACCTCTGATAAGGACCTGACTGATTTCACTAATCCATCTATTGCCTTCTCAATTCGGCTTAGATCCTCATCTACTGTGTGTCTCAAGTCCTTGAATCCCTGTTTTTGGGTTACTAGAGATGCTACCCCAGTTCCCATCCCTGCTCCCCCAACACCTAATAGCACCGCTATTGTTAGTGCAGTGAATGGTTCTCTTTTTATTAGATGGTATTCTGGGGTAATCTGATGCTCATAAACATAATCCTTAGGATGATATGATATTCGGGGAAGAATTAAAACTTGTATGCAATATTCTGATGTCTCATTAAAATTATCAATCGACAAGCATGGAGTAACTCCCAGGTTATTACAAATCCATTTTGTGTTAACTGCAGGAATGAGCCATTTGGCTGGCTTTTTCGGATCTGAGATTGATACCTTTACTTGGCAAAGGTGTTTTCTTTTTTCAGGTATACTTCCTACACACATTCCTTTGCCTTTCACCTGTGCCACTGATAATCCAGGTGTGTTTTCTTTTCCCTTTCTCCAAACACATTCCCTGGGGTTTGTTCCATTACTTCGTCCTGGCTTAGCAGGGGATCCTACGGCTTCATAAAAGGGCGGTCTTGCTATATAGCACAACCAACATCCCTCAGTTAGATTTGGGTGAGTCTCATTTAGGACTTTAAATGTGGCCTGCATTATTTTCCACAGTGCGTTATATTCTTGAGTGGATTGATCATCTGGCCAATTAGTGGATTCGTTTTCACTCTGGGTCTCTTTTACTCCTGGGGTTATATTATTAGGACGCTTTGTTGTGCTCGTCAGACTTTCAATGTTAGCAACTGGATTGGGTCCTATAGGTACTGGGTCATGTGAGACTGGTTCCTTTTTTATGAGGAAGTATCCTCCCCGGTCTTTTCCAGATTCCCATAACCTGGCTCCCCAAAGTTTTCCCGTCAACCATACTGGATCATTAAGTCGATCCCTGATAACATCGATTTGTATTGCCTGGCAATTACCAATGCTTACTGGTGCACTACTCCATGATTCTATTACAGGAGGGTTACAACCGCGGGGGAACCATCCGAGAGTTATATATTTATCCCGTTCCCCTCCGGGGGTAAATCCATGAGCTACTGTCTCACAACCCCAATATGCACAAAAATAATGTCCAGGATAATTACAGTAAGGTTTCCCAGGGTTGGATGCAGGGCAAAAATAAAATCCGATCCTGTTTAAGCAAGGTTCTACCGGAATAATGTCGCAGGGGTTGCATCTAAATGAGGGACTTCCTGAGGTTATGACTACATGGAGGACCCGATGATCTTTCCATCTTATTAATGACCATTTGAAAGGTTCATGGCTTTCATGATTTGTCTCTGCTGTTACAATAAGGGGTCCTATAAGTTCTTTAATCATACATAATTTGAGAGCTAGGAGAAGTCCACTGCTGGATTTATTTAGCTTTTCGCCATTCTTTCTTTTCTTATTCCCAATGCTGTTCCCCATCCAGCCTTGGGTCTCCAAAAGTTCTGGTGCCATCTCAGTGTTTACGTTCCATGGGAGTTCCCTGTTTCCGCCTTTTATCCCTCTGCCTCGCCCGCCAACCAGGTTGCTGCTGGCTGCGGGGTAACCCATCTTCACGGCAGCAAGGATCTCAGGGGCAGGTATCACTCCTCTCTCCTTCCGGTGGTGAGGTATTACACTGAGGCTCCTTTGTGCACTTTATTTTTATAATACTTATGTTGGGTGGACCCAAAGGCTCATCGGGTGATGAGGTGATGATAATAAGATTCAGAATTTATTTCTTCGAAATATATCTATCACTAAATTGGGGATCCCACTTTTAACTTTCGAGCTGCCACCTTCCGGTTTGGGACCGGAGCAGTCAGCTCGCGCTGCCCCTCCCAACAGGGCTGACACATACGCCTAGGAGCCCTCCCTTTTCCAGCAGTGAACTTACCACAACTCTTTACAAATTTCACAACAGGAGCAAGCAATAAGTGACAATTGCAATTTAGTCATTTACAGATCGCCCCTATATCATTATGTCTTTGCATTATTTTAGTTTTCCCTATAGGGTTAACATGCAAACCCTTCTAGATATTTATTCAGTCAATCCCTACAGCCGTGCATCAGTTATATTCAGGGCAAATTTGGTAGACTGACCTCACTTAAAGTTCCATCAAACATTTGTCCTTTAAGTTTTAGGAAATGACTTTCATTCTTCTCTATACATAAACACAAATTCCTTTCCCACACTTAACGACTTTCCATAAGTAATACACAATTAATGACAAAATTAATGCTATCACAAACCCTATTAAACACTGTACAGCGAAGGGTAGGTGTTCAAACCATGCCCCAATCATTTTGCTTCTTCAGGTAGATTGAGATTTCTTCATCAAAGAGATTATATTGGTCTTCTTCGATTGTTCACAGAGGTCCCTGTGATGAAACAAATTCCCCAGATTAAGTTTTGTTTATTTCGATTTTCTGGACAACTTTATCTTCAGATCCCCTGCTTGGCTAGTGACTTCCCATTCATTGTTTTCTACTGGACCTTTAACACGACTGGCGTGTGTCCATCCTTTTTCTGCAGTTCGAACTGCCGTATTAGTGGTTAAGAGTACTAAATAGGGTCCCTCCCAACGGGGTTGTAAAGTGGCTTCTTTCCATGATTTTATAAGAACCCAATCTCCTGGTTTAATCTGATGTAGTTTAATATCAAGAGGAGGTCTTTGGGTTATTTGACCTCTTTCCCACAACTCTTGTCTATATTTCATTAATTCACTGATATAGGTATTAATGGTCTTATCCAAGATATTTGGATGATCATTAGGAACTCCTGCATCGTAAGGCATTCCATATAACATTTCGAAAGGAGATATTCCAATATCGGCCCTAGGTTGTGCCCTAATATTTAACAATGCTAAAGGGATACATTTTATCCATGAGAGTTTAGTTTCTAGTGTCAGTTTTGCCAATTGCTTTTTCAACTCTCCATTCATCCGTTCCACACGCCCCGAGCTTTGGGGATGCCAAGGAGTGTGTTCTTCCCACTTTATTCCCAGGGCTTCCGTCAAGTTCTTTATAATTTTAGATGTAAAGTGGGGACCTTGATCAGAGTCAATGACCTCAGTGACTCCGTATCTAGGGATTATTTGTTCTAAAAGGATCTTTGCAACAGTCTGTGCAGTCGCTCTAGAGGTAGGGAAAGCCTCAATGAAATGAGTGAGGTGGTCTATAATAACTAAAATATATTTGTAGTGTCCTACTTTGGGGAGTTCTGTAAAGTCAATTTGGACTCGAGAAAATGGTCTTACCGCTAGGGGTCTTCCACCCATAGGTACCCGTCTTTGTACAGCTCTATTGATCTTTAGGCATATAGGGCATCCTTGGGTAATTTTCTTTGCTAAGTCGTGGAGACCTATAGCCATATACTTGGTGGCGAAGTGGTCTACCAGACCCTGGCTTCCCCAGTGAGTTTGTTTATGTAAGTTAGTTAGGATATTAAAAGCTATCGATTTTGGTAGAACTTCTCTTCCATCTGATAGATACCATTTCCCTTCCTCGCTCTTAGTTACTTCCATTTGAGTAAGTTTCTGTTCTTCCTTAGGAGTGAACACGAGAGGTGCTATCTTCGATTCTGTATATTGTGGTTTATCTTTTGTTAGTACTAATACACGCAATGCAGCTTGTTTAGCCTCTTGGTCTGCCATGTTGTTTCCCCGTGTTTTATAGTCAATTCCTTTTTGATGCCCCCTTACATGTACTACAGCTATTTTAAGCGGTCCCCTTAATGCCTGCAAAACTTCCCTTATTAGTTCCTGATGTACTAAGTCCTTTCCCTGGGAGTTAATTAATCCTCTTTCTTCCCAGATTTTTCCAAAAGTGTGTACTACTCCGTAGCTATATTTAGAATCGGTATATATTGTTCCTGATTTTCCCTCCAATCTTCTTAAGGCTTGCAGAACCGCATATAGCTCACAGGCCTGTGCCGACCAGGAGGGGCTCAATGGTCCAGATTCCAGTACCTTTAAGGTTCTCCCGTTTTTTAGTGCATATCCTGATTTCCTTTTTCCATCTATCACCCTGGAGGACCCGTCTACAAAGATCCTTTCTCCCTCATCTAATTCTTCTTCCTCTAAGTCCGGTCTAATCTTCGTCTGATTCTCAATAGTTTGAAGGCAATTATGTAATAATTGTGATTCCTCGGGTCTGCCATATAAAAATTGTGCAGGATTTTGTAAATTAGTAGTTTCTAGGGTTAAATTTGGTGCTTCTAGCAAAATACCCTCATATTTCAGTAAACGAGAATCTGAGATCCACTTTTCAGCTTTCTGTTGTAAAACATTCCGGATATTATGGGGGGACAACACCCTTATGTCGCTGTTAAAGGTAATTTTTCTGGCCTCTTCTACCAATAAAGCACATCCTACTATTGCCTGCAGGCAAGTGGGCCATCCCCTACTCACTGGATCTAATAATTTTGAAAAGTACCCTATGGGCTTTTTCTTTCCAGCCCATTCCTGAGTCAGGACTCCAAATACTGTATCATCGTCTATATTGACAAACAAATAGAAAGGTCTCTTAAGATCAGGGAGACTTAAAACCGGGGCATTGACTAGATCTTCTCGCAATGCCTGCCACTTTCCCTCGTCATCTTCACCCCAAGTTATCCTTCCCTCGAGGGTTAACTTTTGATATAAAAATTTTACTTTCTTACTATAGTTCTCAATCCATTGCCTACAATATCCCACTAATCCTAAAATCTGCCTTATTTGTCTTTTACTCTGGGGGGGTGGCAGGGACGATATTCCTCTTATTCTTTCTGGATCTATCTTCTTTTCCCCCTTAGCAATATAGTGACCTAAATATCTGACTTCTTCTTCTACAAACTGTAATTTTGTCTTTGAGACTTTGAGGCCTTTTGACCCTAGAAAATTAAGGAGTTTAACACTTTCTCCCCTAACCTGTTCCTCCTCTTTTCCCGCAACCAACAGATCATCAACATACTGGATAAGAGTAATTTCTGGAGCTGGTTGATATTCTTGCAAAATTTGTTCTAGGGCCTGCCCGAACAGATTTGGGGACTCGGTAAAGCCCTGTGGTAGTACTGTCCACCTCAGCTGCTGTTTTCTCCCTGTGTCCGGGTCTTCCCATTCAAATGCGAAATAATCCCGGCAAGACTCATCTAGAGGGCAAGTCCAAAATGCATCTTTCAAATCAATTACACTATACCATAGGTTTTCAGGGCTTAATTTACTCAATAAGGTATAAGGATTAGCAACTACAGGAAAGCGAGATATTGTCCTCTTATTTATTTCCCGTAAATCATGTACCAAACGATAGGTACCATTAGGTTTCTTTACTGGCAATATGGGAGTGTTGAATGGGGACATGCAAGGTTCCAGTAACCCCTGCTTTATAAGCCTCTCTATTTCTGGCTTTAGGCCTCTCCTTCCCTCCAATGAAATGGGGTACTGTTTTATTTTTATAGGAATTTCAGGGTCTTTAAGTTTAACTGAAAAAGGAGGTATTTCCAAACGTCCTACACTTTCGATTGTATACCATACTTCAGGGTCAATCCTTTCTTCATCCTCCACCCTTAAAGGGCAAAGTTTAATCTTTATTTCCCTGTTCTTTACTTCCAAGCTTATCCCCAGTTCTATAATTAGATCTCGTCCCAACAAATTGAATTCAGCTTCTGGTACAATTAGAAAATCTCCCAATCCTAATTTAGATTCTGTTTCTATTTTTACATTTTTAACGACCCCTACCTTAAAGGGTTCTCCCTTAGCTCCTACTACTAGGGCTGTTTCTCTGGACAATTCACATCCAGAGGGTAGTTGTTGTATGGTGGATCTCTCAGCCCCCAAGTCCACTAAAAATTCTATCTCTTCTTGTTGGGGACCTATCTTTAATTTTATCAAGGGCTCACGGTGTTTCTGGGTCCCCAAGAGGTAAAGCCCCTGACCTCCCTAATCTTCTTTAAACACCTTTTCATCTTGTATCCTACTTCTACAATTTTTCTTTAGGTGGCCTTTCTTCCCACAGTAGAAACAAATCCGTTCTTCCTTTCTTTCTTTTGCTCCCCCGCTCTTCCCCTGATTAGAGGGAGGCTTTTGTAATGTTCGCCTTTCCTGCTTGTCTAATTCTCGGCTCTCTCTAACCGCAGCCACCATCATCCTGACTTGCCTCTTTTGGTTCTCATCGTCCCTGCGAACATAAACCTTCTGAGCTTCCCTTAATAATTCATCCATTCCTCTGTCCTGCCAATTCTCAATTTTTTCGAGTTTCTTTCGTATATCGTCCCAGGCTTTGGCCACAAACTGTGTTTTCAACAGAGCTTGTCCTAACGGGGTTTCAGTATCTAACCCTGAGTACATTTGTAAATTCTTTCGTAACCGCTCCAGCCAGTCATTAGGGGATTCCTCTTTCTTCTGTCTTTCATTGAATGCCTTATTGATATTCTGGCCTCTAGGGACTGCTTCCCTAATTCCTTGGATAACTATACTTCGTAAATCTTGCATATGTATCCGGTGATTTGGGTTTTGGTGGTCCCATTGGGGCCTTTGTAGGGGCCATTTTACATCTGCCTGGGGTCCCTGGGCATGTTGGGCGTCCCAAACCCTCATTCCTGCAGTCCTAATCATATGTTTTTCTTCAGTTGTAAATAAGATGCCTAGGATGGACTGTAACTCATCCCACGTATATGTATTGGGGCCTAGAAATTGGTCTACCCTTTCCGCAACCCCTAATGGATCTTCCAAAAGTTTGCCCATCTCTTTCTTAAATTCCCTAACATCTCCCGAATTTAAAGGTACTGAAATGAACCCCATTTGCGGATTGGGACCCCCCATAGGTACCTCTCGTAATGGATATAGATTCTGTTGACGTGTCCGACTCCTAGTTTGAGGGCCCAAATTAGGGTCCATTTCCTAATTATCTGGATTGTCCTGATTATTTATTTCAGGCTGTGGAAAAGGGGGATCTATCGGCTGCGGTGGGACGTATGGTGGGGGTCCCATAGGGATCTCCTCTTCTCTACGAGACTTCGGTCTCTTAGTCTTTCTATCTATTTCGGACAATTTGAAAATTGAAACTCCCGGTCCCCCTGGGCGTGTGACCCAGATAGCCGCATATTCACTTTCTTCCTGACTAAAGGGAGTCTTAGCGTTTACCCAGAAATTTAGACGCCGCTGTACCCAGTCTTCACTAGATCCATATTTCGGCCACCAGACCTCGGGGCCAATCTTTTGATCTCCCCATACTTCTATGCAATAATGAATCATCTTGGCTTTACTCTTATTTCCTGTCCCAGGATAATACCTCCACATTTCTAACATGAATGCTAGAGGAGAATCCTTCGGGACTGGAGGACGTTTCATGGCTACAGGGGCCTTGCTTTTTCCCTGTCCCATCTTCCGGAGTGCCTTCACTCAGCCGTGTATGCGTTCCACTCGCTTCCCCTCGTTCGTGGCTCACGCCTTCGCAGGCAATGAGAACCGCACTACTAGAGGGTCCACACTCGCTTGGGTTAGTCCGTGCTACCGGCCCCCTCTCACACACACACCATTTGTCACACTCCGGGAAACCCGACCCCGACCGAACGGAAAACCCCTGCCAAAACGGCAGTTACTTACGCGTCCCGCGTCTTCGTCCGGACTTCTGTGCACAAAATTTATGGGGTCGACCGGTCCTGTCTTGCCTTTTTGCTCATAAATTTCGGATCGTTGGTAGGAGTGAGGCAGGGAATCAAGAGTGGGGCCGCCAATTCCGGCGGGGCGCCTCCCCAACCCTCAGAACCCGGCCATTATTCCTATCCGAGTCACGGCACCAATTGTTATAAATAGATTCAACGGACTAGGAATCAAAAATTCAACTATTGAATTTTATTAATCAAATTGAGCAAAGAGCAAAGAGGCAATGCAGCGCTGGGCGACAGGGGACTCTGCATTCCACCAACTGTCGCAACAATTGAACCAATACCCGATCCTTTTATACAGTCCGTCTTCCGTATATGTGTCCTTGATCCAGTTGTTGTTAGGGGGTCTTCTTCTGCCTCCCGGTGGTCGTATGGGTTGAAGTAAGTATTCTTCCTCCATATCTTCCTCTTGACCTTGTCTGGTGTTTTTTCCTTCTCTGGTATGTTATTCATATGAACAAATCTCATTGGTTAATTGCATAATCACTAGTCCTTGAGCACTTGAGCGTGTTTAGGCTAGCTCCCGGTTTTTGTGCAAGTTTTGTGTTTTCGCAAGCTAGGCTTCTTTATAGTAGTGTCTATCCTTTGTGGCAAGTGTTTTCGCAAGCTAAGCTTCTTTATACGTTACATGCTAAATCACAAACTACAGTTACTTATTTACAGGTTCCTTCCCTCTTACCACGAACAAAAAGATTACTTTCTCACAGGTATGAAGAAGGCCATGTATTCTGATGCATTTGAAAGTCCAGACATGGAAAAACTTATGGCAGGTGTGAGAGACCTGATACTGCTGCAAGCACCTTCTCATCTTTATGGGACATTGGTCTCCATACTAAATCCTTTAGTCACTTCAGAGGCCATTATCCAACAAGCAGCTCAGCTGGTAGCAGACCTGGGGGAAACTGAGCACATCAGAACTTGGCGCAATGTCCACGTGGTAGAGGAAGCTGAGGCTTTCCAATCAGAACCCAGAAGACTGCCCCACGGTCACCCCGGTCAGGCCCCGTACGGGTGTCTTGGAGAACCATATTCAATAATCTTATACAGGCTGGGATTGTATTTGCTAAAATTGATGGGCAGCCTGACCGTATTTTATTACCATTATAGAAACAAATAAGAAATGATTGAAAATTTCAAAGTACTCCCAGAAAATCGAGAGTACCAATAATACAAGAAGTGCCTACCACAACCTGGAATTTAGCTGATGTTATAATACCAAATAGGAAGAAAAAACCTCCACGAGTGTCTCGGGTTACAGTGCCTGAGCCACCCCTGGTAAAAGATCTCAATCTGGCAAAATTCATGGAGTGCCGAGGGACATTGGTTTCCTTAGGGCATCCAGATGGGACCAGAGGCCCTATGTAGAACTGTCAATATTTAGGTCAGAAACAGACATACAAAGAGTAATGGCTTTGGTAGACACCGGTGTGGAAACATTGATTATATATGGACATCCATAGAAATTTAATGGTAATAGAGTGATGATTGGTGGGTTTGGGGGACAGTCCATTCTGATCACCCAGACATCGTTGAAACTGAGGGTTGGGCATCCCCCACCACAGGAGTATAAAGTGACTATTGCCTCAGTCTGAGAATATGTCTTGGGCATAGACATTTTATGGGTCTGGCTCTCCAGATGATTCTGGGAGAGTTCAGACTTCGGCAAAGGTACATGAGTATTCGGGCGGTACAGACAATATTGAGGGGCCATGCACAACATGAGCCCATTTGTTTGCTGAAATCATGCTGGATTACTAATGTAAGACAGTATAGAACTGCCCGGGGGGACAAGATGAAATATCAAGGACGGTGCAGGAAAAAGTAGGTATTATATAACCTGCACACAGTCCATACAATTCCCCCATACAGCCAGTGCAAAAATCAGATGGAACACAGAGAATGACAGTGGATTATAGAGAACTAAATAAGGTCACGCTGCCCATCCATGGGGCCGTACCCAATATTGCCTCCTTAATGGACACACTCAGTAGGGAAATCAAAACCTATCACTGTGTCCTGGATTTGGCAAATGCGTTTTTTAGCATACCTATTGCTAAAGAATCACAGGATCAATTTGCATTTACATGGGGAGGCAGGCAGTGGATCTTCCAGGTCCTGCCACAGGGGTACATGTATTCACCAATCTATTGTCATAATTTAGTTTCATGTGACCTGGCTGACTGGAGGAAACCGAATAACGTAAACCTATACCACTACACTGATGATCTCCTGTTAACATCCAACTCACTGGAGGTGGTAGGAGAGGCAGCAGATTCATTAACCACCTACCTAGGTGAAAGAGGATGGGCTATCAATCCTCAAAAAGTGCAAGGTCCAGGACTGTCTATAAAATTTCTGGGGGTAGTCTGGTCAGGAAAGACCAAAGTGCTACCTAGTGCTATCATAGATAAGGTTCAGGCATTCCCAGTCTCTATAACACCAAAGCAGCTGCAAGAATTTCTAGGTATATTGGGATATTGGTTTTCCTTTATACCTCATTTATTGCAGCTGCTGAGACCTTTGTGTAGACTCACAAAAAAGGGCCAATTATGGGATTGGGGGAGAACAGAACCTTCCAACAAGCAAAACAGGTGGTGAAACAAGCCCAGGAACTGGGTATATTTGATCCTACCCTCCCAGCCGAATTGGATGTTCATGTGACTCAGGATGGCTTTGGCTGGGGCCTGTGGCAACGTCAGAGTTCTGTTCGGACTCCATTGGCTTCTGGTCTCAGGTCTGGCATGGAGCAGAAGAGAGAGATAGTATGACTAAAAAATGGCTATTGGCTGCCTATTCTGCATTACAAGCAGAACATAGCCAATAACCCAGACGGCCAAAGTCATAGTTAAGACCATTCTGCCAATTCAGG
The DNA here is from genome assembly GCF_038088225.1 of Cyrtonyx montezumae. NCBI lineage: Eukaryota > Metazoa > Chordata > Aves > Galliformes > Odontophoridae > Cyrtonyx > Cyrtonyx montezumae. The sequence continues at coordinate 16,414,874 of NW_027071903.1, forward strand.
GGTGGGTAAGAGATCTGACCCATCTTCCTAAGATAGGGGTGGCCCAGGCACAGACAGTGGCATGATGGGTCACCTATCTCAGTCAGAGGAGTAGTCTGTCTTCATTGCCACTGAAAGAAGAGCTTCAAAAGATTGTAGGCCCAGTGACATATCACCGTGATGCACCAAAAGAAACCTTGGTTACTTCACCACAGAAGAGTCCCATCCTGGAAGGAAAATACCCCATTCCTGAAGATGCCTGGTACATGGATGGGTTCAGCAAGTGGAGAGCAGTAGCATACCATCCTGCCACTGACACAATCTGGTTTGAAGAGGGGAATGGTCAGAGCAGCCAGTTGGCAGAGCTGCAGGCCGTGTGGATGGTTATAACCAAGGAACCGGGTGATAGTGTCCTGAATATTTACACAGGTATTTGGGCTGTGTACCAGGGGCTCACTCTTTGGATTGCGCAGTGGGCCACCCAGGACTGGACTATCCATGTCTGACCATTCTGAGATAAAGATATGTGGTTAGACATATGGAATGCAGTTAAACACAGAACTGTACGTGTCTACCATGTTTCTGGTCACTGACCCCTACAATCACCAGAAAATGATGAAGCTGACACACTGGCCCAAGTTAGATGGGTCAAGAATTCACCATCAGAGAACATCTGCTGGTTACACCAAAAGCTGCAGCATGCTGGACAGAAGACCATGTGGACAGCTGATAAAGTATGGGGACTGCCTGTACAACTATCTGACATCGCTCAAGCGATCCCACTGTCAATGACACTGATAAAGATGTTAAGGATAAATCCCAGTGCAGTAGTATCTGTGTGTTTATAGCAAAACACTGGAAAGGTGATGGTAATTAATGGAGATGTATAGGATAGTATGGGACCTGAGCATGATGTAAATGGTATGGTCTGCTGCCTGGCACACTTGAGGGCAAATTCTCTGGGCAGATGCTTCTAGCCGCATCTTTCAGCCCACAGCCAGTAACCAGGGTTGAGTAAGAGTACAGAAGTAAAAAGAATCACTGCTCACAGGGATGTTGCAGGGCAGCTCACTGCTTCAGCAGTCTATGCTACATGGCTCATTCTGGTCCAGGAGCTATCCCACTAGTAGAGATGTTAAAGAACTGCTCAGGACAACACCATGCTTAGGAAGACAAGGAGATTGGGGTGCCGGGCACTACCTACAAAAAAATTAAATTGCTCACTAGCCAGAGAGGAAAGGAAGAAATGCAGTAGAAATTAGGTGCTTTCACAAAAGCAGTCTTGCCTAATGTGACTGGGTGATTGAGTTACTAAGATTGCATAAAGAAGATACATCCTGCTTAAGTGGGCTAGGAGGGAAATTGTTTTGAGGTACATTTGTAGTTTTGCATCCGGTTCCACATGTCCTTTTGGTCCTTGAGATGCATAGGAAACAGAGACACGATCACTGTGGTTCTCCACACTTGACTGTGTGCTTCTGAGACCTAACCCACAGATCTGCAGGACATAAAGACATTACAGAAAGGTCACATTTTATACAAGACTGCAAGTTTGAAGGACTAATCTTAGCAAGGTTAGTTATATAGATTTTGCCATTAATTGTTTCTGGGTCTGTTTTGAAACCAGCGATTTTGAAACCAGATACTCAGTTGTTATCTGAAAAACAGTGTGTATCCTTCCCCCTCAGGAAGTGGTTAAGATGTTTTTATAAGAAAGAGGGATTTTTTTCTTGAACAGTGTCATACATTTTAACCACAGTGTCCTCCTTCAAGCAGGCAAAATCTTGAAGCTTGTGAGACAAATGTCTGTTTGTTTTTTTTCTTTTTTCCTTTCTGACTACTAGTTTTTCTAACAAATCAACCCAAAGTATTTCCTGTTGGCCTCTTCCTAACATTGATGAGTGGAAAATTAGTATCCTGTTTTTGCACATTCTGAAGTCTGCACTTTCATTCCTTATTGTCATATTTACTCCTGTCTTCACTAATTTATCTTTAGATCCATCTTAAAAAAATAATTTAATCTAGGGGAAGAGTATCTTATGGTAGATGATTTTCTAATTCTCAGTGGTCACAGGAAGGACAATTGAATATCAACTGTATATCAATTAAATATTATCAACTAAATACCAATTTCTACCCAATTTCAAAAGTAAAAATGTTGTGCAAACATTCAATGTTGTGCAACACTTCAGTGTAATAAGGCTTTAGTTTGATCTTTATTAAGGAAACCTAGAAAGCAGGGGCCACATATTTAACAAAGAGAAAAATGTTACAAAGAAGAGAATCAAATGAAAGTCCTATTATAAATCTAGAGTGGGTCCTGTAGAGATCAACAGAATTCACTGACACTAGAAAATTACCACTAGTTAAGTCTTTTAAAAATTAGAACTGTACGGTCTTTCCTCTGTGCCTAGGGATCCCTAAGCAGTATAGCATTGCTTCTGTAGACAGTAATGTACAGGTATGACTAGAGATGGTATTTTTAAAGCATAGTAAGTATAGTAAGCTCAGTTTTACACTTCCAAAACTAAGAAATATGGATACTTAAATGCAGTGGATAAAGTAAGAGATATAAAAAAAAATAATAAAGTATTCCCACTTAGAAGATGATGAAGGAAATTTCCTATGGAAATAAGAAATAGCAAAATATTGTATTAACAATCAATGAAACTGAAAGACAAAAGTTCAAGACTATTAACAGTTTAAGATGTCTTTCAGATGATGTTAACTGAAGAGCATCTTGCTGAAGAGATGGGACTTAATCAAATCTACAGGAACTGGGAATGGGGGAATTGCTTCTGTGTTTTCTTAGATGCTTATTGTCAGCAAAGTTGAACCATGGTGTTTAAATTATGCTGCTATATATTCTCTCTTACTCTTCTTCAGTCCACTGCTGGCTCATTTTCCTGGTACCTAAAAGAGAAAAAACTGTTTAATGAGATTTGTTAATTTGGAATGAACTAGATAATCTTTTTGGTCATTTTGGATACCTATTCACAGAATCACAGAATTGTAGGGGTTGGAAGGGACCTCTAGAGATCATTGAGTCCAACCCCCCTGCCAAAGCAGCTCCCTAGCCCAGGTTGCACAGGTAGGCATCCAGGAGGGTCTTGAATGTCTCCAGAGAAGGAGAATCCACCACCTCTCTGTGCAGCTGTGCCAGTGCTCTGTCACCCTCACTGTGAAGAAGTTCCCACGCACATTTGTGTGGAACATCCTATGCCTCAGTTTGTGGCCATTTCCCCTCATCCTATCACCACACACTGCTGAGAAGAGTCCAGCCTCGTCCCTTTGCCTCCTGCTCCTTAGATATTTACAGATGTGGATCAGATCCTGCCTGTGCTTTTGTTTTTTAAAGGCTGAAAAGACCCATTTCTCTCAGCCTTTCATCATAAGGGAAGTTTTCCACATCCTTTATCATCTTTGTGGCCCTCTGCTGAGCTCTTTTGAGGAGATTCCTGGTCTTTTTTGTGCTGGGGAGCCCAGAACTGGACACAATACTCCAGGTGAGGCCTGACCAGGGCAGCGTAGAGGGGGAAGATCACCTCCCTCGACCTACTGGCCATGCTCTTTCTAATGCACCCCAGGATACCATTGTCCTTCTTGTCCCCCAGGGCACAGTGCTGGCTCATGGCAAACCTGTCATCCACCAGGACACCCAGGTTCCTCTCCTCAGAGATCCTCTCCAGCAGGTCATTCCCCAACCTGCACCAGTGCATGCATTTATTCCTCCCTAGGGACAAGACCCTAAACCTGCTCGTTAGTCCTCCTCCAGTTCCTTTCTGCCCAGCTCTCCAGCCTGTCCAGGTCTCGCTGAATGGCAGCACAGCCTTCCAGCATGTCTGCCATTCCTCCCAGCATTGTATCATCAGCAATCTTGCTGAGGGTGGACTCTATCAAGTCAACTGATGTGGACTCATCAAGGTCACTGATGAAGATGAAAACGATGAGGGGTCTGCAGCACTAGTCTTACAAAGACTGACTGAGGGAGCTGGGGTTGTTTAGTCTGGAGAATAGGAGGCTCAGAGGAGACCTCATTACACTCTACAACTTCCTGAAGGGAGGTTGTGATGAGGAGGGGTTTAGCTTCTTCTCCCAGGCAATAAACAGGACCCGAGAAAATGGCCACAAGTTGAACCAGAGCAGGTTTAGGTTAGATATAAGTAAAAACTTATCTCAGTGAGTGGTCAGGCACTTGGAATGGCCTGCCCAGGGAGGTGGTGGAGTCGCCATCCCTAGCAGTATTCAAGAGGCACCTGGATGAGGAGCTACAAGGTATGGTTTAGTGCTTGTGGTAGCAATGGTGATGGGAGGATGGTTGGACTGGATGATCTTGCAAGTCATTTCCAACCTTGTGATTCTATGATTCTGTGTTGAACAGGACTGGACCCAGCACTGACCCCTGAGGAACACTGCTAAGTACAGGCCTGCAAATGGACTCTTCAAAATTCTCTCTCCCTCATTTTCCTTTTCTAACTTCTTGTGTTTGGGGATTGCCCCTTTGTAGTCCTTGCTGATCTGGATCTTTATCTAGACTTTGTGCTCTACCACTGATATGATCTGAGGTACTCTGGACCAGTCTGATGTACAACCTGTTTGACGAGCAGCTGATTAATTAGTCACTGGAAACACAGACTAAGTCATTGGAAGATGAAACAGCAGAGCTGATATCACCTGTGTTGTGTTTACAGCCCTCCCAAGGGCTCCCAAGGACTGAATGACATACCTCAAATATGAAGAGACAGATACTCATGAGTGTGTTGAAGGCGATGCTTTTTGCCAGCAGGACTCTCAAACCCAAAACAACCATGAACAGCATGTTCATTTTCTCCATTTTGACATCTTAAAAAGAAAGAAGAAAGAAAGAATTTTGACATCTTAAAAAGAAAGAAGAAAGAAAGAAAGAAAGAAAGAAAGAAAGAAAGAAAGAAAGAAAGAAAGAAAGAAAGAAAGAAAGAAAGAAAGAAAGAAAGAAAGAAAGAAAGAAAGAAAGAAAGAAAGAAAGAAAGAAAGAAAGAAAGAAAGAAAGAAAGAAAAAAAGAAAGAAAGAAAGAAAGAAAGAAAGAAAGAAAGAAAGAAAGAAAGAAAGAAAGAAAGAAAGAAAGAAAGAAAGAAAGAAAGAAAGAAAGAAAAAGAAAGAAAGAAAGAAAGAAAGAAAGAAAGAAAGAAAGAAAGAAAGAAAGAAAGAAAGAAAGAAAGAAAGAAAGAAAGAAAGAAAGAAAGAAAGAAAGAAAGAAAGAAAGAAAGAAAGAAAGAAAGAAAGAAAGAAAGAAAGAAAGAAAGAAGAAAGAAAGATGGAAGCGAGTGTGATCTTGGGTCTTGACACTAACAAAATTACATAAATTAATAAATGAAAATTCACACGATGAAAGAGGGAAGCATGAACACAGGGAAAGATGGCAGAAGAATGTATTCAGAGACAAGAGGAGGAGAAGGCTGCGCATTGAAGAATTTAATTTCCACTGCTGATTTATCTCATTTAAATTTGTCATCTATTTAACCTGTTAACTGGAAATAGCAGGTTATTCCTCAGTAAAGTATTCTGACATTTCTACACCAGAAAAAGCATTTTTTTTCATGTCTTTTTATGGAATCCACAATGTGTAAACTTACTGCTTAACCAGTATCTACAATTCAGATATTTCTGTACCATTTTCATATGTTGCTACTGAACCCCCAATAAAGTGCATAAGCAACATTATTGGTTGAGGTGACTAACCTTTTTTAAAGGCATCTGTAATGTTGCAAGCATTCTCTGCTTCCAGTTCTTCATCTTTCTTTTCTGTTGAATGATTGAGAATGAGAAACACTATAAACTGTATCTAAAAACGATGAAACAAAAATTACAAAAAGTACACCTATGCCCTGTTTCCCAACAGTAGATAAGCAGAAATAGAGTATCAGATGGAAGGCAGGTCATTAATTCTGAAATTAATATGAACAGTAAAACTAGCTGTTTACATGCAATTACTACAAAATCAATCAGGACTGTTGAGACTCTCCTTTTTGAAATGCACTTTACCATAAGAAAAAAAAAAAAGATTTAGAGTAAAAAATCAAATTTCTTATTTTTCTTTTGCTTTTGTAAGTTATTTCAGTCTTTCTACTGTTATACTCATGACTTGAACTGTATTGCCTTACATAAAAGTAGACTCCCAAACATTAAGAGTTTTGGTTTTGGCTTCTGCTTGGGTTTTTGTTATTATTGTTGTTGTTTGGTTGCTTGTTTTTCCTTTTTGTGTTTTGCAAAGAAAACTCCAGGTGCCTATATAGTTGAATTAAGATAGATTTCAATAGTTTCTTCTTAATATCTAATTTCCACCTAACTAAGTGCCTAAAAATATTTCTGACTGTACCTAACTTCTTGCTGTTAAGTGCTCAGAGAATAAAAAATTATCTTGGAAGAGCCACAGAATCAGATTGTGTTTGCACCTGGCAGGATTCTACTCGCTACAGTCTTGTTCCCCTTGTGCACTGCTTTGCAGGTCCCTTATGTATCTGGTTTTATGCCAACTACTTTCAAGGTACTGTACATCGCCTCTGATGTGAGAAGAGGTTCCTTCAGATCAAACACAATGCCATTCTTGGGCCCATCAAGACTGATGTTCTTGTAGAACGTTCTTGCCAAACAAGCCATGTTAAATACATTGTCATATCATTTGTATTCCTTTGATTTAACTGCAATGAGTTCTGGTGTAGAATCTTCTTGTCTTTCTGAAAAAGAAACATAATTTTGTGATAGCTTCTGCATGCTCTTCTGAGAGCTAACTCATCTGCAGTTCAGACACAGTTCAGTAATGTTTGTCCCCAACAGCTAAGTGTCTTTCTGTGTTTATTTTTTTTTCTCAAGAAGCAGATAAAAGACAGAAAGGGAGCATAACTGTGGGATTTTGATTGATGGTTTTAATTCGGAGAGATTACCAAGTTATGAGATCTTTTCATGGCATAATGCTGAACTATCCTAAGGAGCAAAAATGGATCCTCTGGATCCTAATAGAGGAGGTTAGTGCCATTTCACATAACTCATTTACTCTGTCCTCTCTCTGCCTATTCATTCAAAAAAGAAACGAGTCTTCAGGAAATCTGTAATGCATTCTTGCACTAAGCACATATGCTTTCAATTAAGCCTATCCCTAACATTACTTTGAAAATCTACCAGTTAAGAATAAGATATCTCTGGAATGTTTAACCTCAGTTTGGAAAAGATTTCCTCACATATTCACATACATTGCCTATCCTGGAAGTTCAGCTGTTGTGACTTGGAGCTGATTCTTGCCTCTTTCCTGCATGAGCTGGTTTAAGCAGAAGGCTTATAAGGGCTTTGTCTGCACTTATGCTACAGCTCCTACAGTATCACAGTATCTGGATAGGACAAACTCTCTTCGGACCCCACCTAGAATATTGCATACAGCTTTGGGGCTCCCAACGTAAGTAGGACCTATTGGAGTGAGTCCAGAGAAGGACTATAAGAATGATCAGGAGGCAGGAGCAATTCTACTTTGAAGAAAGACTGGGGTTGTTCTAGAAAAGAAGTCCCTGGGGGAGACGCAATAGCAGCCAGTCAGCATGTTAAGGGGACCTACAGGAATGCTGGAGAGGGACTCTTGATCAGGGAGTAAAGTGTAAAGATAAGGAATACTACCTTAAAAGTAAAAAAAACCAAAACAAACAAACAAAACAACAACAACAAAAAAACCAAAAACAACCAATCAAACAAAAAACAACCATCATGTAGATTTAGCTTAGATATTAGGAAGAAACTCTTCATGATAAGAGTGGTAAGCCACAAGCTGCTCAGAGAAGTTGTGGATAACTTATGCTGGAAGGTGTTCATGACCAAGTTGGATGGGGCACTGAGCAACCTGATTCAGTGGGAGCTGCCCATGCCCATGTCAGGGTCGTTGGAAACAGCTAATCTTTAAGATCTGTACCAACACAAGCAGTTCTATGATTCTATGATCCTATGTTTCTATGGACCCTGTTGATCTGAGCCCTGACTTGAGAACTGACCAGAATTCATACCTTGGGCATCCAAGCCTAACCTACTCATTCAGCAGGGACAGTGGGATGAGTCCTGGATGGTGGTCTTCTGGCTGTTATCACTCCTGTCTGTTAGAGACCAGCTAACCCACTGTTCCCTGACAGCTCAAATGTTTAAACTGGCTGCTTTTCTGTCCTCAAAACTTACATTGCATAGCTTAATTTTGGAGACACTGACAAGGGTAATATTAATTATGTTTGTCTGAAGGGATAGCCATGTGTCTGTTCCAAAAGGTGTGGTTTCTGATTTTGCCAGAGCTGATATAGTAGCATACTGCTTACCCTGCTTGACTCACTGCAACAGATGCTTCGAATGTACCCATTTTGTACGCTTTGTTTTGTGCATTTCAAAATGGCAGATTTATGCAGGTCAATTGCATTCAAAACAAGCCCCTTTTCATCAGACCTCATCACTGGCAGCTAAGTCTCGACAGTTTTTACTACTTGTATATCAAGTAACAAATCCCCACTGTTTCTTGTTCAGAAGGGGAGGGATATCAATCTGTACTGAATACAAAAAAACATACTGAAACATAGAAGCCTTGGCACTGCTGCCCAGATTGCTGTGGGTGCCCCATCCTTAGAGGTGCTAGAGACCAGGTCTCCACAGGTTTGTAAAATGGCATTGGGCAATTATTTCAATATATGGAAACCATGGGAGCACTGAAACAGTGTACGTGAATCAGGACAGAGGAGAGGGTAAGTGGAGGGTGGTGGTATGCAACTGAATGTTTTAGGACAATAGAAATTAACCCAATAAACTCCTGTATTGCCCTAACTTTGACATTCCCACACAAAAGCCACCTTTTGGAGGGTGGCATTTCCAAATATGCAGCACTTTCCCACTTTTCAAGCAGTTATTGCTAAAAAATGTATGTCCTGCCTTTCCATAGGACGTCTTTTCTCCTGAAACACTTTACATCTCCATTCTCCTTTCCATGCACCTTATTTTTACACAAATGAAAGAAAACAACTTTTACCTCATATTAAAGCAAGGACAGAATGCCATCCCCACTGTGTATAACTAATGCAGTGTTGAATTGAGTAGTGCAACTAATGAAGGGTGAGGAGGAATGCTAGGGTTGGGGATCTGTGAAGCAATGCTGATGCACACCACAAAGATACCAGTATTGTTGCTCCTGAAAAGATTTGTCATGTAAACTCAGAACCCAGACAACTGGTTAGAAAGTACTTGTTCAAGAGACTCCAGTATGCAGAAGACTCAAACTGCAATATCCCACTATCCCCTTGGCCACCCCAAAATGAAGAAGTGAATTTGTAGTAAAAACAAGCAGAACTTACTTGATTCAATGGAGAAAGTGATCCCACCTCCAAATACGAGCTTGTCTGTTGCCACAGTATTTCTGCATAGTCAAAAAAACACTTTTCTCACCACACATCTAAGGTGTATAAAATCAGAGAATTATCAGCTACTGCAAAGGGTCTGTGAATGGAACATCATGAAAACTCTATAAAACGATGAGGGAAGAAAACAGTATTTTTGTAATAGCACGATTTCATACAACTTGATGCAGTCCAAATCCTCGAAAACCATTTTCTCTTCTCTTTTGCTTGCTCAAGAAGCAGTATACTTCCAGAATAAATGCTCACGGGAATTGTGCAGTTTTCTCCTTTGGTACTTTTAATTCTTTCTTTCTTCCTTGAGATGTTTGCTTCCTTTTGCAGTCTCAGGTTTTTGCATTACGTCCTAGAGTGTTTGTACCAATGTGCTACACCAAGTTCTCAACACAGTGATATCCTTTGTTACAAAAAGTGCCTCTTCCTTCCCTTTTTCTTCACAGGAATTCAGATGAGACAGCCACATACCATATAGGGTGCTTTATATCATACATATCACGCAAAGAAGTAAGAACCTGTACCAGGGGCAAAAAGGGGTATTTGAACCTGACTGGGACCTACAGGATGATAATGTGACTCTGGGAACTCTTACAGATTTTAGCCTAATGTAAAACCAAAAGTAGCATAAGTATGATTCTATGACAAATAGCAAAACTGTATAGTGTTTCAGAAATGTTTGTTTGCATGCTGATGTTGGACTATTTATTTATTTACATACTTATTAATTTATATTTGTTTTTGGCAAGGAAGGAGAGTTCTCATTCTGGGTTTTTAGAATGGTTATCTTTCTTTATGGCCCAGGGCTAAGGGTGATTTAGGATCTTAGGAAGGCATGTATTTGCCACCAGTTCTTTATTTGGTTCTTTATTTATTTATTACCAGTTCTTTATTTGGTAGAGTGATACTGTGCTATGGGATGAGCTATTAAACAAGTAATTTGCTGTGGATGGTACAAAGCAGATTAATAAAAGTCTGCATGATGGTCAGATTCTGCATCCTAACTACCACTTGCCTCTAAAATGTTGTGTGAAGCATAATGTTCAGGGGAAAATAAACTTCACATTCCTCAATGTTAGTTGTGTTGAGATGCTTCCTTCCACAGGTATGGCTCAAAACAATAAAACAGAAGAATGCTAATGTAATATGTAACTGATCTGTATTAAAAAAAAAATCTGTGATTTATTGTGTGGTGGCTTTGAAATAAATCCATGAACTACTCACAAGTGATCAACAGCTGTGCTGACTCACTCATTTGCTCATGAATGGTCTAGACAGTGTCTTCCCCTGAAATTTGGATGGACTATTCATCAAACACTGAAACTGTGGGGGAAGATGTAACTGTGAGTGAGTCAATAAAGAGATTATCAGACTGTTTGTTAAACCTTATCACTGTGAAGCCTTAGGAGACTGGAATGTAAACACTAAGATTTGTAGTAGATGCTGTAAATCCTGTCACTGTTGGGATGCCTGTGGCCTGTCATCATTTTTCACTCTTGTCTGGGAAAAGCTATGGCTAATTAACTGATAACAGGAATTGTTAAAGAACTGGAATCTTTTGTCTGTAAGAATGGTATATAAGATGTATCTTGAACACAATAGAGCAGAACCATGGGAAGAAGAGAAGTATACTGATGCTAGCAGAACTGAGAGACTCTCTAACTCATTGATGTGTGCTGACAATTGGCACCCGCAGGGAACCTTGGAAAAGAGACCTGAAACCTAACCTGACTTGAAGACTGACTGGTCTGAAGTGTGTTGAGATAAATGCAGCATACATTGAGAAAAACATGAACAACCTAGACAGGAGTATGGTGAGACAAACGTGGCAGGCGTTGAGATAAACGTGGCAGGTGTTGAGACAAACACAGAGCACATTGAGAGAAATGTGGAAGGTGTTGAGATAAACGTGGAGCAATCCATTCAGGAGCACACTGAGATAAACACTGCAACCTGAGGATTCATCATCCCCAACTGCTCTGATTGCCCTTCACTGGACAAAAGTAAGACTGCATTACCATGGGGAATAATATGACCTCAGAACAAAAAGATGTCCCAGTTACTTTTCAAATTATTCTTAAAAAATGGGGAAAGATGGTGCCCTCTGACACTTTACATCAAATGCTTGTATGGGCTACCAAGAGTGACCCCTCGATCACAAATCAGTTTACAGTACTGAAGTATGGGACTGGATCAGGTGAGGCTATGGGATGTTGCTACTAAGGGTGATAAGACAGCATTCAAGCTGCTCAAGATTTGGAGAAAGATTTTTGAATCCCTAAAGAGCTATGTACAATCAAAATCTGAATCCTCCAGTCTGCCTGAGGGCAAGGGAGAGGCTGCTTGCTCTACTGATCAGCCCATAATGCCATTGGCTCCCCTGCCACCATCATCAGATGGGGGTTTTACTGCCTCCCCTCTTGATGATCCTGGCAAACCTTTTGATCCTGGCCCCATAGATCCTGAAGAAGAGCCAAATTTTTCCCCTCCTGATACACGTGATGTATGGGAACTTATTCGGAGGGAGGCTAGGAAAGATGGAGATATGGATATGTTGAAAGTTTTTTCCATTATTGTAGGCCCAGATCAAGAGCCATGCTGGGAAGCTTTATCATATAGTGTACTGCGGGACTTGAGACACAGTTGAAGATCATGGTCTTGGAGCCCCATACACAATTAACTCAATTCAGTCAATATGCAATAGCTCTGTTCTCACGCCACATGGTTTCAAAACGATGTGTCGTCTTATTATGACTGAGATGCAATGAACTATGTGGGAATCCAAATGGAGAAGTCTGTCACCGAATCAAGCAACTGAAATTTTAATGTTACCATGCAGAAATCTGCTTCGGGATGTGGGTGTGACTGCTTCAATAGGGGAAGAAGATTTCTCCACTCCAACTCAGCAGGCAAGAATTGCTGTGGAAGGACTGCAGCAAGTTAAGCATGTAGCTATGTGTGCCCTTTGGGCTGTGCTGGGGGCAAGAAAACAGAGGCAGTCTTTTGTTAACATTAAACAACAGCCTCAAGAGCCATAAATGACATTTTTGGATAGGCTCAAGGAATCACTGGAAAAACAAGTGGACAATGAACAGGCAATGAACTGCATATTTCAGCAGTTAGCGACTGAGAATGCAAATGCTGATTGCCAGAAGCTGTTATGTGTTCTAAAGAATCCCACTGCTGAGGAGATGATTAACACGTGCATGAATATTGGCACACATCAAAATCAAATCACACTAGCAGCCCAGGCGTTTGCCCCTATATCCCTTAACCAGCAGCACAGATGTTATGGCTGTCATCAATTCGGGCACCTTCGTGCAAGTTGTCCACAGAAGGGCAACAGATCACAACAGTTATGCCCAAGATGCAAAAAAGGCAACCACAGGGCATGCAGTTGTCAGTCAAAATATGGTATCAAAGACCGACCGCTCACTCCACTGGGAAGCACAACAGGTGGGCATGCAAGGACTGCAAATTCCACTCAGGTAGCAGCCACGGCTTGTATGCCAGAACCCAGGGCAGCACCAGGGTTGATCTGGTCATCTTAAAAGACACTGCAGTTGCCTTAGCCCCCACAGGATTTTATTATGGACCTCTGGGGAATTTCTTCTGGTGGCATTTCTTATTGGCCGATCTACTGTTACTCGAACGGGACTTTTTGTTTTTCCTGGTGTTATTGATTCAGATTACACTGGGGAGATAAAGATAATGCTATGGACATCGACCTCCTCCTCACCCCCCCTGCACTGTCCCTGCAGGGAGTCCTATTGTGCAGTTGGTTTGCTTTCAACCTAACCTGCTGCTATGGGCTATTGTCTCACAGGGAACAAACAGTTTTGGCCCTGCAGCACTTTGGCCAGCACAGGGGCCACTGAAGAACACTCTCACTTCCCTGATGGGAATAGGGGGACATGCTTTACCTAAGCAAAGCTCTGTAATTATCAATATAATTGGACCTGAAGGCAGAGTCGCCTCTGTTTGACCTTTTGTTTTACACAGCCCTGTGACATTACAGGGAAGAGACTGTATGGGACAATGGAGACTTACCCTTAGCACAATTTTTTCTTAAGTGCTACTGTTCAGCAGCAGCAGACCCCACCTTTAACCTCTAAGACTGACAAACCTGTATGGGTCAACCAGCGACCCCTTACTCACAAAAAGCAGCTGCATTTACATAAATAGGTCAGTGAGCAACCTGACACAAGACACACTGTTCCCACAACTGGCCCCTGGAATCCACTTGTATTTATAAGGAAAAAAAAAAGCAGAAAGTGGAGACAATTGCATGATTTGAGAAAGATCAATGAAATAATAGAAGACATGGGTGCTCCTGCTCCCCACCATCTCCACCAATCTAGTGGCCATATGAGACTATTAAAGTGTGAGGAAATTCTTGCTGATCACTCCTTGGTCTTCCAATTGACAAATCAGCTTGTGAATGGGAATCAGGGGGGACCGGTTGGTGCAATATTGCCCCTGATGCACCACCGTGGTAGCAATTGGCACCCACTGTTCTTCTCTTAGCAACCCACAGCAGAAGAGAGACTGTGCAAGGCAGACATCTACCTAATGCATTCTGTCTCCAAGGCAGCAATACCAAAATCTCACAAGTACCCTTTTGGGTTTCTTTAAGTACCCTCCCATGACATAATCTATATGAAGCATTCACAGAGCCTGTGGTCTAGTCATCACAGGGTGCTTTTGCCACTAATTTATTTCTAGGTTCACTTCAGCCTACAACACAGTTAGCTCTTGGGATCCCTTTATCACTCCAAAAATACAGATGGGTTCTGCCCCTTTACAAACTGATGATATTAGAGTACACTCTTGTTTACTAAAGGCTCATAATCCCGTGGTTCTGTTGTGCCAGGCCATCAAATCCATGCAGTCCAATAAATCCAACTGTCCATCCACCTGGCTGGAGGCAGAGCCCCTCTAGTCTCTTCATTGCTCATTTTTGTTGTGTGAACCAAAAAGCTCATTATCAAACTATTATTAGTTTTTTTAATTATTAATTATCAGAATTATCAAATTATTAATTATCAGAAATAAGATTGTCTGTTCTGTCTAGGAAACTGCCCACTGGAAAGTAAAGCAGACATTTTCCTGAAAGAACCCTCTCTTGTGACTGTTTTGCCTTGCAACTCAAAACCTGTGTTTCTAGGATACAGGTGGGTTTTCCATCCCACTTCCTCATATCCTCTCCATGGTCACACAGGGAAAACCACAGGATGGCATGTACTGTATACCTCCAATAGTCTTTGTCTTGAGCAGAGGAACACTTACTTTTCTTGTCTGAAGTACTGGTTTGTACAGGTCTGTAGAAGAAAACATTTTTTCCTTCTCTTCAAGCAGCTAAACCAGTTTCTCCACAGCCAAGTCACAGGCTCTTAGAAAAGAAGAAAGACTTTCTTCGTATTGCCAGAGTTGGTCAGGCAATTCACCCACTGTTTACTCCTCCCCTCATCCCAGGTCAACAGACAGTGAGTTGGTATATGAGAGTAGTGAACTCTGTGCAAATTTCAGTCACATTGATTGCATGTACCTTATATTATCTGGATTTTGGAATAACTGATTCTGATTCTTGCTCAAGTCAGTATTATACATCACCTCCAGCACAGTTAATTCCCTCAGATACTGAACATTCTTTCCACGGTTCTTCACTTCCTTGGCTGACATGGGATACTGTCCCTGTAGGGATGCTGTTCATTCACAGCTGATAGGAGTTGCACCCAGAGGTGGCGAGATTTTTCATTTTTTTGGCCACAGCTTTGTCAGTGCCCACTTGCCTAGGAAAAGGTTTCAGCTTCCTGACTTCCATGACCACTAAAATTTGTATCCACATACATTCACTGACACTTGCTGAACCATTTAGGGAGACCAAGCAGTGGATGTGATCACAGTGAAGCAGTGGGTGGTACGTTTCAGCAGTTACAACAGTGGTAGTGTGTTACTTACACTGGTACAGATTTTTACAAGTGCAGCATGGAACTGGATGAGGTTTAATGAGAGCAAGTGTCTTGCACCTAGGGAGGAATAACCACATGCACTGGTACAGGTTGAGGACTGACCTGCCACAGAGGAGCTCTGAGGAGAGGGACCTGGATGTCCTGGTGGATGACAGGTTTGCCATGAGCCAGCACTGTGCCTTGTCAGAAAAGGTGGCTTGGGGTGCATTAAGAAGAGCATAGCCAGCCGGTTGAGGCAGGTGATCTTCCCCCTCTACGCTGCCCTGGTCAGGCCTCACCTGGAGTACTGTGTCCAGTTCTGGGCTCCCCAGCACAAAAAAGACCAGGAATCTCCTCAAAAGAGCTCAGCAGAGGGCCACAAAGATGATAAAGGATGTGGAAAACTTCCCTTATGATGAAAGGCTGAGAGAAATGGGTCTTTTCAGCCTTTAAAAAACAAAAGCACAGGCAGGATCTGATCCACATCTGTAAATATCTAAGGAGCAGGAGGCAAAGGGACGAGGCTGGACTCTTCTCAGCAGAGTGTGGTGATAGGATGAGGGGAAATGGCCACAAACTGAGGCATAGGATGTTCCACACAAATGTGCGTGGGAACTTCTTCACAGTGAGGGTGACAGAGCACTGGCACAGCTGCACAGAGAGGTGGTGGATTCTCCTTCTCTGGAGACATTCAAGACCCTCCTGGATGCCTACCTGTGCAACCTGGGCTAGGGAGCTGCTTTGGCAGGGGGGTTGGACTCAATGATCTCTAGAGGTCCCTTCCAACCCCTACAATTCTGTGATTCTGTGAATAGGTATCCAAAATGACCAAAAAGATTATCTAGTCCATTCCAAATTAACAAATCTCATTAAACAGTTTTTTCTCTTTTAGGTACCAGGAAAATGAGCCAGCAGTGGACTGAAGAAGAGTAAGAGAGAATATATAGCAGCATAATTTAAACACCATGGTTCAACTTTGCTGACAATAAGCATCTAAGAAAACACAGAAGCAATTCCCCCATTCCCAGTTCCTGTAGATTTGATTAAGTCCCATCTCTTCAGCAAGATGCTCTTCAGTTAACATCATCTGAAAGACATCTTAAACTGTTAATAGTCTTGAACTTTTGTCTTTCAGTTTCATTGATTGTTAATACAATATTTTGCTATTTCTTATTTCCATAGGAAATTTCCTTCATCATCTTCTAAGTGGGAATACTTTATTATTTTTTTTTATATCTCTTACTTTATCCACTGCATTTAAGTATCCATATTTCTTAGTTTTGGAAGTGTAAAACTGAGCTTACTATACTTACTATGCTTTAAAAATACCATCTCTAGTCATACCTGTACATTACTGTCTACAGAAGCAATGCTATACTGCTTAGGGATCCCTAGGCACAGAGGAAAGACCGTACAGTTCTAATTTTTAAAAGACTTAACTAGTGGTAATTTTCTAGTGTCAGTGAATTCTGTTGATCTCTACAGGACCCACTCTAGATTTAGAAATGGCCACAAACTGAAGCATAGGGAGTTCTGCACAAATATGCATGGGAACTTCTTCACAGTGAGGGTGTCAGAGCACTGGCACAGGCTGTACAGAGAGGTTATGGATTCTCCTTCTCTAGAGATGTTCAAGACTCATCTGTACACCTACCTGTGCAACCTGGTCTAGGGGGTTGAACTGGATGATCTCTAGAGGTCCCTTCCAACTCCTACAATTCTGTGAAATTGGAGGCATTACTTTCAGAGCAATCTATGTATATTTGGCCTAAGATGATTCCTCTTCACTCAGTACAGCCCAGGCAAGCCAAAAGGTAGGGCACCCACTCTTTGTCACTGCCAGGATCAAGGCACCCCTTTTTAAAACATTCTGTCACTTTTTAGGATTTCGCGCTTGTTCAGTGAGGAGTTCCAGACCCATTGGAACTGATAATTATGACTGATACATGACCATATTCTCTCCCACACCTTGCCACAGACAGTCATCTTGCCACGGGGTATACCTCTGGGTGATATTTTTGAATACTTCCTTAACTATAAATAACACAGAAACACACATAGAAGACATAGCAGTAAGATCAGGACAATTTGAACATCCCATGTACATTCAAAATTTTCAGAAACTAATTGAGTTTGCTCAGAGTGAAAAGTGTTTAATAAAAGTTTCCATGAGAAGGTTCCTAAATGGACATCATGAGTCCAAATACCAAATTAAATCCATGATTCATATAATGTGGGAATACAAGCAAGTATATTCAGAGCAGAAGCTGTGGAGAAAGATAAACAGCATGAGAAAGGAAGACTGAGAATCAAGGACACTCCAGAAAAAAAGGAAAACAAGTTCAAGTAAGTTGTGTGATGGCAGACCCTGACTGTAGGAAGAGTGCATGGCTTAGAATGACTCATGGCCCTGACTGGATAAGTACCTGTATGCATGGTTAAAGAGTGTTTGGGGAGTATTTTGTTGACATGTAAAGGCAGGTGGGAAAACATGGGAATGTATATAAGGGATGTTAGAACCTGTAATAAATGATTTGGATCACCTGCATCTGAGTCTGTGCCTCAGACACTGAAGTATAACATAAGCACATGCTGCATACAAACTGCCAGAACCATAAGAAAGCCTATCCCAGCCCTCAGAGATTATGAACAACATAAGAGGTATTAAAAAAAAAACCTTGAAATCAAGACCACATAGGAAGCTAATGGAGGATTTCCAAGGAGTACGGCCATGACCAGAAAATCTGGTCAGCTGTATGACTTGATAAGGAAAGTCACGTAATGTTGTAATGTCGATTCAAGCAAGATTGTCTGAGTGAGTATCTCTGAATCAGTATGATAAAAAATAAAGTGTAAATGATGAGTCAAATGCAGAGACAAATCAACAATGGAGATAATAACAAGACATGAATCTCCCAGCCACATTAATTGATGAGTGATCAAAATCCAGGTATCACTTCCAGGAAATCAACCTGTACTTTGCAACTTATAAGAAATGGTATGAACCAGGGCAGAGCTGGACAGAGAGGGTGATGAAGCTGCAGAGTTCTGCATAGCCATAGGGATGTGCAAGGAAGGGAAAGCAGGATTAATAAAATGGGGATAGGTAAAAAATAGTAGAATATTCATGCATAAAATGAGGCCAGCCAGTGTGCTTTCTCTGACCAGGCACTACAGCTAAACACTACTGTCTCTCCTACAGTCTTATTTTTTCTCACCAAATCTTCTCTTAAACTCTCCCTCTCTGTGTATTCACTGACTCCTTCACTTGTGTGTGTGATGCAAGGCTGGCCTGGCATCCAGGCAGGGGTGCTGGGCATACAGAAATGCCATAATGGTTCTTGAAGGATCCAGGCAGGAGTGATGGTTGGACAGAATTGGAAGGAACTCACAAGGAACATTAAGTCCAGCTCCAGGCTCTTCTCTCTAATGGCTAGTAATGGGACACAGTAACTAACTTAGATGTAAAATTCTAAACTATGACAGGAGAAACCCTGCCTGCTGACTTGTAGCTAATAATTCAGTGTTCAAAATGAAATGATCTTGAGCCCCAAAGCCATATGTGAGTACAAGAAAGAGACACGTGGAATGCACTGATTGTTCCATTGCTTGAAACATTATCAGAATCAAATTTGTTCTTTGACACTGTGAGAAAGTGGAATATGTTACACCATCAGGCTCTTCAGGAAGTCAGTTTGTGCTAGGTGGTTCAGCCCCCTTCAGCCACTGTGATACCTAGACCACACAGTAATGAACAGTCATACAAAAACAGGTTTTCATTTCAGTGTCAGCTGACATCCCCTCTTTGATGTCTTTTGAATGCTGTGTTTTGTCTTTCTCTCTGTTCTTTTGTTGCTGGATAGTCAAACCATAGAGCAATTGCCATAAATTAATAATGTCAGTATCACCTTTTTGGTAGATAAGGTAATAATATGCTTCTCCCACTGAAACATTGCCCTGACTTTGTGAAATTGCATTAGAATTGGAAAACCTGCCTGATCAGGACATTCCTAAAAGGCTACTGCCATCAGTGGAATTTTGTTTTTCTCTCATGGGGTGGTTTATACAGCCTTCCAGCAACCAATGGTTCAACTTTCTCAAATGAGAAAAAGAATTCTAGGGCAGGAGTTGGTGGGGTTCATTGACAAGGCTTTAAACTAGTTTTAAAGGAGGCAGGAGACAAAACCAGGCCAGTAGAGGTGAGCCTAGGGAAAGCATTCCAGGGTCAGGGGTGAGATCAATAGTGATGAAGTGCACATCAACCAGTGCATGCAATTTGGGCAACAAACAGGAGGAACTAGATCCTCTGAGCAGCAGGAAAACTATGACTTGGTCACTACCAACTGAAACATGGTGGGATTGTACCCATGCCTGAAGTGCTGCAATGGAGGGCCATAAGCACTTTAGAAGGGATAGGCAAGAAAGGAGGGGCAGGGCAATGGGGTGTAGAGGCTCTCTATGTTAGGGAGTGTTTTGATGTTGTTGAGCTCAATGCTTAGGGTAAAAACAAAGTCAAGTCCTTATGCATAAGGATTGAGGGAAGGCCAGAAAGACTGAATTTTTCATGGAAATCTGCTATAGACAGATATCTAAGCAAGATAAATAGACTGACAAAGTATTCTATAAGCAGATAGCAAAAGTCACATAATTGCTAGCTCTTGTTTTCAAAGGGGATTTCAACTTACCAGTAATTTGCTACAAATGCAATACAGCAGTGATGAAACAGTCTAGGAGGTTCCTGGAATACGTGGATGATAACTTCCTGTCATATCTGGTAGGGTGCACTGCTAAACTTGCTGTTTATGAACAGAGGATTGGTGGAAGTCATGGTTGCTAAAAGCCATATTGGGCATAGCAACCACTAAATGACAGAGTTCTTTCTCTACTGGTGAAATCAGGAGGAGGGTCAGCTACCTTCAGCTTCTGGAGAGCTAACTTTGAATTGTTTAGGATGTTGTTTGGGGGAGTCTCTTGGGAGTCCGTCCTGAAGGGCAAAGGGATCCAGAAAAGATGGACATTCCTCAATAAGGATATCTTAAAGGTACAGGAACAGACCATTTATGTGTGCTGTAGAATGAGATATTAGGAAAGAAGACTGGCCTAGCTGAAGAGAGAGATTTCCCTGAGAGTCCAGGAAAAAAAAATTACCACCTTTGGAAGGAGGGGCAGGCAGCTTGGGAAGAGTAGAAGGATATTGCTAGGATATGCAGAAATCAAATTAGAAAGGTGAAAGCCTAGATAGACCTTGATCAGGCCACAGTTGTAAATGTTAACAAAAGATTTATTAATGTAAGTCCTTGGGACCAGATGGGATTCACCCAAGGGTACTGAGGGAGCTGGCACATGTGATTGCCAATCCATTTGCAAACATTTATCCTTATTTGTCCTGGTCCACCTGGGAGGTGTTAGATGAGTGGAGACTTGTGAATGTCACACCCATCTACAAGAAGGATTGAGTGTAAGATCCTCTAAAGTGCAGGCACGTCAGCCTGATCAGGGAAGGTCATGGAGCAGATCATCATGAGCGAGATCACAAAGCATGTGGGGAACAAACAGGGGATCAGGGCTAGACAGAATGGGTTAATGAAAGGCAGTCTTGTTTGGCCATGCTCATCTTCTTTTCTGGCCAGGTCACTCACCCACTGGATGAGGGAAAGGCTGTGGATGTAGTGTACCTTGACTTTAGTAGTCTTTGACTCCATCTCCCACAGTATTCTCCTGAAGATGGCAACTTGTGACTTGGACAACTGTACTCTTTGCTGAGTTAAAAACTGGCTGGATGGCTAGACCCAGAGAGTGGTGGTGAATGGAATTAAGTCCAGCTGGCTACTGGTCATGAGTGGTGTTCCTCAGGGATGAGTACTGGGTCTCGCCCTGTTTCTTATGTTTATTGATGACCTGGACAAAGGGAGTGAGTGAATTCTCAGTAAGTTTGTAGGTGACACCAAGTTGTGAGGAAGTGTTGATCTGCTCGAGAGTAGGAAAGCCATGCAGAGGGATCTAAATAGGTAGGATTGATGGCCTGAGGTCAGTCATATGAGCTTCAATAAGATGAAGTGCTGAGTCCTATACGTCATAACAATCTCATGCATAGCTACAGGCTTGGGGCACAGAAGCCAGCAGTGTGCCTGAGTAGCCAAGAAGGACAATGGCATGCTGACTTGTATCAGAACTAGTACAGCCAGCAGGAGCAGGGAGGTGATCATCCTTCTGTATTTGGCACTGGTGAGGCCGCACCTTGAGTAATGTGTTCAGTTTTGGACCCCTCTCTACAAGGAAGACAGTGAGGTCCTGGAGCATGTTCAGAGAAGGGCAATGAAGCTGGTGAGAGTTTTGGAGCAGAAGTCTTATAAGGAGCAGCAGAGGGAACTGGAATTGTTTAGTCTGGAGATTGTAATGAGGTGGGTGTTGCCCTCTTCTCCTGGGTAACTAATGATAGAATGATAAAATGGCCTCAGGTTATGCCAGGGGAGCTTCAGGTTGGATATTATGAAAAAAATTATTCTCAAAGAGAGTGGAACTGTCCAAGGGAGGTGGTTGATTTACTGTCCCTGCTGCTATCTAAGAGATGTGTAAATGTTGCACTGAGGGACAGGGTTTAGTGGTCATGGTGGTGATGAATTGATGGTTTGACTTGATGATCTTTGAAGTCTTTTCTGAAGTCTTTTCTTGAACTTTTTTGAAGTCCAAGACCACTTCACTCCAGAAGAAAAGGAAAACAAGTTCAAGTAAGCGGTGTGATGGCAGACCCTGACTGGAGGAAGAGTGTGAGGCCTGGAACAACTCATAACCCTGACTGGATAAGTACCTGTATGCATGGTTAAGGAGTGTTAGTGGAGTATTTTGTTGGCATGCAAAGGTAGGTGAGGAAGTTAAAAGAGAAAACGTGGATGTATGTAAGGGATGTTAGAACCTGTAATAAACGATTTGGATCATCTGCATCTGAGTCCTTGCCTCAGATGCTGCAAATGGTGCTCACTATGTGGGGCAAATCAAGTCAGGGCTGCGCAAGCCCGGATTAGCAGAGCCACCTGACTGAACTACAGAGTGGTTGTCTGGGGCATGCCAGCACTGTTCTGCAGGACAGGTGATGAGCAGTCGGGGACTATGGGGAGTTCACTAATGAAGGAGCAACAAGTAAATCTTGAAGCATTAGGGATAATTTTGAACTTCAGAATCTACCTGTATCTACCTCAGCATTAGCTACTTTTCTTAAATGGATAAGTAAAAATGTCCACGAGTTACCAAAAACTGGGTTTTCTTTTGATGGGGAGCTTTGGGACAAAGTTGGCACGAAACTCTGGGAGGCTTCTACTAAAGACAAAATGGCCACAAAACTTTTACCCATGTGGTGCTAAATTTCAGAAGCATTCAAACAAATTTGACAAGGAACAGCATGGAAGAGCTCATGAGGGAGGTGGTCCAGACAACACCTCCAGACCAGGCACAGATGGATAGGCAATGCTTTGAAAATAGTCCAACAATATGCCAATCGACTGAGGCAAATGCATTACAAACAGTATGAAAAGCTAGACCTCATGTCCTTATTTATCATTGCATGGATGATAGCAGCAGAACAAGAAGAGAGTCTAAAGCATGCTTTACTGCTCAATGGGCAGGCAGTCCGATCTGTTGGTTTACAAATAGCTGAAGGTGCAACTCAGCTCTCCATGGAAATGTTTCGGATGGAAAATTGCATCTGTCATGGTGTTATCTGTTACTGGTACACAAGGGAAAAGGAGGGAGAGGGAAGGAAAAAAAAACTGCACCATCTATGGCCACACCGCTGCCTGAGCAGAGCTGTGCACTCTGGGAGGACGTGGCAGGAGGGGTGTGGAAGGGTACAGAGATAACAGATGGGTCTAAAAAAAACCCAACAGCAATTATTTGGGAAGGAACGGTAATTTACTAAATCTAACAAAACAGAACAAACTGTGAGAAGGAGAGGTAACCATGGTATGAGGTCTTACCTTAGCAAAACTGCAGGGGAAGCACATGTGCTTTATCACTGTGGCAGTCCGAGGAGATAAATGTGTGCCAGAAACTGCAGTTGGTGTCTGATCCGGAGCTCCACCTCTCTTCCCTCTGGCTCCCTGCCAGAGTATTAACTCTTTAACTCCCAACGTGATGTCCTCATGTGGAATACTGGCATCAAAACTACAAAACCACAATAACAGCTCACACCATTTGGCTGAAAATCCTCATAATAGTACTTCACATGCAGACATTACAGATCTTCAAAAACTGTTAGGGACCATCAACTGGTTGCGACCACTTTTGGGTATTACTACTCAACAGCTACACCCTCTGTTCCAGCTACTCAAAGGAGAACCAGACTTAACCTCTATAAGACAATTAACACCAAAAGCACTATGGTGCTTAGACTCTGTAATAACATCATTGCAACACCAAGACAGTCATCGTGTTTGTTTGCCCTTTCAGCATCTCTTGTAACAATATCAATCTACTATCAACCATATAGTTTGACATGTCAATGGGATACCTCAAGAAAATATCCTCTCATCATCCTTGAATGGATATTTTTACCACATACATTTTCAAAAAACATTACATTAAGTGTGGAGATGTTTGCAATGACAATAGGTGAGGTATACATCGTTTACAAATTTTACAAGGCTCTGATCCAGATTGCATCTACGTATCTGCTACTAAGAAAGATTTAGATTGGATGCTCATGCATTCACTCACTTTGCAAACTGCTATGGCTGATTACACCAGACAAACCTCCACTCATCCCCCGAAACATCAGTTACTGCATAATTTGAGTGATCTGTCCCTTACTAGAAATATTTTACTTTCACATATTCCAATACCTAATGCTGTTACTGTATTTACAGACAGTTCTGGCAAGACACAGCGAGCAGGGGTTCCCTGGTGTGTGACTGCTACGCAGTGGCAGTCATAGATGCTTATCATCAATAGGTCACCTCAAGTTGTAGAGCTTGCTGCAGTGGCTCAAGACTTTCAAATTTTTGCAGAACAAAAGCTTAATATAATAACTGACTGTAATTGTATGTTACAGGTATTATTCAACAAAGTGAAGGATCTTTTCTTAAGGAAGTTGACAAACCTGCCTTGTTTGCACAGCTCAAGCAAGTTTTGCATTATGTCTCTCATTGTACTTTCCCCTATTTTATTATACATATTAGATCACACACTACATTGTCAGGTCCATTAACTGATCCCTAAAGCTGATCAAGCCATAGTCGCCTTTGCTACCCCTCAATTATTCCAACAGGTGCAACTCTCCCATCAATTTTTCCATATAGGAGAGCCTTACAGAAACAATTCCAATTGACAGTGAATCAAGCCCATAACATTATTCAAACATGTCTGGACTGCCTGGCAATTACCCCTTTGCCTCAAATTGGGACAAATCCCCATGGCACAGAATCTCTTCAACTCTGGCAAACATATGTCAATCATGTTCATGAATTTGGCCACCTAAAATATGTGCATGTAACAATAAATACTTTTTCTTCTTACATCTTTGCCACAGTGCATGCAAGCGAATGCAGTCGTGATGTCTGTACACATTGGTTACTTGCCTACGCTGCTATGGGGATCCCAGATATTATAAAACAGATAATGGACCTACATACAACTCTTAGGCCACTAAAACTTTCCCCCAAGAATGGGGAGTTAGACATGTTACAGGCATTTCTCATTCTCCCACTGGACAAGCTATCACTGGACATGCTCATCAAACATTGAAATATATTCTTAATAAACAAAAAATGGGAGACATGCCTCAAGAAAGGTTACGCAAAGTTTTGCTTGTGCTGAATTTTTTGAATCATGATCATACAGATACAACTTGAGTAGGCCATCATTTTGGGGCCTCCCCAGTGCTCAAGGAATGGCCAGTGATTAATGTTTCGAATATTGTCACAGGGCACTGGGAAGGTCTGTTACCACTAATAACTTGGGAATGTGGATATGTTTGTGTTTCCAAGGGGATTGGCCCCACATGGGTTCCAGTGTGATACACTCAGCCTCATCTCAAGGCAGAAAATAGCATTCAGCCCTCATAATAACTGGGATTGTCTGTTTCATATTTATTGTTTTCTAATTTGTTGTATTGTAAATAACTTATGGGTGCCACAGTGAGTGACAGAAAACAGCTGGATTACCCACTGGATGGTATCACTATAACATCAGTAATGGTGGCACAAAAGTGGGTGATTTTCCTGTGTTACCAATTAAGAATTAGAATTATTAGGTATTATTTAGGTTGTTCTGTGCTTCTCCTTCTATTTTTAGTTGTAGATTAAATATAAATTGAACAGGATTTGATGTTACCACTGCTGGAATCTATGAGAATAGCTCTTCTAGTGTAATTTTATCTTTTTATTATCGATTATGATGTTATTAGACTATCAATTAGCCTTTTCTTAATTTGCCAGAACAAAAGATGGAAAGAAATCCCAGACAAAAGGATGACCCTGTACTATAGAATGATTCACTCTCTTTCATCCACTAATCAGAGTTTTAAGAATATGACCGTGAGACAAAGGCCTGTGCTATCTTACTTTGATTCAACATAGATTCTAATATAGAATTCTGGAATATTGCCCAACAGATATTTTATTTCACTACTCCCTTCAACTTGTACCTATATCAGGGACCTAAAGGCTGAAGAACAATCTTGGGATGGAGCAAAATATTCTGATAGTTTTAAGGGAACTGATATTTGTGGCTATAAGTATTTTGTTTTGTAGAGAGAGCTGACCTTAGTTTATTTTGTCTTGCAAGCTGGTGTTATACTTGGGCTATGCACTGGCCACGTGGATGCAGTGTACAAATGGAAATAACTCTGCAGACACTGAGAAGAGTAAAAGCAGGAGAGAATCTGTGATGGGTGAGAGAGGAAAAGTGCACTTTGAAGCAGGGGATGCCCTGCTGGCACTACCATCCACCACCAGCATGTTCCTTCTCTCTCTCCTTTCTGGTGGTTTGTTGTTTCTCAAGGTTCAGTAGGTAATAATACACTTGCTTAGTGAGTTTCTGCTTCCCACTTACGTTTATCTAAAATGGTTGCCTATGTGTGTGTGTGTTTGCCTATGTTGACTAAAACTCTAACCCTCTGTACTGCTCTGAATGCATAGTATGCTTGCCTCTGCTCTTGAGACATCCTGTCTCTGAGATCCAAACACTCTGAAACAGCCCTGCTCATGCTTTAGCCACACTCACCAAGTCAGGATGTTAGCTGGCAAAGGAAAGCAACTCCACTAGTGATGCTCTAGCAGGCTTGCCCACTGATGTTGATTCTATCTGACATGCAACTTCACAAATTCATGCCACCATCCATTTTCTGTTATTAACCCAAAGGTATGATTGTGAGGATTTTAAAGGCATGTGTTGTATGAACCTTAGGGAACATCTGAAAATCAATACATCAGAGTATACAGAAATTGAAAGGATGATCCAGTAAACTACAAACTATTGAGTCCCATATCTGTGCCTGGGAAGATCATCTAACAGATCCTCCTGGTTGTTCTCTTGAACATGCAAGCTGATGAGATGATCTGAGATAGCCAGCATGGCTTCAGCAATGTCAAATTGTGCTTAACTAGTCTGGTGGCCTTCTATGATGGAGTGAAGGAATGGGAGAACAAAAGAAGAGCAACTGATATATTTTGACTTGTGCAAGGCTTTTGCTATGGTCTCACACCACATTTGTATTTCTGAACTGGGGACGATAAGGATTTGAAATGTGAACTGTTCAGTGGATAAAGAATGGTTGCAGACAGAGTGTTGTGATCAACGGCTCCAAAAATATTCAATAAGGCCTAGTGAGGCTACATCTGAAGTATGGCATCCAGGTCTGGGATTCCTAGCAGAAGAAGGACATAGAACTGTTGGAATGGGTCCTGAGGAGTGCCACAAAGATGATCAGAGAGTTTGAAAACCTCTCCTATGAAGAAAGGCAATGAGAGTTCAGTATGAAGAAGAGGAGGCTCGAGGGAGACCCCATTGTAGTCTTCCATTACCTCTCAGTTTTGTGTCATAAGGGTACTTGCTGAGTGTATACTCTGTCCCACCATCCAGATCATTAATAAAAATCAATAGGACAGTATTGGACCCTGCAATACACTGTTAGTGACTGACATTAAAATAGAATTTGTGCTATTGATCGCCACATTCTGGACCTGGCTCTTCAGACAGTTTCCAGTCTCCTTTGCTGCCTGATCCATTCGTTACTTCAAGAACCAGAGTTAGACAGGAGACTGTCAGGTCTTAAAGTTTAAGGAGAGGAGTGCTGTGGGTCCCAGAGGGTCTCAGATCTAGATCTGAGAACTCCCAAAACGCATGAGAGGGCTCAAGCTTGTGCTATGTAACAGGTAGAGGCTTGCTGTAGCACGGTGTGAGATACCCCATCCGGGGATTCTCCACAGCATTATGCAAATGTTTATGCATAGTTCTGCCTATGCTGCACAAGATGAACTTGTTCCATGCTGCTGACACTCATCATTGCTAGATGCCCAACTCACCTTAGTTAAACTTGACCTTTTATCTCTTGTTACTTTTCTTGACCTGACCATCAACTGTTAATCATACCTTTCTGAAGAAGTGGACTTGTGTCCAAGAGCAGAGCACAGTCCCTTCCTTTCAGGAGCTCCAAACCCTCAGTGCTCTCCAGCATTGTCCAAGGAAGGTGCTTCCCATCTCCAACCACATTCCCTATATTGTTAGGAAATGGCTGCAGGAGCAGGAAGGTCACGGTGATATGTATGAGCATAGTTTGCACTGCAGCACAGACTATGTAGAAGATAGATAGACTTGGTAGTCTATTCTGTTTAGCTAGCAGATGTTCTTCCCTTTGTGCTCTGTGTTATGCACTGGCCACACTGATACGGTGCTCAAAGGAAACTACACTGTGTGAACCTTGAGAAGAGTAAAAGCAGGAGATGGTCTGTGGCGAGTGGGAGAGGAAAAGTGCACTTTGAAACAGGGGACGCCCTGCCAGCACTGCCTTTCACATCCACTGCTGACGCATTCCTGCCTGGTTTCTTAGGATTAGGATGATATCAAAAGTCGCCTCCTCCAGAATGTGCTTCTCACTGCTGTTAATTGTTGGGAGTTGTTTTAAAGTTGTTTTTCTCAAGGCTCTCTACCAATGGTTGTGTGATATTTTTCATATGTCCCTGTCTTAAACACTATAAGAATAAGGCTGTCCGGGTAATAAACTGAAGCCTGATCACTCATATATTGAGTCCTTCCCTGCCCGAGAGCAATCGACTCAGACCCTGATATCCTCAGCACTATATCTCTCATTTCTCCATGTGCTGCACAGGGCAGGTTGACTCTTTTTCTCTCACCGTATTGCATAACCTCTTGCAAGCTTTCTCCTCATTCTACAAGCACCAGAAGAAAAGAAAAGTAAATCTCTCCTGTCCTTCCTCCTCTCCTATATCACCTCCATGCTCGCAGTGGCATCTCCCTTGCTCCTGATTGTCCCTTGCTCTCAAGCTCCTCTCACTCCAAAAGTCTTAGGAGACCAACAGCCTTTCCCACTGTGCAATGGCATTGTCTGTGTTTGTAATGCCATTTTCTATTTTTTGTAAGGTCATGTGGCTATGGCTTTTGGCTTTGTAATGATGGTAACTGACCTTAGAAGGAAGATCATAGCATATGAATGCAGTTATCGATCAAATTCTACTATATATTGTAGATATTCCCAGAGGTCTGACAAAGTCTACACCTCTCAATGTCTCGATGTCACAAAAAAGTATATACCTCTTCAGAGATGTTGTAGGTGAGTAGGAGGTTTCCAGAAAACATTTTCTCCCTAGAAAAAGATGCCATCAGCTCTTCCAGGGAAAAAGCTTCTAGAATAATGTGGGACATATTTGAGAATTAACAAGGAAAATCCATTCCTGCCCTCGTGGCTCTCATGCAGAGGCACTGGGTGAGCCCTGGGCACTGCTCTGGTATCTGTCTCTCTGTAGAAAGGAAAAATAGACACAAATAGATATATCATGAGCACTTTAATGTCCGAAGTACATCTCATGTCCCATCTGTCAGACAACAGTGGAGGAACAGAAACTGCCAACACAGCCTAGAAATCTCTCATGGCTTCCTGAGCTGGTGCTCCAGAGCTGGCAAGAGGCCACCCACAGAAGACTGGAGGAGGACCCACTGAAGAAGACTAAGCAATACTGGTATGTGTTACTGCTTGAGGTTTTAAATATGCTGCTGCAAACTGACTCTGCTCAGGGCCAATCCCCAGATCTAGCACATAACAAAGCAAACATCTACCCTCGCTGTTCTGTTCCCAGAGATACAAGAGTGACCTACTGTCACGGTGTTGTCCGTGACAGTGACCCAAGGGAAACCGAGAAGGGAGAGGGGAGAGAAAAAAAAGAAACTGCGTCAGTGGCCGCGCGGCCGCCCAAGCAGAGCCGCGCTCCGGGAGGGGGAGGGGGAAACAGCGGGAAGAGATGGGTCTACAAGAAAACAACGGCACGATCTGAGAAGGAACGGTAACTTTACTAAATCTAATAAAATTGAACAATTGAGAGAGAGAGATAAAAATTGCCAACCCAAAAGCTGTGAGCTTACGTTAAGGAGGACCTGCAGGGGAAGCACACGTGCTGAACCTCCACGGCAGCACAGAGGAACGCGCCCAGACAGAGCGCCACCTGGCATTCGGTGCGGAGCTCCGCCCCTCTGCTGCTCCCAAAAGCATTAACTCCTTAACTGCTGCATGATGGTCTGATGTGGAATACCGGCATCAAAACCACAAAACCACAACATTCCACCCCTTATTCCACATCATCACATCATGCTTAACACACATCTATACATAACCAAAACAGTAATAACATAAGTTACATAGAAACATATATATATATACATACATACACACGTAATTACAGACTGCATTCCCCCAGCATCAAATTCCCTTGTGGGACACACTGGACGTCCCCATTTTTATCCATTACCCACCAGGTGCACCCAGGTCCCTGCGCAAAAACGGTTCCACGGAGGGGTTTGCCCTTTCCAGAGGCTGGAAGGACCCACACCGCTTTTCCCAACATGCTCCTCACATGTACCACAGGGACCTTATCTCCCTCTATGGTCTGTAGGGAGCTGGACTGTGTAGGACCCTCTCGGTTGACTGATCCCCTAGTGTTGACCAGCCAGGTGGCTTCTGCCAGATGCTTCTCCCAGTGCTTGAATGTCCCACCACCCATTGCTCTCAACGTGGTTTTTAACAACCCGTTGTAGCGCTCGATCTTACCAGCAGCTGGTGCATGGTAGGAGATATGGCAGATCCATTCAATGCCGTGTTCTTTGGCCCAGATATCCACAAGAGAATTTTTGAAATGAGTCCCATTATCAGACTCAATTCTCTCTGGAGTGCCATGTCGCCATAGGACTTGTCTCTCAAGCCCTAAGATGGTGTTTCGGGCGGTAGCATGGGGTACTGCGTATGTCTCAAGCCACCCAGTGGTCGCCCCCACCATGGTGAGCACGTAACGCTTACCATCGCGAGTTCGTGGCAAGGTGATATAATCAACCTGCCACACCTCCCCATATTTATACTTTTCCCATAGCCCTTCCTGCCAGAGGAGTTTCATCCTCTTGGCCTGTTTAATTATGGCACATGTGTCACAGTCATGGATAACCTGTGCAACGGCATCCATAGTTAAGTCCACCCCTCGGTCTCTAGCCCACTTATAGGTCGCATCCCTTCCTTGATGGCCTGAGGTCTCATGGGCCCACCGAGCTAAAAATAGCTCTCCTTTGTTCTGCCAGTCCAAATCGATCTGAGACACCTCAATTTTGGCAGCTCGATCTACCTGATGGTTATTTTACTGCTCTTCAGTAGCTCGATTCTTAGGCACATGAGCATCTACATGGCGCACGTTTACACCCAATCTTTTTGTTCGGGCAGCAATGTCTTTCCACAGTTCAGCAGCCCAAATAGGTTTACCCTTCCATTGCCAGTTGTCCTGTTCCCACTGCTGCAACCACCCCC
Organism: Cyrtonyx montezumae; assembly: GCF_038088225.1. NCBI lineage: Eukaryota > Metazoa > Chordata > Aves > Galliformes > Odontophoridae > Cyrtonyx > Cyrtonyx montezumae. The sequence continues at coordinate 16,446,209 of NW_027071903.1, forward strand.
ATAAAGCGTTTGCCACCATCCAAGAGTCAGTATAAAGATATAGCATGGGCCACCTCTCCCGTTCAGCCACATCTAAGGCCAGCTGGACAGCCTTTACCTCCGCAAATTGGCTTGACTCTCCTTCTCCTTCGGTGGCCTCTGCAACTCGTCGTGTGGGGCTCCACACAGCAGCCTTCCATCTGCGATGCTTCCCAACAATATGACACGATCCATCAGTGAAGAGGGCATACGTCTTTTCATTCTCTGGTAGTTCGTTATATGGTGGGGCCTCTTTAGCACGTGGTATCTCCTCTGATGGGGATGTTCCAAATTTCTTGCCTTCAGGCCAGTCCATGATCACCTCCAGGATTCCTGGACGGTTGAGGTTCCCCATCCGAGCTCGCTGTGTAATCAGTGTAATCCACTTACTCCAGGAGGCATCAGTAGCATGATGGGTGGGGGGAACCTTTCCTTTGAACATCCAATTCAGCACTGGCAGTCGAGGTGCCAGGAGGAGCTGTGTCTCAGTACCAATTACTTCAGAGGCAGCCTGAACCCCCTCGTATGCTGCCAAAATCTCCTTCTCAGTTGGAGTGTAGCACTCCTCTGAACCCCTGTACGCTCTGCTCCAAAATCCAAGGGGTCGGCCTCGGGTCTCCCCAGAGGCTCTTTGCCACAGACTCCAAGTGGGACCTTTCTCTCCAGCAGCAGTGTAGAGGATGTTTTTCACATCCTGTCCCAACCGTACTGGCCCCAGGGCCACAGCACAGGCTATCTCCTGTTTAATTTGCTCAAAGGCCTGCTGCTGTTCAGGACCCCATGCAAAATTATTCTTTTTTCGAGTCACCTGATAGAGGGGGCTTACTATGAGGCTGTAGTTTGGGATGTGCATCCTCCAAAAACCTACTACATCCAGAAAAGACTGTCTCTTTCTTGCTAGTGGGTGGTGACATACTGGTGATTTTGTCAATCACATCTCCTGGAATGTGACGACGTCCATCTTGCCATTTTACTCCCAGGAACTGAATTTCTTGGGCAGGTCCCTTCACTTTGTTCCGTTTAATAGCAAAACCAGCACCCAGAAGAATTTGGATTATTTGCTCTCCTTTTTTAAAAACTTCCTCTGCTGTATCACCCCACACAACAATGTCATCAATGTACTGGAGGTGCTCAGGTGCCCCACCCTGTTCCAGTGTGCTTTGAATCAGCCCATGGCAGATGGTTGGGCTGTGTTTCCACCCCTGGGGCAAACGGTTCCAGGTGTACTGAATGCCCCTCCAGGTGAAAGCAAACTGTGGTCTGCACTCTGTGGCCAAAGGAATAGAAAAGAATGCATTGGCAATGTCAATGGTGGCATACCACTTGGCTGCTTTTGACTCCAGTTCATACTGCAGCTCCAACATATCTGGCACAGCAGCACTCAGTGGGGGTGTGACTTCATTCAGGCCACGGTAATCTACCGTCAGCCTCCATTCTCCACTGGCTTTACGCACCGGCCATATGGGGCTGTTAAAAGGTGAGTGAGTCTTGCTGATCACTCCCTGGCTCTCTAGCTGATGGATCAAGTTATGAATGGGGAGCAAGGAATCCCTGTTGCTGCGGTACTGCCGTCTGTGCAACGTTTTTGTAGCGATAGGTACCTGCTGCTCTTTCACTTTCAGTACCCCCACAACAGACGGATCTTCTGACAGACCAGGTAAAACAGACAGCTGCTGAATGTTGTCTGCATCTACAGCAGCTATTCCAAAAGCCCATCGGTATCCCTTGGGATCCTTGAAATGTCCCCTTCTGAGATAGTGAATACCGAGTATGCATGGAGCCCCCTGTCCAGTCACTATGGGATGCTTCTGCCAGGTTTTACCAGTGAGGCTTATTTCTGCCTCCAACACAGACAGTTCCTGAGAACCCCCAGTCACTCCAGAAATATGAATCAACTCTGTCCCTTTATAACTCGAGGGCATCAGAGTGCACTGTGCACCAGTGTCCACCAGTGCCTTATATCTTTGTGGCTCTAATGTGCCAGGCCATCTAATCCACACAGTCCAATACACTCTATTATCCCTTTCCCTCCCCTGGCTGAGGGCACGGCCCCTCTATTGGTTACCTGCAGCGTCGGGAGCAATTTCATTGGTGGCTGATCTCTGCTGTAGTTCTCTCACCCATGCTCGCAGTGCAGGAGTGGGTTTTTTATGCCACTTCCTCATGTCCTCTCCATTTTCTCGTAAGAAGCTCCACATGGCCACACGTGACATGATGTTACTGCCGTCATTTGCTCGTGCAGAGAGGCGGTTGCCTTTGGTGGCCGAGACTTTAAACAGTTGTGTTGCGGTGACCCCAGGAGGATGACCCACGGCCGCGCCGGAACGATCTTCTTAAGATGCCGATGCAAGGACTCAGAGAGACATCAATATGATTATGCAGCTGAGCCAACTTTATTGCGCAGGTTACATACTTTTATACCCCTTGAACATATGCTATTTTTAGAATAATTGTTAAGCAGTGGTTCTTGCTCTGTCCTTGCAAGATAAGTGGTGTCCAATTAGTTCTTCTTTTCCCACACATACCAGGGCCATCTGGTTCCACCGCAAACTTACTCCCTCATCGTTGCCTGGTCAACGGTGCACTACTTCTCAAAATTCAGTGATCTGAACATGCTGTTTTGTTCGCACTGCTACAAAGATAAGCACACACAACCTCCTTTCCCAAGCCAGTTCTCCACAAGTTGCTTCATCAGATTCTTTGGGTCATGCTCGTCTTCATCAGGTGTTTCCAATATTGACACAGGTTCATCCCTATTCATCAGTAATGACAGTTCCTCCAGTATAGTTTTCTTTATCTCACCTACTTCTTCTGCTACTATAGCTGCAATGGAAGCACGTGATGGTGGAAACGGTTGTTCAAAGTTTTGGAGTGTCAATTCATAAACTGGGAGTCTTCTGTCTTGACCCTCGAATCTATGGAACATTGCTACCAGTGCACTTGCGTACCTCTCTGGTGCTGTTTTTGAGAGCTTGCGATATACATCAGGTGTGTACCTTACTCTATCAGGATCACGGTCCTGGTGTGGATTGTTAGGGACGAAATTGGGATCATACAGCATCTCTACTACGGCTGTTTCTCTCAAAAATTGGATGCCTTTCTCCACGGTGTTCCATCTTTCCACCTTAGGCTCCAGATCATCTTTGTAAGTATATCTATCCTTTACAGCCACTAGTACTCGTTCCCAGAGGGTAGCGACTCCATTCAGACATGTGCCAATTCCTCTGTCGATAGTTGGGTCTCGGGCAATGCTTGCCAGTTGGCAGGCTTCGCTGCCATCTAGGGACACGCTGCTGGCACCGCTGTCCCAACACCGCAGCAACCAGGTGACGATAGATTCACCCGAGCACCGTACAAACTCCTTTCTTGAACCTTGTATTTCAGTCATCTTTAGGGGCCGACGAGTAGTGGTAACAGTGACTCCATCATCATCGCTGTCTTCTCCATGTCTCTCACTTTTCTTAGTGGCCTTTTTAGGTGGTGGTGGTGGTGGTGGTGGTGGTGCTGAGGAGGGCCCCTCGCCTGGATCTTCCTTTTTTTTCTCTGCTTCTTCTTCTTTCCGTTCTAGGCGCGAGGACGGCCGTGTCCATTTCTGGCCTTCCACAGGGGCAACCGACACTGATACCGGTGCTTCCTGTGATTGGTCAGGTCTAACTTGGAGGTTTTCATTTTTGCTTTGGACCTTGGTTTGGAAACCATTTCTCTCCAGAATATCAATTATAGCTCGATAAGCACAAGCCAGACCCCAAACAATACATTCCTTCTCAGATCGTCCTGAGTCACATGACTCCTTACCTAAACACTCACTGAATTTCTCAGGATCCCACAGGTGCTCAAGATCAAAATTGCATAACACCGGGGGTCCCCACGCTTCTAATTTCTTTCCTAATTTTTTCCACCTTCCCTGCCATTCAACACTCTCTGGTTTTGAGGAAGGCTTCCTCCACATGATATAAATTGCCAAGAGAGCATTCAGGAAAATAGATAACACAGCTGTCAGGTTGACATCTTGAATATAGGTAAAGACCTGAAAAGAGTAACTGGAAACCATTCCAAATGCTGCATAATCTGTCATGTTAGCCAGGGTGTCTAGGCAGGAGGCATGTAACCTCCTCAGCACACTAAAGTAGCTGTATGCACACATTACTCCGGTGCTGAACACGAGGAGCTTAAAAAGACGCCAACATGCTATAAGGTACATGAAAAACCTTAGTCCACTCTGCACCAGACTTACAATGGAGTGCCAATACTGCACTGCCCACATTCTCCACCAATAATTGTCACGGTGTTGTCTGTGACAGTGACCCAAGGGAAACCGAGAAGGGAGAGGGGAGAGAAAAAAAAGAAACTGCGTCAGTGGCCACGTGGCCGCCCGAGCAGAGCCGCGCTCCGGGAGGGGGAGGGGGAAACAGCGGGAAGAGATGGGTCTACAAGAAAACAACGGCACGATCTGAGAAGGAACGGTAACTTTACTAAATCTAATAAAATTGAACAATTGAGAGAGAGAGATAAAAATTGCCAACCCAAAAGCTGTGAGCTTATGTTAAGGAGGAAACTGCAGGGGAAGCACACGTGCTGAACCTACACCGCAGCCCAGAGGAACGCGCCCAGACAGAGCGCCCGCCTCGCATCCGGTGCGGAGCTCCGCCCCTCTGCTGCTCCCACAGCATTAACTCCTTAACTGCTGCATGATGCTCTGATGTGGAATACCGGCATCAAAACCACAAAACCACAACACCTACCTCCCCAGCAAGGGTGCAATCTCTCTTCAGAGGAGAAGGATAAGCATGCAGCTTGAGGCAATTTGTGCTGTACATAGGAAGAAACGTGCTGTAGCCCCTACAGAACCTTCACAACATCCCCACGTTGAGAGAGGCCCTGAGGTGGGGACCTGAGTATGGCGTACGCTTTTTACTCTCTTGGGATTGAAGGAACAACAGGGTAGAGGTGGAGACGACACAGTGACAGTATTTTATGAATTAGGTGAAAAGTCTGTGCTGTGTACAAGTTTTGGGGATTGAACTGCCCATGGGAGTTATGCATATATTAAATTTAATTTCAAACTTCTTTTACAGTGTCAAACTTTATTTCAAAATCAGTTACCCATGGATAGGTAGGGAGTTCCAAGATCTTTTAGACCTAAACCTCATTCTTATTTCACAGAGCATATGCAGAGGTAACTGCCACCTTGAGAAGTCCTATCACCACAGCAGTCTTCTCACTTTTTGTGTTGTCACTCCCTCCATTGGCTTTATGGTGTGCTGTCTAGCACAGAAGTAGGTGGCTCTATCTGTGGCTCTAAGGGCATGCAGCTGCAGGGAAACCTTGTTTTTTGCTTTATCTGCAGAGATGGTGACACGATCTTGGAAGGATGGGGCATAACCTGTGTTATTCCCAAAAGGATAGATCCAGCCTAGAAATTGTAACTCCCCTCCTGGAGACAGACGGACACAGTTCCAGTCATAGTAAGGGCTATCCAGAGGTACTCCTATTACAGTGCAGGTGAGGAGGAGTGATCCAGAGACTGTCCCTTCCTTGGGACCAGATATCACCATTTTTATTTGGGAAAGGTTACCTGAAAAGACAGAGAGAGAGTGTGAAGTTTGATTTTTTGTGATAAGTCCATGAGTGAAGTAGTCAGTCCCAAAGTTGCAGAGTGCAAATAACAAGAGAGTTCTTTATCTCCAGGACTATCTATAAACATGAATCTAGAGTCCTGGCAGGATTGCATGGAGTTCCCAGCCCCTCTCAATCCCAAATATTTCATCACCACCAGCATCTGGACTCATATCACTGAGCACAGAGAATGGGAAGGTTATGGACACATGGGGAATTGTTTTGCCAGTTGCACATGAATCTCAAAGGATCAAGAAGCATGGGGCCCTTGCTGCATCCCCAGAAAATGACTTGCTCCTAGAAAATGCAAGGTTGCTCAGAGTGGGATTCTACACTGCTCCCTGGGCAGTTATTGCCATTATCTTCCCTTAATCCATGCTATAAAAAATGTCAGAAATTCTCCCTCTTCTGTGCTGCAGCAGCATTCTACCGCCTGAAAAGGGAGGATTATATCCATGAAAGTATTCATCTTAAGTAGTGGAATTTAGACTTTGGCATTAGCAGGTAAGACAAGCAGGGGAAACCTGGGCCTACTCACTCCTGGTCTCTAATCTCTTTCACCTCCCATCAGTGCTGAGCAGGACAAGGTAAGTAACAGCATTATCTGTGTGATCATTTCACTACTTTGAGGACAGAGAGAAGGGAAATTAACCCACAAGGGACACAAAGAGGAAAAGAGCCCAGTTCTTGCCTACTATAAGAGAGTCTGTGGCCCCTCTGGCACCCCCAGTACCATTGAGAACACCAACCCTGGATACAATCCCTCACTACCCTTCATAAGCCATACCTGAATGTTCATTCTGCAAAGACACAGGAACAAGGGGATAGGTGCAGAGTGCTCAAAAGTCCCTTACTACTTTTGTATGCTGCGCTACTCATTCGGGATTGCTTTTCACAACTGACAGCCTGTCCATCAAGTCAGGACATGATTTCTAGTAGAGGGGAAGAAGAGTGCTGAGAGGCCACGATCTCTTGACAAGTAGTTCTAAAGGTTATATGTTCCGAGCAGTGGATATACCCTTGTGAGGGAAATGTACAAAACCCACTTGCCAGTTTTTATCCCAGGAAAAGTGGGGCTCTCACCTTTGGGGGCTGTAGCAAAGGTGATGACCAGCACACGGAGTAGCATTGCAGGCTTCTTCAGAGGAACTGTCATGGTACAGGATAAGGTAGGGAAGCAGGGCTGCAAGGAGCTCAGACCTTCCTCTCTTTGAGTCAGAAGATAAATGCCCAATGCCTTCAAATATGGAAACTCAGATTTCCTTCCAACCCCAGCCAGATTTGCAGCCTCTTCTGAGCAGCTGCTTTGCAGTTACAGATGCTTTATACACTAAGGAGTTGTTTATAATTGGTGGGGAAAGCAAGCCACATTTCCTTTTGATCATTGCTCAGCCTGCACAGGAAGCTCATGGACCTCTGTTAACTCCTTAGGGCCCCTTCAAACCATTTCCCTAAACTGATTTTGTAAGCAGTTATTGCCCTTTAAATAGGTAAGTGGGAAAGGCCTGATAGTGTGAAGAGTATTTTTTTTTCCTGGGAGTGATATGGGATCAACTTTTTCCTCCCCCATCAAATGTAAAAAACTGTTGCTATACCCCTGAGCCTCAAACTCCAAGGTGAAAAGAGAGGGCTTTGCAAGGGGCAAAAAGATAATGGGAACCAGCAGTATGAACAGTCAGAACAGATGTGTGGAGTGTGAGCAGTTAGATGACCTGCTGTGCCTTGTGGCAAGGCTACAGGATGAAATATATAAAGTGTCTTCAGGGACAAACAGAAGGTTGGGGCATGACCTGTTGGAAAGGAGCTCTGTGGAGAAGAACCTGAGGTTCTGCCCTGGTGAGGGCTCACCTGGATTACTGTATCCAGTTTGGGGCTCTCCAGTACAAAAAAGACAAGGATCTCCTGGAAGGAGAACAATGGAGGGCCATCATGATGATAAAGAGCCAGAAGCATCTCCCCTATGAGGAAAGGCTGGGTGACCTGGGTCTGTTCAGCCTTGAGAAAAAAAAAGACTGAGAGGGGATCTTACTAACATTTATAAATATCTTAAGTGTGGGAGACAAAGGGACATGGCCAACCTCTTTTCAGTGGTCTGTGGAAACAAGGGGAAATGACCATAAACTGAAGCATAGCAAGTTCCACACCAATATGCAAAAGAACTTCTTCATGGTGAGGGTGACAGAGCACTGGCACAGGCTGCCCAGAGAGGTTGTAGAATCTCCTTCTCTGGAGACACTAAAGACCCATTTGGATGCCTACCTGTGCAGCCTGCCGTAGGGAGCTGCTTTGGTAGGGGGGTTAGACTCGATGATCTCTGGAGGTCCCTTCTAACCCCTTCAATTCTGTGATTCTGGTATTCCCCCAACATCAAGGCTACATCATTGAAGAAGAGGAGGGTATTGCTTGTAGGCAATTCCTCCCTACAGGAATCTGAATGTCCAATATGCTGAGCAGACCCTTTTCCTAGAGAAGTCTGCTGTCCTCCTGAGGCTCAGTGAGGGATGTCATTGGTCTCTATCTACTCTGGCAGACAAATACCACAACACCTTACTTATTTTCCATGTGGACAGAGATGAATCAGCTATCAGTGGGTTGCAGTGTCTGTGGCATGGACTCGGATGTGAACGATATACATCGTTTATTACAGGTTCTAACATCCCTTAAATACACTCACAAGTTGTCTCTTTTAACTTTCCCACCCGCCTTTACATGTCAACAAAATACTCCACAAACACTCCTTAACTATGCGTACAGGTACTTATCCAACCAGGGCCATGAGTCGTTCCAAGCCATGCACTCTTCCTCCAATCAGGGTCTGCCATCACACAGCTTACTTGAACTTGTTTTCCTTTTCTTCTGGAAGTGTCCTTCATTCTCAGCCTTCTTTTCTCATGCTGTTTATCCTCTTCCACAGCTTCTCCTCTAAATATGCTTTCCTGTATTCCCACAGTGGGTCAAGGGCTATCAAAAGGAACTTCAGGGCACTGGGACAATGGGGAGAAGGCATCGGGGAAAATTAAGGGAAATATTTAAAAGCAATTAAAGAGTTATCCTTTAAAGAACTGGCAAGACCAGCTGAAAACCACAATATAGTTACCATCGCTGAAACCTGGAAGGGTGATTCTCCTGAGTGGATTGTGGCTGATAATGGCTACAAGCTGTTCGGAAGGGACAGGCAAGGAAGGAGGGGAGGGTTTGTTGCTATCTACATGAAGAAAGTAATAGAATGTGAAGAGCTGTCCCTAAAGAGCAGTCATGAGCCTGTCAAAAGTCTATGGGTCACAGAGACTGAGGCAGCAAAGGAAGCCTTGTGATTGGTTCTGCCCCTTCAGACACGGGTCACTAGCAGCATCTGTCAGTGTAACTGTTCTGTATCACTGTCACAAATTGTCTGCATTACTGGTGGAAGTAACTACCATAAATAAAAGTTTCTGAACCTCAAGGCACTGTAAGTTAATTTTCAGAAATGTTATGTTTCAGAAAAAATAACTATCAGGTAGATCAAGCAGCCAAAACCGAGGTGACTCAAATAGACTTGGACTGGCCAAACAAAGGAGAGTTATTTTTAGCTCGGTGAGCCCATGAGTGGGTGGATTCAACTATGGATGGTATTGCACAGGTTATTCATGACTGTGAGACGTGCCATAATTAAACAAGCCAAGAGGATGAAACCTCTCTGGTAGGAAGGGCAATGGCAATAGTAGAAATATGGGGAGGCATGGCAGGTTGATTATATCACTTGGCCATGAACTGGGACAATCATGTTAGTATCCATTGTGATGCCGTATTTGGTTTTAGAAGAAAGCCAGTGTTGCTGTTGTTGCTGAGCAGTGCCCCACAGAGCTGGGGACATTTCATTTTCTCAGCTTCTTGCCCTGTCCTGCCAGTGAGGGGGCACAAAGAGCTGGGAGTGACACCCTCCAGTGACCAATAAAGCCCTCAGCAGAGCCATGCTTTGTCTTTTTTTTTTTTGTTTGTCTTTGTCCTTGTCCCCATGCAGGTACCATTCACATCTGTTCCTGCCTGGCAGAGCCCACCCCTAAGTGCTAGAAGCGTCTCCCAACTTCATGCCCTGCACCCATGGGCCTCTCCATCCCCTCTGGTCTGTCTCCTCCAGAAGTCTAAAGGATGGAGCTCCCCATGCTTCCAAACAGACCCAACCCCTCCTTCTGCTCTCTCTAAACTCCTCCTTCCGTTCCTCCCAAAGCATTCACCCTTATTACACCTTATCCGTGGCCACAGTGTCCACATGTCACTCTCTTTAATTAGCCCTTGCTTATTGCAGTCAATTGTCCCTCACTTGGGTCTGCTTCAGTCCTCTTCCTTCAGACCCATTCACCCCTACCATCACTCAAAATAGAGTTCCCAAATCTCTTCCCTTAGGGGAGTTAAGAGTAAAATCTCCTCTTTGATGACCAGTGTCACCCTCCATTGATTAATGAAGCCCTCTGACAACTAATGAAGCCTTCTGAGGACCACTGACACCCATCAGAGCATCAAAAAGCATTGAAAAGCATCACAAGGCAGCAACCAAGAAGCTTAAGATTATAACGAGCAGCAACTAAGATACTAGAGATTCATTGCTGCTATACAAAATAGTAGCAGAGATCTCCCTGCAGACACCACAAAGCCATACAACATGGGAACAAATCCAGAGCTCAATTGCACACACACCACAGCCATACACTGCTAGCTGAAGTGCCTTGCAGTTAATTATATTGATCCCAATCCCTGTGAATGAGGACTCAGAATGGAGTCAAGGTGTTGATCGAGCAAGACTGCACCTTTATTCATTAAAAGACAGGAGGGTGTGAGAGATCCAGAGTAAAGAAGGGACCCCTCTTGTCATGAAGAGACTGGCTCAGAGCTCATGGTGCTGCCCATTGTCAGGGACTGGCTGCTTGATACTAAGTCCTCCTTCAAAACACTCGTCTTCTCAGTGATGCCAACCTGCTCCTGCATAGAAGTGCTGCTGCTGGGGCACTTGGACTCTGCTTGGCATGGGCTGCCCTGGAAAAATGATGGGTCACAATCCAGGCTAGCGGTCAGTACCTTCAGCAGAACCAGGAGAAATGAGGGCATAAACATGGATGAGCTCCTTGTCCCCATCACTGTTGTCATCTGGAAGGCTGTCATCAGAGTCACAGTGATACAGACTAAGAGCTCTCCATTAAAGAGTGCAGCACTACTTGGTCTGGATCTTCTGGGTCGAAACAGGTTAGATTCACCTAGGAATGACTAGATACATATGGGTGAGTGTCAAACTTTCACTTCACAAGTAGGCTTCAAGCAGCATACAAGTTGCTCACCTGGCGAGCACTAAAGAAAGTGTGGAGTTAGCAATAGCAGCTGATTAAGTGTGCTCAAACTCTTTTTAAAGCAGTTATCAGATCAAACTTAACCTGAAAGCGAAGCTGTTTGCAAAAGCAGAACTAGTTTAAGCATGTTGTGGTTTTAAGTCTTTTTCAGAAATCATTTTCCTTCCTGCAAAGTAAACAAAGGTGATGACAGAGCCTTTATTTGAGATACAGAGATACAGGCACTATAGAACAAGATACCAGAGAAAGGAGAATTAACTCACCCCTCCTGGGAACCATTTGGGTTAAGGAATGCAGCCATTTTTAGCTGAGCAAAGACAGCAAACCAAAACAGTGACAAGCTGAATTATGTAAGAGGTTGATATTTGGTTATGTAATGGTGGCAGGAAGAAGCAAATAGGCTCTAGCAACAGTACCACTGTCTTGAAAGTAACCACTGTGCTTTTTTTTTTTTTTTCTGCTTTGTTTGTACTTCAGAGCACTTGAAGTAAACCTTTATCCAGCTGCAGTGCTCATATGCTTTACTAAGACAGATGTAAAATTTATGCACGGGAGATTGGCGTGAATGGCTGACAGATGCCCCTTCCAACCTGTGATTACAAGAAGCAATCACAAGAGAAACACAGAATCGTAGGGGCTGGTGCCCCCCTCCCCCTCGTTCTCAGCCCCACAGGGCCCCTCAAAACAACCGCAGAAGGACGCTCCATGTCCTCTCAGAATCCCCCAATCTAACCCCATAAGTCCCGCCATGGCTTCACACACCTGCAGACCCTCACCAGGCCCAGCCTGGACCCACACTTTCCCCGCTCCCCACCCCGTCTCGTGCACCTCCTCCCAAGCACCGTCACGGTCACACCATTCCCAGCATGCGTCGCTTCTGGTGACGTCACGCGACCGTAAAGCCGCTTCCCGGACTTGCCCTCACTCGGCATGGCGGGCCGGACAGCTGCCGACGGCCAGCGCATGCGCTAAACTAGCCGTTGACGATGAGTTCAATTGTTTTTCTTTCTGGGATTTGAATGGCAGGTGCCAGAACCAATTAACTGAAAGAGGGGAGGGGACTGGACTCGCTCGGTGCCCTGAGGAAGAGGCGGGGCAATGTGTGAGCAGCTGCTCTAGCGCTGGGAGCCAATCAGCCTGCCGGGCGGGGCTGGGCGCACCAATCAGATTGCTGGAGGGCCGGAACGGCAGCTGGGACGGTGGCGCGGCGGCGCGGCGGGAAGCGGTGAGTGCGGTGAAGCCGGTTTGGGTTCAGGACCCGGAGCTGCCCGGTTTCGCTGTGGGGCACGGGGTGGCCTCGGTGATCTCAGCTCCGGATCCGCAGTGTCCCTGGAGCTGAGGCCTACGGGGACCCCTGAATTCCCGGTCCTGGTAACAACACCCAATTCCTCCTCCAGATCCATCTCCCTTTCCTAGGTTGCCCTTTCTCTGAGCTCAGCCCCTCACTCTGACGCCAGCCCACACATTTACCAGCGTCCCTCGGTCCCCTTGAGTTCTCTCTTTTCCCAGTGGTGTTCCCTCCTTTCCCTGACACCTCTTCCTCAAAATCCTCACCCCTCACCATCCTGTAAGCCCTCTCCTGCATCCCCCAGGGTCCTCCCCTTCCCCAGGCCCCCAGTCACATCCCCTATAGACCCCCTTTCCCCTCTCCTAAGGTCACCTTTTTCACAGACATCCATTCTATTGTGTTCCATCTCATGCCTTAGTTTCCCCACTTTCTGAGACACTTCCTCCACAAATTCTTGACCCCCTCACCCAAACCCTTTAGGCCCCCCTCCATCCCCTAGTCACTTTTTTTCCGTTTTTCCCCTCCTGTCTCCAGTGCCTCCCTAATCTCCTGGTATCCCCCCTTTCCCATCCCTTAGGACCCTGCCAATCCCAGGCCCTCAGTTTCCACAGGCAGCCCTCTGGCAGCCATGGAAGAGGCACGCTGCCTGCAGGCCAGATACTTCTTCCGTGGCAAGGAGCACAGCATCCGTCTGAGCATGAGCCAAGCAGCACTGGAGTTGGAGGTGGAGGAGCGCTGCAGCACCGAGCGCTGGCAGGGCCACTTTGATGCTGCCTGTGAGCCACCCAAGGGGTCTCTGGAGCAGGTCCCTGCAACTTCCAGCCCTTGACAAATCTCCCCCTGTCCACAGCTGTCGAGGACCTGACACGTAAAACAGGCAACTTCAAGCAGTTTGGGATCTTCTGCAGCATGCTGGAAGCAGCACTGTTGAAGGTGGGGTGTGCTGGTTTTGGGAGCTGGAGGGCGAGTTTTGGGATCCTAAGTCCTCCTGTCCCACTCCACAGAGCAGTGAGGCTGTCAGCCTGGAGCTGCTCACCTACAGTGACCTGGAGGCCCTGTGGTGCTGTAAGGCAGGGGTGGCTGCACATGTCCCCACTTCAACCTCGCCACTTAGCAGCAAGCGGTACCTGATCCTCGTCTACTGCGTTGAATTTGACAGGTGACAGGGGGCAGCGTGCAGGGATAGCAGAAGGTGTGGACACAGAGGAGGTCACCCAGCTGGGGCACCAAGGGGCTGAGGACACTGCCATGGGGACAGTGTGGGGCTGAGCCACCAAATAGGGAGGCAACATGGAATCAGGGACATCGGTGGGGGGACACAGAGAAGCTGGAGATGTCAGTGGGGATATACTGTGGCATTGGGGAGAGTGATGTGGGGATAGATGTTGGGGGAGAAAGTGTGGGGCTGGGAACATGGTGGCACTGATATTGCAGTGTCTCTGTGTCCCCCAGGATCCACTACCCGCTGCCATTGCCCTATGCTGGTGAGGCAGATATGGCTGTGCTGCGACGCCTGGTGCGGGAGCAGCAGGATGAGCTGACACAGCTGCGGGACGAGTGAGTGCAACTGCCTTATGTGTCCCCTCTGTGGCATTGTCAGAGCAGCAAAGGGACAGCGCGCTGTGCCTTGTGCAGGCTGCAGCGGGCACAGCAGGAGGTGTGGAGACTGGAGGACGAACAGCTGCGGGACAAGGCTTGGCATCAGCAGGAGCAGCAGCGGATGACCAAAGAGGTGTGCAAGATGAGGCTGGGGACATGAGTGTGCCACTGCACCGTCACAGCTCTGTTACGGCTTCTCCAGCTGACAGAGGTGAGGGCGGCTGAAAAGATGCTGCGGGTGCATGTGAAGACACTGATGGCTGAGCTGGCAGTGTGCAGGAAACGGTAAGGCACCGGGGACAGGACCAGGGCACAGCAATGTCATACCCCCATCTCCACCTCACCATATTTGTCTTTGCCACAGGTGCAGCACATCACCCACCAAACCAGACCCCCCAAGGGATCACCACTGCTCTAGCTCCCGGGACAGGCATAGTAGCAGCCAAGGCCGCCGGCCACCACGGTCCCCATCTCCTGCAGGTGAGAGACACAGGCATGTGGGGACTTTCCTGGGACCTCCTCCCAAATGTTCTCCCTCCCCTTCTGTTTCCTCCAGGTTCACGGCTGCCACGCTTCAACCCCACAGCCTTTGTGAGAGCACGTGAGCAACGGCGACAGGAGGCTGAACTCCGAAGGTAAATGGTGCCACAGCTGTGCTACAGTGCCCACGTTCACTGCCAATTTTTTTGGAGGGTTAGGGGAGGCACCTCTGTGCTCCCTGCAGCACATGATTTCCTGAATGCAGGCAGCAGCTACCACGTGGGACAGCGTCAAGCAGTGATAACACTAGGAGGAGGTGCAAGCGCAGCTCTTCAGGTAGCTGGGGGGCACCCAACAGATCTGAGGGATGCCCAGTGAGCCTGAGGGACTCAGTACATCTGAGCAACACCCAACAAGACTGGGGGAACCTATTAGGTCTGGAGTTTGTCCTCAAACTTTACACTGAACCTTGTTTCCATGTAGCTGAAAGTTTCCAGAGCCAGCGCTCAGCACTGAGCTCAAGCAGTGAGGCTGACACATGTCCCCAGCACCGCAGGTCAGTGACAGTGTCCCTCAAAGCCACTTCAGTCCCCTCCTGTACAACAGTCTCCTTGCACCCCTGTCCTCTTAACTGCTTTTTTCCTACAAAGCAGGGGCTTGAGGGGTCCTAGCACCCGAAGCCCACTGAGTGCTCCATCCTGCAACAGCACCAGTGTGGTGAGTGGCTCTGGGGGGCAGTGGTTACAGCAGGGGGTGACAGTGACACTGGGAGAAGGGCACTGGGTTGGGTGCCATCACCACCTTCTTTCCCTACAGGCATCTCGCCTGGATAGGGGCTGCAAACAGCATGGGAAAGGTGAGCCCCTCATCCTGGTCCTAGTCCTCTCCCACCCCTTGGCCCCATTTACTTTACTATTTTCATTTTTATTCTTATTTTATTTATTTATTTTTCAATTTTATTTATTTTATTTTTAAAATTATTTTTTATTTTTATTTATTTTATTTTTCACCTATTTTTCTTTTCTCACCCCTCAGAGAACCTGGGCACAGAGCCCTCAGCCACACTATCTGAGATTGATGCCCGGCTGCAAGCACTGCAGGCATACATCAGCACCCTGGGCACTCACATGTGAACTTCAGGGGTCACTGGGAGCTCACCCCAGAGGGACCAGACCCGGGCACTGGAGTGCCACGAGGCCACCAGTGCCCAGGCTACGTCTCCAGTGTCCCCTAAAGGAGACAGCACTGGCAGGATATGGTGTAATAAATGCCTGCATGGCTCTGTGGGTCAAGCAGCATGTGTCCTTGTCCATGTTCCCTGATAACAGGACCTGGCTCCTAGCCCCCACTGCCCCATAGCCCTATACCTCACCAATGCCCCTGAAGTCTTAGCCTCAGCAACCATCCCAAGTCCTCAGCTGTGATCCTTAGAGTCATAGAACCATGGAATTCTGGAAGGGATTGGATTGGGGGAGGGACCTTACAGCCTCCCCTACTCGTGGATGGGTTGTCCCCTACCAGATCGGGATGCCCAGGGCCACATCCAGCTTGGCCTTAAGCACCTCCAGGGATGGGTCAACCCCAGCTTCTCTGGACAGCCTGTGCCAGTGCCTCATTGCTCTCTGAGTAAAGAAGTTTTTCCTAATCTCTGACCTAAATTTCCTTTTAGTTTAAAACTGTTCTCCAACTGATTAACTGTGAAGATGTTTATCTCCCTCCTGTTTATAAGCTCCCTTTACATATTGGAAGGCCATAATGAGGTCTCCCCAGAGCCTTCTCCAGGCTGGACACCCCCAGCTCCCTCAGCCCGTCTTAGTGGTAGCTCAGCCATCTGAGCATCGTTGTGGAATTGCCCTGACACAGTACGACATTATAAGCCTGCACTTTGCCTTGTTAAACCTCAGTAGTTTCTTGTGGGCCCACTTTTCAAGCCTCTCCAGGTCTCTCTGAATGACATCCCTCCCTTCTGCCTTATCAACTGCAACACTCAGCTTGGTGTCATTAGCAAACTTGCTGAGGGTGTGCTTAATCTTACTGCGTTATTGGTAAAGTTGTTGAAGAACACTGGTCCCAAGATGGAACCCTGGGGGATACTACTCATCACTGGCCTCTACCTGGACAAAGAGACACTGACCATAACCTGGCTATGACCATTCAACTAATTCCTTATCCACTGAGTAGTCCAGCCATATATCTATATCTGCAAATTGGAGATAAGGATGTGGTGTGGGATCATATCAGAAGTCCAGGTAGATTATAGAAGGCCACCAGATTCATCAGGCATGACCTGCCCTTGGTGAAACCACCTGGATGTCTTGCATCACCTCATCTCACGTGTGCCTTAACGTATCTTCCAGGAGGATCTCTTCTATGATCTTCCCAGGTGTAGACATGAAACTTACTGACTGCCCCATAGTTCCCTGAGTCTTCCTTTTACCCTTCTTAAAAATGGGAGTTACGTTTCCATTTTTCCAGGTGGACTTCACCTGACAGTCATGACTTTTCAGATGTGATTGAGAGTGGCTTGGCAATCACAGCAGTCCCTTCAGAACCCCGGGATGCATGTTGTCCAGACCCATAGGCTTGTACACATTAAGTTTTATAAGTAGTCTGGAAACACTTATTTGACTCGCACATAGAATGTTCTTATTTTCCAAAGTATTCTCATAGGCTGTTCTGTTGGTTTTTGGGTTTTTCTTGCTGGTATTTGGACAAGGCTGGACAGAAAAATTACATCTCTGTAAGAAATTGAGAGATAAAACATTCCCTTTGTTTATTCTGTCCCCTCTCAGTGACATTGTGAGTAATCTTGCCTGTAGCATCAGCAATCAACACATATGAGCAAGGAGATATAGAATCAGTAGGGTTTGCTTGGTCTCACTCACTCTGGTGAGGTGGTTCCTGCTATCTCTTTGGCTCCTGAAATCATTTGAAATGATGGAAGGGCAGCAGTTTGTGTGGAAATGGCTGCAGTCCAATAGCAATACCATTCTCACTTGGGTCAGTCACGTATGTAGCTGCCATGGGAGCTAAGAGCTGTACAATGCAGGGAACCAAGCACTTGCTTGTATGAGACAGTGGTGAAAAGCAATAACCATGCAGAGGATTTTGGTGACTGATGCCACTTCCAGAAGTACAGGGGTGCTCTGGACATAAAGGGGCCATTGTCTGAGGCCACTGAGGCTGTGCCAGCCCTCCTGACCAGTGCCAGGGCAGGTGACATGAACTTAGGGTGGGTTATGTGAGCCCATGTTATGTTCCCCATAGCTGACAGTGGCATTTATGATGTGTCTCCATAGCTCATTACATGTTCCCATGGTGGATGATGTGTCATGCTGGGTGATGTGTTCCCATGGTGTGTCCTTGTTGTGAGGACATGTCAGTCATGATTTTGTCCCCATTATATGTCCCCTTGTCATGTCCTTGTGCAGTTGCTGGGTAAAGAGGAGGCAGCACCGCTGCAGCACCTCCAGGACATCCAACAGCTCCAGCAGCACTGCGTTCCATGCCATCATGGTGACTCTACCAAAACAAATGTGTAAACAGGAAGACCCTATCAAAATAAACATGTGAACAGAGGAAACTTACCAATACAGGCACATAGGCAGAAGGAATCTACCAGTACATACATGTAAACATGTCTTCTTTTAATAGGGTTGACATGTGAACATAGGGAACCTATCAAAACAAAGCATGTCAACATGGGAGAGCCTATCAAAGCAACCCTTGCAAACCATTCTTGAGATGGGAGACCCTACCAAAACAACTGACAAACTACCATAAAGATCACCCTACCAAAACAATCCCCATGAAAACATCCACTTGGGATACTGTAAAGCAAGCAAAGGCGGTGACAGAGCCTTTATTTGAGGTAGAGGCGCTACAGAGATACTAGAGATAAGGGGAATGAACTCACCCCTCCCGGTGACAGTTCAGGTTAAGGAACACGGCCGCCTCTCGTTCGAACATTGGCGCGCCGGAAGGAAGGGGGCGGGGCAACCCGCGCATGCTCTGAGCGAATCTGTGCTCCCGGAAGCACTGCCGAGAGAAAACTGCATGAATGTGCCAAGACTTCCTTCTTTCCTCTTCATTTCAGCATTAGATCTTCCCTATCTGTCTCAGCTTTGATATAAGGCCCTTGGTTTTGGACAGTCTCTCACTTTATTAATTTAACTTCCAATTATATTGTATTATAGTGTATTATTTTGCATTCCGATATCTTATTTAGTAAATTAGCTTTCCTACTTAGATCACTGTCGCTGTTTTGTTTTTAAGCCCATCTCCCTACCCTTTCCCTTTTTCCCCCTCCCCTTTTCCCGGGGTCCGTGGGTCCCCTGCCCCATTAGACACGGAACCAGGCCCAACCGGTCCATAAACCGTTGTCGCCTAATAAAAAAGAACCCCATCACCGTGACCCCACAGGACACCACAAAAACACAGCCCTCACCTCAATAAGACGCTACACCTCACCCCACGCTTCCGCCCGCCTCCGCCGCTTCACTCCCTGCCACGGCCTCCTCCAATCGAAGACGTGATTTCTGCCCCTCCACCAATCAACGCGCGCTTTACGGCCCGGGGCGGGACCTCGAGAGCGGCCGGCGGCCAAGCGAGCGAAGCACGTTCGGCCGCCATTTTGGATGAGGGCGCGATCCTGCAGTCCCCGGCAGCCATATTGGAGGCGCCTTGCTAGCACGGGGTGCTCTGATTGGTTCCTGCTGTCCGAACCAATCAACAGCGGCTGTGTTTGGAGGCGCCGGTGTGTGGGGAGAGCGACGCGGCTGCAGCCATGGTGTGGAAAATACGTTATGGTTGGGTTGGAGGGTGGCGAGGCTGAGTTGTTTTGTTCCCGTCTCCCATACTGTCGCTGTGCCCCCCTATGTTCTCAGCTTCGCCGCCAGGCTCGGGAGCGCCGTGAGTACCTGCAGCGCCGGGCACAGGAGGAGCGGCTGCGGCGGCAGCAGGACAAGAAGGAGCAACTGCGACAGGCCCTGGATGGTGAGGGGAAAATTTGGGGCAGAGGGGTCAGATAGAGTTTATTGAGGGGTAGATAACAGGGTGTGCGTGCCAAGTGTGGGGCTATGGGGATAAATATGGGGTGAGAGGTAAGTTATGGGGTGGATGGGGGTAACTTCGTGGAGCAAGGGAGCAGGTACAGGATATAATGGGCAAATATGGGATGTAGGGGCAGATGCAAGGTATGTGGAAGTAAATATGCAGGATGTGGAGGCAAATAAAGGGTCTAGAGGGAGCAAATGTGGGCCAGTTAGGGGTGTGGAGGGGCAAATATGAGGCATGGGAGTTAGATATGGGGTGTGGGGGCAAATTTGAAGTGGAAAGGAGGATATGGAGGCTGTGGGGGTAAATATGGGGACTCTAGGGATGGACATGTAGTGGATAAGTGGGACGAATATGGGGTGATGGGTAAATGTGTGGAGGGGAAGTGGGGGTAAACAGGGGATGTTGGGGGTAGATAGAGGGTTTTGAGTGGTGAAATGGTCGTTGTTGGGGTAAATATGGAGAATGTGGAGGCACATGAGGGGTATGGGGGATAAATTGGGGGTGTAGAGAGGGGAAGTATCACATAGGGTGGCAAATTTGGGGTGTGCAGGAGCAAATATGGGATGTGAAGGGAGCAAGATGGTCTACAGAATATATGGGGGGAGGTATAAGGGCATGATAGTTTGGGTTATGGAGTCCTTTCTGACCTCTTCACCCACTCCATTTTTGTTCCCTCTCCCCAGAGAACAGACTGCTGCCCACTGAGCTGAGGCACCAGGCACTGGCCTTGCAGAAGGAGCTGCAGTTTGAGATGCCAGGGGAAGGTGGTGAGTGAGAGAATGCCCCAAAATGCCCTAAAAATGAGGTGGGGATCAGCAGAAATCTGTGATCCCAAGGAGCAAATGTTTTACCTGCATGCATCCTATAATTAGGAGAGTGCTTGAGTGAATTCTCCTCAGAATGAAAGGTAGGCTTGCTTCATTTACACAGCTGGGGAATTTGCTGAGATTTTGGCAAAATTACATTTACCCAAATTGTGCCCAAAATGAGGAGTGTATTTGCCTGAATCTTTCTGGAACCGGAGGAAGAGGTGAGTGAGGATGTGGTTGGAGGTCTGCCTGCAAAGTTGTCTAGGCTGAGATGGTTAACTTCATGCCTCCAGACCGTCTCCACCAGGAAAAAAAGGAAGGGTGACTGTCATAGATAGCTCCTGAGAGGAGTGGAGATCCCTATACGTTGGCCTGACCCTACCTTAGGGAGGTGTGCTGCCCCCCCAGGGCCTAGGTCAGAGATATTTCTAGGAAACTCACCAGTCTGATCCACTCCTCTGATTATGATCCTTTATTGATAGTTCAGGCTGGCAGTGATAAGGTTGCTGACGGAAGCCTGAGGACTACAAAAAAGGATTTCAGGGGACTGGGGTGGTGAGTTGATGGAGCAGGTGTTCAGGTCGTATTTGCCTCTGTTCCTTCAATGGCAGGGAGAGATTCTGAGACGACCAGAAAAACTCATAAATAAATGGCTCAGAGGCTGCTTGCATGCAAATGCAAGAATTTTGGATTCTTAGATCGTGGGGTGGTCTGTTCAGCACCTAGTTTGAAGTCTGATGATGGGTCTTTCCATCCTTGTGTTCAAGGAACGTTGAGATGTTGTGGTGAGAGACGTGGGTTAGTGATGATTATTGGTGATAGGTGGACAGCTGGACTGGATGATTTGGTAGGTCTTCTCCAACCTTGGTGATTCTGTGATTCCCTGAAGTTGGGAGCAGATTTTCTCAAAATGAAAGGCACATTTTATGGCCCTCCCCTGAAAACTGAGAACAGATTTTCCTCAATTCCTCTCAAAATGTGAGGCAATGTGATTGTCCAAATTTCTTCTCAAATGGGGAGGAGTTTTTTATGACTCTTCCCCAGAAAAGGGGAGCAGATTTGCCCTAATATTTTCTTAAAATTGGGAGTGGATTCGACCAAATCAGATAAATCTGCTCCATGTTTTGAGACTAAGTCCTTCCTAAAATGACAAACAGGTTTTCCTCAGTTCCTGTCAAGATGAAGAATTAATTTGTCTGAATCCTTCTCAACAAAGGGTGTGGATTTGCCCAGTTCTTCTCAAAATTAGAGAGATTTTTGTGAATGTCTCCCAAAGGGGCTGAGGTTGCCCTGCCTGCACACTCCTTTCTGAGGGAGGTGTCCTGACCAAGCCCTGCCCCCAGGTGTGACGAGCAGCCAGGATGACGAATACCGGTGGGCAGGGCTGGAGGCCCCCAAGGTGATGGTGACAACCTCGCGCGACCCCAGCGCTCGTCTCCGTGTCTTTGCCAAGGTAGGTGATGACATGGTTGTTGGTGTGGCTTATGGGATGGAGTATGGCCTCGGTAATGTGGATGGGGCTTTGGATCTGCTCCGCCCCCAGTCTTTGTGCTTTATTCTTTAGGTTGGGTCTGAGCCTAGAGCGGGATGTGTGGTGGGCAGGTAGAGCTTGAATGGTGCTCCCTGTGGGCCTGAATCCACACTAGGACGTGGGGGGGGGGAGCTCACTGGGATGTGTGGAGCATCTGTGGGCATGGTCAAGGTGGTAGGCATGGCTCATTGACCCGCTTCACCCCCAGGAGCTGTGCCTGGTGATCCCAGGAGCACGGCGACTGAACCGGGGCCGGGCAGAGGTGGGGGCCCTGGTGAATGCATGCCGGGCAGCTGGAGTCACTGACCTGCTGGTACTGCACGAGACCCGTGGGCAGCCTGGTGAGAAGGGGTGGGGACATGGGAAGGAGGTGAGGCCATGGGCAGTGTCCTGTGCTGGGGGGTGACATGGCATTGAGGGGCCTGTGTTGAGCTGGGAAGGGGTAGGGCTAATGGGAGGGGGGGTGCTCATGGGAAGGGATGGGGCTAATGGAGAAGAGCTTGGCTAAAGTAAAGGGGTGGAGTTGTGGGGAGGTGTGCAGGACTGAGGGAGTGGGCAGGATGATGGATTATGGCTCCTCACTGACACCACTGTCCCCAGATGGGCTGGTGTTGTGCCACCTGCCCCACGGCCCTACAGCCCACTTCACACTGAGTGGGGCTGTGCTGAGGCATGAGGTAGGGGGTCTGGGTGGTGCTCCCCTGGGGGCACCACACATCTTGCTGCACCGACTGGACAGCACGCTGGGACGGAGGGTAAGGGGGCACAGAGACATTGCAGGACACAGGGGGATGGGGGGGATGTGGGGACATGGGGATATGGGACATGGGGTTGAAGGGGGCACTGGGGACGTGGTGGGGGCAGGGACATTGAGTCTTTGGAGGATATGGGGATGTGGAGGGACATAGTGGCATAGGGGATGTGGGGATACTGGGAGATGTATGAGAATATGGAGGGAAGTGGGGACATTGGAATACTGGGGGACTTGGGATGTGGGAGGATATGGGGATGGGAGGGGCTTGAGGAACATTGGAGAGACTAAGAAACTTGGAGGATATGGGAACTTAGAAGAATATGGGGAACTCTGGGGGACGTGGAAACATGGAGGGACATGGGGTTGTAGGGAGACATGGAGATGTGGAGGAGGAGGGTGATGTGGGGGCACAGGGAGGGGTAATGAGGGATGGGGGTACTGGGACAGGGAGGACACTGGCAGTACATGGGCAGCACACCGTGGTGACCATGTCCTTGTCCCTGTTCATCAGGTGGGGACCATCCTCAAGCACCTCTTCCCTGTTCCCCGGCCTCAGACCCACCGCGTGGTGACTTTTGCCAACGAAGATGATGTCATCCTTGTCCGGTGGGAATACAGGATGACTTGGGTGGGATGGGGACACTAGGGAGGATGTCACATGTCCTTTGAGGACATTGGAGGCAATGGGGATATTGTGGAGACGTTGAGGATGTGGATGGGATAAGGAACCTTGGGAACTTTTTGGAGACAGTGGTGTCCTCACAGGAACCATGTATACCGGCGCCAGGGGAAGACTGTAGAGCTGGAGGAGGTGGGACCCCGCTTCCAGCTGCGCCGTGAGTGTTCTCAAGTGTCCCCATGGTGTTCCCAGACCCCTCAGCATCTTCTGTCCCTCTCCCCAAGCCCCAATTGTCCCCACTGACCCCAGCATCTGGCACCCTGTGTTTGTGTATGTGTCTTTTGTTAACCCCCATGTCATTCCATGTGCTCCCATGTTCCCAGTGTGTCCCCTGAGTTTCCCCAACATATCCCTTGATGTTCTCCATGCGTGTTGGCACCTCACATATCCCCAGCATGTCTCCACAGCCCCATATTCTCCCATATCCCCATTGTGTCCTCCACACGTCGGTCTCCCTCATGTTTCCCTCATGTCCCCAGAGTCTTCCTATGTCCCCGGACATGTCCTCAACATGTTGCATGTACCCCTCACGCTCCTATCTCCAGCACTTCCCCCATGTCCTCATCGTCCCTAGTGTTTCTCCATGTCCCTCCTTGCCCCAACATCACTCCATGTCCCCATATCCCTGTGTTCTCCGTGCCCTAATTATGTTTCCACATCCCAGATGTGTTCCTGTCATCTGTCTTTGTGTCCCCACCATGTCTCCATGTCCCCCAAATATCCATGTCTCCCCATGTCCCCATTGTGCCCCCATATCCCTGTGTCCCTTTACGTGGCCATATTCCCATGTTTCCCAATGTAAACCCATGTTGCCACTGTGTTTCCATTTCTCTATCTGCATCATGTCCCTGTGTCCCTGCTGCGTCCCATGTGTTCCCATCGTGTCTTTCTGCAGCCTACCTGATCCGCCTGGGGACCCTGGAGCAAGGGGACGCCGCTGATGTGGAATGGCGCTGGCACCCCTACACCACCACTGCCTCCAAGCGCCGCCTGCTGAGTGCCAGCTAGCATTGCCACCTCTGTTACCCACACCACTGGCATCCTGCTGGCTCAGATTACTTTTTTCCAGTACTTTTTTCCCACTTTTTCCACACAAAAATCTTGTCATTTTTCACTCATGGAACCTCAGTGTCATCCTGTAAGAAGGGGTGCGGAGAGGCACCCAATAAAGGTTGAGAGGTACAACTCTTACAGGCACTGTTGGGTGGATTTTGTAGGGGACAGAGCTGCCACATAGGATGGGAGTGTTTTATTGTCCCTATAGGGTTCCTGTGGTGTAACCCCATAGGAACAGCAGAGGCCCCCTGTGTCTGGGCCCTCCCCAGGCTCTTTGAAGCTTCTTGTTTTACCTGGATGGCCAGTAAATGCCAGGGCAATCACAGTTCTCCACTGGATGTTACTTATTGATGTGGAGATTTGCTGGTGTTGCTGGCAGTAGAGTTCTGCTTCTTCATCCAGAGATTGATAACAGCCAAGAATGTGCAACCCTTACTGAATTCTCCACTCATCTTCTCTCCCAAAAGCTACCCCAACATCTTGTTTTCTCATAGAGCAGCTCTTTACATCTGAGCTGACCTTCCCACAAGGGCATCTTCCTCATCCTCCCTTCCACTCTGCTGTAGAGCCTGTGTCCCTCCATTGCAGCACCTGAGGTGAGCGAGCTGTCCCACCACATTCCATTATTTCCAAAGCATTCCAGTGGTGTCACAGGATGTGGGGCTCCATCTCCTGTCTGTGTGTGTTTGGCCTGCAGCACCTCAGCTGTAGCCCCAAGGTGGAGAGCAGCCTTGTTCCAGGCAACCCATGCAGTACCCCTGACCAGAGGAGCACTACATGAAGAGTCAGAGCTATGCTGCACTGTTAGAGGCCCTGCTATCTCATGGACTATTAGGGGTGTAGTTTGCAAAGTAATCACTGATCTTAACCCTATCTACTGTTCCCATGCAGTGTCCTACCTCAAGGGAAAAGGGTCAAGGGCACCCTACTGGAGATGTCAGGGACACAGCAGGAACTGTTCAATGCCAGAACGGAAGGGACTTGGAGCAGCCTGATCTAGTGAGTGTCCACCGTGCCCATGGAATCATCTTCAAGGTCCCTTCCAACCCAAGGCCGTGATGGGTGATTGACACGGTGTTATTGGTGACGGGGTCACAAGGGAAACAGAGAAGGGGGAGAGAGAGAGGAAAAATAACTAGTTGGTGGCCACGTGGTTGCCCCTGCAGAGTGGTGCACTCCAGGGGTGGGAAATGAAGAAAACAGAAGGATAAAAATCGACTCGTGAATTAACACTTTCCCGTGTGAGTTTACCGATCCTCTTTCCTCTCATTTTTTTCCAAAGGTATGGACTACCCCATACGCATATCTCGAATCTGTATAGATGGTCCCAATTTTTCACTTTAACATTTATAAGGCTCTAAGAACCACATACAATTCACAGACCTGAGCTGACCATGTTTTATCCACTGGTCCCAATTCAATTACTGTAAATGTTTTCCCGTCTATTATAGCATACCCTGATTTTCGTTTTCCTTCTACCACCTGGGAGGAGCCATCTACAAATAATTTTTCCCCTTCTAATAACTCCTCCTCTTCTAAGCCCTCCTGTATTTTAGCCTGATACTCTATACACTGGATACCATCGGGTTAAATCTTCATCTGGTTGCTCATATAAGAATTGAGCAGGATTTTGTAAATTTGTAGTTTCTAATTTAGGAGAATGTATTAGGATTCGTTCATATTTCAGTAGTCTAGCATCTGTAATCTACTTATCTGCTTTTTGTTGCAGTACTCCCCTTATGTGGAGTATAAACTTTTAATTCACCCCCAAAAGTAGTCTTTCCTGCTTCTTCTACTAACAGAGCTGCAGCAACTATTGCTTGCAGACAGGTGAATCACCCACGGCTAACAGGATCTAAGAGTTTTGAAAAGTATCCTAGTGGTTTCTTTTTCCTGGCCCATTCCTGGGTCAGTACTCCAAAAGCAGTCCCTTCATCTGTATTTACAAAAAGGTAACATGGTCTATTAATATCAGGTAAGCTTAACACTGGTGCATTAACAAGATCTACCTTTAAATCTTCTAGTCTTTGCTCATTCTCCTGACTCCACTTTACTAATCCATCTTGTACTAGTTTCTGATATAAAAACTTCTCAATCCATTGTCAACAGTATCCTAGCAGCCCTAAGATCTGCCTCACCTGCCTCTTGCTTCTTGGTGCTTTTAAAGATAAAATCTCATTTACCCATTCTGAATCTAATTTATTATTTCCTTTGCTTAACCAATGTCCCAAATATTTCACTTCCTCTTCTGTAAATTGTAATTTTGCCTTTGAAACTTTCAGCCTTTTTGAACCTAAGAAATTTAATAGTTTAATGCTTTAGTCTCGAGGTTAATATTGAACAGTTGATCTTTCTGCCCCAGAGTCTACCAAAAATTCCACTTCCTGACACTGGGGACCCAATTTCAATTTTATCAAGGGCTCACTTCCTTTCGGGGTCCCCGGCACATAGAGCCCCTGACCGCTCAGTCCTCCTTAAACATATCCTCATCCTGGATTCTCTTTCTACAGTTTTTCTTCATGTGTCCCTTTTTGTGAGAGTAGAAGCATCCTACTGTCTTCATATCTCTGGGTCTCATCTGGTTAGGTCGAGGCACATCCCCTGCCGGAGGGATATTCCCTCTTCTCTCTGCCTGAACCGCCCCCTTCTGTCCTTCCCTTACCACAGCTACCAGAATTCTAGCTTGCCTCTTCTGAGTCTCTTCCTCTCTCCTTATGTATACTTTCTGAGCCTCCCTTAGTAATTCATCTAATCCTCTCTCCTGCCAGTCATCCAACTTCTCTAGTTTCCTTTGAGTATCTGTCCAGGACGTCGTCACAAACTGCATTTTCAGGAGAGCTTGCCCCACAGGGGTAGCAGGGTCTAATCCTGAATATCACTGTAATTTTTTGCGTAGTCTCTCTAACCACTCGTTAGGTGTTTCATCTTTTTTATGTTGCTCATTAAAACCTTATTGATATTCTGTCCCCGAGGGACAGATTCTCTAATCCCTTGAATAATAATAACTTGCAAATCTGCCATGTGGGTGCGATGTTCCTGGTTCCGATTATCCCAATTGGGCCGCTGTAAGGACCACTTTATATCTGCTCCTGGGCTCACCTGGTGTTGCTGATCCCAAATCCGCATACCTGCCCTCCTAATCATATCCCTCTCTTCTGCTATAAATAGTATGCCCAAAATTGCCTGTATTTCATCCCAGGTGAAAGGCTGGGACCAAAAAATTGATCTAGCCTTTCATAGAACCCTAAAGGATCCTCTAACAAATTTCCCATCTCCCTTTTAAATTCTCTCACATCTCTTGAATTTAAAGGAACTGAAACATATCCAACTCCTGGGTTTGGTCCCCGGTAGCTACAGGTATTTCTCTTAAGGGGAAAAGTTTTCTTCCCTGACCGCTCTCCTGCCTAGTTTGCCTTCTAGTGATTCTACCCCTAGGGAAGTCTAGGAGTTCAGAATCAGGTTCATCTCCCAATTCAGATTCAGCTTGCTTTGGAGAAGAAGCTGCATTCTGTTTGGGGGGAGCATAAAGGTGGAGGGGGGATAGTATGTAATGTCCTCCTCTGCTGCATTCTTTTTTCTAACCACTTTGTCCTTTAGGGCAAACAAAAAGGTCTGACTATCAGATCCTACCCATAATTTAGCATACTCACCCTCTTCCAGAATAAAAGGTTGTTTTTCATTCACATAAACATTTAGAGCCTGGTAGATCCAGTCCTCAGAGGGCCCGAATACTGGCCAGAACAACTGATCTGCCCTTATCTGCTTTCCTCCCCACACCTCCACACAATAATGCACCATTTTCACCTTACTCTTTCCTCATCTAGAGGGAGAATCGTTCCAATGTTGTAACATTAAACCTAGGGGGCTTTCTAGTGGTATGTCTGGTAGCTTTACCTGTGAGCCACCCACGGGGTCAGAGGGCTTACTGTTCCTCTGCCACATCTTCCAGAGCACACTCGCGCACACAGACACACACACACACTCTTTCTATTGTCTCTTACTTCTGCATTCATGTCTTCTTCTCTTTCTGGACAGAGATATCCAGATAGGGATAGAGTGTGTGCCCCAGTGGGTCGGTGCTACCCCATGTCAGGGAGGAGGTGAAGCAGTCAGATTTCCTTCCAAGAGGAGTCTGTGTGCCCTTCATTCCCTTCCCTGTGATGTATTAAAAGACAAAGGCATGCACAGCCTCCAGGTGTGCATTTCTGTTGTCCTTTGCTGTTAGGCAGACAAAAGCAATTCTCATCTTTTTTTCCCACATACTTCAAATCCTCAGAAGTATGTGTGTGCTGGCCGAAGTTTGGTGGCACTTTTAGTGCAGGTTGGATCAGGTCCATCCTTCCTTTAGGTCTTGTCTCGAAGCAGATCATCCTGAATCTTCTCTCCTGGTGCCTCAGGTATCTAAACCTAACCCAATTCTAACTAACTTTAATCCCAGCCCTAACTCTAATCAAATGTATACCAAACTCTAACCCTAACCCTAAGCAGCCCTAACTCTAACTAACCCCAACCCTAACCCAGCCTTAACCCTAACCCCAACCCTGACCCAACCTTAACTCTAACCAACCCTAACAATTAACTTTACCCTAACCCAAAACCTGACCCTAGAACAACCCTAACTGTAACCTTAACTGTAACTCTAAAACGACCCTAACCCTAACTCAAACTTAACCCTAACCCTTACGCTAATGCAACCTGTAACCCAACCCTAACCCTAACCTAATCCCAACCTAATCTTAACCCTAAATCTTACCAACCCTAACCCTTACACTAACCCTAACCTATTCTAACCTAACCTAACCCTAACGCTAACCCCAATGCTAACACTTACCCTAACAGTAACCCTAACCCTATGTCTAACCAACCCTTCAACACAATGAGAAACTGAGAAACTGAAACGTCCTGATCTCTGTACAGTACCACTCAACAGAAACTTAAACCACAGTTTGAAATCAGCAGTCTTCCTGAAAACCACCAGGTGGTTCTGTGATTGGGGTGCTAGGGGTGACCCCTGTCACCACCCTGCAGGGTCTGGGGGCCTCCAAATTCCTCCCATTTCAGGAGCGGGCATGGTGACATAAAGGTGAAATGCAGTGATGCACACAGGAGGTGATGGGGACATGGTCATGATGGCCTTGGACATACCAGGACCCCCATGGGGAGCCCAGAATCCCCTTGTGTTGTCATGGGGTTTGAGGATCCAAGAACCAACAATGGGGATGCTGGGAGCTCCCCATGGGGACACCAGGACCCCTTGATGTGGTTGAGGTGGCTTTGGGGGCATCAGAAACCCTCATGGGGCAACCAGGAAGCAATATGGAAGGAACACAGAGGAAGTGACATAGGGGGGATGTGGAAGGGACCATGTATCAACAGCTTATGGGCCGATCTGGCACAGTTCTGTGACAAATGGGGTGGAGAACCCATGGACCCATGCCCCAGGAAAGGGAAAGGGGGAAAAGGGTAGGAAGAACAGGCCTAAAAACAAAACAGATGCAGTGATTTGAGGAAGAAGACTGATTTATTAAGTAAGATATTTGAACACAAAATAACACAATATAATTGGAATCAAAGCTAATAAATAAAATGAGAGAGAGAGTGTCCAAAACTAAGTCCTAAAGCTGAAGGCAGGATGGCGAGGGAGCTCCCACCACTGATGGGCAGCAAAAAGAACAAGTCTTGGAACCTGCGTGCAGTTTTATCTTTCCCTCTGTGTTCCTCTTTCCTTCCTTCAGGTGATCCTGTCCACTGTCTTCCTTAAAAACATAGCGTGGTGTCATACCTGAGCCAAAGGAGAAAATCAACTTTGTCCTGGATGAAAGCAGGACATGGGGAATGGAAGGGAGTTCTCGAGTTCCTGTAGCAGCCTGCAGCTGATGCGGGATCTCAGAGCCAGGGCAGTCCCCGGCTCACAGCTCTGTCTGTCCTGGGCACCACATGCCCCCATCAGCGTGGGTAGGGTGTCCCCAGCCTGGTGCATGGGGCTTTGGTCTTAGGAGGCTGACACCTGGGAGACCCTGTTTCTTGGTGTATGGGTGGCAGCAATCCAGATCTATTGGTGGAGGACTCACAATGAGACACTGATGCTGCCATATCCTGAGGTTCTTCCTGCAATGGCTTGGCCTTCTTAGCCCTCATCCTGAGCAGTTTGAGTCACAAGCCAGAAGTGGGAGCCTGGGTGGTCTGCTTTTTGGTCCTTGGACAGCCCTCAATGAAGGTCTCGTATCCTGCTTAAAAGCTACCATGTGCCATGTACCAATGTGATATGACTTCACGAGGACTTGGCTTTCTGCATCTCCAGCATTCGACCCTCATGATGTACTTCTTCTGCTCCTCATTCCTCATTATGGAACCTTAAGTGTCTTGTTCCCAGTGCTTGGCCCAGGTCTTTTTGGCCTTTGGTTCCTGCTTGGCCCTGCAGCTGGCAGGTCACTGGCTGCTTGTGGGCTTCAGGCACTCCCTGAATTGCTGGCAGCAGACTGAAAGGACAGGGCGGGTGGGGTCTGCCTGAGTGGAAGAGCAATGGCTTTGGGGCCGCATCCTGCAACCCTGAGCCAGGACTCTTGGCTGCAATGCAGCCTTCCCCACACACAGCTCACCGGCTGCCCCGTGGCTCTCCTGAGAACCAGTCAGGGGCCAGCCCCATGTGCTGAGGTGCTCCTTGCATCCCCATCCCCCCACCCCGGGTGCTGTGTTCAGCACTGTTGTGTGGCCACAAACAGTGGGAATGGGCTCATATCTGCTCACTAATACCCCCTCATGCAGATCCCAACCCGGAGCCTCCAGCCTCACCTGGACACAGAGCTCTTCTTCAGCTGTAAGTTCCTTATCCTTGCAAAGTGTCCTCCCTCTATACTTGCAGTGCTCAAGCGTTTGATGAATGTTGGCCTTTCAGTAAACCTCACTGGAACTGGGAGGCACAGGAGATTCATAGTGAATTCACTCTTTGGCTCAGAGACAAGGGGCATTTGGGCCTGTTCCCGAAACACTCCAGAGGGCCACGCTGCTCCCCCTGCTGCCACCATCCCCGCTGCCCTCTCACCCTCCCTGACACCATCTCTGGCCCCATTCCTCCTCTCTGCAATTCAGCTCTGTTTCGGCACTGCATTGCTGACCCTGGCGTTGGGAAAGTGGAGCTGGGCAGTGGTGATGAAGTTACAGGGTGACTTTTGGGGGCCATTTCCTGCGGGAGAGCAGGGCCTGGGATCCCCGCATCCTCCTGCCATAGTCAGGGGTTGGGGTGGGGGCATGTCACCCTCAGCGCCTTAGTTTTGGTGAGGCCAACAATTCCTCATGGGAAGAGGCCATGCTGAGCTGGTTTGAAGCTCTGGCACAAGGAGGGAGGGGTTGGCTTCCCTTGTACAGGGCAGTGGTTCATCTGAGGCAGTGCAGGTTTAACATTACAGAATCATAGAATGGCTCAGGTTGAAGAGGACTTTATGGATCACCTAGTTCTGGCCCCTAGCCACAGGCAGAGTTGCAACCACTAGATCAGGTTCCCAAGGATCACATCCAACCTGGCTTTGAATCTCTCCAAGTCTGGATGGCTCTTGAAAAATTTTTTCTATTACTACCAGGGGATCTCATCCTAACTCTCGGGTTAGGCACCTCATCCACTGATGGAAACCCTGGGGTTGAAATTGGATTAAGTTCCCCACAGGACTGTGGCACTCAGGAATCCTCTTAGTTGAGTTCAGATGTGTACAATGAGGTGCCTGTGTGTGGGCCCCACATCCAAAATCCTTGGTCTTTATTCAACAGTAACTCAGTTGCTCACACACCTACTTGGTGATGATGAAGGTGCCTGGGGCGATCCTAGCTGTGTGCTAATGCTTGCGAACTGTGGTGGAAAATCCCTGAGATGGACACCTCCTTCCTGAGCATCATCTGGGGGCCAGAAGGAGGTATGCTTGACCATCCTAAATGCCACCAGAGCCCTGTGTTTAGGGCACCCACTGTGCCTTTTGCACCTACCCCCATGGAGCATGTAGTGTTATTCCTCTGACCAAATGCATGAGCTCACAAAAGAAGAGCCAGATCTTCCTCTCTGCTCCATCTGTGGCATACTCTGGAGTTCAAGGCATTACAAGGCTATGACACGTTTCCATTCTTTCTGTGATGACACCTGAGTTTGCTCTGGGCTCTCATTTGAGTGGCGTCAGAAGAAACCTAGGGCCATGTCTGTTCCCTGTTGACAGGAAGCTGGCAAAAAAAGTTGTTCTAGTTTTAAATAAGAGCAAGAAAGAAGCCCCCAGCAATTAAGGACCTGTCAGTGTCACTTCAGTGCCAGATAAAATTATGGTTAAAGTGATGCAGGGATTTATTGAAAAACAGTTGTTGTTGGTCACAGCCAACTCTGGTTCAAAAGGGATGGTCCTGTTTAACTTCATGTCCTTTGATGACATGGTTGCCCATGTAGTTGATCAAGGGAAGCCAGTTGATGTTATATGTTAGGATTTCAGTAGAGCTTTTGTTTCTCACATTATCCTTCTGGACAAATGGTCCAGCGTACGGTTGGATGGAAACATACTGTGATGGCTGAGCATTTGGCTGAAGGGTGAGTAAAATAATCCAATAGGTTATTGTAAATGGGATTCCATCAGGTTGGCAGGTGGTCACTAACAGGGCTTCCCAGGGCTGTGTTTTAGGGCTGCTTCTCTTTGGTGTTTTCATAAATGGTTTGCATGAAGAACTAGAAGATGTTTTCAGCAAATTTGCTGATGATTTTGAATTGGGTGGAGCTGTTGACTCCACTGAGGGTGCATAGGCCTTGCAGAGATGTGATGACTTAGAGAACTGGCCAATCACCAACCACGTGAAGTGTAACAAGAACAAGTGCCTGATTCTGCAGCTGGGTAGGGGCAACCCTGGCTGTACATGCAGAGTAGGGGATGGGACACTGGAGAGTGGTTCTGCTGACAGGGATTTGGGAGTCTTGGTCAACAGCAGACTGAACATGAGTCAGCAGTGTGCCCAGTCAGCCAGGAAGTCCAACCTTCCTATGAGGTGCAACGAGGACAGCAGTACCAGCCAGGTAAGGGAAGTGGTTGCCCTGCTCTGCTCTGCACTGCTGCAACCTCACCTGGAGCACTGGGTGCACTTCTGCACTTCTGGGCAATGCAAAACGTAAAGGACATAAAACTATTGGAGAGTGACAAAATGAGGGCACTGGAAGAGGCCTCCTAGGGAAATGGTTACAGCACCAAGATTGCTGGAGTTCAAGAAGCAAGGCAACACCTTCAGTCATATGATCTGCTTTTTAGGTGGTCACACAGAGCCAGAAGTTGGATTCAATGATCCTTGCAGGTCCTTTCCATTGTGGGATATTCTAGGATTCTGTGATAGTGGATATGAGCGCGGTGATGTTGGAGTCACTGTGATGTCTCAGTGGACACGAGCTCACTGACAAGAGCCATGGTGGCATCTTGGTGGTGTGGACAGCAGTGATGTCTGAATTACTGAGTTGTTGCAGTGCTCAGTATTACAGTGATGCTAGAGTCACTGTGCTGTAAAGGAGAGACAAGGAGTGATGACACATCAATACAGACTGGGAGCTGATCTTCAGGAAAAGAGCTCAGCACATGAGTTAGCATCAAACATGGCATCTCCAGAGCCAAACTCTCCCAGTGATGTTGTGGTACCTCCACCTTGGACCTGAGAGATCTGAAGTTCAAAGGTTCATTGAAATTGACTACTTGTTCAGACTGGGCCCCTCTCACATCCAAATCCTGTGATGAGACACATTGCCCATGTGGGACTTGGGCCTCACAGTATCTTGCACCCCACGCAGAGAGCTGCTGTCCCCTTGTTGTTCATTTGACATCACACAAACCTCCATCCCAATGCCCCAGGAAGGGCCCTGAGCCAACATGAGGGACAGGATCTCCCTTCCAAGGCTCTGGGGATTGAGGCTCAGCCATTCTGCTTCATGAGTCAAAGAAGGGTTTTCTCAGCATCACAGCCATCATCACAGTCCCTTTGTCAACCTGTAACCATGGCTTCCAATGATCTGCTCCAACAAGTCCCCGGGGAGGCTGTGTTGGTAATGTCTCTCAGTGGGGCCCATTATTACTCCAAGAACTTCACTGCTACTTCTGACTTTATTTCCTTGAGCTCTTAGTGCAAACTTCTCTCTGCACTGGAGGATGATGGACGCAGCAGCAAATTTCCCCTGGGGCCCATTACAGTCTAAAGAGCCCTCGAGTGCCCTGAAAGATTTTTCTCCTTTTTTTTTTTTTTTTTTTTTTGCCAACAAACAGAAGGAAACATAATGCAATTGAATGAACAGTAAAACACAGTTATCAACAGCATACCATGTCCAAGCTGTATATCATGAGGTTTGTATTTCCCAGGGAACATTTGTATAAGAAATGAGTTAGACAGAGATAGGAAGGGATAGATCTAAACACAGTTAAGGAGTTGACAAAAGAGTTCATTAGAGTTTGGAGAGATGGATGGAGCAAGTTCCAATCTCCATAATGGCCAGGAAGCAGCCAGAGAGTTGGGAGGTATGTGAGTGAAGAAATAGCAAGGCATGGAGGTAATCTGGAGAGCATGTGTCCAATGTCCTGCTGAAAACATGCCCTGAACCATGGTCATTTAATTAGGAGAGCTGGAGACACCTGGAGGATGAGGGAAATCAAACACACAGCAGGGTGGAACAACGGTGGACGCTGGGCATTACTCACAGGGCATTGGCACCGGCACCGCTGTCTGTGTTGCAGTACCTGAAGGTATTTGTGTCCTCAAAACACTGTTCTGGGAAGCATTGCTATTTAAGATACAAAATCCTCTTGGAAGACCCTGAAAGTATAATCATCTTAAAAGGAAACAGGTCTCATGAGAATATCCAAAGTTGAGAAGTATGTTAACACATCTTCACTGATTTCTATCTTTGTCTTCAATTCTTTTTTGCAATGTTACTCACATTAGCATCTTTCAGACTTAGAGCTTCAAAAAGAAAAGAAGAATTGTTTGTGTCTTGCACAGTGCCTGGTGCTCCCCAAAACATCCCTGCCCAGAACTGCACATGACAGCCCTCAGGGTTTGCACTGGCTGAGTCACACTGTGGTACTGAGCTCTTTTCATTTCCTCAGATCTTGGTTTAGATGGTCACATGCAGCACAGGATGCTTCATGCCCTGAACCTGATTGCTTCCCATCAGCCACTGACCACGAGGACACAGGATCACAAGATAAGCCAGGCTGTAAAGGAACATGGGGAATGTTTGCGGTCCAACCTGTCAGAAAGAGAGACACACCAAGTTGTTCAGCATTTGCTCCTGATGGATTCTGCAAACCTCCGTGGGCAGAGACTGCAGAGCCTCATTGAGTGACCTGCACCAATTCTTGTATCAGCTGGTGGTGAAAAAGGTGTTTTCTGATGCACAGGCCGAACCTCTCTACACCTTCACTTTTCTCTCCCAACACACACCATGGGAAGGGCCTGCACTCTCCATCATGTCTTCTAGGTTCTGGCAGGCTGCAGTGAGATCCCCTTCAGCCTTCCCTTCTCCAGGCTGGACAAGCCCAGGTCATTCAGGCTCTCCTCACACATGAAGTGTTCCAGCTCCTGTCCTCTTGTTTGAGCCTTCCTAAACCCAGTCCAGCTTGCTGACATCTTTCTTGTGTTGAGGATCTGAAATGTGGTGGCACTACTCTGGATGATGCTTTCCCTCCATCTTCTAGGCATGGTCTTGCTCATATAAAATAGGGGAAGACTGACTTGTTACATCATTTCTGAATTACTGGACAAAGGTGAATGTTAATAAACTGAAAGAGAACATTTGACGTTTGAAAGGAATTCCTAACATTCCTAATATCATGACATGAGACATGGAGCAGGTGTGGAACAGGCAGTCCAAGGAAACTGTGGATGCCTCTTCCTCAGAAATGTACAAGATGTCAAGGATCTTGAACATGCAGCTCTACTGTGTGACAGCCCTGCACACAGCAAGGGAGTTGGTGTCCAAGGTCCTTCCAACCCAAGCCATTTAAGGATTCTATGATTTCTGTCAGGCTCTTCCAACTCAGGATCCTGTTCACTTAGTTATTTGGAGTTCAATTCTTCTTGCACTGGCATTTCCCTCCTGTCTCTGGCACCTAGGATACCAAGAAGCCCAGTCCAAGTCATAAACCAGGAAGGAAATGAGTATCAGAGACTTTTCCATGTCCTGTCTCATCAGGTTCCCTGCCCCATTCTACTGTGGGCCCAGTCTCCCTAGCCTTCCTTTTCTTGCCTTCATATTTCCACAAGCTCTTCCTCCCTTTGATATACCAAGGCACATTCAATTGCAGTACAACTGTAGCTTTGCTAAACTCACCTCAGCAGGTACACTATGACAAATCTCTGCATTGCTTCCAGGTGACTTCTTGTTTCCACTTCCTTTGTGCTTCCTTTCTGTGTTTGGGTTTGACCAGGTTGATCTTTCCCATTCCTGTAGGACTTCTGACATTGTTACTTGGCTTTCTCTTCCTTGGAATGGACTTATTCTGCTTGGAAGCAGTGACTCTTAGGTAGCTAAAGATTTCTAAAAGATTTCTAGCTCATTCAGTTCACAGTTTTGGTGTTCTCATTAGTGTAAAGACACTTTAGAAAGCTTCCCATTCCCAGAGCACCACTGGATGTAGTCTGTCTGGACCCTGTGTCTACACCATGGTAGTGGTGCTCAGAAGGTGGCACACAGCCACTAGACCCATAGTGGAGCTTGGAGCTGTCCAGCCAGGTCCTGTACCACATTTGCCAGCTGGCTGTGGGTGTGCTGGAGACCCCAGGGAACTGCCATTCAAATGAGAGCCCAGAGCAAACTCAGGTGTCATCAGGTAAAGAACGTAGGTGTGTCATAGCTTTGTAATGCCTTGAACTCCAGAGTATGCCACACATGGAGCAGAGAGGAAGATCTGGCTCTTCTGGTGAACTCATCCCTTTGGTCAGTGGATTAACTCAGTGTGCTCCATGGGGACAGGTGAAAAATAGTACTCTCAGGTGCCCTAAACTCAGAGCTCTGGTGTCATTTAGGATGGCCAAGAATACCCCCATTCCCTGTCTGGCCCCCAGATGATGCTCAGAAAGGAGGTGTCTATCTCTGAGGGTGTCTACCACAGTTTGCTGGCACTGTTGCCCACCTCTAGGAGCACCCCAGGCACCTTGGTCATCAGTGAGTGTCTGTATGTGAGCAAGTGACTCCCTTGATTTTTTTTACATGGAAAGTGGTGAGGCTCTGGAACAGATTGCTCAGAGGGGTTGTGGATGCCCCATCCACAGAGGCATCCAAGGCCAGGTTGGATGAGTTGTTGGGCAACATGATCTGGTCACTGGCAACCCTGTTTATGGCAGGAGGACTGGGAGTAGGTGACTTTAAAAGTCCCTTCCAACCTAAGCCATTCTATGATTTCCTTGACTATGATTCTATGATGATCCAGCAGCCTTTCAGGAGCTGTTGGCCATGGAGACCCACGGACATCTCCAGGGAGATGGGGAGAAGAAAATCACATCCTCTCCCACTGAGTTGGGCTGGTCCCCTGGGACACAAGGAGCTCATACAAGTGGGCAGTGTTTCAGAGAGTCAGCTCCTGAGCACCACGTATTAAGGTTGGGGGCATGATCTGCAGGTGACAGGGGGAGAAGAGAGAAAGGAGAGAGAGCTTACAGGATGTGTGGGATGTGAGCAGGCTGTAAGCTCACTGGAGGAGCATTACTCATGGCCTTTAACACATTAAGTCTCTCGCTGCAGGCAGTGCAGCTGCTTTTCCTGGAGGGATCACTAAATCTGGGACATACTACAGCATGTCAGGCTGCAGACTCTCTGTTTCTTCATCAGGGAATAACTTCTGCTCCAGCTGAGGGCTTCCCTGCTGCAGCATCAGAGCACAGCCCTGAGGGCTGCGTGTGCCAGGACGGCTGCAGGCTGTGCAGCCAGGGGTGCAGTGGGTGCCCAGGGCTGTCGTGCAGAGCTGT
Organism: Cyrtonyx montezumae; assembly: GCF_038088225.1. Classification (NCBI taxonomy): domain Eukaryota; kingdom Metazoa; phylum Chordata; class Aves; order Galliformes; family Odontophoridae; genus Cyrtonyx; species Cyrtonyx montezumae. The sequence continues at coordinate 16,484,371 of NW_027071903.1, forward strand.
GCCCCAGGGGCTGTGTGCCGGGGCAGGGACTCTGCCGCCTGCCAGGCTCAGCACTCAGCCTGCCCGGGGAGCTGCCCAGGGTGCTGTGGGCAGATGTGTGGGGGGAAGGAGCACCCCAGCAGGTTAGGGGCCTTCTGCTGCCACAGCTGCTGCCTGGGGCATAGCATCACAGCACCTCTGCACCCCAGAACGTTTCCAACGGCGCTTTGCAAGAGGAGAGGCAAGGCAGGGATTTTCCACTTCCCATTCTTAGGGAAGGGAAAAGGGTTGGAAGCAGGAATCTGAAAGGAGCTGGGAAATAGCAACACATCTCTGAGAATCCTGCACTGTTCCTTTCTCAGTCTGCCGTTATGTGAACCAACTCCTACGGTGCTTTCAGCCTTTCCTCTCCCAAAGGACAGCGCCATCTGAAACTTTTGTCATTTTCAGCAGATGTGAACACACATTTACCCTGCCAACAGGCAGCTTTCTCTAAGACAAACCTAAGTGTACAGGGTTTGGAATGAGGACTCTGAGTGCAGACAAGGTAACGGTATGGGATATGGAAACTGATTGACTCTGAGAATGGTCTTCTCCACGTGCCTCCCTCACCTGGCTGTGGTCTCCCTGTTTGTCAGCACAGACGTCTTTGCCTACCTGATGCCCCCTTCCCTGTTCTCCCCATCTCTGAACCTGGTGGTGTCATTTTTGTACTCAGTAGTGCCTCCAACACTGAACCCCGTCATCTACAGCATGAGGAACCAGGAACTCAAGGATGCAGGGGGGAAAATGATGGCATAGACACATTTCATCAGGGATTAACTTCTCATTTGTCTCTACAAATGACTCAGTCGTTCCTGTAGCAGGCTCTTATTATGCATTTTCATTTTTGTCATGGTTTTTTTTTTTATTTTTATTAATAGATACATTTTTATTTGCTGTTCATATATGTATATATGTGTGGAATTAGATTATTGGTTATTATTCCTAAACATGCATTTGGACTCTTTCCACTTCTACTGAGGCATCACCCTGCTCTCTGTCTCCTGGAGCCCATATGAATTCTGGGTTAGTGCTGACTCTCACGCAGCCTCTGTTCTTTTCTCTGTATCTGCAGAGATATGAGATGCCAGCAGGCACTGTGGAGGTGATACAGGCTGGATTAGCAGAAGGGATGCACGTGTTAGCCTAAGGACCAATATATTAGTTTATCAAAAGGAACCCAAGTGTGCTCGTCCTGAAACTTTCCAGTTTTGCTTTGGGGAGTGTGTGAACAGCCTTGTTCTTCTTAATGATCCTATTTCACAGAAGCACAGAAGTCAGGGGCTGTGATGGGGGAACACCTCTGTAGCACTGCATGCATGTTGCCCCATGCAGTGCCTGCTCAGAGCTCCCAGGGGCTGCCTGAGGGGTGGTGGAGCTGGGCTGTCCTGCAGAGGGGAATGCACATGGAGATACCGTGCTGCAGGGCTGGGGCCCCAAAATCACCCCAGAATTCAGTGATCCATTGTGCTGTGCTCACCTTGCCTGGCTCTGCTGCTCTGTCACTGACACTCCTCAACAGGGCAGGGGGGAAATAAATTAAACAGCTTGCAGGTGGAGAAAAAAGCACCTTATTCTTTCCTTGTTAGAGCCTAATGATAACAAACATTGTGTGTTAATGGCTGAAATGGAAGTGATTTGCTACATTTGTATTTCAATTTTGTTGTCTCACTGACCTCTTTCACATGTAACAATAGTTTCCTAAATTAGCCCTGTGTACAAGTTAGTTATTGCTGTTCTTGCTGTCCTACCCACACTGTTGTGTCATTGTAGCTCTGGTAATGATTCACCTCTGAATGCTTTGGGTATCTGCTAAACTGCAGACAGTGTCAGTCACAGTGCTCTGGATCCCTAAGTGAAGGTCACTAAGCTACAGAAACAGTCTTATCAGGCGCCAGCTGCAGTTACTGCAAGGCAAAGAAACAATTTAATGAACAATTTGATTGTATGTGCTATAAAAAGATGTATTTTACTGTAACAGAACCTGAGTTCTGAGATTTACCTGGACTTTGGAAAAGCCTCTGGCATGGTCCCACATCACTTCCTTATCTCTATGAAGAGACACGAGAGATGGATTTGAAGGGTGGACTGTTCATTGGATGAGAAATTGGTTGGAAGGTCACAGCCAAAGGGCTGTGGTAAAGGGCTCTTGGGTAAATCGTCTCCAGCAGCTGGAGGCCAATCACAAGGGCTGTCCCCAGGGGTCATCCTTGGGACCAGAGCTCTTCACTGTCTTTATCAGTGGCGTGGATGATGAGATAGAGTGAACCCTGTGCAAGTATGCATGATGACAGCAAGCTGAGTGGTGCAATTTTCATGATGGAATTAGGAGATGCCATCCAGAGGAAGCTGGACAGACTTGAAAAGTGGGCCCAAAGAAACATCATGAGGTTCAACAAGATCAAGTGCAAGGTTGTGCACTTGTGTGGGGACAATCTGTGATGTAAGTACAGACAGGGAGAAGAAATCCTTGAGAGCAGCCCTGCAGGGAAGGACTTAGGGGTCCTGGAAGATGAAAACCTTAACATGAGCCAGCAGTGCACGCTTGCAACCTGAGAGGCCAACTGTACCCTGGGCTGCATCAATGGAGAGGTGGTGGTCAGAACAAGGAAAGGGATTGTCCTCTACTCAGAAGACCCCATCTGGAGTACTGTGTCCATGTCTGGGACATCCCAGAACAAAAAAGACATAGAGATTTTGGAGCAGGTCCAGAGGAAAGCCACAAGGATGATCAGAGGGCTGAAGTACCTCTCCTATGAAGGAAGACAGGCTGAAAGAGCTGGGCTTCTTCTGCCTGGAAAAGAAAAAGCTCAAAGCAGAACACATTGCAGCCTTCCAGTCCTTAAAGGGAGCTAAGGAACAAGAGGGAAATAAACTTTTCACATGGACAGATAGTGATAGCACAAGGGGGAACAGTTTTAAGTTAAAAGAGGTGAGATTTAGAGGACATATTGTCAATGGTTTACTGTCTGGTTTGGCTCGGTTCTGTGACAATTGGTGCGGGGGACCCACGGACCTACACCCCAGGAAAGGGAAAGGGGGAAAGGGAAAAGGGAGAAGGGGGATGGGCCTAGGAACAAAACGATCTGAGGAGGAAAGCTAATTTACTAAATAATATATCAGAAAGTAAAATAACACAATATAATACAATATAATTGGAATTAAAGGTAATAAATCAAATAAAATGAGCAGGAGAGTGGCTGATAAACCGAAGACCTTACGCTAAATGCTTAAGGCGAGATGGCAGCGAGCACCTGGTGCTGGGTCGATCCCAAAGGAAAGGCAGTGTCTTGTGACACGCAAACAGTTTTTCTCTCTGAGTGGAAAATCTTAAAAAAAACAAAGCAACACAAAGTCCTCTGGGGAACGTTCTTCTGCTCTTCTGAGACAGGTATACCCACAACTATTGATGATCCATAGAGTTGGAGCAATAACTTTAATTCTCAATGCACTACGTGATGTTGTGATGTGGAATACCAATATCAAAATTCATAAAACCATGACAGAGGTACTGTCCAAGGAGACAGGGAAAGTCATCATTTGACATCATGCATGACAAGAGTCACCCCGACAGGTCAGCAATCAGGGGCAGGATGGGGACGAGTGCATCTGCAGAAGAAGCAGCAATTAGCAAATCCTGCATATTCTCTCTAAGAGAGGACATATTCTTTCTAAGAGAGGGTCTCTACTCTCTACAAGAGGGCAAAGAGTGAATGCTGACACCTTGAAAAGACTCTTTCAGTGGTGCTAAAGCAGAGGGTTTCAGGTTGATATGGTTACTGCCTTTGATCTAGAAGCGTGGACCAGAGTGGGTAAGGCTTTGGGAGATACCATAATTGATGATGATCAGCATGCATATGAACTCATCAGTACGTGGTGGATAGTGCACAAGTGTATTAAAACATTGAGAGCAGAACGGAGAGTTGTAAATGAAGCTACTACTACTTTGTGCACAGAAGCAGCATCTGAGCATCTGCAATTGAAATTTAAGCCGGCGGGGCACTTAGGAGGAGAAGCTGTTTGTTCTAGTGAGGATTCTGATTCCTCTGAGGAAGCTGCTGAGCTTGACCTAGTCCTTCCTGAATGAGACAAACAATTAACAGAGGTGACGCCTTTAAAACCATCTGCACCACCGCTTCAGGATCCCCCACCCCCTGTGTGTGCTCCGCTGTTGGATGGCAACTGGGGGAAGGATTCCTGAGAGCGCTGGAAAAAGGTGTTTCAGCAGGCAGAGAAAGAGGGGATTCCTGTCCCACAAACATTTCCTGTCTTGGTAAGGGAGAATGGACCCCAAGAATGGAGCCCGTTTCATTGGGATTATATATTATTGGGATAATATCTTTGCTGCCCAGCTATTAATGCCATATGACTGTGGCCAATTAGCCAGTCTGTTGCTGAAGCCTGCACAAAGGTTGCTATGAAAAGTTCATTGGCAGCGCTTGTGTGAAGACAAAGCACTTAGGAATTTGGAGCAACCTCAGCCAGATCCCCTATTTGGGATACGTACAGCCCAATTGACAGGAGCCACTCTCTTTAATAATCCACAACTTCAAGCATGACTACCAGAAGATGCTCTGTGCACTTCAGTGCAATTTGCCTTGAAGGCACTGTTTACCCTCTCTGAGGACAGACAAAGGGAGTCATCATTCACACAAGTTAGGCAGGGACCATAAGAATCCTACATGCAATTTATCAATTGGTTACTTGATGAGCTTAATAAACAGGTGGCAGATGAGGATGCAAAAAAATGCCATTATCATGAATCTGGCTGTAAAGAATGCAAATATGGACTGTCGTAGGATTTTGCTGTCATTACCAAGACAAGTTACCCTGGTCAATATGATAGAGGCTTGCAATAGGGTGACATCCACAGAGTTCTCAATGACTGTCCTAGTGGAGGCTTTTGTCCATGCACTATGTCCCGGCAAAGACAAAAGGTGTTACAATTGAGGGAACAGCTGAAGGTTCCAAGCCTCCTCAGCCAACAACCTTTAACTTCAACACTAACCACAGATCTAAGGATGGGGGCTTTACCTTAGCAGCAGTGAATGCCTTCTGAAGCTTTTAACATCAGACAAACCTTTACAAGATGGAAGATGCACTGAAGAAAAAGAAGTTAATGGGTATGCAAACAGCCGAAGAAATCCCTTCAATTTCAGTAAAGAACCAGAAGGGTATGAGAAATACGGTTACAGTTTCACAAATTTTGGATCTATTTCCAGAATTTTTTGTTTATTGCTTGCTGTAAAATTTTGCAGATCACTTACTTTCTCCCTACCTATTTTGTTTTCCTCTCTCTATCCCCATAACTTTGTTCTATATCTGACCACATGCTTCAGCACAGGACATTCACACTGGATTTTTTCCTATAAATCCAGAATAGCTAAAAGGATAAAATTTCCCTCCTTCACTAAATTTGATTTTTAAATACACATATATCTGATTCTTTATTCCTTTGTTTAAGATGGGATAATAGGAGAGGTGGTGTAGGCAATTTTTTGTTAATCATATTCTCAACTCTGCAGTACAAAGGTTGGATTTTTGACAAAACCATATGTAGCAGTGTGTTTATCAGCTAATCCACTTGAAATGATAAGCATTGTTTACTGGTTGTTGGTATATTTGACAATGAAAAGTGGTCTGACAATAAGCAATGCAATTATAGCTAAATGGATCCAAGGGAAAGTACTTGTCAAGCTATAGCGCAACGAGCAAATCAAACTCAAACTGTATTTGCAAAAACAGAAAGGGGGACAACCTGGGTTTCCACCCCAAGAATGGTTAAGTAAGGTACACTATTTTCTTCATTTTCTTTGTTTAGCTGGGTATGACACCATCCCACTCATGGTTAAACAGATTCAGGATATGATCTGGAATTTACTGATGTCACGGTGTTATCTGTCACAGGGACACAAGAAAACAAGGAAACAAGAAGGGAGAGAGGGAGGAAAAAAAACCTGCGCCATCAGTGGCCACACGGCCACCTGAGCAGAGCCGTGTGCTCCAGGATGGGGGGTGGGGGAGGGCTGGGGGGCCAAAAGGGAAGGGTACGCAGATAACAGATGGGTCTGGGGAAAAAAAACAAAAACCCCAAACAAGCAAAAACAAGTGGCAACAGTTTGAAGAGGAATGGTAATTTTACTAAATCTAAAAAAATCAAACAAAGTGGGAGAGACAAAATTATCCAGGATCTGAGAAACTTACAGTAGTAAAACTGCAGGGGAAGCGCATCCGTGGCAGGCCGAAAGACAAAGTGTGCCAGAGAGCTAGCGCTTATCACCCCTGGCTGGGGGCAGGGCCCCTCTACTGGTTACCTGCAGTGACTGGAGCAATTTCGTTGGTGGTTGAAAACAGGCAAAGATATGTGGTTGGGCATATGGAATACAGTTAAACACAGAGCTGTACGTGTCTACCATGTTTCTGGTCATCGACCCCTACAGTCACCAGGAGATGATGAAGCTGACACACTGGCCCGAGTTAGATGGGTTGAGAATTCACCATCTGAGAACATTGCCTGCAGCATGCAGGGCAGAAGACCATGTGGGCAGCCGCTAAAGCATGGGGACTGCCCATACAACTATCTGCCAGCGCTCAAGCATGCCAAGACGGTGACGCTTACTCCAAGATGAGACCGAGGTCGTTGCCTGAAACAACAGCCCATCTTGCTAGAGGACACAATCCTCTACAGAGGTGGCAGGTTGATTACACTGGGCCCCTCCCTCGATCTGAGGGGGTGAGATATGCCCTAACCTGTGTCAGCACTGCGAGTGGGCTAATGCAGGCCTATCCAGTACCTAAAGCCAACCAGGCATATACCATCAAAGCACTCATGAGATTGATGGCTGCCCATGGGACACCACAAGTCATCGAGAGCAACCAAGGGAGTCACTTCACGGGTACAGTGATACAATGCTGAGCAGAAGAGAATAATATCGAGTGGTGATTCCACCTGCCATACAATCCAATGGGGGCAGGCCTTATTGAGCGTTATAATGGTATTCTCAAAGCTACCCTGAAGACAGACTCTCAGTCTCTGCAGGGGTGGACAAAGAGACTCTACGAGACCCTGCAAGATCTGAATGAAAGACCTAGAGACGACAGACCCGGTGCCTTGAAAATGTTACAGACAACATGGGCCTCCCCACTTAGGATCCAAATTACGGGCACCGATAATAAGGTGAGACCTCAGATTGGCTGTGAGAACAGTCTTCTGCTCCCTGACCCTGAGAACCAAAAACCAGGCATCAATAGAATAAAATGGCCTTGGAAGGTGCAGGTAGGACCACGGTGGTCCTATTCACCTACCTATTCACCCTACAGAGATCACACAGGTTCTGACACAGGGGTAAATACATCACGATTATCTTTCTAACTGTACCATTTGTAAAACATCTTGGCTACAATTCTATCTGGTAATAATAATTCTGTTAACCATACTCCACACACCTGGGTTAACGGGAAGTTATCAGGAAGAGCTTAGCACTCAGCTGGGTTTATGGAATTTTTATTTTTGTTAGATGGAACACACACATTTAGTTCTTACTCAGAGATCTGGTTAAAATATGTCCAATAGAACATTTTCAAAGAACATATGGAAGGATTAGATAAATGCTGTAACTGAGTACGTGAGTCACAGTACCTTGTACTCAATCAAATTGTCAGTTCTGTTAGCTGCAATGTCTTAGGAAAAGGTTCTTTATCATTTTAGTCCAGTCACATCAGCGAGAGTCAAGTTGCTTTCTTGTCCTTGTTCTGCTCTTTTGCAGGACCTGCTTGCCCTTCTGAGCCCTTTTGTGGTGTACAGGCTGCACCAGTGCCTCTAGTGCCCTCCTGAGCATCTAGCCAAGCTGCGGGGATCTCAGCAGCCTTGGTGGACATCCCCTGGGCTCATCTTGGAGGTGTTCCCAGGCTTGGCTCTGGAACGCAGAGGCAGGAAAATGGGTGACGAGTCTCGCAGGGCTGGCCCCCTGCTCTCAGCTCCTGCTGCCATGTGCTGGAGATGTCAGGTTCCTGAGGTCTTGGGGCAAGTTCTAGGAGTCTGTTGTCTCTAGTGCCCATGGCATGGGCTCTGCATCTTGGAGAAGATGTGGAGGAGACAGGATCCAGATCAAACTGATCATCATTCTGCATCCACAGGATGGAAACTGCCATCTCCGGGAAGCTGCCTGGTGCTGGCAGCCTCGTGCCTCTCCTCTCACCGTCCCTTCATGCAGCTGCAGGTGAAAGCCCTGCGCAGAGCACGAAGTGCCCTCCTGATGACAGCTGGCATCTGGCAGCAAGCTGCTGTGTGTGGTGCGGCAGCGGTACCTGTGGGGGACAGAGAGCTGTAGGCAAGGGGCAGAGGTAAGACCCTGCCTGCCCCCAGCACCATGGAATTTCCCTGGGAGAGTTGATCTCAATAGGTCAGGGCACATCGGTGTGGTGGAAGGCTCCTCCCTGGGATGGCTTTCTGCCTGGGGACGTACCTGTGCCATCCTCTGACGTCTCTCTGAAGTACTCAGAACTTTGTGCTCCTTCTCCAGCCTCTGTAGAAACCTGCATGGGGGAGAGCAAAACCACAGCCCTGTATGCCACTGGCTGGTGATGCTGTGGGTGCCAGAGTCCCCCCAATGGCCACGGAGCAGAGAGACCCTGCCCACGGCAGCAAGGGAGTCCCCGCCTGCCCCTTCCTCCCCTCTCCACTGCAGGCAGATCCCCAGGAGCCCTCTGCCCGACAGCACGTGCTGCATGTAGGAATACGTTGCTCTCACCCTGCTCCCTCCAGCTGGCAGCCTCCCGTGTCCCTGTGGACATGGTGCATGTTGATGGCAAGTACTGGTGGAGTCCCTGTCCCAGCAGCACTGGACTTTATACTCCACACAATCCTAAGGGACAAATGGGACAAGGGTGACCTCACAGCTCAGGCCCCTGCCTGTTGGGAACCCCTCCACCCTGGGCAGCCTCAGGCAGCCCCTTCCTCCTGCCCTCCGCTCACCTCACCAGCTCACAGTGAGCTCGGCCTGAGCCCTGCAGACTTTTATCTGCTCCTCAGATATCCTCCCCTGGCTGGCCAAGTCCAGGGCAGCATTGCGGCAGTTCCGACGGTGTCCTCGGAGCTCATTGAAGCTATTCTCAACCTGAGGTAAATGTGGGGAGATTCTCCCACAGTCTGTTCCATGCTGTCTGGACAGGCCGCTGCTCTCAGGCACATGGGAACCATGATATGGACCCGATGGTGCCTGGCTGGTGGTGCTGGAAGTACTGCTCTCCAGTGCTGGGGAACCTTGGGATGGCTCCAGTCCCTGCTGGCTGGTAGTGCTGGAGTCTGTAAGGAAGGCAGGAAGGTGAGCAGGATGGAATTTCTGCCTGGGGGTGGGATCAGCTCCCAGCTCTCCAGGGTAAAGGGATGTGAGCAAGGCCGCCCTGAGCATGCAGCACACAGTTTGCCTCTTACCAGTGCCCTCTCCAGCGCAGGCATTGCATTCCCAGGTGGAGGTGCTCTCACTCAAGTTGGAGCAGCACCGATGGGTGCCCTGTGCAGCGCAGGAGCTGCAGAGCAGCAGCTGCCAGGGCCTGGGGAAAAAAATGGGTTGTGGACATGAGGACTAAGTGACCTGAGCCACGGAGTGCCTAGCACAGGACCGAGTGAGTACCACTTGTGTGGCGCGTTTACCATGGGTCAGCTCATGCCATGATGGAGATGTAGGTCTTTTGTGAGAGAACAAAAACACTCTGAGCAGTGATAGAGAAAGACAAGTTCCTAGGACCACTGGCTGAGGTTGGGAGGACCTTGAGTCCTGAAAGAACTAAGGAGCAGGGGGCTGACAGGAGGGGCAGCAAAGCGGGACACAGTGGCGGGGCACAGAAAAGTGTTCCCAGGTGCTGCCTGGGTCCCGCAGCATTTCTGCAGCTCTTCAGGAGAGCCTCTCCTTGGGACATTGTCTCTGCAGCTGGCTGCAGAAGGAGACCAGGACTTCACGTCTTCCTTGCTCTTCTCCTCTGCTATAAGTGACTACTGCATCGAGGCAGCCAGCAGGCACATCTTCAAGTGCCCTCCAGTGCCGTCCGTGGCCTTCTGGCGGGAGCCCATCTGGACAGACCGCACTCCAGGTACGCTGACCAAAAAGAGACAGAGGCAGACCCTTTGGGCTGAGCATCCTCCAGGGACAGCCGGGCTGCTGCTCAGCACCAGCAGTAGGCATACTACACAGCCTGAGTGGCAGGAGGCGGTGCTGGGGCCGCAAGCTTTCTTGGAGGACCAGCTCCTCTCGGCCCGCAGCAGCGCCGGCTGCTCGGGATTGGAGCTGCTGGCACTCACCCAGTACCAGAGTCGAGGGAGGGACTGGCAGAGGGGCGAGACCTCCTTCCTGCTCCCAGCAGCAGGCTGGGCAGACTGCCCCTCTCTGCTGCTTCTGTCTCCTCCAGCCCAGCCCCTCACGTACACACTGCTGCTGCTCCTCTTGCAGGTCCTGGCACATACACATTGCCTAGGCTGATAGGGCCCAACACAGCCTACACATCAGCCAGCCCTTGCTACTCCTTGACAGGAAGGAGCCAGCATGGTCGCTTTGATGATGGTCGCTTTTGGATAGGCTGAACAGCTGGGCTGAGCTCAATGGGATAAGGTTCAATAAGACCAAGTGCCGGGTCCTGCACTTTGGCCACAATAACCCCATGCAATGCTATAGGCTTGGGGCAGAATGGCTTGAAGAATGTAGAGAGGAAAAGGACCTGGGGGTGTTGGTTGATGCTCAGCTCAACATGAGCCGTCAGTGTGCCCAGGTGGCCAAGAAGGCCAACAGCATCCTGGCCTGTATTAGAAATAGTGCAGCCAGCAGGAGCAGGGAGGTGATCATCCCCCTGTACTCAGCTCTGGTACGGCCGCACCTTGAGTACTGTGTTCAGTTTTGGGCCCCTCACTACAAGAAGGACATTGAGGCCCTGGAGCATGTTCAGAGAAGGGCAACAAAACTGATGAGGGGTCTGGAGCACAAGTCTTATGAGGAGCGGCTGAGGGAGCTGGGATTGTTTAGTCTGGAGAAGAGAAGGCTCAGAGGAGACCTTATTGCACTCTACCACTTCCTGAAGGGGGGTTGTGGTGAGGAGGGGGTGGGCCTCTTCTCCCTGATAAATAATGACAGGATGAGAGGGAATGGCCAGAAGTTGCACTGGGGAAGATTTAGATTAGACCTGAGGAAACATTTTTTTTCTGAAAGAGTGGTCAGGCACTGGAATGGCCTGCCTAGGGAGGTGGTTGAGGCACCATCCCTAGCGCTGTTCAAGAAGTGTTTAGATGAGGTGCTAAAGGATTTGATTTAGTAGTTGGGTAGGGATAGTGATAGGAGGATGGTTGGACTAGATGATCTTGTAGGTCCTTTCCAACCTTATGAACCTATGAACCTATGAACCTATGATGAAGACCTTGCCAAGGTGAGCTCTGCTGCTCCTCTTTTCCATGTTAGCATTGGAACCTGGGCCGCTCTCCCTGTGCCACAGGGGCTTCCAAGCCTGCTGCGCCTTTGCCTGACACAAGCTTGCAGGGAAAAAGAGAGCCTTGGGTGTGATGCCAGCCCCGTGTGGCCATGACTCTCTTGCAGACTCCGGGTCCTGTGGCGTTCCCCAGAGTTGCTGTGGATGCCTACAGAACACCATGGGAGACCGTACTCCATGGGAGGCCGACCGAAACCTGGAGCAGCCAAAGCTGCAAAGCCTGGGCCGGCAGACTACAGTGTGGGCCGGGGGGTAAGGCAGCTGCTCAGCTCTCAACCCCCACTCTGTTTCACAAGCACAGCCTTCATGCCTCTGCCCCTTCCCCTGAGGCTTCCTCCAGCCCAAGAGCTGCTGCCTGCAGGGACCCAGTGCCGGGACAGCAGGCCTGCTCCCTGCCACCGTCTCACCTCTGAGCAGAGGAAGGGACAGCAGCTTCCCACTCCCTTTCCCTTCAGTGGGATGCACTGGGACAGCGGGCAGCCAGGGCAGCAGAGAAGGGCCCTTGCTGATCTGCCTTTCCTTTTTCCTCCTTCCAGGTGACACTGATCAAGCCCCAGGCACCTGCGTGCACTTTTGGAATCAGACATTCCATGTACATAACCCCTCTCATTACTGAGTAAAGCAGCAATTTCTGAAAGGCCTTGTTTGCTTGCCTGGAAGGAAAGGGGATGCAAAGACAAGCAAATCAACTGCTGCTTTCAGTTTGATTCCATTTCTGTGTATTGAATTTGGCTTTTGCCTCTTAGACATAAGTGACATCATAGTATCATTAAAATAAAAAAAAAATTACTTACCTATATGTATGCTTTCTTGTTGTTCCTTTTTCCTTACCGCTACATATGGGAGCACACCACGGCTCCATGAAGCCTTTCAAACATCAGTGAGTTGGAAAGCACTGATGCTTGCTTTATCAGTAATCCGTGTTACTGATGTTGGCCATGTGCTGAAGTAAAGAATAAGAGAGAAAATAGCAAAGGGAGACCTGTGCCTTGGGCCATGATGTCAGAAATGTGGGGAAGGGAGGGGAGGGAGGATGTTTAGAGTAGCTTTTCTCTTGCTGTGCTGCAGAAAACAGATTGCACTGTAGTAACTGAGGCACCTTCTGTACCCGACATGTGCCTCAGCGAGTATGAGCTGGAAGGTCGTTGTATTGCACAATGTTATCAGCAAACCTCCCCTCTTCTGTTTGGTGAATCTTGAATGCCCAACATGTGGTCTCCTATTTGTTTTTGGGATTTGAAACCCCAGGCAGTCATTGAACTTTTGTCTGCCTTCGATAACTGCATGCTGTGTGCAAGTGGTCAGACAAGGTCTCTGCTGTGCTCTACCTGCTGCGATAGAAGTGTGACACTGCTCTGGGACCTGAGGCTTCTAAAAGAAAAAGAAAAAGATACTGAAAGCCACACTGCGTGCTCTGCTCTCTTCTGCCCTCTGTCCCAGCCTCTCACCCCATTAATGCTCTTAAAAACAGAAAATTGGAATTGTTAGTGAGAAAAGATGGAAACCAGACAAGTTCAGGTATTGAGTTTGAAGATGCATTGTGGTTAAATAAAGTAGAGGAAAACAGAAAATGAAATAGAAAAAAGAAGAATCAAAATATCCTAATTGGAAAAACCATAATGTTACTTAAGTAAATAGAGAAGTTTAAGGTATTAGAATGTTCCACACGGTGTTTTCCTTTCACTTTGCTACTGCTAAAGTAAGGGCATATCATCAAGTTTCTCTCTTTTGGCGTTTCAGAGCATTAAGGATATGGTGTTTGTGCCTGTAGCTGTGTGAGTCGTTATGTCTTGGCAGTGCCATGCAATGCAAATACTGGCACTTGGTGTCAGAGCACCACCGAGCGTGCTCTAAATATTTAGTCCTTGAACTAATAAGCTCATCAGGCAGAAAAAAAAAGAATCTGAAAAATCTAGATAAGGCTTAAAGCGCATTAGGCAGATTATTTGGCCAGTACAGAGCTAAGTGGAAGGCTGCCAACAAGTACTGTTAAGTTTTGTTAAGAGTACCAGTAGTGTTTTGAAGCCACTGACTTGGTAGAAAATCTGTATAACCCAGGGTAAAGCTGATATCACCTGTCCAGTTCAGAAGACCACCAATTTCTGATGTAAAGCACTACCCTGATGTGTAACTCTTGGTTTTTCTCTCTCCAATTTTCTGGCTGTGTGAATGGCATATGTGCATGTGTGTGTCTCTGTTTTTGTGTGCTTGAGCACTTACAGAAACGTCACTGCCCCACAGTGCCTGGCCACAGCAGGGGATGGCAGCCAGGACGCTGCGGGGAGGAGAACAACTGGGGCTCTGGGAGGGCACGGCCTGGGGACACAGGGTCAGGGACCACGCACGTACGCTCTGTGTACGTGCCAGCCTCCTCTTGCAGGTGCCAGGTAGGGAAGCCTTTGCCCGGCAGAGGAGATTGAACTCAGCAGGGACACGGATTGCTGTGAAAATGAGAAACTTTATTTCTACAATGGAGTAAACATCAACGTTTGGGTGAAATCAGAAGACAGAGGATAGGACAGATGGCACTTGGGCATTAACAGGGAAGAAAGGGGTCGTGCTACACTGCAGCCTGACGTGGGTCACGTGACTATTTCAGCATTGCTTCCTCTGAACCAATGCAGCAGTTCCTGGAGCCGACTGATGAACTCCTGGACTTTCTGGTCTGGAAAAGGACACGCTGTAAAGGGGCTGGACTGCGTTGGCCTCTGGTACGGGGTTGACATATGCAATGGAGGTGGTGCTGTAGTGCGCACTTCTGCTGTCAGCAGTCCCATCAGCTCCAGGATCCAGTGCCGGAAGTGCTGAGTGGAGGTATAGACTCCAGGCTGATGCATTCTCCCGCAGCCCCTCCCCCAGCTGGTCACGCCAACGAGCCAGAAGTAGTCGGCTCTTTTATCCCTGCACATCAGAGGACCACCGCTATCGCCCTGCAGAGGAGGAAACAAGGCCAAGGTGTTACTGGGCAGTCACATCAGCTGCACAGCTGGCTATCTCACAACACTCCCTAGAGCCACATTCAGTGCACAGAAAAGCTCCGCTTGGGTGCTAGAGCCTATAAAAGCTTCTGGGTGGGGGTTGCAGGCATGGAAAGCAGTTCTTCCTCCCTCATCTCTGTGCAAAGATTTGGTGTGAGGCAAGAGGCGTGTCCCAGGACTGGCTCTGGACCTCTAGGGCACTAACAGCACCCAGCGGGTCTCTCCAGGCAGAGTCCCAGGCATGTGAGGCATGGGGAGCCAGGGGAAGGAGCTGCAGATGGGAAAGGGGGGTGAGCTCCAGAGGTGCTGCCACCCGGCCCTGGGAGGGTGGCTTGCAGGCACAGCACGGCTGCGTGTAGGCGTGCAGCTCCTACCTGGCAGGTGACGATGCCTCCCTTCGGATATCCAGCACACAAGTTGTGGGGATGGATGGCCCCAGCATACCATTGGTTGCTGTTGCAGAGTCTCAGGGCAATGAGCCTGACCTTGGCCTCCTGCAGGGTGTGATATGGTTCGACAGGTTCCTCCTGTAGGGCTGAGAGCAAAGAGCACAATTGGCAGCGTCAGCTCCTTGCCAGTTCTCATCTTGTTTGGGGGTGAACCCCCTCCCCTAGGTCTTGGCTTTGTGTCCTGAGACGTATCGACGCTTCCCTGCCTTGGGAAATGAGTCAGGCCCATCCCTCTCTACATACACATCACCATGGTGCATGTCACCCTGGGGTTCAGTGCCGCTATCAGGGATGCCTGCCCCCTGCTGCCTCAGCAGCATGCCAAGCTTTAGTTGCACATTTTGGATACTCACATCTCAGACCCATGTGTCCCCAGCCACTGACATAGCACTCGGAGAGCTCTGCCACATTCAGCAAGGTGTCAGGCATGCAGGCGAGCTGGATGTAGGCGCTGCAGAGGACAGGTTGGTCCAGTTCCAGCAAGGCGATGTCATTGGCCATGGTGTCTCTGTGGTAATATTCGTGTGCTATGACCCGCTTCACCTTGCGCACTACAGCTTCGGGGTCCAGGCGAGTCAAATCGTTGGCACCAATCACCACGTGCCACGGTGTGTAGGGACTGGAGGAAGGATGGAGGAAGGGGTCAGCATGAACATGGCTACGTCCTGCAGCACCCAGGAGGGGTGCACCCAGGAGCACCCACACGCTGGCTGGACTACAAGGAAAGGGACAGCCCTTACCTCGCGTCGTCGAAGCAGTGCGCTGCCGTGAGGACCCACTGCGGGCTGATGAGGGACCCTCCGCATATGTGTCCCGTGCCTGCAAACCAGGTACTCTGCAGGCTGACAATCCACGGCCAGGCCCCACGCGGGGCATCCGTGCCGCCCACGATGTGCTTTCCTGCAGACCGAGAGGCCATGGGCCGGAGCCCGCAAGTGCTGCAATGAGAAAGACGGTGAGTGCCGCTGCCGGCTTCTCCCTCGTCCCGCTCACTCTGCACGTAAGCCGCTGTCCGGGGGCCACTCACTTGCAGACACCCGAGGTGTGGTGCATGGGCCGGCACGCAGCCAGCGGCATGAGCAGCAGCAGCACCATCCCTCCTGGAGGAGAGAGGTGGTGCATCGCGTCCGGCTTTGTCGCTGGCGACTTCAGCCACAGTGTGCTCAGTGCTGACGCTGATGTCACAGAACCGTCAGTTCCGAGGGCTGTGCCATTGCCGGGGGCTGCGGGGGGGGTCCGGGTGGGACCTGGATGAAGGACTTTGCCTGCAGTAGTGTAGCTGAGGTACTTGAAGGTATCTGTAAGCTTAGTTGGGGTCAGCCCAGCTCTCTTTTTGTGCTGAGACTAAAGGAGTGCAGTGCCAATTTAAAATCAGGCTAACTCTTATGCTGCCATCCTTTGTGCTTCCGTGAGCTCTGTTGAGACTGGAATTACAAGGTCAGTCCTGATTAGCATCACCATGAAAGGAGAAGTCTCATTGGACAAGAAGCGTTTTGCTTCTTTTTGTTATTAGAGATGAGTAAATGGGTCTAAATAGCCCAAGACTAAATCAAAACTGGAGCCAATCTACATTAAAAACTTGAGTGTGCCTGGAGTAGGCCCGTGCTGAACTAGTCTTGTAAAGACATAAATTCATACCCTTCAGGACACATGGTAGTCTCACTCCCACTTGGGTGCTCAGCTCCCATTGATAATGCCATGTGCTAATTCAGGCACCCAGGCTTCCATGTAATGGTCTTACTATGAAGAACAGTTGGTTTTGAGGGAAAACATTTACATAGATGACAGCTGTTTTAAGGAAAATGAAAAGTCCTGGGTGAAAATTGAGGTTTTGTCACTGTGTGAGGTATAGTGTTTACACACAGTAGTTTCTGTTGCATGTATTTAAATTGATGATTTACCATATTTAAATGAAATAAATTCACACACCATTTGCGAATGTCTACTTTATTTATTTGTAGAGATATACTGAAGCCTTGGTTTGAAAAGCAGTTTGCATAACATCTGGTACGTCAGCAGTGCAACCCTCCAATTTACTCGCTGGTGAAAATGTGGATAGAACGAACCTGAACTCAGCATTGACTTACACAGATTTCCTGGCAGACAAAGCAGTAATGATTTGCATGTCAGTGTAAGTGACGTGTGCCCTCCAGTTTCGAGGAGTTTACACAGCTCAGAAGTATAAAAAGAATGGAGCACAAGGCTGGTTCTTTGTAGACCTATGCTGACAACACAAACCCCTCGTGTTTGTAAAGTGTGAAACACTAATTCATTTTGAGACAGGCCACATAAATCACCGCTGTTTCTCGTTGTTCTACCCACACTGTCTGGTTTTGCTCTGATTTGGGTGGTGTGTGTCTGAATGTTTGAGTGGAAAGCTTTGTCTATCTATTGTTGCCTAATAGGTTTCAAAAATGAAAGCCACACATGTGAGCTCACACTTGCATCTGGGAGAGAGACACTCCAGACCTGTGGTGCAGCTCTCTTGCTCTACGATCTGAGCAGATCCTGAGATGCTCTTGGATTTCCCAGGACTCAATCATCTGATTTCTTTTTTAATCATTTTGTTAGGAATCACATTAACTGGGCAAGCAATTATGGATATCACAAGTTGAAGGGATATCACGAGGTTGAAGCATGTCATGCTTTAAGTGGATGTGTCTGTAGCAGAAACGCTGAGTCACAGCTTGAAGCATTGACGGAGTACCTGGTGGGAAGGCAAGGCCAAGCCAGGATGCTCAGTTGCATGCAATGAACCTGAATGACTGGAAGCGGTGGAGCCAGAATCCATTTAAGGGTTGGCAGATCTTATTTAATGGTTGGCAGTGAAAGCAAAGGTATTTTGTTGGAGATCCCTGCACACCTGATATGTTCTGAAGGCAAGCTGTTTTTTTTTCCCTTTATTTCTGTGTCTATGGCTGCTGCATTTGAGCAAATCCTCACTCGCTGCAGCTTAGGACCTTTCTGCACTGCTGTAGTTGCTGCACTTTCCATTGCACTGCAGTGTCAGATGAATGTGTTTGGTGCTTTATCAGATAAAGATGCATGTGAAACTGCCTAGGAGAAAGCTGCTGTAAAATTTACAGGTGAAGGAAGGATGTGATAGAGAATACTGAATAGGAGAAAGCAAGGCAGGAGGGGAGAGGGCACATGAGAAAAGGATGTGTTTCTAGAGAGGTAATCACAGAGTGCTGTAGGTTGGAGCTCATCCTGGTCTAACCTAAGTGCTAAGTGTATAGGTATAACCTAAGTCCTAAGTGCTAAGGTATAACAAGTGCTAAGTGCTAAGGTATACAAGTGCTAGGGTATACAAGTGCGTGCTAGGGTATACAAGTGCATGCTAGGGTATACCAATGCTAGGGTATACCAACTGTTGGTTGCACGAAGTAAATATAACTGAGGTCCTTAGTGGTGGTTGTTATTTTTTTAATGTGCCTAACCCTTAATAACAAAACCTCTACAAACATGTGAAGGCACTGAGGTTTGTTTATGTACTGGCTGTGCAGTGTGGGGTTCCTGTGGAGCTTTCCCTCCAGCTGTGGCAGCTCTGGACCCTGACCTTGGAGCTCTGAAATACTGTGTATGATTTCCTTCATCTGCTTTGGAGAATGAGGTCACAGCTAAGTCGGAGCCCTAATCATACTGAGTTTCTTTGCTCTGCAGCCAAGACCTGCTCAGCTCTCTTCACTGATTTTTGCTGCAACGTCAGCTTGCTGTGCTCTTTGTTTATGCAGATGGAGGCTGCGTGTTTAACTGTGAAAACAAAAGCACTTAACTGCATCTGCATACCTTCAGCACGAGCGTGCGGCCTCCTCTTGTGCAGCCTACTGTTGTGACCCCGGCTTTGTCAGCGCTAGGCCGAATTTCAGCTTTGTGGCTTCAGACTCCTGGGAAGCTGTGAAGCCCTTCAGCATGCACTTGACCACTCTCTTTCATTTTAATGCTTGTTTATCTGAACTGCTTCTCATACTTCTCCTGTGAAGAGAGGCTGTGAGTCAGGCTTGTTCAGCCTGGAGAAGGGAAGGTTCTGGGGAGATGTGCTGTGGCCTTCCAGTACCTGAAGGGAGCTTATAAACAGGTGGGAGAGTGACTTTTTGCATGGGCAGATAGCAATGAAACAATGGGGAATGGTTTTAAACTAAAAGAGGAGAGATTTAGGTTAGATGTGAGGAGGAAATGATTTTCCCAGAGGGCAGTGAGGCCCTGGCACTGCGGCCTGGAGCTGTGGTGACCCATCCCTTGGTGTGCTCAAGGCCAGGTGGGATGGGCCTTGGGGAGCCTGAGCTGCGGGGCAGCCCTTAGGACTCTTGTCAGCAGCTGTGGGAGAAAGAAAAAAGAGAGGGGAAGAGAGGGAAAAAAGGAGGCAGTTTAACAAGCCAAATCCAGTTGTTCATTTCATACACACACACTGAACAGCTTTTGCATGGTTTATTTCATTTTCTGAAACCATTTTTCACCAGCCTGTTTTCTCAGCTGGGAAACTTCTGGTGTAGCGTTTTCAAAAAAAAAATATTGCTTTTGGCCTTATGAGAAAACAGAGCCTTCAAGACGTTAAAAGGACAATATCCTTCTTTGACTTGGTGCAATGAAGCAGGGCTATAGGAATTTTAGATTTTTGTACCACCCAAAGAATAGGCAAAAGAATTTTTCCACTCTTAAACCTAGTTTACATGGGAATTTGAGAGTTGATTTAGCTTGGGGTTCCTATATTTTTTTTTACTTTACAGACTCCTCTGAGGACTTTGTGTTAGTATAGTAGGACTTTATCAGCGTGAAGGGATAAGCAAACTGTCAGAGATCAGTTCACATCTGCATTTGGAAAAGTTGCAGTCCAAAAGTCAAGCTGAAGCTGAAAGAACCTTATTTTCATCTTGGGAGAAGTAGGTCTTGATATGCTTGCTCACACCAATACCTACTCAGCATAGCCAGGTAGCAAGAGAAATTTGATGTGTTTTAATCTTGATGCACCTTTGCTTAAAGGAAGCTGTACAATGTGAACCACATCTGGTGTGAGCTCTGTGAGTGGCAATGGTGGCAATGAGGAGAGTGAAGAGCCAACAGGATGGTGCTGCACAGAGCTTTGGCGTACCCTCAGATGGTGACAAAGGAAGAGAAAAATAGGGAAAATCAAGTGCAAACAAGACCTATACTTCTATCACATAGCTGACTGAAGGGTGTACTGCCCTTCAAAAGGCTCAGCATGAAGCTGAAGGCGGTGGTTATTTGCTGTTTGCCTTCAGCTTCAGCAGCTTTCCCACCTATGTTTCTTAACACAAGATCCCATGAGTGCTGTTTGCTGTTCCTGACTTGATCCAAATTTGTCTGTTTAAAAAAAAAAAAAAGTGGTCTGCAACTCTGGAATACATTTGAGCAGTGGTTTAGTGCCATTATTCCCATTGTTCAGCTGTTGTAGAACAGGAAAAACTGGAGATCTTCTTCTCAGAAATCTCACAATCCTACATAGGTTTTGAACCCTGTCAGCTAATGAAAGCAGAATCTTGGAATTGTTAGTGCGAAAAGGTGGAAATCAGGCAAGTTCAAATATAGAATTTCAAGATGTATTGTGGTTAAATAAAGAAGAGGACAAACAGAAAATGAAAAAAAAAAAAAAAGAATCAAAATATCCTAATTGGAAAAACCGTAATGTTACTTAAGTAAATAGAGAAGTTTAAGGTAATAAAACATTCCACACGGTGTTTATCTTTCACTTTGTTACAGCTAAAGGAAGGGCAAATCATCAAGTTTCTCTCTTTTGGCCTTTCAGAGCATTAAGGATATCATGTTTGTGCCTGTAGCTGTGTGAGTCATTATGTCTTGGCAGTGCCATGCAGTGCAAATACTGGCATTTGGTGTCAGAGCACAGTACTTACACAAATGTCACTGTGCACACCTGTACAAAAGTATGCATGAAGTGCTCCATCTGAAAGGACAGTCTGTGCAGCTCTCAGAGCTAGGATCTGGCAGCTTCACATCTGATTTGGAGTAATAATGGTTAGGAAGTGTACAGTGCACTGTGTTGGGAAATGTCATTTGGGGATTTTCTGACAGTCAAGGTGAGACGCTCACTTGCCAGAGCTGAGCATCTGCAGTAGGTAAAGGATACTCACGTACTCCTTCCAAGTACCTGAGTGCCTTGTACCTGCCACCCAGTGCCCTGTTCTTCAGCCACATGCCTAATGGGTTAGGAACACCCCTGCCAGTAGGACTGTTGCCACAGCAGGACCCCCAGCACTGACTTCAGGCAGTTCTGTCAGTTAACGGCCATTCAGGCAGAGAGAGCGAGGGGTGAAGGCTGCTACGTTATAGATAGCAAGAGAGATCTTAAATTCCCAGAACTGGAGGAAGGGGGCTGCAATTAACATCATGCAATACAGGAGCCTGAACTTCTGGTACCACTGCACCTGGAGTGCAGGCCCTGTGGGGCTGATGCAGGTGGATCCGCCTCTGGGTGAACATGTGGAGGTGGATCCACCTCTGGGTGAACCTGTGGAGGTGGATCCTCCTGCATCATAGCTGGTCTGGCACCACACCATCGTGCCGGACCCTACATTGGCGTGGCCACAGCAACACCATCGCTGCTCCAGGCGCTTGGCTCCTTCTGCACTGCAGCAGCCCCCACAGCCAGCATTAGGTGGGTGTCATTCAGTAATATCTCCTCCCCCTCGTTTCTTTTGTTTAAGAAAAAATTTTGCAGACTCCCAGTCCCATTGTTTCTGTTTTTATAGTTGATTTTTTAACTCAGTTTTAGTTTTAGGGTTAGGTTTACTTTTATTACTTTAATGTTAGGCATAGGATGCTATTTCTATTTTAGTGTTTGCTATAGATTTCTGTTGCAAAGAAATGAGTATAACTGCCTTAACAGAGGTCTGATGACATCTCTGATTAATATTAATTGAATTTCCATCTTGTGACTTTTGTGTTGCAGAATATCAAGGAACAGAGCCCACGTGGCTGAAAAATTAAGTTGGGACTCAGGAGAACAGAGTACAGCTTTGTCACAAACTTCCTGAGTGCAAGTGTTGTGGTTTTGTGGTTTTGATGCCGGTATTCCACATCAGAGCATCATGCAGCAGTTAAGGAGTTAATGCTGTGGGAGCAGCAGAGGGGAGGGGCGGAGCTCCGCACTGGATGCGAGGCGGCGCTCTGTCTGGGCGCATTCCTCTGGGCTGCCGTGGAGGTTCAGTAGGTGTGCTTCCCTTGCAGTTTCCTCCTTAACATAAGCTCATAGCTTTTGGTTTGGAAATTTTTATCTCTCTCTCAATTGTTCAATTTTATTAGATTTAGTAAAGTTACCGTTCCTTCTCAGATCGTGCCGTTGTTTTCTTGTAGACTCATCTCTTCCCGCTGTTTCCCCCTCCCCGTCCCGGAGCGCGGCTCTGCTCGGGCGGCCGCGCGGCCACTGACGCAGTTTCTTTTTCTCTCCCCTCTCCCTTCTCGGTTTCCCTTGGGTCACTGTCACGGACAACACCGTGACAATTATTGGTGGAGGATGCGGGCAGTGCAGTATTGGCACTCCATTGTAAATCTGGTGCTAAGTGGACTAAGGTTTTTCATGTACCTTATAGCATGCTGGCGTCTTTTTAAGCTCCTCGTGTTCAGCACCGGAGTAATGTGTGCATACAGCTACTTTAGTGTGCTGAGGGGGTTACATGCCTCCTGCCTAGACACCCTGGCTAACGTGACAGATTATGCGGCATTTGGATTGGTTTCCAGTTACTCTTTTCAGGTCTTTACCTATATTCAAGATGTCAACCTGACAACTCTGTTATCTATTTTTCTGAATGCTCTCTTGGCAATTTATATCATGTGGAGGAAGCCTTCCTCAAAACCAGAGGGTGTTGAATGGCAGGGAAGGTGGAAAAAATTAGGAAAGAAATTAGAAGCGTGGGGACCCCCGGTGTTATGCAGTTTAGATCTTGAGCACCTGTGGGATCCTGAGAAATTCAGTGAGTGTTTAGGTAAGGAGTCATGTGACTCAGGACGATCTGAGAAGGAATGTATTGTTTGGGGTCTGGCTTGTGCTTATCGAGCTATAATAGATATTCTGGAGAGAAATGGTTTCCAAACCAAGGTCCAAAGCAAAAATGAAAACCTCCAAGTTAGACCTGACCAATCACAGGAAGCACCGGTATCAGTGTCGGTTGCCCCTATGGAAGGCCATAAATAGACACAGCCGTCCTCGTGCCTAGAATGGAAAGAAGAAGAAGCAGAGAAAAAAAAGGAAGATCCAGGCGAGGGGCCCTCCTCAGCACCACCACCACCACCACCACCTAAAAAGGCCACTAAGAAAAGTGAGAGACATGGAGAAGACAGCGATGATGATGGAGTCACTGTTACCACTACTCGTCGGCCCCTAAAGATGACTGAAATACAAGGTTCAAGAAAGGAGTTTGTACGGCGCTCGGGTGAATCTATTGTCACCTGGTTGCTGCGGTGTTGGGACAGCGGTGCCAGCAGCGTGTCCCTAGATGGCAGCGAAGCCTGCCAACTGGCAAGCATTGCCCGAGACCCAGCTATCAACAGAGGAATTGGCAGATGTCTGAATGGAGTCGCTACCCTCTGGGAACGAGTACTAGTGGCTGTAAAGGATAGATATACTTACAAAGATGATCTGGAGCCTAAGGTGGAAAGATGGAACACCGTGGAGAAAGGCATCCAATTTTTGAGAGAAACAGCCGTAGTAGAGATGCTGTATGATCCCAATTTCGTCCCTAACAATCCACACCAGGACCGTGATCCTGATAGAGTAAGGTGCACACCTGATGTATATCGCAAGCTCTCAAAAACAGCACCAGAGAGGTACGCAAGTACACTGGTAGCAACGTTCCATAGATTCGAGGGTCAAGACAGAAGACTCCCAGTTTATGAATTGACTATTACACTCCAAAACTTTGAACAACCATTTCCACCATCACGTGCTTCCATTGCAGCTATAGTAGCAGAAGAAGTAGGTGAGATTAAGGAGACACAGAAAACTATACTGGAGGAACTGTCATTACTGATGAATAGGGATGAACCTGTGTCAGTATTGGAAACACCTGATGAAGACGAGCATGACCCAAAGAATCTGATGAAGCAATTGATCAAACTGTTGAAAGTCTCGGCCACCAGAGGCAACCGCCTCTCTGCACGAGCAAATGACGGCAGTAACATCATGTCACGTGTGGCCATGTGGAGCTTCCTACGAGAAAACGGAGAGGACATGAGGAAGTGGCATATAAAACCCACTCCTGCACTGCGAGCACGGGTGAGAGAACTACAGCAGAGATCAGCCACCAATGAAATTGCTCCCGTCACTGCAGGTAACCAATAGAGGGGCCCTGTCCTCAGTCAGGGGAGGGAAAGGGATAATAGAGTGTATTGGACTATGTGGATTAGATGGCCTGGCACATTAGAGCCACAAAGATATAAGGCACTGGTGGACACTGGTGCACAGTGCACTCTGATGCCCTCGAGTTATAAAGGGACAGAATTGATTCATATTTCTGGAGTGACTGGGGGTTCTCAGGAACTGTCTGTGTTAGAGGCAGAAATAAGCCTCACCGGTAAAACCTGGCAGAAGCATCCCATAGTGACTGGACAGGGGTCTCCATGCATACTCGGTATTGATTATCTCAGAAGGGGACATTTCAAGGATCCCAAGGGATACCAATGGGCTTTTGGAATAGCTGCTGTAGATGCAGACAACATTCAGCAGCTGTCTGTTTTACCTGGCCTGTCAGAAGATCCGTCTGTTGTGGGGGTACTCAAAGTGAAAGAGCAGCAGGTACCTATCGCTACAAAAACGGTGCACAGACGGCAGTACCGCAGCAACAGGGATTCCTTGCTCCCCATTCATAACTTGATCTGTCAGCTAGAGAGCCAGGGAGTGATCAGCAAAACTCACTCACCTTTTAACAGCCCCATATGGCCGGTGCGTAAAGCCAGTGGAGAATGGAGGCTGACGGTAGATTACCGTGGCCTGAATGAAGTCACACCCCCACTGAGTGCTGCTGTGCCAGATATGCTGGAGCTGCAGTATGAACTGGAGTCAAAAGCAGCCAAGTGGTATGCCACCATTGACATTGCCAATGCATTCTTTTCTATTCCTTTGGCCACAGAGTGCAGACCACAGTTTGCTTTCACCTGGAGGGGCGTTCAGTACACCTGGAACCGTTTGCCCCAGGGGTGGAAACACAGCCCAACCATCTGCCATGGGCTGATTCAAAGCACACTGGAACAGGGTGGGGCACCTGAGCACCTCCAGTACATTGATGACATTGTTGTGTGGGGTGATACAGCAGAGGAAGTTTTTAAAAAAGGAGAGCGAATAATCCAAATTCTTCTGGGTGCTGGTTTTGCTGTTAAACGGAACAAAGTGAAGGGACCTGCCCAAGAAATTCAGTTCCTGGGAGTAAAATGGCAAGATGGACGTCGTCACATTCCAGGAGATGTGATTGACAAAATCACCAGTATGTCACCACCCACTAGCAAGAAAGAGACACAGTCTTTTCTGGGTGTAGTAGGTTTTTGGAGGATGCACATCCCAAACTACAGCCTCATAGTAAGCCCCCTCTATCAGGTGACTCGAAAAAAGAATAATTTTGCATGGGGTCCTGAACAGCAGCAGGCCTTTGAGCAAATTAAGCAGGAGATAGCCCGTGCTGTGGCCCTGGGGCCAGTACGGATGGGACAGGATGTAAAAAACATCCTCTACACTGCTGCTGGAGAGAAAGGTCCCACTTGGAGTCTGTGGCAAAGAGCCTCTGGGGAGACCCGAGGCCGACCCCTTGGATTTTGGAGCAGAGCGTACAGGGGTTCAGAGGAGTGCTACACTCCAACTGAGAAGGAGATTTTGGCAGCATACGAGGGGGTTCGGGCTGCCTCTGAAGTAATTGGTACTGAGACACAGCTCCTCCTGGCACCTCGACTGCCAGTGCTGAATTGGATGTTCAAAGGAAAGGTTCCCCCCACCCATCATGCTACCGATGCCACCTGGAGTAAGTGGATTACACTGATTACACAGCGAGCTCGGATGGGGAACCTCAACCGTCCAGGAATCCTGGAGGTGATCATGGACTGGCCTGAAGGCAAGAAATTTGGAACATCCCCATCAGAGGAGATACCACGTGCTAAAGAGGCCCCACCATATAACGAACTACCAGAGAATGAAAAGACGTATGCCCTCCGAAGGAGGGCCACCGAAGGAGACGGAGAGTCAAGCCAATTTGCGGAGGTAAAGGCTGTCCAGCTGGCCTTAGATGTGGCTGAACGGGAGAGGTGGCCCATGCTATATCTTTATACTGACTCTTGGATGGTGGCAAACGCTTTATGGGGGTGGTTGCAGCAGTGGGAACAGGACAACTGGCAAAGGAAGGGTAAACCTATTTGGGCTGCTGAACTGTGGAAAGACATTGCTGCCCGAACAAAAAGGTTGGGTGTAAAGGTGCACCATGTAGATGCTCATGTGCCCAAGAATCGAGCTACTGAAGAGCAGAAAAATAACCATCAGGTAGATCGAGCTGCCAAAATTGAGGTGTCTCAGATCGATTTGGACTGGCAGAACAAAGGAGAGCTATTTTTAGCTCGGTGGGCCCATGAGACCTCAGGCCATCAAGGAAGGAACACCATCTTAGGGCTCGAGAAACAAGTCCTATGGCGACATGGCACTCCAGAGAGAATTGAGTCCGATAATGGGACTCATTTCAAAAATTCTCTTGTGGATATCTGGGCCAAAGAACATGGCATTGAATGGATCTACCATATCCCCTACCATGCACCAGCTGCTGGTAAGATCGAGCGCTACAACGGGTTGTTAAAAACCACGTTGAGAGCAATGGGTGGCAGGACCTTCAAGCACTGGGAGAAGCATCTGGCAGAAGCCACCTGGTTGGTCAACACTAGGGGATCAGTCAACCGAGAGGGTCCTACACAGTCCAGCTCCCTACAGACCATAGAGGGAGATAAGGTCCCTGTGGTACATGTGAGGAGCGTGTTGGGAAAAGCGGTGTGGGTCCTTCCAGCCTCTGGAAAGGGCAAACCCCTCTGTGGAACCATTTTTGCGCAGGGACCTGGGTGCACCTGGTGGGTAATGGATAAAAATGGGGACGTCCAGTGTGTCCCACAAGGGAATTTGATATTGGGGGAATGCAGTTTGTAATTACGTGTATATGTATGTTGTAAAATGAAAAAATGTAAAATGAAAAAATATCACTCCTCACAACTCCAAGAGGCACACACAGAAAAAAAGGTTCAAATTATATCTGGAAAGACAACACTCTCACAAAGGGTATCCTGCCGACTACGCCATTAAAAATGTCAGCAGGTAATATAAAGGAGGGAGACGAATCATGGAGATTATCCTGCCGACTACGCCATTAGAAATGTCACGCTCCAATATAAAGGAGGGCAACGAGGTTCATGGAGAGCTGTGGCCCTACAACAGAGCTGTTCTGCCTTAGCCAAGCTGGCTTTGCAAAGAAGGACTTGTGTGTCCCTGTGGGAATACAAAAAGTATATTTAGAGCTGCAGCTGTGGAACAGGATAAACAGCATGAGAATCCTCTGCTCCGCCCCCTATGGTCGCCGCTCCCCTGCCGCCTTCTGCTCCGGTTATGTCGCTTACTGCTGCTGCTCCGCAGCCTGCCTGTAACTTGGTAAAAAATGAGGACGAACCAGAACCAGAGGATCTTTCAGATCCTGGTTCAGTAGATACGGACGACAAATCGAACATTTTCCCCCCTGATGATAACTTGAAGGGAGCGGGAAAGAAAAATTTTTCTACAGCATACTATAGTGCTTTAGAGCAGTGCAGAAAAGAAGCAATATTACGGGGTGATGCTGATACGTTGCAAGCCTTTCCTGTGTTGTACCATGCAAATCAGCCCCCCCAGTGGGAATCCCTGCCTTACGAGTCAGTGAAGGAACTAAGGAAGTCAGTGAGAGATTATGGAATTCAGTCTCCCTTTACATATCATCTTTTGGCTGCAATTGGTGACAGTTACATTATGACCCCTCACGATTGGAAAATTCTATTACGAACAATTCTGTCTCCCATGCAATACACCATGTTTATGACAGAGTATCGGGAACTGGCTACCATCGAGGCTATGAATAATCTGAATAACCTTAATCACATTGGCATAGAAGAACTCATGGGGGAGGGGGTCCGGGCAATACCTCAGGCTCAGGCACAGATGGACAGGCAATGCTTTGAACAAGTTAAGACTTTGGTGTTGCGTGCTATCCGTTGGATACCTGACACTAATTCATCTAACACATCATTTACATCAATTAGGCAGGAGGCTGCCGAGCCCTACATTAAATTTCTTGACCGTTTACAAAGTACGCTAGAGAGACAAGTAGAAAATCAAGCTTCCCAGGAGGCTTTGCTTAAGCAATTAGCAATAGAAAATGCAAATGCAGACTGTAGAAAGGTCCTACAATCCTTAAAGAATGCAGATCCATCCATTACTGACACGATTAAGGCCTGTCAAGATGTAGGGACAGAAAGCCATAAAATGGCCTCGCTAGCAGACACCCTGGCAGCCCGACTTGGTGCAGGGACAGCTCAAAAAATAAAGTGCTACAACTGTGGGGAACCTGGTCATGTACAAAGGGACTGTAAAAAGCCTAAAAAAGCAGATAAAAATGTTTCTGCTCTTCCTACTCGACCCTGTCCCCGGTGCGGGAAGGGGCTACACTGGGCGAGAGACTGCCGATCTAAGCTCCCTGTTGCTGCACGGCCCTGCTATCTGCCGGGAAATGGGAAGAAGAGCGCGAGACCGTGCGCTATGACAGTAAATACGGTCCCAAATTGGCCGGCCGCTGCCTGGCCAGCGCACTCAGACCAGCCACTGCCTGCAGCGCAGGAGTGGATTTGGCCACCGCCCAGTCAGTGACGCTGACTGATACCAACGTAACTCTTATTCCAACAGGAGTAATGGGCCCCCTTGGGGACGGGTGCAGTACCCTCCTGATAGGACATTCTTCTGTTACACGGATGGGACTTTTTGTTTTACTAGGAGTTATAGATGCTGACCACACTGGGGAAATTAAGATAATGGCATGGACACCCTCCCCCCCCCCGCTTTATCCCCAAAGGCCAAAAAATAGCACAATTAATCCCTTTTCATTCTATGACTAAACCTGATATTGGGGATCGAATTGGGTGATTTGGAAGCACAGACAAGCCTGCCGTGCTATGGACTACACAAGTATCAGTAGACAAACCATTATTATCATGTCTAGTAAATGGCAGGCAGTTATTAGGCCTAGTGGATACCGGAGCTGATGTTACCATCATTAAGTCAAGCGACTGGCCCTCTGAATGGCCACTAAAATACCCTAGTTCTGCTATTGTAGGAGTTGGGGGCTTACAGCAGCCCAAACAAAGTGCCCGAATTTTATCTTTTGAAGGGCCTGATGGTCGCATTGCTCACACTGCTCCTTACATCTTGCCAGTTCCCTATACTCTGTGGGGTTGTGATCTTTTAAGTAAGTCAATGCGGCATGATTTTGCAAACAAATTTTCAATAAGGGCCATTGATTGGCAGCAACCTATACCCCTAGTTTGGAAAACAGAACAACCAATCTGGGTAGATCAATGGCCCTTAACAAAGGAAAAGTTGCTGCATTTACATGAGCTAGTTCAAGAACAACTGGCTGCTGGTCACATAGTGCCTACCACCAGCCCTTGGAATACTCCAGTGTTTGTTATCCTCAAGATGAGTGGAAAATGGAGGCTTCTACAGGACCTGCGTGCTGTCAATGCAGTAATTGAGCCCATGGGGGCACTGCAGCCTGGTCTCCCTTCACCTTCAATGTTACCATCGAATTGGCCTATAGCAGTCATTGACTTAAAAGACTGTTTTTTTACCATTTCGCTTCATCCAAAAGACGCACCACGATTTGCTTTCTCAGTGCCCTCCATCAACCAACAAAGCCCTGCTCAGCGCTATCACTGGACTGTGTTACCACAAGGAATGCTTAATAGTCCAAGGATATGTCAACTGACTGTAGCAAATGCATTACAACCAGTACGAAAAGCTAGACCCCATATCCTTATTTATCATTACATGGATGATATATTAATAGCAGCAGAACGAGAAGAGAGTCTAAAGGACACTTTAATGCTTGTAAGGCAGGCAGTTCAATCTGTTGGCTTACAAGTAGCAGAAGAAAAGGTGCAACTTAGTTCTCCATGGAAATACTTAGGATGGAAAATTACATCTCACACCATTCAGCCACAAATCCTCAAAATAATACCTCATGTACAGACATTGAATGATCTGCAAAAGTTGTTAGGAACCATCAACTGGTTAGGACCGCTTTTGGGTATTACTACTCAAGAGTTGTACCCTCTGTTCCAGCTACTCAAAGGAGACCCGGATTTAACCTCTAAAAGACAGTTAACACCACAAGCGTTACAGTGCTTAGACTCTGTAATAACATCACTGTAACATCGATATTGCCATCGTGTTTGTTTATCACTACCAGTATCTCTTGTAATAATATCAAATACCTATCAGCCATATAGCTTGTTATGTCAGTGGGATACCTCAAGAAAAGATCCTCTCATTATCCTGGAATGGATATTCTTACCACATACCTTTTCAAAAACCATTACATCACGGGTAGAGATGTTTGCAATGCTAATACAGCGAGGTCGTCATCGTTTACAAATTTTATGAGCTCTTGACCCTGATTGCATCTACATACCTGCTACTAAAAAAGATTTAGATTGGTTGCTCGCACAGTCACTCACTTTACAAACTGCTATGGCAGGCTATACAGGACAGATCTCCACCCATCCCCTCAAACATTAGTTACTGCATAATTTGAGTGATCTGTCCCTTTCTCCTAATATTTTACTTTCACATGTTCCAATACCTAATGCTGTTACTGTATTTACAGATGGCTCCAGCAAGACACATCGAGCAGTGGTTCTCTGGCGCGCGACTGCTACACAGTGGCAGTCAGATGTACATGTTGTTAATGGATCACCTCAAGTTGTAGAACTCGCTGCCGTAGCCCAAGTTTTTCAACTTTTTTCAAATCAAAAGCTTAATATAATAACTGATTCTTTGTACGTTACAGGTATCATTCAGCGGATTGAAGGATCTTTTCTTAAGGAAGTTAACAACTCTGCTTTGTTTGTGCAGCTCAAGCGAATTTTACATTATGTCTCTCACCGTACGCTCCCTTACTTTATTGTGCATATTCGATCACACACTACATTGCCTGGTCCAATAGCTGAGGGCAACCGTAAGGCTGATCAAGCCACTGTCGCCTTTGCTACACCTCAATTGTTCCAGCAAGCGCGACTCTCTCATCAATTTTTTCATCAGAATAGGAGAGCTTTACAAAAACAATTTCAACTAACAGCAGATCAGGCCTGTAACATTATTCTAACATGCCCAGACTGCCAGGCAATTGCCCCTTTGCCTCAAATTGGGACAAATCCCCGTGGCACAGCACCTCTTCAACTGTGGCAGACAGATGTTACTCATGTTCCTGAATTTGGCCGTCTAAAATTTGTCCATGTAACAATAGATACTCATTCTTCATACATATTTGCCGCAGCACATACAGGTGAACGCAGTCGCGATGCCCGTAAACACTGGTTATCTGCCTATACTGCTATGGGAATCCCACATACTATAAAAACAGATAATGGGCCTGCGTACACTTCTAAGGCCACTCGAACTTTCCTCCAAGAATGGGGCATTAAACATATTATAGGCATTCCTCATTCTCCCACTGGACAAGCTATCATTGAGCGTGCTCATCAAACACTGAAATCCATTCTTAATAAACAAAAAAGGGGGAATACGGGAGATACACCACAAGAAAGATTATGTAAAGCTTTGCTTGTGCTGAATTTTTTGAATCGTGATCACACAGATAGAACTTGTGTGGACCATCATTTTGGGGCCTCCCCGATGCTCAAGGAACGGCAAATGGTTAAAGTTCGGAATATGGCCACAGGGCATTTGGAAGGTCCCTTACCACTGATAACTTGGGGTCGTGGATATGCTTGTGTTTCCACAGGGACTGGTCCTGCATGGGTTCCAGCACGATATGTTCGGCCTCATCTCAAGGCAGAAAATAGCATCCAGCCTTTATGATTACTGGGATTGTGTGCTTCTTCTATTTTAGTGGTAGATCGAGTGTGAAGAATTATTAGGCATTATCTAGGTTGTTGTGTGCTTTTTCTGTTTCAGTAGTAGATCAAGTGTGAATTAGACAGGATTTGATGTTGCCAACGCTGGAGTTTATGGAAATAGCACTTTTAATGTGCGGTTATGATGCTATTAGCCCATCAATTAGCCTTTTATCTAATTTGCAAAGACAAAAACCTGGAAAAGAATCCTAGGCAAAGGGATGATCTTGTGTTTTAGAATGATCAACTCTCTTTCAATTCGCTAATCAAAATAGTTTTTTATAACCATGCATCATTTGAGACAAAGGCATATGCTTAGAGAGCTAACCTTGATAGTTTATTCTGTTTTGCAAGCAGGTGTTCCACTTGGGCTCCGCATCATGCACTGGCCACGCGGATTCGGTGTACAAATGGAAAAAACTCTGCAGACCCTGAGGAGAGTAGGAGCAGGGGAGAGTCTGTGGTGGATGGGAGAGGAAAAGTGCACCTTGAAGCAGGGGACGCCCTGCTGGCACTGCCTATCGCGTCCACCGCTGGCATGTTCCTTTTCTCTCTTCTTTCTGGTGGTTTGCCATTTCTCAAGGGTCAATAGCTAATAATGCGTTTGCTTAGGGAGTTTCTGCTTCTTGCTTATCTAAAATGGATGTCTGCATGTGTGTAAGTGTGTGTATGTTGGCTAAAACCCTAACCATCTGTGTTGCTCTGAATGCACAATTTGCTTGCTTCTGCTCTTGAGATGTCTTGTCTCTCAGATCCAGGATACCCTGAAACAGCACCACTCAAGCTTCAGCCACAATCACCAAGTTAGGATGTTAGCTGGCAAAGGAAAGCAATACCCCTAGTGATACTCTAGCAGGCCTACCCACTGATGTTGATTCCATTTGACATGCAACTTTATATCTTCCAATCAGTTACTGGTACACAAAGAATGGGACCCTCAGAGATTCTTTTCCAGGTTGCAGGAACCTAAAGCCATGGGTGAAACGTGTGTTTGTTCACTTCTTATTAAGAATATTTCTTGTCCTTACGATATGATAACCTTGTCTCTTTCCTTACATTCAGCGTCTTATTAATTGAAGCCTTGATTAAATTGTGATAGCCTAAATGCATTCAGAAATACTGTTACAGAGTGTTATTCATTTGTAGTATGTTAATAGTTTGCTAATAAATAAAAAAGGGGGAATTGTGGGAATACAAAAAGTATATTTAGAGCTGCAGCTGTGGAACAGGATAAACAGCATGAGAAAGGAAGGCTGAGAACCAAGGACACTTCCAGAAGAAGAGGAAAACAAGTTCAAGTAAGCTGTGTGATGGCAGGCCCTAATTGGAGGAAGAGTGCATGGCTTGGGAAGATTCACAGCCCTGATTGGATCATCGCCTGTATGCACTGTTAAGGACTGTTTTGGGAAGTTACATTGTTGATATGTAAAGGCGGGTGGGAAAGTTACAAGAGAGAACTTGTGAAAGTACATAAGGGATGTTAAAACCTGTAATAAACGATTTGGATCGTTCACATCTGAGTCCGTGCCCAAGACACCGCATGTCCCCATCAAACCCAGAGGGCTGGTTCATCCAAATGCTTGCTGATTGCTTGGAAGCACAAATCCTCCCAGCCTCCAAGCTGGAGGCAGCCCGGGGGCAACTTCTCCTGGGTCCATTTGTGCAGTGCCTGAGCGAGAGTATGACCTGAGCTGGCTGCACAAGACTCATCAGAATTTCTCCATTATTTTAGTTCAAATAACCCCATTGGCTGACCCTGGTGTTGGCTTCCTAAAATTTGGGAGATGACCACGCCCTTTGCTTATGATGAAAGCGCAGAAGCAATGGAAGTCACTGTTGTTGCTGGGGTGGGAGCATTTCTTCCCCAGGAGGTGAGCAGAGCTGGTGCTCTGGTGAGCGTGCTGCACACTGAGACCGAGCTCTGGGCTTCTTGGAAGTGATCACCCTGTGACAGCCCATCAGAAGCAGCGCTGCGGTGTGTGTTGAGCTGGGCACAGCTGAAGGTGAGCAGGCCGAGCAGGTGAGCTGGGCTTGGTGCTGGGTGGTCACCGTGAGGTGTCTCAGAAGATAAAGCTGGGCTGGGGAGGAGCTCCAGCTCCAGTGGCACCCCTCTGTACGGCTGTTTCCAGGGGAAGTGGGTTCCTGTTGAGATTTCATGCCACATTTTTGGTGAGGATGCTGAAACTTACCATTACTTCCCTGGAAAATTGCTGCCAGGGCCCTGCCTTCATGTCAGATGTTAAAAGAAAAGGAGAGCGCTGACTTCATAGAGCGCAACTTGTGCCTTAGTGATGCATGGGTGCGCCATATCCAGGAAATATTGAGCAAAGCCCCTCTGAGGTAACGGCAAAAAGCCAGGTGCCCAGCTGGTACACGTACTGTCCGAGGACACGTCAAGCACTATGTGCTTTGGGCTGTGGCTGCCACCAGGGAGTGTCACGGCTGTGAGCTGTGCACGAGGGTGGGCACGCTACGTCCGCCCTCATCCCAGCTAGCGGTGAGAGCAGGGGGAGGCTGATGAGTGCTGACCGTGCGGCACAGCCACTGTGCTGTGTGTCAGCCAGGAGGGAGAAGGAGTGCTGATGTGCCTGGGTAAGCCAGAGCTGGAGGTCTCTCAGATTCCCAAAGTGCTGCAGCAAGACTCAAAGACAGAGCGAGACTTCTTCACGACAGCAACACCAGCTGTGTGCAGAGCTGCCGAGATGGAGAGGGATACTTGCTGGTGGGAGCTGTGGCAGTTAGACACAAGCTGCCCAGCAGCTCTCGCAGCCAGTTGATTTACAGACATTGCCCTCCTCCAGAGGCTAAATTACATGACAGAAGAAAGCTGGGATTTGCTCGTTCCTCATGATTTTTCAATTGTGGATACTTTCTGCAGGGTTCCCTGTTTAAAGGAGATCTCAGGGAGCAAGGTAGTCAAGGAGTGAAGCCGGCTCTATTTGAGAGCGAGGGAAGTTCTTGTGAAGAGACCCTCAGAGCCTGAGCTTCCTCGGACACTTTAGTGGTCATGGCTCAGCAAGGAGACTGCTTCTGCTCTACCTGTGTAAAGGTATGGCTGGGTTTCTTTTGCTTGGGTTTTCTTCCTTATTTCTAAGGAGAAGAGGTGGAGCAGAAACCCTAGAACCCTAAGGGTGGAGCAGGCCCATGGGTGTCTGTATGGTACATGGGTGTCCCAATGCCATGTCGTTGTCTATCCCAATGTCACGCTGGTGCCCCAATGGCACATAGGTGTCCCATTGACATATGGGTGTCCCAGTGGCACATGGGTGTCCCAGTGGTGCATGGGTCTCCATCCCAATGAGATGTGGATGTCCCTATGGCGCATGGGTATCCCAGTGGCACAATAACCTGTTGGATTGTGCACTCGCTGCACACAGCCTGGGCTAATAGCACGGAGGTGGCTCAGCCTGTATTTTCCCTTAGTGATAAATAGTGTCTCAGCACTCTCATATCCCACCTCTGGCACCATCTGCAACCTCTCTGCAAACCTTGGCTGCCCGTTCACCAACGTTTCTTCCTTTCTCTCTCCAGAAGCATCGTGGTGCACTTCCATGTTTTTGGGAACAGCAGAGACACATCTGCACTGTGGGACGCGATGAAGGTGGACCGTACTTACCACCACACAGGAGTGAGTTTCTTCTTGCACACTGCACATGTGATGTGCAAGAATGAATTCTGAGTATTACTTCAGAGCAGGTGCAGTGCTGTAGGGGATGTCAAGTAACCATTGTGGAAACACTGAGAGGCTGACAGCAGCAGTTGGTGGCATCAGTGAGATGGAAATCTGTGTACAAATCGTGGTGCTTAGAGTTGAGTGAATCCTTTTTAGAGTCCAAAAATATGTTCTTCCACTTGTGCACCTGAGAGTGTTTTGTTTGCTGATGCACCTCTGCTCTGCAGACTGTAGAGCTGTCAGGCAAACCAGGCTTCCTTTGCTGACACCTGAGCAGGAATGAGACTCGTAGTGGTTTTTGTAAGCGTGTTGTGGTTTAAACATCAGTTTGTGTGTTGGCTGTAAAAGCAGTGCCTTTGTTTCTTTGGGGGCGGCCATGGGCTAATGGGACAATACTGCTACTGCCTCCTGGTTCCTGTAACATCAGCAAATGATATTTTGTTTTAGGGACAGAGCCTGCGTGTCCATGGCATGGTGCCAGGCAAGCAGGGAAATGGAAAGCCTCGGCAGGTACGAGCCTCTTGTGAGCTGTGGTGTGGGTACACGAAGGGCTGCATGAAGGGGTGCATGTGACAGAGGAGAGAGGGAAGGACACTGCAGATCTGTGCTGACTGCAGAAATGGAGCAGGGCTGGAGCAGTGGGAAGGCAAATGGAAGAAGCTAGGCTTGAAGATGAGAAGTTTGTGGTTGGCTTTGCTAACGTCATCCTCCCGAGTGATGCTCTTCAAATAATTCTTGTCTCCTTTATGTCAGAGGCTGATGTCAGTGACCTTCCTGTGAAGCGCAGCTTTGTGGAAAGGCAGGAGAGGGCTACGGAGTGTAGCACAGCCCCCAAGAGAGGTACAGACACACAACAGGCATCTGGGTTTGGTTCACTGTCTTTCTAGTTTCGTTTTCTGTCTGTTCCTTCCTGGAACTGTTGTTGTTGCATGTTGCTTGGGCTCTGAATCCCTGAGATTTACAGTTACCTTTCCTGTCCTGACTTGAAAAGTGAATCCTAAGATCCATGGCCGTGAATGGTCAAGATGGGATTTCTGAGTACTGTGGCCCACTGTGCAGACCGAAAGCAGTGCTGGACTCTCTTTCAACCTTATTGCTTTGCTTTTCTTGATGACGACAGGGAGAGTTGCTGAGAGAAATGGAAGGAGCCGTGTGAATGCTGTCTCTTCTGAGAAAGATCGTCAAAGAATAAAATCCAAAGCCCACGTCCAGACCGGAGGGCTTCATTGCAGAGCAGGTCCCAGCCCAGGGGGAAGACCTTCCCCTGCAGTGAACCCCCACTCTCTCTCCGAGACCCTGGCTGGAAGAAAGCGTAAGGACTTGGAGGAAGAGAAACAAACAGAGCGACTCCCTGCCCATAAGAGAGTGAGGGGTGAGCACAGCAGGGAGATGTGTCCAAGCAGAGACAGCGTGCCGGCTCCAGCAGCACGCCCTGGGCCTGTCCCAGAACGGATCTCCAAGAAAAGAGGTGAGAAAGTGCTGTGGGACCCGCCCTGCTGAGCTGCTGCCCTTAGTGTGCACACTGAGATTGCTTAGGGTTTGCTTTTCCTTCTCTGGAGAGGGGAAAATGAATTTAAGGCTACGGAGTCCAAAGGCAAGGGTGTGTCAGAATGCATAACCCCGTCTTGATCCATTCACTACATGATTGTCTTCTGCACGTCCCCCTGGGAGCATCATTCACTGAGAGGGTTCCTAGTCCAATTTCCTTTTTCTTTTTTCTGCCATCTGTTTTTATGGTACCCACATTCCTGCAGTTTTGGTGTTGACAAAATGAATTCATCTGTTTTTAATCGCTCTTTAGCAAGGAGAAGAGAACAGAGACGAAGAAGACGAGAGAGGAGAGCAGAAATGATAAAGGCTTCTCAGAGAGCTGCTGCTGCACTTATGGACGTGAGTCCTTGGTGAACACAGGAACATGCTTGCTTGTTCTCAGTGCACAGAAGAGATGGTAAAACCCCAAGGGAAGTGATGTAATAGAAAAGCACCCAGTTGTGTAGTCATCACGGGTTGACCAGGGGGAGGTCATGCCCAACTAACCTGGTGCCTTCTGTGATGTCATTACTGGCTGGGTGGACGGGGAGGAGAGCAGTGGATGTAGTCTCCCTTGTTTGAGCTCTGAAGAGAGGGACCTGGGTGTCCTGGTGGCCAAGAAGGCCAGTGAGATCCTGGGGTGCATTCAATGCGTGGCCAGCAGGTTGAGGGAAGTGATCCTCCCCCTCTACTCAGCCCTGGTGAGGCCACACCTGTAGGATTATGTCCACTTCTGGGCTCCTCAATACAAAACAGACAGGGATCTGCCATGCAACTTGGGCTGGGGAGCTGCTTTGCGCAGGGATTGAACACCATGATCTCCAGGTGTCCCTTCCAACTCCTGCAATTCTGTGATAGAGACCCATTGGGAGCCACAGCTCCCTACTGGGAGTCATAGGCACCACTAGGGACCCATAGTGCCCCATTGGGAGGCATAGCACCCCACGGAAGCTTCTTCATGCTTCCTCTGGCTCGAGAAGGACACAGTTGGTAATGGGCAGAGGGTTTTGCTGTGACAAAGAAGCTTGTCTTGTCAGGGACTGCAAACTTTGAAATGGTGTTCCAGCAGCAGGGCACAAAATTTATCCTAGGCAACATGTTCTGGAAGGGAACGTCAGCAATCCGAATGACGGGAACGTGCTGTTCCGCATGGGGGCATTCTGGAAGGTTTACCCATCAGACTTTCCTAATGAGATCTCCTGAGATTGTTTGTCCTGTTTCTACACGTGCTTTGTTTGTTTCTAGTCTGCAGTGGAAAGCCTGGTGGAGGCGACGCAGGAGCTGCAGTTGAAAGATTGAAGGGAGGAGCAGCAGAAGGCAGCAGCTGCAGTGCGTTACAGGTATTGTGGTTTTGTGGTTTTGATGCCGGTATTCCACATCAGACCATCGTGCAGCAGTTAAGGAGTTAATGCTGTTGGGAGCAGCAGAGGGGTGGAGCTCCGCACTGGATGCCAGGCGCCGCTCTGCCTGGGCACGTTCCTCTGGGCTGCCATGGAGATTCAGTAGGTGTGCTTTCCCTGCAGTTTCCTCCTTAACGTAAGCTCACAGCTTTTGGTTTGGAAATTTTATCTCTCACTCAATTGTTCTATTTTATTAGATTTAGTAAAGTTACCGTTCCTTCTCAGATCATGCTGTTGTTTTTGTAGACTCATCTCTTCCTGCTGTTTTCCCCCCTCTCCCCGGAGCGCGGCTCTGCTCCGGCGGCCGCGTGGCCACTGACGCAGTTTCTTTTTCTCTCCTCTCTCCCTTCTCAGTTTCCCTTGGGTCACTGTCACGGGTAACACCGTGACAATTATTGGTGGAAAATGCAGGCAGTGCAGTATTTTTGTACTCCATTGTAAATCTGGTGCAGAGTGGACTAAGGTTTTTCATGTACCTTATAGCATGCTGGCGTCTTTTTAAGCTCCTTGTGTTCAGCACTGGAGCAATGTGTATATACAGCTACTTTAGTGTGCTGAGGGGGTTACATACCTCCTGCCTAAACACCCTGGCTAACGTGACAGATTATGCGGCATTTGGATTGGTTTCCAGTTACTCTTTTCAGGTCTTTACCTATATTGAGGATGTCAGCCTGGCAGTTGTGGCAGTTGTGTTCTCTGTTTTTCTGAATGCACTCTAGGCAACAGTAATTTACATCATGTGGAGGAAACTTTCCTCAAAACCAAAGAGTGTTAAATGGCAGGGAAGGTGGGAAAAATTAGGAATGAAATTAGAAGCATGGGGACCCCCAGTGTTATGCAATTTTGATCTTGAGCACCCAGCTATCAACAGAGGAATTGGCAGATGTCTGAATGGAGTCGCTACCCTCTGGGAACGAGTACTAGTGGCTGTAAAGGATAGATATACTTACAAAGATGATCTGGAGCCTAAGGTGGAAAGATGGAACACCGTGGAGAAAGGCATTCAATTTTTGAGAGAAACAGCCATAGTAGAGATGCTGTATGATCCCAATTTCGTCCCTAACAATCCACACCAGTACCGTGATCCTGATAGAGTAAGGTGTACACCTGATGTATATCGTAAGCTCTCAAAAACAGCACCAGAGAGGTACGCAAGTACACTGGTAGCAATGTTCCATAGATTCGAGGGTCAAGACAGAAGACTCTCACTTTATGAATTGACTATTACACTCCAAAACTTTGAACAACCGTTTCCACCGTCACGTGCTTCCATTGCAGCTGTAGTAGCAGAAGAAGTAGGTGAGATGAAGAAGACACAGAAAACTATACTGGAGGAACTGTCATTACTGATGAATACGGATGAACCTGTGTCAGTATTGGAAACACCTGATGAAGACGAGCATGACCCAAAGAATCTGATGAAGCAATTGATGAAACTGATGAAAGTCTCGGCCACCAGAGGCAACCGCCCCTCTGCTCAAGCAAATGACGGCAGTAACATCATGTCACGTGTGGCCATGTGGAGCTTCCTACGAGAAAACGGAGAGGACATGAGGAAGTGGCATATAAAACCCACTCCTGCACTGCGAGCACGGGTGAGAGAACTACAGCAGAGATCAGCCACCAATGAAATTGCTCCCGTCACTGCAGGTAACCAATAGAGGGGCCCTGTCCTCAGTCAGGGGAGGGAAAGGGATAATAGAGTGTATTGGACTGTGTGGATTAGATGGCCTGGCACATTAGAGCCACAAAGATATAAGGCACTGGTGGACACTGGTGCACAGTGCACTCTGATGCCCTCGAGTTATAAAGGGACAGAATTGATTCATATTTCTGGAGTGGCTGGGGGATCTCAGGAACTGTCTGTGTTAGAGGCAGAAATAAGCCTCACCGGTAAAACCTGGCAGAAGCATCCCATAGTGACTGGACAGGGGTCTCCATGCATACTCGGTATTGATTATCTCAGAAGGGGACATTTCAAGGATCCCAAGGGATACCAATGGGCTTTTGGAATAGCTGCTGTAGATGCAGACAACATTCAGCAGCTGTCTATTTCACCTGGCCTGTCAGAAGATCCGTCTGTTGTGGGGGTACTCAAAGTGAAAGAGCAGCAGGTACCTATTGCTACAAAAACGGTGCACAGACGGCAGTACCGCAGCAACAAGGATTCCTTGCTCCCCATTCATAACTTGATCTGTCAGCTAGAGAGCCAGGGAGTGATCAGCAAAACTCACTCACCGTTTAACAGCCCCATATGGCCAGTGCGTAAAGCCAGTGGAGAATGGAGGCTGACGGTAGATTACCGTGGCCTGAATGAAGTCACACCCCCACTGAGTGCTGCTCTGCCAGATATGTTGGAGCTGCAATGTGAACTGGAGTCAAAAGCAGCCAAGTGGTATGCCACCATTGACATTGCCAATGCATTCTTTTCTATTCCTTTGGCCACAGAGTGCAGACTACAGTTTGCTTTCACTTGGAGGGGCGTTCAGTACACCTGGAACCGTTTGCCCCAGGGGTGGAAACACAGCCCAACCATTTGCCACAAGCTGATTCAAAGCACACTGGAACAGGGTGGGGCACCTGAGCACCTCCAGTACATTGATGACATTGTTGTGTGGGGTGATACAGCAGAGGAAGTTTTTAAAAAAGGAGAGCGAATAATCCAAATTCTTCTGGGTGCTGTTTTGCTATTAAACGGAACAAAGTGAAGGGACCTGCCCAAGAAATTCAGTTCGTGGGAGTAAAATGGCAAGATGGACGTCGTCACATTCCAGGAGATGTGACTGACAAAATCACCAGTATGTCACCACCCACTAGCAAGAAAGAGACACAGTCTTTTCTGGGTGTAGTAGGTTTTTGGAGGATGCACATCCCAAACTACAGCCTCATAGTAAGCCCCCTCTATCAGGTGACTCGAAAAAAGAATAATTTTGCATGGGGTCCTGAACAGCAGCAGGCCTTTGAGCAAATTAAGCAGGAGATAGCCCGTGCTGTGGCCCTGGGGCCAGTACGGATGGGACAGGACGTAAAAAACATCCT
This sequence comes from Cyrtonyx montezumae, assembly GCF_038088225.1. Taxonomy (NCBI): domain Eukaryota; kingdom Metazoa; phylum Chordata; class Aves; order Galliformes; family Odontophoridae; genus Cyrtonyx; species Cyrtonyx montezumae. Next base: position 16,526,072 of record NW_027071903.1, read on the forward strand.
CTACACTGCTGCTGGAGAGAAAGGTCCCACTTGGAGTCTGTGGCAAAGAGCCTCTGGGGAGACCCGAGGCCGACCCCTTGGATTTTGGAGCAGAGCGTACAGGGGTTCAGAGGAGTGCTACACTCCAACTGAAAAGGAGATTTTGGCAGCATACGAGGGGGTTCGGGCTGCCTCTGAAGTAATTGGTACTGAGACACAGCTCCTCCTGGCACCTCAACTGCCAGTGCTGAATTGGATGTTCAAAGGAAAGGTTCCCCCCACCCATCATGCTACCGATGCCACCTGGAGTAAGTGGATTACACTGATTACACAGCGAGCTCGGATGGGGAACCTCAACCGTCCAGGAATCCTGGAGGTGATCATGGACTGGCCTGAAGGCAAGAAATTTGGAACATCCCCATCAGAGGAGATACCACGTGCTAAAGAGGCCCCACCATATAACGAACTACCAGAGAATGAAAAGACGTATGCCCTCTTCACTGATGGATCGTGTCGTATCGTTGGGAAGCATCGCAGATGGAAGGCTGCTGTGTGGAGCCCCACATGACGAGTTGCAGAGGCCACCGAAGGAGAAGGAGAGTCAAGCCAATTTGCGGAGGTAAAGGCTATCCAGCTGGCCTTAGATGTGGCTGAACGGGAGAGGTGGCCCATGCTATATCTTTATACTGACTCTTGGATGGTGGCAAACGCTTTATGGGGGTGGTTGCAGCAGTGGGAACAGGACAACTGGCAAAGGAAGGGTAAACCTATTTGGGCTGCTGAACTGTGGAAAGACATTGCTGCCCGAACAAAAAGGTTGGGTGTAAAGGTGCACCATGTAGATGCTCATGTGCCCAAGAATTGAGCTACTGAAGAGCAGAAAAATAACCATCAGGTAGATCGAGCTGCCAAAATTGAGGTGTCTCAGATCGATTTGGACTGGCAGAACAAAGGAGAGCTATTTTTAGCTCGGTGGGCCCATGAGACCTCAGGCCATCAAGGAAGGGATGTGACCTATATGTGGGCTAGAGACCGAGGAGTGGACTTAACTATGGATGCCGTTGCACAGGTTATCCATGACTGTGACACATGTGCCATAATTAAACAGGCCAAGAGGATGAAACTCCTCTGGCAGGAAGGGCGATGGGAAAAGTATAAATATGGGGAGGTGGGGCAGGTTGATTATATCACCTTGCCACGAATTCGCTATGGTAAGCGTTATGTGCTCACCATAGTGGAGGCGACCACTGGGTGGCTTGAGACATACGCAGTACCCCATGCTACTGCCCGAAACACCATCTTAGGGCTTGAGAAACAAGTCCTATGGCGACATGGCACTCCAGAGAGAATTGAGTCCGATAATGGGACTCATTTCAAAAATTCTCTTGTGGATATCTGGGCCAAAGAACACGGCATTGAATGGATCTACCATATCCCCTACCATGCACCAGCTGCTGGTAAGATCGAGCGCTACAACGGGTTGTTAAAAACCACGTTGAGAGCAATGGGTGGCGGGACATTTAAGCACTGGGAGAAGTATCTGGCAGAAGCCACCTGGTTGGTCAACACTAGGGGATCAGTCAACTGAGAGGGTCCCACACCATCCAGCTCCCTACAGACCATAGAGGGAGATAAGGTCCCTGTGGTACATGTAAGGAGCATGTTGGGAAAAGCAGTGTGGGTCCTTCCAGCCTCTGGAAAGGGCAAACCCCTCCGTGGAACCATTTTCACACAGGGACCTGGGTGCACCTGGTGGGTAATGGATAAAAATGGGGACGTCCAGTGTGTCCCACAAGGGAATTTGATAATGGGGGAATGCAGTCTGTAATTACATGTATATGTATGTATATATATATGTTTCTATGTAACTTATGTTATTACTGTTTTGGTTATGTATAGATGTGTGTTAAGCATGATGTGATGATGTGGAATAAGGGGTGGAATGTTGTGGTTTTGTGGTTTTGATGCCAGTATTCCTCATCAGACCATCATGCAGCAGTTAAGGAGTTAATGCTTTTGGGAGCAGCAGAGGGGCGGAGCTCCGCACCGAATGCCAGGTGGCGCTCTGTCTGGGCCCCTTCCTCTGTGCTGCCATGGAGGTTCGGCACGTGTGCTTCCCCTGCAGTTTCCTCCTTAACATAAGCTCATAGCTTTTGGTTTGGAAATTTTATCTCTCACTCAATTGTTCTATTTTATTAGATTTAGTAAAGTTACCGTTCCTTCTCAGATCGTGCCGTTGTTTTTGTAGACTCATCTCTTCCTGCTGTTTTCCCCTCTCTCCCTGGAGCGCGGCTCTGCTCCGGCGGCCGCGTGGCCACTGACGCAGTTTCTTTTTCTCTCCCCTCTCCCTTCTCGGTTTCCCTTGGGTCACTGTCACGGGTAACACCGTGACAAGCCCAAAGAAGTAGCATCCAGACAAGGCAATTAAATTTGGAGTGTCTGCTTATTTGTTTATTTCACATACGGCGTTACTTTTCCACTTAAAGAATGGAAAGCCCTTACTGTCATCTGACTTCTGCAGACCTTTGAAATGAAGCTACGTGAAGCACAAACCTTCACTAAGGTTAAGACTCGTGCTACCCCACCCACCCCTTGTATGAGCAGTTTGCACTGACTAGACAAGTGAAAGATGAGCTAAAAAAGAGGAAATTGCCACCAGACTCCATCGTGGAGCACGACTGTACTTCCCAGAAGAACTCTGGCAGCCAGGCAGCAGGTGATGCCTTCTGGGTCCATCCCACCAGAAACAGTCCTGTCCCCAGCACAGAGGCTGCTAGGGTGGGATGCATGGAGCCTACACACAAAAAAAATCCATCTTTTGTAGGATGTGGTCTTTTCACATATTATGTTTTATGTCTGTAGGGGAAAAGAGTGTAAAAAATAGTCTGCATAAAAGATTAGAAAAAAGAAAATAATTGTCTTGAAAGCAAACTGTGAAAACATGCTTATTTCCCCTCTGCACCCCCTCTCTTTGTGGATAATCCCCGTGTCTACATTTTGCTATTAAAAACACAAAGGAAGTGAACAAGGCTTCCACAAAAGGATGTTCATCCTTCCTGACATTCATAGCAGATTTGAAATGCCTGTCTTTCAACAATAATGCAGTGTTCTTCACATTGGTGTCTGAGGACAAAGAAATGCCTGCATTTTTTACTGACAGATTAAGTGCTGCAAAACGAGCTGTTGTTAGCTGTGGTGGTGAACAGCTTCTGTCTGGTGGTTTGCCCTTATTTAAACTTAAAGCTGACCCATCCTGGGCAGCAGCTGAGTTGCAACATGGTCAGTACTTGTTAAACAGATCACCAATGGGAGAGGATTGGAAGAGACTCATTGCTTCCAGCAGTACTGCTCTTTGTGTTTTCTCTGAACTACCATTCCCTCTGTAGTTTGTCGATGAGATAGTACTCCTTCAGTTGTCATTTGTTCATTTTATTCCATCCGAGTGTCTGACCACTGTCCATGATTCATTTTCAGTTCAATGCGAGTTCTGGGGGATGGTATAAAGAAGCCTCCCATTCATAGGAGAAAGTACACAGCCAGCTAACGTGACTAACCATTTTGTGTTTGAATGTCTACTAACTCCATATGTCACTTAGTGAACCTGGAGTCCCCACCTCTCAAACAGTCGTGCTAGGGTAGTGCATCCTGCTTGGCTGCTTTTCCCTCTCCAGCCTGACCCTGGGCACAAGCTCAAGCCGCTCAATCCAGAGCTTGGAGCAGTCTCAGACACAGGCTTTGGCGTGTGTCACATTGGGATTGTATGACAATGATCGTTTACCTGCAAGCATGGGCATAGCTTGTTCCTAGAGCACAGGAGAGCTGTGTGCCAGGACTTGCAGGGGGAGCACTTGCTGAAGTGATGCACCGAAACCATCTCAGAGTCACAGATTACTCTGCAGGTCTGCAGCTGCTTAAATTACATGGCTTTGATATTGCACTTTTGCTGCTCTTTAAAACCACCTCCTGACAAATAGAAAGTGTTTTTTTTTTCTTTGCTTCCATGGGTTTTTCTGGTTTTCTTCTGCATAGCAAACTTTAAATTCCACATCCACGGTGCAGATACATACTTTCACTCACGTAACCTTCCAGCTGCCAATTCACATACAAAACAGGCTGCTTCATTTCTGACTCAGCAGCTGCGTGGACTGTCAACATTTATACATCTTTAGGTTCCAGGAAAGGAGACATTTAACCACTCCCCTTGAGCAGTTCAGCCTTTTCTGCTCTCCCCCACCCTACAGCATGTTAGTTGAGGACCTCTCTTCCCGTGACACAGCTGTGGTTACCTGACATGCGTGTTAGATGTGTGTTTAAACAAACTACCAAATCTCCACGTGTGGGAGAAATGTGACGAGGGCCTTACCATGCATCAGCATAAATGAAGCCGCTGTGCAGTTCAGGAGAGGGCTCTTGCAGGAAAGGCACAAGAAAGAGCGTGGTTTTTTGCTTCTGAGAAGGCACTTTATTTGCATGACACTGCTCTGGAGGAAGCACTCATCTTGTCAGTTCATGCAAATGAACACCTCTTTAGTAGTCACTATTGGTACTATTACAGCTCCCACAGAGTCATAATATTCTGAAATCCTGAACTTACACACAAAGAAAATGTCTCAAACAGGCAACCTAAAATATTTAGTAAAATCTGAATATGTCCTGATGTTCTTTCAGAAGCATTCTCTTTCCTTTTCTGCCTTCCCAGCCATTTTGGTACTATCTTCTCTAATACCAGTTACAGAGCAGAAGCCTGAAACTAATTCCAGCAGTTCTCACACGAGGCTGTTTTCTATAATTGCTCTCCTCCTCCCCAAATATTTTTCTGTGAAGGCTTTTTGCATGCTATGCAATGATCTTGTGCAGTTTTGATGGTGTTGCCAGCAGATTGTGAGTGGCTCACCAGCAAGATTGTAATTCTGGAAGACTCTGCTTTCCAGAGCCCTTGCCAAAAGGTCTTTATCCCTCTGGGAGATCATCTCGCACTACTTCCCGGCTTCCTCTTGCATGCATTCACAGCTCCCATCCCTCCTGTCTTCTGCCTTCCTTCCCTGCAGTTTTAGCATCTTGTAAAGTGCACTGTCTGGTGTAAATGTTGCATGTCATTAGTGAGTAAAGTTGTCTACTCTTCCATTTGTAAGCAGTCACAAACTTCTGACTTCTGCAAACAGGTCAGTGAAAGGAAGCCAACGCGAGCACAGCTCCAGGGGTCCACCCAGCCCAGCAGTATTGTAGCCATGAGCTGGTGGCTGGGGGGAGCAAGAAGAGGGAAAGCATTGATGATGTCTTCTTTGGGATGCTTGCTCAGCCTTCAGCTAGTTTCCTCTGGGTGGGTTTTACTGACCCAGCTGAGGGCTGGACATAGGCCTCAAAGTGCAGACTGAGATTGATGGTGGAAAATGATTTGCTGTGGCCATGAGGATGTGTTTCTTTTAAGTATCTAGCTACATCCCTCATTTATACCTCCCTTTGCCACCTTGGTGTAGCTAAATCATGAAAAAAAACCTCAAAATATTGGTATATGATGGGAAGGTCTTCATAAAGAGCGCTTATGGTACTGAGCTGAGAGCTTCTAGGGTAAGCACCCAGAGCTTTGGGTTGCAAAGCACAGGTACTTCAGATGCATCTTCCCCAATTAACATCCTTAATAAAGCAAGTAGCAATTATCTGAATTCCAACACTGAATATCAGCCATAAACGCTTCCGAAATGTTTCCAGTGTTGTACTGTGTGTGGGAGCAATGCAAGGACTTGACAAGCAACAGATGCAGCCAGTGGCTTTAAACCCTCCTTTGTGTCATTTGAGGTTTCTGCCACTCACAAACCCTGACCGAGGGGCACTTAGACCTTTGTGCTGCCCACTCTGTAGGCTCCTGGCTTGGATCAGAGCATGCTCTGGCCACGTCCTCTCCATGCATGGCCTACAGGGAAGGGCTGGGAGCAGGACTGGTGCAACACTGCTTTGGCAGACCTGTGCTGACGCAAAATTCACACTTAACATTCCCTGGACAGCCTTTCTGGTATTCAGATGTCTTTTATATGCCATAGCTGACAAGAGGATTGATTTCTCTGTATTTGCAAAACCTGCCATTGGCTCATGAGATGGCAGAGAAAAAAATAACAAAAGCGGTGTTTAAAATGACAACCAAAATATTTGCATCCTGTATTTGCATTGCTTATGCCTTTCCTGGTGCAACTTGGGATTCTTTTGGGGTATGAGATCTGAAAGGTTTTCTAGTCAAAGCACTCCTTGAAGGACCCTGCTTTGAATGAATCCCAAGTTAGCAGCAGGACAAGCCTGTTTTTCCTTCCGGCCTCTTCCACTGACTTGCTGTGCAGCTTTTCAGAATGTAACTTCCCTTTCTTATTTTTTCCCAAGTGTAGCCCAAAGTTATTAATTCTTGTGAGGAGGAGACGTGAGTGATTAAATATTTGTAAGGGGCTCTCTTCCTGACTGTGGTGTGAGAGGTACCAGACAATACTAATCCTTACTAACACAGTGGCTGTGAGATCACGTACGCAGAGATGACTTTGCTGTGTGTCTCAGCCCTGTGTTCCCAAAAGCATCTCTCCTCAGCAGGAGCCATTTCTCCAATCTGCTGTATGCTGGTGGGTGGGATGGGTGTGAGGGAAGCACAGGCTGCCCCACTACCTTTTGGGTGTGTTCTCACAGCCACAAGCCTACATTAAGGACTGCATTATTTCTGAGGGTTTTGGTTGTTTTTTTTTTTTTTTGCATGTGCATTTGTTTTTATTTTGAGATATTCAGGAAAGATTATTTTAACACCCTGTGCCGTAACAAGCCAATAATCACAGCCCTTCTCCTTTCTTTGCCTCTTCCGATGTTCTTAGTTTGAGCTGGTGTCCCTCTGGTGTGCAGTTCGCTGCCATGGGTCCTGACTTTAATTGTAGAAGGTATGGTATAAATAAATGTGCTGCAGCAGCGACTGAGTGCTGCAAAAACTGTGCTGTCAGCTTGTTGTGTGTTGCCTCTTCCTCTGCTGCTCTGGCTGAAGCGTGCACGTGTCTTGTTTGCTTCGCCTGCTTTTTCAGCAGTGAGCTGTGGTAATGGGTGTCCTGAAGTGGCTATGGGTAAAGGTGGAGGCTGCTTTTCATTGGCTTTGGGTGTTTGAGAAACTGTGCTTTTGGTTGGAGCTTTTGGGGCTTGACTTTAAGGCACTTTCCAGTAGCAGCCATGGATGACCATTAGAGACTGTGTACTGGACAGCTGAAGTTCAGTACAGGTGTGCTCTCTGTACGTAGACAGCTGCTCTGTCTTCTTCTGATCACTGTATGTGGAAGGGAGTCTGATAGCCACAGATGAAGATTTACAGAGTACTCACTGCTTAGGTATGCTGTACTGGAGCTGTGAGCTAAAGCAGTGTTGTTTAAGCACAGCTCATTCCACTGCCTTCAACAGATCCACTTTGTGTGTGTTTTATTTCTGTTGTTGCCGTTGTACAGCAAGGCCATGAATACATAGGAATGTGAAAATTATAATATTGATAATTTTACTGTTAGTAATGTTATTACTAACATTAATGTTAATAAAACAGTCATCATGCATGCATGATCAACCTCAGGGATAAGTTTATTATTGCCTATTAAGCTTTTCTCTTATATTATGTCCACCCATCCTATTTTGCTTATCTTCCCCTCTCCTGCAAGGGGACCACTACTCAAGTTTGAGGACTCTTTTCCTGGGTAGGTGGCAAAAGACAACAAAAATGCAAGTTTTGTGTCCCTCTTTGTTCTTGGGTCAGTAGACGAAGAGAATCTGGAGAATACCTCCAAAAGTTGGCCTGTAAAGTTTTGCTAGCAGTAAGTAACACCAGAGTGCATGATAGAAATACTGAGCCTTCTTTGGAGCCATTTTCCAGCTTCTCTGTGTGTCAGCCATAATCCTGCCAGTTTCAAAGTCTCATAAGAGAGTAAGCAGTATTCTCTGAGGCTGATACAAATGTGCAGAAAATAGGATGGGAGGGTATGTTTTGTAGCCGCTGTGTACAATGGTCTGCCCCGGCAGTGATGACAGTGCCGTAGTTTGTTCTGTCCTTCCCTCCTTATGCATATTGTTCCTGATTTCGCACAGCCTTCCTTTCAGGGATACAGGCTGTACTCTGTCACACTACAAAGCACAGTACCACATTCCAGCCCCCTTCTTTGGAGCAAGTGTTCTCATCAGAGTACATCATTCCAGTCATCCACTATACTCTTTGCAGCAGGACGAGTGGGACCTTCTCGCCTGGCAGTGGTTTCTGCAGCTATTTCTGTGGGAAGGCCCTCCTCCATCTGGTGCTTGGCAGCAAGGGGAACTTTCCTCTCAGATGTGTGTGTCTTGCCCTGTTTAAGGTGCACCCTTTGGAAGTGTGCAGCTTCCAAGATCTGTTTTTGCACAGGGTGTTACGTGGTCTGGCTTTCTTCTCTTTTAGCAGAAGGCCGCCCCCATGCCCTGCTTATCCTGGCAGGGGGAGAAGAATGCTGTTTGCTTTAACATTACCTTTGGTCTCAGTATGCAGCAGGTCAAAAGACGTCACAAGTACACATGCTAATCCCTTTCCCTTTCAGTTATAGAATAACACAGATGGGAAAGTTTTCACTGGGATCCGATGCTTGCTCCAAGCTAAAGTTAAGAGAGGGACGGGTTGGGCAGAGTGCGTCCCACACAAACTCACCTTCCTACTCTGCACTGAGGAGCTCCTGTCATCCTAAACCCAGTTTGCTCTGCTAGGAATTTTCCCCTCCCCCTTTACTCTTCTTTAGAGAGTGGTAGCTGGAACTGACTAATGCACTGAAAGCTGTTGAAACATTCCCAAGAATCAGTGATGTTCACATGAAAAGAAGCCAACATTTGGCATTGTAACACACCATTCATTGTGAAATGGTGACTTTTTAAACTTGTGACATTCCTGAGCATTGAAATATGGCATAGGAAAATTGCCAGTAAAATCACATATTTTCTTAGGGAACGTATTACCGGTTTTGTTTTGTATCATGGAACTATTTATGTTTCACTTGATTTTATGTTTCTTTGTAACCTCCAGAGATGCCTTCTGATATGACACGTGCCATCGGTATCTATTGCGTGCCGGAAGATTTTCCACTCACATGACCACCTCAGGAGACAGAGAGGAATGAGACCTAGACACCCGTAATGGGAAGGGACTGAAGATTACACCTCTGATGGAAAGAGCTGCAGCACAATCTGAAGGGATTGATCCATTTCCCACCAAAGACTGATTTCTGCTCACTGCTGTGACAAACCTCACAGCATCTTCATCCAATGAGAACCTTCTGCCAGACCCCACGTAGGAGCAAGGTTTGGATTTACCTGAAACTCCTTAAATTTAAGATTTTGAGGCTGTCTCCACTGAGTCTTTAGGATATCTTAGTATCTGTGATCTGCTCTGATAGACATGGTCATCCATGCATACGAATGCATATTTAAACACAGAGAAACTGTGTTTTCTGTAATTATTTATTCTTTTTTAAAATCCCAATTTTAAAAAATGAGGCCATGTACTAATGAATGAAAATAAGATTCCAGATGTGATTGAAATGTTCTGAGTTTTACTGACAAAGATGCATATTTGCAGTGAACTTGCTAACAATGCAAATATTGATGTTAGCTTGTAAGAGGAACTGTGCCTGTAAGTTTTGCATAACCACAGGTGTATTGCTCATGAGAAGCACTCCATTAGCGACCCGCTTTGTGATTAGAGACACACTACTGCTTGTGTCTGTGAATGACTGCCTATCTTTTCCATCTAGTTGCTTTCAAAATGTGCTGTTCTGGTTCCTTGTTCACATTGCTTCAGATATTTCTCTATGATTTCAGGGCAGTCAGGGCTGCACCTCTTTCAGCCCGCCCCCTGTTGATAACATTGATAAGTCCCTAATGTTTAAAATCAAGTTTTGGCTTGTGCTTGTCTTGGTCTCTTACAAGCTCTGGTAAAGATGTGTTTAATTAGCAGGAGAACTACTGCTGAAGTCCTATGAAAAGGCAGTACAAAAGGACCAGGGATAAATGCTAGCAGTGATTTGACACACCAGGATTATTTGGCTTGGAAACAAGCAGTGTCAAGGGAGAAGCAAAGCCGGTGGTCCGGTTGCAGCCGTAGAACAAAGGGCCCGTATGGATCTCCATCTGTGGCCTGACAACTGTGTGGCTGAAGCCTGAAGCTTCAAACCTGAGTGAAGCATCCACCTGGATCAGTGGAGAGATGCCTCCCTGCGGTGAGCAGCTTGGACTAGAAGCAGGTACTGTGGTGACTAGCGGGAGGTGATAGAGGTTCTGCCATCACAGCTGGTACACAAGATGACTTGGATACTTAGAACTTAGCAACTTCTCTCGTTCAGAAAACAAAAAGAAAAACAAAGTGGAATCTAGAATGCTATGGTTGAAATAGTCTGGAGTTTTGCACATTGCCAAATCCCTCAGAAGTGGGTCTCAACCCAGGAGCTGTTCAGTTTTCTCTCCTCCCCTGTCCTGTTGAGGAGGGGCAGTGACAGAGCAGCATGAGGGCACCTAGGAGCTGGCCAAGGTGAGCACAGCCCAGTAACTGGGTGCTGAGTTCCAGGGTCATTCTGGGGTCCCAAGCCCTCAGCACAGCAGCTCCGTGTGCATTCATTCCCCTGTGCAGGACAGCCTGGCCTCACCCCCCACAGGCAGCCCCTGGGAGCTCTGCAGGCACCACATGGGGCAGCACACATACAGGGATATGGAGATGTGCCTCCAGCACAGCCTTGGCAGCCCGCACTGCCCGGTCCCTGCTGCCCTTCTGCTCCAGCAGCCTCTCCCACCAGCCAACCTCTGCCCAGCCTCGATGTGTCCCACAGCTCAAAGCCAGCCCTGCTCTGAGCTCTGCTGAGCTCTGGCCCAGGAGAGGGATCGAGCTGAGTTGCCCGTTCTCCAGTGCAAGCACTGAGCGCAGCGGGGACATGGAGTGCTCCCACTTCAGCCCTCAGCAGTCGATGGTGAAAAGTGATGCTGGGAAGCACTTGGAATGAGGTCTGGGGCTGGTCGTAGTTTCCTTGGGCAGCGTCTCTTTTCTGATCATGCAGAAGAAAGCTGGGCTGGATCAATGTCCTGAGGCACCCTGCTCCAGGGCCCCAGGATCACATCTGCCTGCTGCCTCCTCCTGTGGGCTCCCAGAGGCTGCAGCCCTGCAGAGCACACAGAATAGGGCTCATCCTGTGCATGGTCACAACCAGACCCTGGCACTCAAGCTGCCCCCATCACACACACAGTCTTGTCCCAGGGTGGTCTTTGGGGAAATGCCAAAGTTGAGACAGGGACTGAGGAACAGCTGCAAGGACATAGGGCTCCAGGTCATGCATGCCTCCACAGGGAAATGTCATGTTAAGATCATCTCCCATCAGTCCCCATCCCTCCTCTGATTGTTTGGCCATTGATGAATGACTCTGTACTGACTGTAATGGTCAGGGTGAGGAGCAGAACCAGATGGATGGGGATGAGTGCAGCTATACCCCCTGCCTGGGAGTCTGTGAGTGTGGAAAACAATTGGAATGGCAGTGGAGCACTTTGAAAGGCACTAGGAGTGTACAGGTGTGCCTGGAGATGACAGGAATCCCTCTCCACCCCACGCCTGATAAGTCCCCACTCCCTCATGAAGACTACAGACACCTAATTTTCCTGAAGATACAGAGACTGGACACAGAGGCTGCAAGAGTCAGCTCTGAATCACCTTGGATATGGGCTCCAGGAGAAAGAGAGCGGGGTGAGGCCTCAGCAGAAGTAATCAAAATATTAGTGTAACCATTAATGACAACCATTAATAAAATAAAAGAGCAAAAATATATATGTTACTTAAATAAATATTATAAACATATCTATTATATAAAAAAAACATAAAATAGGCCCATTATTGGGAAGACTGTAAGTCAATTTATAGAGAGATGAGAAGTTTAGTGCTGCTAAAAAGAGTGCATGTCATCATTTTCCTCAATGCATCCTTGAGCTCTTGGGTTTTCATGCTGTAGATTTGAGGGTTCACTGCTGGAGAGAACACGGAGTACAGAAATGACACAGCCATGTCCAGGGATGAGGGGAAGAGAGAAAGGGGGCTTCAGGTAGGCCAAAAAGTCAGTGCTGAGAAAAATGGAGACCACAACCAGGTGAGGGAGGCACGTGGAGAAGGCTTTCTGCCGGCCCTGCACAGAGGGCATCCTCAGCACTGCCCTGAAGATATGCATGTAGGACAGCACAATGAAAACAAAACATCCAAAGCCTAAACAGACACTAAGCGCAATAAGCCCAATTTCCCTGAGGTAGGAATTTGAGCAGGAGAGCTCGAGGAGATGGGGGATTTCACAGAACTGGTTCATGGCATTCCCTTGGCAGAGAGGCAGTGAAAATATATTGGCAGTGTGCAGCAAAGCATGGAGAAGCCCAGTGCCCCAGGCAGCTGCAGCCATGGTGACACAAGCTCTGCTGCCCAGGAGGGTCCCGTAGTGCAGGGGCTTGCAGATGGCAGCAAAGCGGTCACAGGTCATGACTGTGAGAAGGAAATACTCTGCTGACATGAAGAAGAGAAAGAAAAAGACAGCACATCCAGCGTAGGAGATGGCCCAGGTGTCCCAGAGGGCATTGGCCATGGCTTTGGAGAGAGTGGTGGAGATGCAGTCCAGGTCAGAGAGGGTGAAGTTGAGGAGGAAGAAGTCCATGGGGGTGTGCAGGCGCTGGTTGCAGGCTACGGCTGTGCTGATGAGGCCGTTGCCCAGGAGGGCAGCCAGGTAGATGCCCAGGAAGAGCCAGAAGTGCAAGAGCTGCAGCTGCCACGTGTCTGCCAACACCAGCAGGAGGAACTCGCTGATGGAGCTGCCGTTGGGCATCTGCACTGCTGTTTCTGGGCACGGAGTGCTGTTAGGAGTGCAGAAGATAATGACAAATCAAGACCATCCTCAGAGACAATCAGTTTCCACATCTCTTACCTTTACCCCGTCTGCACTCAGAGCCTTCATCCCAAACTCTGTGCACTTAGCATTGTCTTAGAGAAAGCTGCCTGTAGGGAGAGTAAGTGTGTGTTCATGTCTGCTGAAAATGACGGTTTCAGCTGGCGCTGTCCTTTGGGAGAAGAAAGGCTGAAAGCACTTTAGGAGATTGTTCACATAGCAGCAGATTGAGAAAGGAACAATGCAGGATTCTCAGAGATGTGTACATATCTCCCAGCTCCTTTCAGATTCCTGCTCCAACCTTTTCCCCTTCCCTAAGAACAGGAAATGGAAAATCCCTGCCTTGCCTCTCGCAAAGCACCCTCCGAAACGTTCTGGGGTGCAGTGGAGCTGTGATGACAGCAGACAGCAGCTGTGGCAGCAGAAAGCCCCTGCCTTGCTGGGATGCTCCTTCCCCCCACACATCTCCCCGCAGCACCCTGGGCAGCTCCCCGGGCAGGCTGAGTGCTGAGCCTGGCAGGCGGCAGAGTCCCTGCCCCGGCACACAGCCCCTCTGTCACTGCAGGGACCCTGCTCTGCACGAGAGCCCTGGGCCCCCGTCTGCACCCCCGGCTGCACAGCCTGCAGCCGTCCTGGCACACGCAGACCTCAGGGCTGTGCTCTGATGCTGCAGCAAGGAAGACCTCAGCTGGAGCTGGTCTTTTGCCATCATAAAGAAACACAGGGCATTTGCAGCCTGAGCTGCCATGGGATATCCCTGGTTTAATGATCCCTCCAGGAAAAGCAGCTGCACTGCCTGCAGCGAGAGACTTACTGTGCTAAAGGCCGTCAGTAATGCTGCTCCAGTGAGCTCACAGCCTGCTCACATCCCACACATCCTGAAAGCTCCCTCTCCTTTCTCTCTTCTCCCCCTGTCACCTGCAGATCATGCCCCCAGCCTTAATACGTGGTGCACAGGAGCTGCTCCTGGGCACAGCTGTCTCTCTGCAGCGCTGCCCACTTGTATGATATCCTTGTGTCCCAGGGGACCAGCCCAACTCAGCAGGAGATGATGTGATTTTCTTCTCCCCGTCTCCCTGGAGATGTCCGTGAGTCTCCATGTCCAACAGCTCCTGAAAGGCTGCTGGATCATCATAGAATCATAGTCAAGGAAATCATAGAATGGCTTAGGTTGGAAGGGACTTTTAAAGTCACCTACTCCCAACCCCCCTGCCATGGGCAGGGTTGCCAGTGACCAGATCATGTTGCCCAACAACCCATCCAACCTGGCCTGGTTGACACTGGATCCAGCCAGAATACATCCAGTGATGCTTTGGTAATGGGAAGCTTTCTAAAGCGTCTTTACACTAATGAGAGCAACAAAACTATATTTTTGCATTTGCAGGCCTAGTGTCTTCTTGGATCATAGAGACTTGGCAGGATGGTTCCCACCTCTGAACTGTAGAAAAAGAGGAATGCAGACTTTCACAGAGGGTGATTAAGGAAGACAAGGATAGGCTACTGCTCTCTGTATGAGAGCACGCTGAGCTCTGCCTGGAGAGGGCAGAGTATCCAGCTGAGAACTGATGGAAATGGCTTAAAGAGGAGACCAGCAGTGTGTGTTTCCTTCAGTTACAGGTCCTTAATTGCTGCAGTCTTCTTTCTTGCTCTTCTTTAAAACTGGAAGAACTTTTTTTGCCGCCTTCCTGTCAACTGGGAACAGACATATCCCTAGGCTTCTTCTGATGCCTTTAAAATGAGAGCCCAGAGCAAACTCAGGTGTCATCACAGAAAGAATGGAGATGTGTCATAGCTTTATAATGCCTTCAACTGCACAGTATGCCACAGATGGAGCAGAGAGGAAGATCTGGCTCTTCTTTTGTGAGCTCATCCATACGGTCAGCTGAATAACACTATGTGCTCCACGGGGATAGGTGCAAAAGGCACAGTGGGCGCTCTAAGCACAGGGCTCTGGTGGCATTTAGGATGGCCAAGCATACCTCCTTCTGGCCCCCAACTGATGCTGAGGAAGGAGTGTCTATCTCAGAGAATTTTCACCAAAGTTTGCAAGCACTAGCACGCAGCTAGGATTACTGCAGGCACCTTCATCGTCACTCAGTAGGTGTGTGAGCGACTGAGTTACTGTTGAATAAAGACCAAGGATTTGGATGTGGGGCTCACACACAGAAACCTCATTGTACACATCTGAACTCAACTAAGAGGATTCCTGAGTGCCACAGTCCTGTGGGGAACTTAATCCAATTTCAACCCCAGGGTTTCCAGCAGCGGATGAGGTGCCTAACCCGAGAGTTAGGATGAGATGGCCTGACAGTAATAGGACAAACTTTTGTAAGCGCCATCCAAACTTGGAGAGATTCAAGGCCAGGTTGGATGGGATCCTCGGGAACCTGATCTAGTGGCTTGCAACTCTGCCTGTGGCTAGGGGCCAGACGAGGTGATCTGTAAAGTCCCCTCAAACCTGAGCCATTCTATGATTCTGTAATGTTATGCCTACTCTGCCTCAGCTGAATCACTGTGCTGTACAAGGGAAGCCAGCCCCTCCCTGTCCTGATCTGTGTCCTTTTTCATATAGTCCATGAGCAGAGGTTTCCAGATTGGATATCTGCTTCTCTCATGTGCAGACGTGACTAACCATGCTCCTGGAATCCAGTGGACATGTGGTGATCTGACTTTGAAGTACATTTTGCAGTGATGATCCCGCTGCCTTTCAGGAACTGTCAGCCCTGGAGCTCCCAGGGCTCACTTAGGGTAGAAGAGTGGGAAGAAGAAATCACATCCTCTGCTGCTGAGCTGTGCGGGGCACCTGGGACACATGGAGCTTATATGGGTGACAGTTGTGTCCAGGAGCAGCACCCGTGCAGCACACAGCAGGGCTAGGGACTTGATCTACAGGTGACAGGGAGAGAAGAGAAGGAAGAGAGCTTTCAGGCTTTACGTCTGCTCCAGCTGAGGGCTTCCTTGCTGCAGCATCAGAGCACAGCCCTGAGGGCTGCGTGTGCCAGGACGGCTGCAGGCTGTGCAGCCAGGGGTGCAGCCGGGTGCCCAGGGCTGTCGTGCAGAGCAGGGTCCCTGCAGTGACAGAGGGGCTGTGTGCCGGGGCAGGGACTCTGCCGCCTGCCAGGCTCAGCACCCAGCCTGCCCAGGGAGCTGCCCAGGGGCAAGGAGCTCACAGCTACACTGCACCAAAGGGGAATTTCCACAAGGAAGACCAATACTGGGATCTTCTGCTATGTTTTCTATTTTCTCCTTCTAGGGGAGTGTAAAAATTGAATGTGAGAAATAGAACAGGGTGTATAAAGTTTGAGCACACAGCTGAGAGTCCTGAAATGCCTTCAAGTCTCTCTTGTTCTTATGAGCATGTATTTTCCTTGCTGAACCAATTGAAATTCTCTTATGTTCCCTTTCTCACTTGCAAACATGAACATGCACCTACACAGTGCCTGCTAACAGGATGGGTTCCCACCAACAAATAGGAATGCATTGCATTGCGTGTGAGCTAGTGTCTGTAGGTTCAGACAGGAAAAAGATGAGGAAACACTTTCCAGGTGAAAAGTCTCCAGGCATGAGAGATAGGATCAGGGAATGAGAGAAAAGTAATAGCATAATCTTTTTAGAGGAAGAATTCCCCAGAAGAAAGCATACAACTCCCTTTAACATGGACACCTTCTTCTGAGCAAGACCCCACCCAGAAATGCCTTTGCCCTCATGATCCTCTGCAGCCAGAGCTCCTCCAGTGCATAGGAACACCTACTCAGGCATGTGTCCATCACCCTCTGCAGTGCTTGGAGATGTGGGCAGTGTAGTCCGTGAGGCAGGAAAAGAGTTGGCTTTCCCTTAATGAGAGGTCATTGTTAGGATGCATCTCCCTGAGGCCCTTCAGAGCTGTGATCTGACCTTCAGGATGCAAATCTTTCCCATGGCCTGAAGAACAAAGTCGAGGGAAGAAGCAGAGTGATGCTATATGCATGGAAATGCTGTGGGTTGGTGAAATGGATGTTAGGTGTCTGTTTTAAGAAGCGCAGTGATGAGGTCTTGCTCACGTCCCTTGAGAAAGGGTGGGCGTTGTGTGATGAGCAGTCATTTCCTCTTCTCTCAGCAGGGTCTGGCTTCTTTGGAAGGTAACATGTGAATGCACTTGCCCTCCATCTCCAGTGTGTGCTATTTCACAGCAACTGGAAACAAGCCCACGAGCTCCCCTTATCCTGCACTAAGCAACAGTGAATCTCTTTGCCTCTCAGGTCTCAATCACAGCCATTCATGCTGAGTGCAGCAGAAGTGCTCAGGATTTCTGACTTCACTGAACACCCCTTGGGCATCATGAGTAGGATGAGACCACAGGAGAAAAAGCATCCCTAAGACTTTGATTTTCAACCCACATATTTCTTGTGTCAGTTGTACAGATGCCTACATGTACTTCTGCATTAGAAGTGATTTTGACTGACCAATTCTGAAAAGAAAATCTGTAACCACAGCACCAACACATTCCTCACAGGGACGTGGTTGTTTCCTTGAGAGAAGAAAGGCAGAGGCCTTCATGGCAAACTCAACGTCATGAACTGTAGCTTACATCACTGGCCTCAACAGACATTTCCCCCTTGGAAAGACCTGTCTCTAACTTTCATACTCCTTGGACAGGTCCTTATGCCCACAGGTCCTGATACCCAGAAGTACCAAATGCCCAACAGCAGCTCCATCAGTGAGTTCCTCCTGCTGGCGTTGGCAGACGCGCAGCAGCTGCAGCTCCTGCACTTCTGGCTCTTCCTGGGCATCTACCTGGCTGCCCTCCTGGGCAACGGCCTCATCAGCACAGCCGTAGCCTGCAACCAGCGCCTGCACACCCCCATGGACTTCTTCCTCCTCAAACTCGCCCTCCTCGACCTGGACTGCATCTCCACCACTTTCCCCAAAGCCACGGCCAATGCACTCTGGGACACCTGGGCCATCTCCTACGCTGGATGTGCTGCACAGGTCTTTTTCTTTCTCTTCTTCATGTCAGCAGAGTATTTCTTTCTCACAGTCATGACCTGTGACCGCTTTGCTGCCATCTGCAAGCCCTTGCACTACGGGACCCTCCTGGGCAGCAGAGCTTGTGTCACCATGGCTGCAGCTGCCTGGGGCACTGGGCTTCTCTATTCCTTGCTGCACACTGCCAATACATTTTCAATACCACTGTGCCACGGCAATACTGTGAACCAGTCCTTCTGTGAAATGGCCCAGATCCTCAAGCTCTCGTGCTCACAATCAGACTATGTCAGGGAAACTGAAATTATATATTTTAGTCTTTGTTTAATCTTTGGATGTTTTGTTTTCACTGTGCTGTGCTACATGCATATCTTCAGGGCAGTGCTGAGGATGCCCTCTGTGCAGGGCCAGCACAAAGCCTTCTCCAGATGCCTTCCCCACCTGGCTGTGGTCTCCCTCTTTATCTACCCTGGCATGTTTGCATACCTGAAGCCCCCTTCTGTCTCTTCCCCTCATCTCTGGACCTGGTGGTGTCATTTCTATACTTGGTGGTGCCTCCAGCAGTGAATCCTCTCATCTACAGCCTGAGGAACCAGAAGCTCAAGGATGTAGTGAGGAATACATACTTCATCCGCATCCAAAATATGCATGTGCCTAATAGGAGCCGCAAGGTAATCCAGAAATTGTTTGGATAATCCCTTGTTATTATTTGCCTTCATTATTGTTCCCACTGGCATGACTTTGATTTAAAACATTTTCTTCTTAGCCTGCTATATTTTGTTCATGTTTTGACACCCTCATCTCATGCACCTATAGATCAAGGCTCTCTGTTGATAAATACAATAAAGACGCCGGCAGAAATACATTTGCCTCCATTCCCATGTTTTCCAATCTTCTCTGAACCTGGGAGAGCAACTCAACGTATGCAGGAGTAGTTGAGGGGCCAAGAGCCCATCTGCACCACGGAGCAGCAGCCTTAGTGTTCATGGGGGGCTGCCCCTCACTGCCTAGTGGGCCTGTCCTGTCATCTGTGTTTGAAACTGGGCTGCTGATTCCCAGGTCCAATGGCCACGGACAGCAGCAGGACATGGTCTTTGCAGTGTTGCTCTCTTTTCACTTCCATGCTTCCCTTTTTGTCTATGCCCTTGGGAACATGGACAGACCAGGAAGGCGGCTCTGGACGTTTGTCACCCCTGGCCTCTGGCATTATCCATTTCCAGCACTGACTGCATGTTTATAGCAGAGCTTTTCCCTGAAGGAAGCCATCTCCATGATCCCGGTGGTAAAGAAGGGCTGTCTGCAGACCCCTGTGTGGGACACAGGAGGCAGCACTGGGGCTGCAAAGCAGGAGTGTTGGGAGCATAGGGCACTGAGGGCTGCCATGGACTCTTGTGTTGGGGAACACTTCCTCACCCCAAACACACCTGTCCTGTGCAGTGCAGGCATGGCAGAGTCAAGTGTGGGGCTGGGACAGTGCAGTGATGGGCCACAGGCAGGAACCCCACCATGACCATCAGGTGGTCTTGGTGTACAAGGAGCCGGGCAGGAGGCAGCCATGTGCCCTGGCCGAGCAGCCAGGGAAGGCTGAGGGCACGTCACTGCAGCCTGTGAGTGCCTGTAAGGAGATCATGGATCATGCAGATCCAGGCTCTGCACCGTCATGCACAGTGGGAGGATGAAAGACAACACGTGATGGGTGAATCTGGAGACATTCAGCCTGAAGAGAAGGAAAGTTTTTTCACTCAGTTCAAGGCTCATCCTGAGCATGGTGGCCACTGTCTTGTCCCTGCTGGGATGAGTGATTTTGGGATGTGCTTCCTGTCCCAGTTTGCCTCCTGCTGGACAAGCAGCCTCCTGAGACAAATGAGTCCTCACCATTGCCAACACAACTTGTGCCTCCCATGCTCTGCTTGCTAAGAACCACAGAATCAGCAAGGTTGGAAACCTTCACTGTTATCTCCATCAGTTTCACCCCGTGGATTGTCAGAACTTGGGTGGGATGTGTTGCTTTAAGTCCTTGAGTGGTTCACGCACAATGCCTGAGAAAAAAAAGAGATGAAATTGGACCCTAAGGTGCAGAAAAAGTGCAGGGAGAAAAGACGATATTAAAGAGCACATTTTCAGATGGGAAGTTGGTTGAGCAAGCGAGGGCATCTGCACAACTGAGAAAAGGATCTACTACTGCCTATAAACTTTTGCTGTTTTGAGGAGACATTCCCATAGAAATGCCGCCACTGACCTTGCTAGCGCATTTTTCTCCATTCCTTTGGCCACTGAGTGCATGCACGGTTTGCTTTCCCCTGGAACCATTTGCCCCAAGGGTGGAAACACAGCCCGACCATTTGCGATGGGTTGATCCAACCACATTGCTACAGGGCAGTGTTCCCAAGCACCTGAAGTACATTGATGACATTGTGGTGTGGGGAGATACAGCAGAGGAAGTTTTTGAGAAAGGAGAGAAAATAATCCAAATTCTTCTAGGTGCAATTTTTGCTATTAAGCAAAGCAAATGAAAGGACCTGCCCAGGAAATTCAGTTCCTAGGAATAAAGTGGCAAGATGGATGTCATCACATCCCAGCAGATGTGATTAGCAACATTACTGCCATGTCTCCACCCACTACTAAAGAAGAAACTCAATCTTTTCTGGGCATAGTGAGCTTTTGGAAAATGCATATTCCTGACTGTAACCTCACTGTAAGTCCCCTTTATCAGGTAACAGAAGAAATACAATTTTGCATGGGGCCATGGGGCTTTTGAGCAAATGAAGCAGGAGACTGCCCGTGCTGTGGCCCTGGGGTCAGTATGAGCAGATGGGACACAATGTAAAGAACATCCTCTACGCTGCTGCTGGAGAGGAATATCTCATTTGGAGCCTCAGGAGAGACCCGAGGCCGACCCCTGGGATTCTGAAATTGAGAGTACAGGGGAGTAGGAAGTGTGCTACACTCCAACTGCAAAGGAGATCGTAGCGGCATACAAAGGGGGTTGAGCTGCTTCTGAAGTAACTGGCACTGAGACACAGCTCCTTCTGGCACCTCGACTGCCAGTGCTGAACTGGATGTTCAAAGGAAATATTCCCTCCACCCATCATTCTACTGATGCCACCTGGAGTAAGTGGATTGCGCTGATTACACAGCGAGCTCGGATGGGGAACCTCAGTCATCCAGGAATCTTAGAGGTGATCATGGACTGGCCTGAAGGTAAAATTTTGGAACATCACCAGCAGAGGAGGGCATCACCAGCGTGCTAAAGAGACCCCACCATATAATGAACTCCCAGACAATGAAAAGAGATATTCCCTGTTCACTGTCAGATTGTGTGGTACTGTGGGGAAGCACCGCAGATGGAAGGCTGCTGTGTGGAGCCCCACATGACGATTTGCAGAGGCCACTGAAGGAGAAGGAGAATCAAGTCAGTTTGCAGAGGTAAAGACTGTCCAACTGGCCATAGATGTGGCTGAATGGGAGAGGTGGCCAATGCTTTATCTTTATACTGACTCGTGGATGGTGGCAAATGCTATATGGGGGGGGCTTGGTTCCATGCCTAATGGGACAAGGGACCCACAGACCCTAGCCCCGGGAAAGGGGAAGGGGATAAAAGGGAAAAAGCAGGGGGTTGGCCTAAAAACAGAAGTGTGGCAACGATCTGAGAGGGAAAACTAATTTAATAAATAAGATATTGAAATACAAAATAACACAATATAATTGATATCAAAGCTGGGAAATCAAATAAAATGAGAGAGAGGGAGAGTCCAAAATTGAAGGCCTTTTTCTGAAGCTGAAGGAGAGACGTTGAGGGAGCTCTCACCGCTGAGACAAGCA
This sequence comes from Cyrtonyx montezumae, assembly GCF_038088225.1. Classification (NCBI taxonomy): domain Eukaryota; kingdom Metazoa; phylum Chordata; class Aves; order Galliformes; family Odontophoridae; genus Cyrtonyx; species Cyrtonyx montezumae. Next base: position 16,547,740 of record NW_027071903.1, read on the forward strand.
GCAAAAAGAGGAAGATTCCGGGACTTGCATTCAGTTTGATCTTTCCCTCTGGGTGGAAAACAGGAACGCCAAGTCCTCTGGGGGTATGGAGTTGTTCTTCTCATAGCCAGCTACCTGGAAAAATTCACAAGTCCACAGACTTAGAGTATTAATTCTTTAACTCCCAGGCCCTTACATGATGTTATCATGTGGAATACCGATAACAAAAATCCCAGAATCACAGAACTGTAGGGCTTGGAAGGGACCTCCAGAGATCATCTAGTCCAACCCCCTGCCTAAACAGGCTCCCCAGACCGGGTTGCACAGGTAATCATAAAACCTTGTGTCACGGTGTTGTCCGTGACAGTGACCCAAGGGAAACCGAGAAGGGAGAGGGGAGAGAAAAAGAAACTGTGTCAGTGGCCGCACGGCCGCCCGAGCAGAGCCACGCTCCTCATTCATGTGGAAGAAGAGCAGCAGCAGATTCATCTCCACCTGTTGCAACAGCTGCCTCCTGCCCGGTGCCGCCAGCAGCTGTGCAAAGAGCTCCATGGAGAGCCAGCGCATCTCTGTGTTTTCCTGGGTGGGGGACGGGGACACAGGGGGTTGATACTGAGTGATGCAATGGGAGGGGGGTTGGGTCATCCCCTCCCCATTGCCCCACGCGCTTCACCTCATCGAAGCAGGACGTCAGGCGCACTGCCAGCTGGCTGAGTGCATCCTGCACATGGCTGGGGCAATGAGCCACGATGTCATGCAGCAGCTGCATGGCCTGCAGCTTGACATTGGCCCGCACGTCCTGCAGCCACGTCAGCACGTCGGGCAGCAGCAGCTGCATCCTCCCGGCATACAAGCTCCGCAGCCCGCACAGTGCCAGCTCCTGGCTCTCAGGCCGCTCACTGCAAATGTGCTTCCTAAAGATCTTCTCAGAGCGGCCATTCTGCTCCTGGAGCTCCAGGGATCTGTGTAGCTGTAATGCACAGAGGTGAGTGAGCAGCAGGGCAGGAGGGGGTTTGGCCCCCATCCCCCCAAGGGGACCTTTGCACCATTCCAGTGCCCCCCTCTGTGTAGAGCACCATGGCAGGGACCTCCCTCCACTGCAGCTGGTGGTACCACAGCAGCTTCTGCACATGGCTGAAGATGTGCACAGACTGATCCCAGCACTTCCTTGCCATCAACCTGTGGGAAGGGGTGGGGGTTGAACACAGGTAGGGGGCTGAGCACACCGGCACTGGATCCGTGATGGGGGGAGAGCAGAGCAGCCCGTCCCACCCCACAGTGTGACTCTTCCAGTTGCCCACCGCATATTGTCACCCCCTGCGCTTTGCCCGTGTTGTTCCCTACTGCAGGATGATTGCACATGTGGCAGCGGATGCAGTGCAGTGTGTGGGGCTGTGTGGGGCAGCGTGTGGGAGGGCCTTGGGGCTGTACCTGGCAAGGGAGCACAGGCCATTCTGCCACGTGGCAGTGCCCAGCAGCTGCTCCCACAGCTTGTGGCTGTCCATGGCGTGCACCAGGTGGTCCACGTTGGCGCACTGCAGCAATTTGTGCACCACCTCCACAAGAATCCTGCATGGAAATGGGACAGCATGAGTGGGGTCAGGGCTCAGCATGGGGACAGCACGAGTCGTGCCGTGGGGTTGGCGGTGGGCACGGTGGCGATACCTGATGGCAGAGGTGGGTGCGGATGGGCAGATCGGGTCCTCCGTGACAGCGGTGTCCTCTGGAGGCTCGAGCGAGCCGGATGACACCATCTGGAAGATGAGTGCCATGAAGAGCTCCAGGAAAAACAGGCGCACTTGTGGGCCGTACTGCGAGTGCTGCATGATCTTGTGCAGTGCCATGGCCACCTGCGGAAAGCACCCAGGCAGTGCTCAGCACCAAACTGCTCCCCTGGGGGAGGGGAGGTTCCCCGAGGACCCCCAAACTCACGGCCAGGGGAAGGGTGCCAGTCTCGGTCTCCTGGCCCAGTGGTGCCATCTCCAGCAGCCGCAGCAGCTCCTGCACCATCCATGGCACCATGCCTGCTGAGGACAACGCCATCTCCCACAGCTCCCACGTGTCCCTGCAGCAGAGAGTTGTCCTCAGCAGGATCCTCTCTGTGGGTGGGGGTCTCTCTCACTGTGGGGGTGGGGGCTTCTCTATGTGGGATGGGGGGGCCCTCTCAGTGTGGGATGGGAGGCTCCCTTTTCTGCATGGGTTGAGGGTCCCTATCCACGGAGGGTGGTGGTCCCTGTCCTTGTGGAAATGGGATTGGGGCCCCTCTCCACATGGGGATGGGGCTGCGCACCTGTCACAGGTGTGGGAGCAGTGCAGCAGGCTGAGTGTTGTTGCACAAGGGTCAGAGGTGGCCAGCCGTGGGAAAGTGTTCTGGATGGTCCTCTGTGCCTGCTCCTCAGTGATCAGCTTCCTGCTCCTGTGGATGGCCGTCACGATCCGCTGCACCTGGAAGGGACATGGGGACAGCAGAGCTTGCAGGCTGTCCCAAGAGTGGCCAAGCACCCTCAAGTCTCGAATCAGACCAACGCTGTGTGGGACAGCCCAACCCAATGCAGCCTTCCTGTACCCAACCCTAACCTCCAGCACCCAAATCAAACCTTACTGCCAGCACTCAGCCCAACCCAACCCATCCCAACCCAACATGGCCTTCTTGCACCCAACCCAACTCAACCCCAACCCTCAAGACACAACCCAACTCCCAAGACCCAACCCAAGCCCCCAGTCCAACCCCAATCCCACCACCCCAGCATGGGCTCAGCCCCCCGGTAAGCAGCTGCCAAGTGCTCACATCAGTGGGTGTAGGCTTGGAGTCGTCCATCAGGATGGCCATCAGGGTCGCAGACACCTGCGTGCTGTAATTGCTGCAGTCACTCATGCCCTGCAGCGCTGTCAGGATGAAGCCAGTCTTCTCTGAAGAGTAAAAGTGCTTCGCAAATCTCTGGGGGGAAACGAACACAGAGGGGGGGGAGGAACGTCAGCCATGTTCCCCCCATTCCCATGGACACTGCGGTCACGAGTCCTGCTGCAGCAAGCCCTCCTCACCAGCACAATGACCATGGTGTTGGTGGTCCAGGAGAGGGAGAACTTGTGGTCATCTTCCCACTGCTCAAGTTTCTCCTGATCTTCCTCCTGAGGCACTTCCCAGCTTGGAAAGGAGAGCAAGCCGCGGGTGAGCGAGTGTCAAGTGCCCCCACCCTGAATGCAGGGCTGTGGGGCACAGCTCCTCGACCCCATGAGCTTCTGCTCCTTTGCTGCTCTGTGCGGCAGCCAATGCAGCGCCGTCCATGCTCGCCCCTGTGGGACATCTGCGATGGATGGACAGCGCCAGCAGCCATCGCCTTACGGGCTCTCCTCACGATGAATGCATAGAGGTGACGGAGAGTGTTGAGAGCAGAGTGGCGCATCCTGTCCTCCTGGTAGGCGTAGCACAGCACGAGGCTTCCCACCAGCTGCCCCAGCATGGGCAGGCGGAGCTCTTCATAGCGGGCCAAGCTGATTTGTCCCAAGGAGCGATGGGGCTGTGTGCAGAGAACACGACGCTGAGTGCATGGCACCCCCAGTGATGGGAGCGGGGTGGGCAGAGTGGGGAAAAGGAGGGACAAGGACCCCCACATCAGGGGTGTCGGCCCCTTACCTCAGCCTGGCAGAAGAGTGTCAGCAACTGGCTCAGCTTCCAGATGCGCCTCACTGCCCTCTCGCGCATGGCCGCGCTATGTGAGGAGGTGAAGGACAGCAGCACCTGTGGGAAGAGGAGCTGCTGCTCTGGCCCACGGCCCCCCAGCTCACCCCAGAAGGTGAGGGGAGGGGGGTTGAAGGAACAGCCCTCCTCTGTGCAGCCCCTGTGGGCATAGCCCACCTGGAAGATGCTCTGCAGCTCCTCACCGATGCTGGCAGTGGGGTGTACAAAAACCAGAGTGTGCAGCATTTGGTCCAGAGCCCTCAGGGTCTGAGGGAGGGATGGAAGAGAGGAGTCAAATGGGGAGAGGTGGGGGGGTGGGCATGGCGAGACCCATTCCTGCAAGGCAAGGAGGTCCTGCAGCTTCTAGTCACCCACCCTTGTGTAAAGGCTGATGTCCAGGTCCTGCTCCGAGGGAAGTAGGAGGATGCTCTGGAAGCACATGGTGAACAGAGGGATCCTGTCCTCCAGCACCGCGTCCACCGCGCTGCAAAAACAGAGTGCAGCGCTGGGAGCACTGTGCTGCACGGCAGGGAGAGGATCCCCCCTTCGGCAGCACTCCACAGAGTGGGGAGAAAAAGATGCGAGGAACCCCCTCCTCTACATAGATGTGTGGGGCTGAGGGAGTCCTGAGAGCTGCTGTGGTGGGAGTGGGTTGGGGTGTTGTAGGTTTGAGTAGGGTTTGGGTTAGGGTTGGAGTTAAAGTTAGGGTTAGGATAAGTTTTAGGTTTAGGGTTAGAGTTAGGGGAAAGTTTAGGGTTAGGGTTCGGGTTAGGGTAAAGGGAAGGGGAAGGGTCAGGGTCAACATGAGATCCAAGACAGAGCAGGGCTGCAGGATACCCTCTGCCTGTTGGCCAGGCCCAGTAGGGGAGAGCAGTGGCTGAGTACCAGCCGGACCATCTCCTGATGCTGTGGGGCCATGTAGACACTGTGGGGCCATGCAGACACTGTGGGGCCATACAGACACTGTGGGGCTGCCCTGGGGCAGGACAGTACCTGAGGGAGGTGATGGCTGCCATGGCATGCTGCCGCAGTTCGGAGTACAGCTTTCCCCACGGCTCCTCTGACAGCAGCTCCTGTACAGCACAGAGGGATGGCACCAGGCACCTAGTGTTCCCAGCACTGGGAGGACTGGAGCCGATCAATCCCCCCCCCTCGAGCACCCACCACCCCTCACCATGATGTTCTCCACGAGTTCATTCCGGCGGCAGAAGACGCGAAGTCTCTGCGCCGTGTTCTCCTCCACCGCTGTGTCACAGAGGGTGCAGATGCTCCGCAGGAACTGCAGCTTCTGCTCCTCGTCCTGCAGCCACCAGAGAGTGAGAGGGGCCCGGGGGACACAGCTCTCCTGCAGATGCAGGGGGTTCGGGGGGATGGGGCACCGCTACAAAAAGGCAGCGTCCGCTGTCACCTTCTCTGTGCTCCGGACAAAGGCCTCAATGGTGTCCACTGCACAACACTTGGCGGTGTCCATGGGCAGTGCAGAGGCGTCAGAGCAGGGAGCTGGAAGTGGGGTTTGGGGGTGGCACGGTGGGGTCAATGTTGGGGTGAGACTGGAATTCAGGTTGGGTTTCAGGTTGTGGTTAGTGTTAGGATTGAGGTTGGGGTTGGGGTTAGGGTTAAGGTTCGAGGAGCATAGAACAGAGCAAGGAGAGGAGGGCCTCTGCCCTCTGCCATCCTGTGCAGCCCTGGCAACGTGCAGAGGCCACTCCCATCCCCAGCCCTGCTTGGACCCTCACTCACTGGGCGGCACAGGGGTGGAGTCCATCGGGGTCCTGCACTTTTCCTTGGCCTTTGAGGGGCAGGGAGTTGATCTCTTCTCCATCGCACACGATGAGGGCTGAGTTTGGGCACAGGACAGTGCCTGGGCGGCCAGGGGTGGAGGGGAACGCTGTGGATTGCTCCAAGCAGAGTCTCCCCAAGCTCCACTGGCCAGCTCCTGTTCTGTCCCACCTGAGTCCTAACAGAAACTGCGTGGCACACTCAGCTGGTGGAGCTGGAACTGGGGGGGCACAGGGATGCATCACAATGGGCCCCACTGTGACGCATTGCCCCATCCCTCTCAGTTATGCTCAGGGCTGCTCAATCCCCCATTCTGCGTTGGGGAATGGAGACGTTATTATAATTACTGTGTTACATCCTTCCAAAGGTGGGCAACAGAAGCATCAATCTCACACATCAGGAACGCGTGCTTCACATCAGGGCTGAGCTGCTCCAGGAGCAGGGTCAAGATTTCCCTAATGAGTTCCCCAACTGAAGCTGGGGTTAGCGTTATGAATGGGGTTGGAGTTAGGATTGGGATTGCAGTTGGGGTTATGGTTACTCTTGAGTTTAGGGTTGTGGTTAGTATTAGTGTTGGTGTCTGGGTTGGAGTATAGGGTTAGGATTGGTGTTAGGGTTAGGCTTAAACTTGGGGTTAATGTCAGAAAAACGTCTGCAATAATTTTAGGAGTCAGGATCTCTGGTAAGGAAATGTTGAATTCACAAAAGCAATGACGGGCATCCTGCAAGCAGGAGTGCAAACAAAGACAACGTTACATCATTTATGCCCCGACACTTCTCTTTTCTCCCCTGGTTCCTCGTTGGCTGAGTACTTCAGGTTCACCATCTTCCCGGCACTGAATCAAACATACACGTGCTGACCCAAAGCCAATGGTTGCTGGCTAAACACATGTATCGCTCCTTAGTTGCTTCTTATGTTTTCTTCACACAGATCTTGTCTGTCCACTGCCAACATTGAGCAGCTTCCCCTGGCAAGGACTTTTGATTGCTAACAGCGTTATCACTGCTTGGGAGTGGGTATCCGGCTCATTCCGTGTGGCAGCACAGACAAGAGCTGCGTTCTCTGTACCTATAAATTACTCCACCTCCTTTATTTCTTATCACTATAATTACTTCACTATCTACTGAGCGTGTGTCAATGCTGAACGCTCATCTAAAGGCCGAGTGAGGAAGACTATCAGAGGATCCCCACCCCGATGAAGTCCAAAGACCCCCGAAAAAGACTGTCAGTACTGATAAAGGCCGCTAGATGACAGCAGAGCCCATGAAATCAAATGCTTCGCCTTCCAATGCAGGAACGACATTGCATTCCTACAATTCCCCCTTTTTCTTTTTGTTCTCCCTTGTTGATTTCTGTAGTTCCTTTTTTAAGTCTGTTTATATCGTCATTTTCCTCTTCTTCGCTTTCTCCATTCCCTATCTCCTTTAGTATCATCACAGTTCCCGAATATGATGGTGGAGCCACTGGTGTTTGCTTCAATAGTGCTGTCTCCATTAATCGCTGTAGCAGTGCCCTCACACAGGGAATAAAAAAGCATCCAATGGCCTCCAGTACTCCTACTCCTGTAACCAAGGAAGTAAAAATGGATTCTAGCATCCCTTTCCATTTACCAAACCAGGACTCCAACCATCCAGTGACCACCACCGTTGCATCCCATGCCCCCATATCTCCGCCTGCTCCTGTGCAGGCAGTGGGGTGTGTGTCTATGGGGACATTGTGGGGAAACTGTGGAGAGGTGTCTACTCCTGAACTTTCTGCCAACTCGTCAGCAAGGGTAAGAGCCCTTGTCATGCCTCAGTTACTGTGCCATAGGATATTTCCCTTCCTGTACCTCTTAGAGCACCTCTTTTCTGGCAGAGCAAACATCGTCTCTTCTGGCATGTCACTATGATATGTCACTGGGCCAAGGAGCTTCTGAAGTTCTTCCTTCAACCTTGATGAAGATAGACTGCTCCTTTGGCTGAGGTAGGCGACCCAAAGTGCCACAGTCTGAGCTCGAGCCACCCCTCTCTTAGGAAGGTGGGTCAGATCTTTAACCCACCCCTGAAATGGCAATGTTGTCTCTAACGTAATCCTGTCTGAGTTATTGGCTCTACCACCTGCAATAGGCAGCCAAGAGCTGGTTCTCAACCATACTGTATCTCTCTTCTGCTCCTTGCCAAACCTGTGACCAAAACCCAATCGGGGTTTGAACAGAACTTTGGCATTGCCACAGGTACCAACCGAAGCTGTCCAGAGTGGCATGAGCATCCAATTTGGCTGGGAGGGTAGGATCAAATCCAGCCAATACCTTAGCTTGTTTAACAGTAAGCTTTATCTGTTGGACAGCCTGCTGCTTCATCTTTCCTGGTCCCATAGTTGCCCCTGTTTTGTGAGTCTACATATCAGTCTCAACAGCTGCACTAAATGAGGTCTAAACACCAATATCCCAATATACCTAAGAACTCTAGGAGCTGCTTTGGTGTCACAGGGATTGGGAATGCCTAATCCATATCTGTGATAGCATCGGGTAGTACTTTGGCCTTTCCTGACTGTGGGGTTAATAACTCCCAAGGATGGTACTTCGCAAAGAAATAATATAGATGATGGTATATTTTGAGTATTTCTATATAGATAGGATACAAATAATACAAAAGAGAAGATGGCTCACCTTCAGGATGTCAAGGCTCGCAGGGGACCCCACGTGGGAGGGATCTCCGAGAAAAGATCCTTCCCTGGTGGTGGTCAGCCCTTAAATGGGATTTGGGAGAGGTGGAGCCAGGCTCCACCCCTTCCAATCACACAGGTATATCACCTTCACCTGTGCACCCATGGCTGACTTGGTGCTCACCTCAGGTGATCAATCAGTGGTTCAGGTCGTGATTCAGCAGTTCCCATACACTCCACCCCTTCATGACATGAACCACTGATCAAGTAACCATAAGGTGAGCTCTCCTTGATACAGAGACCCAATACATCGCGACACTTACGTAATTGCCCGTTGCGACGCATTTTGATGTAATCCGAGATGAGTGATGATTGGCATATCAGTCAAACTCTTCTTTGGGTCAGTGCTCGGTGGTATCTACTGGAAGCATGCAATCACACAGTGCAGGTCCATCTTATGCTTCATCAGTCCCGGTTAGACCATCACCAGATGCTGCACATGGTCTTATGGCAACTCTGGAACACTGCAGCATTGTTTGGTCCCTTCTGGCGACTCATAGACTTATGGGGAGTAATATAAGTGTTTTAGAGGTACCAAGAGGGGAAGGTCCACTCTCCAGAGTAAGATACAGGCTGTATTCCTGTCTTGGGTTAGCACTTCAGTTTGTACAGGGGCATGCCCTGGCCACCTGTACCAAACCCTTTGACCCGATGTCTGTGGCTGTACAACTATATCAGGCACCAAAGGGGGTGTCCTGATCTGCCACAGACACATGATAGGGGTCCCCTTAGCAATGAAGACTGGAGTGTTAACCATTATTTCAGTAGGCCATGTACCAATTACCGGAGGGGCTACCAAACCCCCCACCTCTAATAATCTCCCCCAAGGTGCAAGTAGGCTGCACCATTGTGGTCCTACCTGCACCTTCCAGGGCCATTTTATTCTATTGGTACCTGGTTTTAGGTCCTCAGGGGCAGCGAGCAGAGGATTGTTCTCACGGCCAATATGAGGTCTCACCTCATTATCGGTGCCCATAATTTGGATCCTAAGTGGGGAGGCCCATGTTGTCTGTAACATTTTCAAGGCACCGGGTCTGCTGTCTCTAGGTCTTTCATTCAGGTCCCGCAGGGTCTCGTGGAGTCTCTTTGTCCACCCCTGCAGGGACTGAGAGTCTGTCTTCAGGGCAGCCTTGAGAATACCATTGTAACGTTCGATAAGGCCTGCCCCTGTTGGATTATATGGCAGGTAGAATCGCCACTCAATATTATTTTCTTCTGCCCAGTGTTGTATCACTGCACCCGTGAAATGACTTTCTTGGTTGCTCTCGATTACTTGCGGTGTCCCGTAGGCAGCCATCAACCTTATGAGTGCCTTTATAGTGTATGCCTGGTGGGCTTTTGGTACTGGATAGGCCTGCATTAGCTCACTCACGATGTCGACACAGGTTAGGGCAAATCTCGCCCTCTCATACCGAGGGAGGGGCCCAATATATATCAACCTGCTACCTCTGTAGAGGATTGTGACCTCTAGCAAGATGGGCTGTAGTTTCAGGCAATGACCTCGGTCTTATCTTAGAGCAAGCGTCACAGTCTCGGCATGCTTGAGCGATGTCCGATAGTTGTATGGGCAGTCCCCACGCTTTAGCAGCTGCCCACATGGTCTTCTGCCCAGCATGCTGCAGCTTTTGATGTAGCCAGTAAGCGATATTCTCAGATGGCGAGTTCTCAACCCATCTAACTCGGGCCAGTGTGTCGGCTTCATCATTTCCTGGTGACTGTAGGGGTTGATGACCAGAAACATGGTAGACACGCACAGTTCTGTGTTTAACTGCATTCCATATGTCTAACCATATATCTTTGCCCCAGATCGGTCGGGAGTGGATAGTCCAATCCTGCGTGGCCTACTGTGCGATTCAAAGAGTGAGCCCCCGATACACAGCCAAACTATCTGTGCAAATATTCAGGATACCATCACCAGGTTCTTTGGTAATAACCATCCACACCTGTTGTGATTTTGTGGTTTTGATGCCGGTATTCCACATCAGAGCATCATGCAGCAGTTAAGGAGTTAATGCTGTGGGAGCAGCAGAGGGGAGGGGCGGAGGTCCGCACCTGATGCAAGGCAGCGCTCTGTCTGGGCGCGTTCCTCTGGGCTGCCGTGGAGGTTCAGCACGTGTGCTTCCCCTGCAGTTTCCTCCTTAACATAAGCTCATAGCTTTTGGTTTGGAAATTTTTATCTCTCTCTCAATTGTTCAATTTTATTAGATTTAGTAAAGTTACCATTCCTTCTCAGATCGTGCCGTTGTTTTTGTAGACTCATCTCTTCCTGCTGTTTTCCCCCCTCCTCCCGGAGTGCGGCTCTGCTCCGGCGGCCGCGTGGCCACTGATGCAGTTTCTTTTTTTCTCTTCTCTCTCCCTTCTCGGTTTCCCTTGGGTCACTGTCACGGACAACACCGTGACAATTATTGGTGGAGGATGCGGGCAGTGCAGTATTTGTACTCCATTGTAAATCTGGTGCTAAGTGGACTAAGGTTTTTCATGTACCTTATAGCATGCTGGCGTCTTTTTAAGATCTTCATGTTCAGCACCGGAGTAATGTGTGCATACAGCTACTTTAGTGTGCTGAGGGGGTTACATACCTCCTGCCTAAACACCCTGGCTAACGTGACAGATTATGCGGCATTTGGATTGGTTTCCAGTTACTCTTTTTTACCTATATTATACCTATATACTTCTTTATACTATATTATACCTATATACTTCTTTACCTATATTGAGGATGTCAGCCTGGCAGTTGTGGCAGTTGTGTTCTCTGTTTTTCTGAATGCACTCTTGGCAACAGTAATTTACATCATGTGGAGGAAGCTTTCCTCAAAACCAAAGTGTGTTGAATGGCAGGGAAGGTGGAAAAAATTAGGAATGAAATTAGAAGCATGGGGACCCCCAGTGTTATGCAGTTTAGATCTTGAGCACCTGTGGGATCCTGAGAAATTCAGTGAGTGTTTAGGTAAAGAGTCATGTGACTCAGGACGATCTGAGAAGGAATGTATTGTTTGGGGTCTGGCTTGTGCTTATCGAGCTATAATAGATATTCTGGAGAGAAATGGTTTCCAAACCAAGGTCAAAAGCAAAAATGAAAACCTCCAAGTTAGACCTGACCAATCACAGGAAGCACCGGTATCAGTGTCGGTTGCCCCTGTGGAAGGCCAGAAATGGACACGGCCGTCCTCGCGCCTAGAACGGAAAGAAGAAGAAGCAGAGAAAGAAGAGGAAGATCCAGGCGAGGGGCCCTCCTCAGCACCACCACCACCACCACCACCTAGAAAGACCACTAAGAAAAGTGAGAGACATGGAGAGGACAGCGATGATGATGAAGTCACTGTTACCACTACTCGTCGGCCCCTAAAGATGACTGAAATACAAGGTTCAAGAAAGGAGTTCGTACGGCGCTCGGGTGAATCTATTGTCACCTGGTTGCTGCGGTGTTGGGACAGCAGTGCCAGCAGCATGTCCCTAGATGGCAGCGAAGCCCGCCAACTGGGAAGCATTGCTCGAGACCCAGCTATCGACAGAGGAATTGGCAGATGTCTGAATGGAGTCGCTACCCTATGGGAACGAGTACTAGTGGCTGTAAAGGATAGATATACTTACAAAGATGATCTGGAGCCTAAGGTGGAAAGATGGAACACCGTGGAGAAAGGCATCCAATTTTTGAGAGAAACAGCCGTAGTAGAGATGCTGTATGATCCCAATTTCGTCCCTAACAATCCACACAAGGACCGTGATCCTGATAGAGTAAGGTGTACACCTGATGTATATTGTAAGCTCTCAAAAACAGCACCAGAGAGGTACGCAAGTACACTGGTAGCAATGTTCCATAGATTCGAGTGCCAAGACAGAAGGCTCCCAGTTTATGAATTGACTATTACACTCCAAAACTTTGAACAACCGTTTCCACCATCACGTGCTTCCATTGCAGCTGTAGTAGCAGAAGAAGTAGGTGAGATGAAGAAGACACAGAAAACTATACTGGAGGAACTGTCATTACTGATGAATAGGGATGAACCTGTGTCAGTATTGGAAACACCTGATGAAGACGAGCATGACCCAAAGAATCTGGTGAAGCAATTGATGAAACTGATGAAAGTCTCGGCCACCAAAGGCAATCGCCCCTCTGCTCAAGCAAATGACAGCAGTAACATCATGTCACGTGTGGCCATGTGGAGCTTCCTACGAGAAAACGGAGAGGACATGAGGAAGTGGCATAAAAAACCCACTCCTGCACTGCGAGCACGGGTGAGAGAACTACAGCAGAGATCAGCCACCAATGAAATTGCTCCCGTCACTGCAGGTAACCAATAGAGGGGCCCTGTCCTCAGTCAGGGGAGGGAAAAGGATAATAGAGTGTATTGGACTGTGTGGATTAGATGGCCTGGCACTTTAGAGCCACAAAGATATAAGGCACTGGTAGACACTGGTGCACAGTGCACTCTAATGCCCTCGAGTTATAAAGGGACAGAATTGATTCATATTTCTGGAGTAACTGGGGGTTCTCAGGAACTGTCTGTGTTGGAGGCAGAAATAAGCCTCACTGGTAAAACCTGGCAGAAGCATCCCATAGTGACTGGACAGGGGGCTCCATGCATACTCGGTATTGATTATCTCAGAAGGGGACATTTCAAGGACCCCAAGGGATACTGATGGGCTTTTGGAGTAGCTGCTGTAGATGCAGACAACATTCAGCAGCTGTCTATTTTACCTGGCCTGTCAGAAGATCCGTCTGTCATGGGGTACTCAAAGTGAAAGAGCAGCAGGTATCTATTGCTACAAAAATGTGGAGAACTGGCTTGGGAAAGGAGGTTGTGTGTGCTTATCTTTGTAGCAGTGCGAACAAAACAGCATGTTCAGATCACTGAATTTTGAGAAGTAGTGCACTGTTGACCAGGCAACGATGAGGGAGTAAGTTTGCGGTGGAACCAGATGGCCCTGGTATGTGTGGGAAAAGAAGAACTAATTAGACACTACTTATCTTGCAAGGACAGAGCAAGAACCACTGCTTAACAATTATTCTAAAATAGCATATGTTCAAGGGGTATAAAAGTATGTAACCTGTGCAATAAAGTTGGCTCAGCTGCATAATCATATTGATGTCTCTCTGAGTCCTTGCATCGGCATCTTAAGAAGATCGTTCCGGTGCGGCCGTGGGTCATCCTCCTGGGGTCACCGCAACACAAAAACAGTCCACAGATGGGAGTACCGCACCAACAGGGATTCCTTGCTCCCCATTCATAACTTGATCCGTCAGCTAGAGAGCCAGGGAGTGATCAGCAAAACTCACTCACCTTTTAACAGCCCCATATGGCCGGTGCGTAAAGCCAGTGGAGAATGGAGGCTGACGGTAGATTACCATGGCCTGAATGAAGTCACACCCCCACTGAGTGCTGCTGTGCCAGATATGCTGGAGCTGCAATATGAACTGGAGTCAAAAGCAGCCAAGTGGTATGCCACCACTGACATTGCCAATGCATTCTTTTCTATTCCTTTGGCCACAGAGTGAAGACCACAGTTTGCTTTCACCTGGAGGGGCGTTCAGTACACTTGGAACCGTTTGCCCCAGGGGTGGAAACACAGCCCAACTATTTGCCACAAGCTGATTCAAAGCACACTGGAACAGGGTGGGGCACCTGAGCACCTCCAGTACATTGATGACATTGTTGTGTGGGGTGATACAGCAGAGGAAGTTTTTAAAAAAGGAGAGCGAATAATCCAAATTCTTCTGGGTGCTGGTTTTGCTATTAAATGGAACCAAGTGAAGGGACCTGCCCAAGAAATTCAGTTCCTGGGAGTAAAATGGCAAGATGGACGTCGTCACATTCCAGGAGATGTGACTGACAAAATCACCAGTATGTCACCACCCACTAGCAAGAAAGAGACACAGTCTTTTCTGGGTGTAGTAGGTTTTTGGAGGATGCACATCCCAAACTACAGCCTCATAGTAAGCCCCCTCTATCAGGTGACCCGAAAAAAGAATAATTTTGCATGGGGTCCTGAACAGCAGCAGGCCTTTGAGCAAATTAAGCAGGAGATAGCCCGTGCTGTGGCCCTGGGGCCAGTACGGATGGGACAGGACGTAAAAAACATCCTCTACACTGCTGCTGGAGAGAAAGGTCCCACTTGGAGTCTGTGGCAAAGAGCCTCTGGGGAGACCCGAGGCCGACCCCTTGGATTTTGGAGCAGAGCGTACAGGGGTTCAGAGGAGTGCTACACTCCAACTGAGAAGGAGATTTTGGCAGCATACGAGGGGGTTCAGGCTGCCTCTTTGATGCTGGTATTCCACATCAGAGCATCATGCAGCAGTTAAGGAGTTAATGCTGTGGGAGCAGCAGAGGGGAGGGGCAGAGCTCCGCACCGGATGCGAGGCGGCGCTCGGTATGGGCGCTTTCCTCTGGGCTGCCATGGAGATTCAGCAAGTGTGCTTCCCCTGCAGTTTCCTCCTTAACATAAGCTCATAGCTTTTGGTTTGGAAATTTTTATCTCTCTCTCAATTGTTCAATTTTATTAGATTTAGTAAAGTTACCGTTCCTTCTCAGATCGTGCCGTTGTTTTCTTGTAGACCCATCTCTGCCCACTGTTTCCCCCTCCCCCTCCCGGAGCGTGGCTCTGCTCGGGCGGCCGTGCGGCCACTGACACAGTTTCTTTTTCTCTCCCCTCTCCCTTCTCGGTTTCCCTTGGGTCACTGTCACGGACAACACCGTGACACAAAGTTTTATGATTACCTGTGCAACCCGGTCTGGGGAGCCTGTTTAGGCAGGGGGTTGGACTAGATGATCTCTGGAGGTCCCTTCCAAGCCCTACAGTTCTGTGATTCTGGGATTTTTGTTATCGGTATTCCACATGATAACATCATGTAAGGGCCTGGGAGTTAAAGAATTAATACTCTAAGTCTGTGGACTTGTGAATTTTTCCAGGTAGCTGGCTATGAGAAGAACAACTCCATACCCCCAGAGGACTTGGCGTTCCTGTTTTCCACCCAGAGGGAAAGATCAAACTGAATGCAAGTCCCGGAATCTTCCTCTTTTTGCTGCTTGTCTCAGCGGTGAGAGCTCCCTCAACGTCTCTCCTTCAGCTTCAGAAAAAGGCCTTCAATTTTGGACTCTCCCTCTCTCTCATTTTATTTGATTTCCCAGCTTTGATATCAATTATATTGTGTTATTTTGTATTTCAATATCTTATTTATTAAATTAGTTTTCCCTCTCAGATCGTTGCCACACTTCTGTTTTTAGGCCAACCCCCTGCTTTTTCCCTTTTATCCCCTTCCCCTTTCCCGGGGCTAGGGTCTGTGGGTCCCTTGTCCCATTAGGCATGGAACCAAGCCCCCCCCATATAGCATTTGCCACCATCCACGAGTCAGTATAAAGATAAAGCATTGGCCACCTCTCCCATTCAGCCACATCTATGGCCAGTTGGACAGTCTTTACCTCTGCAAACTGACTTGATTCTCCTTCTCCTTCAGTGGCCTCTGCAAATCGTCATGTGGGGCTCCACACAGCAGCCTTCCATCTGCGGTGCTTCCCCACAGTACCACACAATCTGACAGTGAACAGGGAATATCTCTTTTCATTGTCTGGGAGTTCATTATATGGTGGGGTCTCTTTAGCACGCTGGTGATGCCCTCCTCTGCTGGTGATGTTCCAAAATTTTACCTTCAGGCCAGTCCATGATCACCTCTAAGATTCCTGGATGACTGAGGTTCCCCATCCGAGCTCGCTGTGTAATCAGCGCAATCCACTTACTCCAGGTGGCATCAGTAGAATGATGGGTGGAGGGAATATTTCCTTTGAACATCCAGTTCAGCACTGGCAGTCGAGGTGCCAGAAGGAGCTGTGTCTCAGTGCCAGTTACTTCAGAAGCAGCTCAACCCCCTTTGTATGCCGCTACGATCTCCTTTGCAGTTGGAGTGTAGCACACTTCCTACTCCCCTGTACTCTCAATTTCAGAATCCCAGGGGTCGGCCTCGGGTCTCTCCTGAGGCTCCAAATGAGATATTCCTCTCCAGCAGCAGCGTAGAGGATGTTCTTTACATTGTGTCCCATCTGCTCATACTGACCCCAGGGCCACAGCACGGGCAGTCTCCTGCTTCATTTGCTCAAAAGCCCCATGGCCCCATGCAAAATTGTATTTCTTCTGTTACCTGATAAAGGGGACTTACAGTGAGGTTACAGTCAGGAATATGCATTTTCCAAAAGCTCACTATGCCCAGAAAAGATTGAGTTTCTTCTTTAGTAGTGGGTGGAGACATGGCAGTAATGTTGCTAATCACATCTGCTGGGATGTGATGACATCCATCTTGCCACTTTATTCCTAGGAACTGAATTTCCTGGGCAGGTCCTTTCATTTGCTTTGCTTAATAGCAAAAATTGCACCTAGAAGAATTTGGATTATTTTCTCTCCTTTCTCAAAAACTTCCTCTGCTGTATCTCCCCACACCACAATGTCATCAATGTACTTCAGGTGCTTGGGAACACTGCCCTGTAGCAATGTGGTTGGATCAACCCATCGCAAATGGTCGGGCTGTGTTTCCACCCTTGGGGCAAATGGTTCCAGGGGAAAGCAAACCGTGCATGCACTCAGTGGCCAAAGGAATGGAGAAAAATGCGCTAGCAAGGTCAGTGGCGGCATTTCTATGGGAATGTCTCCTCAAAACAGCAAAAGTTTATAGGCAGTAGTAGATCCTTTTCTCAGTTGTGCAGATGCCCTCGCTTGCTCAACCAACTTCCCATCTGAAAATGTGCTCTTTAATATCGTCTTTTCTCCCTGCACTTTTTCTGCACCTTAGGGTCCAATTTCATCTCTTTTTTTTCTCAGGCATTGTGCGTGAACCACTCAAGGACTTAAAGCAACACATCCCACCCAAGTTCTGACAATCCACGGGGTGAAACTGATGGAGATAACAGTGAAGGTTTCCAACCTTGCTGATTCTGTGGTTCTTAGCA
Source organism: Cyrtonyx montezumae (assembly GCF_038088225.1). Lineage (NCBI taxonomy): Eukaryota > Metazoa > Chordata > Aves > Galliformes > Odontophoridae > Cyrtonyx > Cyrtonyx montezumae. Next base: position 16,564,817 of record NW_027071903.1, read on the forward strand.
AGCAGAGCATGGGAGGCACAAGTTGTGTTGGCAATGGTGAGGACTCATTTGTCTCAGGAGGCTGCTTGTCCAGCAGGAGGCAAACTGGGACAGGAAGCACATCCCAAAATCACTCATCCCAGCAGGGACAAGACAGTGGCCACCATGCTCAGGATGAGCCTTGAACTGAGTGAAAAAACTTTCCTTCTCTTCAGGCTGAATGTCTCCAGATTCACCCATCACGTGTTGTCTTTCATCCTCCCACTGTGCATGACGGTGCAGAGCCTGGATCTGCATGATCCATGATCTCCTTACAGGCACTCACAGGCTGCAGTGACGTGCCCTCAGCCTTCCCTGGCTGCTCGGCCAGGGCACATGGCTGCCTCCTGCCCGGCTCCTTGTACACCAAGACCACCTGATGGTCATGGTGGGGTTCCTGCCTGTGGCCCATCACTGCACTGTCCCAGCCCCACACTTGACTCTGCCATGCCTGCACTGCACAGGACAGGTGTGTTTGGGGTGAGGAAGTGTTCCCCAACACAAGAGTCCATGGCAGCCCTCAGTGCCCTATGCTCCCAACACTCCTGCTTTGCAGCCCCAGTGCTGCCTCCTGTGTCCCACACAGGGGTCTGCAGACAGCCCTTCTTTACCACCGGGATCATGGAGATGGCTTCCTTCAGGGAAAAGCTCTGCTATAAACATGCAGTCAGTGCTGGAAATGGATAATGCCAGAGGCCAGGGGTGACAAACGTCCAGAGCCGCCTTCCTGGTCTGTCCATGTTCCCAAGGGCATAGACAAAAAGGGAAGCATGGAAGTGAAAAGAGAGCAACACTGCAAAGACCATGTCCTGCTGCTGTCCGTGGCCATTGGACCTGGGAATCAGCAGCCCAGTTTCAAACACAGATGACAGGACAGGCCCACTAGGCAGTGAGGGGCAGCCCCCCATGAACACTAAGGCTGCTGCTCCGTGGTGCAGATGGGCTCTTGGCCCCTCAACTACTCCTGCATACGTTGAGTTGCTCTCCCAGGTTCAGAGAAGATTGGAAAACATGGGAATGGAGGCAAATGTATTTCTGCCGGCGTCTTTATTGTATTTATCAACAGAGAGCCTTGATCTATAGGTGCATGAGATGAGGGTGTCAAAACATGAACAAAATATAGCAGGCTAAGAAGAAAATGTTTTAAATCAAAGTCATGCCAGTGGGAACAATAATGAAGGCAAATAATAACAAGGGATTATCCAAACAATTTCTGGATTACCTTGCGGCTCCTATTAGGCACATGCATATTTTGGATGCGGATGAAGTATGTATTCCTCACTACATCCTTGAGCTTCTGGTTCCTCAGGCTGTAGATGAGAGGATTCACTGCTGGAGGCACCACCAAGTATAGAAATGACACCACCAGGTCCAGAGATGAGGGGAAGAGACAGAAGGGGGCTTCAGGTATGCAAACATGCCAGGGTAGATAAAGAGGGAGACCACAGCCAGGTGGGGAAGGCATCTGGAGAAGGCTTTGTGCTGGCCCTGCACAGAGGGCATCCTCAGCACTGCCCTGAAGATATGCATGTAGCACAGCACAGTGAAAACAAAACATCCAAAGATTAAACAAAGACTAAAATATATAATTTCAGTTTCCCTGACATAGTCTGATTGTGAGCACGAGAGCTTGAGGATCTGGGCCATTTCACAGAAGGACTGGTTCACAGTATTGCCGTGGCACAGTGGTATTGAAAATGTATTGGCAGTGTGCAGCAAGGAATAGAGAAGCCCAGTGCCCCAGGCAGCTGCAGCCATGGTGACACAAGCTCTGCTGCCCAGGAGGGTCCCGTAGTGCAAGGGCTTGCAGATGGCAGCAAAGCGGTCACAGGTCATGACTGTGAGAAAGAAATACTCTGCTGACATGAAGAAGAGAAAGAAAAAGACCTGTGCAGCACATCCAGCGTAGGAGATGGCCCAGGTGTCCCAGAGTGCATTGGCCGTGGCTTTGGGGAAAGTGGTGGAGATGCAGTCCAGGTCGAGGAGGGCGAGTTTGAGGAGGAAGAAGTCCATGGGGGTGTGCAGGCGCTGGTTGCAGGCTACGGCTGTGCTGATGAGGCCGTTGCCCAGGAGGGCAGCCAGGTAGATGCCCAGGAAGAGCCAGAAGTGCAGGAGCTGCAGCTGCTGCGCGTCTGCCAACGCCAGCAGGAGGAACTCACTGATGGAGCTGCTGTTGGGCATTTGGTACTTCTGGGTATCAGGACCTGTGGGCATAAGGACCTGTCCAAGGAGTATGAAAGTTAGAGACAGGTCTTTCCAAGGGGGAAATGTCTGTTGAGGCCAGTGATGTAAGCTACAGTTCATGACGTTGAGTTTGCCATGAAGGCCTCTGCCTTTCTTCTCTCAAGGAAACAACCACGTCCCTGTGAGGAATGTGTTGGTGCTGTGGTTACAGATTTTCTTTTCAGAATTGGTCAGTCAAAATCACTTCTAATGCAGAAGTACATGTAGGCATCTGTACAACTGACACAAGAAATATGTGGGTTGAAAATCAAAGTCTTAGGGATGCTTTTTCTCCTGTGGTCTCATCCTACTCATGATGCCCAAGGGGTGTTCAGTGAAGTCAGAAATCCTGAGCACTTCTGCTGCACTCAGCATGAATGGCTGTGATTGAGACCTGAGAGGCAAAGAGATTCACTGTTGCTTAGTGCAGGATAAGGGGAGCTCGTGGGCTTGTTTCCAGTTGCTGTGAAATAGCACACACTGGAGATGGAGGGCAAGTGCATTCACATGTTACCTTCCAAAGAAGCCAGACCCTGCTGAGAGAAGAGGAAATGACTGCTCATCACACAACGCCCACCCTTTCTCAAGGGACGTGAGCAAGACCTCATCACTGCGCTTCTTAAAACAGACACCTAACATCCATTTCACCAACCCACAGCATTTCCATGCATATAGCATCACTCTGCTTCTTCCCTCGACTTTGTTCTTCAGGCCATGGGAAAGATTTGCATCCTGAAGGTCAGATCACAGCTCTGAAGGGCCTCAGGGAGATGCATCCTAACAATGACCTCTCATTAAGGGAAAGCCAACTCTTTTCCTGCCTCACGGACTACACTGCCCACATCTCCAAGCACTGCAGAGGGTGATGGACACATGCCTGAGTAGGTGTTCCTATGCACTGGAGGAGCTCTGGCTGCAGAGGATCATGAGGGCAAAGGCATTTCTGGGTGGGGTCTTGCTCAGAAGAAGGTGTCCATGTTAAAGGGAGTTGTATGCTTTCTTCTGGGGAATTTTTCCTCTAAAAAGATTATGCTATTACTTTTCTCTCATTCCCTGATCCTATCTCTCATGCCTGGAGACTTTTCACCTGGAAAGTGTTTCCTCATCTTTTTCCTGTCTGAACCTACAGACACTAGCTCACACGCAATGCAATGCATTCCTATTTGTTGGTGGGAACCCATCCTGTTAGCAGGCACTGTGTAGGTGCATGTTCATGTTTGCAAGTGAGAAAGGGAACATAAGAGAATTTCAATTGGTTCAGCAAGGAAAATACATGCTCATAAGAACAAGAGAGACTTGAAGGCATTTCAGGACTCTCAGCTGTGTGCTCAAACTTTATACACCCTGTTCTATTTCTCACATTCAATTTTTACACTCCCCTAGAAGGAGAAAATAGAAAACATAGCAGAAGATCCCAGTATTGGTCTTCCTTGTGGAAATTCCCCTTTGGTGCAGTGTAGCTGTGAGCTCCTTGCCCCTGGGCAGCTCCCTGGGCAGGCTGGGTGCTGAGCCTGGCAGGCGGCAGAGTCCCTGCCCCGGCACACAGCCCCTCTGTCACTGCAGGGACCCTGCTCTGCACGACAGCCCTGGGCACCCGGCTGCACCCCTGGCTGCACAGCCTGCAGCCGTCCTGGCACACGCAGCCCTCAGGGCTGTGCTCTGATGCTGCAGCAAGGAAGCCCTCAGCTGGAGCAGACGTAAAGCCTGAAAGCTCTCTTCCTTCTCTTCTCTCCCTGTCACCTGTAGATCAAGTCCCTAGCCCTGCTGTGTGCTGCACGGGTGCTGCTCCTGGACACAACTGTCACCCATATAAGCTCCATGTGTCCCAGGTGCCCCGCACAGCTCAGCAGCAGAGGATGTGATTTCTTCTTCCCACTCTTCTACCCTAAGTGAGCCCTGGGAGCTCCAGGGCTGACAGTTCCTGAAAGGCAGCGGGATCATCACTGCAAAATGTACTTCAAAGTCAGATCACCACATGTCCACTGGATTCCAGGAGCATGGTTAGTCACGTCTGCACATGAGAGAAGCAGATATCCAATCTGGAAACCTCTGCTCATGGACTATATGAAAAAGGACACAGATCAGGACAGGGAGGGGCTGGCTTCCCTTGTACAGCACAGTGATTCAGCTGAGGCAGAGTAGGCATAACATTACAGAATCATAGAATGGCTCAGGTTTGAGGGGACTTTACAGATCACCTCGTCTGGCCCCTAGCCACAGGCAGAGTTGCAAGCCACTAGATCAGGTTCCCGAGGATCCCATCCAACCTGGCCTTGAATCTCTCCAAGTTTGGATGGCGCTTACAAAAGTTTGTCCTATTACTGTCAGGCCATCTCATCCTAACTCTCGGGTTAGGCACCTCATCCGCTGCTGGAAACCCTGGGGTTGAAATTGGATTAAGTTCCCCACAGGACTGTGGCACTCAGGAATCCTCTTAGTTGAGTTCAGATGTGTACAATGAGGTTTCTGTGTGTGAGCCCCACATCCAAATCCTTGGTCTTTATTCAACAGTAACTCAGTCGCTCACACACCTACTGAGTGACGATGAAGGTGCCTGCAGTAATCCTAGCTGCGTGCTAGTGCTTGCAAACTTTGGTGAAAATTCTCTGAGATAGACACTCCTTCCTCAGCATCAGTTGGGGGCCAGAAGGAGGTATGCTTGGCCATCCTAAATGCCACCAGAGCCCTGTGCTTAGAGCGCCCACTGTGCCTTTTGCACCTATCCCCGTGGAGCACATAGTGTTATTCAGCTGACCGTATGGATGAGCTCACAAAAGAAGAGCCAGATCTTCCTCTCTGCTCCATCTGTGGCATACTGTGCAGTTGAAGGCATTATAAAGCTATGACACATCTCCATTCTTTCTGTGATGACACCTGAGTTTGCTCTGGGCTCTCATTTTAAAGGCATCAGAAGAAGCCTAGGGATATGTCTGTTCCCAGTTGACAGGAAGGCGGCAAAAAAAGTTCTTCCAGTTTTAAAGAAGAGCAAGAAAGAAGACTGCAGCAATTAAGGACCTGTAACTGAAGGAAACACACACTGCTGGTCTCCTCTTTAAGCCATTTCCATCAGTTCTCAGCTGGATACTCTGCCCTCTCCAGGCAGAGCTCAGCGTGCTCTCATACAGAGAGCAGTAGCCTATCCTTGTCTTCCTTAATCACCCTCTGTGAAAGTCTGCATTCCTCTTTTTCTACAGTTCAGAGGTGGGAACCATCCTGCCAAGTCTCTATGATCCAAGAAGACACTAGGCCTGCAAATGCAAAAATATAGTTTTGTTGCTCTCATTAGTGTAAAGACGCTTTAGAAAGCTTCCCATTACCAAAGCATCACTGGATGTATTCTGGCTGGATCCAGTGTCAACCAGGCCAGGTTGGATGGGTTGTTGGGCAACATGATCTGGTCACTGGCAACCCTGCCCATGGCAGGGGGGTTGGGAGTAGGTGACTTTAAAAGTCCCTTCCAACCTAAGCCATTCTATGATTTCCTTGACTATGATTCTATGATGATCCAGCAGCCTTTCAGGAGCTGTTGGACATGGAGACTCACGGACATCTCCAGGGAGACGGGGAGAAGAAAATCACATCATCTCCTGCTGAGTTGGGCTGGTCCCCTGGGACACAAGGATATCATACAAGTGGGCAGCGCTGCAGAGAGACAGCTGTGCCCAGGAGCAGCTCCTGTGCACCACGTATTAAGGCTGGGGGCATGATCTGCAGGTGACAAGGGGAGAAGAGAGAAAGGAGAGGGAGCTTTCAGGATGTGTGGGATGTGAGCAGGCTGTGAGCTCACTGGAGCAGCATTACTGACGGCCTTTAGCATAGTAAGTCTCTCGCTGCAGGCAGTGCAGCTGCTTTTCCTGGAGGGATCATTAAACCAGGGATATCTCATGGCAGCTCAGGCTGCAAATGCCCTGTGTTTCTTTATGATGGCAAAAGACCAGCTCCAGCTGAGGTCTTCCTTGCTGCAGCATCAGAGCACAGCCCTGAGGTCTGCGTGTGCCAGGACGGCTGCAGGCTGTGCAGCCGGGGGTGCAGACGGGGGCCCAGGGCTCTCGTGCAGAGCAGGGTCCCTGCTGTGCCCCAGGGGCTGTGTGCCGGGGCAGGGACTCTGCCGCCTGCCAGGCTCAGCACTCAGCCTGCCCGGGGAGCTGCCCAGGGTGCTGCGGGGAGATGTGTGGGGGGAAGGAGCATCCCAGCAAGGCAGGGGCTTTCTGCTACCACAGCTGCTGTCTGCTGTCATCACAGCTCCACTGCACCCCAGAATGTTTCGGAGGGTGCTTTGCGAGAGGCAAGGCAGGGATTTTCCATTTCCTGTTCTTAGGGAAGGGGAAAAGGTTGGAGCAGGAATCTGAAAGGAGCTGGGAGATATGTACACATCTCTGAGAATCCTGCATTGTTCCTTTCTCAATCTGCTGCTATGTGAACAATCTCCTAAAGTGCTTTCAGCCTTTCTTCTCCCAAAGGACAGCGCCAGCTGAAACCGTCATTTTCAGCAGACATGAACACACACTTACTCTCCCTACAGGCAGCTTTCTCTAAGACAATGCTAAGTGCACAGAGTTTGGGATGAAGGCTCTGAGTGCAGACGGGGTAAAGGTAAGAGATGTGGAAACTGATTGTCTCTGAGGATGGTCTTGATTTGTCATTATCTTCTGCACTCCTAACAGCACTCCGTGCCCAGAAACAGCAGTGCAGATGCCCAACGGCAGCTCCATCAGCGAGTTCCTCCTGCTGGTGTTGGCAGACACGTGGCAGCTGCAGCTCTTGCACTTCTGGCTCTTCCTGGGCATCTACCTGGCTGCCCTCCTGGGCAACGGCCTCATCAGCACAGCCGTAGCCTGCAACCAGCGCCTGCACACCCCCATGGACTTCTTCCTCCTCAACTTCACCCTCTCTGACCTGGACTGCATCTCCACCACTCTCTCCAAAGCCATGGCCAATGCCCTCTGGGACACCTGGGCCATCTCCTACGCTGGATGTGCTGTCTTTTTCTTTCTCTTCTTCATGTCAGCAGAGTATTTCCTTCTCACAGTCATGACCTGTGACCGCTTTGCTGCCATCTGCAAGCCCCTGCACTACGGGACCCTCCTGGGCAGCAGAGCTTGTGTCACCATGGCTGCAGCTGCCTGGGGCACTGGGCTTCTCCATGCTTTGCTGCACACTGCCAATATATTTTCACTGCCTCTCTGCCAAGGGAATGCCATGAACCAGTTCTTTGAAATCCCCCATCTCCTCGAGCTCTCCTGCTCAAATTCCTACCTCAGGGAAATTGGGCTTATTGCGCTTAGTGTCTGTTTAGGCTTTGGATGTTTTGTTTTCATTGTGCTGTCCTACATGCATATCTTCAGGGCAGTGCTGAGGATGCCCTCTGTGCAGGGCCGGCAGAAAGCCTTCTCCACGTGCCTCCCTCACCTGGTTGTGGTCTCCATTTTTTTCAGCACTGACTTTTTGGCCTACCTGAAGCCCCCTTTCTCTCTTCCCCTCATCCCTGGACATGGCTGTGTCATTTCTGTACTCCGTGTTCTCTCCAGCAGTGAACCCTCAAATCTACAGCATGAAAACCCAAGAGCTCAAGGATGCATTGAGGAAAATGATGACATGCACTCTTTTTAGCAGCACTAAACTTCTCATCTCTCTATAAATTGACTTACAGTCTTCCCAATAATGGGCCTATTTTATGTTTTTTTTATATAATAGATATGTTTATAATATTTATTTAAGTAACATATATATTTTTGCTCTTTTATTTTATTAATGGTTGTCATTAATGGTTACACTAATATTTTGATTACTTCTGCTGAGGCCTCACCCCGCTCTCTTTCTCCTGGAGCCCATATCCAAGGTGATTCAGAGCTGACTCTTGCAGCCTCTGTGTCCAGTCTCTGTATCTTCAGGAAAATTAGGTGTCTGTAGTCTTCATGAGGGAGTGGGGACTTATCAGGCGTGGGGTGGAGAGGGATTCCTGTCATCTCCAGGCACACCTGTACACTCCTAGTGCCTTTCAAAGTGCTCCACTGCCATTCCAATTGTTTTCCACACTCACAGACTCCCAGGCAGGGGGTATAGCTGCACTCATCCCCATCCATCTGGTTCTGCTCCTCACCCTGACCATTACAGTCAGTACAGAGTCATTCATCAATGGCCAAACAATCAGAGGAGGGATGGGGACTGATGGGAGATGATCTTAACATGACATTTCCCTGTGGAGGCATGCATGACCTGGAGCCCTATGTCCTTGCAGCTGTTCCTCAGTCCCTGTCTCAACTTTGGCATTTCCCCAAAGACCACCCTGGGACAAGACTGTGTGTGTGATGGGGGCAGCTTGAGTGCCAGGGTCTGGTTGTGACCATGCACAGGATGAGCCCTATTCTGTGTGCTCTGCAGGGCTGCAGCCTCTGGGAGCCCACAGGAGGAGGCAGCAGGCAGATGTGATCCTGGGGCCCTGGAGCAGGGTGCCTCAGGACATTGATCCAGCCCAGCTTTCTTCTGCATGATCAGAAAAGAGACGCTGCCCAAGGAAACTACGACCAGCCCCAGACCTCATTCCAAGTGCTTCCCAGCATCACTTTTCACCATCGACTGCTGAGGGCTGAAGTGGGAGCACTCCATGTCCCCGCTGCGCTCAGTGCTTGCACTGGAGAACGGGCAACTCAGCTCGATCCCTCTCCTGGGCCAGAGCTCAGCAGAGCTCAGAGCAGGGCTGGCTTTGAGCTGTGGGACACATCGAGGCTGGGCAGAGGTTGGCTGGTGGGAGAGGCTGCTGGAGCAGAAGGGCAGCAGGGACCGGGCAGTGCGGGCTGCCAAGGCTGTGCTGGAGGCACATCTCCATATCCCTGTATGTGTGCTGCCCCATGTGGTGCCTGCAGAGCTCCCAGGGGCTGCCTGTGGGGGGTGAGGCCAGGCTGTCCTGCACAGGGGAATGAATGCACACGGAGCTGCTGTGCTGAGGGCTTGGGACCCCAGAATGACCCTGGAACTCAGCACCCAGTTACTGGGCTGTGCTCACCTTGGCCAGCTCCTAGGTGCCCTCATGCTGCTCTGTCACTGCCCCTCCTCAACAGGACAGGGGAGGAGAGAAAACTGAACAGCTCCTGGGTTGAGACCCACTTCTGAGGGATTTGGCAATGTGCAAAACTCCAGACTATTTCAACCATAGCATTCTAGATTCCACTTTGTTTTTCTTTTTGTTTTCTGAACGAGAGAAGTTGCTAAGTTCTAAGTATCCAAGTCATCTTGTGTACCAGCTGTGATGGCAGAACCTCTATCACCTCCCGCTAGTCACCACAGTACCTGCTTCTAGTCCAAGCTGCTCACCGCAGGGAGGCATCTCTCCACTGATCCAGGTGGATGCTTCACTCAGGTTTGAAGCTTCAGGCTTCAGCCACACAGTTGTCAGGCCACAGATGGAGATCCATACGGGCCCTTTGTTCTACGGCTGCAACCGGACCACCGGCTTTGCTTCTCCCTTGACACTGCTTGTTTCCAAGCCAAATAATCCTGGTGTGTCAAATCACTGCTAGCATTTATCCCTGGTCCTTTTGTACTGCCTTTTCATAGGACTTCAGCAGTAGTTCTCCTGCTAATTAAACACATCTTTACCAGAGCTTGTAAGAGACCAAGACAAGCACAAGCCAAAACTTGATTTTAAACATTAGGGACTTATCAATGTTATCAACAGGGGGCGGGCTGAAAGAGGTGCAGCCCTGACTGCCCTGAAATCATAGAGAAATATCTGAAGCAATGTGAACAAGGAACCAGAACAGCACATTTTGAAAGCAACTAGATGGAAAAGATAGGCAGTCATTCACAGACACAAGCAGTAGTGTGTCTCTAATCACAAAGCGGGTCGCTAATGGAGTGCTTCTCATGAGCAATACACCTGTGGTTATGCAAAACTTACAGGCACAGTTCCTCTTACAAGCTAACATCAATATTTGCATTGTTAGCAAGTTCACTGCAAATATGCATCTTTGTCAGTAAAACTCAGAACATTTCAATCACATCTGGAATCTTATTTTCATTCATTAGTACATGGCCTCATTTTTTAAAATTGGGATTTTAAAAAAGAATAAATAATTACAGAAAACACAGTTTCTCTGTGTTTAAATATGCATTCGTATGCATGGATGACCATGTCTATCAGAGCAGATCACAGATACTAAGATATCCTAAAGACTCAGTGGAGACAGCCTCAAAATCTTAAATTTAAGGAGTTTCAGGTAAATCCAAACCTTGCTCCTACGTGGGGTCTGGCAGAAGGTTCTCATTGGATGAAGATGCTGTGAGGTTTGTCACAGCAGTGAGCAGAAATCAGTCTTTGGTGGGAAATGGATCAATCCCTTCAGATTGTGCTGCAGCTCTTTCCATCAGAGGTGTAATCTTCAGTCCCTTCCCATTATGGGTGTCTAGGTCTCATTCCTCTCTGTCTCCTGAGGTGGTCATGTGAGTGGAAAATCTTCCGGCACGCAATAGATACCGATGGCACGTGTCATATCAGAAGGCATCTCTGGAGGTTACAAAGAAACATAAAATCAAGTGAAACATAAATAGTTCCATGATACAAAACAAAACCGGTAATACGTTCCCTAAGAAAATATGTGATTTTACTGGCAATTTTCCTATGCCATATTTCAATGCTCAGGAATGTCACAAGTTTAAAAAGTCACCATTTCACAATGAATGGTGTGTTACAATGCCAAATGTTGGCTTCTTTTCATGTGAACATCACTGATTCTTGGGAATGTTTCAACAGCTTTCAGTGCATTAGTCAGTTCCAGCTACCACTCTCTAAAGAAGAGTAAAGGGGGAGGGGAAAATTCCTAGCAGAGCAAACTGGGTTTAGGATGACAGGAGCTCCTCAGTGCAGAGTAGGAAGGTGAGTTTGTGTGGGACGCACTCTGCCCAACCCGTCCCTCTCTTAACTTTAGCTTGGAGCAAGCATCGGATCCCAGTGAAAACTTTCCCATCTGTGTTATTCTATAACTGAAAGGGAAAGGGATTAGCATGTGTACTTGTCACGTCTTTTGACCTGCTGCATACTGAGACCAAAGGTAATGTTAAAGCAAACAGCATTCTTCTCCCCCTGCCAGGATAAGCAGGGCATGGGGGCGGCCTTCTGCTAAAAGAGAAGAAAGCCAGACCACGTAACACCCTGTGCAAAAACAGATCTTGGAAGCTGCACACTTCCAAAGGGTGCACCTTAAACAGGGCAAGACACACACATCTGAGAGGAAAGTTCCCCTTGCTGCCAAGCACCAGATGGAGGAGGGCCTTCCCACAGAAATAGCTGCAGAAACCACTGCCAGGCGAGAAGGTCCCACTCGTCCTGCTGCAAAGAGTATAGTGGATGACTGGAATGATGTACTCTGATGAGAACACTTGCTCCAAAGAAGGGGGCTGGAATGTGGTACTGTGCTTTGTAGTGTGACAGAGTACAGCCTGTATCCCTGAAAGGAAGGCTGTGCGAAATCAGGAACAATATGCATAAGGAGGGAAGGACAGAACAAACTACGGCACTGTCATCACTGCCGGGGCAGACCATTGTACACAGCGGCTACAAAACATACCCTCCCATCCTATTTTCTGCACATTTGTATCAGCCTCAGAGAATACTGCTTACTCTCTTATGAGACTTTGAAACTGGCAGGATTATGGCTGACACACAGAGAAGCTGGAAAATGGCTCCAAAGAAGGCTCAGTATTTCTATCATGCACTCTGGTGTTACTTACTGCTAGCAAAACTTTACAGGCCAACTTTTGGAGGTATTCTCCAGATTCTCTTCGTCTACTGACCCAAGAACAAAGAGGGACACAAAACTTGCATTTTTGTTGTCTTTTGCCACCTACCCAGGAAAAGAGTCCTCAAACTTGAGTAGTGGTCCCCTTGCAGGAGAGGGGAAGATAAGCAAAATAGGATGGGTGGACATAATATAAGAGAAAAGCTTAATAGGCAATAATAAACTTATCCCTGAGGTTGATCATGCATGCATGATGACTGTTTTATTAACATTAATGTTAGTAATAACATTACTAACAGTAAAATTATCAATATTATAATTTTCACATTCCTATGTATTCATGGCCTTGCTGTACAACAGCAACAACAGAAATAAAACACACACAAAGTGGATCTGTTGAAGGCAGTGGAATGAGCTGTGCTTAAACAACACTGCTTTAGCTCACAGCTCCAGTACAGCATACCTACCTTGCACTCAGGAAGTTTGTGACAAAGCTGTACTCTGTTCTCCTGAGTCCCAACTTAATTTTTCAGCCACGTGGGCTCTGTTCCTTGATATTCTGCAACACAAAAGTCACAAGATGGAAATTCAATTAATATTAATCAGAGATGTCATCAGACCTCTGTTAAGGCAGTTGTACTCATTTCTTTGCAACAGAAATCTATAGCAAACACTAAAATAGAAACAGCATCCTATGCCTAACACTAAAGTAATAAAAGTAAACCTAACCCTAAAACTAAAACTGAGTTAAAAAATCAACTATAAAAACAGAAACAATGGGAGTCTGCAAAATTTTTTCTTAAACAAAAGAAACGAGGAGGAGGAGATATTACTGAATGACACCCACCTAATGCTGGCTGTGGGGGCTGCTGCAGTGCAGAAGGAGCCAAGCGCCTGGAGCAGCGATGGTGTTGCTGTGGCCACGCCAATGTAGGGTCCGGCACGATGGTGTTGTGCCAGACCAGCTATGATGCAGGAGGATCCACCTCCACAGGTTCACCCAGAGGTGGATCCACCTTCACAGGTTCAACTAGAGGTGGTGCACTATAGGCCGTGCAGCAACAGGGAGCTTAGATTGGCAGTCTCTCGCCCAGTGTAGCCCCTTCCCGCACCAGGGACAGGGTCGAGTAGGAAGAGCAGAAACATTTTTATCTGCTTTTTTAGGCTTTTCACAGTCCCTTTGTACATGACCAGGTTCCCCACAGTTGTAGCACTTTATTTTTTGAGTTGTCCCTGCACCAAGTCGGGCTGCCAGGGTGTCTGCTAGCGAGGCCATTTTATGGCTTTCTGTTCCTACATTTTGACAGGCCTTAATCATGTTAGTAATGGATGGATCTGCATTCTTTAAGGATTGTAGGACCTTTCTACATTCTGCATTTGCATTTTCTATTGCTAATTGCTTAAGCAAAGCCTCCCGGGAAGCTTGATTTTCTACTTGTCTCTCTAGCATATTTTGTAAACGGTCAAGAAATTTAACATAGGGCTTGGCAGCCTCCTGCCTAATTGATGTAAATGATGTGTTAGATGAATTACTGTCGAGTATCCGACAGATAGCACGCAACACCAAAGTCTTAACTTGTTCAAAGCATTGCCTGTCCATCTGTGCCTGAGCCTGAGGTATTGGACCCCCTCCCCCATGAGTTCTTCTATGCCAATGTGATTAAGGTTATTCAGATTATTCATAGCCTGGATGGTAGCCAGTTCCCGATACTCTGTCATAAACACGGTGTATTGCATGGGAGACAGAATTGTTCGTAATAGAATTTTCCAATCGTGAGGGGTCATAATGTAACTGTCACCAATTGCAGCCAAAAGATGATATGTAAAGGGAGACTGAATTCCATAATCTCTCACTGACTTCCTTAGTTCCTTCACTGACTCGTAAGGCAGGGATTCCCACTGGGGGGGCTGATTTGTATGGTACAACACAGGAAAGGCTTGCAACGTATCAGCATCACCCCGTAATACTGCTTCTTTTCTGCACTGCTCTAAAGCACTATAGTATGCTGTAGAAAAATTTTTCTTTCCCGCTCCCTTCAAGTTATCATCAGGAGGGAAAATGTTCGATTTGTCGTCCGTATCTACTGAACCAGGATCTGAAAGATCTTCTGGTTCTGGTTCGTCCTCATTTTTTACCAAGTTACAGGCAGGCTGCGGAGCAGCAGCAGTAAGCGACGTAACCGGAGCAGAAGGCGGCAGGGGAGCGGCGACCATCGGGGGCGGAGCAGAGGGCGGGAGCGGCGCGACGAGCGACGGGGGCGGAACATAGGACGGGAGCGCGGGGAGCGTCGGAGGCGGAGCGGAGGACGGAGCGGAGGGCGGAACGGAGATGAACGACGGATGCGTGGGGGAGGGCGGGAGCGCGGGGGAGATTGCGATTTCTCTTCTCCCCGGTCGCGGGGGGGGGTCGAAGCCGCGGATCGGTTCCGGGCAGGGGCTGCTTCCCGAATCGGAAGGCGGAGGCGGGGGTGGGAAGGAGGGCGACAGAGAATAGCCGGAAGAACTTCTTCCTTGTCGAATTTGTTTAAGCCCTTCCATTATTTGGTGCCAAGCAGGTAGAAGTTTGGCAGCCGTTCTGTCTTTAGTAATAGAAGCCTCCCAGAGTTTTGTGCCAATTTTGTCCCAGAGTTCTCCATCAAGAGAGAACCCAGTTTTCGGAAATTCGGGGACATTTTTGCTTATCCATTTAAGAAAAGTAGCTAGTTCCGAATTAGATACAGGCTGATCCTGGAAGTTTAAAACTAACCGTAGTACTTCGAGATTTACTTGTTGCTTCTTCGTTAGTGAACTCCCCATAATTCCCGACTGCTCACCTTCTGTCCTGCAGAACGGTGCGGGCGAGCGCGAAACAATCTCTCTGAAGTTCAGTCGGGCGACGCTGCCGGACCGGGCTCGCTCAGCCGCGGCTTGACTTACACCACGCAGTGGGTGCCATTTGCAGTGTCTCGGGCACGGACTCAGATGTGAACGATCCAAATCGTTTATTACAGGTTTTAACATCCCTTATATACTTTCACAATTTCTCTATTGTAACTTTCCCACCCGCCTTTACATATCAACAATGTAACTTCCCAAAACAGTCCTTAATAGTGCATAAAGGCGATGATCCAGTCAGGGCTGAGAATCTTCCCAAGCCATGGACTCTTCCTCATATAACGGCCTGCCATCACCCAGCTTACTTGAACTTGTTTTCCTCTTCTTCTGGAAGTGTCCTTGGTTCTCAGCCTTCCTTTCTCAAGCTGTTTATCCTGTTACACAGCTGCAGCTCTAAATATATTTTCTGTATTCCCACACTAACCCTAACTCTAACACTAACACTAACTCTAAACCTAACCCTAAACCTAACACTAACCCTAACCCTATCATAAACTTAACCCTAACCCTAACAAGAAACATAAATCTAATCCTAACACTAAACCTAACCCTAACCCTTGCCCTAATTCTAACCTTAACCCTAACCATAACCATAAACCTAACCCTTAGCCTAACCCTAACCCTAACCCTAACCCTAACCCTAACCCTAACCCTACCCTACCCTAACGCTAACCCTAACCCTAACACTAAAACTAACCCTATCCTTAATACTAACACAAAACCCAACCCCAACCCGAACCACAACCCAAACCCATACCTGTAACGTATAATTCAAACATTTACCCTAACCCTACCCTTCCCCAAAAGCAACAACAAGCACAAATCCTTTACATAATCCGAACCCTTACTCTATACCATAACGCTATAACCCTAACCCTAACCCTAACCCTAACCCTAACCCTAACTCTAACACTTCGCTAACACTAACACTACGTTAACCCTAACCCTAACCCAACACTAACCCTAAACCTAACCATAACACTAACACTAACCCTAACATTAACCCTAACCCTAACCCTAACCCTAACCCTAACTCTAACCCTAACCCTAACCCTAACCCTAACCCTAAACCTAAACCCTAACCCTAACCCTAACCCTAACCCTAACCCTAACCCTAACCCTAACCCTACTCTAACCCTAACCCAAACTCTAACCCTAACCCTAACCCTAACCCTAACACTAACCCTAACCCTAACCCTAACATACCCTAACCCGAACCCTACCCTAACCATAACTCTAAACCTAAACATAACCCTAACCCTACCCTTACTCTAACCCTACCTTAACCCTAACACTAGTCCTAACACAAACCCTAACCCTAACCTTACCCTAACATTAACTCTAACCCTACCCTAACCCAAACCCTAATCCTAACCCTAACCCTAAACCTAACCCTAACCCTAACACTAACCCTAACCCTAACCCTAACCCTAACCCTAACCCTAAACCTAACCCTAACCCTAACACTAACCCTAACCCTAACCATAACCATAACCCTAACCCTAACCCTAACCCTAACCCTAACCTTAACCCTAACCCTAACCTTAACACTAACCTTAACTCTAACCCTACCCTAACCCTAACCCTACACTAACCCTAACCCTAACAATAAACGTAAACCTAACCCTGACCCTAACCCATACCCTACCCTAACCCTAACCCTGCCCTAACCCTAAACCTATCCTAACCCTAACCCTAGACCTAACCCTAACACTAACAATAACGCTAACCCTAACCGTAACCCTAACCCTAACATACCCTAAACCTAACACTAACTCTAACCCTAAACCTAACCCTAACCCTAACCCTAAACCTAACACTAACCCTAGCCCTTAGCCTAACCCTAACCCTAACCCAAACCCTAACCCTAATCCTATCCAAACCCTAACCCAAACCCTAAGCCTAACCCTAACCCTAACCTTAACCTTACCCTAACCTAACCCTAACCCTAACTCTAAACATAACCCTAACCCTACCCTTACCCTAACACTAACCTAACCCTAACCCTAACCCTAACACAAACCTTAACCCTAACCTGAACCAACACTAACCCTACCCTAACCCTAACCCTAACCTAACCCAATCCCTAACCCTAACACTAACCTTAACCCTATCCTAACCATAACCCTAACACTAACTTTAACCCTAACCCTAACACTAACCCTAACCCTAATCTTAACCCTAATCCTAACTCTAAACCTACCCTAACCCAAATCTTACACTAACACTAACCCTAACCCTAACACTAAACGTAAACCCTAACCTTAATCCGAACCCTAACCCTTACCCTACCCTAACCCTAACATTGTCCTAAACCTAAACCTATCCTAACCCTAACCCTAAACCTAACCCTAACACTAACAATTACCCTAACCCTAACCCTAACCCTAACATACCCTAACCCTACCCTAACTCTAACCCTAAACCTAACCCTAATCCTAACCCTAACCCTAATACTAACTCTAATCCTAACCCTAAACCTATCCCTAACCATAACCCTAACCCTATCCGTAACACTAACCCTAACCCTAACCCTAGACCTAACCCTAACACTAACAATAACGCTAACCCTAACCGTAACCCTAACCCTAACATACCCTAAACCCAACACTAACTCTAACCCTAAACCTAACCCTAACCCTAACCCTAAACCTAACACTAACCCTAGCCCTTAGCCTAACCCTAACCCTAACCCAAACCCTAACCCTAATCCTATCCAAACCCTAACCCTAACCCTAAGCCTAACCCTAACCCTAACCTTAACCTTACCCTAACCTAACCCTAACTCTAAACATAACCCTAACCCTACCCTTACCCTAACACTAACCTAACCCTAACCCTAACCCTAACACAAACCTTAACCCTAACCTGAACCAACACTAACCCTACCCTAACCCTAACCCTAACCTAACCCAATCCCTAACCCTAACCCTAACCTTAACCCTATCCTAACCATAACCCTAACACTAACTTTAACCCTAACCCTAACACTAACCCTAACCCTAATCTTAACCCTAATCCTAACTCTAACCCTACCCTAACCCTAATCTTACACTAACACTAACCCTAACCCTAACACTAAACGTAAACCTAACCCTAATCCGAACCCTAACCCTTTGTCCTAACGTTTAGGACAATTGTCCTAACATTGTCCTAAACCTAAACCTATCCTAACCCTAACCCTAAACCTAACCCTAACACTAACACTTACCCTAACCCTAACCCTAACCCTAACATACCCTAACCCTACCCTAACTCTAACCCTAAACCTAACCCTAATCCTAACCCTAACCCTAACACTAACTCTAACCCTAACCCTAAACCTATCCCTAACCATAACCCTAACCCTAACCCTAACCCAAAACATAACCATACCCTAACCGTAATCCTAACCCTAACCCTAACACTAACCCTAACCTTACCCTAACCCTAACCTTAACCCTAACCATAATGCTACCCCTCACCCTAACCCTAACCCTAACCCTAACCCTAACCCTAACCCTAACCCTAACCCTAACCCTAAAACCTAGCCCCATACTCTAATCATAACCGTAAAACTAAACCTAAAAATAACCCCAGTCCTAACCCTAACCCTACCACTATCTAACCCGAAACCTAAACCTAACCCCTAACTCTAATCCTAATCCTAACACCAACCCCATCTCTAACGGTAACCCCAAAACCCTTACCCTAACCCTAGACATAAATTTAAAACAAAACCAAACCCTAACCCCAACCTCAACACTAACCCCAAAGCCCTAACCATAAACCTAATACCTAACCCTACATTCTAACCCTAACCCTTACCATAGCACTTACACTAACCCAACACCAAACCCAAACCTAATCCCAACCCCAACTCTAACCGCAAACCTATACCCTAACCCCTACAACTAACACTAACTCTAACCCTAAATCTAACCCTAAACCGTTATTTTAACCCTAAATCAAACCCTAATAGAAACCCTAAACCGAAAGTAACCCTACTACTACCACTACCCCTACTCACAATAAAACACAACCACATACCCTAACCCTAAACCAAACTCCAACACAAACCCCAAAAGCAACAACAAAACAAACCCAACCCTAAAACCTAACTTTAACCTTAAACATAACAATAATAATAATAACCAAACAATAACCCTAACCCTAATATATGACAAAAACCTGAAACCTTACCCTAAACTTAAGCCAAACCCTTACTCGTATCCTAACCTATAACCAAACTCTAAACGAAATCCAAACCCTAACCCAAACACTAAACCTAACCCTACCCTTAACACTAACACGAACCCCAACCCCCAACCGCAACCCCAACCCAAACCCATGCCTGTAATCCCTAATCCTAAACTTAAACCAAACTCTAACCATTCCCCAAAAGCAAACACAAGCAAAAACCCTTAACGTAAACAGAAACCTTACCCTATACCATAACGCTATAAACCTAACCCTAACACTAACCCTACCCTAACCCTAAACCTAACCCTAACCCTAACCCTAACTCTAAACTTAACCCTAACCTTAACACTAACCCTAACCATAAACAAACCCTAACATTCACCCTAACCCTAACACTAACCCTACCCTAACGCTATCCTAATCCTAACCCTAACACTAACCCTAAATAAAAATCTAAATCTAACCCTAACCCGAGCCCTAATCCTAACCCTAACCCTAACACTTACCCTAACACTAACCCTAACCTTAACCCTAAACCTAACACTAAGCCTAACCCTAACCTTAACCCTAACCCTAACTCTAACACTTCGCTAACACTAACACTACCCTAACCCTAAACCTAACCCTAACCCTAACTCTACCCTAACCCTAACCCTATCCCTACCCTAACCCTAACCCTAACCCTAAACCTAACCCTAGCCCTAACACTAACCCTACCCTAACGCTACCCTAACCCTAACCCAAACACTAACCCTAAATAAAAATCTAAACCTAACCCGAACCCTAACCCTAAGCCTAACCCTAACACTTACCCTAACACTAACCCTAACCTTAACCCTAACCCTAACACTTCGCTAACACTAACACTACCCTAACCCTAACCCTAACCCTACCCTAACCCTAACCCTAACACTAACCCTAAATAAAAATCTAAACCTAACCCGAACCCTAATCATAAACCTACCCCTAACACTTACCCTAACACTAACCCTAACCTTAACCCTAACCCTAACACTTCGCTAACACTAACACTACCCTAACCCTAACCCTAACCCTACCCTAACCCTAACCCTAACACTACCCTAACCCTAACCCTAAACCTAACCATAACACTAACACTAACCCTAAACCCTAACCCTAACACTAACCCTTACCCTAAACCCTAACCCTAAGCCTAAGCCTAAGCCTAACCCTAAGCCTAACCCTAACCCTAACACTTTCCCTAACACTAAACCTAACCTTAACCCTAAACCTAACACTAAACCTAACCCTAACCTTAACCCTAACCCTATCTCTAACACTTCGCTAACACTAACACTACCCTAACCCTAACCCTAACCCTAACCCTACCCTAACCCTAACCCTAAACCTAACCATAACACTAACACTAACCCTAAACCCTAACCCTAACACTAACCCTAACCCTAACCCTAAACCCTAACCCTAAGCCTAAGCCTGTGAGAATGTAATCTTTTTGTTCGCGATAAGAGGGAAGAAACCTGTAAATAAGTAACTGTAGTTTGTGATTTAGCATGTAACGTATAAAGAAGCTTAGCTTGCGAAAACACTTGCCACAAAGGATAGACACTACTATAAAGAAGCCTAGCTTGCAAAAACACAAAACTTGCACAAAAACCGGGAGCTAGACTAAACACGCTCAAGCGCTCAAGGACTAGTGATTATGCAATTAACCAATGAGATTTGTTCATTTGAATAACATACCAGAAAAGGAAAAACCACCAGACAAGGTCAAGAGGAAGATATGGAGGAAAATTACTTACTTCAACCCATACGACCACCGGGAGGCAGAAGAAGACCCCCTAACTAACAACTGGATCAAGGACACGTATACGGAAGACGGACTGTATAAAAGGATCGGGTATTGGTTCAATTGTTGCGACAGTTGGTGGAACACAGAGTCCCCTGTCGCCCAGCGCTGCATTGCCTCTTTGCTCTCTCCTCAATTTGATTAATAAAATCAAAGTTGAATTTTTGATTCCTAGTCCGTTGAATCTATTTATAACAATTGGTGCCGTGACTCGGATAGGAATAATGGCCGGGTTCTGAGGGTTGGGGAGGCGCCCCGCTGGAATTGGCGGCCCCACTCTTGATTCCCTGCCTCACTCCTACCGACGATCCGAAATTTAAGAGCAAAAAGGCAAGACAGGACCAGTCGACCCCTTAAATTTTGTGCACAGAAGTCCGGACGAAGACGCGGGACGCGTAAGTAACTGCCGTTTTGGCAGGGGTTTTCTGTTCGGTCGGGGTCGGGTTTCCCAGAGTGTGACGAGTGGTGTGTGTGTGTGAGAGGGGGCCGGTAGCTCGGGCTAACCCAAGCGAGTGTGGACCCTCTAGTAGTGCGGTTCTCATTGCCTGCGAAGACGTGAGCCACGAACGAGGGGAAGCGAGTGGAACGCATACACGGCTGAGTGAAGGCACTCCGGAAGATGGGACAGGGAAAAAGCAAGGCCCCTGTAGCCATGAAACGTCCTCCAGTCCCGAAGGATTCTCCTCTAGCATTCATGTTAGAAATGTGGAGGTATTATCCTGGGACAGGAAATAAGAGTAAAGCCAAGATGATTCATTATTGTGTAGAAGTATGGGGAGATCAAAAGATTGGCCCCGAGGTCTGGTGGCCGAAATATGGATCTAGTGAAGACTGGGTACAGCGGCGTCTAAATTTCTGGGTAAACGCTAAGACTCCCTTTAGTCAGGAAGAAAGTGAATATGCGGCTATCTCGGTCACACGCCCAGGGGGACCGGGAGTTTCAATTTTCAAATTGTCCGAAATAGATACAAAGACTAAGAGACCGAAGTCTCGTAGAGAAGAGGAGATCCCTATGGGACCCCCGCCATATGTCCCACCGCAGCCGATAGATCCCCCTTCTCCACAGCCTGAAATAAATAATCAGGACAATCCAGATAATCAGGAAATGGACCCTAATTTGGGCCCTCAAACTAGGAGTCGGACAACAAGAGGTACCTATGGGGGGTCCCAATCCGCAAATGGGGTTCATTTCAGCACCTTTAAATTCGGGAGATGTTAGGGAATTTAAGAAAGAGATGGGCAAACTTTTGGAAGATCCATTAGGGGTTGCGGAAAGGGTAGACCAATTTCTAGGCCCCAGTCCATATACGTGGGATGAGTTACAGTCCATCCTAGGCATCTTATTTACAACTGAAGAAAAACATATGATTAGGACTGCAGGAATGAGGGTTTGGGACGCCCAACATGCCCAGGGACCCCAGGCAGATGTAAAATGGCCCCTACAAAGGCCCCAATGGGACCACCAAAACCCAAATCACCAGATACATATGCAGGATTTACGAAGTATAGTTATCCAAGGAATTAGGGAAGCAGTCCCTAGAGGCCAGAATATCAATAAGGCATTCAATGAAAGACAGAAGAAAGAGGAATCCCCTAATGACTGGCTGGAGCGGTTACGAAAGAATTTACAAATGTACTCAGGGTTAGATACTGAAACCCCGTTAGGACAAGCTCTGTTGAAAACACAGTTTGTGGCCAAAGCCTGGGACGATATATGAAAGAAACTCGAAAAAATTGAGAATTGGCAGGACAGAGGAATGGATGAATTACTAAGGGAAGCTCAGAAGGTTTATGTTCGCAGGGACGATGAGAACCAAAAGAGGCAAGTCAGGATGATGGTGGCTGCGGTTAGAGAGAGCCGAGAATTAGACAAGCAGGAAAGGCGAACATTACAAAAGCCTCCCTCTAATCAGGGGAAGAGCGGGGGAGCAAAAGAAAGAAAGGAAGAACGGATTTGTTTCTACTGTGGGAAGAAAGGCCACCTAAAGAAAAATTGTAGAAGTAGGATACAAGATGAAAAGGTGTTTAAAGAAGATTAGGGAGGTCAGGGGCTTTACCTCTTGGGGACCCAGAAACACCGTGAGCCCTTGATAAAATTAAAGATAGGTCCCCAACAAGAAGAGATAGAATTTTTAGTGGACTCGGGGACTGAGAGATCCACCATACAACAACTACCCTCTGGATGTAAATTGTCCAGAGAAACAGCCCTAGTAGTAGAAGCTAAGGGAGAACCCTTTAAGGTAGGGGTCGTTAAAAATGTAAAAATAGAAACAGAATCTAAATTAGGATTGGGAGATTTTCTAATTGTACCAGAAGCTGAATTCAATTTGTTGGGACGAGATCTAATTATAGAACTGGGGATAAGCTTGGAAGTAAAGAACAAGGAAATAAAGATTAAACTTTGCCCTTTAAGGGTGGAGGATGAAGAAAGGATTGACCCTGAAGTATGGTATACAATCGAAAGTGTAGGACGTCTGGAAATACCTCCTTTTTCAGTTAAACTTAAAGACCCTGAAATTCCTATAAAAATAAAACAGTACCCCATTTCATTGGAGGGAAGGAGAGGCCTAAAGCCAGAAATAGAGAGGCTTATAAAGCAGGGGTTACTGGAACCTTGCATGTCCCCATTCAACACTCCCATATTGCCAGTAAAGAAACCTAATGGTACCTATCGTTTGGTACATGATTTACGGGAAATAAATAAGAGGACAATATCTCGCTTTCCTGTAGTTGCTAATCCTTATACCTTATTGAGTAAATTAAGCCCTGAAAACCTATGGTATAGTGTAATTGATTTGAAAGATGCATTTTGGGCTTGCCCTCTAGATGAGTTTTGCCGGGATTATTTCGCATTTGAATGGGAAGACCCGGACACAGGGAGAAAACAGCAGCTGAGGTGGACAGCACTACCACAGGGCTTTACCGAGTCCCCAAATCTGTTCGGGCAGGCCCTAGAACAAATTTTGCAAGAATATCAACCAGCTCCAGAAATTACTCTTATCCAGTATGTTGATGATCTGTTGGTTGCGGGAAAAGAGGAGGAACAGGTTAGGGGAGAAAGTGTTAAACTCCTTAATTTTCTAGGGTCAAAAGGCCTCAAAGTCTCAAAGACAAAATTACAGTTTGTAGAAGAAGAAGTCAGATATTTAGGTCACTATATTGCTAAGGGGGAAAAGAAGATAGATCCAGAAAGAATAAGAGGAATATCGTCCCTGCCACCCCCCCAGAGTAAAAGACAAATAAGGCAGATTTTAGGATTAGTGGGATATTGTAGGCAATGGATTGAGAACTATAGTAAGAAAGTAAAATTTTTATATCAAAAGTTAACCCTCGAGGGAAGGATAACTTGGGGTGAAGATGACGAGGGAAAGTGGCAGGCATTGCGAGAAGATCTAGTCAATGCCCCGGTTTTAAGTCTCCCTGATCTTAAGATTCTTTCTATTTGTTTGTCAATATAGACGATGATACAGTATATGGAGTCCTGACTCAGGAATGGGCTGGAAAGAAAAAGCCCATAGGGTACTTTTCAAAATTATTAGATCCAGTGAGTAGGGGATGGCCCACTTGCCTGCAGGCAATAGTAGGATGTGCTTTATTGGTAGAAGAGGCCAGAAAAATTACCTTTAACAGCCACATAAGGGTGTTGTCCCCCATAATATCCGGAATGTTTTACAACAGAAAGCTGAAAAGTGGATCTCAGATTCTCGTTTACTGAAATATGAGGGTATTTTGCTAGAAGCACCAAATTTAACCCTAGAAACTACTAATTTACAAAATCCTGCAAAATTTTTATATGGCAGACCCGAGGAATCATAATTATTACATAATTGTCTTCAAACTATTGAGAATCAGACGAAGATTAGACCGGACTTAGAGGAGGAAGAATTAGATGAGGGAGAAAGGATCTTTGTAGACGGGTCCTCCAGGGTGATAGATGGAAAAAGGAAATCAGCATACGCACTAATAAACGGGAGAACCTTAAAGGTACTGGAATCTGGACCATTGAGCCCCTCCTGGTCAGCACAGGCCTGTGAGCTATATGCGGTTCTGCAAGCCTTAAGAAGATTGGAGGGAAAATCAGGAACAATATATACCGATTCTAAATATAGCTACGGAGTAGTACACACTTTTGGAAAAATCTGGGAAGAAAGGGGATTAATTAACTCCCAGGGAAAGGACTTAGTACATCAGGAACTAATAAGGGAAGTTTTGCAGGCACTAAGGGGACCGCTTAAAATAGCTGTAGTACATGTAAGGGGGCATCAAAAAGGAATTGACTATAAAACGCGGGGAAACAACATGGCAGACCAAGAGGATAAACAAGCTGCGTTGCATGTATTAGTACTAACAAAAGATAAACCACAATATACAGAATCGAAGATAGCACCTCTCGTGTTCACTCCTAAGGAAGAACAGAAACTTACTCAAATGGAAGTAACTAAGAGCGAGGAAGGGAAATGGTATCTATCAGATGGAAGAGAAGTTCTACCAAAATCGATAGCTTTTAATATCCTAACTAACTTACATAAACAAACTCATTGGGGAAGCCAGGGTCTGGTAGACCACTTCGCCACCAAGTATATGGCTATAGGTCTCCACGACTTAGCAAAGAAAATTACCCAAGGATGCCCTATATGCCTAAAGATCAATAGAGCTGTACAAAGACGGGTACCTATGGGTGGAAGACCCCTAGCGGTAAGACCATTTTCTCGAGTCCAAATTGACTTTACAGAACTCCCCAAAGTAGGACACTACAAATATATTTTAGTTATTATAGACCACCTCACTCATTTCATTGAGGCTTTCCCTACCTCTAGAGCGACTGCTCAGACTGTTGCGAAGATCCTTTTAGAACAAATAATCCCTAGATACGGAGTCACTGAGGTCATTGACTCTGATCAAGGTCCCCACTTTACATCTAAAATTATAAAGAACTTGACGGAAGCCCTGGGAATAAAGTGGGAAGAACACACTGCTTGGCATCCCCAAAGCTCGGGGCGTGTGGAACGGATGAATGGAGAGTTGAAAAAGCAATTGGCAAAACTGACACTAGAAACTAAACTCTCATGGATAAAATGTATCCCTTTAGCATTGTTAAATATTAGGGCACAACCTAGGGCCGATATTGGAATATCTCCTTTCGAAATGTTATATGGAACGCCTTACGATGCAGGAGTTCCTAATGATCATCCAAATATCTTGGATAAGACCATTAATACCTATATCAGTGAATTAATGAAATATAGACAAGAGTTGTGGGAAACAGGTCAAATAACCCAAAGACCTCCTCTTGATATTAAACTACATCAGATTAAACCAGGAGATTGGGTTCTTATAAAATCATGGAAAGAAGCCACTTTACAACCCCGTTGGGAGGGACCCTATTTAGTACTCTTAACCACTAATACGGCAGTTCGAACTGCAGAAAAAGGATGGACACAAGCCAGTCGTGTTAAAGGTCCAGTAGAAAACAATGAATGGGAAGTCACTAGCCCAGCAGGGGATCTGAAGATAAAGTTGTCCAGAAAATCGAAATAATCAAAACTTAATCTGGGGAATTTGTTTCATCAGGGACCTCTGTGAACAATCAAAGAAAACCAATATAATCTCTTTGATGAAGAAATCTCAATCTACCTGAAGAAGCAAAATGATTGGGGCATGGTTTGAACACCTACCCTTCGCTGTACAGTGTTTAATAGGGTTTGTGAGAGCATTAATTTTGTCATTAATTGTGTATTACTTATGGAAAGTCGTTAAGTGTGGGAAAGGAATTTGTGTTTATGTATAGAGAAGAATGGAAGTCATTTCCTAAAACTTGAAGGACAAATGTTTGATGGAACTTTAAGTGAGGTCAGTCTACCAAATTTGCCCTGAATATAACTGGTACACGGCTGTAGGGATTGACTGAGTAAATATCTAGAAGGGCTTGCATGCTAACCCTATAGGTAAAACTAAAATAACGCAAGACATAATGATATAGGGGCGATCTGTAAATGACTAAATTGCAATTGTCACTTATTGCTTGCTCCTGTTGTGAAATTTGTAAAGAGTTGTGGCAAGTTCACTGCTGGAAAAGGGAGGGCTCCTAGGCGTATGTGTCAGCCCTGTTGGGAGGGGCAGCGCGAGCTGACTGCTCTGGTC
Organism: Cyrtonyx montezumae; assembly: GCF_038088225.1. NCBI lineage: Eukaryota > Metazoa > Chordata > Aves > Galliformes > Odontophoridae > Cyrtonyx > Cyrtonyx montezumae. The sequence goes on from NW_027071903.1 coordinate 16,591,817, forward strand.
CCGAACCGGAAGGTGGCAGCTCGAAAGTTAAAAGTGGGATCCCCAATTTAGCGATAGATATATTTCGAAGAAATAAATTCTGAATCTTACTATCATCACCCCGATGAGCCTTTGGGTCCACCCAACATTATATAAAACAGTATTATAAAAATAAAGTGCACAAAGGAACCTCAGTGTAATACCTCACCACTGGAAGGAGAGAGGAGTGATACCTGCCCCTGAGATCCTTGCTGCCATGAAGATGGGTTACCCCGCAGCCAGCAGCAACCTGGTTGGCGGGCGAGGCAGAGGGATAAAAGGCGGGAACAGGGAACTCCCATGGAACGTAAACACTGAGATGGCACCAGAACCTTTGGAGACCCAAGGCTGGATGGGGAACAGCATTGGGAATAAGAAAAGAAAGAATGGTGAAAAGCTAAATAAATCCAGCAGTGGACTTCTCCTAGCTCTCAAATTATGTATGATTAAAGGACTTATAGGACCCCTTATTGTAACAGCAGAGACAAATCATGAAAGCCATGAACCTTTCAAATGGTCATTAATAAGATGGAAAGATCATCGGGTCCTCCATGTAGTCATAACCTCAGGAAGTCCCTCATTTAGATGCAACCCCTGCGACATTATTCCGGTAGAACCTTGCTTAAACAGGATAGGATTTTATTTTTGCCCTGCATCCAACCCTGGGAAACCTTACTGTAATTATCCTGGACATTATTTTTGTGGATATTGGGGTTGTGAGACAGTAGCTCATGGATTTACCCCCGGAGGGGAACGGGATAAATATATAACTCTCGGGTGGTTCCCCCGCGGTTGTAACCCTCTTGTAATAGAATCATGGAGTAGTGCACCAGTAAGCATTGGTAATTGCCAGGCAATACAAATCGATGTTATCAGGGATCGACTTAATGATCCAGTATGGTTGACGGAAAAGCTTTGGGGAGCCAGGTTATGGGAATCTGGAAAAGACCGGGGAGTATACTTCCTCATAAAAAAAGGAACCAGTCTCACATGACCCAGTACCTATAGGACCCAATCCAGTTGCTAACATTGAAAGTCTGACGAGCACAACAAAGCGTCCTAATAATATAACCCCAGGAGTAAAAGAGACCCAGAGTGAAAACGAATCCACTAATTGGCCAGATGATCAGTCCACTCAAGAATATAACGCACTGTGGAAAATAATGCAGGCCACATTTAAAGTCCTAAATGAGACTCACCCAAATCTAACTGAGGGATGTTGGTTATGCTATATAGCGAGACCACCCTTTTATGAAGCCGTAGGATCCCCTGCTAAGCCAGGACGAAGTAATGGAACAAACCCCAGGGAATGTGTTTGGAGAAAGGGAAAAGAAAATACACCTGGATTATCAATGGCACAGGTGAAAGGCAAAGGAATGTATGTAGGAAGTATACCCGAAAAAAGAAAACACCTTTGCCAAGTAAAGGTATCAATCTCAGATCTGAAAAAGCCAGCCAAATGGCTCATTCCTGCAGTTAACACAAAATGGATTTGTAATAACCTGGGAGTTACTCCATGCTTGTCGATTGATAATTTTAACGAGACATCAAAATATTGCATACAAGTTTTAATTCTTCCCCGAATATCATATCATCCTAAGGATTATGTATATGAGCGTCAGATTACCCCGGAATACCATCTAATAAAAAGAGAACCATTCACTGCACTAACAATAGCGGTGCTATTAGGTGTTGGGGGAGCAGGGATGGGAACTGGGGTAGCATCTCTAGTAACCCAACAACAGGGATTCAAGGACTTGAGACACACAGTAGATGAGGATCTAAGCCGAATTGAGAAGGCAATAGATGGATTAGTGAAATCAGTCAGGTCCTTATCAGAGGCAGTACTCCAAAATCGAAGAGGACTGGATCTTCTGTTTTTACAACAAGGAGGACTGTGTGTAGCTCTAAGGGAAGAATGTTGCACTTATGCAGATCATACTGGGGTAGTAATTGACACCATGACAGAGTTACGAAAACCACTAGAACAGAGGAGAAGGGAACGAGAAGAGCAACAAAGTTGGTATGAATCTTGGTTCAATCGTTCCCCATGGATGACAACCCTTTTGTCCACTATAGCGGGTCCTTTAATACTACTGATCCTAGTGTTAACCTTTGGGCCTTGTATTTTCAATAAACTAATCTCTATAGTAAAAAGGAGATTAGAGACTTTCCATTTGATGCTCTTGAGGGCCAAATATGAGCCCCTCCATGAAACAAGGACAGGGGATTATCTGGAGCTTAATGAAAGAGAGGTACAGGGATACCACGAACAAAAATAGTAATAAAAGAAAAAGGAGGGAAATGTGAGAAAGTAATCTTTTTGTTCACGGTAAGAGGGAAGAAACCTGTAAATAAGTAACTGTAGTTTGTGATTTAGCATGTAACGTATAAAGAAGCTTAGCTTGCGAAAACACAAAACTTGCACAAAAACCGGGAGCTAGCCTAAACACGCTCAAGCGCTCAAGGACTAGTGATTATGCAATTAACCAATGAGATTTGTTCATATGAATAACATACCAGAAAAGGAAAAACCACCAGACAAGGTCAAGAGGAAGATATGGAGGAAAATTACTTACTTCAACCCATACGACCACCGGGAGGCAGAAGAAGACCCCCTAACTAACAACTGGATCAAGGACACGTATACGGAAGAGGGACTGTATAAAAGGATCGGGTATTGGTTCAATTGTTGCGACAGTTGGTGGAACGCAGAGTCCCCTGTCGCCCAGCGCTGCATTGCCTCTTTGCTCTTTGCTCAATTTGATTAATAAAATCAAAGTTGAATTTTTGATTCCTAGTAAGTTGAATCTATTTATAACAAGCCAAAGCCTAACCCTAAGCCTAACCCTAACCCTAACCCTAAACCTAAACCCTAACCCTAACCCTAACCCTAACCCTAACCCTACTCTAACCCTAACACTAACTCTAACCCTAACCCTAACCCTAAACCCTAACCCTAACCCTAACCCTAATCCTAACCCTAACACTAACCCTAAACCTAAACGTAAATCCTAACCATAACCCTACTCTAACCCTAACCCTAACACTAACCCTAACCCTAACACTAACACTAACCCTAACCCATACCCTACCCTAACCCTAATCCTGCCCTAACCCTAAACCTATCCTAACCCTAACCCTAGACCTAACCCTAACACTAACAATAACGCTAACCCTAACCGTAACCCTAACCCTAACATACCCTAACCCTAACCCTAACCCTAACCAAAACCCTAACCTTAATCCAATCCAAACCCTAACCCTAACCCTAATCTTAACCCTAATCCTAACTCTAACCCTACCCTAACCCTAATCTTACACTAACACTAACCCTAACCCTAACACTAAACGTAAACCTAACCCTAATCCGAACCCTAACCCTTACCCTACCCTAACTTTAACCCTAACCCTAACACTTCACTAACACTACCCTAACCCTACCCTAACCCTAACCCTACCCTAACCCTAACCCTAACACTCCCTAAACCCTAACCCTAACACTAACCCTAATCCTAACCCTAACACTAACCCTAAACCTAAACCTAAGTAACCCTAAGTATTACCCTAACCCTAACCGTAACCCTACCCTTAACCCTAAGCCAAGATCATACCCATGACTAATCTAAAATCTAAACATAATATTATTACTATAGCCAAACTTCACCTAACCCTATGAAATAACCTAAATCCTTCCCTAACACTTACTGTGTAAGACTAAATCTTTAACCCTAACCCTAACACTAATTCTTAAGCTAACACAATCCCTAAACAAAACCCTAAACCCAATCATACATCCTACCCTTTCCAATAGCATGAAACACTCCCTTACACTTACTGTAAAAGTAAATCTTTATACTTAACCTTAAACTTAACCCTAACCCTCACCCTCACCTTAACCCTTAAGGCTACGGTTTAGGGATAGGATTATGCTTAGGATTTGTGGTTGGGTTTGGGGTAGGTGTAGTGCCAGTGTAAGGATTAGGGTTATGGTATAGGGTATGTGATTAAGGTTAGGGTTATTTTTGGGGTTAGGGTTAGCATTAGGATTTGTGCTTGCGGTTGCTTTTGGGGAAGGGTTAGGGTTAGGGTGAAGGTTAGGTTTAGGTGTGACGGCTATGGGTTAGTCCTTGTGGTTGGTTTTGGGGAAGGAGTAGGGTTAGCGTTAGGGTTAGGGGTTACAGGTAAGGATTTGGGTTGGGGTTGCGGTTGGGATTGGTGTTAGTGTTAAGGTTAGGTCATTTTCATAGCCCCACTGCTGTACACCTCTGCCTCCCTCGCCTACTCTTTTGCTTAGAGCAGCGGGGTGTATGATCTTCTCGGCAGCAGTCGTATTCTTCAGGGGAACCTCCTTTTTCCTTGCCTTATTTGTCTCCCCATTCTCTATCTGTAATTCCTTTTTAAATTTTAGCCTCTTGATTGCTCACAAAACTATCTCCAATTATCTTAAAAGGTATTCATAGAAGAGTGAGTTCACCAATATTCATCATATACAATGCACAATACATATACAATACACATATAAAGCATGCGATGAAATGACTGAGTTATATCTGTTAAAGGAAAAACAACAGTTTTACATTTTTCTTAGAGTGATTTTTAGATTATCCAAAGTCTTGGACACCTTCCACTGCGGTTCTGTGTCATGGATTGATCCTTACACTCGGCTCGCATGGGTCCATCCATGCTCAGCTGTCTGGATCGCTGTTTCTGTTGTTAATAAAACAAGAAAAGGTTCCTCCCATCGAGGAGTTAGAGACGACTCTTTCCATGTTTTAATTAAAACCTTATTTCCTGGACTGATTTGGTGTATTGCCATATCTAGTGGGGGCCGTTGTACCACCAGACCTTTCTTTCTCTTGTATAGTGAAGCTTTTAGCCTCTCTCTTTTTTTTTTTTTTTTTTTTTTCAGAGACTATCAGCTTGTATTTCCTTTAGGATCAATAAGGCCGCTGAATTATTTCTCCTTATTTGAGCCAACATGTACTACTGCGATTTTCTCTGGTTCTTTTATTGCCCTTAGTTTGTCTTATTAAAGACTTGTGAATTAACCCTTTCCCGTGTGAGTTTACTAATCCTCTTTCCTCCCATATTTTCCAAAGTTATGGACTACCCCATACGCATATATGGAATCTGTATAGATGGTTCCAATTTTCCTTTTAACGTCTGTAGGGCTCTAAGGACTGCATATAATTCACAGGCCTGAGCTGACCACAAAAATCCTTAGTTCAGTGAAGGCCTTTTATCCCTCATTTCTCAGATGTTTTATCCTTTTCTCTTTGTGTGACATGTCTGGTCCAACAGATAATCCAGCAGCGGATGTCACCTTCATTGCCATGCAGGAGCATTGTCTTTGTGGTGGTCAGCTTCTCCAAGCCGTAACCCCACAGAAATATTGCAAAAATATAAATATCCATTTATAGTCACTTCAGACGGTTCTATGTCTAATTTCCCTACTGGTTCTGGAGTATACCAAACTTCTGGGTTAATTCTAGCCTCATCTTCTATCGTTAGAGTACATAGATTAACAACCTTTTACTTCCAAATTTATTCTAAACTCCACAATTAAATATCTCGTTAGCAAAATTATATTCTGCTTTAGGTACCAATAAAAAGACCCAATTCCATAAGTGCTAGGTAATTCTGTTTCTACCTGCTTTATAACAGGTACCATAAAAGGTTCCCTTTTGCTCCGATTACTAGTAGCTTTTCCAAGGATACAGAACATCCTCGAGGTAAATATTGAACAGTCGATATTTCTGCGCCAGGGTCTACCAAAAATTCCACTTCCTGACTATGAGGACCCAATTTCAATTTCGTCAACGGGCTCTTTTCTTTCCCGGGTCCCCAGCACATAAAAGCCCTTACCCCCTCAGTCCTTCTTAAACGTTCTCTCATCCTGAATTCTCTTTCTACAGTCTTTCTTCACGTGTTTCTTTTTCTGACAGTAGAAGCATTCTACTGTCCATATATCTCTGGGTCTCATCTGGTTAGGTTAAAGCGCGTTCTCTGCCCGAGGAATATTCCCTCTTTTCCTTCTACGACGGCTATCAGAATTTTTTTGCTTGCTTCTTCTGAGTCTCCTCCTCTCTCCGTACGTATACTTTCTCAGCCTCTCAGTAATTCATCTAGTCCTCTCTCCTGCCAATCCCCCAATTTCTCTAGTTTCCTTTGAATATTCAGGAACTAGCTACAGACTGCGTTTTCAGGAGAGCTTGCCCCAGGGGGGTAGCAGGATCTAATCCTGAATATAACTAACTTTTTGCGTAGTCTCTCTGACCACTCAGAGAGTGGTCACTCACTTCACCTGCAAGCCACCCATGGGTTCAGAGGGCTTACTCTGCCTCTGTCCCATCTTCCAGAGCACTCACACACACAAACTTGCGCCCCTCGGTCGTGACCCACGCCTTCGCGGGCAATGGGAACTGCACTATTAGGGGGTCCACACCCGCTTCGCCCCTACGGGACGTCTCAGTCAGGCATTCTCCGGGATACTCACCCCAACTGAATGGCTTCACGCAAATACTTACTCAATCCTGAGTCTTCGTTCGGGTCTTTGTGCACAAAAATTATGGGGTACTGCAGTTTCTTTTGCTCTCTTACCAAATATAGAGTTTGGAGCTACAGGTATCTGCACAGGAATTACCAAGACCAGGGGCAGTCTGAAGACGGGGCACCCCCCCGGGAGTGGGAATTCCACAGCAGAGTCGCCTGGATCCGAGTCACGGCACCAAATTGTTATAGGCGTGAAGAACAATAAACACCAATCGTTACCAACAGTAGAAGATTTATTGAGCAAGCAATAAACAAGCAAGAAACAGCGCTGGGCAGCCAGGAGTCTCCGCTCCACCAGAGGTGAGCAACGGGGGCCTCCCGATCCTACTTTTTATTGTTTCTTATCTCTGCATTTGTGTTTATCTTTCCCTTCCTGGGCTGCGCTGGCTGTTATGTGGGGGTCGTTCTCTGCCACCTGGTGATGGATTGAGATGAAAAGGGCCGTAGGCCTCTTCAGCTTCGATCAAGCACACTTAAGAGGAGATTTTCACTTATTTTTCTTTTTTCAGTTTCTTAGAAGGTCACTGCTATCTGTTGTTCATTTTCCAGTTGTTAGAACTAAGCGCTGTGGCTTCAATTTGCACAAATTCCAAAGTTCTTAGACAAAACATTTATACATCTCTTTCGAGACTTCTACAAACTACATAGTTTTCAGAAAGCAAAACACTGGAAAACACTGACACATCTGTCTCGATTCGATTTGATTAATAAATACAGCACTGATTTTTATCACAAGGATGATAAGTCTCGCAGGGGGACTCCACGTGGGAGGGATCCCCAAGAAGAGATCCTTTCCTGGCGGTGGTCAGCCCTTAAATGGGGTTTAGGAGAGGTGGAGCCAGGCTCTCCCCCTTCCAATCACACAGGTATATCACCTCCACTTGTGCCACCATGGCTGACTCAGTGCTCACCTCAGCTGACCAGTGTTTCAGGCCGTGATTGAGCAGTTCACATACAGTTAGGGTAGGGTAAGGGTTATTGTTATTCTAACGCTTTGGGTTATGTTTAGGGTTAGGTTTGAGTTTAGGGTTTGGGTTGGGGTTACAGTTAGGGTTATGTTAGGGTTAAGGTTAGAGTTAGGGTAGGGTTACGGTTTCGTTTGTGGTTTGGGTTAGTGTTAGGATTAGTGTTAGGTTTAAAGATGTTTACAGTAAGATTTAGAGTAAGTTTTGGTTATTGGATAGGGTTAGGTGTAAGATAGGATTTAGGGTAAGTGTTAGGGTAAGTGTTAGTGTTACGGTAAGGGCAAAGGTTAGGGCAAGGGATAGGGTTAAAGATTTAGTCTTACAGTAAGTGTTGAAGAAATATTTAGGTAACTTCAGCGGGGTAGGTGAAGATTGGCTTTAGTAATAGGGTTATGTTTAGATTTTGGATTAGTGTTAGGGTAAAGATTTGGCTTAGGGTTTGGGTAAGGATTAGGGTTGGGGTTAGCGTTAGGGTTAGGGTTAAGGTATAAGTCTAGGGTTAGGCTAAGGTTTAGGGTTAGGTTTAATGCTAAGTTTAAATATTTAGTTTTACAGTAAGTGTTAGGGCATGTTTTTGGTTATTGGATAGGTTTAGGTGTATGATTGGATTTAGGGTTTGGTTTAGGGTTTGTGTTAGCTTTTTTTTTGGTGTTAGGGTTTGAGTATGGGTCATGGTTAAAGATTTAGTCTTGCATTGAAACGGAAGGATTCGGGTTATTTCATACGTTTAGATTTAGGGTTACGGAGAGGGTTAATATTTAGGTGAGGGAGAGGGGGAGGGCTAAGTTTTCAGTTCGGTTTGTGTTTGGGATAGGATTAGGGTTAGGGATTGGGTTACGGTTAGGTTTAGGCTAGGGATAGGGTTACGGTTATGGTTAGGATTAGGGTTAAATTTAGGGTTTGGGTTTGTGTTAGAGTTAAGGTTATGATAGGGTTAGGGTTAAGGTTAGGTTTAGATTTAGTGTTAGGGTTAGTGTTAGGTTTATAGATTTAGATTTATAGTAGTTGTTAGGGTTAGTGTTTGAGTTAGTGTTAGGCTTAGTGTTTAGGGTTAGGGTGCAGACTACTTTTGGGGTTAGCGTTAGTGTTACGGTTTAGGTATAATGTTAGGGTTAAGCTAAGATTTAGAGTTATGATGAGTGTGAGTGTTAGGGTTTGGTTTAAGTTTAAGTTTAAATATTTAGTTTTACAGTAAGTGTTAGGGAATGTTTTAGGTTATTGGATAGGGTTAGGTGTATGACTGGATTTAGGGTTTGGATTAGGGTTTGTGTTAGCTTTAGATTTAGTGTTAGGCTAGAGTAAGGGTTCAGGTTAAAGATTTAGTCTTACAGTAAGTGTTAGGGAAGGATTTAAGTTATTTCCTAGGATTATGTCAAGATTGGCTTTAGTAAAAAGGTTATGTTTAGATTTTGGAAAAGGCAGGTTAAGGTTTGGTCTCAGGTTTAAGGTTTGGTTTAAGGTTGCGGTTAGGGTAAGGGTTACGGATAGTGTTAAGGTTTAGGTTAGGGTTAGTCTAGGATAAGGATTAGGATTAGGTTTAGGGTCACAGTTAGGGTAAGGGTTTATGTTAGGTTTAGAGCTTGAGTTAGGGTAAGGATTAGTGTTATGGTGAGGATTATGTTTTGGGTTCGGTTTGGGTTTGGGATAGGGTTAGGGTTTGTTTTACTGTTAGGGTTATGGTAATGTTATGGTTACAGTTATGTTTGGGTGGGGTGTTTGTTATGGAAAGTGTTATGTTTAGGGTTAGGTTTCGGGTTAGGTTTGGGGTTACTGTTACGGGTATGTTACTGTTAATTTTTGGGTTAGGGTTAGGTTACGGGTTAGGATTATTGTTAGGATTATTGTTAAGGTTAGTGTTAGTTTTTCAGATTTAGTTTTTAAGTTTTATGTCATTGTATAGGGTTGGGTGTACAGTTGGATTAAGTGTTAAGGTTAGGGTACGTGGTAGTGTTAGGGTTAAAGAATTAGTCTTACAGTAAGTGTTAGGGAAGGATTTAGGTAACTTCAGCGGCTTTGGTGAAGATTGGCTTTAGTAATCTTTTTATGTTTAGAATTTGGATTTGTGTTGGGGTAAGATTTTGGCATAGGGTTAGGGTTAGGGTAAGGATTAGGGTTGGGGTTAGCGTTAGGATTTGGGTTAAGGTATAGGGTTAAGGTTAGTGTTGGGTTAGGGTTAGGGTTGGATTTAGGGTTAGGGTTAGTGTTGTTTGGATTAGGGTTTGGTTTAGGTTTAGCATTAGGTTTAAGGTTTGGTTTAGGGTTGCGGTTAGGATTAGGGTTACAGTCAGTGTTATGGTTTATTTTAGGGTTATGGTCGTGTTAGGATTAGGTTTAGGTTTAGAATCATGTTTAGGGTTGGGTTTTTTGTTAGGTTTAGAGCTTGAGTTAGGCTTAGGGCTTGAGTTAGGGATAGAATTAGGGTGAAGATTAGGGTTTTGTGTACGTTTTGTGTACGTTTTGGTTTTGGGATATGGTTAGGTTTAGGGTTTGGTTTACTATTAGGGTTAGGGTAGTGTTAAGGTTAGTGTAAGGTTTAGGGTTAAGGTTAGGGTTAGTGTTATTTTTAGCGTTAAGGTTAGTTTTAGGGTTCGAGTTAATGTTGGGGTTAGGGTAAGGTTAAGGTTAGGGTTCGGGTTATGGTTAGAGTTAAGTTTGGAGTTAGTGTTGGGGTTTGGCTTGGTATTTGGGTTTTTAGGGTTAGGGTTAGGATTAGGGTTAGGTTTAATGTTAGGGTTAGGTATAGAGTTAGGGTTAGTATTAGGTTAGGGCTAGGGTTATGACTTGGGTTAGGGTTAGGCTTAGGCTTTGGGTTAGTTTTAGGTTTACAGTTTGGGTTAGGATACGGTTTGGCGTTGGGGTTGGGATTTGGGTTGGGATTGGTGTTGGGGTTAGGTTTAGGGCTAGGGTTATGGCTTGGGTTAGGGTTAGGCTTAGGTTTAGGGTTAGGGTTAGGTTTAGTGTTTGGGTTAGGATTAGTATAAGGTTAGGGATAGGGTTCTGGCTTGGGTTAAGTGTTAGGGCTGGTGTTGGGATAGCTGTTGGGATTGGGTTAGGGTTAGGGTTAGGGTTTGGCATAGGTTTAGCTTAATTTATAGGGTAATTGTTATGTATAGAGTTAGTACTAGGTTTAAAGAATAGAGGTAGTGTCAAATTTTTTTTTGTAGTGTAGGGTAAGTTTGAGCGTTAGGGTGAAAGAAGGGTTAAACCCTGGATTGGTTTTGTGATTGGTCAAGGTTAAAAAAAAATAGGAATAGTGTTTTGGACACGTTTACTGCTTGTATTTGGACTAGGGATAGACTTCGAGTTTAGTTGTTTTTTTAGTCCTAGTAAAAGAGATAGGGGTATGATATGCTATAGTGCTCGGTTTAGACTTTTTTTTTGTTGTAGTGTTTGGGTTAGGGTGTTAGTGTTATGGTTATAGCTAAGGTTACGTTTATGGTAAGGGTTAGGGTTTGGGATGGATTTTATGTTAGGGTTAGGATTTGATTTAATATTTGCGTAAGAAACAGGGTTTGTTTGCGTTTTATGAATAGATTTAGGATTAGGATTAGTTGGAATGTTATTGTTACTGTTAAAAACAATTTTGGGTGTGGGCAAATACTGAGCTTGAAATCGGCATAATATAGAACATGACATTTTATTCCACTTGAGATAAAGCTCTGCGTAAGTGTTGTTCATTAAACACGCAATAAATCCGTCGCTGTACTCATTTCTCTTGTTTTAAAAATCGCACACGATCAGTCAAAGAAAAGAAGCTATCATGGAATGTAAAAGATCCTGACAACTAATTTTAAACATATTTCAACTTTACATTACAAAGTAGTACTGACGAATTTTATATTATTCCACAAAATTTATAGATGTTTTTTGAGTGGTATAAAAACTTATCTAATTTCTTCAACTAAATTCAACTTATCTAATTTCTTCAACTAATATCTAATTTCTTCAACTGCGAGTCAGAATCGGCTACAGTGCACGGCAGCCGGCTGATTCGCGTCTTTATTCAGCGGCTCAAGGTGCCAAAAAAGCTACTGATGCGTTTGGAGCTGAATCCGCGGTTAAGAGCGATTCGAGTGTGACGTTCGTTGCCAACTCTGCTCAGTTTCGTCTGGGCTCATCTTCGATGCTCCGGTGATGAAGTTTATTAGGGAAATATTCGATCCGGTGGGACAGACACGAGAATCGGCGAGATGGGCCATACTCACAATTCGCTTCTACATTGCTAGGATCCCAAGTGCATTTAGTTTCAGAAAAGGAATCAGTAATGTCTGTGTGCATGAAAAATAAACGGGGAGAGAAGATGTTCCAGGGAGAAAAGAAATAGATATCAAAAACGATCAGAAAAAAAGTATGAAAACTTGGACGGAAAGGAACGTCTGATGCAGATATATATAGCAGACGGCAGCAGAGCAGAAAGGGAACAGAATCTTTCCCCCACATTAACATCAGTGTTCTCCCTATCTCTATCGACAACGCCAGGAACGGATTCTGTCATAAGGGAAATCACTGTTATGTTGGAATCAGATCGTAGCAGGCTGCGGCTTAAAGCCGCTCTTCAGCGCACGGCAGCCGGCTGATTCGCGTCTTTCTTCAGCGGCTCAAGCAGCAGAAACCGCGTTTGATAAGTTTCAGGTGGAATCCAAGAGCGATTGGAGTGTGACGTTCTTTGCCGATTTGGCTGTTTCGTACGGGCTCATCTTCGATGCTCCGGTGATGAAGTTTGTTTGGGAAATATTCGAACCGTTGGGACAGACACCAGAATCTGCGAGATGAGCTAGCTTTACTCAAATTTGGCATCTACATTGCTACGATCAGAAGAGCATACAATTTTTGGAAAGGAATCAGTAATGTCCGTGTGATTGAAAAATAAACAGGGAGAGACGTTGATTCAGTGGTGAAAAAAAAAGACATCAAGAAATTTCAGAAAAAAAGAATGAATACGTTGGCGGAAAGGAACGTCTGATGCAGACATACATAACAGACAGCAGCAGAGCAGAAAGGGAACAGAATCTTTCCCAACACTAGCATCGGGGTCCTCCCCATCTCTATCGACAACGCCAGGAAGGGAGTCTGTCATACGGGAAATAATTGTTATGTTGGAATCAGATCGCAGCCGGCTGAGATTTAAAGCCGCTCTTTAGCTCACGGCAGCCGGCACATTCGCGTCTTTCCTCAGCGGCTCAAGCAGCAGAAACCGCGATTGATGCGTTTCAAGCGTAATCCGCGGTTAAGAGCGATTCGAGTGAGACGTTCTTACAGATTCGACTCAGTTTCGTACATATAAGATGCTCCGGTGATGAAATTTGTTGAAAAACATTTGTTCCGGTTCGGCATACACCTGAATCTGCGAGAGGAGCCAGCTTCAGTCACAATTCGCCTTTACTAACCTCAGAAGAGCATACAGTTTTGGGGAAAGAATCAGTAATGTCCGTGTGTATGAAATGGAAATATTGAGATAAGTTGTGTTTCTGAGGAAACTAAAATGTCATCAAGAAATGTTAAACTAAAACTGTTAAAATGTGTACTGAAATGAAGGTCTAATGCTATCATTCCTTGAAAATGCTTGCTGAGCCTGCAGAGAAAAGAAAATTCCCCCTCACTAACATAGGGGTGTTATACAGCCCAGGAGTCTGTTATAATTTTATAAACTGTGTAATGTTGGAATCAGACCTCATCTGGCAGTGGAGATAAGCCGCTAGAAGACACAAATTTTTTCAAGCTTTTTCAACGGTTATGAGCTATTACAGACAGACTTTCACTCGAGATTCGAGTGTGATGCTCGTTGCCGATTCGGCTCAGTTACGTACGGGCTCGTCTTCGATGTACCGGTTATGAAGTTTGTTGGAGAATATTTGCATCGGATCGACAGACATCAGAATCTGCGAGAGGGGCCAGCTTAGGGATAGGGTTAGATTTAGGGTTACCTTGAGGGTTTATGGTTAGGTTTATGGGTATGGTTAGTGCTACGTTTAGGGTTAGGATTAGGGTTAGGGTTAGTGCTTGTGGTTGGTTTTGGGGTAGCGTTAGCGTTAGAGTTGGGGGTTACATTTATGGTTTTGGGTTGGGGTTGCGGTTGCGATTGGTGTTAGTGTTAAGGATAGGGTTAGGTTTAGTGTTAAGGGTTAGGGTTTTGGGTTAGAGTTTGGTTTTGGGTCAGGATTAGGGTTAGGGTTAGGCTTAGGGTTAGCGTAAGGCTTCAGGTTTAGGGTCATAAATTAGGGTTAGGGTTACGGTCATAGATTAGGGTTAGGTTTACAGTTAGGGTTAATGTTATGTTTGGGGTTAGGTTTTAGGGTTGGGGTTGTGTTTGTTGTTGCGTTTGGGGTTGGTGTTGCAGTTTGGATTAGGGTTGTGGTTAGGGCCTGTGCTTGTGTTTGGTTTAGGAGTAGGGGTAGTGGTAGGAGTAAGGTTAGTTTCGGTTTAGGGTTAGGATTAGGGTTCGAGTTAGGGTTAAAGTAACAGTTTAGGGTTAGATTTAGGGTTAGGGTAGTGGTTAGTTGTAGGGGTTAGGGGATAGTTTTGGGACTAGGTTTGGGGTTGGGATTAGGTTTGGGTTTAGTGTTAGGTTAGTGTTAGGTTTATGATATGGTTTAGGGTTAGAATGTAGGGTTACGTTTAGGTTTATGGTAAGGGTTTTGGGGTAGGTGTTGAGGTTGGAGTTAGGGTTAGGTTTTGTTTTAAGGTTATGGTTAGGGTTAGGTTTAGGTATAGGGTTTGGGTTAGGGTTTGGGTTAGGGTTTTGGGTTTACCGTTGGTAATGGGGTTGGTGTTAGGATTGGGGTTAGGGTTAGGTTTAGGGTTTGGGTTAGTTAGTGGTAGGGTTAGGGTTAGTGTTGGGGTAATTTTTGGGTTTAGTTTTAGGGTTATGTTTAGGGTATACGGCTAGGGTTTAGGGATAGATGTTAGGCTGGGGGAAAGATTCTGTTCCCTTTCTGCTCTGCTACGGTCGGCAATATATGTCTGCCTCAAACAATATTTTCGGTCCACGTATTCATTTTTTTTTTTGAAATTTCTTGATTTCATTTTCTTTCTCCACTGAATCATCGTATCTCCCCTTTTATTTTTCATACACACGGATATTACTGATTACTTTTCCGAAATTGAATACTCTTTGAGCGTATATCAGAATAGAAGCGAAATTTGAGTGAAGCTGTCTTCTCTCGCAGAATCTGGTGTCTGTTCATCCCGGTTCGAATATTTCCTCAGTAAAATTCATCACCAGAGCATCGAAGATGAGCCCAGACGAATCTGAGCCGAATCGGCAACGAACGTCAAACTCGAATCTCTCTTAACCGCGGAATCCGCTTGATACGCATCAATCGTGTTTTCTGATGCTTCAGCCGCTGAAGAAAGACGCGAATAAGCCTGCTGCTCTGCACTGTAGCCGATTCTGACCTGCTAAGCTGAATAAATTAGAGAAGTTTTTATAGCACTCAAAAAACATCTATAAACTTCCTGGAATAGTATTTTTAATTATTATTTAACATTGAACATTTTAAAATTTGTCAGTACTACTTTGTAATGTTGAATAAATTTGAAATATGTTTAAAATTAGTTGTCAGGATCTTATACATTCCATGATAGCTTCTTTCTTTGACTGATCGCGTGCAATTTTTAAAACAAGAGAAATGAGTACAGCCACGGATGTATTGCATGTGTGAGTAATGAACAACACTTATGCAGAGCTTTATCTCAAGCAGAAAAACAAAATGTCATGTTTTATAATATGTCAATTGGCAGCTCAGTATTTGCCCACACCCAAAATTGATTTTAACAATATCAATAACATTCCAACTAACTCTAATCCTAAATCTATTCATAAAATGCAAACAAACCCTGTTTCTTACGCAAATATTAAATCAAATCCTAACCCTAACATAAAATCAGCCCAAACCCTATCTCTTACCATAAACGTAACCATAATTTTAACACCCTAATCCAAACACTACAACAAACCAAAACTCTAAACCGAGCACTATAGCTGATCATACGATAGACCCTATCCCTTTCTCTAAGACTAAAAACCAATTAAACTCGAAGTCTATCCCTATGCCAAATCGAAGCACTAAACGTGTTCAAAACACTATTCCTATTCCTATTTTTGGACCTTATCCAATCACAAAACAAATCCAAGGCTTAACCCTTCACCCTAACGCTCATACCCTACACCACAATTAACAAAAAATTTAACACTACCTCTATTCTTTAAACCTAGCACTAACCCTATACCTATTACCCTTAAATTAACTAACCCTAAGCCCAGCCCTAATGCTAACCCTAACTCTAAACATAACCCTAACTTTAACCTTGACCTTAACCCCAACACCAACCCCAAACCCAACACAAACCCCAGCTGTTATCCGTAGCTCAACCACAAGCCAAAAGCAAAAACCTAACCCCGTAATCCGAACCCTAAACCTAACCCTAACCAATCCCAACAACTATCCAAACAACAACCCCACCCTATCACTAACACCAACAACCCAAACCCAAACAATACCTAAAAACTAACGCTAACTCTAACCCCAACCCAAACCCCAACCAAAATCCCAACCCCAACATTAATCCTAACCCTAAACCTAAACGTAATCCTAACCCTAACCAAAACCCTAAGCCTAAGCCTAAGCCTAAACCTAAACCAAGCCATAACCCTAAACCTAACCTAACCATTAACCCTAACACTATCACTAAGCCTACCACAACCCCAATTCCTACCCCAAACCCAAACCCGAGACCAACAAAAACACCTTAACCCTAACCCTAAAATATAACCATAAACCCTAAACCTGAACCCTAAACCTAACCATGAGCCTAAATCTAACTCTAATCCTGAACCTATCCATAACACCAACACAATCCCCAACCCCAAACCCAAAACAAAACCCATAAACCCTAACACTAACCCAACCCAAACCCTAACCTTCAACATTACACTAAATCGTAACCCTAACCCTAACCCTAAACCCTAACCCTAACACTAACCCTTACACTAAACCCTAACCCTAAGCCAAAGCCTAAGCCTAACCCTAAGCCTAACCCTAACCCTAACACTTACCTTAACACTAATCCTAACCTTAACCCTAAACCTAACACTAAACCTAACCCTAACCTTAACCCTAACCCTATCTCTAACACTTCGCTAACACTAACACTACCCTAACCCTACCCTAACCCTAACCCTAAACCTAACCATAACACTAACACTAAACCTTACACTAAACCCTAACCCTAAGCCTAAGCCTAAGCCTAACCCTAAGCCTAACCCTAAGCCTAACACTTAACACTAACCATAACCTTAACCCTAAACCTAACACTAAACCTAACCCTAACCTTAACCCTAACCCTATCTCTAACACTTCGCTAACACTAAC
The DNA here is from genome assembly GCF_038088225.1 of Cyrtonyx montezumae. Taxonomy (NCBI): domain Eukaryota; kingdom Metazoa; phylum Chordata; class Aves; order Galliformes; family Odontophoridae; genus Cyrtonyx; species Cyrtonyx montezumae. The sequence goes on from NW_027071903.1 coordinate 16,608,726, forward strand.
ACTACCCTAACCCTACCCTAACCCTAACCCTAAACCTAAACATAACACTAACACTAACCCTAAACCCTAACCCTAACACTAACCCTAACCCTAAACCCTAACCCTAAGCCTAAGCCTGTGAGAAAGTAATCTTTTTGTTCGCGGTAAGAGGGAAGAAACCTGTAAATAAGTAACTGTAGTTTGTGATTTAGCATGTAACGTATAAAGAAGCCTAGCTTGCGAAAACACAAAACATGCACAAAAACCGGGAGCTAGCCTAAACACGCTCAAGCGCTCAAGGACTAGTGATTATGCAATTAACCAATGAGATTTGTTCATATGAATAACATGTAAGAAAAGGAAAAACCACCAGACAAGGTCAAGAGGAGGATATGGAGGAAAATTACTTACTTCAACCCATACGACCACCGGGAGGCAGAAGAAGACCCCCTAACTAACAACTGGATCAAGGACACGTATACGGAAGAGGGACTGTATAAAAGGATCGGGTATTGGTTCAATTGTTGCGACAGTTGGTGGAACGCAGAGTCCCCTGTCGCCCAGCGCTGCATTGCCTCTTTGATCTTTGCTCAATTTGATTAATAAAATCAAAGTTGAATTTTTGATTCCTAGTAAGTTGAATCTATTTATAACAAGCCTAAACCTAACCCTAACCCTAACCCTATACCTAAACCCTAACCCTAACCCTAACCCTAACCCTAACCGTAACTCTAACCTTAACCCTAACCCTAACCCTAACCCTAACCCTAAACCCTAACCCTAATCCTAATCCTAACCCTAACCCTAACACTAACCCTAAACCTAAACGTAAATCCTAACCATAACCCTACCTCTTACCCTAACCCTAACCCTATCCCTAACCCTACTCTAACCCTAAGCCTAACCCTACCCTAACCCTACCCCTAACCCTACCTTAACCCTAACCCTAACCCTAAACCTAACCCTAGCCCTAACACTAACCCTACCCTAACGCTACCCTAACTTCTTCCTTGTCGAGGAAGAACTTCTTCCTTGTCGAATTTGTTTAAGCCCTTCCATTATTTGGTGCCAAGCAGGTAGAAGTTTGGCAGCCGTTCTGTCTTTAGTAATAGAAGCCTCCCAGAGTTTTGTGCCAATTTTGTCCCAGAGTTCTCCATCAAGAGAGAACCCAGTTTTCGGAAATTCGGGGACATTTTTGCTTATCCATTTAAGAAAAGTAGCTAGTTCCGAATTAGATACAGGCTGATCCTGGAAGTTTAAAACTAATCGTAGTACTTCGAGATTTACTTGTTGCTTCTTCGTTAGTGAACTCCCCATAATTCCCGACTGCTCACCTTCTGTCCTGCAGAACGGTGCGGGCGAGCGCGAAACAATCTCTCTGAAGTTCAGTCGGGCGACGCTGCCGGACCGGGCTCGCTCAGCCGCGGCTTGACTTACACCAAGCAGTGGGTGCCATTACAGTGTCTCGGGCACGGACTCAGATGTGAACGATCCAAATCGTTTATTACAGGTTTTAATATCCCTTATATACTTTCACAATTTCTCTATTGTAACTTTCCCACCCGCCTTTACATATCAACAATGTAACTTCCCAAAACAGTCCTTAATAGTGCATAAAGGCGATGATCCAGTCAGGGCTGAGAATCTTCCCAAGCCATGGACTCTTCCTCATATAACGGCCTGCCATCACCCAGCTTACTTGAACTTGTTTTCCTCTTCTTCTGGAAGTGTCCTTGGTTCTCAGCCTTCCTTTCTCAAGCTGTTTATCCTGTTACACAGCTGCAGCTCTAAATATATTTTCTGTATTCCCACACTAACCCTAACTCTAACACTAACACTAACACTAAACCTAACCCTAAACCTAACACTAACCCTAACCCTATCATAAACTTAACCCTAACCCTAACAAGAAACATAAATCTAATCCTAACACTAAACATAACCCTAACCCTTGCCCTAATTCTAACCCTAACCCTAACCCTAACCCTAACCCTAACCCTAACCCTAACCCTAACCCTAACCCTAACCTTAACCCTAACCCTAACCCTAACCCTACCCTAACGCTAACCCTAACCCTAACACTAAAACTAACCCTATCCTTAATACTAACACAAAACCCAACCCCAACCCCAACCACAACCCAAACCCATACCTGTAACGTATAATTCAAACATTTACCCTAACCCTACCCTTCCCCAAAAGCAACAACAAGCACAAATCCTTTACATAATCCGAACCCTTACTCTATACCATAACGCTATAACCCTAACCCTAACCCTAACCTAACCCAATCCCTAACCCTAACCCTAACCTTAACCCTATCCTAACCATAACCCTAACACTAACTTTAACCCTAACCCTAACACTAACCCTAACCCTAATCTTAACCCTAATCCTAACTCTAACCCTACCCTAACCCTAATCTTACACTAACACTAACCCTAACCCTAACACTAAACGTAAACCTAACCCTAATCCGAACCCTAACCCTTTGTCCTAACGTTTAGGACAATTGTCCTAACATTGTCCTAAACCTAAACCTATCCTAACCCTAACCCTAAACCTAACCCTAACACTAACACTTACCCTAACCCTAACCCTAACCCTAACATACCCTAACCCTACCCTAACTCTAACCCTAAACCTAACCCTAATCCTAACCCTAACCCTAACACTAACTCTAACCCTAACCCTAAACCTATCCCTAACCATAACCCTAACCCTAACCCTAACCCTAACCCAAAACATAACCATACCCTAACCGTAATCCTAACCCTAACACTATCCCTAAACCTTACCCTAACCCTAACCTTAACCCTAACCATAATGCTACCCCTCACCCTAACCCTAACCCTAACCCTAACCCTAACCCTAACCCTAAAACCTAGCCCCATGCTCTAATCATAACCGTAAAACTAAACCTAAAAATAACCCCAGTCCTAACCCTAACCCTACCACTATCTAACCCGAAACCTAAACCTAACCCCTAACTCTAATCCTAATCCTAACACCAACCCCATCTCTAACGGTAACCCCAAAACCCTTACCCTAACCCTAGACATAAATTTAAAACAAAACCAAACCCTAACCCCAACCTCAACACTAACCCCAAAGCCCTAACCATAAACCTAATACCTAACCCTACATTCTAACCCTAACCCTTACCATAGCACTTACACTAACCCAACACCAAACCCAAACCTAATCCCAACCCCAACTCTAACCGCAAACCTATACCCTAACCCCTACAACTAACACTAACTCTAACCCTAAATCTAACCCTAAACCGTTATTTTAACCCTAAATCAAACCCTAATAGAAACCCTAAACCGAAAGTAACCCTACTACTACCACTACCCCTACTCACAATAAAACACAACCACATACCCTAACCCTAAACCAAACTCCAACACAAACCCCAAAAGCAACAACAAAACAAACCCAACCCTAAAACCTAACTTTAACCTTAAACATAACAATAATAATAATAACCAAACAATAACCCTAACCCTAATATATGACAAAAACCTGAAACCTTACCCTAAACTTAAGCCAAACCCTTACTCGTATCCTAACCTATAACCAAACTCTAAACGAAATCCAAACCCTAACCCAAACACTAAACCTAACCCTATCCTTAACACTAACACGAACCCCAACCCCCAACCGCAACCCCAACCCAAACCCATGCCTGTAATCCCTAATCCTAAACTTAACCCAAACTCTAACCCTTCCCCAAAAGCAAACACAAGCAAAAACCCTTAACGTAAACAGAAACCTTACCCTATACCATAACGCTATAAACCTAACCCTAACACTAACCCTACCCTAACCCTAAACCTAACCCTAACCCTAACCCTAACCCTAACCCTAACTCTAAACTTAACCCTAACCTTAACACTAACCCTAACCATAAACAAACCCTAACATTCACCCTAACCCTAACACTAACCCTACCCTAACGCTATCCTAATCCTAACCCTAACACTAACCCTAAATAAAAATCTAAATCTAACCCTAACCCGAGCCCTAATCCTAACCCTAACCCTAACACTTACCCTAACACTAACCCTAACCCTAACCCTAAACCTAACCCTAGCCCTAACACTAACCCTAACCCAAACACTAACCCTAAATAAAAATCTAAACCTAACCCGAACCCTAATCCTAAACCTACCCCTAACACTTACCCTAACACTAACCCTACCCTTAACCCTAACCCTAACACTTCGCTAACAATACCCTATCCCTAACCCTAACCCTACCCTAACCCTAACCCTAACACTACCCTAACCCTAACCCTAAACCTAACCATAACACTAACACTAACCCTAAACCCTAACCCTAACACTAACCCTTACCCTAAACCCTAACCCTAAGCCTAAGCCTAAGCCTAACCCTAAGCCTAACCCTAACACTTTCCCTAACACTAAACCTAACCTTAACCCTAAACCTAACACCAAACCTAACCCTAACTTTAACTCTAACCCTATCTCTAACACTTCGCTAACACTAACACTACCCTAACCCTAACCCTAACCCTTACCCTACCCTAACCCTAACCCTAAACCTAACCATAACACTAAACCCTAACCCTAACACTAACCCTAACCCTAAACCCTAACCCTAAGCCTAAGCCTGTGAGAAAGTAATCTTTTTGTTCGCGGTAAGAGGGAAGAAACCTGTAAATAAGTAACTGTAGTTTGTGATTTAGCATGTAACGTATAAAGAAGCTTAGCTTGCGAAAACACTTGCCAAAAAGGATAGACACTACTATAAAGAAGCCTAGCTTGCGAAAACACAAAACTTGCACAAAAACCGGGAGCTAGCCTAAACACGCTCAAGCGCTCAAGGACTAGTGATTATGCAATTAACCAATGAGATTTGTTCATATGAATAACATATAAGAAAAGGAAAAACCACCAGACAAGGTCAAGAGGAAGATATGGAGGAAAATTACTTACTTCAACCCATACGACCACCGGGAGGCAGAAGAAGACCCCCTAACTAACAACTGGATCAAGGACACGTATACGGAAGACGGACTGTATAAAAGGATCGGGTATTGGTTCAATTGTTGCGACAGTTGGTGGAACGCAGAGTCCCCTGTCGCCCAGCGCTGCATTGCCTCTTTGCTCTTTGCTCAATTTGATTAATAAAATCAAAGTTGAATTTTTGATTCCTAGTAAGTTGAATCTATTTATAACAAGCCAAAGCCTAACCCTAAGCCTAACCCTAACCCTAACCCTAAACCTAAACCCTAACCCTAACCCTAACCCTAACCCTAACCCTACTCTAACCCTAACACTAACTCTAACCCTAACCCTAACCCTAAACCCTAACCCTAACCCTAACCCTAACCCTAATCCTAATCCTAACCCTAACACTAACCCTAAACCTAAATGTAAATCCTAACCATAACCCTACCTCTTACCCTAACCCTAACCCTATCCCTAACCCTACTCTAACCCTAACCCTAACCCTAACATACCCTAACCCGAACCCTACCCTAACCATAACTCTAAACCTAAACATAACCCTAACCCTACCCTTACTCTAACCCTACCTTAACCCTAACACTAATCCTAACACAAACCCTAACCCTAACCTAACCCTAACATTAACTCTAACCCTACCCTAACCCAAACCCTAATCCTAACCCTAACCCTAACCCTACTCTAACCCTAACACTAACTCTAACCCTAACCCTAACCCTAAACCCTAACCCTAATCCTAACCCTAACCTTAACCCTAACCTGAACCAACTCTAACCCTACCCAAACCCTAACCCTAACCTAACCCAATCCCTAACCCTAACCCTAACCCTATCCTAACCATAACCCTAACACTAACTTTAACCCTAACCCTAACACTAACCCTAACCCTAACCCTTACCCTACCCTAACCCTAACATTGTCCTAAACCTATCCTAACCCTAAACCTATCCCTAACCATTAACCTAACCCTATCCGTAACACTAACCCTAACCCTAAACCTAACCATAACCCTAACCCTAACCCTAACCTAACCCTAACCCTAACCCTAACCCTAACCTTAACCCTAACCCTAACCCTAACATTTCGCTAACACTAACACTACCCTATCCCTAACCCTAACCCTAACACTCCCTAAACCCTAACCTTAACACTAACCCTAATCCTAACCCTAACACTAACCCTAAACCTAAACCTAAGTAACCCTAAGTCTTACCCTAACCCTAACCGTAACCCTACCCTTAACCCTAAGCCAAGATCATACCCAAGACTAATCTAAAATCTAAACATAATATTATTACTATAGCCAAACTTCACCTAACCCTATGAAATAACCTAAATCCTTCCCTAACACTTACTGTGTAAGACTAAATCTTTAACCCTAACCCTAACACTAATTCTTAAGCTAACACAATCCCTAAACAAAACCCTAAACCCAATCATACATCCTACCCTTTCCAATAGCATGAAACACTCCCTTACACTTACTGTAAAAGTAAATCTTTATACTTAACCTTAAACTTAACCCTAACCCTCACCCTCACCTTAACCCTTAAGGCTACGGTTTAGGGATAGGATTATGCTTAGGATTTGTGGTTGGGTTTGGGGTAGGTGTAGTGCCAGTGTAAGGATTAGGGTTATGGTATAGGGTATGTGATTAAGGTTAGGGTTATTTTTGGGGTTAGGGTTAGCATTAGGATTTGTGCTTGCGGTTGCTTTTGGGGAAGGGTTAGGGTTAGGGTGAAGGTTAGGTTTAGGTGTGACGGCTATGGGTTAGTCCTTGTGGTTGGTTTTGGGGAAGGAGTAGGGTTAGGGGTTACAGGTAAGGATTTGGGTTGGGGTTGCGGTTGGGATTGGTGTTAGTGTTAAGGTTAGGGTTAGAGTTAGCGTAAGGCTTCAGGTTTAGGGTCATAGATTAGGGTTAGGGTTTCGGTCATAGATTAGGATTAGTCTTAGGTTTAGTGTTAAGGTTAATATTAGGTTTGGGGTTAGGTTTTAGGGTTGGGGTTGTGTTTGTTGTTGCGTTTGGGGTTGGTGTTGGAGTTTGGGTAGGGGTTAGGGTTAGGGCTTGTGGTTGTGTTTGGTTTAGGAGAAGGGGTAGTGGTAGGAGTAGGGTTAGTTTCGGTTTAGGGTTAGGATTAGGGTTCGATTTAGGGTTAAAGTAACGGTTTAGGGTTAGGGTTAGTTGTAGGGGTTAGGGGATAGGTTTGGGGTTAGGTTTGGGGTTGGGATTAGGTTTGGGTTTGGCATTGGGTTAGTGTCAGGGTTATGGTAAGGTTTAGGGTTAAATGTAGGGTTACGGTTAGGTTTATGGTTAGGGCTTTGGGGTTAGTGTTGAGGTTGGGGTTAGGGTTAGGGTTAGGGTTAGGTTTTATTTTAAGGTTATGGTTAGGATTAGGGCTAGGTTTAGGTTTAGGGTTAGGGTTAGGGTTTCAGGGTTACCGTTGGAGATGGGGTTGGTGTTAGGATTAGGGTTAGGGTTAGATTTAGGGTTCAGGTTTGTTGTCAGGTTTGTGGTAGGATTAGGGTTAGGGTTGGGGTTATTTTTTGGTTTAGTTTTAGGGTTATGTTTAGGGTATAGGGCTAGGGTTTACGGTTAGGTTTAGTTTTAGGGTTAGTGTTTGAGTTTGGTTCTAGGGTTAAGGGTTAGTTTGGGGTTTTGGTCAGGGTTAGGGTTTCGGTTAGGATAAGGGTAAGGTTATGGGTTAAGGTTAGGGTTAGGGATAGGGTTTAGGTGGCTGTTTGGGGTTGGGGTTGGGATTGTTTATAAAGGATATGGTTATGGTATAGGTTAGGGTTATGATTACGCTTAGGGTAAGGATTAAGTTTTGGGTTCGGTTTGGGTTTGGGATAGGGTTAGGATTAGTTTTAGGGTTAAGGTTAGGGTTTGTGTTAGCGTTAAGGTTAGGTTTAGGTTTAGTGTTAGGTATATAGTTTTAGATTTACAGTAGTTGTTAGGGTTAGGGCTTGAGTTCTAGAACTTAGCCCCCCCTTTAATCTATGTTTTTTATTTATTTAATTTATTTATTTATTTATTTCCATAGCCAATCTGAATTAAGTGAGAACGTTCTGAATCCAGTGAGTACTTACAATCTGAATTCAGTGAGCACTTTCAGTATGGCTTCGTGAGGCCTCCTAGATTAGGAGACAAAGGTCAAGGTGATTTCAACTCGGAGGTCATTTTCATAGCCCCACTGCTGTACACCTCTGCCTCCCTCGCCTACTCTTTTGCTTAGAGCAGCGGGGTGTATGATCTTCTCGGCAGCAGTCGTATTCTTCAGGGGAACCTCCTTTTTCCTTGCCTTATTTGTCTCCCCATTCTCTATCTGTAATTCCTTTTTTAAATTTTAGCCTCTTGATTGCTCACAAAACTATCTCCAATTATCTTAAAAGGTATTCATAGAAGAGTGAGTTCACCAATATTCATCATATACAATGCACAATACATATACAATACACATATAAAGCATGCGATGAAATGACTGAGTTATATCTGTTAAAGGAAAAACAACAGTTTTACATTTTTCTTAGAGTGATTTTTAGATTATCCAAAGTCTTGGACACCTTCCACTGGGGTTCTGTGTCATGGATTGATCCTTACACTCGGCTCGCATGGGTCCATCCATGCTCAGCTGTCTGGATCGCTGTTTCTGTTGTTAATAAAACAAGAAAAGGTTCCTCCCATCGAGGAGTTAGAGACGACTCTTTCCATGTTTTAATTAAAACCTTATTTCCTGGACTGATTTGGTGTATTGCCATATCTAGTGGGGGCCGTTGTACCACCAGACCTTTCTTTCTCTTGTATAGTGAAGCTTTTAGCCTCTCTCTTTTTTTTTTTTTTTTTTTTTCAGAGACTATCAGCTTGTATTTCCTTTAGGATCAATAAGGCCGCTGAATTATTTCTCCTTATTTGAGCCAACATGTACTACTGCGATTTTCTCTGGTTCTTTTATTGCCCTTAGTTTGTCTTATTAAAGACTTGTGAATTAACCCTTTCCCGTGTGAGTTTACTAATCCTCTTTCCTCCCATATTTTCCAAAGTTATGGACTACCCCATACGCATATATGGAATCTGTATAGATGGTTCCAATTTTCCTTTTAACGTCTGTAGGGCTCTAAGGACTGCATATAATTCACAGGCCTGAGCTGACCACAAAAATCCTTAGTTCAGTGAAGGCCTTTTATCCCTCATTTCTCAGATGTTTTATCCTTTTCTCTTTGTGTGACATGTCTGGTCCAACAGATAATCCAGCAGCGGATGTCACCTTCATTGCCATGCAGGAGCATTGTCTTTGTGGTGGTCAGCTTCTCCAAGCCGTAACCCCACAGAAATATTGCAAAAATATAAATATCCATTTATAGTCACTTCAGACGGTTCTATGTCTAATTTCCCTACTGGTTCTGGAGTATACCAAACTTCTGGGTTAATTCTAGCCTCATCTTCTATCGTTAGAGTACATAGATTAACAACCTTTTACTTCCAAATTTATTCTAAACTCCACAATTAAATATCTCGTTAGCAAAATTATATTCTGCTTTAGGTACCAATAAAAAGACCCAATTCCATAAGTGCTAGGTAATTCTGTTTCTACCTGCTTTATAACAGGTACCATAAAAGGTTCCCTTTTGCTCCGATTACTAGTAGCTTTTCCAAGGATACAGAACATCCTCGAGGTAAATATTGAACAGTCGATATTTCTGCGCCAGGGTCTACCAAAAATTCCACTTCCTGACTATGAGGACCCAATTTCAATTTCGTCAACGGGCTCTTTTCTTTCCCGGGTCCCCAGCACATAAAAGCCCTTACCCCCTCAGTCCTTCTTAAACGTTCTCTCATCCTGAATTCTCTTTCTACAGTCTTTCTTCACGTGTTTCTTTTTCTGACAGTAGAAGCATTCTACTGTCCATATATCTCTGGGTCTCATCTGGTTAGGTTAAAGCGCGTTCTCTGCCCGAGGAATATTCCCTCTTTTCCTTCTACGACGGCTATCAGAATTTTTTTGCTTGCTTCTTCTGAGTCTCCTCCTCTCTCCGTACGTATACTTTCTCAGCCTCTCAGTAATTCATCTAGTCCTCTCTCCTGCCAATCCCCCAATTTCTCTAGTTTCCTTTGAATATTCAGGAACTAGCTACAGACTGCGTTTTCAGGAGAGCTTGCCCCAGGGGGGTAGCAGGATCTAATCCTGAATATAACTAACTTTTTGCGTAGTCTCTCTGACCACTCAGAGAGTGGTCACTCACTTCACCTGCAAGCCACCCATGGGTTCAGAGGGCTTACTCTGCCTCTGTCCCATCTTCCAGAGCACTCACACACACAAACTTGCGCCCCTCGGTCGTGACCCACGCCTTCGCGGGCAATGGGAACTGCACTATTAGGGGGTCCACACCCGCTTCGCCCCTACGGGACGTCTCAGTCAGGCATTCTCCGGGATACTCACCCCAACTGAATGGCTTCACGCAAATACTTACTCAATCCTGAGTCTTCGTTCGGGTCTTTGTGCACAAAAATTATGGGGTACTGCAGTTTCTTTTGCTCTCTTACCAAATATAGAGTTTGGAGCTACAGGTATCTGCACAGGAATTACCAAGACCAGGGGCAGTCTGAAGACGGGGCACCCCCCCGGGAGTGGGAATTCCACAGCAGAGTCGCCTGGATCCGAGTCACGGCACCAAATTGTTATAGGCGTGAAGAACAATAAACACCAATCGTTACCAACAGTAGAAGATTTATTGAGCAAGCAATAAACAAGCAAGAAACAGCGCTGGGCAGCCAGGAGTCTCCGCTCCACCAGAGGTGAGCAACGGGGGCCTCCCGATCCTACTTTTTATTGTTTCTTATCTCTGCATTTGTGTTTATCTTTCCCTTCCTGGGCTGCGCTGGCTGTTATGTGGGGGTCGTTCTCTGCCACCTGGTGATGGATTGAGATGAAAAGGGCCGTAGGCCTCTTCAGCTTCGATCAAGCACACTTAAGAGGAGATTTTCACTTATTTTTCTTTTTTCAGTTTCTTAGAAGGTCACTGCTATCTGTTGTTCATTTTCCAGTTGTTAGAACTAAGCGCTGTGGCTTCAATTTGCACAAATTCCAAAGTTCTTAGACAAAACATTTATACATCTCTTTCGAGACTTCTACAAACTACATAGTTTTCAGAAAGCAAAACACTGGAAAACACTGACACATCTGTCTCGATTCGATTTGATTAATAAATACAGCACTGATTTTTATCACAAGGATGATAAGTCTCGCAGGGGGACTCCACGTGGGAGGGATCCCCAAGAAGAGATCCTTTCCTGGCGGTGGTCAGCCCTTAAATGGGGTTTAGGAGAGGTGGAGCCAGGCTCTCCCCCTTCCAATCACACAGGTATATCACCTCCACTTGTGCCACCATGGCTGACTCAGTGCTCACCTCAGCTGACCAGTGTTTCAGGCCGTGATTGAGCAGTTCACATACAGTTAGGGTAGGGTAAGGGTTATTGTTATTCTAACGCTTTGGGTTATGTTTAGGGTTAGGTTTGAGTTTAGGGTTTGGGTTGGGGTTACAGTTAGGGTTATGTTAGGGTTAAGGTTAGAGTTAGGGTAGGGTTACGGTTTCGTTTGTGGTTTGGGTTAGTGTTAGGATTAGTGTTAGGTTTAAAGATGTTTACAGTAAGATTTAGAGTAAGTTTTGGTTATTGGATAGGGTTAGGTGTAAGATAGGATTTAGGGTAAGTGTTAGGGTAAGTGTTAGTGTTACGGTAAGGGCAAAGGTTAGGGCAAGGGATAGGGTTAAAGATTTAGTCTTACAGTAAGTGTTGAAGAAATATTTAGGTAACTTCAGCGGGGTAGGTGAAGATTGGCTTTAGTAATAGGGTTATGTTTAGATTTTGGATTAGTGTTAGGGTAAAGATTTGGCTTAGGGTTTGGGTAAGGATTAGGGTTGGGGTTAGCGTTAGGGTTAGGGTTAAGGTATAAGTCTAGGGTTAGGCTAAGGTTTAGGGTTAGGTTTAATGCTAAGTTTAAATATTTAGTTTTACAGTAAGTGTTAGGGCATGTTTTTGGTTATTGGATAGGTTTAGGTGTATGATTGGATTTAGGGTTTGGTTTAGGGTTTGTGTTAGCTTTTTTTTTGGTGTTAGGGTTTGAGTATGGGTCATGGTTAAAGATTTAGTCTTGCATTGAAACGGAAGGATTCGGGTTATTTCATACGTTTAGATTTAGGGTTACGGAGAGGGTTAATATTTAGGTGAGGGAGAGGGGGAGGGCTAAGTTTTCAGTTCGGTTTGTGTTTGGGATAGGATTAGGGTTAGGGATTGGGTTACGGTTAGGTTTAGGCTAGGGATAGGGTTACGGTTATGGTTAGGATTAGGGTTAAATTTAGGGTTTGGGTTTGTGTTAGAGTTAAGGTTATGATAGGGTTAGGGTTAAGGTTAGGTTTAGATTTAGTGTTAGGGTTAGTGTTAGGTTTATAGATTTAGATTTATAGTAGTTGTTAGGGTTAGTGTTTGAGTTAGTGTTAGGCTTAGTGTTTAGGGTTAGGGTGCAGACTACTTTTGGGGTTAGCGTTAGTGTTACGGTTTAGGTATAATGTTAGGGTTAAGCTAAGATTTAGAGTTATGATGAGTGTGAGTGTTAGGGTTTGGTTTAAGTTTAAGTTTAAATATTTAGTTTTACAGTAAGTGTTAGGGAATGTTTTAGGTTATTGGATAGGGTTAGGTGTATGACTGGATTTAGGGTTTGGATTAGGGTTTGTGTTAGCTTTAGATTTAGTGTTAGGCTAGAGTAAGGGTTCAGGTTAAAGATTTAGTCTTACAGTAAGTGTTAGGGAAGGATTTAAGTTATTTCCTAGGATTATGTCAAGATTGGCTTTAGTAAAAAGGTTATGTTTAGATTTTGGAAAAGGCAGGTTAAGGTTTGGTCTCAGGTTTAAGGTTTGGTTTAAGGTTGCGGTTAGGGTAAGGGTTACGGATAGTGTTAAGGTTTAGGTTAGGGTTAGTCTAGGATAAGGATTAGGATTAGGTTTAGGGTCACAGTTAGGGTAAGGGTTTATGTTAGGTTTAGAGCTTGAGTTAGGGTAAGGATTAGTGTTATGGTGAGGATTATGTTTTGGGTTCGGTTTGGGTTTGGGATAGGGTTAGGGTTTGTTTTACTGTTAGGGTTATGGTAATGTTATGGTTACAGTTATGTTTGGGTGGGGTGTTTGTTATGGAAAGTGTTATGTTTAGGGTTAGGTTTCGGGTTAGGTTTGGGGTTACTGTTACGGGTATGTTACTGTTAATTTTTGGGTTAGGGTTAGGTTACGGGTTAGGATTATTGTTAGGATTATTGTTAAGGTTAGTGTTAGTTTTTCAGATTTAGTTTTTAAGTTTTATGTCATTGTATAGGGTTGGGTGTACAGTTGGATTAAGTGTTAAGGTTAGGGTACGTGGTAGTGTTAGGGTTAAAGAATTAGTCTTACAGTAAGTGTTAGGGAAGGATTTAGGTAACTTCAGCGGCTTTGGTGAAGATTGGCTTTAGTAATCTTTTTATGTTTAGAATTTGGATTTGTGTTGGGGTAAGATTTTGGCATAGGGTTAGGGTTAGGGTAAGGATTAGGGTTGGGGTTAGCGTTAGGATTTGGGTTAAGGTATAGGGTTAAGGTTAGTGTTGGGTTAGGGTTAGGGTTGGATTTAGGGTTAGGGTTAGTGTTGTTTGGATTAGGGTTTGGTTTAGGTTTAGCATTAGGTTTAAGGTTTGGTTTAGGGTTGCGGTTAGGATTAGGGTTACAGTCAGTGTTATGGTTTATTTTAGGGTTATGGTCGTGTTAGGATTAGGTTTAGGTTTAGAATCATGTTTAGGGTTGGGTTTTTTGTTAGGTTTAGAGCTTGAGTTAGGCTTAGGGCTTGAGTTAGGGATAGAATTAGGGTGAAGATTAGGGTTTTGTGTACGTTTTGTGTACGTTTTGGTTTTGGGATATGGTTAGGTTTAGGGTTTGGTTTACTATTAGGGTTAGGGTAGTGTTAAGGTTAGTGTAAGGTTTAGGGTTAAGGTTAGGGTTAGTGTTATTTTTAGCGTTAAGGTTAGTTTTAGGGTTCGAGTTAATGTTGGGGTTAGGGTAAGGTTAAGGTTAGGGTTCGGGTTATGGTTAGAGTTAAGTTTGGAGTTAGTGTTGGGGTTTGGCTTGGTATTTGGGTTTTTAGGGTTAGGGTTAGGATTAGGGTTAGGTTTAATGTTAGGGTTAGGTATAGAGTTAGGGTTAGTATTAGGTTAGGGCTAGGGTTATGACTTGGGTTAGGGTTAGGCTTAGGCTTTGGGTTAGTTTTAGGTTTACAGTTTGGGTTAGGATACGGTTTGGCGTTGGGGTTGGGATTTGGGTTGGGATTGGTGTTGGGGTTAGGTTTAGGGCTAGGGTTATGGCTTGGGTTAGGGTTAGGCTTAGGTTTAGGGTTAGGGTTAGGTTTAGTGTTTGGGTTAGGATTAGTATAAGGTTAGGGATAGGGTTCTGGCTTGGGTTAAGTGTTAGGGCTGGTGTTGGGATAGCTGTTGGGATTGGGTTAGGGTTAGGGTTAGGGTTTGGCATAGGTTTAGCTTAATTTATAGGGTAATTGTTATGTATAGAGTTAGTACTAGGTTTAAAGAATAGAGGTAGTGTCAAATTTTTTTTTGTAGTGTAGGGTAAGTTTGAGCGTTAGGGTGAAAGAAGGGTTAAACCCTGGATTGGTTTTGTGATTGGTCAAGGTTAAAAAAAAATAGGAATAGTGTTTTGGACACGTTTACTGCTTGTATTTGGACTAGGGATAGACTTCGAGTTTAGTTGTTTTTTTAGTCCTAGTAAAAGAGATAGGGGTATGATATGCTATAGTGCTCGGTTTAGACTTTTTTTTTGTTGTAGTGTTTGGGTTAGGGTGTTAGTGTTATGGTTATAGCTAAGGTTACGTTTATGGTAAGGGTTAGGGTTTGGGATGGATTTTATGTTAGGGTTAGGATTTGATTTAATATTTGCGTAAGAAACAGGGTTTGTTTGCGTTTTATGAATAGATTTAGGATTAGGATTAGTTGGAATGTTATTGTTACTGTTAAAAACAATTTTGGGTGTGGGCAAATACTGAGCTTGAAATCGGCATAATATAGAACATGACATTTTATTCCACTTGAGATAAAGCTCTGCGTAAGTGTTGTTCATTAAACACGCAATAAATCCGTCGCTGTACTCATTTCTCTTGTTTTAAAAATCGCACACGATCAGTCAAAGAAAAGAAGCTATCATGGAATGTAAAAGATCCTGACAACTAATTTTAAACATATTTCAACTTTACATTACAAAGTAGTACTGACGAATTTTATATTATTCCACAAAATTTATAGATGTTTTTTGAGTGGTATAAAAACTTATCTAATTTCTTCAACTAAATTCAACTTATCTAATTTCTTCAACTAATATCTAATTTCTTCAACTGCGAGTCAGAATCGGCTACAGTGCACGGCAGCCGGCTGATTCGCGTCTTTATTCAGCGGCTCAAGGTGCCAAAAAAGCTACTGATGCGTTTGGAGCTGAATCCGCGGTTAAGAGCGATTCGAGTGTGACGTTCGTTGCCAACTCTGCTCAGTTTCGTCTGGGCTCATCTTCGATGCTCCGGTGATGAAGTTTATTAGGGAAATATTCGATCCGGTGGGACAGACACGAGAATCGGCGAGATGGGCCATACTCACAATTCGCTTCTACATTGCTAGGATCCCAAGTGCATTTAGTTTCAGAAAAGGAATCAGTAATGTCTGTGTGCATGAAAAATAAACGGGGAGAGAAGATGTTCCAGGGAGAAAAGAAATAGATATCAAAAACGATCAGAAAAAAAGTATGAAAACTTGGACGGAAAGGAACGTCTGATGCAGATATATATAGCAGACGGCAGCAGAGCAGAAAGGGAACAGAATCTTTCCCCCACATTAACATCAGTGTTCTCCCTATCTCTATCGACAACGCCAGGAACGGATTCTGTCATAAGGGAAATCACTGTTATGTTGGAATCAGATCGTAGCAGGCTGCGGCTTAAAGCCGCTCTTCAGCGCACGGCAGCCGGCTGATTCGCGTCTTTCTTCAGCGGCTCAAGCAGCAGAAACCGCGTTTGATAAGTTTCAGGTGGAATCCAAGAGCGATTGGAGTGTGACGTTCTTTGCCGATTTGGCTGTTTCGTACGGGCTCATCTTCGATGCTCCGGTGATGAAGTTTGTTTGGGAAATATTCGAACCGTTGGGACAGACACCAGAATCTGCGAGATGAGCTAGCTTTACTCAAATTTGGCATCTACATTGCTACGATCAGAAGAGCATACAATTTTTGGAAAGGAATCAGTAATGTCCGTGTGATTGAAAAATAAACAGGGAGAGACGTTGATTCAGTGGTGAAAAAAAAAGACATCAAGAAATTTCAGAAAAAAAGAATGAATACGTTGGCGGAAAGGAACGTCTGATGCAGACATACATAACAGACAGCAGCAGAGCAGAAAGGGAACAGAATCTTTCCCAACACTAGCATCGGGGTCCTCCCCATCTCTATCGACAACGCCAGGAAGGGAGTCTGTCATACGGGAAATAATTGTTATGTTGGAATCAGATCGCAGCCGGCTGAGATTTAAAGCCGCTCTTTAGCTCACGGCAGCCGGCACATTCGCGTCTTTCCTCAGCGGCTCAAGCAGCAGAAACCGCGATTGATGCGTTTCAAGCGTAATCCGCGGTTAAGAGCGATTCGAGTGAGACGTTCTTACAGATTCGACTCAGTTTCGTACATATAAGATGCTCCGGTGATGAAATTTGTTGAAAAACATTCGTTCCGGTTCGGCATACACCTGAATCTGCGAGAGGAGCCAGCTTCAGTCACAATTCGCCTTTACTAACCTCAGAAGAGCATACAGTTTTGGGGAAAGAATCAGTAATGTCCGTGTGTATGAAATGGAAATATTGAGATAAGTTGTGTTTCTGAGGAAACTAAAATGTCATCAAGAAATGTTAAACTAAAACTGTTAAAATGTGTACTGAAATGAAGGTCTAATGCTATCATTCCTTGAAAATGCTTGCTGAGCCTGCAGAGAAAAGAAAATTCCCCCTCACTAACATAGGGGTGTTATACAGCCCAGGAGTCTGTTATAATTTTATAAACTGTGTAATGTTGGAATCAGACCTCATCTGGCAGTGGAGATAAGCCGCTAGAAGACACAAATTTTTTCAAGCTTTTTCAACGGTTATGAGCTATTACAGACAGACTTTCACTCGAGATTCGAGTGTGATGCTCGTTGCCGATTCGGCTCAGTTACGTACGGGCTCGTCTTCGATGTACCGGTTATGAAGTTTGTTGGAGAATATTTGCATCGGATCGACAGACATCAGAATCTGCGAGAGGGGCCAGCTTAGGGATAGGGTTAGATTTAGGGTTACCTTGAGGGTTTATGGTTAGGTTTATGGGTATGGTTAGTGCTACGTTTAGGGTTAGGATTAGGGTTAGGGTTAGTGCTTGTGGTTGGTTTTGGGGTAGCGTTAGCGTTAGAGTTGGGGGTTACATTTATGGTTTTGGGTTGGGGTTGCGGTTGCGATTGGTGTTAGTGTTAAGGATAGGGTTAGGTTTAGTGTTAAGGGTTAGGGTTTTGGGTTAGAGTTTGGTTTTGGGTCAGGATTAGGGTTAGGGTTAGGCTTAGGGTTAGCGTAAGGCTTCAGGTTTAGGGTCATAAATTAGGGTTAGGGTTACGGTCATAGATTAGGGTTAGGTTTACAGTTAGGGTTAATGTTATGTTTGGGGTTAGGTTTTAGGGTTGGGGTTGTGTTTGTTGTTGCGTTTGGGGTTGGTGTTGCAGTTTGGATTAGGGTTGTGGTTAGGGCCTGTGCTTGTGTTTGGTTTAGGAGTAGGGGTAGTGGTAGGAGTAAGGTTAGTTTCGGTTTAGGGTTAGGATTAGGGTTCGAGTTAGGGTTAAAGTAACAGTTTAGGGTTAGATTTAGGGTTAGGGTAGTGGTTAGTTGTAGGGGTTAGGGGATAGTTTTGGGACTAGGTTTGGGGTTGGGATTAGGTTTGGGTTTAGTGTTAGGTTAGTGTTAGGTTTATGATATGGTTTAGGGTTAGAATGTAGGGTTACGTTTAGGTTTATGGTAAGGGTTTTGGGGTAGGTGTTGAGGTTGGAGTTAGGGTTAGGTTTTGTTTTAAGGTTATGGTTAGGGTTAGGTTTAGGTATAGGGTTTGGGTTAGGGTTTGGGTTAGGGTTTTGGGTTTATCGTTGGTAATGGGGTTGGTGTTAGGATTGGGGTTAGGGTTAGGTTTAGGGTTTGGGTTAGTTAGTGGTAGGGTTAGGGTTAGTGTTGGGGTAATTTTTGGGTTTAGTTTTAGGGTTATGTTTAGGGTATACGGCTAGGGTTTAGGGATAGATGTTAGGCTGGGGGAAAGATTCTGTTCCCTTTCTGCTCTGCTACGGTCGGCAATATATGTCTGCCTCAAACAATATTTTCGGTCCACGTATTCATTTTTTTTTTTGAAATTTCTTGATTTCATTTTCTTTCTCCACTGAATCATCGTATCTCCCCTTTTATTTTTCATACACACGGATATTACTGATTACTTTTCCGAAATTGAATACTCTTTGAGCGTATATCAGAATAGAAGCGAAATTTGAGTGAAGCTGTCTTCTCTCGCAGAATCTGGTGTCTGTTCATCCCGGTTCGAATATTTCCTCAGTAAAATTCATCACCAGAGCATCGAAGATGAGCCCAGACGAATCTGAGCCGAATCGGCAACGAACGTCAAACTCGAATCTCTCTTAACCGCGGAATCCGCTTGATACGCATCAATCGTGTTTTCTGATGCTTCAGCCGCTGAAGAAAGACGCGAATAAGCCTGCTGCTCTGCACTGTAGCCGATTCTGACCTGCTAAGCTGAATAAATTAGAGAAGTTTTTATAGCACTCAAAAAACATCTATAAACTTCCTGGAATAGTATTTTTAATTATTATTTAACATTGAACATTTTAAAATTTGTCAGTACTACTTTGTAATGTTGAATAAATTTGAAATATGTTTAAAATTAGTTGTCAGGATCTTATACATTCCATGATAGCTTCTTTCTTTGACTGATCGCGTGCAATTTTTAAAACAAGAGAAATGAGTACAGCCACGGATGTATTGCATGTGTGAGTAATGAACAACACTTATGCAGAGCTTTATCTCAAGCAGAAAAACAAAATGTCATGTTTTATAATATGTCAATTGGCAGCTCAGTATTTGCCCACACCCAAAATTGATTTTAACAATATCAATAACATTCCAACTAACTCTAATCCTAAATCTATTCATAAAATGCAAACAAACCCTGTTTCTTACGCAAATATTAAATCAAATCCTAACCCTAACATAAAATCAGCCCAAACCCTATCTCTTACCATAAACGTAACCATAATTTTAACACCCTAATCCAAACACTACAACAAACCAAAACTCTAAACCGAGCACTATAGCTGATCATACGATAGACCCTATCCCTTTCTCTAAGACTAAAAACCAATTAAACTCGAAGTCTATCCCTATGCCAAATCGAAGCACTAAACGTGTTCAAAACACTATTCCTATTCCTATTTTTGGACCTTATCCAATCACAAAACAAATCCAAGGCTTAACCCTTCACCCTAACGCTCATACCCTACACCACAATTAACAAAAAATTTAACACTACCTCTATTCTTTAAACCTAGCACTAACCCTATACCTATTACCCTTAAATTAACTAACCCTAAGCCCAGCCCTAATGCTAACCCTAACTCTAAACATAACCCTAACTTTAACCTTGACCTTAACCCCAACACCAACCCCAAACCCAACACAAACCCCAGCTGTTATCCGTAGCTCAACCACAAGCCAAAAGCAAAAACCTAACCCCGTAATCCGAACCCTAAACCTAACCCTAACCAATCCCAACAACTATCCAAACAACAACCCCACCCTATCACTAACACCAACAACCCAAACCCAAACAATACCTAAAAACTAACGCTAACTCTAACCCCAACCCAAACCCCAACCAAAATCCCAACCCCAACATTAATCCTAACCCTAAACCTAAACGTAATCCTAACCCTAACCAAAACCCTAAGCCTAAGCCTAAGCCTAAACCTAAACCAAGCCATAACCCTAAACCTAACCTAACCATTAACCCTAACACTATCACTAAGCCTACCACAACCCCAATTCCTACCCCAAACCCAAACCCGAGACCAACAAAAACACCTTAACCCTAACCCTAAAATATAACCATAAACCCTAAACCTGAACCCTAAACCTAACCATGAGCCTAAATCTAACTCTAATCCTGAACCTATCCATAACACCAACACAATCCCCAACCCCAAACCCAAAACAAAACCCATAAACCCTAACACTAACCCAACCCAAACCCTAACCTTCAACATTACACTAAATCGTAACCCTAACCCTAACCCTAAACCCTAACCCTAACACTAACCCTTACACTAAACCCTAACCCTAAGCCAAAGCCTAAGCCTAACCCTAAGCCTAACCCTAACCCTAACACTTACCTTAACACTAATCCTAACCTTAACCCTAAACCTAACACTAAACCTAACCCTAACCTTAACCCTAACCCTATCTCTAACACTTCGCTAACACTAACACTACCCTAACCCTACCCTAACCCTAACCCTAAACCTAACCATAACACTAACACTAAACCTTACACTAAACCCTAACCCTAAGCCTAAGCCTAAGCCTAACCCTAAGCCTAACCCTAAGCCTAACACTTAACACTAACCATAACCTTAACCCTAAACCTAACACTAAACCTAACCCTAACCTTAACCCTAACCCTATCTCTAACACTTCGCTAACACTAACACTACCCTAACCCTACCCTAACCCTAACCCTAAACCTAAACATAACACTAACACTAACCCTAAACCCTAACCCTAACACTAACCCTAACCCTAAACCCTAACCCTAAGCCTAAGCCTGTGAGAAAGTAATCTTTTTGTTCGCGGTAAGAGGGAAGAAACCTGTAAATAAGTAACTGTAGTTTGTGATTTAGCATGTAACGTATAAAGAAGCCTAGCTTGCGAAAACACAAAACTTGCACAAAAACCGGGAGCTAGCCTAAACACGCTCAAGCGCTCAAGGACTAGTGATTATGCAATTAACCAATGAGATTTGTTCATATGAATAACATGTAAGAAAAGGAAAAACCACCAGACAAGGTCAAGAGGAGGATATGGAGGAAAATTACTTACTTCAACCCATACGACCACCGGGAGGCAGAAGAAGACCCCCTAACTAACAACTGGATCAAGGACACGTATACGGAAGAGGGACTGTATAAAAGGATCGGGTATTGGTTCAATTGTTGCGACAGTTGGTGGAACGCAGAGTCCCCTGTCGCCCAGCGCTGCATTGCCTCTTTGATCTTTGCTCAATTTGATTAATAAAATCAAAGTTGAATTTTTGATTCCTAGTAAGTTGAATCTATTTATAACAAGCCTAAACCTAACCCTAACCCTAACCCTATACCTAAACCCTAACCCTAACCCTAACCCTAACCCTAACCGTAACTCTAACCTTAACCCTAACCCTAACCCTAACCCTAACCCTAAACCCTAACCCTAATCCTAATCCTAACCCTAACCCTAACACTAACCCTAAACCTAAACGTAAATCCTAACCATAACCCTACCTCTTACCCTAACCCTAACCCTATCCCTAACCCTACTCTAACCCTAAGCCTAACCCTACCCTAACCCTACCCCTAACCCTACCTTAACCCTAACCCTAACCCTAAACCTAACCCTAGCCCTAACACTAACCCTACCCTAACGCTACCCTAACTTCTTCCTTGTCGAGGAAGAACTTCTTCCTTGTCGAATTTGTTTAAGCCCTTCCATTATTTGGTGCCAAGCAGGTAGAAGTTTGGCAGCCGTTCTGTCTTTAGTAATAGAAGCCTCCCAGAGTTTTGTGCCAATTTTGTCCCAGAGTTCTCCATCAAGAGAGAACCCAGTTTTCGGAAATTCGGGGACATTTTTGCTTATCCATTTAAGAAAAGTAGCTAGTTCCGAATTAGATACAGGCTGATCCTGGAAGTTTAAAACTAATCGTAGTACTTCGAGATTTACTTGTTGCTTCTTCGTT
This sequence comes from Cyrtonyx montezumae, assembly GCF_038088225.1. Classification (NCBI taxonomy): domain Eukaryota; kingdom Metazoa; phylum Chordata; class Aves; order Galliformes; family Odontophoridae; genus Cyrtonyx; species Cyrtonyx montezumae. Next base: position 16,630,811 of record NW_027071903.1, read on the forward strand.
AGTGAACTCCCCATAATTCCCGACTGCTCACCTTCTGTCCTGCAGAACGGTGCGGGCGAGCGCGAAACAATCTCTCTGAAGTTCAGTCGGGCGACGCTGCCGGACCGGGCTCGCTCAGCCGCGGCTTGACTTACACCAAGCAGTGGGTGCCATTACAGTGTCTCGGGCACGGACTCAGATGTGAACGATCCAAATCGTTTATTACAGGTTTTAATATCCCTTATATACTTTCACAATTTCTCTATTGTAACTTTCCCACCCGCCTTTACATATCAACAATGTAACTTCCCAAAACAGTCCTTAATAGTGCATAAAGGCGATGATCCAGTCAGGGCTGAGAATCTTCCCAAGCCATGGACTCTTCCTCATATAACGGCCTGCCATCACCCAGCTTACTTGAACTTGTTTTCCTCTTCTTCTGGAAGTGTCCTTGGTTCTCAGCCTTCCTTTCTCAAGCTGTTTATCCGTTTACACAGCTGCAGCTCTAAATATATTTTCTGTATTCCCACACTAACCCTAACTCTAACACTAACACTAACACTAAACCTAACCCTAAACCTAACACTAACCCTAACCCTATCATAAACTTAACCCTAACCCTAACAAGAAACATAAATCTAATCCTAACACTAAACATAACCCTAACCCTTGCCCTAATTCTAACCCTAACCCTAACCCTAACCCTAACCCTAACCCTAACCCTAACCCTAACCCTAACCCTAACCTTAACCCTAACCCTAACCCTAACCCTACCCTAACGCTAACCCTAACCCTAACACTAAAACTAACCCTATCCTTAATACTAACACAAAACCCAACCCCAACCCCAACCACAACCCAAACCCATACCTGTAACGTATAATTCAAACATTTACCCTAACCCTACCCTTCCCCAAAAGCAACAACAAGCACAAATCCTTTACATAATCCGAACCCTTACTCTATACCATAACGCTATAACCCTAACCCTAACCCTAACCTAACCCAATCCCTAACCCTAACCCTAACCTTAACCCTATCCTAACCATAACCCTAACACTAACTTTAACCCTAACCCTAACACTAACCCTAACCCTAATCTTAACCCTAATCCTAACTCTAACCCTACCCTAACCCTAATCTTACACTAACACTAACCCTAACCCTAACACTAAACGTAAACCTAACCCTAATCCGAACCCTAACCCTTTGTCCTAACGTTTAGGACAATTGTCCTAACATTGTCCTAAACCTAAACCTATCCTAACCCTAACCCTAAACCTAACCCTAACACTAACACTTACCCTAACCCTAACCCTAACCCTAACATACCCTAACCCTACCCTAACTCTAACCCTAAACCTAACCCTAATCCTAACCCTAACCCTAACACTAACTCTAACCCTAACCCTAAACCTATCCCTAACCATAACCCTAACCCTAACCCTAACCCTAACCCAAAACATAACCATACCCTAACCGTAATCCTAACCCTAACACTATCCCTAAACCTTACCCTAACCCTAACCTTAACCCTAACCATAATGCTACCCCTCACCCTAACCCTAACCCTAACCCTAACCCTAACCCTAACCCTAAAACCTAGCCCCATGCTCTAATCATAACCGTAAAACTAAACCTAAAAATAACCCCAGTCCTAACCCTAACCCTACCACTATCTAACCCGAAACCTAAACCTAACCCCTAACTCTAATCCTAATCCTAACACCAACCCCATCTCTAACGGTAACCCCAAAACCCTTACCCTAACCCTAGACATAAATTTAAAACAAAACCAAACCCTAACCCCAACCTCAACACTAACCCCAAAGCCCTAACCATAAACCTAATACCTAACCCTACATTCTAACCCTAACCCTTACCATAGCACTTACACTAACCCAACACCAAACCCAAACCTAATCCCAACCCCAACTCTAACCGCAAACCTATACCCTAACCCCTACAACTAACACTAACTCTAACCCTAAATCTAACCCTAAACCGTTATTTTAACCCTAAATCAAACCCTAATAGAAACCCTAAACCGAAAGTAACCCTACTACTACCACTACCCCTACTCACAATAAAACACAACCACATACCCTAACCCTAAACCAAACTCCAACACAAACCCCAAAAGCAACAACAAAACAAACCCAACCCTAAAACCTAACTTTAACCTTAAACATAACAATAATAATAATAACCAAACAATAACCCTAACCCTAATATATGACAAAAACCTGAAACCTTACCCTAAACTTAAGCCAAACCCTTACTCGTATCCTAACCTATAACCAAACTCTAAACGAAATCCAAACCCTAACCCAAACACTAAACCTAACCCTATCCTTAACACTAACACGAACCCCAACCCCCAACCGCAACCCCAACCCAAACCCATGCCTGTAATCCCTAATCCTAAACTTAACCCAAACTCTAACCCTTCCCCAAAAGCAAACACAAGCAAAAACCCTTAACGTAAACAGAAACCTTACCCTATACCATAACGCTATAAACCTAACCCTAACACTAACCCTACCCTAACCCTAAACCTAACCCTAACCCTAACCCTAACCCTAACCCTAACTCTAAACTTAACCCTAACCTTAACACTAACCCTAACCATAAACAAACCCTAACATTCACCCTAACCCTAACACTAACCCTACCCTAACGCTATCCTAATCCTAACCCTAACACTAACCCTAAATAAAAATCTAAATCTAACCCTAACCCGAGCCCTAATCCTAACCCTAACCCTAACACTTACCCTAACACTAACCCTAACCCTAACCCTAAACCTAACCCTAGCCCTAACACTAACCCTAACCCAAACACTAACCCTAAATAAAAATCTAAACCTAACCCGAACCCTAATCCTAAACCTACCCCTAACACTTACCCTAACACTAACCCTACCCTTAACCCTAACCCTAACACTTCGCTAACAATACCCTATCCCTAACCCTAACCCTACCCTAACCCTAACCCTAACACTACCCTAACCCTAACCCTAAACCTAACCATAACACTAACACTAACCCTAAACCCTAACCCTAACACTAACCCTTACCCTAAACCCTAACCCTAAGCCTAAGCCTAAGCCTAACCCTAAGCCTAACCCTAACACTTTCCCTAACACTAAACCTAACCTTAACCCTAAACCTAACACCAAACCTAACCCTAACTTTAACTCTAACCCTATCTCTAACACTTCGCTAACACTAACACTACCCTAACCCTAACCCTAACCCTTACCCTACCCTAACCCTAACCCTAAACCTAACCATAACACTAAACCCTAACCCTAACACTAACCCTAACCCTAAACCCTAACCCTAAGCCTAAGCCTGTGAGAAAGTAATCTTTTTGTTCGCGGTAAGAGGGAAGAAACCTGTAAATAAGTAACTGTAGTTTGTGATTTAGCATGTAACGTATAAAGAAGCTTAGCTTGCGAAAACACTTGCCAAAAAGGATAGACACTACTATAAAGAAGCCTAGCTTGCGAAAACACAAAACTTGCACAAAAACCGGGAGCTAGCCTAAACACGCTCAAGCGCTCAAGGACTAGTGATTATGCAATTAACCAATGAGATTTGTTCATATGAATAACATATAAGAAAAGGAAAAACCACCAGACAAGGTCAAGAGGAAGATATGGAGGAAAATTACTTACTTCAACCCATACGACCACCGGGAGGCAGAAGAAGACCCCCTAACTAACAACTGGATCAAGGACACGTATACGGAAGACGGACTGTATAAAAGGATCGGGTATTGGTTCAATTGTTGCGACAGTTGGTGGAACGCAGAGTCCCCTGTCGCCCAGCGCTGCATTGCCTCTTTGCTCTTTGCTCAATTTGATTAATAAAATCAAAGTTGAATTTTTGATTCCTAGTAAGTTGAATCTATTTATAACAAGCCAAAGCCTAACCCTAAGCCTAACCCTAACCCTAACCCTAAACCTAAACCCTAACCCTAACCCTAACCCTAACCCTAACCCTACTCTAACCCTAACACTAACTCTAACCCTAACCCTAACCCTAAACCCTAACCCTAACCCTAACCCTAACCCTAATCCTAATCCTAACCCTAACACTAACCCTAAACCTAAATGTAAATCCTAACCATAACCCTACCTCTTACCCTAACCCTAACCCTATCCCTAACCCTACTCTAACCCTAACCCTAACCCTAACATACCCTAACCCGAACCCTACCCTAACCATAACTCTAAACCTAAACATAACCCTAACCCTACCCTTACTCTAACCCTACCTTAACCCTAACACTAATCCTAACACAAACCCTAACCCTAACCTAACCCTAACATTAACTCTAACCCTACCCTAACCCAAACCCTAATCCTAACCCTAACCCTAACCCTACTCTAACCCTAACACTAACTCTAACCCTAACCCTAACCCTAAACCCTAACCCTAATCCTAACCCTAACCTTAACCCTAACCTGAACCAACTCTAACCCTACCCAAACCCTAACCCTAACCTAACCCAATCCCTAACCCTAACCCTAACCCTATCCTAACCATAACCCTAACACTAACTTTAACCCTAACCCTAACACTAACCCTAACCCTAACCCTTACCCTACCCTAACCCTAACATTGTCCTAAACCTATCCTAACCCTAAACCTATCCCTAACCATTAACCTAACCCTATCCGTAACACTAACCCTAACCCTAAACCTAACCATAACCCTAACCCTAACCCTAACCTAACCCTAACCCTAACCCTAACCCTAACCTTAACCCTAACCCTAACCCTAACATTTCGCTAACACTAACACTACCCTATCCCTAACCCTAACCCTAACACTCCCTAAACCCTAACCTTAACACTAACCCTAATCCTAACCCTAACACTAACCCTAAACCTAAACCTAAGTAACCCTAAGTCTTACCCTAACCCTAACCGTAACCCTACCCTTAACCCTAAGCCAAGATCATACCCAAGACTAATCTAAAATCTAAACATAATATTATTACTATAGCCAAACTTCACCTAACCCTATGAAATAACCTAAATCCTTCCCTAACACTTACTGTGTAAGACTAAATCTTTAACCCTAACCCTAACACTAATTCTTAAGCTAACACAATCCCTAAACAAAACCCTAAACCCAATCATACATCCTACCCTTTCCAATAGCATGAAACACTCCCTTACACTTACTGTAAAAGTAAATCTTTATACTTAACCTTAAACTTAACCCTAACCCTCACCCTCACCTTAACCCTTAAGGCTACGGTTTAGGGATAGGATTATGCTTAGGATTTGTGGTTGGGTTTGGGGTAGGTGTAGTGCCAGTGTAAGGATTAGGGTTATGGTATAGGGTATGTGATTAAGGTTAGGGTTATTTTTGGGGTTAGGGTTAGCATTAGGATTTGTGCTTGCGGTTGCTTTTGGGGAAGGGTTAGGGTTAGGGTGAAGGTTAGGTTTAGGTGTGACGGCTATGGGTTAGTCCTTGTGGTTGGTTTTGGGGAAGGAGTAGGGTTAGGGGTTACAGGTAAGGATTTGGGTTGGGGTTGCGGTTGGGATTGGTGTTAGTGTTAAGGTTAGGGTTAGAGTTAGCGTAAGGCTTCAGGTTTAGGGTCATAGATTAGGGTTAGGGTTTCGGTCATAGATTAGGATTAGTCTTAGGTTTAGTGTTAAGGTTAATATTAGGTTTGGGGTTAGGTTTTAGGGTTGGGGTTGTGTTTGTTGTTGCGTTTGGGGTTGGTGTTGGAGTTTGGGTAGGGGTTAGGGTTAGGGCTTGTGGTTGTGTTTGGTTTAGGAGAAGGGGTAGTGGTAGGAGTAGGGTTAGTTTCGGTTTAGGGTTAGGATTAGGGTTCGATTTAGGGTTAAAGTAACGGTTTAGGGTTAGGGTTAGTTGTAGGGGTTAGGGGATAGGTTTGGGGTTAGGTTTGGGGTTGGGATTAGGTTTGGGTTTGGCATTGGGTTAGTGTCAGGGTTATGGTAAGGTTTAGGGTTAAATGTAGGGTTACGGTTAGGTTTATGGTTAGGGCTTTGGGGTTAGTGTTGAGGTTGGGGTTAGGGTTAGGGTTAGGGTTAGGTTTTATTTTAAGGTTATGGTTAGGATTAGGGCTAGGTTTAGGTTTAGGGTTAGGGTTAGGGTTTCAGGGTTACCGTTGGAGATGGGGTTGGTGTTAGGATTAGGGTTAGGGTTAGATTTAGGGTTCAGGTTTGTTGTCAGGTTTGTGGTAGGATTAGGGTTAGGGTTGGGGTTATTTTTTGGTTTAGTTTTAGGGTTATGTTTAGGGTATAGGGCTAGGGTTTACGGTTAGGTTTAGTTTTAGGGTTAGTGTTTGAGTTTGGTTCTAGGGTTAAGGGTTAGTTTGGGGTTTTGGTCAGGGTTAGGGTTTCGGTTAGGATAAGGGTAAGGTTATGGGTTAAGGTTAGGGTTAGGGATAGGGTTTAGGTGGCTGTTTGGGGTTGGGGTTGGGATTGTTTATAAAGGATATGGTTATGGTATAGGTTAGGGTTATGATTACGCTTAGGGTAAGGATTAAGTTTTGGGTTCGGTTTGGGTTTGGGATAGGGTTAGGATTAGTTTTAGGGTTAAGGTTAGGGTTTGTGTTAGCGTTAAGGTTAGGTTTAGGTTTAGTGTTAGGTATATAGTTTTAGATTTACAGTAGTTGTTAGGGTTAGGGCTTGAGTTCTAGAACTTAGCCCCCCCTTTAATCTATGTTTTTTATTTATTTAATTTATTTATTTATTTATTTCCATAGCCAATCTGAATTAAGTGAGAACGTTCTGAATCCAGTGAGTACTTACAATCTGAATTCAGTGAGCACTTTCAGTATGGCTTCGTGAGGCCTCCTAGATTAGGAGACAAAGGTCAAGGTGATTTCAACTCGGAGGTCATTTTCATAGCCCCACTGCTGTACACCTCTGCCTCCCTCGCCTACTCTTTTGCTTAGAGCAGCGGGGTGTATGATCTTCTCGGCAGCAGTCGTATTCTTCAGGGGAACCTCCTTTTTCCTTGCCTTATTTGTCTCCCCATTCTCTATCTGTAATTCCTTTTTTAAATTTTAGCCTCTTGATTGCTCACAAAACTATCTCCAATTATCTTAAAAGGTATTCATAGAAGAGTGAGTTCACCAATATTCATCATATACAATGCACAATACATATACAATACACATATAAAGCATGCGATGAAATGACTGAGTTATATCTGTTAAAGGAAAAACAACAGTTTTACATTTTTCTTAGAGTGATTTTTAGATTATCCAAAGTCTTGGACACCTTCCACTGGGGTTCTGTGTCATGGATTGATCCTTACACTCGGCTCGCATGGGTCCATCCATGCTCAGCTGTCTGGATCGCTGTTTCTGTTGTTAATAAAACAAGAAAAGGTTCCTCCCATCGAGGAGTTAGAGACGACTCTTTCCATGTTTTAATTAAAACCTTATTTCCTGGACTGATTTGGTGTATTGCCATATCTAGTGGGGGCCGTTGTACCACCAGACCTTTCTTTCTCTTGTATAGTGAAGCTTTTAGCCTCTCTCTTTTTTTTTTTTTTTTTTTTTCAGAGACTATCAGCTTGTATTTCCTTTAGGATCAATAAGGCCGCTGAATTATTTCTCCTTATTTGAGCCAACATGTACTACTGCGATTTTCTCTGGTTCTTTTATTGCCCTTAGTTTGTCTTATTAAAGACTTGTGAATTAACCCTTTCCCGTGTGAGTTTACTAATCCTCTTTCCTCCCATATTTTCCAAAGTTATGGACTACCCCATACGCATATATGGAATCTGTATAGATGGTTCCAATTTTCCTTTTAACGTCTGTAGGGCTCTAAGGACTGCATATAATTCACAGGCCTGAGCTGACCACAAAAATCCTTAGTTCAGTGAAGGCCTTTTATCCCTCATTTCTCAGATGTTTTATCCTTTTCTCTTTGTGTGACATGTCTGGTCCAACAGATAATCCAGCAGCGGATGTCACCTTCATTGCCATGCAGGAGCATTGTCTTTGTGGTGGTCAGCTTCTCCAAGCCGTAACCCCACAGAAATATTGCAAAAATATAAATATCCATTTATAGTCACTTCAGACGGTTCTATGTCTAATTTCCCTACTGGTTCTGGAGTATACCAAACTTCTGGGTTAATTCTAGCCTCATCTTCTATCGTTAGAGTACATAGATTAACAACCTTTTACTTCCAAATTTATTCTAAACTCCACAATTAAATATCTCGTTAGCAAAATTATATTCTGCTTTAGGTACCAATAAAAAGACCCAATTCCATAAGTGCTAGGTAATTCTGTTTCTACCTGCTTTATAACAGGTACCATAAAAGGTTCCCTTTTGCTCCGATTACTAGTAGCTTTTCCAAGGATACAGAACATCCTCGAGGTAAATATTGAACAGTCGATATTTCTGCGCCAGGGTCTACCAAAAATTCCACTTCCTGACTATGAGGACCCAATTTCAATTTCGTCAACGGGCTCTTTTCTTTCCCGGGTCCCCAGCACATAAAAGCCCTTACCCCCTCAGTCCTTCTTAAACGTTCTCTCATCCTGAATTCTCTTTCTACAGTCTTTCTTCACGTGTTTCTTTTTCTGACAGTAGAAGCATTCTACTGTCCATATATCTCTGGGTCTCATCTGGTTAGGTTAAAGCGCGTTCTCTGCCCGAGGAATATTCCCTCTTTTCCTTCTACGACGGCTATCAGAATTTTTTTGCTTGCTTCTTCTGAGTCTCCTCCTCTCTCCGTACGTATACTTTCTCAGCCTCTCAGTAATTCATCTAGTCCTCTCTCCTGCCAATCCCCCAATTTCTCTAGTTTCCTTTGAATATTCAGGAACTAGCTACAGACTGCGTTTTCAGGAGAGCTTGCCCCAGGGGGGTAGCAGGATCTAATCCTGAATATAACTAACTTTTTGCGTAGTCTCTCTGACCACTCAGAGAGTGGTCACTCACTTCACCTGCAAGCCACCCATGGGTTCAGAGGGCTTACTCTGCCTCTGTCCCATCTTCCAGAGCACTCACACACACAAACTTGCGCCCCTCGGTCGTGACCCACGCCTTCGCGGGCAATGGGAACTGCACTATTAGGGGGTCCACACCCGCTTCGCCCCTACGGGACGTCTCAGTCAGGCATTCTCCGGGATACTCACCCCAACTGAATGGCTTCACGCAAATACTTACTCAATCCTGAGTCTTCGTTCGGGTCTTTGTGCACAAAAATTATGGGGTACTGCAGTTTCTTTTGCTCTCTTACCAAATATAGAGTTTGGAGCTACAGGTATCTGCACAGGAATTACCAAGACCAGGGGCAGTCTGAAGACGGGGCACCCCCCCGGGAGTGGGAATTCCACAGCAGAGTCGCCTGGATCCGAGTCACGGCACCAAATTGTTATAGGCGTGAAGAACAATAAACACCAATCGTTACCAACAGTAGAAGATTTATTGAGCAAGCAATAAACAAGCAAGAAACAGCGCTGGGCAGCCAGGAGTCTCCGCTCCACCAGAGGTGAGCAACGGGGGCCTCCCGATCCTACTTTTTATTGTTTCTTATCTCTGCATTTGTGTTTATCTTTCCCTTCCTGGGCTGCGCTGGCTGTTATGTGGGGGTCGTTCTCTGCCACCTGGTGATGGATTGAGATGAAAAGGGCCGTAGGCCTCTTCAGCTTCGATCAAGCACACTTAAGAGGAGATTTTCACTTATTTTTCTTTTTTCAGTTTCTTAGAAGGTCACTGCTATCTGTTGTTCATTTTCCAGTTGTTAGAACTAAGCGCTGTGGCTTCAATTTGCACAAATTCCAAAGTTCTTAGACAAAACATTTATACATCTCTTTCGAGACTTCTACAAACTACATAGTTTTCAGAAAGCAAAACACTGGAAAACACTGACACATCTGTCTCGATTCGATTTGATTAATAAATACAGCACTGATTTTTATCACAAGGATGATAAGTCTCGCAGGGGGACTCCACGTGGGAGGGATCCCCAAGAAGAGATCCTTTCCTGGCGGTGGTCAGCCCTTAAATGGGGTTTAGGAGAGGTGGAGCCAGGCTCTCCCCCTTCCAATCACACAGGTATATCACCTCCACTTGTGCCACCATGGCTGACTCAGTGCTCACCTCAGCTGACCAGTGTTTCAGGCCGTGATTGAGCAGTTCACATACAGTTAGGGTAGGGTAAGGGTTATTGTTATTCTAACGCTTTGGGTTATGTTTAGGGTTAGGTTTGAGTTTAGGGTTTGGGTTGGGGTTACAGTTAGGGTTATGTTAGGGTTAAGGTTAGAGTTAGGGTAGGGTTACGGTTTCGTTTGTGGTTTGGGTTAGTGTTAGGATTAGTGTTAGGTTTAAAGATGTTTACAGTAAGATTTAGAGTAAGTTTTGGTTATTGGATAGGGTTAGGTGTAAGATAGGATTTAGGGTAAGTGTTAGGGTAAGTGTTAGTGTTACGGTAAGGGCAAAGGTTAGGGCAAGGGATAGGGTTAAAGATTTAGTCTTACAGTAAGTGTTGAAGAAATATTTAGGTAACTTCAGCGGGGTAGGTGAAGATTGGCTTTAGTAATAGGGTTATGTTTAGATTTTGGATTAGTGTTAGGGTAAAGATTTGGCTTAGGGTTTGGGTAAGGATTAGGGTTGGGGTTAGCGTTAGGGTTAGGGTTAAGGTATAAGTCTAGGGTTAGGCTAAGGTTTAGGGTTAGGTTTAATGCTAAGTTTAAATATTTAGTTTTACAGTAAGTGTTAGGGCATGTTTTTGGTTATTGGATAGGTTTAGGTGTATGATTGGATTTAGGGTTTGGTTTAGGGTTTGTGTTAGCTTTTTTTTTGGTGTTAGGGTTTGAGTATGGGTCATGGTTAAAGATTTAGTCTTGCATTGAAACGGAAGGATTCGGGTTATTTCATACGTTTAGATTTAGGGTTACGGAGAGGGTTAATATTTAGGTGAGGGAGAGGGGGAGGGCTAAGTTTTCAGTTCGGTTTGTGTTTGGGATAGGATTAGGGTTAGGGATTGGGTTACGGTTAGGTTTAGGCTAGGGATAGGGTTACGGTTATGGTTAGGATTAGGGTTAAATTTAGGGTTTGGGTTTGTGTTAGAGTTAAGGTTATGATAGGGTTAGGGTTAAGGTTAGGTTTAGATTTAGTGTTAGGGTTAGTGTTAGGTTTATAGATTTAGATTTATAGTAGTTGTTAGGGTTAGTGTTTGAGTTAGTGTTAGGCTTAGTGTTTAGGGTTAGGGTGCAGACTACTTTTGGGGTTAGCGTTAGTGTTACGGTTTAGGTATAATGTTAGGGTTAAGCTAAGATTTAGAGTTATGATGAGTGTGAGTGTTAGGGTTTGGTTTAAGTTTAAGTTTAAATATTTAGTTTTACAGTAAGTGTTAGGGAATGTTTTAGGTTATTGGATAGGGTTAGGTGTATGACTGGATTTAGGGTTTGGATTAGGGTTTGTGTTAGCTTTAGATTTAGTGTTAGGCTAGAGTAAGGGTTCAGGTTAAAGATTTAGTCTTACAGTAAGTGTTAGGGAAGGATTTAAGTTATTTCCTAGGATTATGTCAAGATTGGCTTTAGTAAAAAGGTTATGTTTAGATTTTGGAAAAGGCAGGTTAAGGTTTGGTCTCAGGTTTAAGGTTTGGTTTAAGGTTGCGGTTAGAGTAAGGGTTACGGATAGTGTTAAGGTTTAGGTTAGGGTTAGTCTAGGATAAGGATTAGGATTAGGTTTAGGGTCACAGTTAGGGTAAGGGTTTATGTTAGGTTTAGAGCTTGAGTTAGGGTAAGGATTAGTGTTATGGTGAGGATTATGTTTTGGGTTCGGTTTGGGTTTGGGATAGGGTTAGGGTTTGTTTTACTGTTAGGGTTATGGTAATGTTATGGTTACAGTTATGTTTGGGTGGGGTGTTTGTTATGGAAAGTGTTATGTTTAGGGTTAGGTTTCGGGTTAGGTTTGGGGTTACTGTTACGGGTATGTTACTGTTAATTTTTGGGTTAGGGTTAGGTTACGGGTTAGGATTATTGTTAGGATTATTGTTAAGGTTAGTGTTAGTTTTTCAGATTTAGTTTTTAAGTTTTATGTCATTGTATAGGGTTGGGTGTACAGTTGGATTAAGTGTTAAGGTTAGGGTACGTGGTAGTGTTAGGGTTAAAGAATTAGTCTTACAGTAAGTGTTAGGGAAGGATTTAGGTAACTTCAGCGGCTTTGGTGAAGATTGGCTTTAGTAATCTTTTTATGTTTAGAATTTGGATTTGTGTTGGGGTAAGATTTTGGCATAGGGTTAGGGTTAGGGTAAGGATTAGGGTTGGGGTTAGCGTTAGGATTTGGGTTAAGGTATAGGGTTAAGGTTAGTGTTGGGTTAGGGTTAGGGTTGGATTTAGGGTTAGGGTTAGTGTTGTTTGGATTAGGGTTTGGTTTAGGTTTAGCATTAGGTTTAAGGTTTGGTTTAGGGTTGCGGTTAGGATTAGGGTTACAGTCAGTGTTATGGTTTATTTTAGGGTTATGGTCGTGTTAGGATTAGGTTTAGGTTTAGAATCATGTTTAGGGTTGGGTTTTTTGTTAGGTTTAGAGCTTGAGTTAGGCTTAGGGCTTGAGTTAGGGATAGAATTAGGGTGAAGATTTGGGTTTTGTGTACGTTTTGTGTACGTTTTGGTTTTGGGATATGGTTAGGTTTAGGGTTTGGTTTACTATTAGGGTTAGGGTAGTGTTAAGGTTAGTGTAAGGTTTAGGGTTAAGGTTAGGGTTAGTGTTATTTTTAGCGTTAAGGTTAGTTTTAGGGTTCGAGTTAATGTTGGGGTTAGGGTAAGGTTAAGGTTAGGGTTCGGGTTATGGTTAGAGTTAAGTTTGGAGTTAGTGTTGGGGTTTGGCTTGGTATTTGGGTTTTTAGGGTTAGGGTTAGGATTAGGGTTAGGTTTAATGTTAGGGTTAGGTATAGAGTTAGGGTTAGTATTAGGTTAGGGCTAGGGTTATGACTTGGGTTAGGGTTAGGCTTAGGCTTTGGGTTAGTTTTAGGTTTACAGTTTGGGTTAGGATACGGTTTGGCGTTGGGGTTGGGATTTGGGTTGGGATTGGTGTTGGGGTTAGGTTTAGGGCTAGGGTTATGGCTTGGGTTAGGGTTAGGCTTAGGTTTAGGGTTAGGGTTAGGTTTAGTGTTTGGGTTAGGATTAGTATAAGGTTAGGGATAGGGTTCTGGCTTGGGTTAAGTGTTAGGGCTGGTGTTGGGATAGCTGTTGGGATTGGGTTAGGGTTAGGGTTAGGGTTTGGCATAGGTTTAGCTTAATTTATAGGGTAATTGTTATGTATAGAGTTAGTACTAGGTTTAAAGAATAGAGGTAGTGTCAAATTTTTTTTTGTAGTGTAGGGTAAGTTTGAGCGTTAGGGTGAAAGAAGGGTTAAACCCTGGATTGGTTTTGTGATTGGTCAAGGTTAAAAAAAAATAGGAATAGTGTTTTGGACACGTTTACTGCTTGTATTTGGACTAGGGATAGACTTCGAGTTTAGTTGTTTTTTTAGTCCTAGTAAAAGAGATAGGGGTATGATATGCTATAGTGCTCGGTTTAGACTTTTTTTTTGTTGTAGTGTTTGGGTTAGGGTGTTAGTGTTATGGTTATAGCTAAGGTTACGTTTATGGTAAGGGTTAGGGTTTGGGATGGATTTTATGTTAGGGTTAGGATTTGATTTAATATTTGCGTAAGAAACAGGGTTTGTTTGCGTTTTATGAATAGATTTAGGATTAGGATTAGTTGGAATGTTATTGTTACTGTTAAAAACAATTTTGGGTGTGGGCAAATACTGAGCTTGAAATCGGCATAATATAGAACATGACATTTTATTCCACTTGAGATAAAGCTCTGCGTAAGTGTTGTTCATTAAACACGCAATAAATCCGTCGCTGTACTCATTTCTCTTGTTTTAAAAATCGCACACGATCAGTCAAAGAAAAGAAGCTATCATGGAATGTAAAAGATCCTGACAACTAATTTTAAACATATTTCAACTTTACATTACAAAGTAGTACTGACGAATTTTATATTATTCCACAAAATTTATAGATGTTTTTTGAGTGGTATAAAAACTTATCTAATTTCTTCAACTAAATTCAACTTATCTAATTTCTTCAACTAATATCTAATTTCTTCAACTGCGAGTCAGAATCGGCTACAGTGCACGGCAGCCGGCTGATTCGCGTCTTTATTCAGCGGCTCAAGGTGCCAAAAAAGCTACTGATGCGTTTGGAGCTGAATCCGCGGTTAAGAGCGATTCGAGTGTGACGTTCGTTGCCAACTCTGCTCAGTTTCGTCTGGGCTCATCTTCGATGCTCCGGTGATGAAGTTTATTAGGGAAATATTCGATCCGGTGGGACAGACACGAGAATCGGCGAGATGGGCCATACTCACAATTCGCTTCTACATTGCTAGGATCCCAAGTGCATTTAGTTTCAGAAAAGGAATCAGTAATGTCTGTGTGCATGAAAAATAAACGGGGAGAGAAGATGTTCCAGGGAGAAAAGAAATAGATATCAAAAACGATCAGAAAAAAAGTATGAAAACTTGGACGGAAAGGAACGTCTGATGCAGATATATATAGCAGACGGCAGCAGAGCAGAAAGGGAACAGAATCTTTCCCCCACATTAACATCAGTGTTCTCCCTATCTCTATCGACAACGCCAGGAACGGATTCTGTCATAAGGGAAATCACTGTTATGTTGGAATCAGATCGTAGCAGGCTGCGGCTTAAAGCCGCTCTTCAGCGCACGGCAGCCGGCTGATTCGCGTCTTTCTTCAGCGGCTCAAGCAGCAGAAACCGCGTTTGATAAGTTTCAGGTGGAATCCAAGAGCGATTGGAGTGTGACGTTCTTTGCCGATTTGGCTGTTTCGTACGGGCTCATCTTCGATGCTCCGGTGATGAAGTTTGTTTGGGAAATATTCGAACCGTTGGGACAGACACCAGAATCTGCGAGATGAGCTAGCTTTACTCAAATTTGGCATCTACATTGCTACGATCAGAAGAGCATACAATTTTTGGAAAGGAATCAGTAATGTCCGTGTGATTGAAAAATAAACAGGGAGAGACGTTGATTCAGTGGTGAAAAAAAAAGACATCAAGAAATTTCAGAAAAAAAGAATGAATACGTTGGCGGAAAGGAACGTCTGATGCAGACATACATAACAGACAGCAGCAGAGCAGAAAGGGAACAGAATCTTTCCCAACACTAGCATCGGGGTCCTCCCCATCTCTATCGACAACGCCAGGAAGGGAGTCTGTCATACGGGAAATAATTGTTATGTTGGAATCAGATCGCAGCCGGCTGAGATTTAAAGCCGCTCTTTAGCTCACGGCAGCCGGCACATTCGCGTCTTTCCTCAGCGGCTCAAGCAGCAGAAACCGCGATTGATGCGTTTCAAGCGTAATCCGCGGTTAAGAGCGATTCGAGTGAGACGTTCTTACAGATTCGACTCAGTTTCGTACATATAAGATGCTCCGGTGATGAAATTTGTTGAAAAACATTTGTTCCGGTTCGGCATACACCTGAATCTGCGAGAGGAGCCAGCTTCAGTCACAATTCGCCTTTACTAACCTCAGAAGAGCATACAGTTTTGGGGAAAGAATCAGTAATGTCCGTGTGTATGAAATGGAAATATTGAGATAAGTTGTGTTTCTGAGGAAACTAAAATGTCATCAAGAAATGTTAAACTAAAACTGTTAAAATGTGTACTGAAATGAAGGTCTAATGCTATCATTCCTTGAAAATGCTTGCTGAGCCTGCAGAGAAAAGAAAATTCCCCCTCACTAACATAGGGGTGTTATACAGCCCAGGAGTCTGTTATAATTTTATAAACTGTGTAATGTTGGAATCAGACCTCATCTGGCAGTGGAGATAAGCCGCTAGAAGACACAAATTTTTTCAAGCTTTTTCAACGGTTATGAGCTATTACAGACAGACTTTCACTCGAGATTCGAGTGTGATGCTCGTTGCCGATTCGGCTCAGTTACGTACGGGCTCGTCTTCGATGTACCGGTTATGAAGTTTGTTGGAGAATATTTGCATCGGATCGACAGACATCAGAATCTGCGAGAGGGGCCAGCTTAGGGATAGGGTTAGATTTAGGGTTACCTTGAGGGTTTATGGTTAGGTTTATGGGTATGGTTAGTGCTACGTTTAGGGTTAGGATTAGGGTTAGGGTTAGTGCTTGTGGTTGGTTTTGGGGTAGCGTTAGCGTTAGAGTTGGGGGTTACATTTATGGTTTTGGGTTGGGGTTGCGGTTGCGATTGGTGTTAGTGTTAAGGATAGGGTTAGGTTTAGTGTTAAGGGTTAGGGTTTTGGGTTAGAGTTTGGTTTTGGGTCAGGATTAGGGTTAGGGTTAGGCTTAGGGTTAGCGTAAGGCTTCAGGTTTAGGGTCATAAATTAGGGTTAGGGTTACGGTCATAGATTAGGGTTAGGTTTACAGTTAGGGTTAATGTTATGTTTGGGGTTAGGTTTTAGGGTTGGGGTTGTGTTTGTTGTTGCGTTTGGGGTTGGTGTTGCAGTTTGGATTAGGGTTGTGGTTAGGGCCTGTGCTTGTGTTTGGTTTAGGAGTAGGGGTAGTGGTAGGAGTAAGGTTAGTTTCGGTTTAGGGTTAGGATTAGGGTTCGAGTTAGGGTTAAAGTAACAGTTTAGGGTTAGATTTAGGGTTAGGGTAGTGGTTAGTTGTAGGGGTTAGGGGATAGTTTTGGGACTAGGTTTGGGGTTGGGATTAGGTTTGGGTTTAGTGTTAGGTTAGTGTTAGGTTTATGATATGGTTTAGGGTTAGAATGTAGGGTTACGTTTAGGTTTATGGTAAGGGTTTTGGGGTAGGTGTTGAGGTTGGAGTTAGGGTTAGGTTTTGTTTTAAGGTTATGGTTAGGGTTAGGTTTAGGTATAGGGTTTGGGTTAGGGTTTGGGTTAGGGTTTTGGGTTTACCGTTGGTAATGGGGTTGGTGTTAGGATTGGGGTTAGGGTTAGGTTTAGGGTTTGGGTTAGTTAGTGGTAGGGTTAGGGTTAGTGTTGGGGTAATTTTTGGGTTTAGTTTTAGGGTTATGTTTAGGGTATACGGCTAGGGTTTAGGGATAGATGTTAGGCTGGGGGAAAGATTCTGTTCCCTTTCTGCTCTGCTACGGTCGGCAATATATGTCTGCCTCAAACAATATTTTCGGTCCACGTATTCATTTTTTTTTTTGAAATTTCTTGATTTCATTTTCTTTCTCCACTGAATCATCGTATCTCCCCTTTTATTTTTCATACACACGGATATTACTGATTACTTTTCCGAAATTGAATACTCTTTGAGCGTATATCAGAATAGAAGCGAAATTTGAGTGAAGCTGTCTTCTCTCGCAGAATCTGGTGTCTGTTCATCCCGGTTCGAATATTTCCTCAGTAAAATTCATCACCAGAGCATCGAAGATGAGCCCAGACGAATCTGAGCCGAATCGGCAACGAACGTCAAACTCGAATCTCTCTTAACCGCGGAATCCGCTTGATACGCATCAATCGTGTTTTCTGATGCTTCAGCCGCTGAAGAAAGACGCGAATAAGCCTGCTGCTCTGCACTGTAGCCGATTCTGACCTGCTAAGCTGAATAAATTAGAGAAGTTTTTATAGCACTCAAAAAACATCTATAAACTTCCTGGAATAGTATTTTTAATTATTATTTAACATTGAACATTTTAAAATTTGTCAGTACTACTTTGTAATGTTGAATAAATTTGAAATATGTTTAAAATTAGTTGTCAGGATCTTATACATTCCATGATAGCTTCTTTCTTTGACTGATCGCGTGCAATTTTTAAAACAAGAGAAATGAGTACAGCCACGGATGTATTGCATGTGTGAGTAATGAACAACACTTATGCAGAGCTTTATCTCAAGCAGAAAAACAAAATGTCATGTTTTATAATATGTCAATTGGCAGCTCAGTATTTGCCCACACCCAAAATTGATTTTAACAATATCAATAACATTCCAACTAACTCTAATCCTAAATCTATTCATAAAATGCAAACAAACCCTGTTTCTTACGCAAATATTAAATCAAATCCTAACCCTAACATAAAATCAGCCCAAACCCTATCTCTTACCATAAACGTAACCATAATTTTAACACCCTAATCCAAACACTACAACAAACCAAAACTCTAAACCGAGCACTATAGCTGATCATACGATAGACCCTATCCCTTTCTCTAAGACTAAAAACCAATTAAACTCGAAGTCTATCCCTATGCCAAATCGAAGCACTAAACGTGTTCAAAACACTATTCCTATTCCTATTTTTGGACCTTATCCAATCACAAAACAAATCCAAGGCTTAACCCTTCACCCTAACGCTCATACCCTACACCACAATTAACAAAAAATTTAACACTACCTCTATTCTTTAAACCTAGCACTAACCCTATACCTATTACCCTTAAATTAACTAACCCTAAGCCCAGCCCTAATGCTAACCCTAACTCTAAACATAACCCTAACTTTAACCTTGACCTTAACCCCAACACCAACCCCAAACCCAACACAAACCCCAGCTGTTATCCGTAGCTCAACCACAAGCCAAAAGCAAAAACCTAACCCCGTAATCCGAACCCTAAACCTAACCCTAACCAATCCCAACAACTATCCAAACAACAACCCCACCCTATCACTAACACCAACAACCCAAACCCAAACAATACCTAAAAACTAACGCTAACTCTAACCCCAACCCAAACCCCAACCAAAATCCCAACCCCAACATTAATCCTAACCCTAAACCTAAACGTAATCCTAACCCTAACCAAAACCCTAAGCCTAAGCCTAAGCCTAAACCTAAACCAAGCCATAACCCTAAACCTAACCTAACCATTAACCCTAACACTATCACTAAGCCTACCACAACCCCAATTCCTACCCCAAACCCAAACCCGAGACCAACAAAAACACCTTAACCCTAACCCTAAAATATAACCATAAACCCTAAACCTGAACCCTAAACCTAACCATGAGCCTAAATCTAACTCTAATCCTGAACCTATCCATAACACCAACACAATCCCCAACCCCAAACCCAAAACCAAACCCATAAACCCTAACACTAACCCAACCCAAACCCTAACCTTCAACATTACACTAAATCGTAACCCTAACCCTAACCCTAAACCCTAACCCTAACACTAACCCTTACACTAAACCCTAACCCTAAGCCAAAGCCTAAGCCTAACCCTAAGCCTAACCCTAACCCTAACACTTACCTTAACACTAATCCTAACCTTAACCCTAAACCTAACACTAAACGTAACCCTAACCTTAACCCTAACCCTATCTCTAACACTTCGCTAACACTAACACTACCCTAACCCTACCCTAACCCTAACCCTAAACCTAACCATAACACTAACACTAAACCTTACACTAAACCCTAACCCTAAGCCTAAGCCTAAGCCTAACCCTAAGCCTAACCCTAAGCCTAACACTTAACACTAACCATAACCTTAACCCTAAACCTAACACTAAACCTAACCCTAACCTTAACCCTAACCCTATCTCTAACACTTCGCTAACACTAACACTACCCTAACCCTACCCTAACCCTAACCCTAAACCTAAACATAACACTAACACTAACCCTAAACCCTAACCCTAACACTAACCCTAACCCTAAACCCTAACCCTAAGCCTAAGCCTGTGAGAAAGTAATCTTTTTGTTCGTGGTAAGAGGGAAGAAACCTGTAAATAAGTAACTGTAGTTTGTGATTTAGCATGTAACGTATAAAGAAGCCTAGCTTGCGAAAACACAAAACATGCACAAAAACCGGGAGCTAGCCTAAACACGCTCAAGCGCTCAAGGACTAGTGATTATGCAATTAACCAATGAGATTTGTTCATATGAATAACATGTAAGAAAAGGAAAAACCACCAGACAAGGTCAAGAGGAGGATATGGAGGAAAATTACTTACTTCAACCCATACGACCACCGGGAGGCAGAAGAAGACCCCCTAACTAACAACTGGATCAAGGACACGTATACGGAAGAGGGACTGTATAAAAGGATCGGGTATTGGTTCAATTGTTGCGACAGTTGGTGGAACGCAGAGTCCCCTGTCGCCCAGCGCTGCATTGCCTCTTTGATCTTTGCTCAATTTGATTAATAAAATCAAAGTTGAATTTTTGATTCCTAGTAAGTTGAATCTATTTATAACAAGCCTAAACCTAACCCTAACCCTAACCCTATACCTAAACCCTAACCCTAACCCTAACCCTAACCCTAACCGTAACTCTAACCTTAACCCTAACCCTAACCCTAACCCTAACCCTAAACCCTAACCCTAATCCTAATCCTAACCCTAACCCTAACACTAACCCTAAACCTAAACGTAAATCCTAACCATAACCCTACCTCTTACCCTAACCCTAACCCTATCCCTAACCCTACTCTAACCCTAAGCCTAACCCTACCCTAACCCTACCCCTAACCCTACCTTAACCCTAACCCTAACCCTAAACCTAACCCTAGCCCTAACACTAACCCTACCCTAACGCTACCCTAACTTCTTCCTTGTCGAGGAAGAACTTCTTCCTTGTCGAATTTGTTTAAGCCCTTCCATTATTTGGTGCCAAGCAGGTAGAAGTTTGGCAGCCGTTCTGTCTTTAGTAATAGAAGCCTCCCAGAGTTTTGTGCCAATTTTGTCCCAGAGTTCTCCATCAAGAGAGAACCCAGTTTTCGGAAATTCGGGGACATTTTTGCTTATCCATTTAAGAAAAGTAGCTAGTTCCGAATTAGATACAGGCTGATCCTGGAAGTTTAAAACTAATCGTAGTACTTCGAGATTTACTTGTTGCTTCTTCGTTAGTGAACTCCCCATAATTCCCGACTGCTCACCTTCTGTCCTGCAGAACGGTGCGGGCGAGCGCGAAACAATCTCTCTGAAGTTCAGTCGGGCGACGCTGCCGGACCGGGCTCGCTCAGCCGCGGCTTGACTTACACCAAGCAGTGGGTGCCATTACAGTGTCTCGGGCACGGACTCAGATGTGAACGATCCAAATCGTTTATTACAGGTTTTAATATCCCTTATATACTTTCACAATTTCTCTATTGTAACTTTCCCACCCGCCTTTACATATCAACAATGTAACTTCCCAAAACAGTCCTTAATAGTGCATAAAGGCGATGATCCAGTCAGGGCTGAGAATCTTCCCAAGCCATGGACTCTTCCTCATATAACGGCCTGCCATCACCCAGCTTACTTGAACTTGTTTTCCTCTTCTTCTGGAAGTGTCCTTGGTTCTCAGCCTTCCTTTCTCAAGCTGTTTATCCTGTTACACAGCTGCAGCTCTAAATATATTTTCTGTATTCCCACACTAACCCTAACTCTAACACTAACACTAACACTAAACCTAACCCTAAACCTAACACTAACCCTAACCCTATCATAAACTTAACCCTAACCCTAACAAGAAACATAAATCTAATCCTAACACTAAACATAACCCTAACCCTTGCCCTAATTCAAACCCTAACCCTAACCCTAACCCTAACCCTAACCCTAACCCTAACCCTAACCCTAACCTTAACCCTAACCCTAACCCTAACCCTACCCTAACGCTAACCCTAACCCTAACACTAAAACTAACCCTATCCTTAATACTAACACAAAACCCAACCCCAACCCCAACCACAACCCAAACCCATACCTGTAACGTATAATTCAAACATTTACCCTAACCCTACCCTTCCCCAAAAGCAACAACAAGCACAAATCCTTTACATAATCCGAACCCTTACTCTATACCATAACGCTATAACCCTAACCCTAACCCTAACCTAACCCAATCCCTAACCCTAACCCTAACCTTAACCCTATCCTAACCATAACCCTAACACTAACTTTAACCCTAACCCTAACACTAACCCTAACCCTAATCTTAACCCTAATCCTAACTCTAACCCTACCCTAACCCTAATCTTACACTAACACTAACCCTAACCCTAACACTAAACGTAAACCTAACCCTAATCCGAACCCTAACCCTTTGTCCTAACGTTTAGGACAATTGTCCTAACATTGTCCTAAACCTAAACCTATCCTAACCCTAACCCTAAACCTAACCCTAACACTAACACTTACCCTAACCCTAACCCTAACCCTAACATACCCTAACCCTACCCTAACTCTAACCCTAAACCTAACCCTAATCCTAACCCTAACCCTAACACTAACTCTAACCCTAACCCTAAACCTATCCCTAACCATAACCCTAACCCTAACCCTAACCCAAAACATAACCATACCCTAACCGTAATCCTAACCCTAACACTATCCCTAAACCTTACCCTAACCCTAACCTTAACCCTAACCATAATGCTACCCCTCACCCTAACCCTAACCCTAACCCTAACCCTAACCCTAACCCTAAAACCTAGCCCCATGCTCTAATCATAACCGTAAAACTAAACCTAAAAATAACCCCAGTCCTAACCCTAACCCTACCACTATCTAACCCGAAACCTAAACCTAACCCCTAACTCTAATCCTAATCCTAACACCAACCCCATCTCTAACGGTAACCCCAAAACCCTTACCCTAACCCTAGACATAAATTTAAAACAAAACCAAACCCTAACCCCAACCTCAACACTAACCCCAAAGCCCTAACCATAAACCTAATACCTAACCCTACATTCTAACCCTAACCCTTACCATAGCACTTACACTAACCCAACACCAAACCCAAACCTAATCCCAACCCCAACTCTAACCGCAAACCTATACCCTAACCCCTACAACTAACACTAACTCTAACCCTAAATCTAACCCTAAACCGTTATTTTAACCCTAAATCAAACCCTAATAGAAACCCTAAACCGAAAGTAACCCTACTACTACCACTACCCCTACTCACAATAAAACACAACCACATACCCTAACCCTAAACCAAACTCCAACACAAACCCCAAAAGCAACAACAAAACAAACCCAACCCTAAAACCTAACTTTAACCTTAAACATAACAATAATAATAATAACCAAACAATAACCCTAACCCTAATATATGACAAAAACCTGAAACCTTACCCTAAACTTAAGCCAAACCCTTACTCGTATCCTAACCTATAACCAAACTCTAAACGAAATCCAAACCCTAACCCAAACACTAAACCTAACCCTATCCTTAACACTAACACGAACCCCAACCCCCAACCGCAACCCCAACCCAAACCCATGCCTGTAATCCCTAATCCTAAACTTAACCCAAACTCTAACCCTTCCCCAAAAGCAAACACAAGCAAAAACCCTTAACGTAAACAGAAACCTTACCCTATACCATAACGCTATAAACCTAACCCTAACACTAACCCTACCCTAACCCTAAACCTAACCCTAACCCTAACCCTAACCCTAACCCTAACTCTAAACTTAACCCTAACCTTAACACTAACCCTAACCATAAACAAACCCTAACATTCACCCTAACCCTAACACTAACCCTACCCTAACGCTATCCTAATCCTAACCCTAACACTAACCCTAAATAAAAATCTAAATCTAACCCTAACCCGAGCCCTAATCCTAACCCTAACCCTAACACTTACCCTAACACTAACCCTAACCCTAACCCTAAACCTAACCCTAGCCCTAACACTAACCCTAACCCAAACACTAACCCTAAATAAAAATCTAAACCTAACCCGAACCCTAATCCTAAACCTACCCCTAACACTTACCCTAACACTAACCCTACCCTTAACCCTAACCCTAACACTTCGCTAACAATACCCTATCCCTAACCCTAACCCTACCCTAACCCTAACCCTAACACTACCCTAACCCTAACCCTAAACCTAACCATAACACTAACACTAACCCTAAACCCTAACCCTAACACTAACCCTTACCCTAAACCCTAACCCTAAGCCTAAGCCTAAGCCTAACCCTAAGCCTAACCCTAACACTTTCCCTAACACTAAACCTAACCTTAACCCTAAACCTAACACCAAACCTAACCCTAACTTTAACTCTAACCCTATCTCTAACACTTCGCTAACACTAACACTACCCTAACCCTAACCCTAACCCTTACCCTACCCTAACCCTAACCCTAAACCTAACCATAACACTAAACCCTAACCCTAACACTAACCCTAACCCTAAACCCTAACCCTAAGCCTAAGCCTGTGAGAAAGTAATCTTTTTGTTCGCGGTAAGAGGGAAGAAACCTGTAAATAAGTAACTGTAGTTTGTGATTTAGCATGTAACGTATAAAGAAGCTTAGCTTGCGAAAACACTTGCCAAAAAGGATAGACACTACTATAAAGAAGCCTAGCTTGCGAAAACACAAAACTTGCACAAAAACCGGGAGCTAGCCTAAACACGCTCAAGCGCTCAAGGACTAGTGATTATGCAATTAACCAATGAGATTTGTTCATATGAATAACATATAAGAAAAGGAAAAACCACCAGACAAGGTCAAGAGGAAGATATGGAGGAAAATTACTTACTTCAACCCATACGACCACCGGGAGGCAGAAGAAGACCCCCTAACTAACAACTGGATCAAGGACACGTATACGGAAGACGGACTGTATAAAAGGATCGGGTATTGGTTCAATTGTTGCGACAGTTGGTGGAACGCAGAGTCCCCTGTCGCCCAGCGCTGCATTGCCTCTTTGCTCTTTGCTCAATTTGATTAATAAAATCAAAGTTGAATTTTTGATTCCTAGTAAGTTGAATCTATTTATAACAAGCCAAAGCCTAACCCTAAGCCTAACCCTAACCCTAACCCTAAACCTAAACCCTAACCCTAACCCTAACCCTAACCCTAACCCTACTCTAACCCTAACACTAACTCTAACCCTAACCCTAACCCTAAACCCTAACCCTAACCCTAACCCTAACCCTAATCCTAATCCTAACCCTAACACTAACCCTAAACCTAAATGTAAATCCTAACCATAACCCTACCTCTTACCCTAACCCTAACCCTATCCCTAACCCTACTCTAACCCTAACCCTAACCCTAACATACCCTAACCCGAACCCTACCCTAACCATAACTCTAAACCTAAACATAACCCTAACCCTACCCTTACTCTAACCCTACCTTAACCCTAACACTAATCCTAACACAAACCCTAACCCTAACCTAACCCTAACATTAACTCTAACCCTACCCTAACCCAAACCCTAATCCTAACCCTAACCCTAACCCTACTCTAACCCTAACACTAACTCTAACCCTAACCCTAACCCTAAACCCTAACCCTAATCCTAACCCTAACCTTAACCCTAACCTGAACCAACTCTAACCCTACCCAAACCCTAACCCTAACCTAACCCAATCCCTAACCCTAACCCTAACCCTATCCTAACCATAACCCTAACACTAACTTTAACCCTAACCCTAACACTAACCCTAACCCTAACCCTTACCCTACCCTAACCCTAACATTGTCCTAAACCTATCCTAACCCTAAACCTATCCCTAACCATTAACCTAACCCTATCCGTAACACTAACCCTAACCCTAAACCTAACCATAACCCTAACCCTAACCCTAACCTAACCCTAACCCTAACCCTAACCCTAACCTTAACCCTAACCCTAACCCTAACATTTCGCTAACACTAACACTACCCTATCCCTAACCCTAACCCTAACACTCCCTAAACCCTAACCTTAACACTAACCCTAATCCTAACCCTAACACTAACCCTAAACCTAAACCTAAGTAACCCTAAGTCTTACCCTAACCCTAACCGTAACCCTACCCTTAACCCTAAGCCAAGATCATACCCAAGACTAATCTAAAATCTAAACATAATATTATTACTATAGCCAAACTTCACCTAACCCTATGAAATAACCTAAATCCTTCCCTAACACTTACTGTGTAAGACTAAATCTTTAACCCTAACCCTAACACTAATTCTTAAGCTAACACAATCCCTAAACAAAACCCTAAACCCAATCATACATCCTACCCTTTCCAATAGCATGAAACACTCCCTTACACTTACTGTAAAAGTAAATCTTTATACTTAACCTTAAACTTAACCCTAACCCTCACCCTCACCTTAACCCTTAAGGCTACGGTTTAGGGATAGGATTATGCTTAGGATTTGTGGTTGGGTTTGGGGTAGGTGTAGTGCCAGTGTAAGGATTAGGGTTATGGTATAGGGTATGTGATTAAGGTTAGGGTTATTTTTGGGGTTAGGGTTAGCATTAGGATTTGTGCTTGCGGTTGCTTTTGGGGAAGGGTTAGGGTTAGGGTGAAGGTTAGGTTTAGGTGTGACGGCTATGGGTTAGTCCTTGTGGTTGGTTTTGGGGAAGGAGTAGGGTTAGGGGTTACAGGTAAGGATTTGGGTTGGGGTTGCGGTTGGGATTGGTGTTAGTGTTAAGGTTAGGGTTAGAGTTAGCGTAAGGCTTCAGGTTTAGGGTCATAGATTAGGGTTAGGGTTTCGGTCATAGATTAGGATTAGTCTTAGGTTTAGTGTTAAGGTTAATATTAGGTTTGGGGTTAGGTTTTAGGGTTGGGGTTGTGTTTGTTGTTGCGTTTGGGGTTGGTGTTGGAGTTTGGGTAGGGGTTAGGGTTAGGGCTTGTGGTTGTGTTTGGTTTAGGAGAAGGGGTAGTGGTAGGAGTAGGGTTAGTTTCGGTTTAGGGTTAGGATTAGGGTTCGATTTAGGGTTAAAGTAACGGTTTAGGGTTAGGGTTAGTTGTAGGGGTTAGGGGATAGGTTTGGGGTTAGGTTTGGGGTTGGGATTAGGTTTGGGTTTGGCATTGGGTTAGTGTCAGGGTTATGGTAAGGTTTAGGGTTAAATGTAGGGTTACGGTTAGGTTTATGGTTAGGGCTTTGGGGTTAGTGTTGAGGTTGGGGTTAGGGTTAGGGTTAGGGTTAGGTTTTATTTTAAGGTTATGGTTAGGATTAGGGCTAGGTTTAGGTTTAGGGTTAGGGTTAGGGTTTCAGGGTTACCGTTGGAGATGGGGTTGGTGTTAGGATTAGGGTTAGGGTTAGATTTAGGGTTCAGGTTTGTTGTCAGGTTTGTGGTAGGATTAGGGTTAGGGTTGGGGTTATTTTTTGGTTTAGTTTTAGGGTTATGTTTAGGGTATAGGGCTAGGGTTTACGGTTAGGTTTAGTTTTAGGGTTAGTGTTTGAGTTTGGTTCTAGGGTTAAGGGTTAGTTTGGGGTTTTGGTCAGGGTTAGGGTTTCGGTTAGGATAAGGGTAAGGTTATGGGTTAAGGTTAGGGTTAGGGATAGGGTTTAGGTGGCTGTTTGGGGTTGGGGTTGGGATTGTTTATAAAGGATATGGTTATGGTATAGGTTAGGGTTATGATTACGCTTAGGGTAAGGATTAAGTTTTGGGTTCGGTTTGGGTTTGGGATAGGGTTAGGATTAGTTTTAGGGTTAAGGTTAGGGTTTGTGTTAGCGTTAAGGTTAGGTTTAGGTTTAGTGTTAGGTATATAGTTTTAGATTTACAGTAGTTGTTAGGGTTAGGGCTTGAGTTCTAGAACTTAGCCCCCCCTTTAATCTATGTTTTTTATTTATTTAATTTATTTATTTATTTATTTCCATAGCCAATCTGAATTAAGTGAGAACGTTCTGAATCCAGTGAGTACTTACAATCTGAATTCAGTGAGCACTTTCAGTATGGCTTCGTGAGGCCTCCTAGATTAGGAGACAAAGGTCAAGGTGATTTCAACTCGGAGGTCATTTTCATAGCCCCACTGCTGTACACCTCTGCCTCCCTCGCCTACTCTTTTGCTTAGAGCAGCGGGGTGTATGATCTTCTCGGCAGCAGTCGTATTCTTCAGGGGAACCTCCTTTTTCCTTGCCTTATTTGTCTCCCCATTCTCTATCTGTAATTCCTTTTTTAAATTTTAGCCTCTTGATTGCTCACAAAACTATCTCCAATTATCTTAAAAGGTATTCATAGAAGAGTGAGTTCACCAATATTCATCATATACAATGCACAATACATATACAATACACATATAAAGCATGCGATGAAATGACTGAGTTATATCTGTTAAAGGAAAAACAACAGTTTTACATTTTTCTTAGAGTGATTTTTAGATTATCCAAAGTCTTGGACACCTTCCACTGGGGTTCTGTGTCATGGATTGATCCTTACACTCGGCTCGCATGGGTCCATCCATGCTCAGCTGTCTGGATCGCTGTTTCTGTTGTTAATAAAACAAGAAAAGGTTCCTCCCATCGAGGAGTTAGAGACGACTCTTTCCATGTTTTAATTAAAACCTTATTTCCTGGACTGATTTGGTGTATTGCCATATCTAGTGGGGGCCGTTGTACCACCAGACCTTTCTTTCTCTTGTATAGTGAAGCTTTTAGCCTCTCTCTTTTTTTTTTTTTTTTTTTTTCAGAGACTATCAGCTTGTATTTCCTTTAGGATCAATAAGGCCGCTGAATTATTTCTCCTTATTTGAGCCAACATGTACTACTGCGATTTTCTCTGGTTCTTTTATTGCCCTTAGTTTGTCTTATTAAAGACTTGTGAATTAACCCTTTCCCGTGTGAGTTTACTAATCCTCTTTCCTCCCATATTTTCCAAAGTTATGGACTACCCCATACGCATATATGGAATCTGTATAGATGGTTCCAATTTTCCTTTTAACGTCTGTAGGGCTCTAAGGACTGCATATAATTCACAGGCCTGAGCTGACCACAAAAATCCTTAGTTCAGTGAAGGCCTTTTATCCCTCATTTCTCAGATGTTTTATCCTTTTCTCTTTGTGTGACATGTCTGGTCCAACAGATAATCCAGCAGCGGATGTCACCTTCATTGCCATGCAGGAGCATTGTCTTTGTGGTGGTCAGCTTCTCCAAGCCGTAACCCCACAGAAATATTGCAAAAATATAAATATCCATTTATAGTCACTTCAGACGGTTCTATGTCTAATTTCCCTACTGGTTCTGGAGTATACCAAACTTCTGGGTTAATTCTAGCCTCATCTTCTATCGTTAGAGTACATAGATTAACAACCTTTTACTTCCAAATTTATTCTAAACTCCACAATTAAATATCTCGTTAGCAAAATTATATTCTGCTTTAGGTACCAATAAAAAGACCCAATTCCATAAGTGCTAGGTAATTCTGTTTCTACCTGCTTTATAACAGGTACCATAAAAGGTTCCCTTTTGCTCCGATTACTAGTAGCTTTTCCAAGGATACAGAACATCCTCGAGGTAAATATTGAACAGTCGATATTTCTGCGCCAGGGTCTACCAAAAATTCCACTTCCTGACTATGAGGACCCAATTTCAATTTCGTCAACGGGCTCTTTTCTTTCCCGGGTCCCCAGCACATAAAAGCCCTTACCCCCTCAGTCCTTCTTAAACGTTCTCTCATCCTGAATTCTCTTTCTACAGTCTTTCTTCACGTGTTTCTTTTTCTGACAGTAGAAGCATTCTACTGTCCATATATCTCTGGGTCTCATCTGGTTAGGTTAAAGCGCGTTCTCTGCCCGAGGAATATTCCCTCTTTTCCTTCTACGACGGCTATCAGAATTTTTTTGCTTGCTTCTTCTGAGTCTCCTCCTCTCTCCGTACGTATACTTTCTCAGCCTCTCAGTAATTCATCTAGTCCTCTCTCCTGCCAATCCCCCAATTTCTCTAGTTTCCTTTGAATATTCAGGAACTAGCTACAGACTGCGTTTTCAGGAGAGCTTGCCCCAGGGGGGTAGCAGGATCTAATCCTGAATATAACTAACTTTTTGCGTAGTCTCTCTGACCACTCAGAGAGTGGTCACTCACTTCACCTGCAAGCCACCCATGGGTTCAGAGGGCTTACTCTGCCTCTGTCCCATCTTCCAGAGCACTCACACACACAAACTTGCGCCCCTCGGTCGTGACCCACGCCTTCGCGGGCAATGGGAACTGCACTATTAGGGGGTCCACACCCGCTTCGCCCCTACGGGACGTCTCAGTCAGGCATTCTCCGGGATACTCACCCCAACTGAATGGCTTCACGCAAATACTTACTCAATCCTGAGTCTTCGTTCGGGTCTTTGTGCACAAAAATTATGGGGTACTGCAGTTTCTTTTGCTCTCTTACCAAATATAGAGTTTGGAGCTACAGGTATCTGCACAGGAATTACCAAGACCAGGGGCAGTCTGAAGACGGGGCACCCCCCCGGGAGTGGGAATTCCACAGCAGAGTCGCCTGGATCCGAGTCACGGCACCAAATTGTTATAGGCGTGAAGAACAATAAACACCAATCGTTACCAACAGTAGAAGATTTATTGAGCAAGCAATAAACAAGCAAGAAACAGCGCTGGGCAGCCAGGAGTCTCCGCTCCACCAGAGGTGAGCAACGGGGGCCTCCCGATCCTACTTTTTATTGTTTCTTATCTCTGCATTTGTGTTTATCTTTCCCTTCCTGGGCTGCGCTGGCTGTTATGTGGGGGTCGTTCTCTGCCACCTGGTGATGGATTGAGATGAAAAGGGCCGTAGGCCTCTTCAGCTTCGATCAAGCACACTTAAGAGGAGATTTTCACTTATTTTTCTTTTTTCAGTTTCTTAGAAGGTCACTGCTATCTGTTGTTCATTTTCCAGTTGTTAGAACTAAGCGCTGTGGCTTCAATTTGCACAAATTCCAAAGTTCTTAGACAAAACATTTATACATCTCTTTCGAGACTTCTACAAACTACATAGTTTTCAGAAAGCAAAACACTGGAAAACACTGACACATCTGTCTCGATTCGATTTGATTAATAAATACAGCACTGATTTTTATCACAAGGATGATAAGTCTCGCAGGGGGACTCCACGTGGGAGGGATCCCCAAGAAGAGATCCTTTCCTGGCGGTGGTCAGCCCTTAAATGGGGTTTAGGAGAGGTGGAGCCAGGCTCTCCCCCTTCCAATCACACAGGTATATCACCTCCACTTGTGCCACCATGGCTGACTCAGTGCTCACCTCAGCTGACCAGTGTTTCAGGCCGTGATTGAGCAGTTCACATACAGTTAGGGTAGGGTAAGGGTTATTGTTATTCTAACGCTTTGGGTTATGTTTAGGGTTAGGTTTGAGTTTAGGGTTTGGGTTGGGGTTACAGTTAGGGTTATGTTAGGGTTAAGGTTAGAGTTAGGGTAGGGTTACGGTTTCGTTTGTGGTTTGGGTTAGTGTTAGGATTAGTGTTAGGTTTAAAGATGTTTACAGTAAGATTTAGAGTAAGTTTTGGTTATTGGATAGGGTTAGGTGTAAGATAGGATTTAGGGTAAGTGTTAGGGTAAGTGTTAGTGTTACGGTAAGGGCAAAGGTTAGGGCAAGGGATAGGGTTAAAGATTTAGTCTTACAGTAAGTGTTGAAGAAATATTTAGGTAACTTCAGCGGGGTAGGTGAAGATTGGCTTTAGTAATAGGGTTATGTTTAGATTTTGGATTAGTGTTAGGGTAAAGATTTGGCTTAGGGTTTGGGTAAGGATTAGGGTTGGGGTTAGCGTTAGGGTTAGGGTTAAGGTATAAGTCTAGGGTTAGGCTAAGGTTTAGGGTTAGGTTTAATGCTAAGTTTAAATATTTAGTTTTACAGTAAGTGTTAGGGCATGTTTTTGGTTATTGGATAGGTTTAGGTGTATGATTGGATTTAGGGTTTGGTTTAGGGTTTGTGTTAGCTTTTTTTTTGGTGTTAGGGTTTGAGTATGGGTCATGGTTAAAGATTTAGTCTTGCATTGAAACGGAAGGATTCGGGTTATTTCATACGTTTAGATTTAGGGTTACGGAGAGGGTTAATATTTAGGTGAGGGAGAGGGGGAGGGCTAAGTTTTCAGTTCGGTTTGTGTTTGGGATAGGATTAGGGTTAGGGATTGGGTTACGGTTAGGTTTAGGCTAGGGATAGGGTTACGGTTATGGTTAGGATTAGGGTTAAATTTAGGGTTTGGGTTTGTGTTAGAGTTAAGGTTATGATAGGGTTAGGGTTAAGGTTAGGTTTAGATTTAGTGTTAGGGTTAGTGTTAGGTTTATAGATTTAGATTTATAGTAGTTGTTAGGGTTAGTGTTTGAGTTAGTGTTAGGCTTAGTGTTTAGGGTTAGGGTGCAGACTACTTTTGGGGTTAGCGTTAGTGTTACGGTTTAGGTATAATGTTAGGGTTAAGCTAAGATTTAGAGTTATGATGAGTGTGAGTGTTAGGGTTTGGTTTAAGTTTAAGTTTAAATATTTAGTTTTACAGTAAGTGTTAGGGAATGTTTTAGGTTATTGGATAGGGTTAGGTGTATGACTGGATTTAGGGTTTGGATTAGGGTTTGTGTTAGCTTTAGATTTAGTGTTAGGCTAGAGTAAGGGTTCAGGTTAAAGATTTAGTCTTACAGTAAGTGTTAGGGAAGGATTTAAGTTATTTCCTAGGATTATGTCAAGATTGGCTTTAGTAAAAAGGTTATGTTTAGATTTTGGAAAAGGCAGGTTAAGGTTTGGTCTCAGGTTTAAGGTTTGGTTTAAGGTTGCGGTTAGGGTAAGGGTTACGGATAGTGTTAAGGTTTAGGTTAGGGTTAGTCTAGGATAAGGATTAGGATTAGGTTTAGGGTCACAGTTAGGGTAAGGGTTTATGTTAGGTTTAGAGCTTGAGTTAGGGTAAGGATTAGTGTTATGGTGAGGATTATGTTTTGGGTTCGGTTTGGGTTTGGGATAGGGTTAGGGTTTGTTTTACTGTTAGGGTTATGGTAATGTTATGGTTACAGTTATGTTTGGGTGGGGTGTTTGTTATGGAAAGTGTTATGTTTAGGGTTAGGTTTCGGGTTAGGTTTGGGGTTACTGTTACGGGTATGTTACTGTTAATTTTTGGGTTAGGGTTAGGTTACGGGTTAGGATTATTGTTAGGATTATTGTTAAGGTTAGTGTTAGTTTTTCAGATTTAGTTTTTAAGTTTTATGTCATTGTATAGGGTTGGGTGTACAGTTGGATTAAGTGTTAAGGTTAGGGTACGTGGTAGTGTTAGGGTTAAAGAATTAGTCTTACAGTAAGTGTTAGGGAAGGATTTAGGTAACTTCAGCGGCTTTGGTGAAGATTGGCTTTAGTAATCTTTTTATGTTTAGAATTTGGATTTGTGTTGGGGTAAGATTTTGGCATAGGGTTAGGGTTAGGGTAAGGATTAGGGTTGGGGTTAGCGTTAGGATTTGGGTTAAGGTATAGGGTTAAGGTTAGTGTTGGGTTAGGGTTAGGGTTGGATTTAGGGTTAGGGTTAGTGTTGTTTGGATTAGGGTTTGGTTTAGGTTTAGCATTAGGTTTAAGGTTTGGTTTAGGGTTGCGGTTAGGATTAGGGTTACAGTCAGTGTTATGGTTTATTTTAGGGTTATGGTCGTGTTAGGATTAGGTTTAGGTTTAGAATCATGTTTAGGGTTGGGTTTTTTGTTAGGTTTAGAGCTTGAGTTAGGCTTAGGGCTTGAGTTAGGGATAGAATTAGGGTGAAGATTTGGGTTTTGTGTACGTTTTGTGTACGTTTTGGTTTTGGGATATGGTTAGGTTTAGGGTTTGGTTTACTATTAGGGTTAGGGTAGTGTTAAGGTTAGTGTAAGGTTTAGGGTTAAGGTTAGGGTTAGTGTTATTTTTAGCGTTAAGGTTAGTTTTAGGGTTCGAGTTAATGTTGGGGTTAGGGTAAGGTTAAGGTTAGGGTTCGGGTTATGGTTAGAGTTAAGTTTGGAGTTAGTGTTGGGGTTTGGCTTGGTATTTGGGTTTTTAGGGTTAGGGTTAGGATTAGGGTTAGGTTTAATGTTAGGGTTAGGTATAGAGTTAGGGTTAGTATTAGGTTAGGGCTAGGGTTATGACTTGGGTTAGGGTTAGGCTTAGGCTTTGGGTTAGTTTTAGGTTTACAGTTTGGGTTAGGATACGGTTTGGCGTTGGGGTTGGGATTTGGGTTGGGATTGGTGTTGGGGTTAGGTTTAGGGCTAGGGTTATGGCTTGGGTTAGGGTTAGGCTTAGGTTTAGGGTTAGGGTTAGGTTTAGTGTTTGGGTTAGGATTAGTATAAGGTTAGGGATAGGGTTCTGGCTTGGGTTAAGTGTTAGGGCTGGTGTTGGGATAGCTGTTGGGATTGGGTTAGGGTTAGGGTTAGGGTTTGGCATAGGTTTAGCTTAATTTATAGGGTAATTGTTATGTATAGAGTTAGTACTAGGTTTAAAGAATAGAGGTAGTGTCAAATTTTTTTTTGTAGTGTAGGGTAAGTTTGAGCGTTAGGGTGAAAGAAGGGTTAAACCCTGGATTGGTTTTGTGATTGGTCAAGGTTAAAAAAAAATAGGAATAGTGTTTTGGACACGTTTACTGCTTGTATTTGGACTAGGGATAGACTTCGAGTTTAGTTGTTTTTTTAGTCCTAGTAAAAGAGATAGGGGTATGATATGCTATAGTGCTCGGTTTAGACTTTTTTTTTGTTGTAGTGTTTGGGTTAGGGTGTTAGTGTTATGGTTATAGCTAAGGTTACGTTTATGGTAAGGGTTAGGGTTTGGGATGGATTTTATGTTAGGGTTAGGATTTGATTTAATATTTGCGTAAGAAACAGGGTTTGTTTGCGTTTTATGAATAGATTTAGGATTAGGATTAGTTGGAATGTTATTGTTACTGTTAAAAACAATTTTGGGTGTGGGCAAATAATGAGCTTGAAATCGGCATAATATAGAACATGACATTTTATTCCACTTGAGATAAAGCTCTGCGTAAGTGTTGTTCATTAAACACGCAATAAATCCGTCGCTGTACTCATTTCTCTTGTTTTAAAAATCGCACACGATCAGTCAAAGAAAAGAAGCTATCATGGAATGTAAAAGATCCTGACAACTAATTTTAAACATATTTCAACTTTACATTACAAAGTAGTACTGACGAATTTTATATTATTCCACAAAATTTATAGATGTTTTTTGAGTGGTATAAAAACTTATCTAATTTCTTCAACTAAGCGAGTCAGAATCGGCTACAGTGCACGGCAGCCGGCTGATTCGCGTCTTTATTCAGCGGCTCAAGGTGCCAAAAAAGCTACTGATGCATTTGGAGCTGAATCCGCGGTTAAGAGCGATTCGAGTGTGACGTTCGTTGCCAACTCTGCTCAGTTTCGTCTGGGCTCATCTTCGATGCTCCGGTGATGAAGTTTATTAGGGAAATATTCGATCCGGTGGGACAGACACGAGAATCGGCGAGATGGGCCATACTCACAATTCGCTTCTACATTGCTAGGATCCCAAGTGCATTTAGTTTCAGAAAAGGAATCAGTAATGTCTGTGTGCATGAAAAATAAACGGGGAGAGAAGATGTTCCAGGGAGAAAAGAAATAGATATCAAAAACGATCAGAAAAAAAGTATGAAAACTTGGACGGAAAGGAACGTCTGATGCAGATATATATAGCAGACGGCAGCAGAGCAGAAAGGGAACAGAATCTTTCCCCCACATTAACATCAGTGTTCTCCCTATCTCTATCGACAACGCCAGGAACGGATTCTGTCATAAGGGAAATCACTGTTATGTTGGAATCAGATCGTAGCAGGCTGCGGCTTAAAGCCGCTCTTCAGCGCACGGCAGCCGGCTGATTCGCGTCTTTCTTCAGCGGCTCAAGCAGCAGAAACCGCGTTTGATAAGTTTCAGGTGGAATCCAAGAGCGATTGGAGTGTGACGTTCTTTGCCGATTTGGCTGTTTCGTACGGGCTCATCTTCGATGCTCCGGTGATGAAGTTTGTTTGGGAAATATTCGAACCGTTGGGACAGACACCAGAATCTGCGAGATGAGCTAGCTTTACTCAAATTTGGCATCTACATTGCTACGATCAGAAGAGCATACAATTTTTGGAAAGGAATCAGTAATGTCCGTGTGATTGAAAAATAAACAGGGAGAGACGTTGATTCAGTGGTGAAAAAAAAAGACATCAAGAAATTTCAGAAAAAAAGAATGAATACGTTGGCGGAAAGGAACGTCTGATGCAGACATACATAACAGACGGCAGCAGAGCAGAAAGGGAACAGAATCTTTCCCAACACTAGCATCGGGGTCCTCCCCATCTCTATCGACAACGCCAGGAAGGGAGTCTGTCATACGGGAAATAATTGTTATGTTGGAATCAGATCGCAGCCGGCTGAGATTTAAAGCCGCTCTTTAGCTCACGGCAGCCGGCACATTCGCGTCTTTCCTCAGCGGCTCAAGCAGCAGAAACCGCGATTGATGCGTTTCAAGCGTAATCCGCGGTTAAGAGCGATTCGAGTGAGACGTTCTTACAGATTCGACTCAGTTTCGTACATATAAGATGCTCCGGTGATGAAATTTGTTGAAAAACATTCGTTCCGGTTCGGCATACACCTGAATCTGCGAGAGGAGCCAGCTTCAGTCACAATTCGCCTTTACTAACCTCAGAAGAGCATACAGTTTTGGGGAAAGAATCAGTAATGTCCGTGTGTATGAAATGGAAATATTGAGATAAGTTGTGTTTCTGAGGAAACTAAAATGTCATCAAGAAATGTTAAACTAAAACTGTTAAAATGTGTACTGAAATGAAGGTCTAATGCTATCATTCCTTGAAAATGCTTGCTGAGCCTGCAGAGAAAAGAAAATTCCCCCTCACTAACATAGGGGTGTTATACAGCCCAGGAGTCTGTTATAATTTTATAAACTGTGTAATGTTGGAATCAGACCTCATCTGGCAGTGGAGATAAGCCGCTAGAAGACACAAATTTTTTCAAGCTTTTTCAACGGTTATGAGCTATTACAGACAGACTTTCACTCGAGATTCGAGTGTGATGCTCGTTGCCGATTCGGCTCAGTTACGTACGGGCTCGTCTTCGATGTACCGGTTATGAAGTTTGTTGGAGAATATTTGCATCGGATCGACAGACATCAGAATCTGTGAGAGGGGCCAGCTTAGGGATAGGGTTAGATTTAGGGTTACCTTGAGGGTTTATGGTTAGGTTTATGGGTATGGTTAGTGCTACGTTTAGGGTTAGGATTAGGGTTAGGGTTAGTGCTTGTGGTTGGTTTTGGGGTAGCGTTAGCGTTAGAGTTGGGGGTTACATTTATGGTTTTGGGTTGGGGTTGCGGTTGCGATTGGTGTTAGTGTTAAGGATAGGGTTAGGTTTAGTGTTAAGGGTTAGGGTTTTGGGTTAGAGTTTGGTTTTGGGTCAGGATTAGGGTTAGGGTTAGGCTTAGGGTTAGCGTAAGGCTTCAGGTTTAGGGTCATAAATTAGGGTTAGGGTTACGGTCATAGATTAGGGTTAGGTTTACAGTTAGGGTTAATGTTATGTTTGGGGTTAGGTTTTAGGGTTGGGGTTGTGTTTGTTGTTGCGTTTGGGGTTGGTGTTGCAGTTTGGATTAGGGTTGTGGTTAGGGCCTGTGCTTGTGTTTGGTTTAGGAGTAGGGGTAGTGGTAGGAGTAAGGTTAGTTTCGGTTTAGGGTTAGGATTAGGGTTCGAGTTAGGGTTAAAGTAACAGTTTAGGGTTAGATTTAGGGTTAGGGTAGTGGTTAGTTGTAGGGGTTAGGGGATAGTTTTGGGACTAGGTTTGGGGTTGGGATTAGGTTTGGGTTTAGTGTTAGGTTAGTGTTAGGTTTATGATATGGTTTAGGGTTAGAATGTAGGGTTACGTTTAGGTTTATGGTAAGGGTTTTGGGGTAGGTGTTGAGGTTGGAGTTAGGGTTAGGTTTTGTTTTAAGGTTATGGTTAGGGTTAGGTTTAGGTATAGGGTTTGGGTTAGGGTTTGGGTTAGGGTTTTGGGTTTACCGTTGGTAATGGGGTTGGTGTTAGGATTGGGGTTAGGGTTAGGTTTAGGGTTTGGGTTAGTTAGTGGTAGGGTTAGGGTTAGTGTTGGGGTAATTTTTGGGTTTAGTTTTAGGGTTATGTTTAGGGTATACGGCTAGGGTTTAGGGATAGATGTTAGGCTGGGGGAAAGATTCTGTTCCCTTTCTGCTCTGCTACGGTCGGCAATATATGTCTGCCTCAAACAATATTTTCGGTCCACGTATTCATTTTTTTTTTTGAAATTTCTTGATTTCATTTTCTTTCTCCACTGAATCATCGTATCTCCCCTTTTATTTTTCATACACACGGATATTACTGATTACTTTTCCGAAATTGAATGCTCTTTGAGCGTATATCAGAATAGAAGCGAAATTTGAGTGAAGCTGTCTTCTCTCGCAGAATCTGGTGTCTGTTCATCCCGGTTCGAATATTTCCTCAGTAAAATTCATCACCGGAGCATCGAAGATGAGCCCAGACGAATCTGAGCCGAATCGGCAACGAACGTCAAACTCGAATCTCTCTTAACCGCGGAATCCGCTTGATACGCATCAATCGTGTTTTCTGATGCTTCAGCCGCTGAAGAAAGACGCGAATAAGCCTGCTGCTCTGCACTGTAGCCGATTCTGACCTGCTAAGCTGAATAAATTAGAGAAGTTTTTATAGCACTCAAAAAACATCTATAAACTTCCTGGAATAGTATTTTTAATTATTATTTAACATTGAACATTTTAAAATTTGTCAGTACTACTTTGTAATGTTGAATAAATTTGAAATATGTTTAAAATTAGTTGTCAGGATCTTATACATTCCATGATAGCTTCTTTCTTTGACTGATCGCGTGCAATTTTTAAAACAAGAGAAATGAGTACAGCCACGGATGTATTGCATGTGTGAGTAATGAACAACACTTATGCAGAGCTTTATCTCAAGCAGAAAAACAAAATGTCATGTTTTATAATATGTCAATTGGCAGCTCAGTATTTGCCCACACCCAAAATTGATTTTAACAATATCAATAACATTCCAACTAACTCTAATCCTAAATCTATTCATAAAATGCAAACAAACCCTGTTTCTTACGCAAATATTAAATCAAATCCTAACCCTAACATAAAATCAGCCCAAACCCTATCTCTTACCATAAACGTAACCATAATTTTAACACCCTAATCCAAACACTACAACAAACCAAAACTCTAAACCGAGCACTATAGCTGATCATACGATAGACCCTATCCCTTTCTCTAAGACTAAAAACCAATTAAACTCGAAGTCTATCCCTATGCCAAATCGAAGCACTAAACGTGTTCAAAACACTATTCCTATTCCTATTTTTGGACCTTATCCAATCACAAAACAAATCCAGGGCTTAACCCTTCACCCTAACGCTCATACCCTACACCACAATTAACAAAAAATTTAACACTACCTCTATTCTTTAAACCTAGCACTAACCCTATACCTATTACCCTTAAATTAACTAACCCTAAGCCCAGCCCTAATGCTAACCCTAACTCTAAACATAACCCTAACTTTAACCTTGACCTTAACCCCAACACCAACCCCAAACCCAACACAAACCCCAGCTGTTATCCGTAGCTCAACCACAAGCCAAAAGCAAAAACCTAACCCCGTAATCCGAACCCTAAACCTAACCCTAACCAATCCCAACAACTATCCAAACAACAACCCCACCCTATCACTAACACCAACAACCCAAACCCAAACAATACCTAAAAACTAACGCTAACTCTAACCCCAACCCAAACCCCAACCAAAATCCCAACCCCAACATTAATCCTAACCCTAAACCTAAACGTAATCCTAACCCTAACCAAAACCCTAAGCCTAAGCCTAAGCCTAAACCTAAACCAAGCCATAACCCTAAACCTAACCTAACCATTAACCCTAACACTATCACTAAGCCTACCACAACCCCAATTCCTACCCCAAACCCAAACCCGAGACCAACAAAAACACCTTAACCCTAACCCTAAAATATAACCATAAACCCTAAACCTGAACCCTAAACCTAACCATGAGCCTAAATCTAACTCTAATCCTGAACCTATCCATAACACCAACACAATCCCCAACCCCAAACCCAAAACAAAACCCATAAACCCTAACACTAACCCAACCCAAACCCTAACCTTCAACATTACACTAAATCGTAACCCTAACCCTAACCCTAAACCCTAACCCTAACACTAACCCTTACACTAAACCCTAACCCTAAGCCAAAGCCTAAGCCTAACCCTAAGCCTAAC
This sequence comes from Cyrtonyx montezumae, assembly GCF_038088225.1. Classification (NCBI taxonomy): domain Eukaryota; kingdom Metazoa; phylum Chordata; class Aves; order Galliformes; family Odontophoridae; genus Cyrtonyx; species Cyrtonyx montezumae. The sequence goes on from NW_027071903.1 coordinate 16,670,743, forward strand.
CCTAACCCTAACACTTACCTTAACACTAACCCTAACCTTAACCCTAAACCTAACACTAAACCTAACCCTAACCTTAACCCTAACCCTATCTCTAACACTTCGCTAACACTAACACTACCCTAACCCTACCCTAACCCTAACCCTAAACCTAACCATAACACTAACACTAACCCTAAACCCTAACCCTAACACTAACCCTAACCCTAAACCCTAACCCTAAGCCTAAGCCTGTGAGAAAGTAATCTTTTTGTTCGCGGTAAGAGGGAAGAAACCTGTAAATAAGTAACTGTAGTTTGTGATTTAGCATGTAACGTATAAAGAAGCCTAGCTTGCGAAAACACAAAACATGCACAAAAACCGGGAGCTAGCCTAAACACGCTCAAGCGCTCAAGGACTAGTGATTATGCAATTAACCAATGAGATTTGTTCATATGAATAACATGTAAGAAAAGGAAAAACCACCAGACAAGGTCAAGAGGAGGATATGGAGGAAAATTACTTACTTCAACCCATACGACCACCGGGAGGCAGAAGAAGACCCCCTAACTAACAACTGGATCAAGGACACGTATACGGAAGACGGACTGTATAAAAGGATCGGGTATTGGTTCAATTGTTGCGACAGTTGGTGGAACGCAGAGTCCCCTGTCGCCCAGCGCTGCATTGCCTCTTTGATCTTTGCTCAATTTGATTAATAAAATCAAAGTTGAATTTTTGATTCCTAGTAAGTTGAATCTATTTATAACAAGCCTAAACCTAACCCTAACCCTAACCCTATACCTAAACCCTAACCCTAACCCTAACCCTAACCGTAACTCTAACCTTAACCCTAACCCTAACCCTAACCCTAACCCTAAACCCTAACCCTAATCCTAACCCTAACCCTAACACTAACCCTAAACCTAAACGTAAATCCTAACCATAACCCTACCTCTTACCCTAACCCTAACCCTATCCCTAACCCTACTCTAACCCTAAGCCTAACCCTACCCTAACCCTACCCCTAACCCTACCTTAACCCTAACCCTAACCCTAAACCTAACCCTAGCCCTAACACTAACCCTACCCTAACGCTACCCTAACTTCTTCCTTGTCGAGGAAGAACTTCTTCCTTGTCGAATTTGTTTAAGCCCTTCCATTATTTGGTGCCAAGCAGGTAGAAGTTTGGCAGCCGTTCTGTCTTTAGTAATAGAAGCCTCCCAGAGTTTTGTGCCAATTTTGTCCCAGAGTTCTCCATCAAGAGAGAACCCAGTTTTCGGAAATTCGGGGACATTTTTGCTTATCCATTTAAGAAAAGTAGCTAGTTCCGAATTAGATACAGGCTGATCCTGGAAGTTTAAAACTAATCGTAGTACTTCGAGATTTACTTGTTGCTTCTTCGTTAGTGAACTCCCCATAATTCCCGACTGCTCACCTTCTGTCCTGCAGAACGGTGCGGGCGAGCGCGAAACAATCTCTCTGAAGTTCAGTCGGGCGACGCTGCCGGACCGGGCTCGCTCAGCCGCGGCTTGACTTACACCAAGCAGTGGGTGCCATTACAGTGTCTCGGGCACGGACTCAGATGTGAACGATCCAAATCGTTTATTACAGGTTTTAATATCCCTTATATACTTTCACAATTTCTCTATTGTAACTTTCCCACCCGCCTTTACATATCAACAATGTAACTTCCCAAAACAGTCCTTAATAGTGCATAAAGGCGATGATCCAGTCAGGGCTGAGAATCTTCCCAAGCCATGGACTCTTCCTCATATAACGGCCTGCCATCACCCAGCTTACTTGAACTTGTTTTCCTCTTCTTCTGGAAGTGTCCTTGGTTCTCAGCCTTCCTTTCTCAAGCTGTTTATCCTGTTACACAGCTGCAGCTCTAAATATATTTTCTGTATTCCCACACTAACCCTAACTCTAACACTAACACTAACACTAAACCTAACCCTAAACCTAACACTAACCCTAACCCAATCATAAACTTAACCCTAAACCTAACAAGAAACATAAATCTAATCCTAACACTAAACATAACCCTAACCCTTGCCCTAATTCTAACCCTAACCCTAACCCTAACCCTAACCCTAACCCTAACCCTAACCCTAACCCTAACCCTAACCCTAACCCTAACCCTAACCCTAACCTTAACCCTAACCCTAACCCTAACCCTACCCTAACGCTAACCCTAACCCTAACACTAAAACTAACCCTATCCTTAATACTAACACAAAACCCAACCCCAACCCCAACCACAACCCAAACCCATACCTGTAACGTATAATTCAAACATTTACCCTAACCCTACCCTTCCCCAAAAGCAACAACAAGCACAAATCCTTTACATAATCCGAACCCTTACTCTATACCATAACGCTATAACCCTAACCCTAACCCTAACCTAACCCAATCCCTAACCCTAACCCTAACCTTAACCCTATCCTAACCATAACCCTAACACTAACTTTAACCCTAACCCTAACACTAACCCTAACCCTAATCTTAACCCTAATCCTAACTCTAACCCTACCCTAACCCTAATCTTACACTAACACTAACCCTAACCCTAACACTAAACGTAAACCTAACCCTAATCCGAACCCTAACCCTTTGTCCTAACGTTTAGGACAATTGTCCTAACATTGTCCTAAACCTAAACCTATCCTAACCCTAACCCTAAACCTAACCCTAACACTAACACTTACCCTAACCCTAACCCTAACCCTAACATACCCTAACCCTACCCTAACTCTAACCCTAAACCTAACCCTAATCCTAACCCTAACCCTAACACTAACTCTAACCCTAACCCTAAACCTATCCCTAACCATAACCCTAACCCTAACCCTAACCCAAAACATAACCATACCCTAACCGTAATCCTAACCCTAACACTATCCCTAAACCTTACCCTAACCCTAACCTTAACCCTAACCATAATGCTACCCCTCACCCTAACCCTAACCCTAACCCTAACCCTAACCCTAACCCTAACCCTAACCCTAACCCTAAAACCTAGCCCCATGCTCTAATCATAACCGTAAAACTAAACCTAAAAATAACTCCAGTCCTAACCCTAACCCTACCACTATCTAACCCGAAACCTAAACCTAACCCCTAACTCTAATCCTAATCCTAACACCAACCCCATCTCTAACGGTAACCCCAAAACCCTTACCCTAACCCTAGACATAAATTTAAAACAAAACCAAACCCTAACCCCAACCTCAACACTAACCCCAAAGCCCTAACCATAAACCTAATACCTAACCCTACATTCTAACCCTAACCCTTACCATAGCACTTACACTAACCCAACACCAAACCCAAACCTAATCCCAACCCCAACTCTAACCGCAAACCTATACCCTAACCCCTACAACTAACACTAACTCTAACCCTAAATCTAACCCTAAACCGTTATTTTAACCCTAAATCAAACCCTAATAGAAACCCTAAACCGAAAGTAACCCTACTACTACCACTACCCCTACTCACAATAAAACACAACCACATACCCTAACCCTAAACCAAACTCCAACACAAACCCCAAAAGCAACAACAAAACAAACCCAACCCTAAAACCTAACTTTAACCTTAAACATAACAATAATAATAATAACCAAACAATAACCCTAACCCTAATATATGACAAAAACCTGAAACCTTACCCTAAACTTAAGCCAAACCCTTACTCGTATCCTAACCTATAACCAAACTCTAAACGAAATCCAAACCCTAACCCAAACACTAAACCTAACCCTATCCTTAACACTAACACGAACCCCAACCCCCAACCGCAACCCCAACCCAAACCCATGCCTGTAATCCCTAATCCTAAACTTAACCCAAACTCTAACCCTTCCCCAAAAGCAAACACAAGCAAAAACCCTTAACGTAAACAGAAACCTTACCCTATACCATAACGCTATAAACCTAACCCTAACACTAACCCTACCCTAACCCTAAACCTAACCCTAACCCTAACCCTAACCCTAACCCTAACTCTAAACTTAACCCTAACCTTAACACTAACCCTAACCATAAACAAACCCTAACATTCACCCTAACCCTAACACTAACCCTACCCTAACGCTATCCTAATCCTAACCCTAACACTAACCCTAAATAAAAATCTAAATCTAACCCTAACCCGAGCCCTAATCCTAACCCTAACCCTAACACTTACCCTAACACTAACCCTAACCCTAACCCTAAACCTAACCCTAGCCCTAACACTAACCCTAACCCAAACACTAACCCTAAATAAAAATCTAAACCTAACCCGAACCCTAATCCTAAACCTACCCCTAACACTTACCCTAACACTAACCCTACCCTTAACCCTAACCCTAACACTTCGCTAACAATACCCTATCCCTAACCCTAACCCTACCCTAACCCTAACCCTAACACTACCCTAACCCTAACCCTAAACCTAACCATAACACTAACACTAACCCTAAACCCTAACCCTAACACTAACCCTTACCCTAAACCCTAACCCTAAGCCTAAGCCTAAGCCTAACCCTAAGCCTAACCCTAACCCTAACACTTTCCCTAACACTAAACCTAACCTTAACCCTAAACCTAACACCAAACCTAACCCTAACTTTAACTCTAACCCTATCTCTAACACTTCGCTAACACTAACACTACCCTAACCCTAACCCTAACCCTTACCCTACCCTAACCCTAACCCTAAACCTAACCATAACACTAAACCCTAACCCTAACACTAACCCTAACCCTAAACCCTAACCCTAAGCCTAAGCCTGTGAGAAAGTAATCTTTTTGTTCGCGGTAAGAGGGAAGAAACCTGTAAATAAGTAACTGTAGTTTGTGATTTAGCATGTAACGTATAAAGAAGCTTAGCTTGCGAAAACACTTGCCAAAAAGGATAGACACTACTATAAAGAAGCCTAGCTTGCGAAAACACAAAACTTGCACAAAAACCGGGAGCTAGCCTAAACACGCTCAAGCGCTCAAGGACTAGTGATTATGCAATTAACCAATGAGATTTGTTCATATGAATAACATATAAGAAAAGGAAAAACCACCAGACAAGGTCAAGAGGAAGATATGGAGGAAAATTACTTACTTCAACCCATACGACCACCGGGAGGCAGAAGAAGACCCCCTAACTAACAACTGGATCAAGGACACGTATACGGAAGACGGACTGTATAAAAGGATCGGGTATTGGTTCAATTGTTGCGACAGTTGGTGGAACGCAGAGTCCCCTGTCGCCCAGCGCTGCATTGCCTCTTTGCTCTTTGCTCAATTTGATTAATAAAATCAAAGTTGAATTTTTGATTCCTAGTAAGTTGAATCTATTTATAACAAGCCAAAGCCTAACCCTAAGCCTAACCCTAACCCTAACCCTAAACCTAAACCCTAACCCTAACCCTAACCCTAACCCTAACCCTACTCTAACCCTAACACTAACTCTAACCCTAACCCTAACCCTAAACCCTAACCCTAACCCTAACCCTAACCCTAATCCTAATCCTAACCCTAACACTAACCCTAAACCTAAATGTAAATCCTAACCATAACCCTACCTCTTACCCTAACCCTAACCCTATCCCTAACCCTACTCTAACCCTAACCCTAACCCTAACATACCCTAACCCGAACCCTACCCTAACCATAACTCTAAACCTAAACATAACCCTAACCCTACCCTTACTCTAACCCTACCTTAACCCTAACACTAATCCTAACACAAACCCTAACCCTAACCTAACCCTAACATTAACTCTAACCCTACCCTAACCCAAACCCTAATCCTAACCCTAACCCTAACCCTACTCTAACCCTAACACTAACTCTAACCCTAACCCTAACCCTAAACCCTAACCCTAATCCTAACCCTAACCTTAACCCTAACCTGAACCAACTCTAACCCTACCCAAACCCTAACCCTAACCTAACCCAATCCCTAACCCTAACCCTAACCCTATCCTAACCATAACCCTAACACTAACTTTAACCCTAACCCTAACACTAACCCTAACCCTAACCCTTACCCTACCCTAACCCTAACATTGTCCTAAACCTATCCTAACCCTAAACCTATCCCTAACCATTAACCTAACCCTATCCGTAACACTAACCCTAACCCTAAACCTAACCATAACCCTAACCCTAACCCTAACCTAACCCTAACCCTAACCCTAACCCTAACCTTAACCCTAACCCTAACCCTAACATTTCGCTAACACTAACACTACCCTATCCCTAACCCTAACCCTAACACTCCCTAAACCCTAACCTTAACACTAACCCTAATCCTAACCCTAACACTAACCCTAAACCTAAACCTAAGTAACCCTAAGTCTTACCCTAACCCTAACCGTAACCCTACCCTTAACCCTAAGCCAAGATCATACCCAAGACTAATCTAAAATCTAAACATAATATTATTACTATAGCCAAACTTCACCTAACCCTATGAAATAACCTAAATCCTTCCCTAACACTTACTGTGTAAGACTAAATCTTTAACCCTAACCCTAACACTAATTCTTAAGCTAACACAATCCCTAAACAAAACCCTAAACCCAATCATACATCCTACCCTTTCCAATAGCATGAAACACTCCCTTACACTTACTGTAAAAGTAAATCTTTATACTTAACCTTAAACTTAACCCTAACCCTCACCCTCACCTTAACCCTTAAGGCTACGGTTTAGGGATAGGATTATGCTTAGGATTTGTGGTTGGGTTTGGGGTAGGTGTAGTGCCAGTGTAAGGATTAGGGTTATGGTATAGGGTATGTGATTAAGGTTAGGGTTATTTTTGGGGTTAGGGTTAGCATTAGGATTTGTGCTTGCGGTTGCTTTTGGGGAAGGGTTAGGGTTAGGGTGAAGGTTAGGTTTAGGTGTGACGGCTATGGGTTAGTCCTTGTGGTTGGTTTTGGGGAAGGAGTAGGGTTAGGGGTTACAGGTAAGGATTTGGGTTGGGGTTGCGGTTGGGATTGGTGTTAGTGTTAAGGTTAGGGTTAGAGTTAGCGTAAGGCTTCAGGTTTAGGGTCATAGATTAGGGTTAGGGTTTCGGTCATAGATTAGGATTAGTCTTAGGTTTAGTGTTAAGGTTAATATTAGGTTTGGGGTTAGGTTTTAGGGTTGGGGTTGTGTTTGTTGTTGCGTTTGGGGTTGGTGTTGGAGTTTGGGTAGGGGTTAGGGTTAGGGCTTGTGGTTGTGTTTGGTTTAGGAGAAGGGGTAGTGGTAGGAGTAGGGTTAGTTTCGGTTTAGGGTTAGGATTAGGGTTCGATTTAGGGTTAAAGTAACGGTTTAGGGTTAGGGTTAGTTGTAGGGGTTAGGGGATAGGTTTGGGGTTAGGTTTGGGGTTGGGATTAGGTTTGGGTTTGGCATTGGGTTAGTGTCAGGGTTATGGTAAGGTTTAGGGTTAAATGTAGGGTTACGGTTAGGTTTATGGTTAGGGCTTTGGGGTTAGTGTTGAGGTTGGGGTTAGGGTTAGGGTTAGGTTTTATTTTAAGGTTATGGTTAGGATTAGGGCTAGGTTTAGGTTTAGGGTTAGGGTTAGGGTTTCAGGGTTACCGTTGGAGATGGGGTTGGTGTTAGGATTAGGGTTAGGGTTAGATTTAGGGTTCAGGTTTGTTGTCAGGTTTGTGGTAGGATTAGGGTTAGGGTTGGGGTTATTTTTTGGTTTAGTTTTAGGGTTATGTTTAGGGTATAGGGCTAGGGTTTACGGTTAGGTTTAGTTTTAGGGTTAGTGTTTGAGTTTGGTTCTAGGGTTAAGGGTTAGTTTGGGGTTTTGGTCAGGGTTAGGGTTTCGGTTAGGATAAGGGTAAGGTTATGGGTTAAGGTTAGGGTTAGGGATAGGGTTTAGGTGGCTGTTTGGGGTTGGGGTTGGGATTGTTTATAAAGGATATGGTTATGGTATAGGTTAGGGTTATGATTACGCTTAGGGTAAGGATTAAGTTTTGGGTTCGGTTTGGGTTTGGGATAGGGTTAGGATTAGTTTTAGGGTTAAGGTTAGGGTTTGTGTTAGCGTTAAGGTTAGGTTTAGGTTTAGTGTTAGGTATATAGTTTTAGATTTACAGTAGTTGTTAGGGTTAGGGCTTGAGTTCTAGAACTTAGCCCCCCCTTTAATCTATGTTTTTTATTTATTTAATTTATTTATTTATTTATTTCCATAGCCAATCTGAATTAAGTGAGAACGTTCTGAATCCAGTGAGTACTTACAATCTGAATTCAGTGAGCACTTTCAGTATGGCTTCGTGAGGCCTTCTAGATTAGGAGACAAAGGTCAAGGTGATTTCAACTCGGAGGTCATTTTCATAGCCCCACTGCTGTACACCTCTGCCTCCCTCGCGTACTCTTTTGCTTAGAGCAGCGGGGTGTATGATCTTCTCGGCAGCAGTCGTATTCTTCAGGGGAACCTCCTTTTTCCTTGCCTTATTTGTCTCCCCATTCTCTATCTGTAATTCCTTTTTTAAATTTTAGCCTCTTGATTGCTCACAAAACTATCTCCAATTATCTTAAAAGGTATTCATAGAAGAGTGAGTTCACCAATATTCATCATATACAATGCACAATACATATACAATACACATATAAAGCATGCGATGAAATGACTGAGTTATATCTGTTAAAGGAAAAACAACAGTTTTACATTTTTCTTAGAGTGATTTTTAGATTATCCAAAGTCTTGGACACCTTCCACTGGGGTTCTGTGTCATGGATTGATCCTTACACTCGGCTCGCATGGGTCCATCCATGCTCAGCTGTCTGGATCGCTGTTTCTGTTGTTAATAAAACAAGAAAAGGTTCCTCCCATCGAGGAGTTAGAGACGACTCTTTCCATGTTTTAATTAAAACCTTATTTCCTGGACTGATTTGGTGTATTGCCATATCTAGTGGGGGCCGTTGTACCACCAGACCTTTCTTTCTCTTGTATAGTGAAGCTTTTAGCCTCTCTCTTTTTTTTTTTTTTTTTTTTTCAGAGACTATCAGCTTGTATTTCCTTTAGGATCAATAAGGCCGCTGAATTATTTCTCCTTATTTGAGCCAACATGTACTACTGCGATTTTCTCTGGTTCTTTTATTGCCCTTAGTTTGTCTTATTAAAGACTTGTGAATTAACCCTTTCCCGTGTGAGTTTACTAATCCTCTTTCCTCCCATATTTTCCAAAGTTATGGACTACCCCATACGCATATATGGAATCTGTATAGATGGTTCCAATTTTCCTTTTAACGTCTGTAGGGCTCTAAGGACTGCATATAATTCACAGGCCTGAGCTGACCACAAAAATCCTTAGTTCAGTGAAGGCCTTTTATCCCTCATTTCTCAGATGTTTTATCCTTTTCTCTTTGTGTGACATGTCTGGTCCAACAGATAATCCAGCAGCGGATGTCACCTTCATTGCCATGCAGGAGCATTGTCTTTGTGGTGGTCAGCTTCTCCAAGCCGTAACCCCACAGAAATATTGCAAAAATATAAATATCCATTTATAGTCACTTCAGACGGTTCTATGTCTAATTTCCCTACTGGTTCTGGAGTATACCAAACTTCTGGGTTAATTCTAGCCTCATCTTCTATCGTTAGAGTACATAGATTAACAACCTTTTACTTCCAAATTTATTCTAAACTCCACAATTAAATATCTCGTTAGCAAAATTATATTCTGCTTTAGGTACCAATAAAAAGACCCAATTCCATAAGTGCTAGGTAATTCTGTTTCTACCTGCTTTATAACAGGTACCATAAAAGGTTCCCTTTTGCTCCGATTACTAGTAGCTTTTCCAAGGATACAGAACATCCTCGAGGTAAATATTGAACAGTCGATATTTCTGCGCCAGGGTCTACCAAAAATTCCACTTCCTGACTATGAGGACCCAATTTCAATTTCGTCAACGGGCTCTTTTCTTTCCCGGGTCCCCAGCACATAAAAGCCCTTACCCCCTCAGTCCTTCTTAAACGTTCTCTCATCCTGAATTCTCTTTCTACAGTCTTTCTTCACGTGTTTCTTTTTCTGACAGTAGAAGCATTCTACTGTCCATATATCTCTGGGTCTCATCTGGTTAGGTTAAAGCGCGTTCTCTGCCCGAGGAATATTCCCTCTTTTCCTTCTACGACGGCTATCAGAATTTTTTTGCTTGCTTCTTCTGAGTCTCCTCCTCTCTCCGTACGTATACTTTCTCAGCCTCTCAGTAATTCATCTAGTCCTCTCTCCTGCCAATCCCCCAATTTCTCTAGTTTCCTTTGAATATTCAGGAACTAGCTACAGACTGCGTTTTCAGGAGAGCTTGCCCCAGGGGGGTAGCAGGATCTAATCCTGAATATAACTAACTTTTTGCGTAGTCTCTCTGACCACTCAGAGAGTGGTCACTCACTTCACCTGCAAGCCACCCATGGGTTCAGAGGGCTTACTCTGCCTCTGTCCCATCTTCCAGAGCACTCACACACACAAACTTGCGCCCCTCGGTCGTGACCCACGCCTTCGCGGGCAATGGGAACTGCACTATTAGGGGGTCCACACCCGCTTCGCCCCTACGGGACGTCTCAGTCAGGCATTCTCCGGGATACTCACCCCAACTGAATGGCTTCACGCAAATACTTACTCAATCCTGAGTCTTCGTTCGGGTCTTTGTGCACAAAAATTATGGGGTACTGCAGTTTCTTTTGCTCTCTTACCAAATATAGAGTTTGGAGCTACAGGTATCTGCACAGGAATTACCAAGACCAGGGGCAGTCTGAAGACGGGGCACCCCCCCGGGAGTGGGAATTCCACAGCAGAGTCGCCTGGATCCGAGTCACGGCACCAAATTGTTATAGGCGTGAAGAACAATAAACACCAATCGTTACCAACAGTAGAAGATTTATTGAGCAAGCAATAAACAAGCAAGAAACAGCGCTGGGCAGCCAGGAGTCTCCGCTCCACCAGAGGTGAGCAACGGGGGCCTCCCGATCCTACTTTTTATTGTTTCTTATCTCTGCATTTGTGTTTATCTTTCCCTTCCTGGGCTGCGCTGGCTGTTATGTGGGGGTCGTTCTCTGCCACCTGGTGATGGATTGAGATGAAAAGGGCCGTAGGCCTCTTCAGCTTCGATCAAGCACACTTAAGAGGAGATTTTCACTTATTTTTCTTTTTTCAGTTTCTTAGAAGGTCACTGCTATCTGTTGTTCATTTTCCAGTTGTTAGAACTAAGCGCTGTGGCTTCAATTTGCACAAATTCCAAAGTTCTTAGACAAAACATTTATACATCTCTTTCGAGACTTCTACAAACTACATAGTTTTCAGAAAGCAAAACACTGGAAAACACTGACACATCTGTCTCGATTCGATTTGATTAATAAATACAGCACTGATTTTTATCACAAGGATGATAAGTCTCGCAGGGGGACTCCACGTGGGAGGGATCCCCAAGAAGAGATCCTTTCCTGGCGGTGGTCAGCCCTTAAATGGGGTTTAGGAGAGGTGGAGCCAGGCTCTCCCCCTTCCAATCACACAGGTATATCACCTCCACTTGTGCCACCATGGCTGACTCAGTGCTCACCTCAGCTGACCAGTGTTTCAGGCCGTGATTGAGCAGTTCACATACAGTTAGGGTAGGGTAAGGGTTATTGTTATTCTAACGCTTTGGGTTATGTTTAGGGTTAGGTTTGAGTTTAGGGTTTGGGTTGGGGTTACAGTTAGGGTTATGTTAGGGTTAAGGTTAGAGTTAGGGTAGGGTTACGGTTTCGTTTGTGGTTTGGGTTAGTGTTAGGATTAGTGTTAGGTTTAAAGATGTTTACAGTAAGATTTAGAGTAAGTTTTGGTTATTGGATAGGGTTAGGTGTAAGATAGGATTTAGGGTAAGTGTTAGGGTAAGTGTTAGTGTTACGGTAAGGGCAAAGGTTAGGGCAAGGGATAGGGTTAAAGATTTAGTCTTACAGTAAGTGTTGAAGAAATATTTAGGTAACTTCAGCGGGGTAGGTGAAGATTGGCTTTAGTAATAGGGTTATGTTTAGATTTTGGATTAGTGTTAGGGTAAAGATTTGGCTTAGGGTTTGGGTAAGGATTAGGGTTGGGGTTAGCGTTAGGGTTAGGGTTAAGGTATAAGTCTAGGGTTAGGCTAAGGTTTAGGGTTAGGTTTAATGCTAAGTTTAAATATTTAGTTTTACAGTAAGTGTTAGGGCATGTTTTTGGTTATTGGATAGGTTTAGGTGTATGATTGGATTTAGGGTTTGGTTTAGGGTTTGTGTTAGCTTTTTTTTTGGTGTTAGGGTTTGAGTATGGGTCATGGTTAAAGATTTAGTCTTGCATTGAAACGGAAGGATTCGGGTTATTTCATACGTTTAGATTTAGGGTTACGGAGAGGGTTAATATTTAGGTGAGGGAGAGGGGGAGGGCTAAGTTTTCAGTTCGGTTTGTGTTTGGGATAGGATTAGGGTTAGGGATTGGGTTACGGTTAGGTTTAGGCTAGGGATAGGGTTACGGTTATGGTTAGGATTAGGGTTAAATTTAGGGTTTGGGTTTGTGTTAGAGTTAAGGTTATGATAGGGTTAGGGTTAAGGTTAGGTTTAGATTTAGTGTTAGGGTTAGTGTTAGGTTTATAGATTTAGATTTATAGTAGTTGTTAGGGTTAGTGTTTGAGTTAGTGTTAGGCTTAGTGTTTAGGGTTAGGGTGCAGACTACTTTTGGGGTTAGCGTTAGTGTTACGGTTTAGGTATAATGTTAGGGTTAAGCTAAGATTTAGAGTTATGATGAGTGTGAGTGTTAGGGTTTGGTTTAAGTTTAAGTTTAAATATTTAGTTTTACAGTAAGTGTTAGGGAATGTTTTAGTTTATTGGATAGGGTTAGGTGTATGACTGGATTTAGGGTTTGGATTAGGGTTTGTGTTAGCTTTAGATTTAGTGTTAGGCTAGAGTAAGGGTTCAGGTTAAAGATTTAGTCTTACAGTAAGTGTTAGGGAAGGATTTAAGTTATTTCCTAGGATTATGTCAAGATTGGCTTTAGTAAAAAGGTTATGTTTAGATTTTGGAAAAGGCAGGTTAAGGTTTGGTCTCAGGTTTAAGGTTTGGTTTAAGGTTGCGGTTAGAGTAAGGGTTACGGATAGTGTTAAGGTTTAGGTTAGGGTTAGTCTAGGATAAGGATTAGGATTAGGTTTAGGGTCACAGTTAGGGTAAGGGTTTATGTTAGGTTTAGAGCTTGAGTTAGGGTAAGGATTAGTGTTATGGTGAGGATTATGTTTTGGGTTCGGTTTGGGTTTGGGATAGGGTTAGGGTTTGTTTTACTGTTAGGGTTATGGTAATGTTATGGTTACAGTTATGTTTGGGTGGGGTGTTTGTTATGGAAAGTGTTATGTTTAGGGTTAGGTTTCGGGTTAGGTTTGGGGTTACTGTTACGGGTATGTTACTGTTAATTTTTGGGTTAGGGTTAGGTTACGGGTTAGGATTATTGTTAGGATTATTGTTAAGGTTAGTGTTAGTTTTTCAGATTTAGTTTTTAAGTTTTATGTCATTGTATAGGGTTGGGTGTACAGTTGGATTAAGTGTTAAGGTTAGGGTACGTGGTAGTGTTAGGGTTAAAGAATTAGTCTTACAGTAAGTGTTAGGGAAGGATTTAGGTAACTTCAGCGGCTTTGGTGAAGATTGGCTTTAGTAATCTTTTTATGTTTAGAATTTGGATTTGTGTTGGGGTAAGATTTTGGCATAGGGTTAGGGTTAGGGTAAGGATTAGGGTTGGGGTTAGCGTTAGGATTTGGGTTAAGGTATAGGGTTAAGGTTAGTGTTGGGTTAGGGTTAGGGTTGGATTTAGGGTTAGGGTTAGTGTTGTTTGGATTAGGGTTTGGTTTAGGTTTAGCATTAGGTTTAAGGTTTGGTTTAGGGTTGCGGTTAGGATTAGGGTTACAGTCAGTGTTATGGTTTATTTTAGGGTTATGGTCGTGTTAGGATTAGGTTTAGGTTTAGAATCATGTTTAGGGTTGGGTTTTTTGTTAGGTTTAGAGCTTGAGTTAGGCTTAGGGCTTGAGTTAGGGATAGAATTAGGGTGAAGATTTGGGTTTTGTGTACGTTTTGTGTACGTTTTGGTTTTGGGATATGGTTAGGTTTAGGGTTTGGTTTACTATTAGGGTTAGGGTAGTGTTAAGGTTAGTGTAAGGTTTAGGGTTAAGGTTAGGGTTAGTGTTATTTTTAGCGTTAAGGTTAGTTTTAGGGTTCGAGTTAATGTTGGGGTTAGGGTAAGGTTAAGGTTAGGGTTCGGGTTATGGTTAGAGTTAAGTTTGGAGTTAGTGTTGGGGTTTGGCTTGGTATTTGGGTTTTTAGGGTTAGGGTTAGGATTAGGGTTAGGTTTAATGTTAGGGTTAGGTATAGAGTTAGGGTTAGTATTAGGTTAGGGCTAGGGTTATGACTTGGGTTAGGGTTAGGCTTAGGCTTTGGGTTAGTTTTAGGTTTACAGTTTGGGTTAGGATACGGTTTGGCGTTGGGGTTGGGATTTGGGTTGGGATTGGTGTTGGGGTTAGGTTTAGGGCTAGGGTTATGGCTTGGGTTAGGGTTAGGCTTAGGTTTAGGGTTAGGGTTAGGTTTAGTGTTTGGGTTAGGATTAGTATAAGGTTAGGGATAGGGTTCTGGCTTGGGTTAAGTGTTAGGGCTGGTGTTGGGATAGCTGTTGGGATTGGGTTAGGGTTAGGGTTAGGGTTTGGCATAGGTTTAGCTTAATTTATAGGGTAATTGTTATGTATAGAGTTAGTACTAGGTTTAAAGAATAGAGGTAGTGTCAAATTTTTTTTTGTAGTGTAGGGTAAGTTTGAGCGTTAGGGTGAAAGAAGGGTTAAACCCTGGATTGGTTTTGTGATTGGTCAAGGTTAAAAAAAAATAGGAATAGTGTTTTGGACACGTTTACTGCTTGTATTTGGACTAGGGATAGACTTCGAGTTTAGTTGTTTTTTTAGTCCTAGTAAAAGAGATAGGGGTATGATATGCTATAGTGCTCGGTTTAGACTTTTTTTTTGTTGTAGTGTTTGGGTTAGGGTGTTAGTGTTATGGTTATAGCTAAGGTTACGTTTATGGTAAGGGTTAGGGTTTGGGATGGATTTTATGTTAGGGTTAGGATTTGATTTAATATTTGCGTAAGAAACAGGGTTTGTTTGCGTTTTATGAATAGATTTAGGATTAGGATTAGTTGGAATGTTATTGTTACTGTTAAAAACAATTTTGGGTGTGGGCAAATAATGAGCTTGAAATCGGCATAATATAGAACATGACATTTTATTCCACTTGAGATAAAGCTCTGCGTAAGTGTTGTTCATTAAACACGCAATAAATCCGTCGCTGTACTCATTTCTCTTGTTTTAAAAATCGCACACGATCAGTCAAAGAAAAGAAGCTATCATGGAATGTAAAAGATCCTGACAACTAATTTTAAACATATTTCAACTTTACATTACAAAGTAGTACTGACGAATTTTATATTATTCCACAAAATTTATAGATGTTTTTTGAGTGGTATAAAAACTTATCTAATTTCTTCAACTAAGCGAGTCAGAATCGGCTACAGTGCACGGCAGCCGGCTGATTCGCGTCTTTATTCAGCGGCTCAAGGTGCCAAAAAAGCTACTGATGCGTTTGGAGCTGAATCCGCGGTTAAGAGCGATTCGAGTGTGACGTTCGTTGCCAACTCTGCTCAGTTTCGTCTGGGCTCATCTTCGATGCTCCGGTGATGAAGTTTATTAGGGAAATATTCGATCCGGTGGGACAGACACGAGAATCGGCGAGATGGGCCATACTCACAATTCGCTTCTACATTGCTAGGATCCCAAGTGCATTTAGTTTCAGAAAAGGAATCAGTAATGTCTGTGTGCATGAAAAATAAACGGGGAGAGAAGATGTTCCAGGGAGAAAAGAAATAGATATCAAAAACGATCAGAAAAAAAGTATGAAAACTTGGACGGAAAGGAACGTCTGATGCAGATATATATAGCAGACGGCAGCAGAGCAGAAAGGGAACAGAATCTTTCCCCCACATTAACATCAGTGTTCTCCCTATCTCTATCGACAACGCCAGGAACGGATTCTGTCATAAGGGAAATCACTGTTATGTTGGAATCAGATCGTAGCAGGCTGCGGCTTAAAGCCGCTCTTCAGCGCACGGCAGCCGGCTGATTCGCGTCTTTCTTCAGCGGCTCAAGCAGCAGAAACCGCGTTTGATAAGTTTCAGGTGGAATCCAAGAGCGATTGGAGTGTGACGTTCTTTGCCGATTTGGCTGTTTCGTACGGGCTCATCTTCGATGCTCCGGTGATGAAGTTTGTTTGGGAAATATTCGAACCGTTGGGACAGACACCAGAATCTGCGAGATGAGCTAGCTTTACTCAAATTTGGCATCTACATTGCTACGATCAGAAGAGCATACAATTTTTGGAAAGGAATCAGTAATGTCCGTGTGATTGAAAAATAAACAGGGAGAGACGTTGATTCAGTGGTGAAAAAAAAAGACATCAAGAAATTTCAGAAAAAAAGAATGAATACGTTGGCGGAAAGGAACGTCTGATGCAGACATACATAACAGACGGCAGCAGAGCAGAAAGGGAACAGAATCTTTCCCAACACTAGCATCGGGGTCCTCCCCATCTCTATCGACAACGCCAGGAAGGGAGTCTGTCATACGGGAAATAATTGTTATGTTGGAATCAGATCGCAGCCGGCTGAGATTTAAAGCCGCTCTTTAGCTCACGGCAGCCGGCACATTCGCGTCTTTCCTCAGCGGCTCAAGCAGCAGAAACCGCGATTGATGCGTTTCAAGCGTAATCCGCGGTTAAGAGCGATTCGAGTGAGACGTTCTTACAGATTCGACTCAGTTTCGTACATATAAGATGCTCCGGTGATGAAATTTGTTGAAAAACATTCGTTCCGGTTCGGCATACACCTGAATCTGCGAGAGGAGCCAGCTTCAGTCACAATTCGCCTTTACTAACCTCAGAAGAGCATACAGTTTTGGGGAAAGAATCAGTAATGTCCGTGTGTATGAAATGGAAATATTGAGATAAGTTGTGTTTCTGAGGAAACTAAAATGTCATCAAGAAATGTTAAACTAAAACTGTTAAAATGTGTACTGAAATGAAGGTCTAATGCTATCATTCCTTGAAAATGCTTGCTGAGCCTGCAGAGAAAAGAAAATTCCCCCTCACTAACATAGGGGTGTTATACAGCCCAGGAGTCTGTTATAATTTTATAAACTGTGTAATGTTGGAATCAGACCTCATCTGGCAGTGGAGATAAGCCGCTAGAAGACACAAATTTTTTCAAGCTTTTTCAACGGTTATGAGCTATTACAGACAGACTTTCACTCGAGATTCGAGTGTGATGCTCGTTGCCGATTCGGCTCAGTTACGTACGGGCTCGTCTTCGATGTACCGGTTATGAAGTTTGTTGGAGAATATTTGCATCGGATCGACAGACATCAGAATCTGCGAGAGGGGCCAGCTTAGGGATAGGGTTAGATTTAGGGTTACCTTGAGGGTTTATGGTTAGGTTTATGGGTATGGTTAGTGCTACGTTTAGGGTTAGGATTAGGGTTAGGGTTAGTGCTTGTGGTTGGTTTTGGGGTAGCGTTAGCGTTAGAGTTGGGGGTTACATTTATGGTTTTGGGTTGGGGTTGCGGTTGCGATTGGTGTTAGTGTTAAGGATAGGGTTAGGTTTAGTGTTAAGGGTTAGGGTTTTGGGTTAGAGTTTGGTTTTGGGTCAGGATTAGGGTTAGGGTTAGGCTTAGGGTTAGCGTAAGGCTTCAGGTTTAGGGTCATAAATTAGGGTTAGGGTTACGGTCATAGATTAGGGTTAGGTTTACAGTTAGGGTTAATGTTATGTTTGGGGTTAGGTTTTAGGGTTGGGGTTGTGTTTGTTGTTGCGTTTGGGGTTGGTGTTGCAGTTTGGATTAGGGTTGTGGTTAGGGCCTGTGCTTGTGTTTGGTTTAGGAGTAGGGGTAGTGGTAGGAGTAAGGTTAGTTTCGGTTTAGGGTTAGGATTAGGGTTCGAGTTAGGGTTAAAGTAACAGTTTAGGGTTAGATTTAGGGTTAGGGTAGTGGTTAGTTGTAGGGGTTAGGGGATAGTTTTGGGACTAGGTTTGGGGTTGGGATTAGGTTTGGGTTTAGTGTTAGGTTAGTGTTAGGTTTATGATATGGTTTAGGGTTAGAATGTAGGGTTACGTTTAGGTTTATGGTAAGGGTTTTGGGGTAGGTGTTGAGGTTGGAGTTAGGGTTAGGTTTTGTTTTAAGGTTATGGTTAGGGTTAGGTTTAGGTATAGGGTTTGGGTTAGGGTTTGGGTTAGGGTTTTGGGTTTACCGTTGGTAATGGGGTTGGTGTTAGGATTGGGGTTAGGGTTAGGTTTAGGGTTTGGGTTAGTTAGTGGTAGGGTTAGGGTTAGTGTTGGGGTAATTTTTGGGTTTAGTTTTAGGGTTATGTTTAGGGTATACGGCTAGGGTTTAGGGATAGATGTTAGGCTGGGGGAAAGATTCTGTTCCCTTTCTGCTCTGCTACGGTCGGCAATATATGTCTGCCTCAAACAATATTTTCGGTCCACGTATTCATTTTTTTTTTTGAAATTTCTTGATTTCATTTTCTTTCTCCACTGAATCATCGTATCTCCCCTTTTATTTTTCATACACACGGATATTACTGATTACTTTTCCGAAATTGAATACTCTTTGAGCGTATATCAGAATAGAAGCGAAATTTGAGTGAAGCTGTCTTCTCTCGCAGAATCTGGTGTCTGTTCATCCCGGTTCGAATATTTCCTCAGTAAAATTCATCACCAGAGCATCGAAGATGAGCCCAGACGAATCTGAGCCGAATCGGCAACGAACGTCAAACTCGAATCTCTCTTAACCGCGGAATCCGCTTGATACGCATCAATCGTGTTTTCTGATGCTTCAGCCGCTGAAGAAAGACGCGAATAAGCCTGCTGCTCTGCACTGTAGCCGATTCTGACCTGCTAAGCTGAATAAATTAGAGAAGTTTTTATAGCACTCAAAAAACATCTATAAACTTCCTGGAATAGTATTTTTAATTATTATTTAACATTGAACATTTTAAAATTTGTCAGTACTACTTTGTAATGTTGAATAAATTTGAAATATGTTTAAAATTAGTTGTCAGGATCTTATACATTCCATGATAGCTTCTTTCTTTGACTGATCGCGTGCAATTTTTAAAACAAGAGAAATGAGTACAGCCACGGATGTATTGCATGTGTGAGTAATGAACAACACTTATGCAGAGCTTTATCTCAAGCAGAAAAACAAAATGTCATGTTTTATAATATGTCAATTGGCAGCTCAGTATTTGCCCACACCCAAAATTGATTTTAACAATATCAATAACATTCCAACTAACTCTAATCCTAAATCTATTCATAAAATGCAAACAAACCCTGTTTCTTACGCAAATATTAAATCAAATCCTAACCCTAACATAAAATCAGCCCAAACCCTATCTCTTACCATAAACGTAACCATAATTTTAACACCCTAATCCAAACACTACAACAAACCAAAACTCTAAACCGAGCACTATAGCTGATCATACGATAGACCCTATCCCTTTCTCTAAGACTAAAAACCAATTAAACTCGAAGTCTATCCCTATGCCAAATCGAAGCACTAAACGTGTTCAAAACACTATTCCTATTCCTATTTTTGGACCTTATCCAATCACAAAACAAATCCAAGGCTTAACCCTTCACCCTAACGCTCATACCCTACACCACAATTAACAAAAAATTTAACACTACCTCTATTCTTTAAACCTAGCACTAACCCTATACCTATTACCCTTAAATTAACTAACCCTAAGCCCAGCCCTAATGCTAACCCTAACTCTAAACATAACCCTAACTTTAACCTTGACCTTAACCCCAACACCAACCCCAAACCCAACACAAACCCCAGCTGTTATCCGTAGCTCAACCACAAGCCAAAAGCAAAAACCTAACCCCGTAATCCGAACCCTAAACCTAACCCTAACCAATCCCAACAACTATCCAAACAACAACCCCACCCTATCACTAACACCAACAACCCAAACCCAAACAATACCTAAAAACTAACGCTAACTCTAACCCCAACCCAAACCCCAACCAAAATCCCAACCCCAACATTAATCCTAACCCTAAACCTAAACGTAATCCTAACCCTAACCAAAACCCTAAGCCTAAGCCTAAGCCTAAACCTAAACCAAGCCATAACCCTAAACCTAACCTAACCATTAACCCTAACACTATCACTAAGCCTACCACAACCCCAATTCCTACCCCAAACCCAAACCCGAGACCAACAAAAACACCTTAACCCTAACCCTAAAATATAACCATAAACCCTAAACCTGAACCCTAAACCTAACCATGAGCCTAAATCTAACTCTAATCCTGAACCTATCCATAACACCAACACAATCCCCAACCCCAAACCCAAAACCAAACCCATAAACCCTAACACTAACCCAACCCAAACCCTAACCTTCAACATTACACTAAATCGTAACCCTAACCCTAACCCTAAACCCTAACCCTAACACTAACCCTTACACTAAACCCTAACCCTAAGCCAAAGCCTAAGCCTAACCCTAAGCCTAACCCTAACCCTAACACTTACCTTAACACTAATCCTAACCTTAACCCTAAACCTAACACTAAACCTAACCCTAACCTTAACCCTAACCCTATCTCTAACACTTCGCTAACACTAACACTACCCTAACCCTACCCTAACCCTAACCCTAAACCTAACCATAACACTAACACTAAACCTTACACTAAACCCTAACCCTAAGCCTAAGCCTAAGCCTAACCCTAAGCCTAACCCTAAGCCTAACACTTAACACTAACCATAACCTTAACCCTAAACCTAACACTAAACCTAACCCTAACCTTAACCCTAACCCTATCTCTAACACTTCGCTAACACTAACACTACCCTAACCCTACCCTAACCCTAACCCTAAACCTAAACATAACACTAACACTAACCCTAAACCCTAACCCTAACACTAACCCTAACCCTAAACCCTAACCCTAAGCCTAAGCCTGTGAGAAAGTAATCTTTTTGTTCGCGGTAAGAGGGAAGAAACCTGTAAATAAGTAACTGTAGTTTGTGATTTAGCATGTAACGTATAAAGAAGCCTAGCTTGCGAAAACACAAAACATGCACAAAAACCGGGAGCTAGCCTAAACACGCTCAAGCGCTCAAGGACTAGTGATTATGCAATTAACCAATGAGATTTGTTCATATGAATAACATGTAAGAAAAGGAAAAACCACCAGACAAGGTCAAGAGGAGGATATGGAGGAAAATTACTTACTTCAACCCATACGACCACCGGGAGGCAGAAGAAGACCCCCTAACTAACAACTGGATCAAGGACACGTATACGGAAGAGGGACTGTATAAAAGGATCGGGTATTGGTTCAATTGTTGCGACAGTTGGTGGAACGCAGAGTCCCCTGTCGCCCAGCGCTGCATTGCCTCTTTGATCTTTGCTCAATTTGATTAATAAAATCAAAGTTGAATTTTTGATTCCTAGTAAGTTGAATCTATTTATAACAAGCCTAAACCTAACCCTAACCCTAACCCTATACCTAAACCCTAACCCTAACCCTAACCCTAACCCTAACCGTAACTCTAACCTTAACCCTAACCCTAACCCTAACCCTAACCCTAAACCCTAACCCTAATCCTAATCCTAACCCTAACCCTAACACTAACCCTAAACCTAAACGTAAATCCTAACCATAACCCTACCTCTTACCCTAACCCTAACCCTATCCCTAACCCTACTCTAACCCTAAGCCTAACCCTACCCTAACCCTACCCCTAACCCTACCTTAACCCTAACCCTAACCCTAAACCTAACCCTAGCCCTAACACTAACCCTACCCTAACGCTACCCTAACTTCTTCCTTGTCGAGGAAGAACTTCTTCCTTGTCGAATTTGTTTAAGCCCTTCCATTATTTGGTGCCAAGCAGGTAGAAGTTTGGCAGCCGTTCTGTCTTTAGTAATAGAAGCCTCCCAGAGTTTTGTGCCAATTTTGTCCCAGAGTTCTCCATCAAGAGAGAACCCAGTTTTCGGAAATTCGGGGACATTTTTGCTTATCCATTTAAGAAAAGTAGCTAGTTCCGAATTAGATACAGGCTGATCCTGGAAGTTTAAAACTAATCGTAGTACTTCGAGATTTACTTGTTGCTTCTTCGTTAGTGAACTCCCCATAATTCCCGACTGCTCACCTTCTGTCCTGCAGAACGGTGCGGGCGAGCGCGAAACAATCTCTCTGAAGTTCAGTCGGGCGACGCTGCCGGACCGGGCTCGCTCAGCCGCGGCTTGACTTACACCAAGCAGTGGGTGCCATTACAGTGTCTCGGGCACGGACTCAGATGTGAACGATCCAAATCGTTTATTACAGGTTTTAATATCCCTTATATACTTTCACAATTTCTCTATTGTAACTTTCCCACCCGCCTTTACATATCAACAATGTAACTTCCCAAAACAGTCCTTAATAGTGCATAAAGGCGATGATCCAGTCAGGGCTGAGAATCTTCCCAAGCCATGGACTCTTCCTCATATAACGGCCTGCCATCACCCAGCTTACTTGAACTTGTTTTCCTCTTCTTCTGGAAGTGTCCTTGGTTCTCAGCCTTCCTTTCTCAAGCTGTTTATCCTGTTACACAGCTGCAGCTCTAAATATATTTTCTGTATTCCCACACTAACCCTAACTCTAACACTAACACTAACACTAAACCTAACCCTAAACCTAACACTAACCCTAACCCTATCATAAACTTAACCCTAACCCTAACAAGAAACATAAATCTAATCCTAACACTAAACATAACCCTAACCCTTGCCCTAATTCTAACCCTAACCCTAACCCTAACCCTAACCCTAACCCTAACCCTAACCCTAACCCTAACCCTAACCTTAACCCTAACCCTAACCCTAACCCTACCCTAACGCTAACCCTAACCCTAACACTAAAACTAACCCTATCCTTAATACTAACACAAAACCCAACCCCAACCCCAACCACAACCCAAACCCATACCTGTAACGTATAATTCAAACATTTACCCTAACCCTACCCTTCCCCAAAAGCAACAACAAGCACAAATCCTTTACATAATCCGAACCCTTACTCTATACCATAACGCTATAACCCTAACCCTAACCCTAACCTAACCCAATCCCTAACCCTAACCCTAACCTTAACCCTATCCTAACCATAACCCTAACACTAACTTTAACCCTAACCCTAACACTAACCCTAACCCTAATCTTAACCCTAATCCTAACTCTAACCCTACCCTAACCCTAATCTTACACTAACACTAACCCTAACCCTAACACTAAACGTAAACCTAACCCTAATCCGAACCCTAACCCTTTGTCCTAACGTTTAGGACAATTGTCCTAACATTGTCCTAAACCTAAACCTATCCTAACCCTAACCCTAAACCTAACCCTAACACTAACACTTACCCTAACCCTAACCCTAACCCTAACATACCCTAACCCTACCCTAACTCTAACCCTAAACCTAACCCTAATCCTAACCCTAACCCTAACACTAACTCTAACCCTAACCCTAAACCTATCCCTAACCATAACCCTAACCCTAACCCTAACCCAAAACATAACCATACCCTAACCGTAATCCTAACCCTAACACTATCCCTAAACCTTACCCTAACCCTAACCTTAACCCTAACCATAATGCTACCCCTCACCCTAACCCTAACCCTAACCCTAACCCTAACCCTAACCCTAAAACCTAGCCCCATGCTCTAATCATAACCGTAAAACTAAACCTAAAAATAACCCCAGTCCTAACCCTAACCCTACCACTATCTAACCCGAAACCTAAACCTAACCCCTAACTCTAATCCTAATCCTAACACCAACCCCATCTCTAACGGTAACCCCAAAACCCTTACCCTAACCCTAGACATAAATTTAAAACAAAACCAAACCCTAACCCCAACCTCAACACTAACCCCAAAGCCCTAACCATAAACCTAATACCTAACCCTACATTCTAACCCTAACCCTTACCATAGCACTTACACTAACCCAACACCAAACCCAAACCTAATCCCAACCCCAACTCTAACCGCAAACCTATACCCTAACCCCTACAACTAACACTAACTCTAACCCTAAATCTAACCCTAAACCGTTATTTTAACCCTAAATCAAACCCTAATAGAAACCCTAAACCGAAAGTAACCCTACTACTACCACTACCCCTACTCACAATAAAACACAACCACATACCCTAACCCTAAACCAAACTCCAACACAAACCCCAAAAGCAACAACAAAACAAACCCAACCCTAAAACCTAACTTTAACCTTAAACATAACAATAATAATAATAACCAAACAATAACCCTAACCCTAATATATGACAAAAACCTGAAACCTTACCCTAAACTTAAGCCAAACCCTTACTCGTATCCTAACCTATAACCAAATTCTAAACGAAATCCAAACCCTAACCCAAACACTAAACCTAACCCTATCCTTAACACTAACACGAACCCCAACCCCCAACCGCAACCCCAACCCAAACCCATGCCTGTAATCCCTAATCCTAAACTTAACCCAAACTCTAACCCTTCCCCAAAAGCAAACACAAGCAAAAACCCTTAACGTAAACAGAAACCTTACCCTATACCATAACGCTATAAACCTAACCCTAACACTAACCCTACCCTAACCCTAAACCTAACCCTAACCCTAACCCTAACCCTAACCCTAACTCTAAACTTAACCCTAACCTTAACACTAACCCTAACCATAAACAAACCCTAACATTCACCCTAACCCTAACACTAACCCTACCCTAACGCTATCCTAATCCTAACCCTAACACTAACCCTAAATAAAAATCTAAATCTAACCCTAACCCGAGCCCTAATCCTAACCCTAACCCTAACACTTACCCTAACACTAACCCTAACCCTAACCCTAAACCTAACCCTAGCCCTAACACTAACCCTAACCCAAACACTAACCCTAAATAAAAATCTAAACCTAACCCGAACCCTAATCCTAAACCTACCCCTAACACTTACCCTAACACTAACCCTACCCTTAACCCTAACCCTAACACTTCGCTAACAATACCCTATCCCTAACCCTAACCCTACCCTAACCCTAACCCTAACACTACCCTAACCCTAACCCTAAACCTAACCATAACACTAACACTAACCCTAAACCCTAACCCTAACACTAACCCTTACCCTAAACCCTAACCCTAAGCCTAAGCCTAAGCCTAACCCTAAGCCTAACCCTAACACTTTCCCTAACACTAAACCTAACCTTAACCCTAAACCTAACACCAAACCTAACCCTAACTTTAACTCTAACCCTATCTCTAACACTTCGCTAACACTAACACTACCCTAACCCTAACCCTAACCCTTACCCTACCCTAACCCTAACCCTAAACCTAACCATAACACTAAACCCTAACCCTAACACTAACCCTAACCCTAAACCCTAACCCTAAGCCTAAGCCTGTGAGAAAGTAATCTTTTTGTTCGCGGTAAGAGGGAAGAAACCTGTAAATAAGTAACTGTAGTTTGTGATTTAGCATGTAACGTATAAAGAAGCTTAGCTTGCGAAAACACTTGCCAAAAAGGATAGACACTACTATAAAGAAGCCTAGCTTGCGAAAACACAAAACTTGCACAAAAACCGGGAGCTAGCCTAAACACGCTCAAGCGCTCAAGGACTAGTGATTATGCAATTAACCAATGAGATTTGTTCATATGAATAACATATAAGAAAAGGAAAAACCACCAGACAAGGTCAAGAGGAAGATATGGAGGAAAATTACTTACTTCAACCCATACGACCACCGGGAGGCAGAAGAAGACCCCCTAACTAACAACTGGATCAAGGACACGTATACGGAAGACGGACTGTATAAAAGGATCGGGTATTGGTTCAATTGTTGCGACAGTTGGTGGAACGCAGAGTCCCCTGTCGCCCAGCGCTGCATTGCCTCTTTGCTCTTTGCTCAATTTGATTAATAAAATCAAAGTTGAATTTTTGATTCCTAGTAAGTTGAATCTATTTATAACAAGCCAAAGCCTAACCCTAAGCCTAACCCTAACCCTAACCCTAAACCTAAACCCTAACCCTAACCCTAACCCTAACCCTAACCCTAACCCTACTCTAACCCTAACACTAACTCTAACCCTAACCCTAACCCTAAACCCTAACCCTAACCCTAACCCTAACCCTAATCCTAATCCTAACCCTAACACTAACCCTAAACCTAAATGTAAATCCTAACCATAACCCTACCTCTTACCCTAACCCTAACCCTATCCCTAACCCTACTCTAACCCTAACCCTAACCCTAACATACCCTAACCCGAACCCTACCCTAACCATAACTCTAAACCTAAACATAACCCTAACCCTACCCTTACTCTAACCCTACCTTAACCCTAACACTAATCCTAACACAAACCCTAACCCTAACCTTACCCTAACATTAACTCTAACCCTACCCTAACCCAAACCCTAATCCTAACCCTAACCCTAACCCTACTCTAACCCTAACACTAACTCTAACCCTAACCCTAACCCTAAACCCTAACCCTAATCCTAACCCTAACCTTAACCCTAACCTGAACCAACTCTAACCCTACCCAAACCCTAACCCTAACCTAACCCAATCCCTAACCCTAACCCTAACCCTATCCTAACCATAACCCTAACACTAACTTTAACCCTAACCCTAACACTAACCCTAACCCTAACCCTTACCCTACCCTAACCCTAACATTGTCCTAAACCTATCCTAACCCTAAACCTATCCCTAACCATTAACCTAACCCTATCCGTAACACTAACCCTAACCCTAAACCTAACCATAACCCTAACCCTAACCCTAACCTAACCCTAACCCTAACCCTAACCCTAACCTTAACCCTAACCCTAACCCTAACATTTCGCTAACACTAACACTACCCTATCCCTAACCCTAACCCTAACACTCCCTAAACCCTAACCTTAACACTAACCCTAATCCTAACCCTAACACTAACCCTAAACCTAAACCTAAGTAACCCTAAGTCTTACCCTAACCCTAACCGTAACCCTACCCTTAACCCTAAGCCAAGATCATACCCAAGACTAATCTAAAATCTAAACATAATATTATTACTATAGCCAAACTTCACCTAACCCTATGAAATAACCTAAATCCTTCCCTAACACTTACTGTGTAAGACTAAATCTTTAACCCTAACCCTAACACTAATTCTTAAGCTAACACAATCCCTAAACAAAACCCTAAACCCAATCATACATCCTACCCTTTCCAATAGCATGAAACACTCCCTTACACTTACTGTAAAAGTAAATCTTTATACTTAACCTTAAACTTAACCCTAACCCTCACCCTCACCTTAACCCTTAAGGCTACGGTTTAGGGATAGGATTATGCTTAGGATTTGTGGTTGGGTTTGGGGTAGGTGTAGTGCCAGTGTAAGGATTAGGGTTATGGTATAGGGTATGTGATTAAGGTTAGGGTTATTTTTGGGGTTAGGGTTAGCATTAGGATTTGTGCTTGCGGTTGCTTTTGGGGAAGGGTTAGGGTTAGGGTGAAGGTTAGGTTTAGGTGTGACGGCTATGGGTTAGTCCTTGTGGTTGGTTTTGGGGAAGGAGTAGGGTTAGGGGTTACAGGTAAGGATTTGGGTTGGGGTTGCGGTTGGGATTGGTGTTAGTGTTAAGGTTAGGGTTAGAGTTAGCGTAAGGCTTCAGGTTTAGGGTCATAGATTAGGGTTAGGGTTTCGGTCATAGATTAGGATTAGTCTTAGGTTTAGTGTTAAGGTTAATATTAGGTTTGGGGTTAGGTTTTAGGGTTGGGGTTGTGTTTGTTGTTGCGTTTGGGGTTGGTGTTGGAGTTTGGGTAGGGGTTAGGGTTAGGGCTTGTGGTTGTGTTTGGTTTAGGAGAAGGGGTAGTGGTAGGAGTAGGGTTAGTTTCGGTTTAGGGTTAGGATTAGGGTTCGATTTAGGGTTAAAGTAACGGTTTAGGGTTAGGGTTAGTTGTAGGGGTTAGGGGATAGGTTTGGGGTTAGGTTTGGGGTTGGGATTAGGTTTGGGTTTGGCATTGGGTTAGTGTCAGGGTTATGGTAAGGTTTAGGGTTAAATGTAGGGTTACGGTTAGGTTTATGGTTAGGGCTTTGGGGTTAGTGTTGAGGTTGGGGTTAGGGTTAGGGTTAGGGTTAGGTTTTATTTTAAGGTTATGGTTAGGATTAGGGCTAGGTTTAGGTTTAGGGTTAGGGTTAGGGTTTCAGGGTTACCGTTGGAGATGGGGTTGGTGTTAGGATTAGGGTTAGGGTTAGATTTAGGGTTCAGGTTTGTTGTCAGGTTTGTGGTAGGATTAGGGTTAGGGTTGGGGTTATTTTTTGGTTTAGTTTTAGGGTTATGTTTAGGGTATAGGGCTAGGGTTTACGGTTAGGTTTAGTTTTAGGGTTAGTGTTTGAGTTTGGTTCTAGGGTTAAGGGTTAGTTTGGGGTTTTGGTCAGGGTTAGGGTTTCGGTTAGGATAAGGGTAAGGTTATGGGTTAAGGTTAGGGTTAGGGATAGGGTTTAGGTGGCTGTTTGGGGTTGGGGTTGGGATTGTTTATAAAGGATATGGTTATGGTATAGGTTAGGGTTATGATTACGCTTAGGGTAAGGATTAAGTTTTGGGTTCGGTTTGGGTTTGGGATAGGGTTAGGATTAGTTTTAGGGTTAAGGTTAGGGTTTGTGTTAGCGTTAAGGTTAGGTTTAGGTTTAGTGTTAGGTATATAGTTTTAGATTTACAGTAGTTGTTAGGGTTAGGGCTTGAGTTCTAGAACTTAGCCCCCCCTTTAATCTATGTTTTTTATTTATTTAATTTATTTATTTATTTATTTCCATAGCCAATCTGAATTAAGTGAGAACGTTCTGAATCCAGTGAGTACTTACAATCTGAATTCAGTGAGCACTTTCAGTATGGCTTCGTGAGGCCTTCTAGATTAGGAGACAAAGGTCAAGGTGATTTCAACTCGGAGGTCATTTTCATAGCCCCACTGCTGTACACCTCTGCCTCCCTCGCCTACTCTTTTGCTTAGAGCAGCGGGGTGTATGATCTTCTCGGCAGCAGTCGTATTCTTCAGGGGAACCTCCTTTTTCCTTGCCTTATTTGTCTCCCCATTCTCTATCTGTAATTCCTTTTTTAAATTTTAGCCTCTTGATTGCTCACAAAACTATCTCCAATTATCTTAAAAGGTATTCATAGAAGAGTGAGTTCACCAATATTCATCATATACAATGCACAATACATATACAATACACATATAAAGCATGCGATGAAATGACTGAGTTATATCTGTTAAAGGAAAAACAACAGTTTTACATTTTTCTTAGAGTGATTTTTAGATTATCCAAAGTCTTGGACACCTTCCACTGGGGTTCTGTGTCATGGATTGATCCTTACACTCGGCTCGCATGGGTCCATCCATGCTCAGCTGTCTGGATCGCTGTTTCTGTTGTTAATAAAACAAGAAAAGGTTCCTCCCATCGAGGAGTTAGAGACGACTCTTTCCATGTTTTAATTAAAACCTTATTTCCTGGACTGATTTGGTGTATTGCCATATCTAGTGGGGGCCGTTGTACCACCAGACCTTTCTTTCTCTTGTATAGTGAAGCTTTTAGCCTCTCTCTTTTTTTTTTTTTTTTTTTTTCAGAGACTATCAGCTTGTATTTCCTTTAGGATCAATAAGGCCGCTGAATTATTTCTCCTTATTTGAGCCAACATGTACTACTGCGATTTTCTCTGGTTCTTTTATTGCCCTTAGTTTGTCTTATTAAAGACTTGTGAATTAACCCTTTCCCGTGTGAGTTTACTAATCCTCTTTCCTCCCATATTTTCCAAAGTTATGGACTACCCCATACGCATATATGGAATCTGTATAGATGGTTCCAATTTTCCTTTTAACGTCTGTAGGGCTCTAAGGACTGCATATAATTCACAGGCCTGAGCTGACCACAAAAATCCTTAGTTCAGTGAAGGCCTTTTATCCCTCATTTCTCAGATGTTTTATCCTTTTCTCTTTGTGTGACATGTCTGGTCCAACAGATAATCCAGCAGCGGATGTCACCTTCATTGCCATGCAGGAGCATTGTCTTTGTGGTGGTCAGCTTCTCCAAGCCGTAACCCCACAGAAATATTGCAAAAATATAAATATCCATTTATAGTCACTTCAGACGGTTCTATGTCTATTTTCCCTACTGGTTCTGGAGTATACCAAACTTCTGGGTTAATTCTAGCCTCATCTTCTATCGTTAGAGTACATAGATTAACAACCTTTTACTTCCAAATTTATTCTAAACTCCACAATTAAATATCTCGTTAGCAAAATTATATTCTGCTTTAGGTACCAATAAAAAGACCCAATTCCATAAGTGCTAGGTAATTCTGTTTCTACCTGCTTTATAACAGGTACCATAAAAGGTTCCCTTTTGCTCCGATTACTAGTAGCTTTTCCAAGGATACAGAACATCCTCGAGGTAAATATTGAACAGTCGATATTTCTGCGCCAGGGTCTACCAAAAATTCCACTTCCTGACTATGAGGACCCAATTTCAATTTCGTCAACGGGCTCTTTTCTTTCCCGGGTCCCCAGCACATAAAAGCCCTTACCCCCTCAGTCCTTCTTAAACGTTCTCTCATCCTGAATTCTCTTTCTACAGTCTTTCTTCACGTGTTTCTTTTTCTGACAGTAGAAGCATTCTACTGTCCATATATCTCTGGGTCTCATCTGGTTAGGTTAAAGCGCGTTCTCTGCCCGAGGAATATTCCCTCTTTTCCTTCTACGACGGCTATCAGAATTTTTTTGCTTGCTTCTTCTGAGTCTCCTCCTCTCTCCGTACGTATACTTTCTCAGCCTCTCAGTAATTCATCTAGTCCTCTCTCCTGCCAATCCCCCAATTTCTCTAGTTTCCTTTGAATATTCAGGAACTAGCTACAGACTGCGTTTTCAGGAGAGCTTGCCCCAGGGGGGTAGCAGGATCTAATCCTGAATATAACTAACTTTTTGCGTAGTCTCTCTGACCACTCAGAGAGTGGTCACTCACTTCACCTGCAAGCCACCCATGGGTTCAGAGGGCTTACTCTGCCTCTGTCCCATCTTCCAGAGCACTCACACACACAAACTTGCGCCCCTCGGTCGTGACCCACGCCTTCGCGGGCAATGGGAACTGCACTATTAGGGGGTCCACACCCGCTTCGCCCCTACGGGACGTCTCAGTCAGGCATTCTCCGGGATACTCACCCCAACTGAATGGCTTCACGCAAATACTTACTCAATCCTGAGTCTTCGTTCGGGTCTTTGTGCACAAAAATTATGGGGTACTGCAGTTTCTTTTGCTCTCTTACCAAATATAGAGTTTGGAGCTACAGGTATCTGCACAGGAATTACCAAGACCAGGGGCAGTCTGAAGACGGGGCACCCCCCCGGGAGTGGGAATTCCACAGCAGAGTCGCCTGGATCCGAGTCACGGCACCAAATTGTTATAGGCGTGAAGAACAATAAACACCAATCGTTACCAACAGTAGAAGATTTATTGAGCAAGCAATAAACAAGCAAGAAACAGCGCTGGGCAGCCAGGAGTCTCCGCTCCACCAGAGGTGAGCAACGGGGGCCTCCCGATCCTACTTTTTATTGTTTCTTATCTCTGCATTTGTGTTTATCTTTCCCTTCCTGGGCTGCGCTGGCTGTTATGTGGGGGTCGTTCTCTGCCACCTGGTGATGGATTGAGATGAAAAGGGCCGTAGGCCTCTTCAGCTTCGATCAAGCACACTTAAGAGGAGATTTTCACTTATTTTTCTTTTTTCAGTTTCTTAGAAGGTCACTGCTATCTGTTGTTCATTTTCCAGTTGTTAGAACTAAGCGCTGTGGCTTCAATTTGCACAAATTCCAAAGTTCTTAGACAAAACATTTATACATCTCTTTCGAGACTTCTACAAACTACATAGTTTTCAGAAAGCAAAACACTGGAAAACACTGACACATCTGTCTCGATTCGATTTGATTAATAAATACAGCACTGATTTTTATCACAAGGATGATAAGTCTCGCAGGGGGACTCCACGTGGGAGGGATCCCCAAGAAGAGATCCTTTCCTGGCGGTGGTCAGCCCTTAAATGGGGTTTAGGAGAGGTGGAGCCAGGCTCTCCCCCTTCCAATCACACAGGTATATCACCTCCACTTGTGCCACCATGGCTGACTCAGTGCTCACCTCAGCTGACCAGTGTTTCAGGCCGTGATTGAGCAGTTCACATACAGTTAGGGTAGGGTAAGGGTTATTGTTATTCTAACGCTTTGGGTTATGTTTAGGGTTAGGTTTGAGTTTAGGGTTTGGGTTGGGGTTACAGTTAGGGTTATGTTAGGGTTAAGGTTAGAGTTAGGGTAGGGTTACGGTTTCGTTTGTGGTTTGGGTTAGTGTTAGGATTAGTGTTAGGTTTAAAGATGTTTACAGTAAGATTTAGAGTAAGTTTTGGTTATTGGATAGGGTTAGGTGTAAGATAGGATTTAGGGTAAGTGTTAGGGTAAGTGTTAGTGTTACGGTAAGGGCAAAGGTTAGGGCAAGGGATAGGGTTAAAGATTTAGTCTTACAGTAAGTGTTGAAGAAATATTTAGGTAACTTCAGCGGGGTAGGTGAAGATTGGCTTTAGTAATAGGGTTATGTTTAGATTTTGGATTAGTGTTAGGGTAAAGATTTGGCTTAGGGTTTGGGTAAGGATTAGGGTTGGGGTTAGCGTTAGGGTTAGGGTTAAGGTATAAGTCTAGGGTTAGGCTAAGGTTTAGGGTTAGGTTTAATGCTAAGTTTAAATATTTAGTTTTACAGTAAGTGTTAGGGCATGTTTTTGGTTATTGGATAGGTTTAGGTGTATGATTGGATTTAGGGTTTGGTTTAGGGTTTGTGTTAGCTTTTTTTTTGGTGTTAGGGTTTGAGTATGGGTCATGGTTAAAGATTTAGTCTTGCATTGAAACGGAAGGATTCGGGTTATTTCATACGTTTAGATTTAGGGTTACGGAGAGGGTTAATATTTAGGTGAGGGAGAGGGGGAGGGCTAAGTTTTCAGTTCGGTTTGTGTTTGGGATAGGATTAGGGTTAGGGATTGGGTTACGGTTAGGTTTAGGCTAGGGATAGGGTTACGGTTATGGTTAGGATTAGGGTTAAATTTAGGGTTTGGGTTTGTGTTAGAGTTAAGGTTATGATAGGGTTAGGGTTAAGGTTAGGTTTAGATTTAGTGTTAGGGTTAGTGTTAGGTTTATAGATTTAGATTTATAGTAGTTGTTAGGGTTAGTGTTTGAGTTAGTGTTAGGCTTAGTGTTTAGGGTTAGGGTGCAGACTACTTTTGGGGTTAGCGTTAGTGTTACGGTTTAGGTATAATGTTAGGGTTAAGCTAAGATTTAGAGTTATGATGAGTGTGAGTGTTAGGGTTTGGTTTAAGTTTAAGTTTAAATATTTAGTTTTACAGTAAGTGTTAGGGAATGTTTTAGGTTATTGGATAGGGTTAGGTGTATGACTGGATTTAGGGTTTGGATTAGGGTTTGTGTTAGCTTTAGATTTAGTGTTAGGCTAGAGTAAGGGTTCAGGTTAAAGATTTAGTCTTACAGTAAGTGTTAGGGAAGGATTTAAGTTATTTCCTAGGATTATGTCAAGATTGGCTTTAGTAAAAAGGTTATGTTTAGATTTTGGAAAAGGCAGGTTAAGGTTTGGTCTCAGGTTTAAGGTTTGGTTTAAGGTTGCGGTTAGGGTAAGGGTTACGGATAGTGTTAAGGTTTAGGTTAGGGTTAGTCTAGGATAAGGATTAGGATTAGGTTTAGGGTCACAGTTAGGGTAAGGGTTTATGTTAGGTTTAGAGCTTGAGTTAGGGTAAGGATTAGTGTTATGGTGAGGATTATGTTTTGGGTTCGGTTTGGGTTTGGGATAGGGTTAGGGTTTGTTTTACTGTTAGGGTTATGGTAATGTTATGGTTACAGTTATGTTTGGGTGGGGTGTTTGTTATGGAAAGTGTTATGTTTAGGGTTAGGTTTCGGGTTAGGTTTGGGGTTACTGTTACGGGTATGTTACTGTTAATTTTTGGGTTAGGGTTAGGTTACGGGTTAGGATTATTGTTAGGATTATTGTTAAGGTTAGTGTTAGTTTTTCAGATTTAGTTTTTAAGTTTTATGTCATTGTATAGGGTTGGGTGTACAGTTGGATTAAGTGTTAAGGTTAGGGTACGTGGTAGTGTTAGGGTTAAAGAATTAGTCTTACAGTAAGTGTTAGGGAAGGATTTAGGTAACTTCAGCGGCTTTGGTGAAGATTGGCTTTAGTAATCTTTTTATGTTTAGAATTTGGATTTGTGTTGGGGTAAGATTTTGGCATAGGGTTAGGGTTAGGGTAAGGATTAGGGTTGGGGTTAGCGTTAGGATTTGGGTTAAGGTATAGGGTTAAGGTTAGTGTTGGGTTAGGGTTAGGGTTGGATTTAGGGTTAGGGTTAGTGTTGTTTGGATTAGGGTTTGGTTTAGGTTTAGCATTAGGTTTAAGGTTTGGTTTAGGGTTGCGGTTAGGATTAGGGTTACAGTCAGTGTTATGGTTTATTTTAGGGTTATGGTCGTGTTAGGATTAGGTTTAGGTTTAGAATCATGTTTAGGGTTGGGTTTTTTGTTAGGTTTAGAGCTTGAGTTAGGCTTAGGGCTTGAGTTAGGGATAGAATTAGGGTGAAGATTAGGGTTTTGTGTACGTTTTGTGTACGTTTTGGTTTTGGGATATGGTTAGGTTTAGGGTTTGGTTTACTATTAGGGTTAGGGTAGTGTTAAGGTTAGTGTAAGGTTTAGGGTTAAGGTTAGGGTTAGTGTTATTTTTAGCGTTAAGGTTAGTTTTAGGGTTCGAGTTAATGTTGGGGTTAGGGTAAGGTTAAGGTTAGGGTTCGGGTTATGGTTAGAGTTAAGTTTGGAGTTAGTGTTGGGGTTTGGCTTGGTATTTGGGTTTTTAGGGTTAGGGTTAGGATTAGGGTTAGGTTTAATGTTAGGGTTAGGTATAGAGTTAGGGTTAGTATTAGGTTAGGGCTAGGGTTATGACTTGGGTTAGGGTTAGGCTTAGGCTTTGGGTTAGTTTTAGGTTTACAGTTTGGGTTAGGATACGGTTTGGCGTTGGGGTTGGGATTTGGGTTGGGATTGGTGTTGGGGTTAGGTTTAGGGCTAGGGTTATGGCTTGGGTTAGGGTTAGGCTTAGGTTTAGGGTTAGGGTTAGGTTTAGTGTTTGGGTTAGGATTAGTATAAGGTTAGGGATAGGGTTCTGGCTTGGGTTAAGTGTTAGGGCTGGTGTTGGGATAGCTGTTGGGATTGGGTTAGGGTTAGGGTTAGGGTTTGGCATAGGTTTAGCTTAATTTATAGGGTAATTGTTATGTATAGAGTTAGTACTAGGTTTAAAGAATAGAGGTAGTGTCAAATTTTTTTTTGTAGTGTAGGGTAAGTTTGAGCGTTAGGGTGAAAGAAGGGTTAAACCCTGGATTGGTTTTGTGATTGGTCAAGGTTAAAAAAAAATAGGAATAGTGTTTTGGACACGTTTACTGCTTGTATTTGGACTAGGGATAGACTTCGAGTTTAG
The DNA here is from genome assembly GCF_038088225.1 of Cyrtonyx montezumae. Taxonomy (NCBI): domain Eukaryota; kingdom Metazoa; phylum Chordata; class Aves; order Galliformes; family Odontophoridae; genus Cyrtonyx; species Cyrtonyx montezumae. The sequence goes on from NW_027071903.1 coordinate 16,706,378, forward strand.
TTGTTTTTTTAGTCCTAGTAAAAGAGATAGGGGTATGATATGCTATAGTGCTCGGTTTAGACTTTTTTTTTGTTGTAGTGTTTGGGTTAGGGTGTTAGTGTTATGGTTATAGCTAAGGTTACGTTTATGGTAAGGGTTAGGGTTTGGGATGGATTTTATGTTAGGGTTAGGATTTGATTTAATATTTGCGTAAGAAACAGGGTTTGTTTGCGTTTTATGAATAGATTTAGGATTAGGATTAGTTGGAATGTTATTGTTACTGTTAAAAACAATTTTGGGTGTGGGCAAATACTGAGCTTGAAATCGGCATAATATAGAACATGACATTTTATTCCACTTGAGATAAAGCTCTGCGTAAGTGTTGTTCATTAAACACGCAATAAATCCGTCGCTGTACTCATTTCTCTTGTTTTAAAAATCGCACACGATCAGTCAAAGAAAAGAAGCTATCATGGAATGTAAAAGATCCTGACAACTAATTTTAAACATATTTCAACTTTACATTACAAAGTAGTACTGACGAATTTTATATTATTCCACAAAATTTATAGATGTTTTTTGAGTGGTATAAAAACTTATCTAATTTCTTCAACTAAGCGAGTCAGAATCGGCTACAGTGCACGGCAGCCGGCTGATTCGCGTCTTTATTCAGCGGCTCAAGGTGCCAAAAAAGCTACTGATGCGTTTGGAGCTGAATCCGCGGTTAAGAGCGATTCGAGTGTGACGTTCGTTGCCAACTCTGCTCAGTTTCGTCTGGGCTCATCTTCGATGCTCCGGTGATGAAGTTTATTAGGGAAATATTCGATCCGGTGGGACAGACACGAGAATCGGCGAGATGGGCCATACTCACAATTCGCTTCTACATTGCTAGGATCCCAAGTGCATTTAGTTTCAGAAAAGGAATCAGTAATGTCTGTGTGCATGAAAAATAAACGGGGAGAGAAGATGTTCCAGGGAGAAAAGAAATAGATATCAAAAACGATCAGAAAAAAAGTATGAAAACTTGGACGGAAAGGAACGTCTGATGCAGATATATATAGCAGACGGCAGCAGAGCAGAAAGGGAACAGAATCTTTCCCCCACATTAACATCAGTGTTCTCCCTATCTCTATCGACAACGCCAGGAACGGATTCTGTCATAAGGGAAATCACTGTTATGTTGGAATCAGATCGTAGCAGGCTGCGGCTTAAAGCCGCTCTTCAGCGCACGGCAGCCGGCTGATTCGCGTCTTTCTTCAGCGGCTCAAGCAGCAGAAACCGCGTTTGATAAGTTTCAGGTGGAATCCAAGAGCGATTGGAGTGTGACGTTCTTTGCCGATTTGGCTGTTTCGTACGGGCTCATCTTCGATGCTCCGGTGATGAAGTTTGTTTGGGAAATATTCGAACCGTTGGGACAGACACCAGAATCTGCGAGATGAGCTAGCTTTACTCAAATTTGGCATCTACATTGCTACGATCAGAAGAGCATACAATTTTTGGAAAGGAATCAGTAATGTCCGTGTGATTGAAAAATAAACAGGGAGAGACGTTGATTCAGTGGTGAAAAAAAAAGACATCAAGAAATTTCAGAAAAAAAGAATGAATACGTTGGCGGAAAGGAACGTCTGATGCAGACATACATAACAGACGGCAGCAGAGCAGAAAGGGAACAGAATCTTTCCCAACACTAGCATCGGGGTCCTCCCCATCTCTATCGACAACGCCAGGAAGGGAGTCTGTCATACGGGAAATAATTGTTATGTTGGAATCAGATCGCAGCCGGCTGAGATTTAAAGCCGCTCTTTAGCTCACGGCAGCCGGCACATTCGCGTCTTTCCTCAGCGGCTCAAGCAGCAGAAACCGCGATTGATGCGTTTCAAGCGTAATCCGCGGTTAAGAGCGATTCGAGTGAGACGTTCTTACAGATTCGACTCAGTTTCGTACATATAAGATGCTCCGGTGATGAAATTTGTTGAAAAACATTCGTTCCGGTTCGGCATACACCTGAATCTGCGAGAGGAGCCAGCTTCAGTCACAATTCGCCTTTACTAACCTCAGAAGAGCATACAGTTTTGGGGAAAGAATCAGTAATGTCCGTGTGTATGAAATGGAAATATTGAGATAAGTTGTGTTTCTGAGGAAACTAAAATGTCATCAAGAAATGTTAAACTAAAACTGTTAAAATGTGTACTGAAATGAAGGTCTAATGCTATCATTCCTTGAAAATGCTTGCTGAGCCTGCAGAGAAAAGAAAATTCCCCCTCACTAACATAGGGGTGTTATACAGCCCAGGAGTCTGTTATAATTTTATAAACTGTGTAATGTTGGAATCAGACCTCATCTGGCAGTGGAGATAAGCCGCTAGAAGACACAAATTTTTTCAAGCTTTTTCAACGGTTATGAGCTATTACAGACAGACTTTCACTCGAGATTCGAGTGTGATGCTCGTTGCCGATTCGGCTCAGTTACGTACGGGCTCGTCTTCGATGTACCGGTTATGAAGTTTGTTGGAGAATATTTGCATCGGATCGACAGACATCAGAATCTGCGAGAGGGGCCAGCTTAGGGATAGGGTTAGATTTAGGGTTACCTTGAGGGTTTATGGTTAGGTTTATGGGTATGGTTAGTGCTACGTTTAGGGTTAGGATTAGGGTTAGGGTTAGTGCTTGTGGTTGGTTTTGGGGTAGCGTTAGCGTTAGAGTTGGGGGTTACATTTATGGTTTTGGGTTGGGGTTGCGGTTGCGATTGGTGTTAGTGTTAAGGATAGGGTTAGGTTTAGTGTTAAGGGTTAGGGTTTTGGGTTAGAGTTTGGTTTTGGGTCAGGATTAGGGTTAGGGTTAGGCTTAGGGTTAGCGTAAGGCTTCAGGTTTAGGGTCATAAATTAGGGTTAGGGTTACGGTCATAGATTAGGGTTAGGTTTACAGTTAGGGTTAATGTTATGTTTGGGGTTAGGTTTTAGGGTTGGGGTTGTGTTTGTTGTTGCGTTTGGGGTTGGTGTTGCAGTTTGGATTAGGGTTGTGGTTAGGGCCTGTGCTTGTGTTTGGTTTAGGAGTAGGGGTAGTGGTAGGAGTAAGGTTAGTTTCGGTTTAGGGTTAGGATTAGGGTTCGAGTTAGGGTTAAAGTAACAGTTTAGGGTTAGATTTAGGGTTAGGGTAGTGGTTAGTTGTAGGGGTTAGGGGATAGTTTTGGGACTAGGTTTGGGGTTGGGATTAGGTTTGGGTTTAGTGTTAGGTTAGTGTTAGGTTTATGATATGGTTTAGGGTTAGAATGTAGGGTTACGTTTAGGTTTATGGTAAGGGTTTTGGGGTAGGTGTTGAGGTTGGAGTTAGGGTTAGGTTTTGTTTTAAGGTTATGGTTAGGGTTAGGTTTAGGTATAGGGTTTGGGTTAGGGTTTGGGTTAGGGTTTTGGGTTTACCGTTGGTAATGGGGTTGGTGTTAGGATTGGGGTTAGGGTTAGGTTTAGGGTTTGGGTTAGTTAGTGGTAGGGTTAGGGTTAGTGTTGGGGTAATTTTTGGGTTTAGTTTTAGGGTTATGTTTAGGGTATACGGCTAGGGTTTAGGGATAGATGTTAGGCTGGGGGAAAGATTCTGTTCCCTTTCTGCTCTGCTACGGTCGGCAATATATGTCTGCCTCAAACAATATTTTCGGTCCACGTATTCATTTTTTTTTTTGAAATTTCTTGATTTCATTTTCTTTCTCCACTGAATCATCGTATCTCCCCTTTTATTTTTCATACACACGGATATTACTGATTACTTTTCCGAAATTGAATACTCTTTGAGCGTATATCAGAATAGAAGCGAAATTTGAGTGAAGCTGTCTTCTCTCGCAGAATCTGGTGTCTGTTCATCCCGGTTCGAATATTTCCTCAGTAAAATTCATCACCAGAGCATCGAAGATGAGCCCAGACGAATCTGAGCCGAATCGGCAACGAACGTCAAACTCGAATCTCTCTTAACCGCGGAATCCGCTTGATACGCATCAATCGTGTTTTCTGATGCTTCAGCCGCTGAAGAAAGACGCGAATAAGCCTGCTGCTCTGCACTGTAGCCGATTCTGACCTGCTAAGCTGAATAAATTAGAGAAGTTTTTATAGCACTCAAAAAACATCTATAAACTTCCTGGAATAGTATTTTTAATTATTATTTAACATTGAACATTTTAAAATTTGTCAGTACTACTTTGTAATGTTGAATAAATTTGAAATATGTTTAAAATTAGTTGTCAGGATCTTATACATTCCATGATAGCTTCTTTCTTTGACTGATCGCGTGCAATTTTTAAAACAAGAGAAATGAGTACAGCCACGGATGTATTGCATGTGTGAGTAATGAACAACACTTATGCAGAGCTTTATCTCAAGCAGAAAAACAAAATGTCATGTTTTATAATATGTCAATTGGCAGCTCAGTATTTGCCCACACCCAAAATTGATTTTAACAATATCAATAACATTCCAACTAACTCTAATCCTAAATCTATTCATAAAATGCAAACAAACCCTGTTTCTTACGCAAATATTAAATCAAATCCTAACCCTAACATAAAATCAGCCCAAACCCTATCTCTTACCATAAACGTAACCATAATTTTAACACCCTAATCCAAACACTACAACAAACCAAAACTCTAAACCGAGCACTATAGCTGATCATACGATAGACCCTATCCCTTTCTCTAAGACTAAAAACCAATTAAACTCGAAGTCTATCCCTATGCCAAATCGAAGCACTAAACGTGTTCAAAACACTATTCCTATTCCTATTTTTGGACCTTATCCAATCACAAAACAAATCCAAGGCTTAACCCTTCACCCTAACGCTCATACCCTACACCACAATTAACAAAAAATTTAACACTACCTCTATTCTTTAAACCTAGCACTAACCCTATACCTATTACCCTTAAATTAACTAACCCTAAGCCCAGCCCTAATGCTAACCCTAACTCTAAACATAACCCTAACTTTAACCTTGACCTTAACCCCAACACCAACCCCAAACCCAACACAAACCCCAGCTGTTATCCGTAGCTCAACCACAAGCCAAAAGCAAAAACCTAACCCCGTAATCCGAACCCTAAACCTAACCCTAACCAATCCCAACAACTATCCAAACAACAACCCCACCCTATCACTAACACCAACAACCCAAACCCAAACAATACCTAAAAACTAACGCTAACTCTAACCCCAACCCAAACCCCAACCAAAATCCCAACCCCAACATTAATCCTAACCCTAAACCTAAACGTAATCCTAACCCTAACCAAAACCCTAAGCCTAAGCCTAAGCCTAAACCTAAACCAAGCCATAACCCTAAACCTAACCTAACCATTAACCCTAACACTATCACTAAGCCTACCACAACCCCAATTCCTACCCCAAACCCAAACCCGAGACCAACAAAAACACCTTAACCCTAACCCTAAAATATAACCATAAACCCTAAACCTGAACCCTAAACCTAACCATGAGCCTAAATCTAACTCTAATCCTGAACCTATCCATAACACCAACACAATCCCCAACCCCAAACCCAAAACCAAACCCATAAACCCTAACACTAACCCAACCCAAACCCTAACCTTCAACATTACACTAAATCGTAACCCTAACCCTAACCCTAAACCCTAACCCTAACACTAACCCTTACACTAAACCCTAACCCTAAGCCAAAGCCTAAGCCTAACCCTAAGCCTAACCCTAACCCTAACACTTACCTTAACACTAATCCTAACCTTAACCCTAAACCTAACACTAAACCTAACCCTAACCTTAACCCTAACCCTATCTCTAACACTTCGCTAACACTAACACTACCCTAACCCTACCCTAACCCTAACCCTAAACCTAACCATAACACTAACACTAAACCTTACACTAAACCCTAACCCTAAGCCTAAGCCTAAGCCTAACCCTAAGCCTAACCCTAAGCCTAACACTTAACACTAACCATAACCTTAACCCTAAACCTAACACTAAACCTAACCCTAACCTTAACCCTAACCCTATCTCTAACACTTCGCTAACACTAACACTACCCTAACCCTACCCTAACCCTAACCCTAAACCTAAACATAACACTAACACTAACCCTAAACCCTAACCCTAACACTAACCCTAACCCTAAACCCTAACCCTAAGCCTAAGCCTGTGAGAAAGTAATCTTTTTGTTCGCGGTAAGAGGGAAGAAACCTGTAAATAAGTAACTGTAGTTTGTGATTTAGCATGTAACGTATAAAGAAGCCTAGCTTGCGAAAACACAAAACATGCACAAAAACCGGGAGCTAGCCTAAACACGCTCAAGCGCTCAAGGACTAGTGATTATGCAATTAACCAATGAGATTTGTTCATATGAATAACATGTAAGAAAAGGAAAAACCACCAGACAAGGTCAAGAGGAGGATATGGAGGAAAATTACTTACTTCAACCCATACGACCACCGGGAGGCAGAAGAAGACCCCCTAACTAACAACTGGATCAAGGACACGTATACGGAAGAGGGACTGTATAAAAGGATCGGGTATTGGTTCAATTGTTGCGACAGTTGGTGGAACGCAGAGTCCCCTGTCGCCCAGCGCTGCATTGCCTCTTTGATCTTTGCTCAATTTGATTAATAAAATCAAAGTTGAATTTTTGATTCCTAGTAAGTTGAATCTATTTATAACAAGCCTAAACCTAACCCTAACCCTAACCCTATACCTAAACCCTAACCCTAACCCTAACCCTAACCCTAACCGTAACTCTAACCTTAACCCTAACCCTAACCCTAACCCTAACCCTAAACCCTAACCCTAATCCTAATCCTAACCCTAACCCTAACACTAACCCTAAACCTAAACGTAAATCCTAACCATAACCCTACCTCTTACCCTAACCCTAACCCTATCCCTAACCCTACTCTAACCCTAAGCCTAACCCTACCCTAACCCTACCCCTAACCCTACCTTAACCCTAACCCTAACCCTAAACCTAACCCTAGCCCTAACACTAACCCTACCCTAACGCTACCCTAACTTCTTCCTTGTCGAGGAAGAACTTCTTCCTTGTCGAATTTGTTTAAGCCCTTCCATTATTTGGTGCCAAGCAGGTAGAAGTTTGGCAGCCGTTCTGTCTTTAGTAATAGAAGCCTCCCAGAGTTTTGTGCCAATTTTGTCCCAGAGTTCTCCATCAAGAGAGAACCCAGTTTTCGGAAATTCGGGGACATTTTTGCTTATCCATTTAAGAAAAGTAGCTAGTTCCGAATTAGATACAGGCTGATCCTGGAAGTTTAAAACTAATCGTAGTACTTCGAGATTTACTTGTTGCTTCTTCGTTAGTGAACTCCCCATAATTCCCGACTGCTCACCTTCTGTCCTGCAGAACGGTGCGGGCGAGCGCGAAACAATCTCTCTGAAGTTCAGTCGGGCGACGCTGCCGGACCGGGCTCGCTCAGCCGCGGCTTGACTTACACCAAGCAGTGGGTGCCATTACAGTGTCTCGGGCACGGACTCAGATGTGAACGATCCAAATCGTTTATTACAGGTTTTAATATCCCTTATATACTTTCACAATTTCTCTATTGTAACTTTCCCACCCGCCTTTACATATCAACAATGTAACTTCCCAAAACAGTCCTTAATAGTGCATAAAGGCGATGATCCAGTCAGGGCTGAGAATCTTCCCAAGCCATGGACTCTTCCTCATATAACGGCCTGCCATCACCCAGCTTACTTGAACTTGTTTTCCTCTTCTTCTGGAAGTGTCCTTGGTTCTCAGCCTTCCTTTCTCAAGCTGTTTATCCTGTTACACAGCTGCAGCTCTAAATATATTTTCTGTATTCCCACACTAACCCTAACTCTAACACTAACACTAACACTAAACCTAACCCTAAACCTAACACTAACCCTAACCCTATCATAAACTTAACCCTAACCCTAACAAGAAACATAAATCTAATCCTAACACTAAACATAACCCTAACCCTTGCCCTAATTCTAACCCTAACCCTAACCCTAACCCTAACCCTAACCCTAACCCTAACCCTAACCCTAACCCTAACCCTAACCCTAACCTTAACCCTAACCCTAACCCTAACCCTACCCTAACGCTAACCCTAACCCTAACACTAAAACTAACCCTATCCTTAATACTAACACAAAACCCAACCCCAACCCCAACCACAACCCAAACCCATACCTGTAACGTATAATTCAAACATTTACCCTAACCCTACCCTTCCCCAAAAGCAACAACAAGCACAAATCCTTTACATAATCCGAACCCTTACTCTATACCATAACGCTATAACCCTAACCCTAACCCTAACCTAACCCAATCCCTAACCCTAACCCTAACCTTAACCCTATCCTAACCATAACCCTAACACTAACTTTAACCCTAACCCTAACACTAACCCTAACCCTAATCTTAACCCTAATCCTAACTCTAACCCTACCCTAACCCTAATCTTACACTAACACTAACCCTAACCCTAACACTAAACGTAAACCTAACCCTAATCCGAACCCTAACCCTTTGTCCTAACGTTTAGGACAATTGTCCTAACATTGTCCTAAACCTAAACCTATCCTAACCCTAACCCTAAACCTAACCCTAACACTAACACTTACCCTAACCCTAACCCTAACCCTAACATACCCTAACCCTACCCTAACTCTAACCCTAAACCTAACCCTAATCCTAACCCTAACCCTAACACTAACTCTAACCCTAACCCTAAACCTATCCCTAACCATAACCCTAACCCTAACCCTAACCCTAACCCAAAACATAACCATACCCTAACCGTAATCCTAACCCTAACACTATCCCTAAACCTTACCCTAACCCTAACCTTAACCCTAACCATAATGCTACCCCTCACCCTAACCCTAACCCTAACCCTAACCCTAACCCTAACCCTAAAACCTAGCCCCATGCTCTAATCATAACCGTAAAACTAAACCTAAAAATAACCCCAGTCCTAACCCTAACCCTACCACTATCTAACCCGAAACCTAAACCTAACCCCTAACTCTAATCCTAATCCTAACACCAACCCCATCTCTAACGGTAACCCCAAAACCCTTACCCTAACCCTAGACATAAATTTAAAACAAAACCAAACCCTAACCCCAACCTCAACACTAACCCCAAAGCCCTAACCATAAACCTAATACCTAACCCTACATTCTAACCCTAACCCTTACCATAGCACTTACACTAACCCAACACCAAACCCAAACCTAATCCCAACCCCAACTCTAACCGCAAACCTATACCCTAACCCCTACAACTAACACTAACTCTAACCCTAAATCTAACCCTAAACCGTTATTTTAACCCTAAATCAAACCCTAATAGAAACCCTAAACCGAAAGTAACCCTACTACTACCACTACCCCTACTCACAATAAAACACAACCACATACCCTAACCCTAAACCAAACTCCAACACAAACCCCAAAAGCAACAACAAAACAAACCCAACCCTAAAACCTAACTTTAACCTTAAACATAACAATAATAATAATAACCAAACAATAACCCTAACCCTAATATATGACAAAAACCTGAAACCTTACCCTAAACTTAAGCCAAACCCTTACTCGTATCCTAACCTATAACCAAACTCTAAACGAAATCCAAACCCTAACCCAAACACTAAACCTAACCCTATCCTTAACACTAACACGAACCCCAACCCCCAACCGCAACCCCAACCCAAACCCATGCCTGTAATCCCTAATCCTAAACTTAACCCAAACTCTAACCCTTCCCCAAAAGCAAACACAAGCAAAAACCCTTAACGTAAACAGAAACCTTACCCTATACCATAACGCTATAAACCTAACCCTAACACTAACCCTACCCTAACCCTAAACCTAACCCTAACCCTAACCCTAACCCTAACCCTAACTCTAAACTTAACCCTAACCTTAACACTAACCCTAACCATAAACAAACCCTAACATTCACCCTAACCCTAACACTAACCCTACCCTAACGCTATCCTAATCCTAACCCTAACACTAACCCTAAATAAAAATCTAAATCTAACCCTAACCCGAGCCCTAATCCTAACCCTAACCCTAACACTTACCCTAACACTAACCCTAACCCTAACCCTAAACCTAACCCTAGCCCTAACACTAACCCTAACCCAAACACTAACCCTAAATAAAAATCTAAACCTAACCCGAACCCTAATCCTAAACCTACCCCTAACACTTACCCTAACACTAACCCTACCCTTAACCCTAACCCTAACACTTCGCTAACAATACCCTATCCCTAACCCTAACCCTACCCTAACCCTAACCCTAACACTACCCTAACCCTAACCCTAAACCTAACCATAACACTAACACTAACCCTAAACCCTAACCCTAACACTAACCCTTACCCTAAACCCTAACCCTAAGCCTAAGCCTAAGCCTAACCCTAAGCCTAACCCTAACACTTTCCCTAACACTAAACCTAACCTTAACCCTAAACCTAACACCAAACCTAACCCTAACTTTAACTCTAACCCTATCTCTAACACTTCGCTAACACTAACACTACCCTAACCCTAACCCTAACCCTTACCCTACCCTAACCCTAACCCTAAACCTAACCATAACACTAAACCCTAACCCTAACACTAACCCTAACCCTAAACCCTAACCCTAAGCCTAAGCCTGTGAGAAAGTAATCTTTTTGTTCGCGGTAAGAGGGAAGAAACCTGTAAATAAGTAACTGTAGTTTGTGATTTAGCATGTAACGTATAAAGAAGCTTAGCTTGCGAAAACACTTGCCAAAAAGGATAGACACTACTATAAAGAAGCCTAGCTTGCGAAAACACAAAACTTGCACAAAAACCGGGAGCTAGCCTAAACACGCTCAAGCGCTCAAGGACTAGTGATTATGCAATTAACCAATGAGATTTGTTCATATGAATAACATATAAGAAAAGGAAAAACCACCAGACAAGGTCAAGAGGAAGATATGGAGGAAAATTACTTACTTCAACCCATACGACCACCGGGAGGCAGAAGAAGACCCCCTAACTAACAACTGGATCAAGGACACGTATACGGAAGACGGACTGTATAAAAGGATCGGGTATTGGTTCAATTGTTGCGACAGTTGGTGGAACGCAGAGTCCCCTGTCGCCCAGCGCTGCATTGCCTCTTTGCTCTTTGCTCAATTTGATTAATAAAATCAAAGTTGAATTTTTGATTCCTAGTAAGTTGAATCTATTTATAACAAGCCAAAGCCTAACCCTAAGCCTAACCCTAACCCTAACCCTAAACCTAAACCCTAACCCTAACCCTAACCCTAACCCTAACCCTACTCTAACCCTAACACTAACTCTAACCCTAACCCTAACCCTAAACCCTAACCCTAACCCTAACCCTAACCCTAATCCTAATCCTAACCCTAACACTAACCCTAAACCTAAATGTAAATCCTAACCATAACCCTACCTCTTACCCTAACCCTAACCCTATCCCTAACCCTACTCTAACCCTAACCCTAACCCTAACATACCCTAACCCGAACCCTACCCTAACCATAACTCTAAACCTAAACATAACCCTAACCCTACCCTTACTCTAACCCTACCTTAACCCTAACACTAATCCTAACACAAACCCTAACCCTAACCTAACCCTAACATTAACTCTAACCCTACCCTAACCCAAACCCTAATCCTAACCCTAACCCTAACCCTACTCTAACCCTAACACTAACTCTAACCCTAACCCTAACCCTAAACCCTAACCCTAATCCTAACCCTAACCTTAACCCTAACCTGAACCAACTCTAACCCTACCCAAACCCTAACCCTAACCTAACCCAATCCCTAACCCTAACCCTAACCCTATCCTAACCATAACCCTAACACTAACTTTAACCCTAACCCTAACACTAACCCTAACCCTAACCCTTACCCTACCCTAACCCTAACATTGTCCTAAACCTATCCTAACCCTAAACCTATCCCTAACCATTAACCTAACCCTATCCGTAACACTAACCCTAACCCTAAACCTAACCATAACCCTAACCCTAACCCTAACCTAACCCTAACCCTAACCCTAACCCTAACCTTAACCCTAACCCTAACCCTAACATTTCGCTAACACTAACACTACCCTATCCCTAACCCTAACCCTAACACTCCCTAAACCCTAACCTTAACACTAACCCTAATCCTAACCCTAACACTAACCCTAAACCTAAACCTAAGTAACCCTAAGTCTTACCCTAACCCTAACCGTAACCCTACCCTTAACCCTAAGCCAAGATCATACCCAAGACTAATCTAAAATCTAAACATAATATTATTACTATAGCCAAACTTCACCTAACCCTATGAAATAACCTAAATCCTTCCCTAACACTTACTGTGTAAGACTAAATCTTTAACCCTAACCCTAACACTAATTCTTAAGCTAACACAATCCCTAAACAAAACCCTAAACCCAATCATACATCCTACCCTTTCCAATAGCATGAAACACTCCCTTACACTTACTGTAAAAGTAAATCTTTATACTTAACCTTAAACTTAACCCTAACCCTCACCCTCACCTTAACCCTTAAGGCTACGGTTTAGGGATAGGATTATGCTTAGGATTTGTGGTTGGGTTTGGGGTAGGTGTAGTGCCAGTGTAAGGATTAGGGTTATGGTATAGGGTATGTGATTAAGGTTAGGGTTATTTTTGGGGTTAGGGTTAGCATTAGGATTTGTGCTTGCGGTTGCTTTTGGGGAAGGGTTAGGGTTAGGGTGAAGGTTAGGTTTAGGTGTGACGGCTATGGGTTAGTCCTTGTGGTTGGTTTTGGGGAAGGAGTAGGGTTAGGGGTTACAGGTAAGGATTTGGGTTGGGGTTGCGGTTGGGATTGGTGTTAGTGTTAAGGTTAGGGTTAGAGTTAGCGTAAGGCTTCAGGTTTAGGGTCATAGATTAGGGTTAGGGTTTCGGTCATAGATTAGGATTAGTCTTAGGTTTAGTGTTAAGGTTAATATTAGGTTTGGGGTTAGGTTTTAGGGTTGGGGTTGTGTTTGTTGTTGCGTTTGGGGTTGGTGTTGGAGTTTGGGTAGGGGTTAGGGTTAGGGCTTGTGGTTGTGTTTGGTTTAGGAGAAGGGGTAGTGGTAGGAGTAGGGTTAGTTTCGGTTTAGGGTTAGGATTAGGGTTCGATTTAGGGTTAAAGTAACGGTTTAGGGTTAGGGTTAGTTGTAGGGGTTAGGGGATAGGTTTGGGGTTAGGTTTGGGGTTGGGATTAGGTTTGGGTTTGGCATTGGGTTAGTGTCAGGGTTATGGTAAGGTTTAGGGTTAAATGTAGGGTTACGGTTAGGTTTATGGTTAGGGCTTTGGGGTTAGTGTTGAGGTTGGGGTTAGGGTTAGGGTTAGGGTTAGGTTTTATTTTAAGGTTATGGTTAGGATTAGGGCTAGGTTTAGGTTTAGGGTTAGGGTTAGGGTTTCAGGGTTACCGTTGGAGATGGGGTTGGTGTTAGGATTAGGGTTAGGGTTAGATTTAGGGTTCAGGTTTGTTGTCAGGTTTGTGGTAGGATTAGGGTTAGGGTTGGGGTTATTTTTTGGTTTAGTTTTAGGGTTATGTTTAGGGTATAGGGCTAGGGTTTACGGTTAGGTTTAGTTTTAGGGTTAGTGTTTGAGTTTGGTTCTAGGGTTAAGGGTTAGTTTGGGGTTTTGGTCAGGGTTAGGGTTTCGGTTAGGATAAGGGTAAGGTTATGGGTTAAGGTTAGGGTTAGGGATAGGGTTTAGGTGGCTGTTTGGGGTTGGGGTTGGGATTGTTTATAAAGGATATGGTTATGGTATAGGTTAGGGTTATGATTACGCTTAGGGTAAGGATTAAGTTTTGGGTTCGGTTTGGGTTTGGGATAGGGTTAGGATTAGTTTTAGGGTTAAGGTTAGGGTTTGTGTTAGCGTTAAGGTTAGGTTTAGGTTTAGTGTTAGGTATATAGTTTTAGATTTACAGTAGTTGTTAGGGTTAGGGCTTGAGTTCTAGAACTTAGCCCCCCCTTTAATCTATGTTTTTTATTTATTTAATTTATTTATTTATTTATTTCCATAGCCAATCTGAATTAAGTGAGAACGTTCTGAATCCAGTGAGTACTTACAATCTGAATTCAGTGAGCACTTTCAGTATGGCTTCGTGAGGCCTTCTAGATTAGGAGACAAAGGTCAAGGTGATTTCAACTCGGAGGTCATTTTCATAGCCCCACTGCTGTACACCTCTGCCTCCCTCGCCTACTCTTTTGCTTAGAGCAGCGGGGTGTATGATCTTCTCGGCAGCAGTCGTATTCTTCAGGGGAACCTCCTTTTTCCTTGCCTTATTTGTCTCCCCATTCTCTATCTGTAATTCCTTTTTTAAATTTTAGCCTCTTGATTGCTCACAAAACTATCTCCAATTATCTTAAAAGGTATTCATAGAAGAGTGAGTTCACCAATATTCATCATATACAATGCACAATACATATACAATACACATATAAAGCATGCGATGAAATGACTGAGTTATATCTGTTAAAGGAAAAACAACAGTTTTACATTTTTCTTAGAGTGATTTTTAGATTATCCAAAGTCTTGGACACCTTCCACTGGGGTTCTGTGTCATGGATTGATCCTTACACTCGGCTCGCATGGGTCCATCCATGCTCAGCTGTCTGGATCGCTGTTTCTGTTGTTAATAAAACAAGAAAAGGTTCCTCCCATCGAGGAGTTAGAGACGACTCTTTCCATGTTTTAATTAAAACCTTATTTCCTGGACTGATTTGGTGTATTGCCATATCTAGTGGGGGCCGTTGTACCACCAGACCTTTCTTTCTCTTGTATAGTGAAGCTTTTAGCCTCTCTCTTTTTTTTTTTTTTTTTTTTTCAGAGACTATCAGCTTGTATTTCCTTTAGGATCAATAAGGCCGCTGAATTATTTCTCCTTATTTGAGCCAACATGTACTACTGCGATTTTCTCTGGTTCTTTTATTGCCCTTAGTTTGTCTTATTAAAGACTTGTGAATTAACCCTTTCCCGTGTGAGTTTACTAATCCTCTTTCCTCCCATATTTTCCAAAGTTATGGACTACCCCATACGCATATATGGAATCTGTATAGATGGTTCCAATTTTCCTTTTAACGTCTGTAGGGCTCTAAGGACTGCATATAATTCACAGGCCTGAGCTGACCACAAAAATCCTTAGTTCAGTGAAGGCCTTTTATCCCTCATTTCTCAGATGTTTTATCCTTTTCTCTTTGTGTGACATGTCTGGTCCAACAGATAATCCAGCAGCGGATGTCACCTTCATTGCCATGCAGGAGCATTGTCTTTGTGGTGGTCAGCTTCTCCAAGCCGTAACCCCACAGAAATATTGCAAAAATATAAATATCCATTTATAGTCACTTCAGACGGTTCTATGTCTAATTTCCCTACTGGTTCTGGAGTATACCAAACTTCTGGGTTAATTCTAGCCTCATCTTCTATCGTTAGAGTACATAGATTAACAACCTTTTACTTCCAAATTTATTCTAAACTCCACAATTAAATATCTCGTTAGCAAAATTATATTCTGCTTTAGGTACCAATAAAAAGACCCAATTCCATAAGTGCTAGGTAATTCTGTTTCTACCTGCTTTATAACAGGTACCATAAAAGGTTCCCTTTTGCTCCGATTACTAGTAGCTTTTCCAAGGATACAGAACATCCTCGAGGTAAATATTGAACAGTCGATATTTCTGCGCCAGGGTCTACCAAAAATTCCACTTCCTGACTATGAGGACCCAATTTCAATTTCGTCAACGGGCTCTTTTCTTTCCCGGGTCCCCAGCACATAAAAGCCCTTACCCCCTCAGTCCTTCTTAAACGTTCTCTCATCCTGAATTCTCTTTCTACAGTCTTTCTTCACGTGTTTCTTTTTCTGACAGTAGAAGCATTCTACTGTCCATATATCTCTGGGTCTCATCTGGTTAGGTTAAAGCGCGTTCTCTGCCCGAGGAATATTCCCTCTTTTCCTTCTACGACGGCTATCAGAATTTTTTTGCTTGCTTCTTCTGAGTCTCCTCCTCTCTCCGTACGTATACTTTCTCAGCCTCTCAGTAATTCATCTAGTCCTCTCTCCTGCCAATCCCCCAATTTCTCTAGTTTCCTTTGAATATTCAGGAACTAGCTACAGACTGCGTTTTCAGGAGAGCTTGCCCCAGGGGGGTAGCAGGATCTAATCCTGAATATAACTAACTTTTTGCGTAGTCTCTCTGACCACTCAGAGAGTGGTCACTCACTTCACCTGCAAGCCACCCATGGGTTCAGAGGGCTTACTCTGCCTCTGTCCCATCTTCCAGAGCACTCACACACACAAACTTGCGCCCCTCGGTCGTGACCCACGCCTTCGCGGGCAATGGGAACTGCACTATTAGGGGGTCCACACCCGCTTCGCCCCTACGGGACGTCTCAGTCAGGCATTCTCCGGGATACTCACCCCAACTGAATGGCTTCACGCAAATACTTACTCAATCCTGAGTCTTCGTTCGGGTCTTTGTGCACAAAAATTATGGGGTACTGCAGTTTCTTTTGCTCTCTTACCAAATATAGAGTTTGGAGCTACAGGTATCTGCACAGGAATTACCAAGACCAGGGGCAGTCTGAAGACGGGGCACCCCCCCGGGAGTGGGAATTCCACAGCAGAGTCGCCTGGATCCGAGTCACGGCACCAAATTGTTATAGGCGTGAAGAACAATAAACACCAATCGTTACCAACAGTAGAAGATTTATTGAGCAAGCAATAAACAAGCAAGAAACAGCGCTGGGCAGCCAGGAGTCTCCGCTCCACCAGAGGTGAGCAACGGGGGCCTCCCGATCCTACTTTTTATTGTTTCTTATCTCTGCATTTGTGTTTATCTTTCCCTTCCTGGGCTGCGCTGGCTGTTATGTGGGGGTCGTTCTCTGCCACCTGGTGATGGATTGAGATGAAAAGGGCCGTAGGCCTCTTCAGCTTCGATCAAGCACACTTAAGAGGAGATTTTCACTTATTTTTCTTTTTTCAGTTTCTTAGAAGGTCACTGCTATCTGTTGTTCATTTTCCAGTTGTTAGAACTAAGCGCTGTGGCTTCAATTTGCACAAATTCCAAAGTTCTTAGACAAAACATTTATACATCTCTTTCGAGACTTCTACAAACTACATAGTTTTCAGAAAGCAAAACACTGGAAAACACTGACACATCTGTCTCGATTCGATTTGATTAATAAATACAGCACTGATTTTTATCACAAGGATGATAAGTCTCGCAGGGGGACTCCACGTGGGAGGGATCCCCAAGAAGAGATCCTTTCCTGGCGGTGGTCAGCCCTTAAATGGGGTTTAGGAGAGGTGGAGCCAGGCTCTCCCCCTTCCAATCACACAGGTATATCACCTCCACTTGTGCCACCATGGCTGACTCAGTGCTCACCTCAGCTGACCAGTGTTTCAGGCCGTGATTGAGCAGTTCACATACAGTTAGGGTAGGGTAAGGGTTATTGTTATTCTAACGCTTTGGGTTATGTTTAGGGTTAGGTTTGAGTTTAGGGTTTGGGTTGGGGTTACAGTTAGGGTTATGTTAGGGTTAAGGTTAGAGTTAGGGTAGGGTTACGGTTTCGTTTGTGGTTTGGGTTAGTGTTAGGATTAGTGTTAGGTTTAAAGATGTTTACAGTAAGATTTAGAGTAAGTTTTGGTTATTGGATAGGGTTAGGTGTAAGATAGGATTTAGGGTAAGTGTTAGGGTAAGTGTTAGTGTTACGGTAAGGGCAAAGGTTAGGGCAAGGGATAGGGTTAAAGATTTAGTCTTACAGTAAGTGTTGAAGAAATATTTAGGTAACTTCAGCGGGGTAGGTGAAGATTGGCTTTAGTAATAGGGTTATGTTTAGATTTTGGATTAGTGTTAGGGTAAAGATTTGGCTTAGGGTTTGGGTAAGGATTAGGGTTGGGGTTAGCGTTAGGGTTAGGGTTAAGGTATAAGTCTAGGGTTAGGCTAAGGTTTAGGGTTAGGTTTAATGCTAAGTTTAAATATTTAGTTTTACAGTAAGTGTTAGGGCATGTTTTTGGTTATTGGATAGGTTTAGGTGTATGATTGGATTTAGGGTTTGGTTTAGGGTTTGTGTTAGCTTTTTTTTTGGTGTTAGGGTTTGAGTATGGGTCATGGTTAAAGATTTAGTCTTGCATTGAAACGGAAGGATTCGGGTTATTTCATACGTTTAGATTTAGGGTTACGGAGAGGGTTAATATTTAGGTGAGGGAGAGGGGGAGGGCTAAGTTTTCAGTTCGGTTTGTGTTTGGGATAGGATTAGGGTTAGGGATTGGGTTACGGTTAGGTTTAGGCTAGGGATAGGGTTACGGTTATGGTTAGGATTAGGGTTAAATTTAGGGTTTGGGTTTGTGTTAGAGTTAAGGTTATGATAGGGTTAGGGTTAAGGTTAGGTTTAGATTTAGTGTTAGGGTTAGTGTTAGGTTTATAGATTTAGATTTATAGTAGTTGTTAGGGTTAGTGTTTGAGTTAGTGTTAGGCTTAGTGTTTAGGGTTAGGGTGCAGACTACTTTTGGGGTTAGCGTTAGTGTTACGGTTTAGGTATAATGTTAGGGTTAAGCTAAGATTTAGAGTTATGATGAGTGTGAGTGTTAGGGTTTGGTTTAAGTTTAAGTTTAAATATTTAGTTTTACAGTAAGTGTTAGGGAATGTTTTAGGTTATTGGATAGGGTTAGGTGTATGACTGGATTTAGGGTTTGGATTAGGGTTTGTGTTAGCTTTAGATTTAGTGTTAGGCTAGAGTAAGGGTTCAGGTTAAAGATTTAGTCTTACAGTAAGTGTTAGGGAAGGATTTAAGTTATTTCCTAGGATTATGTCAAGATTGGCTTTAGTAAAAAGGTTATGTTTAGATTTTGGAAAAGGCAGGTTAAGGTTTGGTCTCAGGTTTAAGGTTTGGTTTAAGGTTGCGGTTAGAGTAAGGGTTACGGATAGTGTTAAGGTTTAGGTTAGGGTTAGTCTAGGATAAGGATTAGGATTAGGTTTAGGGTCACAGTTAGGGTAAGGGTTTATGTTAGGTTTAGAGCTTGAGTTAGGGTAAGGATTAGTGTTATGGTGAGGATTATGTTTTGGGTTCGGTTTGGGTTTGGGATAGGGTTAGGGTTTGTTTTACTGTTAGGGTTATGGTAATGTTATGGTTACAGTTATGTTTGGGTGGGGTGTTTGTTATGGAAAGTGTTATGTTTAGGGTTAGGTTTCGGGTTAGGTTTGGGGTTACTGTTACGGGTATGTTACTGTTAATTTTTGGGTTAGGGTTAGGTTACGGGTTAGGATTATTGTTAGGATTATTGTTAAGGTTAGTGTTAGTTTTTCAGATTTAGTTTTTAAGTTTTATGTCATTGTATAGGGTTGGGTGTACAGTTGGATTAAGTGTTAAGGTTAGGGTACGTGGTAGTGTTAGGGTTAAAGAATTAGTCTTACAGTAAGTGTTAGGGAAGGATTTAGGTAACTTCAGCGGCTTTGGTGAAGATTGGCTTTAGTAATCTTTTTATGTTTAGAATTTGGATTTGTGTTGGGGTAAGATTTTGGCATAGGGTTAGGGTTAGGGTAAGGATTAGGGTTGGGGTTAGCGTTAGGATTTGGGTTAAGGTATAGGGTTAAGGTTAGTGTTGGGTTAGGGTTAGGGTTGGATTTAGGGTTAGGGTTAGTGTTGTTTGGATTAGGGTTTGGTTTAGGTTTAGCATTAGGTTTAAGGTTTGGTTTAGGGTTGCGGTTAGGATTAGGGTTACAGTCAGTGTTATGGTTTATTTTAGGGTTATGGTCGTGTTAGGATTAGGTTTAGGTTTAGAATCATGTTTAGGGTTGGGTTTTTTGTTAGGTTTAGAGCTTGAGTTAGGCTTAGGGCTTGAGTTAGGGATAGAATTAGGGTGAAGATTAGGGTTTTGTGTACGTTTTGTGTACGTTTTGGTTTTGGGATATGGTTAGGTTTAGGGTTTGGTTTACTATTAGGGTTAGGGTAGTGTTAAGGTTAGTGTAAGGTTTAGGGTTAAGGTTAGGGTTAGTGTTATTTTTAGCGTTAAGGTTAGTTTTAGGGTTCGAGTTAATGTTGGGGTTAGGGTAAGGTTAAGGTTAGGGTTCGGGTTATGGTTAGAGTTAAGTTTGGAGTTAGTGTTGGGGTTTGGCTTGGTATTTGGGTTTTTAGGGTTAGGGTTAGGATTAGGGTTAGGTTTAATGTTAGGGTTAGGTATAGAGTTAGGGTTAGTATTAGGTTAGGGCTAGGGTTATGACTTGGGTTAGGGTTAGGCTTAGGCTTTGGGTTAGTTTTAGGTTTACAGTTTGGGTTAGGATACGGTTTGGCGTTGGGGTTGGGATTTGGGTTGGGATTGGTGTTGGGGTTAGGTTTAGGGCTAGGGTTATGGCTTGGGTTAGGGTTAGGCTTAGGTTTAGGGTTAGGGTTAGGTTTAGTGTTTGGGTTAGGATTAGTATAAGGTTAGGGATAGGGTTCTGGCTTGGGTTAAGTGTTAGGGCTGGTGTTGGGATAGCTGTTGGGATTGGGTTAGGGTTAGGGTTAGGGTTTGGCATAGGTTTAGCTTAATTTATAGGGTAATTGTTATGTATAGAGTTAGTACTAGGTTTAAAGAATAGAGGTAGTGTCAAATTTTTTTTTGTAGTGTAGGGTAAGTTTGAGCGTTAGGGTGAAAGAAGGGTTAAACCCTGGATTGGTTTTGTGATTGGTCAAGGTTAAAAAAAAATAGGAATAGTGTTTTGGACACGTTTACTGCTTGTATTTGGACTAGGGATAGACTTCGAGTTTAGTTGTTTTTTTAGTCCTAGTAAAAGAGATAGGGGTATGATATGCTATAGTGCTCGGTTTAGACTTTTTTTTTGTTGTAGTGTTTGGGTTAGGGTGTTAGTGTTATGGTTATAGCTAAGGTTACGTTTATGGTAAGGGTTAGGGTTTGGGATGGATTTTATGTTAGGGTTAGGATTTGATTTAATATTTGCGTAAGAAACAGGGTTTGTTTGCGTTTTATGAATAGATTTAGGATTAGGATTAGTTGGAATGTTATTGTTACTGTTAAAAACAATTTTGGGTGTGGGCAAATAATGAGCTTGAAATCGGCATAATATAGAACATGACATTTTATTCCACTTGAGATAAAGCTCTGCGTAAGTGTTGTTCATTAAACACGCAATAAATCCGTCGCTGTACTCATTTCTCTTGTTTTAAAAATCGCACACGATCAGTCAAAGAAAAGAAGCTATCATGGAATGTAAAAGATCCTGACAACTAATTTTAAACATATTTCAACTTTACATTACAAAGTAGTACTGACGAATTTTATATTATTCCACAAAATTTATAGATGTTTTTTGAGTGGTATAAAAACTTATCTAATTTCTTCAACTAAGCGAGTCAGAATCGGCTACAGTGCACGGCAGCCGGCTGATTCGCGTCTTTATTCAGCGGCTCAAGGTGCCAAAAAAGCTACTGATGCGTTTGGAGCTGAATCCGCGGTTAAGAGCGATTCGAGTGTGACGTTCGTTGCCAACTCTGCTCAGTTTCGTCTGGGCTCATCTTCGATGCTCCGGTGATGAAGTTTATTAGGGAAATATTCGATCCGGTGGGACAGACACGAGAATCGGCGAGATGGGCCATACTCACAATTCGCTTCTACATTGCTAGGATCCCAAGTGCATTTAGTTTCAGAAAAGGAATCAGTAATGTCTGTGTGCATGAAAAATAAACGGGGAGAGAAGATGTTCCAGGGAGAAAAGAAATAGATATCAAAAACGATCAGAAAAAAAGTATGAAAACTTGGACGGAAAGGAACGTCTGATGCAGATATATATAGCAGACGGCAGCAGAGCAGAAAGGGAACAGAATCTTTCCCCCACATTAACATCAGTGTTCTCCCTATCTCTATCGACAACGCCAGGAACGGATTCTGTCATAAGGGAAATCACTGTTATGTTGGAATCAGATCGTAGCAGGCTGCGGCTTAAAGCCGCTCTTCAGCGCACGGCAGCCGGCTGATTCGCGTCTTTCTTCAGCGGCTCAAGCAGCAGAAACCGCGTTTGATAAGTTTCAGGTGGAATCCAAGAGCGATTGGAGTGTGACGTTCTTTGCCGATTTGGCTGTTTCGTACGGGCTCATCTTCGATGCTCCGGTGATGAAGTTTGTTTGGGAAATATTCGAACCGTTGGGACAGACACCAGAATCTGCGAGATGAGCTAGCTTTACTCAAATTTGGCATCTACATTGCTACGATCAGAAGAGCATACAATTTTTGGAAAGGAATCAGTAATGTCCGTGTGATTGAAAAATAAACAGGGAGAGACGTTGATTCAGTGGTGAAAAAAAAAGACATCAAGAAATTTCAGAAAAAAAGAATGAATACGTTGGCGGAAAGGAACGTCTGATGCAGACATACATAACAGACGGCAGCAGAGCAGAAAGGGAACAGAATCTTTCCCAACACTAGCATCGGGGTCCTCCCCATCTCTATCGACAACGCCAGGAAGGGAGTCTGTCATACGGGAAATAATTGTTATGTTGGAATCAGATCGCAGCCGGCTGAGATTTAAAGCCGCTCTTTAGCTCACGGCAGCCGGCACATTCGCGTCTTTCCTCAGCGGCTCAAGCAGCAGAAACCGCGATTGATGCGTTTCAAGCGTAATCCGCGGTTAAGAGCGATTCGAGTGAGACGTTCTTACAGATTCGACTCAGTTTCGTACATATAAGATGCTCCGGTGATGAAATTTGTTGAAAAACATTCGTTCCGGTTCGGCATACACCTGAATCTGCGAGAGGAGCCAGCTTCAGTCACAATTCGCCTTTACTAACCTCAGAAGAGCATACAGTTTTGGGGAAAGAATCAGTAATGTCCGTGTGTATGAAATGGAAATATTGAGATAAGTTGTGTTTCTGAGGAAACTAAAATGTCATCAAGAAATGTTAAACTAAAACTGTTAAAATGTGTACTGAAATGAAGGTCTAATGCTATCATTCCTTGAAAATGCTTGCTGAGCCTGCAGAGAAAAGAAAATTCCCCCTCACTAACATAGGGGTGTTATACAGCCCAGGAGTCTGTTATAATTTTATAAACTGTGTAATGTTGGAATCAGACCTCATCTGGCAGTGGAGATAAGCCGCTAGAAGACACAAATTTTTTCAAGCTTTTTCAACGGTTATGAGCTATTACAGACAGACTTTCACTCGAGATTCGAGTGTGATGCTCGTTGCCGATTCGGCTCAGTTACGTACGGGCTCGTCTTCGATGTACCGGTTATGAAGTTTGTTGGAGAATATTTGCATCGGATCGACAGACATCAGAATCTGTGAGAGGGGCCAGCTTAGGGATAGGGTTAGATTTAGGGTTACCTTGAGGGTTTATGGTTAGGTTTATGGGTATGGTTAGTGCTACGTTTAGGGTTAGGATTAGGGTTAGGGTTAGTGCTTGTGGTTGGTTTTGGGGTAGCGTTAGCGTTAGAGTTGGGGGTTACATTTATGGTTTTGGGTTGGGGTTGCGGTTGCGATTGGTGTTAGTGTTAAGGATAGGGTTAGGTTTAGTGTTAAGGGTTAGGGTTTTGGGTTAGAGTTTGGTTTTGGGTCAGGATTAGGGTTAGGGTTAGGCTTAGGGTTAGCGTAAGGCTTCAGGTTTAGGGTCATAAATTAGGGTTAGGGTTACGGTCATAGATTAGGGTTAGGTTTACAGTTAGGGTTAATGTTATGTTTGGGGTTAGGTTTTAGGGTTGGGGTTGTGTTTGTTGTTGCGTTTGGGGTTGGTGTTGCAGTTTGGATTAGGGTTGTGGTTAGGGCCTGTGCTTGTGTTTGGTTTAGGAGTAGGGGTAGTGGTAGGAGTAAGGTTAGTTTCGGTTTAGGGTTAGGATTAGGGTTCGAGTTAGGGTTAAAGTAACAGTTTAGGGTTAGATTTAGGGTTAGGGTAGTGGTTAGTTGTAGGGGTTAGGGGATAGTTTTGGGACTAGGTTTGGGGTTGGGATTAGGTTTGGGTTTAGTGTTAGGTTAGTGTTAGGTTTATGATATGGTTTAGGGTTAGAATGTAGGGTTACGTTTAGGTTTATGGTAAGGGTTTTGGGGTAGGTGTTGAGGTTGGAGTTAGGGTTAGGTTTTGTTTTAAGGTTATGGTTAGGGTTAGGTTTAGGTATAGGGTTTGGGTTAGGGTTTGGGTTAGGGTTTTGGGTTTACCGTTGGTAATGGGGTTGGTGTTAGGATTGGGGTTAGGGTTAGGTTTAGGGTTTGGGTTAGTTAGTGGTAGGGTTAGGGTTAGTGTTGGGGTAATTTTTGGGTTTAGTTTTAGGGTTATGTTTAGGGTATACGGCTAGGGTTTAGGGATAGATGTTAGGCTGGGGGAAAGATTCTGTTCCCTTTCTGCTCTGCTACGGTCGGCAATATATGTCTGCCTCAAACAATATTTTCGGTCCACGTATTCATATTTTTTTTTGAAATTTCTTGATTTCATTTTCTTTCTCCACTGAATCATCGTATCT
The DNA here is from genome assembly GCF_038088225.1 of Cyrtonyx montezumae. Lineage (NCBI taxonomy): Eukaryota > Metazoa > Chordata > Aves > Galliformes > Odontophoridae > Cyrtonyx > Cyrtonyx montezumae. Next base: position 16,730,843 of record NW_027071903.1, read on the forward strand.
CCCCTTTTATTTTTCATACACACGGATATTACTGATTACTTTTCCGAAATTGAATGCTCTTTGAGCGTATATCAGAATAGAAGCGAAATTTGAGTGAAGCTGTCTTCTCTCGCAGAATCTGGTGTCTGTTCATCCCGGTTCGAATATTTCCTCAGTAAAATTCATCACCGGAGCATCGAAGATGAGCCCAGACGAATCTGAGCCGAATCGGCAACGAACGTCAAACTCGAATCTCTCTTAACCGCGGAATCCGCTTGATACGCATCAATCGTGTTTTCTGATGCTTCAGCCGCTGAAGAAAGACGCGAATAAGCCTGCTGCTCTGCACTGTAGCCGATTCTGACCTGCTAAGCTGAATAAATTAGAGAAGTTTTTATAGCACTCAAAAAACATCTATAAACTTCCTGGAATAGTATTTTTAATTATTATTTAACATTGAACATTTTAAAATTTGTCAGTACTACTTTGTAATGTTGAATAAATTTGAAATATGTTTAAAATTAGTTGTCAGGATCTTATACATTCCATGATAGCTTCTTTCTTTGACTGATCGCGTGCAATTTTTAAAACAAGAGAAATGAGTACAGCCACGGATGTATTGCATGTGTGAGTAATGAACAACACTTATGCAGAGCTTTATCTCAAGCAGAAAAACAAAATGTCATGTTTTATAATATGTCAATTGGCAGCTCAGTATTTGCCCACACCCAAAATTGATTTTAACAATATCAATAACATTCCAACTAACTCTAATCCTAAATCTATTCATAAAATGCAAACAAACCCTGTTTCTTACGCAAATATTAAATCAAATCCTAACCCTAACATAAAATCAGCCCAAACCCTATCTCTTACCATAAACGTAACCATAATTTTAACACCCTAATCCAAACACTACAACAAACCAAAACTCTAAACCGAGCACTATAGCTGATCATACGATAGACCCTATCCCTTTCTCTAAGACTAAAAACCAATTAAACTCGAAGTCTATCCCTATGCCAAATCGAAGCACTAAACGTGTTCAAAACACTATTCCTATTCCTATTTTTGGACCTTATCCAATCACAAAACAAATCCAGGGCTTAACCCTTCACCCTAACGCTCATACCCTACACCACAATTAACAAAAAATTTAACACTACCTCTATTCTTTAAACCTAGCACTAACCCTATACCTATTACCCTTAAATTAACTAACCCTAAGCCCAGCCCTAATGCTAACCCTAACTCTAAACATAACCCTAACTTTAACCTTGACCTTAACCCCAACACCAACCCCAAACCCAACACAAACCCCAGCTGTTATCCGTAGCTCAACCACAAGCCAAAAGCAAAAACCTAACCCCGTAATCCGAACCCTAAACCTAACCCTAACCAATCCCAACAACTATCCAAACAACAACCCCACCCTATCACTAACACCAACAACCCAAACCCAAACAATACCTAAAAACTAACGCTAACTCTAACCCCAACCCAAACCCCAACCAAAATCCCAACCCCAACATTAATCCTAACCCTAAACCTAAACGTAATCCTAACCCTAACCAAAACCCTAAGCCTAAGCCTAAGCCTAAACCTAAACCAAGCCATAACCCTAAACCTAACCTAACCATTAACCCTAACACTATCACTAAGCCTACCACAACCCCAATTCCTACCCCAAACCCAAACCCGAGACCAACAAAAACACCTTAACCCTAACCCTAAAATATAACCATAAACCCTAAACCTGAACCCTAAACCTAACCATGAGCCTAAATCTAACTCTAATCCTGAACCTATCCATAACACCAACACAATCCCCAACCCCAAACCCAAAACCAAACCCATAAACCCTAACACTAACCCAACCCAAACCCTAACCTTCAACATTACACTAAATCGTAACCCTAACCCTAACCCTAAACCCTAACCCTAACACTAACCCTTACACTAAACCCTAACCCTAAGCCAAAGCCTAAGCCTAACCCTAAGCCTAACCCTAACCCTAACACTTACCTTAACACTAACCCTAACCTTAACCCTAAACCTAACACTAAACCTAACCCTAACCTTAACCCTAACCCTATCTCTAACACTTCGCTAACACTAACACTACCCTAACCCTACCCTAACCCTAACCCTAAACCTAACCATAACACTAACACTAACCCTAAACCCTAACCCTAACACTAACCCTAACCCTAAACCCTAACCCTAAGCCTAAGCCTGTGAGAAAGTAATCTTTTTGTTCGCGGTAAGAGGGAAGAAACCTGTAAATAAGTAACTGTAGTTTGTGATTTAGCATGTAACGTATAAAGAAGCCTAGCTTGCGAAAACACAAAACATGCACAAAAACCGGGAGCTAGCCTAAACACGCTCAAGCGCTCAAGGACTAGTGATTATGCAATTAACCAATGAGATTTGTTCATATGAATAACATGTAAGAAAAGGAAAAACCACCAGACAAGGTCAAGAGGAGGATATGGAGGAAAATTACTTACTTCAACCCATACGACCACCGGGAGGCAGAAGAAGACCCCCTAACTAACAACTGGATCAAGGACACGTATACGGAAGACGGACTGTATAAAAGGATCGGGTATTGGTTCAATTGTTGCGACAGTTGGTGGAACGCAGAGTCCCCTGTCGCCCAGCGCTGCATTGCCTCTTTGATCTTTGCTCAATTTGATTAATAAAATCAAAGTTGAATTTTTGATTCCTAGTAAGTTGAATCTATTTATAACAAGCCTAAACCTAACCCTAACCCTAACCCTATACCTAAACCCTAACCCTAACCCTAACCCTAACCGTAACTCTAACCTTAACCCTAACCCTAACCCTAACCCTAACCCTAAACCCTAACCCTAATCCTAACCCTAACCCTAACACTAACCCTAAACCTAAACGTAAATCCTAACCATAACCCTACCTCTTACCCTAACCCTAACCCTATCCCTAACCCTACTCTAACCCTAAGCCTAACCCTACCCTAACCCTACCCCTAACCCTACCTTAACCCTAACCCTAACCCTAAACCTAACCCTAGCCCTAACACTAACCCTACCCTAACGCTACCCTAACTTCTTCCTTGTCGAGGAAGAACTTCTTCCTTGTCGAATTTGTTTAAGCCCTTCCATTATTTGGTGCCAAGCAGGTAGAAGTTTGGCAGCCGTTCTGTCTTTAGTAATAGAAGCCTCCCAGAGTTTTGTGCCAATTTTGTCCCAGAGTTCTCCATCAAGAGAGAACCCAGTTTTCGGAAATTCGGGGACATTTTTGCTTATCCATTTAAGAAAAGTAGCTAGTTCCGAATTAGATACAGGCTGATCCTGGAAGTTTAAAACTAATCGTAGTACTTCGAGATTTACTTGTTGCTTCTTCGTTAGTGAACTCCCCATAATTCCCGACTGCTCACCTTCTGTCCTGCAGAACGGTGCGGGCGAGCGCGAAACAATCTCTCTGAAGTTCAGTCGGGCGACGCTGCCGGACCGGGCTCGCTCAGCCGCGGCTTGACTTACACCAAGCAGTGGGTGCCATTACAGTGTCTCGGGCACGGACTCAGATGTGAACGATCCAAATCGTTTATTACAGGTTTTAATATCCCTTATATACTTTCACAATTTCTCTATTGTAACTTTCCCACCCGCCTTTACATATCAACAATGTAACTTCCCAAAACAGTCCTTAATAGTGCATAAAGGCGATGATCCAGTCAGGGCTGAGAATCTTCCCAAGCCATGGACTCTTCCTCATATAACGGCCTGCCATCACCCAGCTTACTTGAACTTGTTTTCCTCTTCTTCTGGAAGTGTCCTTGGTTCTCAGCCTTCCTTTCTCAAGCTGTTTATCCTGTTACACAGCTGCAGCTCTAAATATATTTTCTGTATTCCCACACTAACCCTAACTCTAACACTAACACTAACACTAAACCTAACCCTAAACCTAACACTAACCCTAACCCAATCATAAACTTAACCCTAAACCTAACAAGAAACATAAATCTAATCCTAACACTAAACATAACCCTAACCCTTGCCCTAATTCTAACCCTAACCCTAACCCTAACCCTAACCCTAACCCTAACCCTAACCCTAACCCTAACCCTAACCCTAACCCTAACCCTAACCCTAACCCTAACCTTAACCCTAACCCTAACCCTAACCCTACCCTAACGCTAACCCTAACCCTAACACTAAAACTAACCCTATCCTTAATACTAACACAAAACCCAACCCCAACCCCAACCACAACCCAAACCCATACCTGTAACGTATAATTCAAACATTTACCCTAACCCTACCCTTCCCCAAAAGCAACAACAAGCACAAATCCTTTACATAATCCGAACCCTTACTCTATACCATAACGCTATAACCCTAACCCTAACCCTAACCTAACCCAATCCCTAACCCTAACCCTAACCTTAACCCTATCCTAACCATAACCCTAACACTAACTTTAACCCTAACCCTAACACTAACCCTAACCCTAATCTTAACCCTAATCCTAACTCTAACCCTACCCTAACCCTAATCTTACACTAACACTAACCCTAACCCTAACACTAAACGTAAACCTAACCCTAATCCGAACCCTAACCCTTTGTCCTAACGTTTAGGACAATTGTCCTAACATTGTCCTAAACCTAAACCTATCCTAACCCTAACCCTAAACCTAACCCTAACACTAACACTTACCCTAACCCTAACCCTAACCCTAACCCTAACATACCCTAACCCTACCCTAACTCTAACCCTAAACCTAACCCTAATCCTAACCCTAACCCTAACACTAACTCTAACCCTAACCCTAAACCTATCCCTAACCATAACCCTAACCCTAACCCTAACCCAAAACATAACCATACCCTAACCGTAATCCTAACCCTAACACTATCCCTAAACCTTACCCTAACCCTAACCTTAACCCTAACCATAATGCTACCCCTCACCCTAACCCTAACCCTAACCCTAACCCTAACCCTAACCCTAACCCTAAAACCTAGCCCCATGCTCTAATCATAACCGTAAAACTAAACCTAAAAATAACTCCAGTCCTAACCCTAACCCTACCACTATCTAACCCGAAACCTAAACCTAACCCCTAACTCTAATCCTAATCCTAACACCAACCCCATCTCTAACGGTAACCCCAAAACCCTTACCCTAACCCTAGACATAAATTTAAAACAAAACCAAACCCTAACCCCAACCTCAACACTAACCCCAAAGCCCTAACCATAAACCTAATACCTAACCCTACATTCTAACCCTAACCCTTACCATAGCACTTACACTAACCCAACACCAAACCCAAACCTAATCCCAACCCCAACTCTAACCGCAAACCTATACCCTAACCCCTACAACTAACACTAACTCTAACCCTAAATCTAACCCTAAACCGTTATTTTAACCCTAAATCAAACCCTAATAGAAACCCTAAACCGAAAGTAACCCTACTACTACCACTACCCCTACTCACAATAAAACACAACCACATACCCTAACCCTAAACCAAACTCCAACACAAACCCCAAAAGCAACAACAAAACAAACCCAACCCTAAAACCTAACTTTAACCTTAAACATAACAATAATAATAATAACCAAACAATAACCCTAACCCTAATATATGACAAAAACCTGAAACCTTACCCTAAACTTAAGCCAAACCCTTACTCGTATCCTAACCTATAACCAAACTCTAAACGAAATCCAAACCCTAACCCAAACACTAAACCTAACCCTATCCTTAACACTAACACGAACCCCAACCCCCAACCGCAACCCCAACCCAAACCCATGCCTGTAATCCCTAATCCTAAACTTAACCCAAACTCTAACCCTTCCCCAAAAGCAAACACAAGCAAAAACCCTTAACGTAAACAGAAACCTTACCCTATACCATAACGCTATAAACCTAACCCTAACACTAACCCTACCCTAACCCTAAACCTAACCCTAACCCTAACCCTAACCCTAACCCTAACTCTAAACTTAACCCTAACCTTAACACTAACCCTAACCATAAACAAACCCTAACATTCACCCTAACCCTAACACTAACCCTACCCTAACGCTATCCTAATCCTAACCCTAACACTAACCCTAAATAAAAATCTAAATCTAACCCTAACCCGAGCCCTAATCCTAACCCTAACCCTAACACTTACCCTAACACTAACCCTAACCCTAACCCTAAACCTAACCCTAGCCCTAACACTAACCCTAACCCAAACACTAACCCTAAATAAAAATCTAAACCTAACCCGAACCCTAATCCTAAACCTACCCCTAACACTTACCCTAACACTAACCCTACCCTTAACCCTAACCCTAACACTTCGCTAACAATACCCTATCCCTAACCCTAACCCTACCCTAACCCTAACCCTAACACTACCCTAACCCTAACCCTAAACCTAACCATAACACTAACACTAACCCTAAACCCTAACCCTAACACTAACCCTTACCCTAAACCCTAACCCTAAGCCTAAGCCTAAGCCTAACCCTAAGCCTAACCCTAACCCTAACACTTTCCCTAACACTAAACCTAACCTTAACCCTAAACCTAACACCAAACCTAACCCTAACTTTAACTCTAACCCTATCTCTAACACTTCGCTAACACTAACACTACCCTAACCCTAACCCTAACCCTTACCCTACCCTAACCCTAACCCTAAACCTAACCATAACACTAAACCCTAACCCTAACACTAACCCTAACCCTAAACCCTAACCCTAAGCCTAAGCCTGTGAGAAAGTAATCTTTTTGTTCGCGGTAAGAGGGAAGAAACCTGTAAATAAGTAACTGTAGTTTGTGATTTAGCATGTAACGTATAAAGAAGCTTAGCTTGCGAAAACACTTGCCAAAAAGGATAGACACTACTATAAAGAAGCCTAGCTTGCGAAAACACAAAACTTGCACAAAAACCGGGAGCTAGCCTAAACACGCTCAAGCGCTCAAGGACTAGTGATTATGCAATTAACCAATGAGATTTGTTCATATGAATAACATATAAGAAAAGGAAAAACCACCAGACAAGGTCAAGAGGAAGATATGGAGGAAAATTACTTACTTCAACCCATACGACCACCGGGAGGCAGAAGAAGACCCCCTAACTAACAACTGGATCAAGGACACGTATACGGAAGACGGACTGTATAAAAGGATCGGGTATTGGTTCAATTGTTGCGACAGTTGGTGGAACGCAGAGTCCCCTGTCGCCCAGCGCTGCATTGCCTCTTTGCTCTTTGCTCAATTTGATTAATAAAATCAAAGTTGAATTTTTGATTCCTAGTAAGTTGAATCTATTTATAACAAGCCAAAGCCTAACCCTAAGCCTAACCCTAACCCTAACCCTAAACCTAAACCCTAACCCTAACCCTAACCCTAACCCTAACCCTAACCCTACTCTAACCCTAACACTAACTCTAACCCTAACCCTAACCCTAAACCCTAACCCTAACCCTAACCCTAACCCTAATCCTAATCCTAACCCTAACACTAACCCTAAACCTAAATGTAAATCCTAACCATAACCCTACCTCTTACCCTAACCCTAACCCTATCCCTAACCCTACTCTAACCCTAACCCTAACCCTAACATACCCTAACCCGAACCCTACCCTAACCATAACTCTAAACCTAAACATAACCCTAACCCTACCCTTACTCTAACCCTACCTTAACCCTAACACTAATCCTAACACAAACCCTAACCCTAACCTTACCCTAACATTAACTCTAACCCTACCCTAACCCAAACCCTAATCCTAACCCTAACCCTAACCCTACTCTAACCCTAACACTAACTCTAACCCTAACCCTAACCCTAAACCCTAACCCTAATCCTAACCCTAACCTTAACCCTAACCTGAACCAACTCTAACCCTACCCAAACCCTAACCCTAACCTAACCCAATCCCTAACCCTAACCCTAACCCTATCCTAACCATAACCCTAACACTAACTTTAACCCTAACCCTAACACTAACCCTAACCCTAACCCTTACCCTACCCTAACCCTAACATTGTCCTAAACCTATCCTAACCCTAAACCTATCCCTAACCATAACCCTAACCCTATCCGTAACACTAACCCTAACCCTAAACCTAACCATAACCCTAACCCTAACCCTAACCTAACCCTAACCCTAACCCTAACCCTAACCTTAACCCTAACCCTAACCCTAACATTTCGCTAACACTAACACTACCCTATCCCTAACCCTAACCCTAACACTACCTAAACCCTAACCTTAACACTAACCCTAATCCTAACCCTAACACTAACCCTAAACCTAAACCTAAGTAACCCTAAGTCTTACCCTAACCCTAACCGTAACCCTACCCTTAACCCTAAGCCAAGATCATACCCAAGACTAATCTAAAATCTAAACATAATATTATTACTATAGCCAAACTTCACCTAACCCTATGAAATAACCTAAATCCTTCCCTAACACTTACTGTGTAAGACTAAATCTTTAACCCTAACCCTAACACTAATTCTTAAGCTAACACAATCCCTAAACAAAACCCTAAACCCAATCATACATCCTACCCTTTCCAATAGCATGAAACACTCCCTTACACTTACTGTAAAAGTAAATCTTTATACTTAACCTTAAACTTAACCCTAACCCTCACCCTCACCTTAACCCTTAAGGCTACGGTTTAGGGATAGGATTATGCTTAGGATTTGTGGTTGGGTTTGGGGTAGGTGTAGTGCCAGTGTAAGGATTAGGGTTATGGTATAGGGTATGTGATTAAGGTTAGGGTTATTTTTGGGGTTAGGGTTAGCATTAGGATTTGTGCTTGCGGTTGCTTTTGGGGAAGGGTTAGGGTTAGGGTGAAGGTTAGGTTTAGGTGTGACGGCTATGGGTTAGTCCTTGTGGTTGGTTTTGGGGAAGGAGTAGGGTTAGGGGTTACAGGTAAGGATTTGGGTTGGGGTTGCGGTTGGGATTGGTGTTAGTGTTAAGGTTAGGGTTAGAGTTAGCGTAAGGCTTCAGGTTTAGGGTCATAGATTAGGGTTAGGGTTTCGGTCATAGATTAGGATTAGTCTTAGGTTTAGTGTTAAGGTTAATATTAGGTTTGGGGTTAGGTTTTAGGGTTGGGGTTGTGTTTGTTGTTGCGTTTGGGGTTGGTGTTGGAGTTTGGGTAGGGGTTAGGGTTAGGGCTTGTGGTTGTGTTTGGTTTAGGAGAAGGGGTAGTGGTAGGAGTAGGGTTAGTTTCGGTTTAGGGTTAGGATTAGGGTTCGATTTAGGGTTAAAGTAACGGTTTAGGGTTAGGGTTAGTTGTAGGGGTTAGGGGATAGGTTTGGGGTTAGGTTTGGGGTTGGGATTAGGTTTGGGTTTGGCATTGGGTTAGTGTCAGGGTTATGGTAAGGTTTAGGGTTAAATGTAGGGTTACGGTTAGGTTTATGGTTAGGGCTTTGGGGTTAGTGTTGAGGTTGGGGTTAGGGTTAGGGTTAGGTTTTATTTTAAGGTTATGGTTAGGATTAGGGCTAGGTTTAGGTTTAGGGTTAGGGTTAGGGTTTCAGGGTTACCGTTGGAGATGGGGTTGGTGTTAGGATTAGGGTTAGGGTTAGATTTAGGGTTCAGGTTTGTTGTCAGGTTTGTGGTAGGATTAGGGTTAGGGTTGGGGTTATTTTTTGGTTTAGTTTTAGGGTTATGTTTAGGGTATAGGGCTAGGGTTTACGGTTAGGTTTAGTTTTAGGGTTAGTGTTTGAGTTTGGTTCTAGGGTTAAGGGTTAGTTTGGGGTTTTGGTCAGGGTTAGGGTTTCGGTTAGGATAAGGGTAAGGTTATGGGTTAAGGTTAGGGTTAGGGATAGGGTTTAGGTGGCTGTTTGGGGTTGGGGTTGGGATTGTTTATAAAGGATATGGTTATGGTATAGGTTAGGGTTATGATTACGCTTAGGGTAAGGATTAAGTTTTGGGTTCGGTTTGGGTTTGGGATAGGGTTAGGATTAGTTTTAGGGTTAAGGTTAGGGTTTGTGTTAGCGTTAAGGTTAGGTTTAGGTTTAGTGTTAGGTATATAGTTTTAGATTTACAGTAGTTGTTAGGGTTAGGGCTTGAGTTCTAGAACTTAGCCCCCCCTTTAATCTATGTTTTTTATTTATTTAATTTATTTATTTATTTATTTCCATAGCCAATCTGAATTAAGTGAGAACGTTCTGAATCCAGTGAGTACTTACAATCTGAATTCAGTGAGCACTTTCAGTATGGCTTCGTGAGGCCTTCTAGATTAGGAGACAAAGGTCAAGGTGATTTCAACTCGGAGGTCATTTTCATAGCCCCACTGCTGTACACCTCTGCCTCCCTCGCGTACTCTTTTGCTTAGAGCAGCGGGGTGTATGATCTTCTCGGCAGCAGTCGTATTCTTCAGGGGAACCTCCTTTTTCCTTGCCTTATTTGTCTCCCCATTCTCTATCTGTAATTCCTTTTTTAAATTTTAGCCTCTTGATTGCTCACAAAACTATCTCCAATTATCTTAAAAGGTATTCATAGAAGAGTGAGTTCACCAATATTCATCATATACAATGCACAATACATATACAATACACATATAAAGCATGCGATGAAATGACTGAGTTATATCTGTTAAAGGAAAAACAACAGTTTTACATTTTTCTTAGAGTGATTTTTAGATTATCCAAAGTCTTGGACACCTTCCACTGGGGTTCTGTGTCATGGATTGATCCTTACACTCGGCTCGCATGGGTCCATCCATGCTCAGCTGTCTGGATCGCTGTTTCTGTTGTTAATAAAACAAGAAAAGGTTCCTCCCATCGAGGAGTTAGAGACGACTCTTTCCATGTTTTAATTAAAACCTTATTTCCTGGACTGATTTGGTGTATTGCCATATCTAGTGGGGGCCGTTGTACCACCAGACCTTTCTTTCTCTTGTATAGTGAAGCTTTTAGCCTCTCTCTTTTTTTTTTTTTTTTTTTTTCAGAGACTATCAGCTTGTATTTCCTTTAGGATCAATAAGGCCGCTGAATTATTTCTCCTTATTTGAGCCAACATGTACTACTGCGATTTTCTCTGGTTCTTTTATTGCCCTTAGTTTGTCTTATTAAAGACTTGTGAATTAACCCTTTCCCGTGTGAGTTTACTAATCCTCTTTCCTCCCATATTTTCCAAAGTTATGGACTACCCCATACGCATATATGGAATCTGTATAGATGGTTCCAATTTTCCTTTTAACGTCTGTAGGGCTCTAAGGACTGCATATAATTCACAGGCCTGAGCTGACCACAAAAATCCTTAGTTCAGTGAAGGCCTTTTATCCCTCATTTCTCAGATGTTTTATCCTTTTCTCTTTGTGTGACATGTCTGGTCCAACAGATAATCCAGCAGCGGATGTCACCTTCATTGCCATGCAGGAGCATTGTCTTTGTGGTGGTCAGCTTCTCCAAGCCGTAACCCCACAGAAATATTGCAAAAATATAAATATCCATTTATAGTCACTTCAGACGGTTCTATGTCTAATTTCCCTACTGGTTCTGGAGTATACCAAACTTCTGGGTTAATTCTAGCCTCATCTTCTATCGTTAGAGTACATAGATTAACAACCTTTTACTTCCAAATTTATTCTAAACTCCACAATTAAATATCTCGTTAGCAAAATTATATTCTGCTTTAGGTACCAATAAAAAGACCCAATTCCATAAGTGCTAGGTAATTCTGTTTCTACCTGCTTTATAACAGGTACCATAAAAGGTTCCCTTTTGCTCCGATTACTAGTAGCTTTTCCAAGGATACAGAACATCCTCGAGGTAAATATTGAACAGTCGATATTTCTGCGCCAGGGTCTACCAAAAATTCCACTTCCTGACTATGAGGACCCAATTTCAATTTCGTCAACGGGCTCTTTTCTTTCCCGGGTCCCCAGCACATAAAAGCCCTTACCCCCTCAGTCCTTCTTAAACGTTCTCTCATCCTGAATTCTCTTTCTACAGTCTTTCTTCACGTGTTTCTTTTTCTGACAGTAGAAGCATTCTACTGTCCATATATCTCTGGGTCTCATCTGGTTAGGTTAAAGCGCGTTCTCTGCCCGAGGAATATTCCCTCTTTTCCTTCTACGACGGCTATCAGAATTTTTTTGCTTGCTTCTTCTGAGTCTCCTCCTCTCTCCGTACGTATACTTTCTCAGCCTCTCAGTAATTCATCTAGTCCTCTCTCCTGCCAATCCCCCAATTTCTCTAGTTTCCTTTGAATATTCAGGAACTAGCTACAGACTGCGTTTTCAGGAGAGCTTGCCCCAGGGGGGTAGCAGGATCTAATCCTGAATATAACTAACTTTTTGCGTAGTCTCTCTGACCACTCAGAGAGTGGTCACTCACTTCACCTGCAAGCCACCCATGGGTTCAGAGGGCTTACTCTGCCTCTGTCCCATCTTCCAGAGCACTCACACACACAAACTTGCGCCCCTCGGTCGTGACCCACGCCTTCGCGGGCAATGGGAACTGCACTATTAGGGGGTCCACACCCGCTTCGCCCCTACGGGACGTCTCAGTCAGGCATTCTCCGGGATACTCACCCCAACTGAATGGCTTCACGCAAATACTTACTCAATCCTGAGTCTTCGTTCGGGTCTTTGTGCACAAAAATTATGGGGTACTGCAGTTTCTTTTGCTCTCTTACCAAATATAGAGTTTGGAGCTACAGGTATCTGCACAGGAATTACCAAGACCAGGGGCAGTCTGAAGACGGGGCACCCCCCCGGGAGTGGGAATTCCACAGCAGAGTCGCCTGGATCCGAGTCACGGCACCAAATTGTTATAGGCGTGAAGAACAATAAACACCAATCGTTACCAACAGTAGAAGATTTATTGAGCAAGCAATAAACAAGCAAGAAACAGCGCTGGGCAGCCAGGAGTCTCCGCTCCACCAGAGGTGAGCAACGGGGGCCTCCCGATCCTACTTTTTATTGTTTCTTATCTCTGCATTTGTGTTTATCTTTCCCTTCCTGGGCTGCGCTGGCTGTTATGTGGGGGTCGTTCTCTGCCACCTGGTGATGGATTGAGATGAAAAGGGCCGTAGGCCTCTTCAGCTTCGATCAAGCACACTTAAGAGGAGATTTTCACTTATTTTTCTTTTTTCAGTTTCTTAGAAGGTCACTGCTATCTGTTGTTCATTTTCCAGTTGTTAGAACTAAGCGCTGTGGCTTCAATTTGCACAAATTCCAAAGTTCTTAGACAAAACATTTATACATCTCTTTCGAGACTTCTACAAACTACATAGTTTTCAGAAAGCAAAACACTGGAAAACACTGACACATCTGTCTCGATTCGATTTGATTAATAAATACAGCACTGATTTTTATCACAAGGATGATAAGTCTCGCAGGGGGACTCCACGTGGGAGGGATCCCCAAGAAGAGATCCTTTCCTGGCGGTGGTCAGCCCTTAAATGGGGTTTAGGAGAGGTGGAGCCAGGCTCTCCCCCTTCCAATCACACAGGTATATCACCTCCACTTGTGCCACCATGGCTGACTCAGTGCTCACCTCAGCTGACCAGTGTTTCAGGCCGTGATTGAGCAGTTCACATACAGTTAGGGTAGGGTAAGGGTTATTGTTATTCTAACGCCTTGGGTTATGTTTAGGGTTAGGTTTGAGTTTAGGGTTTGGGTTGGGGTTACAGTTAGGGTTATGTTAGGGTTAAGGTTAGAGTTAGGGTAGGGTTACGGTTTCGTTTGTGGTTTGGGTTAGTGTTAGGATTAGTGTTAGGTTTAAAGATGTTTACAGTAAGATTTAGAGTAAGTTTTGGTTATTGGATAGGGTTAGGTGTAAGATAGGATTTAGGGTAAGTGTTAGGGTAAGTGTTAGTGTTACGGTAAGGGCAAAGGTTAGGGCAAGGGATAGGGTTAAAGATTTAGTCTTACAGTAAGTGTTGAAGAAATATTTAGGTAACTTCAGCGGGGTAGGTGAAGATTGGCTTTAGTAATAGGGTTATGTTTAGATTTTGGATTAGTGTTAGGGTAAAGATTTGGCTTAGGGTTTGGGTAAGGATTAGGGTTGGGGTTAGCGTTAGGGTTAGGGTTAAGGTATAAGTCTAGGGTTAGGCTAAGGTTTAGGGTTAGGTTTAATGCTAAGTTTAAATATTTAGTTTTACAGTAAGTGTTAGGGCATGTTTTTGGTTATTGGATAGGTTTAGGTGTATGATTGGATTTAGGGTTTGGTTTAGGGTTTGTGTTAGCTTTTTTTTTGGTGTTAGGGTTTGAGTATGGGTCATGGTTAAAGATTTAGTCTTGCATTGAAACGGAAGGATTCGGGTTATTTCATACGTTTAGATTTAGGGTTACGGAGAGGGTTAATATTTAGGTGAGGGAGAGGGGGAGGGCTAAGTTTTCAGTTCGGTTTGTGTTTGGGATAGGATTAGGGTTAGGGATTGGGTTACGGTTAGGTTTAGGCTAGGGATAGGGTTACGGTTATGGTTAGGATTAGGGTTAAATTTAGGGTTTGGGTTTGTGTTAGAGTTAAGGTTATGATAGGGTTAGGGTTAAGGTTAGGTTTAGATTTAGTGTTAGGGTTAGTGTTAGGTTTATAGATTTAGATTTATAGTAGTTGTTAGGGTTAGTGTTTGAGTTAGTGTTAGGCTTAGTGTTTAGGGTTAGGGTGCAGACTACTTTTGGGGTTAGCGTTAGTGTTACGGTTTAGGTATAATGTTAGGGTTAAGCTAAGATTTAGAGTTATGATGAGTGTGAGTGTTAGGGTTTGGTTTAAGTTTAAGTTTAAATATTTAGTTTTACAGTAAGTGTTAGGGAATGTTTTAGGTTATTGGATAGGGTTAGGTGTATGACTGGATTTAGGGTTTGGATTAGGGTTTGTGTTAGCTTTAGATTTAGTGTTAGGCTAGAGTAAGGGTTCAGGTTAAAGATTTAGTCTTACAGTAAGTGTTAGGGAAGGATTTAAGTTATTTCCTAGGATTATGTCAAGATTGGCTTTAGTAAAAAGGTTATGTTTAGATTTTGGAAAAGGCAGGTTAAGGTTTGGTCTCAGGTTTAAGGTTTGGTTTAAGGTTGCGGTTAGGGTAAGGGTTACGGATAGTGTTAAGGTTTAGGTTAGGGTTAGTCTAGGATAAGGATTAGGATTAGGTTTAGGGTCACAGTTAGGGTAAGGGTTTATGTTAGGTTTAGAGCTTGAGTTAGGGTAAGGATTAGTGTTATGGTGAGGATTATGTTTTGGGTTCGGTTTGGGTTTGGGATAGGGTTAGGGTTTGTTTTACTGTTAGGGTTATGGTAATGTTATGGTTACAGTTATGTTTGGGTGGGGTGTTTGTTATGGAAAGTGTTATGTTTAGGGTTAGGTTTCGGGTTAGGTTTGGGGTTACTGTTACGGGTATGTTACTGTTAATTTTTGGGTTAGGGTTAGGTTACGGGTTAGGATTATTGTTAGGATTATTGTTAAGGTTAGTGTTAGTTTTTCAGATTTAGTTTTTAAGTTTTATGTCATTGTATAGGGTTGGGTGTACAGTTGGATTAAGTGTTAAGGTTAGGGTACGTGGTAGTGTTAGGGTTAAAGAATTAGTCTTACAGTAAGTGTTAGGGAAGGATTTAGGTAACTTCAGCGGCTTTGGTGAAGATTGGCTTTAGTAATCTTTTTATGTTTAGAATTTGGATTTGTGTTGGGGTAAGATTTTGGCATAGGGTTAGGGTTAGGGTAAGGATTAGGGTTGGGGTTAGCGTTAGGATTTGGGTTAAGGTATAGGGTTAAGGTTAGTGTTGGGTTAGGGTTAGGGTTGGATTTAGGGTTAGGGTTAGTGTTGTTTGGATTAGGGTTTGGTTTAGGTTTAGCATTAGGTTTAAGGTTTGGTTTAGGGTTGCGGTTAGGATTAGGGTTACAGTCAGTGTTATGGTTTATTTTAGGGTTATGGTCGTGTTAGGATTAGGTTTAGGTTTAGAATCATGTTTAGGGTTGGGTTTTTTGTTAGGTTTAGAGCTTGAGTTAGGCTTAGGGCTTGAGTTAGGGATAGAATTAGGGTGAAGATTAGGGTTTTGTGTACGTTTTGTGTACGTTTTGGTTTTGGGATATGGTTAGGTTTAGGGTTTGGTTTACTATTAGGGTTAGGGTAGTGTTAAGGTTAGTGTAAGGTTTAGGGTTAAGGTTAGGGTTAGTGTTATTTTTAGCGTTAAGGTTAGTTTTAGGGTTCGAGTTAATGTTGGGGTTAGGGTAAGGTTAAGGTTAGGGTTCGGGTTATGGTTAGAGTTAAGTTTGGAGTTAGTGTTGGGGTTTGGCTTGGTATTTGGGTTTTTAGGGTTAGGGTTAGGATTAGGGTTAGGTTTAATGTTAGGGTTAGGTATAGAGTTAGGGTTAGTATTAGGTTAGGGCTAGGGTTATGACTTGGGTTAGGGTTAGGCTTAGGCTTTGGGTTAGTTTTAGGTTTACAGTTTGGGTTAGGATACGGTTTGGCGTTGGGGTTGGGATTTGGGTTGGGATTGGTGTTGGGGTTAGGTTTAGGGCTAGGGTTATGGCTTGGGTTAGGGTTAGGCTTAGGTTTAGGGTTAGGGTTAGGTTTAGTGTTTGGGTTAGGATTAGTATAAGGTTAGGGATAGGGTTCTGGCTTGGGTTAAGTGTTAGGGCTGGTGTTGGGATAGCTGTTGGGATTGGGTTAGGGTTAGGGTTAGGGTTTGGCATAGGTTTAGCTTAATTTATAGGGTAATTGTTATGTATAGAGTTAGTACTAGGTTTAAAGAATAGAGGTAGTGTCAAATTTTTTTTTGTAGTGTAGGGTAAGTTTGAGCGTTAGGGTGAAAGAAGGGTTAAACCCTGGATTGGTTTTGTGATTGGTCAAGGTTAAAAAAAAATAGGAATAGTGTTTTGGACACGTTTACTGCTTGTATTTGGACTAGGGATAGACTTCGAGTTTAGTTGTTTTTTTAGTCCTAGTAAAAGAGATAGGGGTATGATATGCTATAGTGCTCGGTTTAGACTTTTTTTTTGTTGTAGTGTTTGGGTTAGGGTGTTAGTGTTATGGTTATAGCTAAGGTTACGTTTATGGTAAGGGTTAGGGTTTGGGATGGATTTTATGTTAGGGTTAGGATTTGATTTAATATTTGCGTAAGAAACAGGGTTTGTTTGCGTTTTATGAATAGATTTAGGATTAGGATTAGTTGGAATGTTATTGTTACTGTTAAAAACAATTTTGGGTGTGGGCAAATACTGAGCTTGAAATCGGCATAATATAGAACATGACATTTTATTCCACTTGAGATAAAGCTCTGCGTAAGTGTTGTTCATTAAACACGCAATAAATCCGTCGCTGTACTCATTTCTCTTGTTTTAAAAATCGCACACGATCAGTCAAAGAAAAGAAGCTATCATGGAATGTAAAAGATCCTGACAACTAATTTTAAACATATTTCAACTTTACATTACAAAGTAGTACTGACGAATTTTATATTATTCCACAAAATTTATAGATGTTTTTTGAGTGGTATAAAAACTTATCTAATTTCTTCAACTAAGCGAGTCAGAATCGGCTACAGTGCACGGCAGCCGGCTGATTCGCGTCTTTATTCAGCGGCTCAAGGTGCCAAAAAAGCTACTGATGCGTTTGGAGCTGAATCCGCGGTTAAGAGCGATTCGAGTGTGACGTTCGTTGCCAACTCTGCTCAGTTTCGTCTGGGCTCATCTTCGATGCTCCGGTGATGAAGTTTATTAGGGAAATATTCGATCCGGTGGGACAGACACGAGAATCGGCGAGATGGGCCATACTCACAATTCGCTTCTACATTGCTAGGATCCCAAGTGCATTTAGTTTCAGAAAAGGAATCAGTAATGTCTGTGTGCATGAAAAATAAACGGGGAGAGAAGATGTTCCAGGGAGAAAAGAAATAGATATCAAAAACGATCAGAAAAAAAGTATGAAAACTTGGACGGAAAGGAACGTCTGATGCAGATATATATAGCAGACGGCAGCAGAGCAGAAAGGGAACAGAATCTTTCCCCCACATTAACATCAGTGTTCTCCCTATCTCTATCGACAACGCCAGGAACGGATTCTGTCATAAGGGAAATCACTGTTATGTTGGAATCAGATCGTAGCAGGCTGCGGCTTAAAGCCGCTCTTCAGCGCACGGCAGCCGGCTGATTCGCGTCTTTCTTCAGCGGCTCAAGCAGCAGAAACCGCGTTTGATAAGTTTCAGGTGGAATCCAAGAGCGATTGGAGTGTGACGTTCTTTGCCGATTTGGCTGTTTCGTACGGGCTCATCTTCGATGCTCCGGTGATGAAGTTTGTTTGGGAAATATTCGAACCGTTGGGACAGACACCAGAATCTGCGAGATGAGCTAGCTTTACTCAAATTTGGCATCTACATTGCTACGATCAGAAGAGCATACAATTTTTGGAAAGGAATCAGTAATGTCCGTGTGATTGAAAAATAAACAGGGAGAGACGTTGATTCAGTGGTGAAAAAAAAAGACATCAAGAAATTTCAGAAAAAAAGAATGAATACGTTGGCGGAAAGGAACGTCTGATGCAGACATACATAACAGACGGCAGCAGAGCAGAAAGGGAACAGAATCTTTCCCAACACTAGCATCGGGGTCCTCCCCATCTCTATCGACAACGCCAGGAAGGGAGTCTGTCATACGGGAAATAATTGTTATGTTGGAATCAGATCGCAGCCGGCTGAGATTTAAAGCCGCTCTTTAGCTCACGGCAGCCGGCACATTCGCGTCTTTCCTCAGCGGCTCAAGCAGCAGAAACCGCGATTGATGCGTTTCAAGCGTAATCCGCGGTTAAGAGCGATTCGAGTGAGACGTTCTTACAGATTCGACTCAGTTTCGTACATATAAGATGCTCCGGTGATGAAATTTGTTGAAAAACATTCGTTCCGGTTCGGCATACACCTGAATCTGCGAGAGGAGCCAGCTTCAGTCACAATTCGCCTTTACTAACCTCAGAAGAGCATACAGTTTTGGGGAAAGAATCAGTAATGTCCGTGTGTATGAAATGGAAATATTGAGATAAGTTGTGTTTCTGAGGAAACTAAAATGTCATCAAGAAATGTTAAACTAAAACTGTTAAAATGTGTACTGAAATGAAGGTCTAATGCTATCATTCCTTGAAAATGCTTGCTGAGCCTGCAGAGAAAAGAAAATTCCCCCTCACTAACATAGGGGTGTTATACAGCCCAGGAGTCTGTTATAATTTTATAAACTGTGTAATGTTGGAATCAGACCTCATCTGGCAGTGGAGATAAGCCGCTAGAAGACACAAATTTTTTCAAGCTTTTTCAACGGTTATGAGCTATTACAGACAGACTTTCACTCGAGATTCGAGTGTGATGCTCGTTGCCGATTCGGCTCAGTTACGTACGGGCTCGTCTTCGATGTACCGGTTATGAAGTTTGTTGGAGAATATTTGCATCGGATCGACAGACATCAGAATCTGCGAGAGGGGCCAGCTTAGGGATAGGGTTAGATTTAGGGTTACCTTGAGGGTTTATGGTTAGGTTTATGGGTATGGTTAGTGCTACGTTTAGGGTTAGGATTAGGGTTAGGGTTAGTGCTTGTGGTTGGTTTTGGGGTAGCGTTAGCGTTAGAGTTGGGGGTTACATTTATGGTTTTGGGTTGGGGTTGCGGTTGCGATTGGTGTTAGTGTTAAGGATAGGGTTAGGTTTAGTGTTAAGGGTTAGGGTTTTGGGTTAGAGTTTGGTTTTGGGTCAGGATTAGGGTTAGGGTTAGGCTTAGGGTTAGCGTAAGGCTTCAGGTTTAGGGTCATAAATTAGGGTTAGGGTTACGGTCATAGATTAGGGTTAGGTTTACAGTTAGGGTTAATGTTATGTTTGGGGTTAGGTTTTAGGGTTGGGGTTGTGTTTGTTGTTGCGTTTGGGGTTGGTGTTGCAGTTTGGATTAGGGTTGTGGTTAGGGCCTGTGCTTGTGTTTGGTTTAGGAGTAGGGGTAGTGGTAGGAGTAAGGTTAGTTTCGGTTTAGGGTTAGGATTAGGGTTCGAGTTAGGGTTAAAGTAACAGTTTAGGGTTAGATTTAGGGTTAGGGTAGTGGTTAGTTGTAGGGGTTAGGGGATAGTTTTGGGACTAGGTTTGGGGTTGGGATTAGGTTTGGGTTTAGTGTTAGGTTAGTGTTAGGTTTATGATATGGTTTAGGGTTAGAATGTAGGGTTACGTTTAGGTTTATGGTAAGGGTTTTGGGGTAGGTGTTGAGGTTGGAGTTAGGGTTAGGTTTTGTTTTAAGGTTATGGTTAGGGTTAGGTTTAGGTATAGGGTTTGGGTTAGGGTTTGGGTTAGGGTTTTGGGTTTACCGTTGGTAATGGGGTTGGTGTTAGGATTGGGGTTAGGGTTAGGTTTAGGGTTTGGGTTAGTTAGTGGTAGGGTTAGGGTTAGTGTTGGGGTAATTTTTGGGTTTAGTTTTAGGGTTATGTTTAGGGTATACGGCTAGGGTTTAGGGATAGATGTTAGGCTGGGGGAAAGATTCTGTTCCCTTTCTGCTCTGCTACGGTCGGCAATATATGTCTGCCTCAAACAATATTTTCGGTCCACGTATTCATATTTTTTTTTGAAATTTCTTGATTTCATTTTCTTTCTCCACTGAATCATCGTATCTCCCCTTTTATTTTTCATACACACGGATATTACTGATTACTTTTCCGAAATTGAATACTCTTTGAGCGTATATCAGAATAGAAGCGAAATTTGAGTGAAGCTGTCTTCTCTCGCAGAATCTGGTGTCTGTTCATCCCGGTTCGAATATTTCCTCAGTAAAATTCATCACCGGAGCATCGAAGATGAGCCCAGACGAATCTGAGCCGAATCGGCAACGAACGTCAAACTCGAATCTCTCTTAACCGCGGAATCCGCTTGATACGCATCAATCGTGTTTTCTGATGCTTCAGCCGCTGAAGAAAGACGCGAATAAGCCTGCTGCTCTGCACTGTAGCCGATTCTGACCTGCTAAGCTGAATAAATTAGAGAAGTTTTTATAGCACTCAAAAAACATCTATAAACTTCCTGGAATAGTATTTTTAATTATTATTTAACATTGAACATTTTAAAATTTGTCAGTACTACTTTGTAATGTTGAATAAATTTGAAATATGTTTAAAATTAGTTGTCAGGATCTTATACATTCCATGATAGCTTCTTTCTTTGACTGATCGCGTGCAATTTTTAAAACAAGAGAAATGAGTACAGCCACGGATGTATTGCATGTGTGAGTAATGAACAACACTTAAGCAGAGCTTTATCTCAAGCAGAAAAACAAAATGTCATGTTTTATAATATGTCAATTGGCAGCTCAGTATTTGCCCACACCCAAAATTGATTTTAACAATATCAATAACATTCCAACTAACTCTAATCCTAAATCTATTCATAAAATGCAAACAAACCCTGTTTCTTACGCAAATATTAAATCAAATCCTAACCCTAACATAAAATCAGCCCAAACCCTATCTCTTACCATAAACGTAACCATAATTTTAACACCCTAATCCAAACACTACAACAAACCAAAACTCTAAACCGAGCACTATAGCTGATCATACGATAGACCCTATCCCTTTCTCTAAGACTAAAAACCAATTAAACTCGAAGTCTATCCCTATGCCAAATCGAAGCACTAAACGTGTTCAAAACACTATTCCTATTCCTATTTCTGGACCTTATCCAATCACAAAACAAATCCAGGGCTTAACCCTTCACCCTAACGCTCATACCCTACACCACAATTAACAAAAAATTTAACACTACCTCTATTCTTTAAACCTAGCACTAACCCTATACCTATTACCCTTAAATTAACTAACCCTAAGCCCAGCCCTAATGCTAACCCTAACTCTAAACATAACCCTAACTTTAACCTTGACCTTAACCCCAACACCAACCCCAAACCCAACACAAACCCCAGCTGTTATCCGTAGCTCAACCACAAGCCAAAAGCAAAAACCTAACCCCGTAATCCGAACCCTAAACCTAACCCTAACCAATCCCAACAACTATCCAAACAACAACCCCACCCTATCACTAACACCAACAACCCAAACCCAAACAATACCTAAAAACTAACGCTAACTCTAACCCCAACCCAAACCCCAACCAAAATCCCAACCCCAACATTAATCCTAACCCTAAACCTAAACGTAATCCTAACCCTAACCAAAACCCTAAGCCTAAGCCTAAGCCTAAACCTAAACCAAGCCATAACCCTAAACCTAACCTAACCATTAACCCTAACACTATCACTAAGCCTACCACAACCCCAATTCCTACCCCAAACCCAAACCCGAGACCAACAAAAACACCTTAACCCTAACCCTAAAATATAACCATAAACCCTAAACATGAACCCTAAACCTAACCATGAGCCTAAATCTAACTCTAATCCTGAACCTATCCATAACACCAACACAATCCCCAACCCCAAACCCAAAACCAAACCCATAAACCCTAACACTAACCCAACCCAAACCCTAACCTTCAACATTACACTAAATCGTAACCCTAACCCTAACCCTAAACCCTAACCCTAACACTAACCCTTACACTAAACCCTAACCCTAAGCCAAAGCCTAAGCCTAACCCTAAGCCTAACCCTAACCCTAACACTTACCTTAACACTAACCCTAACCTTAACCCTAAACCTAACACTAAACCTAACCCTAACCTTAACCCTAACCCTATCTCTAACACTTCGCTAACACTAACACTACCCTAACCCTACCCTAACCCTAACCCTAAACCTAACCATAACACTAACACTAAACCTTACACTAAACCCTAACCCTAAGCCTAAGCCTAAGCCTAACCCTAAGCCTAACCCTAAGCCTAACACTTAACACTAACCCTAACCTTAACCCTAAACCTAACACTAAACCTAACCCTAACCTTAACCCTAACCCTATCTCTAACACTTCGCTAACACTAACACTACCCTAACCCTACCCTAACCCTAACCCTAAACCTAACCATAACACTAACACTAACCCTAAACCCTAACCCTAACACTAACCCTAACCCTAAACCCTAACCCTAAGCCTAAGCCTGTGAGAAAGTAATCTTTTTGTTCGCGGTAAGAGGGAAGAAACCTGTAAATAAGTAACTGTAGTTTGTGATTTAGCATGTAACGTATAAAGAAGCCTAGCTTGCGAAAACACAAAACATGCACAAAAACCGGGAGCTAGCCTAAACACGCTCAAGCGCTCAAGGACTAGTGATTATGCAATTAACCAATGAGATTTGTTCATATGAATAACATGTAAGAAAAGGAAAAACCACCAGACAAGGTCAAGAGGAGGATATGGAGGAAAATTACTTACTTCAACCCATACGACCACCGGGAGGCAGAAGAAGACCCCCTAACTAACAACTGGATCAAGGACACGTATACGGAAGACGGACTGTATAAAAGGATCGGGTATTGGTTCAATTGTTGCGACAGTTGGTGGAACGCAGAGTCCCCTGTCGCCCAGCGCTGCATTGCCTCTTTGATCTTTGCTCAATTTGATTAATAAAATCAAAGTTGAATTTTTGATTCCTAGTAAGTTGAATCTATTTATAACAAGCCTAAACCTAACCCTAACCCTAACCCTATACCTAAACCCTAACCCTAACCCTAACCCTAACCCTAACCGTAACTCTAACCTTAACCCTAACCCTAACCCTAACCCTAACCCTAAACCCTAACCCTAATCCTAATCCTAACCCTAACCCTAACACTAACCCTAAACCTAAACGTAAATCCTAACCATAACCCTACCTCTTACCCTAACCCTAACCCTATCCCTAACCCTACTCTAACCCTAAGCCTAACCCTACCCTAACCCTACCCCTAACCCTACCTTAACCCTAACCCTAACCCTAAACCTAACCTTAGCCCTAACACTAACCCTACCCTAACGCTACCCTAACTTCTTCCTTGTCGAGGAAGAACTTCTTCCTTGTCGAATTTGTTTAAGCCCTTCCATTATTTGGTGCCAAGCAGGTAGAAGTTTGGCAGCCGTTCTGTCTTTAGTAATAGAAGCCTCCCAGAGTTTTGTGCCAATTTTGTCCCAGAGTTCTCCATCAAGAGAGAACCCAGTTTTCGGAAATTCGGGGACATTTTTGCTTATCCATTTAAGAAAAGTAGCTAGTTCCGAATTAGATACAGGCTGATCCTGGAAGTTTAAAACTAATCGTAGTACTTCGAGATTTACTTGTTGCTTCTTCGTTAGTGAACTCCCCATAATTCCCGACTGCTCACCTTCTGTCCTGCAGAACGGTGCGGGCGAGCGCGAAACAATCTCTCTGAAGTTCAGTCGGGCGACGCTGCCGGACCGGGCTCGCTCAGCCGCGGCTTGACTTACACCAAGCAGTGGGTGCCATTACAGTGTCTCGGGCACGGACTCAGATGTGAACGATCCAAATCGTTTATTACAGGTTTTAATATCCCTTATATACTTTCACAATTTCTCTATTGTAACTTTCCCACCCGCCTTTACATATCAACAATGTAACTTCCCAAAACAGTCCTTAATAGTGCATAAAGGCGATGATCCAGTCAGGGCTGAGAATCTTCCCAAGCCATGGACTCTTCCTCATATAACGGCCTGCCATCACCCAGCTTACTTGAACTTGTTTTCCTCTTCTTCTGGAAGTGTCCTTGGTTCTCAGCCTTCCTTTCTCAAGCTGTTTATCCTGTTACACAGCTGCAGCTCTAAATATATTTTCTGTATTCCCACACTAACCCTAACTCTAACACTAACACTAACACTAAACCTAACCCTAAACCTAACACTAACCCTAACCCTATCATAAACTTAACCCTAACCCTAACAAGAAACATAAATCTAATCCTAACACTAAACATAACCCTAACCCTTGCCCTAATTCTAACCCTAACCCTAACCCTAACCCTAACCCTAACCCTAACCCTAACCCTAACCCTAACCCTAACCTTAACCCTAACCCTAACCCTAACCCTACCCTAACGCTAACCCTAACCCTAACACTAAAACTAACCCTATCCTTAATACTAACACAAAACCCAACCCCAACCCCAACCACAACCCAAACCCATACCTGTAACGTATAATTCAAACATTTACCCTAACCCTACCCTTCCCCAAAAGCAACAACAAGCACAAATCCTTTACATAATCCGAACCCTTACTCTATACCATAACGCTATAACCCTAACCCTAACCCTAACCTAACCCAATCCCTAACCCTAACCCTAACCTTAACCCTATCCTAACCATAACCCTAACACTAACTTTAACCCTAACCCTAACACTAACCCTAACCCTAATCTTAACCCTAATCCTAACTCTAACCCTACCCTAACCCTAATCTTACACTAACACTAACCCTAACCCTAACACTAAACGTAAACCTAACCCTAATCCGAACCCTAACCCTTTGTCCTAACGTTTAGGACAATTGTCCTAACATTGTCCTAAACCTAAACCTATCCTAACCCTAACCCTAAACCTAACCCTAACACTAACACTTACCCTAACCCTAACCCTAACCCTAACATACCCTAACCCTACCCTAACTCTAACCCTAAACCTAACCCTAATCCTAACCCTAACCCTAACACTAACTCTAACCCTAACCCTAAACCTATCCCTAACCATAACCCTAACCCTAACCCTAACCCAAAACATAACCATACCCTAACCGTAATCCTAACCCTAACACTATCCCTAAACCTTACCCTAACCCTAACCTTAACCCTAACCATAATGCTACCCCTCACCCTAACCCTAACCCTAACCCTAACCCTAACCCTAACCCTAACCCTAACCCTAAAACCTAGCCCCATGCTCTAATCATAACCGTAAAACTAAACCTAAAAATAACCCCAGTCCTAACCCTAACCCTACCACTATCTAACCCGAAACCTAAACCTAACCCCTAACTCTAATCCTAATCCTAACACCAACCCCATCTCTAACGGTAACCCCAAAACCCTTACCCTAACCCTAGACATAAATTTAAAACAAAACCAAACCCTAACCCCAACCTCAACACTAACCCCAAAGCCCTAACCATAAACCTAATACCTAACCTTACATTCTAACCCTAACCCTTACCATAGCACTTACACTAACCCAACACCAAACCCAAACCTAATCCCAACCCCAACTCTAACCGCAAACCTATACCCTAACCCCTACAACTAACACTAACTCTAACCCTAAATCTAACCCTAAACCGTTATTTTAACCCTAAATCAAACCCTAATAGAAACCCTAAACCGAAAGTAACCCTACTACTACCACTACCCCTACTCACAATAAAACACAACCACATACCCTAACCCTAAACCAAACTCCAACACAAACCCCAAAAGCAACAACAAAACAAACCCAACCCTAAAACCTAACTTTAACCTTAAACATAACAATAATAATAATAACCAAACAATAACCCTAACCCTAATATATGACAAAAACCTGAAACCTTACCCTAAACTTAAGCCAAACCCTTACTCGTATCCTAACCTATAACCAAACTCTAAACGAAATCCAAACCCTAACCCAAACACTAAACCTAACCCTATCCTTAACACTAACACGAACCCCAACCCCCAACCGCAACCCCAACCCAAACCCATGCCTGTAATCCCTAATTCTAAACTTAACCCAAACTCTAACCCTTCCCCAAAAGCAAACACAAGCAAAAACCCTTAACGTAAACAGAAACCTTACCCTATACCATAACGCTATAAACCTAACCCTAACACTAACCCTACCCTAACCCTAAACCTAACCCTAACCCTAACCCTAACCCTAACTCTAAACTTAACCCTAACCTTAACACTAACCCTAACCATAAACAAACCCTAACATTCACCCTAACCCTAACACTAACCCTACCCTAACGCTATCCTAATCCTAACCCTAACACTAACCCTAAATAAAAATCTAAATCTAACCCTAACCCGAGCCCTAATCCTAACCCTAACCCTAACACTTACCCTAACACTAACCCTAACCCTAACCCTAAACCTAACCCTAGCCCTAACACTAACCCTAACCCAAACACTAACCCTAAATGAAAATCTAAACCTAACCCGAACCCTAATCCTAAACCTACCCCTAACACTTACCCTAACACTAACCCTACCCTTAACCCTAACCCTAACACTTCGCTAACAATACCCTATCCCTAACCCTAACCCTACCCTAACCCTAACCCTAACACTACCCTAACCCTAACCCTAAACCTAACCATAACACTAACACTAACCCTAAACCCTAACCCTAACACTAACCCTTACCCTAAACCCTAACCCTAAGCCTAAGCCTAAGCCTAACCCTAAGCCTAACCCTAACCCTAACACTTTCCCTAACACTAAACCTAACCTTAACCCTAAACCTAACACCAAACCTAACCCTAACTTTAACTCTAACCCTATCTCTAACACTTCGCTAACACTAACACTACCCTAACCCTAACCCTAACCCTTACCCTACCCTAACCCTAACCCTAAACCTAACCATAACACTAAACCCTAACCCTAACACTAACCCTAACCCTAAACCCTAACCCTAAGCCTAAGCCTGTGAGAAAGTAATCTTTTTGTTCGCGGTAAGAGGGAAGAAACCTGTAAATAAGTAACTGTAGTTTGTGATTTAGCATGTAACGTATAAAGAAGCTTAGCTTGCGAAAACACTTGCCAAAAAGGATAGACACTACTATAAAGAAGCCTAGCTTGCGAAAACACAAAACTTGCACAAAAACCGGGAGCTAGCCTAAACACGCTCAAGCGCTCAAGGACTAGTGATTATGCAATTAACCAATGAGATTTGTTCATATGAATAACATATAAGAAAAGGAAAAACCACCAGACAAGGTCAAGAGGAAGATATGGAGGAAAATTACTTACTTCAACCCATACGACCACCGGGAGGCAGAAGAAGACCCCCTAACTAACAACTGGATCAAGGACACGTATACGGAAGACGGACTGTATAAAAGGATCGGGTATTGGTTCAATTGTTGCGACAGTTGGTGGAACGCAGAGTCCCCTGTCGCCCAGCGCTGCATTGCCTCTTTGCTCTTTGCTCAATTTGATTAATAAAATCAAAGTTGAATTTTTGATTCCTAGTAAGTTGAATCTATTTATAACAAGCCAAAGCCTAACCCTAAGCCTAACCCTAACCCTAACCCTAAACCTAAACCCTAACCCTAACCCTAACCCTATCCCTAACCCTACTCTAACCCTAACCCTAACACTAACCCTAACCCTAACCCTAACATACCCTAACCCGAACCCTACCCTAACCATAACTCTAAACCTAAACATAACCCTAACCCTACCCTTACTCTAACCCTACCTTAACCCTAACACTAATCCTAACACAAACCCTAACCCTAACCTTACCCTAACATTAACTCTAACCCTACCCTAACCCAAACCCTAATCCTAACCCTAACCCTAACCCTACTCTAACCCTAACACTAACTCTAACCCTAACCCTAACCCTAAACCCTAACCCTAATCCTAACCCTAACCTTAACCCTAACCTGAACCAACTCTAACCCTACCCAAACCCTAACCCTAACCTAACCCAATCCCTAACCCTAACCCTAACCCTATCCTAACCATAACCCTAACACTAACTTTAACCCTAACCCTAACACTAACCCTAACCCTAACCCTTACCCTACCCTAACCCTAACATTGTCCTAAACCTATCCTAACCCTAAACCTATCCCTAACCATAACCCTAACCCTATCCGTAACACTAACCCTAACCCTAAACCTAACCATAACCCTAACCCTAACCCTAACCTAACCCTAACCCTAACCCTAACCCTAACCTTAACCCTAACATTTCGCTAACACTAACACTACCTAAACCCTAACCTTAACACTAACCCTAATCCTAACCCTAACACTAACCCTAAACCTAAACCTAAGTAACCCTAAGTCTTACCCTAACCCTAACCGTAACCCTACCCTTAACCCTAAGCCAAGATCATACCCAAGACTAATCTAAAATCTAAACATAATATTATTACTATAGCCAAACTTCACCTAACCCTATGAAATAACCTAAATCCTTCCCTAACACTTACTG
Source organism: Cyrtonyx montezumae (assembly GCF_038088225.1). Taxonomy (NCBI): domain Eukaryota; kingdom Metazoa; phylum Chordata; class Aves; order Galliformes; family Odontophoridae; genus Cyrtonyx; species Cyrtonyx montezumae. Next base: position 16,759,876 of record NW_027071903.1, read on the forward strand.
TGTAAGACTAAATCTTTAACCCTAACCCTAACACTAATTCTTAAGCTAACACAATCCCTAAACAAAACCCTAAACCCAATCATACATCCTACCCTTTCCAATAGCATGAAACACTCCCTTACACTTACTGTAAAAGTAAATCTTTATACTTAACCTTAAACTTAACCCTAACCCTCACCCTCACCTTAACCCTTAAGGCTACGGTTTAGGGATAGGATTATGCTTAGGATTTGTGGTTGGGTTTGGGGTAGGTGTAGTGCCAGTGTAAGGATTAGGGTTATGGTATAGGGTATGTGATTAAGGTTAGGGTTATTTTTGGGGTTAGGGTTAGCATTAGGATTTGTGCTTGCGGTTGCTTTTGGGGAAGGGTTAGGGTTAGGGTGAAGGTTAGGTTTAGGTGTGACGGCTATGGGTTAGTCCTTGTGGTTGGTTTTGGGGAAGGAGTAGGGTTAGCGTTAGGGTTAGGGGTTACAGGTAAGGATTTGGGTTGGGGTTGCGGTTGGGATTGGTGTTAGTGTTAAGGTTAGGGTTAGAGTTAGCGTAAGGCTTCAGGTTTAGGGTCATAGATTAGGGTTAGGGTTTCGGTCATAGATTAGGATTAGTCTTAGGTTTAGTGTTAAGGTTAATATTAGGTTTGGGGTTAGGTTTTAGGGTTGGGGTTGTGTTTGTTGTTGCGTTTGGGGTTGGTGTTGGAGTTTGGGTAGGGGTTAGGGTTAGGGCTTGTGGTTGTGTTTGGTTTAGGAGAAGGGGTAGTGGTAGGAGTAGGGTTAGTTTCGGTTTAGGGTTAGGATTAGGGTTCGATTTAGGGTTAAAGTAACGGTTTAGGGTTAGGGTTAGTTGTAGGGGTTAGGGGATAGGTTTGGGGTTAGGTTTGGGGTTGGGATTAGGTTTGGGTTTGGCATTGGGTTAGTGTCAGGGTTATGGTAAGGTTTAGGGTTAAATGTAGGGTTACGGTTAGGTTTATGGTTAGGGCTTTGGGGTTAGTGTTGAGGTTGGGGTTAGGGTTAGGGTTAGGGTTAGGTTTTATTTTAAGGTTATGGTTAGGATTAGGGCTAGGTTTAGGTTTAGGGTTAGGGTTAGGGTTTCAGGGTTACCGTTGGAGATGGGGTTGGTGTTAGGATTAGGGTTAGGGTTAGATTTAGGGTTCAGGTTTGTTGTCAGGTTTGTGGTAGGATTAGGGTTAGGGTTGGGGTTATTTTTTGGTTTAGTTTTAGGGTTATGTTTAGGGTATAGGGCTAGGGTTTACGGTTAGGTTTAGTTTTAGGGTTAGTGTTTGAGTTTGGTTCTAGGGTTAAGGGTTAGTTTGGGGTTTTGGTCAGGGTTAGGGTTTCGGTTAGGATAAGGGTAAGGTTATGGGTTAAGGTTAGGGTTAGGGATAGGGTTTAGGTGGCTGTTTGGGGTTGGGGTTGGGATTGTTTATAAAGGATATGGTTATGGTATAGGTTAGGGTTATGATTACGCTTAGGGTAAGGATTAAGTTTTGGGTTCGGTTTGGGTTTGGGATAGGGTTAGGATTAGTTTTAGGGTTAAGGTTAGGGTTTGTGTTAGCGTTAAGGTTAGGTTTAGGTTTAGTGTTAGGTATATAGTTTTAGATTTACAGTAGTTGTTAGGGTTAGGGCTTGAGTTCTAGAACTTAGCCCCCCCTTTAATCTATGTTTTTTATTTATTTAATTTATTTATTTATTTATTTCCATAGCCAATCTGAATTAAGTGAGAACGTTCTGAATCCAGTGAGTACTTACAATCTGAATTCAGTGAGCACTTTCAGTATGGCTTCGTGAGGCCTTCTAGATTAGGAGACAAAGGTCAAGGTGATTTCAACTCGGAGGTCATTTTCATAGCCCCACTGCTGTACACCTCTGCCTCCCTCGCCTACTCTTTTGCTTAGAGCAGCGGGGTGTATGATCTTCTCGGCAGCAGTCGTATTCTTCAGGGGAACCTCCTTTTTCCTTGCCTTATTTGTCTCCCCATTCTCTATCTGTAATTCCTTTTTAAATTTTAGCCTCTTGATTGCTCACAAAACTATCTCCAATTATCTTAAAAGGTATTCATAGAAGAGTGAGTTCACCAATATTCATCATATACAATGCACAATACATATACAATACACATATAAAGCATGCGATGAAATGACTGAGTTATATCTGTTAAAGGAAAAACAACAGTTTTACATTTTTCTTAGAGTGATTTTTAGATTATCCAAAGTCTTGGACACCTTCCACTGCGGTTCTGTGTCATGGATTGATCCTTACACTCGGCTCGCATGGGTCCATCCATGCTCAGCTGTCTGGATCGCTGTTTCTGTTGTTAATAAAACAAGAAAAGGTTCCTCCCATCGAGGAGTTAGAGACGACTCTTTCCATGTTTTAATTAAAACCTTATTTCCTGGACTGATTTGGTGTATTGCCATATCTAGTGGGGGCCGTTGTACCACCAGACCTTTCTTTCTCTTGTATAGTGAAGCTTTTAGCCTCTCTCTTTTTTTTTTTTTTTTTTTTTTCAGAGACTATCAGCTTGTATTTCCTTTAGGATCAATAAGGCCGCTGAATTATTTCTCCTTATTTGAGCCAACATGTACTACTGCGATTTTCTCTGGTTCTTTTATTGCCCTTAGTTTGTCTTATTAAAGACTTGTGAATTAACCCTTTCCCGTGTGAGTTTACTAATCCTCTTTCCTCCCATATTTTCCAAAGTTATGGACTACCCCATACGCATATATGGAATCTGTATAGATGGTTCCAATTTTCCTTTTAACGTCTGTAGGGCTCTAAGGACTGCATATAATTCACAGGCCTGAGCTGACCACAAAAATCCTTAGTTCAGTGAAGGCCTTTTATCCCTCATTTCTCAGATGTTTTATCCTTTTCTCTTTGTGTGACATGTCTGGTCCAACAGATAATCCAGCAGCGGATGTCACCTTCATTGCCATGCAGGAGCATTGTCTTTGTGGTGGTCAGCTTCTCCAAGCCGTAACCCCACAGAAATATTGCAAAAATATAAATATCCATTTATAGTCACTTCAGACGGTTCTATGTCTAATTTCCCTACTGGTTCTGGAGTATACCAAACTTCTGGGTTAATTCTAGCCTCATCTTCTATCGTTAGAGTACATAGATTAACAACCTTTTACTTCCAAATTTATTCTAAACTCCACAATTAAATATCTCGTTAGCAAAATTATATTCTGCTTTAGGTACCAATAAAAAGACCCAATTCCATAAGTGCTAGGTAATTCTGTTTCTACCTGCTTTATAACAGGTACCATAAAAGGTTCCCTTTTGCTCCGATTACTAGTAGCTTTTCCAAGGATACAGAACATCCTCGAGGTAAATATTGAACAGTCGATATTTCTGCGCCAGGGTCTACCAAAAATTCCACTTCCTGACTATGAGGACCCAATTTCAATTTCGTCAACGGGCTCTTTTCTTTCCCGGGTCCCCAGCACATAAAAGCCCTTACCCCCTCAGTCCTTCTTAAACGTTCTCTCATCCTGAATTCTCTTTCTACAGTCTTTCTTCACGTGTTTCTTTTTCTGACAGTAGAAGCATTCTACTGTCCATATATCTCTGGGTCTCATCTGGTTAGGTTAAAGCGCGTTCTCTGCCCGAGGAATATTCCCTCTTTTCCTTCTACGACGGCTATCAGAATTTTTTTGCTTGCTTCTTCTGAGTCTCCTCCTCTCTCCGTACGTATACTTTCTCAGCCTCTCAGTAATTCATCTAGTCCTCTCTCCTGCCAATCCCCCAATTTCTCTAGTTTCCTTTGAATATTCAGGAACTAGCTACAGACTGCGTTTTCAGGAGAGCTTGCCCCAGGGGGGTAGCAGGATCTAATCCTGAATATAACTAACTTTTTGCGTAGTCTCTCTGACCACTCAGAGAGTGGTCACTCACTTCACCTGCAAGCCACCCATGGGTTCAGAGGGCTTACTCTGCCTCTGTCCCATCTTCCAGAGCACTCACACACACAAACTTGCGCCCCTCGGTCGTGACCCACGCCTTCGCGGGCAATGGGAACTGCACTATTAGGGGGTCCACACCCGCTTCGCCCCTACGGGACGTCTCAGTCAGGCATTCTCCGGGATACTCACCCCAACTGAATGGCTTCACGCAAATACTTACTCAATCCTGAGTCTTCGTTCGGGTCTTTGTGCACAAAAATTATGGGGTACTGCAGTTTCTTTTGCTCTCTTACCAAATATAGAGTTTGGAGCTACAGGTATCTGCACAGGAATTACCAAGACCAGGGGCAGTCTGAAGACGGGGCACCCCCCCGGGAGTGGGAATTCCACAGCAGAGTCGCCTGGATCCGAGTCACGGCACCAAATTGTTATAGGCGTGAAGAACAATAAACACCAATCGTTACCAACAGTAGAAGATTTATTGAGCAAGCAATAAACAAGCAAGAAACAGCGCTGGGCAGCCAGGAGTCTCCGCTCCACCAGAGGTGAGCAACGGGGGCCTCCCGATCCTACTTTTTATTGTTTCTTATCTCTGCATTTGTGTTTATCTTTCCCTTCCTGGGCTGCGCTGGCTGTTATGTGGGGGTCGTTCTCTGCCACCTGGTGATGGATTGAGATGAAAAGGGCCGTAGGCCTCTTCAGCTTCGATCAAGCACACTTAAGAGGAGATTTTCACTTATTTTTCTTTTTTCAGTTTCTTAGAAGGTCACTGCTATCTGTTGTTCATTTTCCAGTTGTTAGAACTAAGCGCTGTGGCTTCAATTTGCACAAATTCCAAAGTTCTTAGACAAAACATTTATACATCTCTTTCGAGACTTCTACAAACTACATAGTTTTCAGAAAGCAAAACACTGGAAAACACTGACACATCTGTCTCGATTCGATTTGATTAATAAATACAGCACTGATTTTTATCACAAGGATGATAAGTCTCGCAGGGGGACTCCACGTGGGAGGGATCCCCAAGAAGAGATCCTTTCCTGGCGGTGGTCAGCCCTTAAATGGGGTTTAGGAGAGGTGGAGCCAGGCTCTCCCCCTTCCAATCACACAGGTATATCACCTCCACTTGTGCCACCATGGCTGACTCAGTGCTCACCTCAGCTGACCAGTGTTTCAGGCCGTGATTGAGCAGTTCACATACAGTTAGGGTAGGGTAAGGGTTATTGTTATTCTAACGCTTTGGGTTATGTTTAGGGTTAGGTTTGAGTTTAGGGTTTGGGTTGGGGTTACAGTTAGGGTTATGTTAGGGTTAAGGTTAGAGTTAGGGTAGGGTTACGGTTTCGTTTGTGGTTTGGGTTAGTGTTAGGATTAGTGTTAGGTTTAAAGATGTTTACAGTAAGATTTAGAGTAAGTTTTGGTTATTGGATAGGGTTAGGTGTAAGATAGGATTTAGGGTAAGTGTTAGGGTAAGTGTTAGTGTTACGGTAAGGGCAAAGGTTAGGGCAAGGGATAGGGTTAAAGATTTAGTCTTACAGTAAGTGTTGAAGAAATATTTAGGTAACTTCAGCGGGGTAGGTGAAGATTGGCTTTAGTAATAGGGTTATGTTTAGATTTTGGATTAGTGTTAGGGTAAAGATTTGGCTTAGGGTTTGGGTAAGGATTAGGGTTGGGGTTAGCGTTAGGGTTAGGGTTAAGGTATAAGTCTAGGGTTAGGCTAAGGTTTAGGGTTAGGTTTAATGCTAAGTTTAAATATTTAGTTTTACAGTAAGTGTTAGGGCATGTTTTTGGTTATTGGATAGGTTTAGGTGTATGATTGGATTTAGGGTTTGGTTTAGGGTTTGTGTTAGCTTTTTTTTTGGTGTTAGGGTTTGAGTATGGGTCATGGTTAAAGATTTAGTCTTGCATTGAAACGGAAGGATTCGGGTTATTTCATACGTTTAGATTTAGGGTTACGGAGAGGGTTAATATTTAGGTGAGGGAGAGGGGGAGGGCTAAGTTTTCAGTTCGGTTTGTGTTTGGGATAGGATTAGGGTTAGGGATTGGGTTACGGTTAGGTTTAGGCTAGGGATAGGGTTACGGTTATGGTTAGGATTAGGGTTAAATTTAGGGTTTGGGTTTGTGTTAGAGTTAAGGTTATGATAGGGTTAGGGTTAAGGTTAGGTTTAGATTTAGTGTTAGGGTTAGTGTTAGGTTTATAGATTTAGATTTATAGTAGTTGTTAGGGTTAGTGTTTGAGTTAGTGTTAGGCTTAGTGTTTAGGGTTAGGGTGCAGACTACTTTTGGGGTTAGCGTTAGTGTTACGGTTTAGGTATAATGTTAGGGTTAAGCTAAGATTTAGAGTTATGATGAGTGTGAGTGTTAGGGTTTGGTTTAAGTTTAAGTTTAAATATTTAGTTTTACAGTAAGTGTTAGGGAATGTTTTAGGTTATTGGATAGGGTTAGGTGTATGACTGGATTTAGGGTTTGGATTAGGGTTTGTGTTAGCTTTAGATTTAGTGTTAGGCTAGAGTAAGGGTTCAGGTTAAAGATTTAGTCTTACAGTAAGTGTTAGGGAAGGATTTAAGTTATTTCCTAGGATTATGTCAAGATTGGCTTTAGTAAAAAGGTTATGTTTAGATTTTGGAAAAGGCAGGTTAAGGTTTGGTCTCAGGTTTAAGGTTTGGTTTAAGGTTGCGGTTAGGGTAAGGGTTACGGATAGTGTTAAGGTTTAGGTTAGGGTTAGTCTAGGATAAGGATTAGGATTAGGTTTAGGGTCACAGTTAGGGTAAGGGTTTATGTTAGGTTTAGAGCTTGAGTTAGGGTAAGGATTAGTGTTATGGTGAGGATTATGTTTTGGGTTCGGTTTGGGTTTGGGATAGGGTTAGGGTTTGTTTTACTGTTAGGGTTATGGTAATGTTATGGTTACAGTTATGTTTGGGTGGGGTGTTTGTTATGGAAAGTGTTATGTTTAGGGTTAGGTTTCGGGTTAGGTTTGGGGTTACTGTTACGGGTATGTTACTGTTAATTTTTGGGTTAGGGTTAGGTTACGGGTTAGGATTATTGTTAGGATTATTGTTAAGGTTAGTGTTAGTTTTTCAGATTTAGTTTTTAAGTTTTATGTCATTGTATAGGGTTGGGTGTACAGTTGGATTAAGTGTTAAGGTTAGGGTACGTGGTAGTGTTAGGGTTAAAGAATTAGTCTTACAGTAAGTGTTAGGGAAGGATTTAGGTAACTTCAGCGGCTTTGGTGAAGATTGGCTTTAGTAATCTTTTTATGTTTAGAATTTGGATTTGTGTTGGGGTAAGATTTTGGCATAGGGTTAGGGTTAGGGTAAGGATTAGGGTTGGGGTTAGCGTTAGGATTTGGGTTAAGGTATAGGGTTAAGGTTAGTGTTGGGTTAGGGTTAGGGTTGGATTTAGGGTTAGGGTTAGTGTTGTTTGGATTAGGGTTTGGTTTAGGTTTAGCATTAGGTTTAAGGTTTGGTTTAGGGTTGCGGTTAGGATTAGGGTTACAGTCAGTGTTATGGTTTATTTTAGGGTTATGGTCGTGTTAGGATTAGGTTTAGGTTTAGAATCATGTTTAGGGTTGGGTTTTTTGTTAGGTTTAGAGCTTGAGTTAGGCTTAGGGCTTGAGTTAGGGATAGAATTAGGGTGAAGATTAGGGTTTTGTGTACGTTTTGTGTACGTTTTGGTTTTGGGATATGGTTAGGTTTAGGGTTTGGTTTACTATTAGGGTTAGGGTAGTGTTAAGGTTAGTGTAAGGTTTAGGGTTAAGGTTAGGGTTAGTGTTATTTTTAGCGTTAAGGTTAGTTTTAGGGTTCGAGTTAATGTTGGGGTTAGGGTAAGGTTAAGGTTAGGGTTCGGGTTATGGTTAGAGTTAAGTTTGGAGTTAGTGTTGGGGTTTGGCTTGGTATTTGGGTTTTTAGGGTTAGGGTTAGGATTAGGGTTAGGTTTAATGTTAGGGTTAGGTATAGAGTTAGGGTTAGTATTAGGTTAGGGCTAGGGTTATGACTTGGGTTAGGGTTAGGCTTAGGCTTTGGGTTAGTTTTAGGTTTACAGTTTGGGTTAGGATACGGTTTGGCGTTGGGGTTGGGATTTGGGTTGGGATTGGTGTTGGGGTTAGGTTTAGGGCTAGGGTTATGGCTTGGGTTAGGGTTAGGCTTAGGTTTAGGGTTAGGGTTAGGTTTAGTGTTTGGGTTAGGATTAGTATAAGGTTAGGGATAGGGTTCTGGCTTGGGTTAAGTGTTAGGGCTGGTGTTGGGATAGCTGTTGGGATTGGGTTAGGGTTAGGGTTAGGGTTTGGCATAGGTTTAGCTTAATTTATAGGGTAATTGTTATGTATAGAGTTAGTACTAGGTTTAAAGAATAGAGGTAGTGTCAAATTTTTTTTTGTAGTGTAGGGTAAGTTTGAGCGTTAGGGTGAAAGAAGGGTTAAACCCTGGATTGGTTTTGTGATTGGTCAAGGTTAAAAAAAAATAGGAATAGTGTTTTGGACACGTTTACTGCTTGTATTTGGACTAGGGATAGACTTCGAGTTTAGTTGTTTTTTTAGTCCTAGTAAAAGAGATAGGGGTATGATATGCTATAGTGCTCGGTTTAGACTTTTTTTTTGTTGTAGTGTTTGGGTTAGGGTGTTAGTGTTATGGTTATAGCTAAGGTTACGTTTATGGTAAGGGTTAGGGTTTGGGATGGATTTTATGTTAGGGTTAGGATTTGATTTAATATTTGCGTAAGAAACAGGGTTTGTTTGCGTTTTATGAATAGATTTAGGATTAGGATTAGTTGGAATGTTATTGTTACTGTTAAAAACAATTTTGGGTGTGGGCAAATACTGAGCTTGAAATCGGCATAATATAGAACATGACATTTTATTCCACTTGAGATAAAGCTCTGCGTAAGTGTTGTTCATTAAACACGCAATAAATCCGTCGCTGTACTCATTTCTCTTGTTTTAAAAATCGCACACGATCAGTCAAAGAAAAGAAGCTATCATGGAATGTAAAAGATCCTGACAACTAATTTTAAACATATTTCAACTTTACATTACAAAGTAGTACTGACGAATTTTATATTATTCCACAAAATTTATAGATGTTTTTTGAGTGGTATAAAAACTTATCTAATTTCTTCAACTAAGCGAGTCAGAATCGGCTACAGTGCACGGCAGCCGGCTGATTCGCGTCTTTATTCAGCGGCTCAAGGTGCCAAAAAAGCTACTGATGCGTTTGGAGCTGAATCCGCGGTTAAGAGCGATTCGAGTGTGACGTTCGTTGCCAACTCTGCTCAGTTTCGTCTGGGCTCATCTTCGATGCTCCAGTGATGAAGTTTATTAGGGAAATATTCGATCCGGTGGGACAGACACGAGAATCGGCGAGATGGGCCATACTCACAATTCGCTTCTACATTGCTAGGATCCCAAGTGCATTTAGTTTCAGAAAAGGAATCAGTAATGTCTGTGTGCATGAAAAATAAACGGGGAGAGAAGATGTTCCAGGGAGAAAAGAAATAGATATCAAAAACGATCAGAAAAAAAGTATGAAAACTTGGACGGAAAGGAACGTCTGATGCAGATATATATAGCAGACGGCAGCAGAGCAGAAAGGGAACAGAATCTTTCCCCCACATTAACATCAGTGTTCTCCCTATCTCTATCGACAACGCCAGGAACGGATTCTGTCATAAGGGAAATCACTGTTATGTTGGAATCAGATCGTAGCAGGCTGCGGCTTAAAGCCGCTCTTCAGCGCACGGCAGCCGGCTGATTCGCGTCTTTCTTCAGCGGCTCAAGCAGCAGAAACCGCGTTTGATAAGTTTCAGGTGGAATCCAAGAGCGATTGGAGTGTGACGTTCTTTGCCGATTTGGCTGTTTCGTACGGGCTCATCTTCGATGCTCCGGTGATGAAGTTTGTTTGGGAAATATTCGAACCGTTGGGACAGACACCAGAATCTGCGAGATGAGCTAGCTTTACTCAAATTTGGCATCTACATTGCTACGATCAGAAGAGCATACAATTTTTGGAAAGGAATCAGTAATGTCCGTGTGATTGAAAAATAAACAGGGAGAGACGTTGATTCAGTGGTGAAAAAAAAAGACATCAAGAAATTTCAGAAAAAAAGAATGAATACGTTGGCGGAAAGGAACGTCTGATGCAGACATACATAACAGACGGCAGCAGAGCAGAAAGGGAACAGAATCTTTCCCAACACTAGCATCGGGGTCCTCCCCATCTCTATCGACAACGCCAGGAAGGGAGTCTGTCATACGGGAAATAATTGTTATGTTGGAATCAGATCGCAGCCGGCTGAGATTTAAAGCCGCTCTTTAGCTCACGGCAGCCGGCACATTCGCGTCTTTCCTCAGCGGCTCAAGCAGCAGAAACCGCGATTGATGCGTTTCAAGCGTAATCCGCGGTTAAGAGCGATTCGAGTGAGACGTTCTTACAGATTCGACTCAGTTTCGTACATATAAGATGCTCCGGTGATGAAATTTGTTGAAAAACATTCGTTCCGGTTCGGCATACACCTGAATCTGCGAGAGGAGCCAGCTTCAGTCACAATTCGCCTTTACTAACCTCAGAAGAGCATACAGTTTTGGGGAAAGAATCAGTAATGTCCGTGTGTATGAAATGGAAATATTGAGATAAGTTGTGTTTCTGAGGAAACTAAAATGTCATCAAGAAATGTTAAACTAAAACTGTTAAAATGTGTACTGAAATGAAGGTCTAATGCTATCATTCCTTGAAAATGCTTGCTGAGCCTGCAGAGAAAAGAAAATTCCCCCTCACTAACATAGGGGTGTTATACAGCCCAGGAGTCTGTTATAATTTTATAAACTGTGTAATGTTGGAATCAGACCTCATCTGGCAGTGGAGATAAGCCGCTAGAAGACACAAATTTTTTCAAGCTTTTTCAACGGTTATGAGCTATTACAGACAGACTTTCACTCGAGATTCGAGTGTGATGCTCGTTGCCGATTCGGCTCAGTTACGTACGGGCTCGTCTTCGATGTACCGGTTATGAAGTTTGTTGGAGAATATTTGCATCGGATCGACAGACATCAGAATCTGCGAGAGGGGCCAGCTTAGGGATAGGGTTAGATTTAGGGTTACCTTGAGGGTTTATGGTTAGGTTTATGGGTATGGTTAGTGCTACGTTTAGGGTTAGGATTAGGGTTAGGGTTAGTGCTTGTGGTTGGTTTTGGGGTAGCGTTAGCGTTAGAGTTGGGGGTTACATTTATGGTTTTGGGTTGGGGTTGCGGTTGCGATTGGTGTTAGTGTTAAGGATAGGGTTAGGTTTAGTGTTAAGGGTTAGGGTTTTGGGTTAGAGTTTGGTTTTGGGTCAGGATTAGGGTTAGGGTTAGGCTTAGGGTTAGCGTAAGGCTTCAGGTTTAGGGTCATAAATTAGGGTTAGGGTTACGGTCATAGATTAGGGTTAGGTTTACAGTTAGGGTTAATGTTATGTTTGGGGTTAGGTTTTAGGGTTGGGGTTGTGTTTGTTGTTGCGTTTGGGGTTGGTGTTGCAGTTTGGATTAGGGTTGTGGTTAGGGCCTGTGCTTGTGTTTGGTTTAGGAGTAGGGGTAGTGGTAGGAGTAAGGTTAGTTTCGGTTTAGGGTTAGGATTAGGGTTCGAGTTAGGGTTAAAGTAACAGTTTAGGGTTAGATTTAGGGTTAGGGTAGTGGTTAGTTGTAGGGGTTAGGGGATAGTTTTGGGACTAGGTTTGGGGTTGGGATTAGGTTTGGGTTTAGTGTTAGGTTAGTGTTAGGTTTATGATATGGTTTAGGGTTAGAATGTAGGGTTACGTTTAGGTTTATGGTAAGGGTTTTGGGGTAGGTGTTGAGGTTGGAGTTAGGGTTAGGTTTTGTTTTAAGGTTATGGTTAGGGTTAGGTTTAGGTATAGGGTTTGGGTTAGGGTTTGGGTTAGGGTTTTGGGTTTACCGTTGGTAATGGGGTTGGTGTTAGGATTGGGGTTAGGGTTAGGTTTAGGGTTTGGGTTAGTTAGTGGTAGGGTTAGGGTTAGTGTTGGGGTAATTTTTGGGTTTAGTTTTAGGGTTATGTTTAGGGTATACGGCTAGGGTTTAGGGATAGATGTTAGGCTGGGGGAAAGATTCTGTTCCCTTTCTGCTCTGCTACGGTCGGCAATATATGTCTGCCTCAAACAATATTTTCGGTCCACGTATTCATATTTTTTTTTGAAATTTCTTGATTTCATTTTCTTTCTCCACTGAATCATCGTATCTCCCCTTTTATTTTTCATACACACGGATATTACTGATTACTTTTCCGAAATTGAATGCTCTTTGAGCGTATATCAGAATAGAAGCGAAATTTGAGTGAAGCTGTCTTCTCTCGCAGAATCTGGTGTCTGTTCATCCCGGTTCGAATATTTCCTCAGTAAAATTCATCACCGGAGCATCGAAGATGAGCCCAGACGAATCTGAGCCGAATCGGCAACGAACGTCAAACTCGAATCTCTCTTAACCGCGGAATCCGCTTGATACGCATCAATCGTGTTTTCTGATGCTTCAGCCACTGAAGAAAGACGCGAATAAGCCTGCTGCTCTGCACTGTAGCCGATTCTGACCTGCTAAGCTGAATAAATTAGAGAAGTTTTTATAGCACGGAAAAACACCTATAAACTTAGTGGAATAGTATTTTTAATTATTATTTAACATTGAACATTTTAAAATTTGTCAGTACTACTTTGTAATGTTGAATAAATTTGAAATATGTTTAAAATTAGTTGTCAGGATCTTATACATTCCATGATAGCTTCTTTCTTTGACTGATCGCGTGCAATTTTTAAAACAAGAGAAATGAGTACAGCCACGGATGTATTGCATGTGTGAGTAATGAACAACACTTATGCAGAGCTTTATCTCAAGCAGAAAAACAAAATGTCATGTTTTATAATATGTCAATTGGCAGCTCAGTATTTGCCCACACCCAAAATTGATTTTAACAATATCAATAACATTCCAACTAACTCTAATCCTAAATCTATTCATAAAATGCAAACAAACCCTGTTTCTTACGCAAATATTAAATCAAATCCTAACCCTAACATAAAATCAGCCCAAACCCTATCTCTTACCATAAACGTAACCATAACTCTAACACCCTAATCCAAACACTACAACAAACCAAAACTCTAAACCGAGCACTATAGCTGATCATACGATAGACCCTATCCCTTTCTCTAAGACTAAAAACCAATTAAACTCGAAGTCTATCCCTATGCCAAATCGAAGCACTAAACGTGTTCAAAACACTATTCCTATTCCTATTTTTGGACCTTATCCAATCACAAAACAAATCCAAGGCTTAACCCTTCACCCTAACGCTCATACCCTACACCACAATTAACAAAAAATTTAACACTACCTCTATTCTTTAAACCTAGCACTAACCCTATACCTATTACCCTTAAATTAACTAACCCTAAGCCCAGCCCTAATGCTAACCCTAACTCTAAACATAACCCTAACTTTAACCTTGACCTTAACCCCAACACCAACCCCAAACCCAACACAAACCCCAGCTGTTATCCGTAGCTCAACCACAAGCCAAAAGCAAAAACCTAACCCCGTAATCCGAACCCTAAACCTAACCCTAACCAATCCCAACAACTATCCAAACAACAACCCCACCCTATCACTAACACCAACAACCCAAACCCAAACAATACCTAAAAACTAACGCTAACTCTAACCCCAACCCAAACCCCAACCAAAATCCCAACCCCAACATTAATCCTAACCCTAAACCTAAACGTAATCCTAACCCTAACCAAAACCCTAAGCCTAAGCCTAAGCCTAAACCTAAACCAAGCCATAACCCTAAACCTAACCTAACCATTAACCCTAACACTATCACTAAGCCTACCACAACCCCAATTCCTACCCCAAACCCAAACCCGAGACCAACAAAAACACCTTAACCCTAACCCGAAAATATAACCATAAACCCTAAACCTGAACCCTAAACCTAACCATGAGCCTAAATCTAACTCTAATCCTGAACCTATCCATAACACCAACACAATCCCCAACCCCAAACCCAAAACCAAACCCATAAACCCTAACACTAACCCAACCCAAACCCTAACCTTCAACATTACACTAAATCGTAACCCTAACCCTAACCCTAAACCCTAACCCTAACACTAACCCTTACACTAAACCCTAACCCTAAGCCTAAGCCTAAGCCTAACCCTAAGCCTAACACTTACCTTAACACTAACCCTAACCTTAACCCTAAACCTAACACTAAACCTAACCCTAACCTTAACCCTAACCCTATCTCTAACACTTCGCTAACACTAACACTACCCTAACCCTACCCTAACCCTAACCCTAAACCTAAACATAACACTAACACTAACCCTAAACCCTTACCCTAACACTAACCCTAACCCTAAACCCTAACCCTAAGCCTAAGCCTGTGAGAAAGTAATCTTTTTGTTCGCGGTAAGAGGGAAGAAACCTGTAAATAAATAACTGTAGTTTGTGATTTAGCATGTAACGTATAAAGAAGCCTAGCTTGCGAAAACACAAAACATGCACAAAAACCGGGAGCTAGCCTAAACACGCTCAAGCGCTCAAGGACTAGTGATTATGCAATTAACCAATGAGATTTGTTCATATGAATAACATGTAAGAAAAGGAAAAACCACCAGACAAGGTCAAGAGGAGGATATGGAGGAAAATTACTTACTTCAACCCATACGACCACCGGGAGGCAGAAGAAGACCCCCTAACTAACAACTGGATCAAGGACACGTATACGGAAGACGGACTGTATAAAAGGATCGGGTATTGGTTCAATTGTTGCGACAGTTGGTGGAACGCAGAGTCCCCTGTCGCCCAGCGCTGCATTGCCTCTTTGCTCTTTGCTCAATTTGATTAATAAAATCAAAGTTGAATTTTTGATTCCTAGTAAGTTGAATCTATTTATAACAATCCTAAACCTAACCCTAACCCTAACCCTAAACCTAAACCCTAACCCTAACCCTAACCCTAACCCTAACCCTACTCTAACCCTAACCGTAACTCTAACCTTAACCCTAACCCTAACCCTAACCCTAAACCCTAACCCTAATCCTAACCCTAACCCTAACACTAACCCTAAACCTAAACGTAAATCCTAACCATAACCCTACCTCTTACCCTAACCCTAACCCTATCCCTAACCCTACTCTAACCCTAAGCCTAACCCTACCCTAACCCTACCCCTAACCCTACCCTAACCCTAACCCTAACCCTAAACCTAACCCTAGCCCTAACACTAACCCTACCCTAACGCTACCCTAACTTCTTCCTTGTCGAGGAAGAACTTCTTCCTTGTCGAATTTGTTTAAGCCCTTCCATTATTTGGTGCCAAGCAGGTAGAAGTTTGGCAGCCGTTCTGTCTTTAGTAATAGAAGCCTCCCAGAGTTTTGTGCCAATTTTGTCCCAGAGTTCTCCATCAAGAGAGAACCCAGTTTTCGGAAATTCGGGGACATTTTTGCTTATCCATTTAAGAAAAGTAGCTAGTTCCGAATTAGATACAGGCTGATCCTGGAAGTTTAAAACTAATCGTAGTACTTCGAGATTTACTTGTTGCTTCTTCGTTAGTGAACTCCCCATAATTCCCGACTGCTCACCTTCTGTCCTGCAGAACGGTGCGGGCGAGCGTGAAACAATCTCTCTGAAGTTCAGTCGGGCGACGCTGCCGGACCGGGCTCGCTCAGCCGCGGCTTGACTTACACCAAGCAGTGGGTGCCATTACAGTGTCTCGGGCACGGACTCAGATGTGAACGATCCAAATCGTTTATTACAGGTTTTAATATCCCTTATATACTTTCACAATTTCTCTATTGTAACTTTCCCACCCACCTTTACATATCAACAATGTAACTTCCCAAAACAGTCCTTAATAGTGCATAAAGGCGATGATCCAGTCAGGGCTGAGAATCTTCCCAAGCCATGGACTCTTCCTCATATAACGGCCTGCCATCACCCAGCTTACTTGAACTTGTTTTCCTCTTCTTCTGGAAGTGTCCTTGGTTCTCAGCCTTCCTTTCTCAAGCTGTTTATCCTGTTACACAGCTGCAGCTCTAAATATATTTTCTGTATTCCCACACTAACCCTAACTCTAACACTAACACTAACACTAAACCTAACCCTAAACCTAACACTAACCCTAACCCTATCATAAACTTAACCCTAACCCTAACAAGAAACATAAATCTAATCCTAACACTAAACATAACCCTAACCCTTGCCCTAATTCTAACCCTAACCCTAACCCTAACCCTAACCCTAACCCTAACCCTAACCTTAACCCTAACCCTAACCCTAACCCTACCCTAACGCTAACCCTAACCCTAACACTAAAACTAACCCTATCCTTAATACTAACACAAAACCCAACCCCAACCCCAACCACAACCCAAACCCATACCTGTAACGTATAATTCAAACATTTACCCTAACCCTACCCTTCCCCAAAAGCAACAACAAGCACAAATCCTTTACATAATCCGAACCCTTACTCTATACCATAACGCTATAACCCTAACCCTAACCCTAACCTAACCCAATCCCTAACCCTAACCCTAACCTTAACCCTATCCTAACCATAACCCTAACACTAACTTTAACCCTAACCCTAACACTAACCCTAACCCTAATCTTAACCCTAATCCTAACTCTAACCCTACCCTAACCCTAATCTTACACTAACACTAACCCTAACCCTAACACTAAACGTAAACCTAACCCTAATCCGAACCCTAACCCTTTGTCCTAACGTTTAGGACAATTGTCCTAACATTGTCCTAAACCTAAACCTATCCTAACCCTAACCCTAAACCTAACCCTAACACTAACACTTACCCTAACCCTAACCCTAACCCTAACATACCCTAACCCTACCCTAACTCTAACCCTAAACCTAACCCTAATCCTAACCCTAACCCTAACACTAACTCTAACCCTAACCCTAAACCTATCCCTAACCATAACCCTAACCCTAACCCTAACCCTAACCCAAAACATAACCATACCCTAACCGTAATCTTAACCCTAACACTATCCCTAAACCTTACCCTAACCCTAACCTTAACCCTAACCATAATGCTACCCCTCACCCTAACCCTAACCCTAACCCTAACCCTAACCCTAACCCTAAAACCTAGCCCCATGCTCTAATCATAACCGTAAAACTAAACCTAAAAATAACCCCAGTCCTAACCCTAACCCTACCACTATCTAACCCGAAACCTAAACCTAACCCCTAACTCTAATCCTAATCCTAACACCAACCCCATCTCTAACGGTAACCCCAAAACCCTTACCCTAACCCTAGACATAAATTTAAAACAAAACCAAACCCTAACCCCAACCTCAACACTAACCCCAAAGCCCTAACCATAAACCTAATACCTAACCCTACATTCTAACCCTAACCCTTACCATAGCACTTACACTAACCCAACACCAAACCCAAACCTAATCCCAACCCCAACTCTAACCGCAAACCTATACCCTAACCCCTACAACTAACACTAACTCTAACCCTAAATCTAACCCTAAACCGTTATTTTAACCCTAAATCAAACCCTAATAGAAACCCTAAACCGAAAGTAACCCTACTACTACCACTACCCCTACTCACAATAAAACACAACCACATACCCTAACCCTAAACCAAACTCCAACACAAACCCCAAAAGCAACAACAAAACAAACCCAACCCTAAAACCTAACTTTAACCTTAAACATAACAATAATAATAATAACCAAACAATAACCCTAACCCTAATATATGACAAAAACCTGAAACCTTACCCTAAACTTAAGCCAAACCCTTACTCGTATCCTAACCTATAACCAAACTCTAAACGAAATCCAAACCCTAACCCAAACACTAAACCTAACCCTATCCTTAACACTAACACGAACCCCAACCCCCAACCGCAACCCCAACCCAAACCCATGCCTGTAATCCCTAATCCTAAACTTAACCCAAACTCTAACCCTTCCCCAAAAGCAAACACAAGCAAAAACCCTTAACGTAAACAGAAACCTTACCCTATACCATAACGCTATAAACCTAACCCTAACACTAACCCTACCCTAACCCTAAACCTAACCCTAACCCTAACCCTAACCCTAACCCTAACTCTAAACTTAACCCTAACCTTAACACTAACCCTAACCATAAACAAACCCTAACATTCACCCTAACCCTAACACTAACCCTACCCTAACGCTATCCTAATCCTAACCCTAACACTAACCCTAAATAAAAATCTAAATCTAACCCTAACCCGAGCCCTAATCCTAACCCTAACCCTAACACTTACCCTAACACTAACCCTAACCCTAACCCTAAACCTAACCCTAGCCCTAACACTAACCCTAACCCAAACACTAACCCTAAATAAAAATCTAAACCTAACCCGAACCCTAATCCTAAACCTACCCCTAACACTTACCCTAACACTAACCCTACCCTTAACCCTAACCCTAACACTTCGCTAACAATACCCTATCCCTAACCCTAACCCTACCCTAACCCTAACCCTAACACTACCCTAACCCTAACCCTAAACCTAACCATAACACTAACACTAACCCTAAACCCTAACCCTAACACTAACCCTTACCCTAAACCCTAACCCTAACCCTAAGCCTAAGCCTAACCCTAAGCCTAACCCTAACCCTAACACTAACCCTAACCCTAACCCTTACCCTACCCTAACCCTAACATTGTCCTAAACCTATCCTAACCCTAAACCTATCCCTAACCATAACCCTAACCCTATCCGTAACACTAACCCTAACCCTAAACCTAACCATAACCCTAACCCTAACCCTAACCTAACCCTAACCCTAACCCTAACCCTAACCTTAACCCTAACCCTAACCCTAACATTTCGCTAACACTAACACTACCCTATCCCTAACCCTAACCCTAACACTACCTAAACCCTAACCTTAACACTAACCCTAATCCTAACCCTAACACTAACCCTAAACCTAAACCTAAGTAACCCTAAGTCTTACCCTAACCCTAACCGTAACCCTACCCTTAACCCTAAGCCAAGATCATACCCAAGACTAATCTAAAATCTAAACATAATATTATTACTATAGCCAAACTTCACCTAACCCTATGAAATAACCTAAATCCTTCCCTAACACTTACTGTGTAAGACTAAATCTTTAACCCTAACCCTAACACTAATTCTTAAGCTAACACAATCCCTAAACAAAACCCTAAACCCAATCATACATCCTACCCTTTCCAATAGCATGAAACACTCCCTTACACTTACTGTAAAAGTAAATCTTTATACTTAACCTTAAACTTAACCCTAACCCTCACCCTCACCTTAACCCTTAAGGCTACGGTTTAGGGATAGGATTATGCTTAGGATTTGTGGTTGGGTTTGGGGTAGGTGTAGTGCCAGTGTAAGGATTAGGGTTATGGTATAGGGTATGTGATTAAGGTTAGGGTTATTTTTGGGGTTAGGGTTAGCATTAGGATTTGTGCTTGCGGTTGCTTTTGGGGAAGGGTTAGGGTTAGGGTGAAGGTTAGGTTTAGGTGTGACGGCTATGGGTTAGTCCTTGTGGTTGGTTTTGGGGAAGGAGTAGGGTTAGCGTTAGGGTTAGGGGTTACAGGTAAGGATTTGGGTTGGGGTTGCGGTTGGGATTGGTGTTAGTGTTAAGGTTAGGGTTAGAGTTAGCGTAAGGCTTCAGGTTTAGGGTCATAGATTAGGGTTAGGGTTTCGGTCATAGATTAGGATTAGTCTTAGGTTTAGTGTTAAGGTTAATATTAGGTTTGGGGTTAGGTTTTAGGGTTGGGGTTGTGTTTGTTGTTGCGTTTGGGGTTGGTGTTGGAGTTTGGGTAGGGGTTAGGGTTAGGGCTTGTGGTTGTGTTTGGTTTAGGAGAAGGGGTAGTGGTAGGAGTAGGGTTAGTTTCGGTTTAGGGTTAGGATTAGGGTTCGATTTAGGGTTAAAGTAACGGTTTAGGGTTAGGGTTAGTTGTAGGGGTTAGGGGATAGGTTTGGGGTTAGGTTTGGGGTTGGGATTAGGTTTGGGTTTGGCATTGGGTTAGTGTCAGGGTTATGGTAAGGTTTAGGGTTAAATGTAGGGTTACGGTTAGGTTTATGGTTAGGGCTTTGGGGTTAGTGTTGAGGTTGGGGTTAGGGTTAGGGTTAGGGTTAGGTTTTATTTTAAGGTTATGGTTAGGATTAGGGCTAGGTTTAGGTTTAGGGTTAGGGTTAGGGTTTCAGGGTTACCGTTGGAGATGGGGTTGGTGTTAGGATTAGGGTTAGGGTTAGATTTAGGGTTCAGGTTTGTTGTCAGGTTTGTGGTAGGATTAGGGTTAGGGTTGGGGTTATTTTTTGGTTTAGTTTTAGGGTTATGTTTAGGGTATAGGGCTAGGGTTTACGGTTAGGTTTAGTTTTAGGGTTAGTGTTTGAGTTTGGTTCTAGGGTTAAGGGTTAGTTTGGGGTTTTGGTCAGGGTTAGGGTTTCGGTTAGGATAAGGGTAAGGTTATGGGTTAAGGTTAGGGTTAGGGATAGGGTTTAGGTGGCTGTTTGGGGTTGGGGTTGGGATTGTTTATAAAGGATATGGTTATGGTATAGGTTAGGGTTATGATTACGCTTAGGGTAAGGATTAAGTTTTGGGTTCGGTTTGGGTTTGGGATAGGGTTAGGATTAGTTTTAGGGTTAAGGTTAGGGTTTGTGTTAGCGTTAAGGTTAGGTTTAGGTTTAGTGTTAGGTATATAGTTTTAGATTTACAGTAGTTGTTAGGGTTAGGGCTTGAGTTCTAGAACTTAGCCCCCCCTTTAATCTATGTTTTTCATTTATTTATTTATTTATTTATTTATTTCCATAGCCAATCTGAATTAAGTGAGAACGTTCTGAATCCAGTGAGTACTTACAATCTGAATTCAGTGAGCACTTTCAGTATGGCTTCGTGAGGCCTTCTAGATTAGGAGACAAAGGTCAAGGTGATTTCAACTCGGAGGTCATTTTCATAGCCCCACTGCTGTACACCTCTGCCTCCCTCGCCTACTCTTTTGCTTAGAGCAGCGGGGTGTATGATCTTCTCGGCAGCAGTCGTATTCTTCAGGGGAACCTCCTTTTTCCTTGCCTTATTTGTCTCCCCATTCTCTATCTGTAATTCCTTTTTAAATTTTAGCCTCTTGATTGCTCACAAAACTATCTCCAATTATCTTAAAAGGTATTCATAGAAGAGTGAGTTCACCAATATTCATCATATACAATGCACAATACATATACAATACACATATAAAGCATGCGATGAAATGACTGAGTTATATCTGTTAAAGGAAAAACAACAGTTTTACATTTTTCTTAGAGTGATTTTTAGATTATCCAAAGTCTTGGACACCTTCCACTGCGGTTCTGTGTCATGGATTGATCCTTACACTCGGCTCGCATGGGTCCATCCATGCTCAGCTGTCTGGATCGCTGTTTCTGTTGTTAATAAAACAAGAAAAGGTTCCTCCCATCGAGGAGTTAGAGACGACTCTTTCCATGTTTTAATTAAAACCTTATTTCCTGGACTGATTTGGTGTATTGCCATATCTAGTGGGGGCCGTTGTACCACCAGACCTTTCTTTCTCTTGTATAGTGAAGCTTTTAGCCTCTCTCTTTTTTTTTTTTTTTTTTTTTTTCAGAGACTATCAGCTTG
Source organism: Cyrtonyx montezumae (assembly GCF_038088225.1). Taxonomy (NCBI): domain Eukaryota; kingdom Metazoa; phylum Chordata; class Aves; order Galliformes; family Odontophoridae; genus Cyrtonyx; species Cyrtonyx montezumae. The sequence goes on from NW_027071903.1 coordinate 16,781,466, forward strand.
TATTTCCTTTAGGATCAATAAGGCCGCTGAATTATTTCTCCTTATTTGAGCCAACATGTACTACTGCGATTTTCTCTGGTTCTTTTATTGCCCTTAGTTTGTCTTATTAAAGACTTGTGAATTAACCCTTTCCCGTGTGAGTTTACTAATCCTCTTTCCTCCCATATTTTCCAAAGTTATGGACTACCCCATACGCATATATGGAATCTGTATAGATGGTTCCAATTTTCCTTTTAACGTCTGTAGGGCTCTAAGGACTGCATATAATTCACAGGCCTGAGCTGACCACAAAAATCCTTAGTTCAGTGAAGGCCTTTTATCCCTCATTTCTCAGATGTTTTATCCTTTTCTCTTTGTGTGACATGTCTGGTCCAACAGATAATCCAGCAGCGGATGTCACCTTCATTGCCATGCAGGAGCATTGTCTTTGTGGTGGTCAGCTTCTCCAAGCCGTAACCCCACAGAAATATTGCAAAAATATAAATATCCATTTATAGTCACTTCAGACGGTTCTATGTCTAATTTCCCTACTGGTTCTGGAGTATACCAAACTTCTGGGTTAATTCTAGCCTCATCTTCTATCGTTAGAGTACATAGATTAACAACCTTTTACTTCCAAATTTATTCTAAACTCCACAATTAAATATCTCGTTAGCAAAATTATATTCTGCTTTAGGTACCAATAAAAAGACCCAATTCCATAAGTGCTAGGTAATTCTGTTTCTACCTGCTTTATAACAGGTACCATAAAAGGTTCCCTTTTGCTCCGATTACTAGTAGCTTTTCCAAGGATACAGAACATCCTCGAGGTAAATATTGAACAGTCGATATTTCTGCGCCAGGGTCTACCAAAAATTCCACTTCCTGACTATGAGGACCCAATTTCAATTTCGTCAACGGGCTCTTTTCTTTCCCGGGTCCCCAGCACATAAAAGCCCTTACCCCCTCAGTCCTTCTTAAACGTTCTCTCATCCTGAATTCTCTTTCTACAGTCTTTCTTCACGTGTTTCTTTTTCTGACAGTAGAAGCATTCTACTGTCCATATATCTCTGGGTCTCATCTGGTTAGGTTAAAGCGCGTTCTCTGCCCGAGGAATATTCCCTCTTTTCCTTCTACGACGGCTATCAGAATTTTTTTGCTTGCTTCTTCTGAGTCTCCTCCTCTCTCCGTACGTATACTTTCTCAGCCTCTCAGTAATTCATCTAGTCCTCTCTCCTGCCAATCCCCCAATTTCTCTAGTTTCCTTTGAATATTCAGGAACTAGCTACAGACTGCGTTTTCAGGAGAGCTTGCCCCAGGGGGGTAGCAGGATCTAATCCTGAATATAACTAACTTTTTGCGTAGTCTCTCTGACCACTCAGAGAGTGGTCACTCACTTCACCTGCAAGCCACCCATGGGTTCAGAGGGCTTACTCTGCCTCTGTCCCATCTTCCAGAGCACTCACACACACAAACTTGCGCCCCTCGGTCGTGACCCACGCCTTCGCGGGCAATGGGAACTGCACTATTAGGGGGTCCACACCCGCTTCGCCCCTACGGGACGTCTCAGTCAGGCATTCTCCGGGATACTCACCCCAACTGAATGGCTTCACGCAAATACTTACTCAATCCTGAGTCTTCGTTCGGGTCTTTGTGCACAAAAATTATGGGTACTGCAGTTTCTTTGCTCTCTTACCAAATATAGAGTTTGGAGCTACAGGTATCTGCACAGGAATTACCAAGACCAGGGGCAGTCTGAAGACGGGGCACCCCCCCGGGAGTGGGAATTCCACAGCAGAGTCGCCTGGATCCGAGTCACGGCACAAAATTGTTATAGGCGTGAAGAACAATAAACACCAATCGTTACCAACAGTAGAAGATTTATTGAGCAAGCAATAAACAAGCAAGAAACAGCGCTGGGCAGCCAGGAGTCTCCGCTCCACCAGAGGTGAGCAACGGGGGCCTCCCGATCCTACTTTTTATTGTTTCTTATCTCTGCATTTGTGTTTATCTTTCCCTTCCTGGGCTGCGCTGGCTGTTATGTGGGGGTCGTTCTCTGCCACCTGGTGATGGATTGAGATGAAAAGGGCCGTAGGCCTCTTCAGCTTCGATCAAGCACACTTAAGAGGAGATTTTCACTTATTTTCTTTTTTCAGTTTCTTAGAAGGTCACTGCTATCTGTTGTTCATTTTCCAGTTGTTAGAACTAAGCGCTGTGGCTTCAATTTGCACAAATTCCAAAGTTCTTAGACAAAACATTTATACATCTCTTTCGAGACTTCTACAAACTACATAGTTTTCAGAAAGCAAAACACTGGAAAACACTGACACATCTCTGTCTCGATTCGATTTGATTAATAAATACAGCACTGATTTTTATCACAAGGATGATAAGTCTCGCAGGGGGACTCCACGTGGGAGGGATCCCCAAGAAGAGATCCTTTCCTGGCGGTGGTCAGCCCTTAAATGGGGTTTAGGAGAGGTGGAGCCAGGCTCTCCCCCTTCCAATCACACAGGTATATCACCTCCACTTGTGCCACCATGGCTGACTCAGTGCTCACCTCAGCTGACCAGTGTTTCAGGCCGTGATTGAGCAGTTCACATACAGTTAGGGTAGGGTAAGGGTTATTGTTATTCTAACGCCTTGGGTTATGTTTAGGGTTAGGTTTGAGTTTAGGGTTTGGGTTGGGGTTACAGTTAGGGTTATGTTAGGGTTAAGGTTAGAGTTAGGGTAGGGTTACGGTTTCGTTTGTGGTTTGGGTTAGTGTTAGGATTAGTGTTAGGTTTAAAGATGTTTACAGTAAGATTTAGAGTAAGTTTTGGTTATTGGATAGGGTTAGGTGTAAGATAGGATTTAGGGTAAGTGTTAGGGTAAGTGTTAGTGTTACGGTAAGGGCAAAGGTTAGGGCAAGGGATAGGGTTAAAGATTTAGTCTTACAGTAAGTGTTGAAGAAATATTTAGGTAACTTCAGCGGGGTAGGTGAAGATTGGCTTTAGTAATAGGGTTATGTTTAGATTTTGGATTAGTGTTAGGGTAAAGATTTGGCTTAGGGTTTGGGTAAGGATTAGGGTTGGGGTTAGCGTTAGGGTTAGGGTTAAGGTATAAGTCTAGGGTTAGGCTAAGGTTTAGGGTTAGGTTTAATGCTAAGTTTAAATATTTAGTTTTACAGTAAGTGTTAGGGCATGTTTTTGGTTATTGGATAGGTTTAGGTGTATGATTGGATTTAGGGTTTGGTTTAGGGTTTGTGTTAGCTTTTTTTTTGGTGTTAGGGTTTGAGTATGGGTCATGGTTAAAGATTTAGTCTTGCATTGAAACGGAAGGATTCGGGTTATTTCATACGTTTAGATTTAGGGTTACGGAGAGGGTTAATATTTAGGTGAGGGAGAGGGGGAGGGCTAAGTTTTCAGTTCGGTTTGTGTTTGGGATAGGATTAGGGTTAGGGATTGGGTTACGGTTAGGTTTAGGCTAGGGATAGGGTTACGGTTATGGTTAGGATTAGGGTTAAATTTAGGGTTTGGGTTTGTGTTAGAGTTAAGGTTATGATAGGGTTAGGGTTAAGGTTAGGTTTAGATTTAGTGTTAGGGTTAGTGTTAGGTTTATAGATTTAGATTTATAGTAGTTGTTAGGGTTAGTGTTTGAGTTAGTGTTAGGCTTAGTGTTTAGGGTTAGGGTGCAGACTACTTTTGGGGTTAGCGTTAGTGTTACGGTTTAGGTATAATGTTAGGGTTAAGCTAAGATTTAGAGTTATGATGAGTGTGAGTGTTAGGGTTTGGTTTAAGTTTAAGTTTAAATATTTAGTTTTACAGTAAGTGTTAGGGAATGTTTTAGGTTATTGGATAGGGTTAGGTGTATGACTGGATTTAGGGTTTGGATTAGGGTTTGTGTTAGCTTTAGATTTAGTGTTAGGCTAGAGTAAGGGTTCAGGTTAAAGATTTAGTCTTACAGTAAGTGTTAGGGAAGGATTTAAGTTATTTCCTAGGATTATGTCAAGATTGGCTTTAGTAAAAAGGTTATGTTTAGATTTTGGAAAAGGCAGGTTAAGGTTTGGTCTCAGGTTTAAGGTTTGGTTTAAGGTTGCGGTTAGGGTAAGGGGTTACGGATAGTGTTAAGGTTTAGGTTAGGGTTAGTCTAGGATAAGGATTAGGATTAGGTTTAGGGTCACAGTTAGGGTAAGGGTTTATGTTAGGTTTAGAGCTTGAGTTAGGGTAAGGATTAGTGTTATGGTGAGGATTATGTTTTGGGTTCGGTTGGGTTTGGGATAGGGTTAGGGTTTGTTTTACTGTTAGGGTTATGGTAATGTTATGGTTACAGTTATGTTTGGGTGGGGTGTTTGTTATGGAAAGTGTTATGTTTAGGGTTAGGTTTCGGGTTAGGTTTGGGGTTACTGTTACGGGTATGTTACTGTTAATTTTTGGGTTAGGGTTAGGTTACGGGTTAGGATTATTGTTAGGATTATTGTTAAGGTTAGTGTTAGTTTTTCAGATTTAGTTTTTAAGTTTTATGTCATTGTATAGGGTTGGGTGTACAGTTGGATTAAGTGTTAAGGTTAGGGTACGTGGTAGTGTTAGGGTTAAAGAATTAGTCTTACAGTAAGTGTTAGGGAAGGATTTAGGTAACTTCAGCGGCTTTGGTGAAGATTGGCTTTAGTAATCTTTTTATGTTTAGAATTTGGATTTGTGTTGGGGTAAGATTTTGGCATAGGGTTAGGGTTAGGGTAAGGATTAGGGTTGGGGTTAGCGTTAGGATTTGGGTTAAGGTATAGGGTTAAGGTTAGTGTTGGGTTAGGGTTAGGGTTGGATTTAGGGTTAGGGTTAGTGTTGTTTGGATTAGGGTTTGGTTTAGGTTTAGCATTAGGTTTAAGGTTTGGTTTAGGGTTGCGGTTAGGATTAGGGTTACAGTCAGTGTTATGGTTTATTTTAGGGTTATGGTCGTGTTAGGATTAGGTTTAGGTTTAGAATCATGTTTAGGGTTGGGTTTTTTGTTAGGTTTAGAGCTTGAGTTAGGCTTAGGGCTTGAGTTAGGGATAGAATTAGGGTGAAGATTTGGGTTTTGTGTACGTTTTGTGTACGTTTTGGTTTTGGGATATGGTTAGGTTTAGGGTTTGGTTTACTATTAGGGTTAGGGTAGTGTTAAGGTTAGTGTAAGGTTTAGGGTTAAGGTTAGGGTTAGTGTTATTTTTAGCGTTAAGGTTAGTTTTAGGGTTCGAGTTAATGTTGGGGTTAGGGTAAGGTTAAGGTTAGGGTTCGGGTTATGGTTAGAGTTAAGTTTGGAGTTAGTGTTGGGGTTTGGCTTGGTATTTGGGTTTTTTAGGGTTAGGGTTAGGATTAGGGTTAGGTTTAATGTTAGGGTTAGGTATAGAGTTAGGGTTAGTATTAGGTTAGGGCTAGGGTTATGACTTGGGTTAGGGTTAGGCTTAGGCTTTGGGTTAGTTTTAGGTTTACAGTTTGGGTTAGGATACGGTTTGGCGTTGGGGTTGGGATTTGGGTTGGGATTGGTGTTGGGGTTAGGTTTAGGGCTAGGGTTATGGCTTGGGTTAGGGTTAGGCTTAGGTTTAGGGTTAGGGTTAGGTTTAGTGTTTGGGTTAGGATTAGTATAAGGTTAGGGATAGGGTTCTGGCTTGGGTTAAGTGTTAGGGCTGGTGTTGGGATAGCTGTTGGGATTGGGTTAGGGTTAGGGTTAGGGTTTGGCATAGGTTTAGCTTAATTTATAGGGTAATTGTTATGTATAGAGTTAGTACTAGGTTTAAAGAATAGAGGTAGTGTCAAATTTTTTTTTGTAGTGTAGGGTAAGTTTGAGCGTTAGGGTGAAAGAAGGGTTAAACCCTGGATTGGTTTTGTGATTGGTCAAGGTTAAAAAAAAATAGGAATAGTGTTTTGGACACGTTTACTGCTTGTATTTGGACTAGGGATAGACTTCGAGTTTAGTTGTTTTTTTAGTCCTAGTAAAAGAGATAGGGGTATGATATGCTATAGTGCTCGGTTTAGACTTTTTTTTTGTTGTAGTGTTTGGGTTAGGGTGTTAGTGTTATGGTTATAGCTAAGGTTACGTTTATGGTAAGGGTTAGGGTTTGGGATGGATTTTATGTTAGGGTTAGGATTTGATTTAATATTTGCGTAAGAAACAGGGTTTGTTTGCGTTTTATGAATAGATTTAGGATTAGGATTAGTTGGAATGTTATTGTTACTGTTAAAAACAATTTTGGGTGTGGGCAAATACTGAGCTTGAAATCGGCATAATATAGAACATGACATTTTATTCCACTTGAGATAAAGCTCTGCGTAAGTGTTGTTCATTAAACACGCAATAAATCCGTCGCTGTACTCATTTCTCTTGTTTTAAAAATCGCACACGATCAGTCAAAGAAAAGAAGCTATCATGGAATGTAAAAGATCCTGACAACTAATTTTAAACATATTTCAACTTTACATTACAAAGTAGTACTGACGAATTTTATATTATTCCACAAAATTTATAGATGTTTTTTGAGTGGTATAAAAACTTATCTAATTTCTTCAACTAAGCGAGTCAGAATCGGCTACAGTGCACGGCAGCCGGCTGATTCGCGTCTTTATTCAGCGGCTCAAGGTGCCAAAAAAGCTACTGATGCGTTTGGAGCTGAATCCGCGGTTAAGAGCGATTCGAGTGTGACGTTCGTTGCCAACTCTGCTCAGTTTCGTCTGGGCTCATCTTCGATGCTCCGGTGATGAAGTTTATTAGGGAAATATTCGATCCGGTGGGACAGACACGAGAATCGGCGAGATGGGCCATACTCACAATTCGCTTCTACATTGCTAGGATCCCAAGTGCATTTAGTTTCAGAAAAGGAATCAGTAATGTCTGTGTGCATGAAAAATAAACGGGGAGAGAAGATGTTCCAGGGAGAAAAGAAATAGATATCAAAAACGATCAGAAAAAAAGTATGAAAACTTGGACGGAAAGGAACGTCTGATGCAGATATATATAGCAGACGGCAGCAGAGCAGAAAGGGAACAGAATCTTTCCCCCACATTAACATCAGTGTTCTCCCTATCTCTATCGACAACGCCAGGAACGGATTCTGTCATAAGGGAAATCACTGTTATGTTGGAATCAGATCGTAGCAGGCTGCGGCTTAAAGCCGCTCTTCAGCGCACGGCAGCCGGCTGATTCGCGTCTTTCTTCAGCGGCTCAAGCAGCAGAAACCGCGTTTGATAAGTTTCAGGTGGAATCCAAGAGCGATTGGAGTGTGACGTTCTTTGCCGATTTGGCTGTTTCGTACGGGCTCATCTTCGATGCTCCGGTGATGAAGTTTGTTTGGGAAATATTCGAACCGTTGGGACAGACACCAGAATCTGCGAGATGAGCTAGCTTTACTCAAATTTGGCATCTACATTGCTACGATCAGAAGAGCATACAATTTTTGGAAAGGAATCAGTAATGTCCGTGTGATTGAAAAATAAACAGGGAGAGACGTTGATTCAGTGGTGAAAAAAAAAGACATCAAGAAATTTCAGAAAAAAAGAATGAATACGTTGGCGGAAAGGAACGTCTGATGCAGACATACATAACAGACGGCAGCAGAGCAGAAAGGGAACAGAATCTTTCCCAACACTAGCATCGGGGTCCTCCCCATCTCTATCGACAACGCCAGGAAGGGAGTCTGTCATACGGAAATAATTGTTATGTTGGAATCAGATCGCAGCCGGCTGAGATTTAAAGCCGCTCTTTAGCTCACGGCAGCCGGCACATTCGCGTCTTTTCCTCAGCGGCTCAAGCAGCAGAAACCGCGATTGATGCGTTTCAAGCGTAATCCGCGGTTAAGAGCGATTCGAGTGAGACGTTCTTACAGATTCGACTCAGTTTCGTACATATAAGATGCTCCGGTGATGAAATTTGTTGAAAAACATTCGTTCCGGTTCGGCATACACCTGAATCTGCGAGAGGAGCCAGCTTCAGTCACAATTCGCCTTTACTAACCTCAGAAGAGCATACAGTTTTGGGGAAAGAATCAGTAATGTCCGTGTGTATGAAATGGAAATATTGAGATAAGTTGTGTTTCTGAGGAAACTAAAATGTCATCAAGAAATGTTAAACTAAAACTGTTAAAATGTGTACTGAAATGAAGGTCTAATGCTATCATTCCTTGAAAATGCTTGCTGAGCCTGCAGAGAAAAGAAAATTCCCCCTCACTAACATAGGGGTGTTATACAGCCCAGGAGTCTGTTATAATTTTATAAACTGTGTAATGTTGGAATCAGACCTCATCTGGCAGTGGAGATAAGCCGCTAGAAGACACAAATTTTTCAAGCTTTTTCAACGGTTATGAGCTATTACAGACAGACTTTCACTCGAGATTCGAGTGTGATGCTCGTTGCCGATTCGGCTCAGTTACGTACGGGCTCGTCTTCGATGTACCGGTTATGAAGTTTGTTGGAGAATATTTGCATCGGATCGACAGACATCAGAATCTGCGAGAGGGGCCAGCTTAGGGATAGGGTTAGATTTAGGGTTACCTTGAGGGTTTATGGTTAGGTTTATGGGTATGGTTAGTGCTACGTTTAGGGTTAGGATTAGGGTTAGGGTTAGTGCTTGTGGTTGGTTTTGGGGTAGCGTTAGCGTTAGAGTTGGGGGTTACATTTATGGTTTTGGGTTGGGGTTGCGGTTGCGATTGGTGTTAGTGTTAAGGATAGGGTTAGGTTTAGTGTTAAGGGTTAGGGTTTTGGGTTAGAGTTTGGTTTTGGGTCAGGATTAGGGTTAGGGTTAGGCTTAGGGTTAGCGTAAGGCTTCAGGTTTAGGGTCATAAATTAGGGTTAGGGTTACGGTCATAGATTAGGGTTAGGTTTACAGTTAGGGTTAATGTTATGTTTGGGGTTAGGTTTTAGGGTTGGGGTTGTGTTTGTTGTTGCGTTTGGGGTTGGTGTTGCAGTTTGGATTAGGGTTGTGGTTAGGGCCTGTGCTTGTGTTTGGTTTAGGAGTAGGGGTAGTGGTAGGAGTAAGGTTAGTTTCGGTTTAGGGTTAGGATTAGGGTTCGATTTAGGGTTAAAGTAACAGTTTAGGGTTAGATTTAGGGTTAGGGTAGTGGTTAGTTGTAGGGGTTAGGGGATAGTTTTGGGACTAGGTTTGGGGTTGGGATTAGGTTTGGGTTTAGTGTTAGGTTAGTGTTAGGTTTATGATATGGTTTAGGGTTAGAATGTAGGGTTACGTTTAGGTTTATGGTAAGGGTTTTGGGGTAGGTGTTGAGGTTGGAGTTAGGGTTAGGTTTTGTTTTAAGGTTATGGTTAGGGTTAGGTTTAGGTATAGGGTTTGGGTTAGGGTTTGGGTTAGGGTTTTGGGTTTACCGTTGGTAATGGGGTTGGTGTTAGGATTGGGGTTAGGGTTAGGTTTAGGGTTTGGGTTAGTTAGTGGTAGGGTTAGGGTTAGTGTTGGGGTAATTTTTGGGTTTAGTTTTAGGGTTATGTTTAGGGTATACGGCTAGGGTTTAGGGATAGATGTTAGGCTGGGGGAAAGATTCTGTTCCCTTTCTGCTCTGCTACGGTCGGCAATATATGTCTGCCTCAAACAATATTTTCGGTCCACGTATTCATATTTTTTTTTGAAATTTCTTGATTTCATTTTCTTTCTCCACTGAATCATCGTATCTCCCCTTTTATTTTTCATACACACGGATATTACTGATTACTTTTCCGAAATTGAATGCTCTTTGAGCGTATATCAGAATAGAAGCGAAATTTGAGTGAAGCTGTCTTCTCTCGCAGAATCTGGTGTCTGTTCATCCCGGTTCGAATATTTCCTCAGTAAAATTCATCACCGGAGCATCGAAGATGAGCCCAGACGAATCTGAGCCGAATCGGCAACGAACGTCAAACTCGAATCTCTCTTAACCGCGGAATCCGCTTGATACGCATCAATCGTGTTTTCTGATGCTTCAGCCACTGAAGAAAGACGCGAATAAGCCTGCTGCTCTGCACTGTAGCCGATTCTGACCTGCTAAGCTGAATAAATTAGAGAAGTTTTTATAGCACGGAAAAACACCTATAAACTTAGTGGAATAGTATTTTTAATTATTATTTAACATTGAACATTTTAAAATTTGTCAGTACTACTTTGTAATGTTGAATAAATTTGAAATATGTTTAAAATTAGTTGTCAGGATCTTATACATTCCATGATAGCTTCTTTCTTTGACTGATCGCGTGCAATTTTTAAAACAAGAGAAATGAGTACAGCCACGGATGTATTGCATGTGTGAGTAATGAACAACACTTATGCAGAGCTTTATCTCAAGCAGAAAAACAAAATGTCATGTTTTATAATATGTCAATTGGCAGCTCAGTATTTGCCCACACCCAAAATTGATTTTAACAATATCAATAACATTCCAACTAACTCTAATCCTAAATCTATTCATAAAATGCAAACAAACCCTGTTTCTTACGCAAATATTAAATCAAATCCTAACCCTAACATAAAATCAGCCCAAACCCTATCTCTTACCATAAACGTAACCATAACTCTAACACCCTAATCCAAACACTACAACAAACCAAAACTCTAAACCGAGCACTATAGCTGATCATACGATAGACCCTATCCCTTTCTCTAAGACTAAAAACCAATTAAACTCGAAGTCTATCCCTATGCCAAATCGAAGCACTAAACGTGTTCAAAACACTATTCCTATTCCTATTTTTGGACCTTATCCAATCACAAAACAAATCCAAGGCTTAACCCTTCACCCTAACGCTCATACCCTACACCACAATTAACAAAAAATTTAACACTACCTCTATTCTTTAAACCTAGCACTAACCCTATACCTATTACCCTTAAATTAACTAACCCTAAGCCCAGCCCTAATGCTAACCCTAACTCTAAACATAACCCTAACTTTAACCTTGACCTTAACCCCAACACCAACCCCAAACCCAACACAAACCCCAGCTGTTATCCGTAGCTCAACCACAAGCCAAAAGCAAAAACCTAACCCCGTAATCCGAACCCTAAACCTAACCCTAACCAATCCCAACAACTATCCAAACAACAACCCCACCCTATCACTAACACCAACAACCCAAACCCAAACAATACCTAAAAACTAACGCTAACTCTAACCCCAACCCAAACCCCAACCAAAATCCCAACCCCAACATTAATCCTAACCCTAAACCTAAACGTAATCCTAACCCTAACCAAAACCCTAAGCCTAAGCCTAAGCCTAAACCTAAACCAAGCCATAACCCTAAACCTAACCTAACCATTAACCCTAACACTATCACTAAGCCTACCACAACCCCAATTCCTACCCCAAACCCAAACCCGAGACCAACAAAAACACCTTAACCCTAACCCGAAAATATAACCATAAACCCTAAACCTGAACCCTAAACCTAACCATGAGCCTAAATCTAACTCTAATCCTGAACCTATCCATAACACCAACACAATCCCCAACCCCAAACCCAAAACCAAACCCATAAACCCTAACACTAACCCAACCCAAACCCTAACCTTCAACATTACACTAAATCGTAACCCTAACCCTAACCCTAAACCCTAACCCTAACACTAACCCTTACACTAAACCCTAACCCTAAGCCTAAGCCTAAGCCTAACCCTAAGCCTAACACTTACCTTAACACTAACCCTAACCTTAACCCTAAACCTAACACTAAACCTAACCCTAACCTTAACCCTAACCCTATCTCTAACACTTCGCTAACACTAACACTACCCTAACCCTACCCTAACCCTAACCCTAAACCTAAACATAACACTAACACTAACCCTAAACCCTTACCCTAACACTAACCCTAACCCTAAACCCTAACCCTAAGCCTAAGCCTGTGAGAAAGTAATCTTTTTGTTCGCGGTAAGAGGGAAGAAACCTGTAAATAAATAACTGTAGTTTGTGATTTAGCATGTAACGTATAAAGAAGCCTAGCTTGCGAAAACACAAAACATGCACAAAAACCGGGAGCTAGCCTAAACACGCTCAAGCGCTCAAGGACTAGTGATTATGCAATTAACCAATGAGATTTGTTCATATGAATAACATGTAAGAAAAGGAAAAACCACCAGACAAGGTCAAGAGGAGGATATGGAGGAAAATTACTTACTTCAACCCATACGACCACCGGGAGGCAGAAGAAGACCCCCTAACTAACAACTGGATCAAGGACACGTATACGGAAGACGGACTGTATAAAAGGATCGGGTATTGGTTCAATTGTTGCGACAGTTGGTGGAACGCAGAGTCCCCTGTCGCCCAGCGCTGCATTGCCTCTTTGCTCTTTGCTCAATTTGATTAATAAAATCAAAGTTGAATTTTTGATTCCTAGTAAGTTGAATCTATTTATAACAATCCTAAACCTAACCCTAACCCTAACCCTAAACCTAAACCCTAACCCTAACCCTAACCCTAACCCTAACCCTACTCTAACCCTAACCGTAACTCTAACCTTAACCCTAACCCTAACCCTAACCCTAAACCCTAACCCTAATCCTAACCCTAACCCTAACACTAACCCTAAACCTAAACGTAAATCCTAACCATAACCCTACCTCTTACCCTAACCCTAACCCTATCCCTAACCCTACTCTAACCCTAAGCCTAACCCTACCCTAACCCTACCCCTAACCCTACCCTAACCCTAACCCTAACCCTAAACCTAACCCTAGCCCTAACACTAACCCTACCCTAACGCTACCCTAACTTCTTCCTTGTCGAGGAAGAACTTCTTCCTTGTCGAATTTGTTTAAGCCCTTCCATTATTTGGTGCCAAGCAGGTAGAAGTTTGGCAGCCGTTCTGTCTTTAGTAATAGAAGCCTCCCAGAGTTTTGTGCCAATTTTGTCCCAGAGTTCTCCATCAAGAGAGAACCCAGTTTTCGGAAATTCGGGGACATTTTTGCTTATCCATTTAAGAAAAGTAGCTAGTTCCGAATTAGATACAGGCTGATCCTGGAAGTTTAAAACTAATCGTAGTACTTCGAGATTTACTTGTTGCTTCTTCGTTAGTGAACTCCCCATAATTCCCGACTGCTCACCTTCTGTCCTGCAGAACGGTGCGGGCGAGCGTGAAACAATCTCTCTGAAGTTCAGTCGGGCGACGCTGCCGGACCGGGCTCGCTCAGCCGCGGCTTGACTTACACCAAGCAGTGGGTGCCATTACAGTGTCTCGGGCACGGACTCAGATGTGAACGATCCAAATCGTTTATTACAGGTTTTAATATCCCTTATATACTTTCACAATTTCTCTATTGTAACTTTCCCACCCACCTTTACATATCAACAATGTAACTTCCCAAAACAGTCCTTAATAGTGCATAAAGGCGATGATCCAGTCAGGGCTGAGAATCTTCCCAAGCCATGGACTCTTCCTCATATAACGGCCTGCCATCACCCAGCTTACTTGAACTTGTTTTCCTCTTCTTCTGGAAGTGTCCTTGGTTCTCAGCCTTCCTTTCTCAAGCTGTTTATCCTGTTACACAGCTGCAGCTCTAAATATATTTTCTGTATTCCCACACTAACCCTAACTCTAACACTAACACTAACACTAAACCTAACCCTAAACCTAACACTAACCCTAACCCTATCATAAACTTAACCCTAACCCTAACAAGAAACATAAATCTAATCCTAACACTAAACATAACCCTAACCCTTGCCCTAATTCTAACCCTAACCCTAACCCTAACCCTAACCCTAACCCTAACCTTAACCCTAACCCTAACCCTAACCCTACCCTAACGCTAACCCTAACCCTAACACTAAAACTAACCCTATCCTTAATACTAACACAAAACCCAACCCCAACCCCAACCACAACCCAAACCCATACCTGTAACGTATAATTCAAACATTTACCCTAACCCTACCCTTCCCCAAAAGCAACAACAAGCACAAATCCTTTACATAATCCGAACCCTTACTCTATACCATAACGCTATAACCCTAACCCTAACCCTAACCTAACCCAATCCCTAACCCTAACCCTAACCTTAACCCTATCCTAACCATAACCCTAACACTAACTTTAACCCTAACCCTAACACTAACCCTAACCCTAATCTTAACCCTAATCCTAACTCTAACCCTACCCTAACCCTAATCTTACACTAACACTAACCCTAACCCTAACACTAAACGTAAACCTAACCCTAATCCGAACCCTAACCCTTTGTCCTAACGTTTAGGACAATTGTCCTAACATTGTCCTAAACCTAAACCTATCCTAACCCTAACCCTAAACCTAACCCTAACACTAACACTTACCCTAACCCTAACCCTAACCCTAACATACCCTAACCCTACCCTAACTCTAACCCTAAACCTAACCCTAATCCTAACCCTAACCCTAACACTAACTCTAACCCTAACCCTAAACCTATCCCTAACCATAACCCTAACCCTAACCCTAACCCTAACCCAAAACATAACCATACCCTAACCGTAATCTTAACCCTAACACTATCCCTAAACCTTACCCTAACCCTAACCTTAACCCTAACCATAATGCTACCCCTCACCCTAACCCTAACCCTAACCCTAACCCTAACCCTAACCCTAAAACCTAGCCCCATGCTCTAATCATAACCGTAAAACTAAACCTAAAAATAACCCCAGTCCTAACCCTAACCCTACCACTATCTAACCCGAAACCTAAACCTAACCCCTAACTCTAATCCTAATCCTAACACCAACCCCATCTCTAACGGTAACCCCAAAACCCTTACCCTAACCCTAGACATAAATTTAAAACAAAACCAAACCCTAACCCCAACCTCAACACTAACCCCAAAGCCCTAACCATAAACCTAATACCTAACCCTACATTCTAACCCTAACCCTTACCATAGCACTTACACTAACCCAACACCAAACCCAAACCTAATCCCAACCCCAACTCTAACCGCAAACCTATACCCTAACCCCTACAACTAACACTAACTCTAACCCTAAATCTAACCCTAAACCGTTATTTTAACCCTAAATCAAACCCTAATAGAAACCCTAAACCGAAAGTAACCCTACTACTACCACTACCCCTACTCACAATAAAACACAACCACATACCCTAACCCTAAACCAAACTCCAACACAAACCCCAAAAGCAACAACAAAACAAACCCAACCCTAAAACCTAACTTTAACCTTAAACATAACAATAATAATAATAACCAAACAATAACCCTAACCCTAATATATGACAAAAACCTGAAACCTTACCCTAAACTTAAGCCAAACCCTTACTCGTATCCTAACCTATAACCAAACTCTAAACGAAATCCAAACCCTAACCCAAACACTAAACCTAACCCTATCCTTAACACTAACACGAACCCCAACCCCCAACCGCAACCCCAACCCAAACCCATGCCTGTAATCCCTAATCCTAAACTTAACCCAAACTCTAACCCTTCCCCAAAAGCAAACACAAGCAAAAACCCTTAACGTAAACAGAAACCTTACCCTATACCATAACGCTATAAACCTAACCCTAACACTAACCCTACCCTAACCCTAAACCTAACCCTAACCCTAACCCTAACCCTAACCCTAACTCTAAACTTAACCCTAACCTTAACACTAACCCTAACCATAAACAAACCCTAACATTCACCCTAACCCTAACACTAACCCTACCCTAACGCTATCCTAATCCTAACCCTAACACTAACCCTAAATAAAAATCTAAATCTAACCCTAACCCGAGCCCTAATCCTAACCCTAACCCTAACACTTACCCTAACACTAACCCTAACCCTAACCCTAAACCTAACCCTAGCCCTAACACTAACCCTAACCCAAACACTAACCCTAAATAAAAATCTAAACCTAACCCGAACCCTAATCCTAAACCTACCCCTAACACTTACCCTAACACTAACCCTACCCTTAACCCTAACCCTAACACTTCGCTAACAATACCCTATCCCTAACCCTAACCCTACCCTAACCCTAACCCTAACACTACCCTAACCCTAACCCTAAACCTAACCATAACACTAACACTAACCCTAAACCCTAACCCTAACACTAACCCTTACCCTAAACCCTAACCCTAAGCCTAAGCCTAAGCCTAACCCTAAGCCTAACCCTAACCCTAACACTAACCCTAACCCTAACCCTTACCCTACCCTAACCCTAACATTGTCCTAAACCTATCCTAACCCTAAACCTATTCCTAACCATAACCCTAACCCTATCCGTAACACTAACCCTAACCCTAAACCTAACCATAACCCTAACCCTAACCCTAACCTAACCCTAACCCTAACCCTAACCCTAACCTTAACCCTAACCCTAACCCTAACATTTCGCTAACACTAACACTACCCTATCCCTAACCCTAACCCTAACACTCCCTAAACCCTAACCTTAACACTAACCCTAATCCTAACCCTAACACTAACCCTAAACCTAAACCTAAGTAACCCTAAGTCTTACCCTAACCCTAACCGTAACCCTACCCTTAACCCTAAGCCAAGATCATACCCAAGACTAATCTAAAATCTAAACATAATATTATTACTATAGCCAAACTTCACCTAACCCTATGAAATAACCTAAATCCTTCCCTAACACTTACTGTGTAAGACTAAATCTTTAACCCTAACCCTAACACTAATTCTTAAGCTAACACAATCCCTAAACAAAACCCTAAACCCAATCATACATCCTACCCTTTCCAATAGCATGAAACACTCCCTTACACTTACTGTAAAAGTAAATCTTTATACTTAACCTTAAACTTAACCCTAACCCTCACCCTCACCTTAACCCTTAAGGCTACGGTTTAGGGATAGGATTATGCTTAGGATTTGTGGTTGGGTTTGGGGTAGGTGTAGTGCCAGTGTAAGGATTAGGGTTATGGTATAGGGTATGTGATTAAGGTTAGGGTTATTTTTGGGGTTAGGGTTAGCATTAGGATTTGTGCTTGCGGTTGCTTTTGGGGAAGGGTTAGGGTTAGGGTGAAGGTTAGGTTTAGGTGTGACGGCTATGGGTTAGTCCTTGTGGTTGGTTTTGGGGAAGGAGTAGGGTTAGCGTTAGGGTTAGGGGTTACAGGTAAGGATTTGGGTTGGGGTTGCGGTTGGGATTGGTGTTAGTGTTAAGGTTAGGGTTAGAGTTAGCGTAAGGCTTCAGGTTTAGGGTCATAGATTAGGGTTAGGGTTTCGGTCATAGATTAGGATTAGTCTTAGGTTTAGTGTTAAGGTTAATATTAGGTTTGGGGTTAGGTTTTAGGGTTGGGGTTGTGTTTGTTGTTGCGTTTGGGGTTGGTGTTGGAGTTTGGGTAGGGGTTAGGGTTAGGGCTTGTGGTTGTGTTTGGTTTAGGAGAAGGGGTAGTGGTAGGAGTAGGGTTAGTTTCGGTTTAGGGTTAGGATTAGGGTTCGATTTAGGGTTAAAGTAACGGTTTAGGGTTAGGGTTAGTTGTAGGGGTTAGGGGATAGGTTTGGGGTTAGGTTTGGGGTTGGGATTAGGTTTGGGTTTGGCATTGGGTTAGTGTCAGGGTTATGGTAAGGTTTAGGGTTAAATGTAGGGTTACGGTTAGGTTTATGGTTAGGGCTTTGGGGTTAGTGTTGAGGTTGGGGTTAGGGTTAGGGTTAGGGTTAGGTTTTATTTTAAGGTTATGGTTAGGATTAGGGCTAGGTTTAGGTTTAGGGTTAGGGTTAGGGTTTCAGGGTTACCGTTGGAGATGGGGTTGGTGTTAGGATTAGGGTTAGGGTTAGATTTAGGGTTCAGGTTTGTTGTCAGGTTTGTGGTAGGATTAGGGTTAGGGTTGGGGTTATTTTTTGGTTTAGTTTTAGGGTTATGTTTAGGGTATAGGGCTAGGGTTTACGGTTAGGTTTAGTTTTAGGGTTAGTGTTTGAGTTTGGTTCTAGGGTTAAGGGTTAGTTTGGGGTTTTGGTCAGGGTTAGGGTTTCGGTTAGGATAAGGGTAAGGTTATGGGTTAAGGTTAGGGTTAGGGATAGGGTTTAGGTGGCTGTTTGGGGTTGGGGTTGGGATTGTTTATAAAGGATATGGTTATGGTATAGGTTAGGGTTATGATTACGCTTAGGGTAAGGATTAAGTTTTGGGTTCGGTTTGGGTTTGGGATAGGGTTAGGATTAGTTTTAGGGTTAAGGTTAGGGTTTGTGTTAGCGTTAAGGTTAGGTTTAGGTTTAGTGTTAGGTATATAGTTTTAGATTTACAGTAGTTGTTAGGGTTAGGGCTTGAGTTCTAGAACTTAGCCCCCCCTTTAATCTATGTTTTTCATTTATTTATTTATTTATTTATTTATTTCCATAGCCAATCTGAATTAAGTGAGAACGTTCTGAATCCAGTGAGTACTTACAATCTGAATTCAGTGAGCACTTTCAGTATGGCTTCGTGAGGCCTTCTAGATTAGGAGACAAAGGTCAAGGTGATTTCAACTCGGAGGTCATTTTCATAGCCCCACTGCTGTACACCTCTGCCTCCCTCGCCTACTCTTTTGCTTAGAGCAGCGGGGTGTATGATCTTCTCGGCAGCAGTCGTATTCTTCAGGGGAACCTCCTTTTTCCTTGCCTTATTTGTCTCCCCATTCTCTATCTGTAATTCCTTTTTAAATTTTAGCCTCTTGATTGCTCACAAAACTATCTCCAATTATCTTAAAAGGTATTCATAGAAGAGTGAGTTCACCAATATTCATCATATACAATGCACAATACATATACAATACACATATAAAGCATGCGATGAAATGACTGAGTTATATCTGTTAAAGGAAAAACAACAGTTTTACATTTTTCTTAGAGTGATTTTTAGATTATCCAAAGTCTTGGACACCTTCCACTGCGGTTCTGTGTCATGGATTGATCCTTACACTCGGCTCGCATGGGTCCATCCATGCTCAGCTGTCTGGATCGCTGTTTCTGTTGTTAATAAAACAAGAAAAGGTTCCTCCCATCGAGGAGTTAGAGACGACTCTTTCCATGTTTTAATTAAAACCTTATTTCCTGGACTGATTTGGTGTATTGCCATATCTAGTGGGGGCCGTTGTACCACCAGACCTTTCTTTCTCTTGTATAGTGAAGCTTTTAGCCTCTCTCTTTTTTTTTTTTTTTTTTTTTTTCAGAGACTATCAGCTTGTATTTCCTTTAGGATCAATAAGGCCGCTGAATTATTTCTCCTTATTTGAGCCAACATGTACTACTGCGATTTTCTCTGGTTCTTTTATTGCCCTTAGTTTGTCTTATTAAAGACTTGTGAATTAACCCTTTCCCGTGTGAGTTTACTAATCCTCTTTCCTCCCATATTTTCCAAAGTTATGGACTACCCCATACGCATATATGGAATCTGTATAGATGGTTCCAATTTTCCTTTTAACGTCTGTAGGGCTCTAAGGACTGCATATAATTCACAGGCCTGAGCTGACCACAAAAATCCTTAGTTCAGTGAAGGCCTTTTATCCCTCATTTCTCAGATGTTTTATCCTTTTCTCTTTGTGTGACATGTCTGGTCCAACAGATAATCCAGCAGCGGATGTCACCTTCATTGCCATGCAGGAGCATTGTCTTTGTGGTGGTCAGCTTCTCCAAGCCGTAACCCCACAGAAATATTGCAAAAATATAAATATCCATTTATAGTCACTTCAGACGGTTCTATGTCTAATTTCCCTACTGGTTCTGGAGTATACCAAACTTCTGGGTTAATTCTAGCCTCATCTTCTATCGTTAGAGTACATAGATTAACAACCTTTTACTTCCAAATTTATTCTAAACTCCACAATTAAATATCTCGTTAGCAAAATTATATTCTGCTTTAGGTACCAATAAAAAGACCCAATTCCATAAGTGCTAGGTAATTCTGTTTCTACCTGCTTTATAACAGGTACCATAAAAGGTTCCCTTTTGCTCCGATTACTAGTAGCTTTTCCAAGGATACAGAACATCCTCGAGGTAAATATTGAACAGTCGATATTTCTGCGCCAGGGTCTACCAAAAATTCCACTTCCTGACTATGAGGACCCAATTTCAATTTCGTCAACGGGCTCTTTTCTTTCCCGGGTCCCCAGCACATAAAAGCCCTTACCCCCTCAGTCCTTCTTAAACGTTCTCTCATCCTGAATTCTCTTTCTACAGTCTTTCTTCACGTGTTTCTTTTTCTGACAGTAGAAGCATTCTACTGTCCATATATCTCTGGGTCTCATCTGGTTAGGTTAAAGCGCGTTCTCTGCCCGAGGAATATTCCCTCTTTTCCTTCTACGACGGCTATCAGAATTTTTTTGCTTGCTTCTTCTGAGTCTCCTCCTCTCTCCGTACGTATACTTTCTCAGCCTCTCAGTAATTCATCTAGTCCTCTCTCCTGCCAATCCCCCAATTTCTCTAGTTTCCTTTGAATATTCAGGAACTAGCTACAGACTGCGTTTTCAGGAGAGCTTGCCCCAGGGGGGTAGCAGGATCTAATCCTGAATATAACTAACTTTTTGCGTAGTCTCTCTGACCACTCAGAGAGTGGTCACTCACTTCACCTGCAAGCCACCCATGGGTTCAGAGGGCTTACTCTGCCTCTGTCCCATCTTCCAGAGCACTCACACACACAAACTTGCGCCCCTCGGTCGTGACCCACGCCTTCGCGGGCAATGGGAACTGCACTATTAGGGGGTCCACACCCGCTTCGCCCCTACGGGACGTCTCAGTCAGGCATTCTCCGGGATACTCACCCCAACTGAATGGCTTCACGCAAATACTTACTCAATCCTGAGTCTTCGTTCGGGTCTTTGTGCACAAAAATTATGGGGTACTGCAGTTTCTTTTGCTCTCTTACCAAATATAGAGTTTGGAGCTACAGGTATCTGCACAGGAATTACCAAGACCAGGGGCAGTCTGAAGACGGGGCACCCCCCCGGGAGTGGGAATTCCACAGCAGAGTCGCCTGGATCCGAGTCACGGCACCAAATTGTTATAGGCGTGAAGAACAATAAACACCAATCGTTACCAACAGTAGAAGATTTATTGAGCAAGCAATAAACAAGCAAGAAACAGCGCTGGGCAGCCAGGAGTCTCCGCTCCACCAGAGGTGAGCAACGGGGGCCTCCCGATCCTACTTTTTATTGTTTCTTATCTCTGCATTTGTGTTTATCTTTCCCTTCCTGGGCTGCGCTGGCTGTTATGTGGGGGTCGTTCTCTGCCACCTGGTGATGGATTGAGATGAAAAGGGCCGTAGGCCTCTTCAGCTTCGATCAAGCACACTTAAGAGGAGATTTTCACTTATTTTTCTTTTTTCAGTTTCTTAGAAGGTCACTGCTATCTGTTGTTCATTTTCCAGTTGTTAGAACTAAGCGCTGTGGCTTCAATTTGCACAAATTCCAAAGTTCTTAGACAAAACATTTATACATCTCTTTCGAGACTTCTACAAACTACATAGTTTTCAGAAAGCAAAACACTGGAAAACACTGACACATCTGTCTCGATTCGATTTGATTAATAAATACAGCACTGATTTTTATCACAAGGATGATAAGTCTCGCAGGGGGACTCCACGTGGGAGGGATCCCCAAGAAGAGATCCTTTCCTGGCGGTGGTCAGCCCTTAAATGGGGTTTAGGAGAGGTGGAGCCAGGCTCTCCCCCTTCCAATCACACAGGTATATCACCTCCACTTGTGCCACCATGGCTGACTCAGTGCTCACCTCAGCTGACCAGTGTTTCAGGCCGTGATTGAGCAGTTCACATACAGTTAGGGTAGGGTAAGGGTTATTGTTATTCTAACGCTTTGGGTTATGTTTAGGGTTAGGTTTGAGTTTAGGGTTTGGGTTGGGGTTACAGTTAGGGTTATGTTAGGGTTAAGGTTAGAGTTAGGGTAGGGTTACGGTTTCGTTTGTGGTTTGGGTTAGTGTTAGGATTAGTGTTAGGTTTAAAGATGTTTACAGTAAGATTTAGAGTAAGTTTTGGTTATTGGATAGGGTTAGGTGTAAGATAGGATTTAGGGTAAGTGTTAGGGTAAGTGTTAGTGTTACGGTAAGGGCAAAGGTTAGGGCAAGGGATAGGGTTAAAGATTTAGTCTTACAGTAAGTGTTGAAGAAATATTTAGGTAACTTCAGCGGGGTAGGTGAAGATTGGCTTTAGTAATAGGGTTATGTTTAGATTTTGGATTAGTGTTAGGGTAAAGATTTGGCTTAGGGTTTGGGTAAGGATTAGGGTTGGGGTTAGCGTTAGGGTTAGGGTTAAGGTATAAGTCTAGGGTTAGGCTAAGGTTTAGGGTTAGGTTTAATGCTAAGTTTAAATATTTAGTTTTACAGTAAGTGTTAGGGCATGTTTTTGGTTATTGGATAGGTTTAGGTGTATGATTGGATTTAGGGTTTGGTTTAGGGTTTGTGTTAGCTTTTTTTTTGGTGTTAGGGTTTGAGTATGGGTCATGGTTAAAGATTTAGTCTTGCATTGAAACGGAAGGATTCGGGTTATTTCATACGTTTAGATTTAGGGTTACGGAGAGGGTTAATATTTAGGTGAGGGAGAGGGGGAGGGCTAAGTTTTCAGTTCGGTTTGTGTTTGGGATAGGATTAGGGTTAGGGATTGGGTTACGGTTAGGTTTAGGCTAGGGATAGGGTTACGGTTATGGTTAGGATTAGGGTTAAATTTAGGGTTTGGGTTTGTGTTAGAGTTAAGGTTATGATAGGGTTAGGGTTAAGGTTAGGTTTAGATTTAGTGTTAGGGTTAGTGTTAGGTTTATAGATTTAGATTTATAGTAGTTGTTAGGGTTAGTGTTTGAGTTAGTGTTAGGCTTAGTGTTTAGGGTTAGGGTGCAGACTACTTTTGGGGTTAGCGTTAGTGTTACGGTTTAGGTATAATGTTAGGGTTAAGCTAAGATTTAGAGTTATGATGAGTGTGAGTGTTAGGGTTTGGTTTAAGTTTAAGTTTAAATATTTAGTTTTACAGTAAGTGTTAGGGAATGTTTTAGGTTATTGGATAGGGTTAGGTGTATGACTGGATTTAGGGTTTGGATTAGGGTTTGTGTTAGCTTTAGATTTAGTGTTAGGCTAGAGTAAGGGTTCAGGTTAAAGATTTAGTCTTACAGTAAGTGTTAGGGAAGGATTTAAGTTATTTCCTAGGATTATGTCAAGATTGGCTTTAGTAAAAAGGTTATGTTTAGATTTTGGAAAAGGCAGGTTAAGGTTTGGTCTCAGGTTTAAGGTTTGGTTTAAGGTTGCGGTTAGGGTAAGGGTTACGGATAGTGTTAAGGTTTAGGTTAGGGTTAGTCTAGGATAAGGATTAGGATTAGGTTTAGGGTCACAGTTAGGGTAAGGGTTTATGTTAGGTTTAGAGCTTGAGTTAGGGTAAGGATTAGTGTTATGGTGAGGATTATGTTTTGGGTTCGGTTTGGGTTTGGGATAGGGTTAGGGTTTGTTTTACTGTTAGGGTTATGGTAATGTTATGGTTACAGTTATGTTTGGGTGGGGTGTTTGTTATGGAAAGTGTTATGTTTAGGGTTAGGTTTCGGGTTAGGTTTGGGGTTACTGTTACGGGTATGTTACTGTTAATTTTTGGGTTAGGGTTAGGTTACGGGTTAGGATTATTGTTAGGATTATTGTTAAGGTTAGTGTTAGTTTTTCAGATTTAGTTTTTAAGTTTTATGTCATTGTATAGGGTTGGGTGTACAGTTGGATTAAGTGTTAAGGTTAGGGTACGTGGTAGTGTTAGGGTTAAAGAATTAGTCTTACAGTAAGTGTTAGGGAAGGATTTAGGTAACTTCAGCGGCTTTGGTGAAGATTGGCTTTAGTAATCTTTTTATGTTTAGAATTTGGATTTGTGTTGGGGTAAGATTTTGGCATAGGGTTAGGGTTAGGGTAAGGATTAGGGTTGGGGTTAGCGTTAGGATTTGGGTTAAGGTATAGGGTTAAGGTTAGTGTTGGGTTAGGGTTAGGGTTGGATTTAGGGTTAGGGTTAGTGTTGTTTGGATTAGGGTTTGGTTTAGGTTTAGCATTAGGTTTAAGGTTTGGTTTAGGGTTGCGGTTAGGATTAGGGTTACAGTCAGTGTTATGGTTTATTTTAGGGTTATGGTCGTGTTAGGATTAGGTTTAGGTTTAGAATCATGTTTAGGGTTGGGTTTTTTGTTAGGTTTAGAGCTTGAGTTAGGCTTAGGGCTTGAGTTAGGGATAGAATTAGGGTGAAGATTTGGGTTTTGTGTACGTTTTGTGTACGTTTTGGTTTTGGGATATGGTTAGGTTTAGGGTTTGGTTTACTATTAGGGTTAGGGTAGTGTTAAGGTTAGTGTAAGGTTTAGGGTTAAGGTTAGGGTTAGTGTTATTTTTAGCGTTAAGGTTAGTTTTAGGGTTCGAGTTAATGTTGGGGTTAGGGTAAGGTTAAGGTTAGGGTTCGGGTTATGGTTAGAGTTAAGTTTGGAGTTAGTGTTGGGGTTTGGCTTGGTATTTGGGTTTTTAGGGTTAGGGTTAGGATTAGGGTTAGGTTTAATGTTAGGGTTAGGTATAGAGTTAGGGTTAGTATTAGGTTAGGGCTAGGGTTATGACTTGGGTTAGGGTTAGGCTTAGGCTTTGGGTTAGTTTTAGGTTTACAGTTTGGGTTAGGATACGGTTTGGCGTTGGGGTTGGGATTTGGGTTGGGATTGGTGTTGGGGTTAGGTTTAGGGCTAGGGTTATGGCTTGGGTTAGGGTTAGGCTTAGGTTTAGGGTTAGGGTTAGGTTTAGTGTTTGGGTTAGGATTAGTATAAGGTTAGGGATAGGGTTCTGGCTTGGGTTAAGTGTTAGGGCTGGTGTTGGGATAGCTGTTGGGATTGGGTTAGGGTTAGGGTTAGGGTTTGGCATAGGTTTAGCTTAATTTATAGGGTAATTGTTATGTATAGAGTTAGTACTAGGTTTAAAGAATAGAGGTAGTGTCAAATTTTTTTTTGTAGTGTAGGGTAAGTTTGAGCGTTAGGGTGAAAGAAGGGTTAAACCCTGGATTGGTTTTGTGATTGGTCAAGGTTAAAAAAAAATAGGAATAGTGTTTTGGACACGTTTACTGCTTGTATTTGGACTAGGGATAGACTTCGAGTTTAGTTGTTTTTTTAGTCCTAGTAAAAGAGATAGGGGTATGATATGCTATAGTGCTCGGTTTAGACTTTTTTTTTGTTGTAGTGTTTGGGTTAGGGTGTTAGTGTTATGGTTATAGCTAAGGTTACGTTTATGGTAAGGGTTAGGGTTTGGGATGGATTTTATGTTAGGGTTAGGATTTGATTTAATATTTGCGTAAGAAACAGGGTTTGTTTGCGTTTTATGAATAGATTTAGGATTAGGATTAGTTGGAATGTTATTGTTACTGTTAAAAACAATTTTGGGTGTGGGCAAATACTGAGCTTGAAATCGGCATAATATAGAACATGACATTTTATTCCACTTGAGATAAAGCTCTGCG
This sequence comes from Cyrtonyx montezumae, assembly GCF_038088225.1. NCBI lineage: Eukaryota > Metazoa > Chordata > Aves > Galliformes > Odontophoridae > Cyrtonyx > Cyrtonyx montezumae. The sequence continues at coordinate 16,806,790 of NW_027071903.1, forward strand.
TAAGTGTTGTTCATTAAACACGCAATAAATCCGTCGCTGTACTCATTTCTCTTGTTTTAAAAATCGCACACGATCAGTCAAAGAAAAGAAGCTATCATGGAATGTAAAAGATCCTGACAACTAATTTTAAACATATTTCAACTTTACATTACAAAGTAGTACTGACGAATTTTATATTATTCCACAAAATTTATAGATGTTTTTTGAGTGGTATAAAAACTTATCTAATTTCTTCAACTAAGCGAGTCAGAATCGGCTACAGTGCACGGCAGCCGGCTGATTCGCGTCTTTATTCAGCGGCTCAAGGTGCCAAAAAAGCTACTGATGCGTTTGGAGCTGAATCCGCGGTTAAGAGCGATTCGAGTGTGACGTTCGTTGCCAACTCTGCTCAGTTTCGTCTGGGCTCATCTTCGATGCTCCGGTGATGAAGTTTATTAGGGAAATATTCGATCCGGTGGGACAGACACGAGAATCGGCGAGATGGGCCATACTCACAATTCGCTTCTACATTGCTAGGATCCCAAGTGCATTTAGTTTCAGAAAAGGAATCAGTAATGTCTGTGTGCATGAAAAATAAACGGGGAGAGAAGATGTTCCAGGGAGAAAAGAAATAGATATCAAAAACGATCAGAAAAAAAGTATGAAAACTTGGACGGAAAGGAACGTCTGATGCAGATATATATAGCAGACGGCAGCAGAGCAGAAAGGGAACAGAATCTTTCCCCCACATTAACATCAGTGTTCTCCCTATCTCTATCGACAACGCCAGGAACGGATTCTGTCATAAGGGAAATCACTGTTATGTTGGAATCAGATCGTAGCAGGCTGCGGCTTAAAGCCGCTCTTCAGCGCACGGCAGCCGGCTGATTCGCGTCTTTCTTCAGCGGCTCAAGCAGCAGAAACCGCGTTTGATAAGTTTCAGGTGGAATCCAAGAGCGATTGGAGTGTGACGTTCTTTGCCGATTTGGCTGTTTCGTACGGGCTCATCTTCGATGCTCCGGTGATGAAGTTTGTTTGGGAAATATTCGAACCGTTGGGACAGACACCAGAATCTGCGAGATGAGCTAGCTTTACTCAAATTTGGCATCTACATTGCTACGATCAGAAGAGCATACAATTTTTGGAAAGGAATCAGTAATGTCCGTGTGATTGAAAAATAAACAGGGAGAGACGTTGATTCAGTGGTGAAAAAAAAAGACATCAAGAAATTTCAGAAAAAAAGAATGAATACGTTGGCGGAAAGGAACGTCTGATGCAGACATACATAACAGACGGCAGCAGAGCAGAAAGGGAACAGAATCTTTCCCAACACTAGCATCGGGGTCCTCCCCATCTCTATCGACAACGCCAGGAAGGGAGTCTGTCATACGGGAAATAATTGTTATGTTGGAATCAGATCGCAGCCGGCTGAGATTTAAAGCCGCTCTTTAGCTCACGGCAGCCGGCACATTCGCGTCTTTCCTCAGCGGCTCAAGCAGCAGAAACCGCGATTGATGCGTTTCAAGCGTAATCCGCGGTTAAGAGCGATTCGAGTGAGACGTTCTTACAGATTCGACTCAGTTTCGTACATATAAGATGCTCCGGTGATGAAATTTGTTGAAAAACATTCGTTCCGGTTCGGCATACACCTGAATCTGCGAGAGGAGCCAGCTTCAGTCACAATTCGCCTTTACTAACCTCAGAAGAGCATACAGTTTTGGGGAAAGAATCAGTAATGTCCGTGTGTATGAAATGGAAATATTGAGATAAGTTGTGTTTCTGAGGAAACTAAAATGTCATCAAGAAATGTTAAACTAAAACTGTTAAAATGTGTACTGAAATGAAGGTCTAATGCTATCATTCCTTGAAAATGCTTGCTGAGCCTGCAGAGAAAAGAAAATTCCCCCTCACTAACATAGGGGTGTTATACAGCCCAGGAGTCTGTTATAATTTTATAAACTGTGTAATGTTGGAATCAGACCTCATCTGGCAGTGGAGATAAGCCGCTAGAAGACACAAATTTTTTCAAGCTTTTTCAACGGTTATGAGCTATTACAGACAGACTTTCACTCGAGATTCGAGTGTGATGCTCGTTGCCGATTCGGCTCAGTTACGTACGGGCTCGTCTTCGATGTACCGGTTATGAAGTTTGTTGGAGAATATTTGCATCGGATCGACAGACATCAGAATCTGCGAGAGGGGCCAGCTTAGGGATAGGGTTAGATTTAGGGTTACCTTGAGGGTTTATGGTTAGGTTTATGGGTATGGTTAGTGCTACGTTTAGGGTTAGGATTAGGGTTAGGGTTAGTGCTTGTGGTTGGTTTTGGGGTAGCGTTAGCGTTAGAGTTGGGGGTTACATTTATGGTTTTGGGTTGGGGTTGCGGTTGCGATTGGTGTTAGTGTTAAGGATAGGGTTAGGTTTAGTGTTAAGGGTTAGGGTTTTGGGTTAGAGTTTGGTTTTGGGTCAGGATTAGGGTTAGGGTTAGGCTTAGGGTTAGCGTAAGGCTTCAGGTTTAGGGTCATAAATTAGGGTTAGGGTTACGGTCATAGATTAGGGTTAGGTTTACAGTTAGGGTTAATGTTATGTTTGGGGTTAGGTTTTAGGGTTGGGGTTGTGTTTGTTGTTGCGTTTGGGGTTGGTGTTGCAGTTTGGATTAGGGTTGTGGTTAGGGCCTGTGCTTGTGTTTGGTTTAGGAGTAGGGGTAGTGGTAGGAGTAAGGTTAGTTTCGGTTTAGGGTTAGGATTAGGGTTCGAGTTAGGGTTAAAGTAACAGTTTAGGGTTAGATTTAGGGTTAGGGTAGTGGTTAGTTGTAGGGGTTAGGGGATAGTTTTGGGACTAGGTTTGGGGTTGGGATTAGGTTTGGGTTTAGTGTTAGGTTAGTGTTAGGTTTATGATATGGTTTAGGGTTAGAATGTAGGGTTACGTTTAGGTTTATGGTAAGGGTTTTGGGGTAGGTGTTGAGGTTGGAGTTAGGGTTAGGTTTTGTTTTAAGGTTATGGTTAGGGTTAGGTTTAGGTATAGGGTTTGGGTTAGGGTTTGGGTTAGGGTTTTGGGTTTACCGTTGGTAATGGGGTTGGTGTTAGGATTGGGGTTAGGGTTAGGTTTAGGGTTTGGGTTAGTTAGTGGTAGGGTTAGGGTTAGTGTTGGGGTAATTTTTGGGTTTAGTTTTAGGGTTATGTTTAGGGTATACGGCTAGGGTTTAGGGATAGATGTTAGGCTGGGGGAAAGATTCTGTTCCCTTTCTGCTCTGCTACGGTCGGCAATATATGTCTGCCTCAAACAATATTTTCGGTCCACGTATTCATATTTTTTTTTGAAATTTCTTGATTTCATTTTCTTTCTCCACTGAATCATCGTATCTCCCCTTTTATTTTTCATACACACGGATATTACTGATTACTTTTCCGAAATTGAATGCTCTTTGAGCGTATATCAGAATAGAAGCGAAATTTGAGTGAAGCTGTCTTCTCTCGCAGAATCTGGTGTCTGTTCATCCCGGTTCGAATATTTCCTCAGTAAAATTCATCACCGGAGCATCGAAGATGAGCCCAGACGAATCTGAGCCGAATCGGCAACGAACGTCAAACTCGAATCTCTCTTAACCGCGGAATCCGCTTGATACGCATCAATCGTGTTTTCTGATGCTTCAGCCGCTGAAGAAAGACGCGAATAAGCCTGCTGCTCTGCACTGTAGCCGATTCTGACCTGCTAAGCTGAATAAATTAGAGAAGTTTTTATAGCACGGAAAAACACCTATAAACTTAGTGGAATAGTATTTTTAATTATTATTTAACATTGAACATTTTAAAATTTGTCAGTACTACTTTGTAATGTTGAATAAATTTGAAATATGTTTAAAATTAGTTGTCAGGATCTTATACATTCCATGATAGCTTCTTTCTTTGACTGATCGCGTGCAATTTTTAAAACAAGAGAAATGAGTACAGCCACGGATGTATTGCATGTGTGAGTAATGAACAACACTTATGCAGAGCTTTATCTCAAGCAGAAAAACAAAATGTCATGTTTTATAATATGTCAATTGGCAGCTCAGTATTTGCCCACACCCAAAATTGATTTTAACAATATCAATAACATTCCAACTAACTCTAATCCTAAATCTATTCATAAAATGCAAACAAACCCTGTTTCTTACGCAAATATTAAATCAAATCCTAACCCTAACATAAAGTCAGCCCAAACCCTATCTCTTACCATAAACGTAACCATAACTCTAACACCCTAATCCAAACACTACAACAAACCAAAACTCTAAACCGAGCACTATAGCTGATCATACGATAGACCCTATCCCTTTCTCTAAGACTAAAAACCAATTAAACTCGAAGTCTATCCCTATGCCAAATCGAAGCACTAAACGTGTTCAAAACACTATTCCTATTCCTATTTCTGGACCTTATCCAATCACAAAACAAATCCAGGGCTTAACCCTTCACCCTAACGCTCATACCCTACACCACAATTAACAAAAAATTTAACACTACCTCTATTCTTTAAACCTAGCACTAACCCTATACCTATTACCCTTAAATTAACTAACCCTAAGCCCAGCCCTAATGCTAACCCTAACTCTAAACATAACCCTAACTTTAACCTTGACCTTAACCCCAACACCAACCCCAAACCCAACACAAACCCCAGCTGTTATCCGTAGCTCAACCACAAGCCAAAAGCAAAAACCTAACCCCGTAATCCGAACCCTAAACCTAACCCTATCCAATCCCAACAACTATCCAAACAACAACCCCACCCTATCACTAACACCAACAACCCAAACCCAAACAATACCTAAAAACTAACGCTAACTCTAACCCCAACCCAAACCCCAACCAAAATCCCAACCCCAACATTAATCCTAACCCTAAACCTAAACGTAATCCTAACCCTAACCAAAACCATAAGCCTAAGCCTAAGCCTAAACTTAAACCAAGCCATAACCCTAAACCTAACCTAACCATTAACCCTAACACTATCACTAAGCCTACCACAACCCCAATTCCTACCCCAAACCCAAACCCGAGACCAACAAAAACACCTTAACCCTAACCCTAACCCTAAAATATAACCATAAACCCTAAACCTGAACCCTAAACCTAACCATGAGCCTAAATCTAACTCTAATCCTGAACCTATCCATAACACCAACACAATCCCCAACCCCAAACCCAAAACCAAACCCATAAACCCTAACACTAACCCAACCCAAACCCTAACCTTCAGCATTACACTAAATCGTAACCCTAACCCTAACCCTAACCCTAACCTTCAACATTACACTAAATCGTAACCCTAACCCTAACCCTAAACCCTAACCCTAACCCTAAGCCTAAGCCTAAGCCTAACCCTAAGCCTAACCCTAAGCCTAACCCTAAGCCTAACACTTACCTTAACACTAACCCTAACCTTAACCCTAAACCTAACACTAAACCTAACCCTAACCTTAACCCTAACCCTATCTCTAACACTTCGCTAACACTAACACTACCCTAACCCTACCCTAACCCTAACCCTAAACCTAACCATAACACTAACACTAACCCTAAACCCTAACGTAAATCCTAACCATAACCCTAACTCTTACCCTAACCCTAACCCTATCCCTAACCCTACTCTAACCCTAAGCCTAACTCTAACCCTAACCCTAACCCTAAACCCTAACCCTAACCCTAACCCTAACCCTAACCCTAACATACCCTAACCCGAACCCTAACCTAACCATAACTCTAAACCTAAACATAACCCTAACCCTACCCTTACTCTAACCCTACCTTAACCCTAACACTAATCCTAACACAAACCCTAAACCTAACCTTACTCTAACATTAACTCTAACCCTACCCTAACCCAAACCCTAATCCTAACCCTAACCCTAACCCTACCCTTACCCTAACACTAACCTAACCCTAACCCTCACCCTAACCCTAACCGCAACCCCAACCCATACCCATGCCTGTAATCCCTAATCCTAACCTTAACCCAAACTCTAACCCTTCCCCAAAAGGAAACACAAGCAAAAACCCTTAACGCAAACAGAAACCTTACCCTATACCATAACGCTATAAACCTAACCCTAACACTAACCCTACTCTAACCCTAAACCTAACCCTAACCCTAACCCTAACTCTAAACTTAACCCTAACCTTAACACTAACCCTAACCATAAACAAACCCTAACATTCACCCTAACCCTAACACTAACCCTACCCTAACGCTATCCTAATCCTAACCCTAACACTAACCCTAAATAAAAATCTAAATCTAATCCTAACCCGAGCCCTAATCCTAACCCTAACCCTAACACTTACCCTAACACTAACACTAACCTTAAAACTAAACCAAACACTAAGCCTTACCCTAACCCTAACCCTACCCTAACCCTACCCCTAACCCTAACCCTAACCCTAACCCTAACCCTAAACCTAACCCTAGCCCTAACACTAACCCTACCCTAACGCTACCCTAACCCTAACCCAAACACTAACCCTAAATAAAAATCTAAACCTAACCCGAACCCTAATCCTAAACCTACCCCTAACACTTACCCTAACACTAACCCTACCCTTAACCCTAACCCTAACACTTCGCTAACACTAACACTACCCTATCCCTAACCCTAACCCTACCCTAACCCTAACCCTAACCCTTACCCTACCCTAACCCTAACCCTAAACCTAACCATAACACTAAACCCTAACCCTAACACTAACCCTAACCCTAAACCCTAACCCTAAGCCTAAGCCTGTGAGAAAGTAATCTTTTTGTTCGCGGTAAGAGGGAAGAAACCTGTAAATAAGTAACTGTAGTTTGTGATTTAGCATGTAACGTATAAAGAAGCTTAGCTTGCGAAAACACTTGCCACAAAGGAAAGACACTACTATAAAGAAGCCTAGCTTGCGAAAACACAAAACTTGCACAAAAAGCGGGAGCTAGCCTAAACACGCTCAAGCGCTCAAGGACTAGTGATTATGCAATTAACCAATGAGATTTGTTCATATGAATAACATATAAGAAAAGGAAAAACCACCAGACAAGGTCAAGAGGAAGATATGGAGGAAAATTACTTACTTCAACCCATACGACCACCGGGAGGCAGAAGAAGACCCCCTAACTAACAACTGGATCAAGGACACGTATACGGAAGACGGACTGTATAAAAGGATCGGGTATTGGTTCAATTGTTGCGACAGTTGGTGGAACGCAGAGTCCCCTGTCGCCCAGCGCTGCATTGCCTCTTTGATCTTTGCTCAATTTGATTAATAAAATCAAAGTTGAATTTTTGATTCCTAGTAAGTTGAATCTATTTATAACAAGCCTAAGACTAACCCTAACCCTAACCCTAAACCTAAACCCTAACCCTAACCCTAACCCTAACCCTAACCCTACTCTAACCCTAACCCTAACTCTAACCCTAACCCTAACCCTAACATACCCTAACCCTACCCTAACTCTAACCCTAAACCTAACCCTAATCCTAACCCTAACCCTAACCCTAATACTAACTCTAACCCTAACCCTAAACCTATCCCTAACCATAACCCTAACCCTAACCCTAACCCAAAACATAACCATACCCTAACCGTAATCCTAACCCTAACACTATCCCTAAACCTTACCCTAACCCTAACCTTAACCCTAACCATAATGCTACCCCTCACCCTAACCCTAACCCTAACCCTAACCCTAAAACCTAGCCCCATACTCTAATCATAACCGTAAAACTAAACCTAAAAATAACCCCAGTCCTAACCCTAACCCTACCACTATCTAACCCGAAACCTAAACCTAACCCCTAACTCTAATCCTAATCCTAACACCAACCCCATCTCTAACGGTAACCCCAAAACCCTTACCCTAACCCTAGACATAAATTTAAAACAAAACCAAACCCTAACCCCAACCTCAACACTAACCCCAAAGCCCTAACCATAAACCTAATACCTAACCCTACATTCTAACCCTAACCCTTACCATAGCACTTACACTAACCCAACACCAAACCCAAACCTAATCCCAACCCCAACTCTAACCGCAAACCTATACCCTAACCCCTACAACTAACACTAACTCTAACCCTAAATCTAACCCTAAACCGTTATTTTAACCCTAAATCAAACCCTAATAGAAACCCTAAACCGAAAGTAACCCTACTACTACCACTACCCCTACTCACAATAAAACACAACCACATACCCTAACCCTAAACCAAACTCCAACACCAACCCCAAAAGCAACAACAAAACAAACCCAACCCTAAAACCTAACTTTAACTTTAAACATTTAATAATAATAACCAAACAATAACCCTAACCCTAATATATGACAAAAACCTGAAACCTTACCCTAAACTTAAGCCAAACCCTTACTCGTATCCTAACCTATAACCAAACTCTAAACGAAATCCAAACCCTAACCCAAACACTAAACCTAACCCTATCCTTAACACTAACACGAACCCCAACCCCCAACCGCAACCCCAACCCAAACCCACGCCTGTAATCCCTAATCCTAAACTTAACCCAAACTCTAACCCTTCCCCAAAAGCAAACACAAGCAAAAACCCTTAACGTAAACAGAAACCTTACCCTATACCATAACGCTATAAACCTAACCCTAACACTAACCCTACCCTAACCCTAAACCTAACCCTAACCCTAACCCTAACTCTAAACTTAACCCTAACCTTAACACTAACCCTAACCATAAACAAACCCTAACATTCACCCTAACCCTAACACTAACCCTACCCTAACGCTATCCTAACCCTAACCCTAACACTAACCCTAAATAAAAATCTAAATCTAACCCTAACCCGAGCCCTAATCCTAACCCTAACCCTAACACTTACCCTAACACTAACCCTAACCCTAACCCTAAACCTAACCCTAGCCCTAACACTAACCCTAACCCAAACACTAACCCTAAATAAAAATCTAAACCTAACCCGAACCCTAATCCTAAACCTACCCCTAACACTTACCCTAACACTAACCCTACCCTTAACCCTAACCCTAACACTTCGCTAACAATACCCTATCCCTAACCCTAACCCTACCCTAACCCTAACCCTAACACTACCCTAAACCCTAACCCTAACACTAACCCTTACCCTAAACCCTAACCCTAAGCCTAAGCCTAAGCCTAACCCTAAGCCTAACCCTAACCCTAACACTTTCCCTAACACTAAACCTAACCTTAACCCTAAACCTAACACCAAACCTAACCCTAACTTTAACCCTAACCCTATCTCTAACACTTCGCTAACACTAACACTACCCTAACCCTAACCCTAACCCTTACCCTACCCTACCCTAACCCTAACCCTAAACCTAACCATAACACTAACACTAACCCTAAACCCTAACCCTAACACTAACCCTAACCCTAAACCCTAACCCTAAGCCTAAGCCTGTGAGAAAGTAATCTTTTTGTTCGCGGTAAGAGGGAAGAAACCTGTAAATAAGTAACTGTAGTTTGTGATTTAGCATGTAACGTATAAAGAAGCTTAGCTTGCGAAAACACTTGCCACAAAGGAAAGACACTACTATAAAGAAGCCTAGCTTGCGAAAACACAAAACTTGCACAAAAAGCGGGAGCTAGCCTAAACACGCTCAAGCGCTCAAGGACTAGTGATTATGCAATTAACCAATGAGATTTGTTCATATGAATAACATATAAGAAAAGGAAAAACCACCAGACAAGGTCAAGAGGAAGATATGGAGGAAAATTACTTACTTCAACCCATACGACCACCGGGAGGCAGAAGAAGACCCCCTAACTAACAACTGGATCAAGGACACGTATACGGAAGACGGACTGTATAAAAGGATCGGGTATTGGTTCAATTGTTGCGACAGTTGGTGGAACGCAGAGTCCCCTGTCGCCCAGCGCTGCATTGCCTCTTTGCTCTTTGCTCAATTTGATTAATAAAATCAAAGTTGAATTTTTGATTCCTAGTAAGTTGAATCTATTTATAACAAGCCAAAGCCTAACCCTAAACCTAAACCCTAACCCTAACCCTAACCCTAACCCTAACCCTAACCCTAACCCTACTCTAACCCTAACACTAACTCTAACCCTAACCCTAACCCTAAACCCTAACCCTAACCCCAACCCTAATCCTAACCCTAACACTAACCCTAAACCTAAACCTAAATCCTAACCATAACCCTACCTCTTACCCTAACCCTAACCCTATCCCTAACCCTACTCTAACCCTAACCCTAACACTAACCCTAACCCTAACACTAACCCTAACCCTTACCCTAACATCCCCTAACCCGAACCCTACCCTAACCATAACTCTAAACCTAAACATAACCCTAACCCTACCCTTACTCTAACCCTACCTTAACCCTAACACTAATCCTAACACAAACCCTAACCCTAACCTTACCCTAACATTAACTCTAACCCTACCCTAACCCAAACCCTAATCCTAACCCTAACCCTAATCCTAACCCTAACCCTAACCCTAACACTAACCCTAACCCTAACCACAACCCTAACCCTAACCATAAACAGAACCCTAACCCTAACCTTAACCCTAACCGTAACCTAATCACTAACCTTAACTCTAAACCTACCCTAACCCTAACCCTACACTAACCCTAACCCTAACAATAAACGTAAACCTAACCCTAACCCTAACCCATACCCTACCCTAACCCTAATCCTGCCCTAACCCTAAACCTATCCTAACCATAACCCTAGACCTAACCCTAACACTAACAATAACGCTAATCCTAACCGTAACCCTAACCCTAACATACCCTAACCCTAACCCTAACCCTAACCCTAACCCTAACCCTAACCCTAACCCTAACCCTAACCCTAACCTTAACCTTACTCTAACCTAACCCTAACTTAACTCTGAACATAACCCTAACCCTACCCTTACACTAACACTAACCTAACCCTAACCCTAACCCTAACACAAACCTTAACCCTAACCT